>NC_059111.1:47594504-49994504 GCF_020740685.1 Jaculus jaculus | reverse complement strand
ATTTGGGCTGACACATAATCCACTTTATGTTTGTATATGAACTTTGCCTTTGTTTCTTGGCTTGGATTTTGAGAATTCTATTTTGAGAATAAGTAAAAGTTGGCTCAGTGCTATCAGGCTAAAATTATTTGAAAATGACTCCTTGAAAGAAAAGTTTGAGTGCCTTTGGCATCTAGCAGATGTCTTAGCTTAGTGCCATCATTTTGATATTTAATAATGTATGCCTGCTGACTATGGGATGACAATAAAAGGCTCAGTTTCCATTTATCTGCTTATGTTTGAGAAATTAATTATGTATTTCTGTTTATAGCCATTATTAGGCCACACTGAAAGTCTGGAGGGCAGAGCAGAGCTTTTCTCTCAATCTCTGATTGCTGGAAATAGAATGACTTTCAAGTTTGGTCTTAACCTTGAATTGCTCTCTCTGCTTTTTCTGTCTGTCCCTTTATCATTTCCCAAGACAATTTGAATTTCTTCCATTAGTCTTCTTGGGACTAGCATTACTGGATTTACTATATTTGTTATACCTTACATGCTTCCCTTGATGGAGCACATGACTCTTTTTTTTTTTTAAATATAGCCTTGAGATAATTCTTTATGATTTTCACTTAGTTGAATTTGTATGAAAAACAGTAATGTATTCATGACAACTAATTGATCCAGATGGGATTAGATCACAGGAAAGAACAGAAATGTGCTCACATAACAACATAGTAGGAGGGCGGAGAGATAGCTTAGTGGTTAAGTCACTTTCCTCTGAAGCCTAAGGGCCCAGGTTTGATTCTTCAGGTTCCCCATAAGCCAAATGAACAAGGTGGCAAATGCATCTGGAGGTAATTTGCAGTGGCTAGAGGGCCTGGCACATCCATTCTCTTTCTGTCTCTCTTTCTCTCTCTGTCTCCAATAAAAAAAAAAAAAAAAAAACTAAAAACAAAATAAAAAGACACACAAGAAAGAACTTCTCAAATAACTGCCTTTCATTGATTGGCATTTTATCTAGATCTGGTTGCCTTTGTTATAAAATAGCACATTCATTCTTCATGCATTTTCATGCATAGTTGATATCACATACTTTCAATTTTATGCTCAGCATAAAGTTTGATGGGAGTTGGATCCAATTGACACATACTAATTTTTTTGATGGTTAAATCATTTTTAAAAGATCAAAATAACAGCAACAATAAATGGTCATGATTAGAGCTAGAGAGTTGTTGGGAGATTAGAAAAGAGAAGCTAGGCAGACTTCATGAATTCACAATAACCACTTTGGAAAGGATTCCTTTCATTCATGTGAGAGATAAAGGTTTGTTTCCTTCTTTCCTTTAACTGTTTTAATTAAACTGTCTTGGAAAGAGAAGGGGTATCCATGTAATAGTAGCATCCAGGAGAAATGGAGCAATTATTGCAATGTAGTTGGACTTTTCATTGTTAAAGCAAGTACTATTTCTTTTCTATACTCAGTAGGCCACCTTCTAAAACATGACTTCCTTTGTGTGGAGTGTAATTATATCTTGACTATGAAATTATATTTTAACATTAATGGAACTAACCATTTAAGATTTTTACTATATACTTTCATATACATCAATATTCTTTTCATTTTGAAATTAGTATATTTTAAATTATTTTCAGCAGGAATTTATGTTCTAGACAGGAGCAATGTTCAGGGTCATCTTTGATTAATATAATTTAGTATTCTAATAGTTTCTTGTATGTATGCCAGGCAAGACTTTAGAGCAGATCATCAGAAATCTACTAAACTGTACAAGCAGCCCATGTTCCCCAGATATGACTCATTTATTGTTGAAAAGAGAATTTGCCAGAGCAGAAGGTTTTCTTTTATTTGCTGTTTTGTTGTTTTTGTTTTCCCACAGGGAAATAACATTTTTTTTTCCTGTGTGTGTGTGTGTGTGTGTGTGTGTGTGTGCACATTTGTGAGAGCTCAGACATGTGTATGCCACAATGCATATGGAGAGGTCAAAGGACAAGTTCAGATGGTGGTCAATGCCTTCTACCTTGTTTGAGGTGGATTCTCTTATGATTCACTGCTATGCTTCCCAGACTTGCTGTTCTATGAGTTTCTAGACCATTTTTCTGTCCCTACCTCCCCTCTTGCCATAAGGGTAATGTAATTTCAGACCTCCACTACAATATCCACCTTTTAGGTGAACTCTGAGGATCTGAACTTGGGTCATATTTCAGAGTTGCTATATGATGTTAAATGTAGTCCTTTAAAAGCTCTGGCTTTCATTTTGGAAAAAAAAATCTTAATAATAAGCATTTGTACATCATGTTGGCTTCCAGTTCTTACTGTTTTAATGGAGACTAATCTATGGCATATTGATTTCTAGAGTAATACATTTTTTAAATATATTTTATTTATTTATTTGAGAAAAAGAGAAAGAGAGAGAGAGAGAATGGGCATGTCAGGGCTTCCAGCCACTGCAAACAAACTCCAGATACGTGCATGAGCTCCCATGTACATCTGGCTTACGTGGATATTTTTAAAAATATTTTTATTCCCTTTATATTCCCTGTGGGGAAACAAAAACAACAAAAAAGCAAATAAAAGAAAACCTCTGGCAAATTCTCTTTTCAGCAATAATTGAGTCATATCTGGGGAACATGGGCTGCTTGTGCAGTTTGGTAGTTTCCTGATGATCAGCTCTAAAGTCTTGTCTGGCATACATACAGAAAACTATTAGAATACTAAATTATATTAATCAAAAATGACCCTGAACATTTGGCTTTGCAGGTACATGCCTTTAAGTGCTGAGCCATCTCTCCAGTCCTAGAGTAGCATATTTTAAGAAAGTATATTTTCTTAAATGTATTATGACTTTGAATCATAAGAATTTTCTGACATGGTAAACAAGTTGCTACAGAGGGACTTTATTTAAGTTTCTGTTGGATTGGGTTTGCCTTTATATTCAGGCATGCTGAGGGTTTTGTCTTTCTGTACATTTTCTTAGGTGATAATTTCTGATTGTTACTATGCTAACTCAGTTGATATATCATTAGACTGAAATTAAGAAAACACCAGAAAACTTTAGGGATAACATCCCTTTCCTTCTTTCTGTGAATAAAAATGCCAAATGTTAAATAGTAAAAAGTGTATTTTATAGGATTTTTGGACTGAGAACATTCTCTTTCCCTAAAATATTTATGTTTTGTTTACAGAGCATAACCTTCATTAGCCATTTTCTACTGGTCTGATACAAAGAGCTCTCCATGGTGTCCTATACCACTGGAAACAAAATCAATGTGACAGATCTTTGCTCTAGTCCGCAACTCAGAGGGTCCCTTTAAATTCATTGATTTTGCTCATGCTATTTTATGATTCACAGTTTATAATTTCAATATTAATGTAATTTAACTAAGTGCTGAGTGATTTAGGAATATGGGCTAATTTTACATGATTGTACTGTATAGCATGGAGCTCAGAGGGGAGAATGACAGAGCTCCTATTCTTAAGTGTTATTACCAGACTGTTGTGGAATTGTAGAAAGGCTACAGCTGCTTAGGAAATTGGATCCTTAGCATTTGTCTAGGGGAGTAGCTAGCAATCAAGTTCAAAAGCAGAAATAGAAGGGAAATGGACTAGAAGCAAAGGAAAAACTGAGTTGTTTTATAGTTGATTTGATGTTTAAGGTCAAGAAATGGAAAGGAGTAAAACATAGGAATTTCAAAATCTATGTAATGTAGAGTAATGATGCCCTGACCAGGGAGAGAGGAGACTGACTATGCAAGGAGAGCTGATTCATTACATTATATAAATTTGTCTTTGAACCAACAGTGAATTTGAAGATGTAGAGAGGGACAAATGCTATAGTGTTTGTCACAGCAGACATCTAAAATATGAAATGTGTAAATGTTCTCACAGAACAGAATTACTTATGAAAGAGTTGAGTGGCTGAATAAAAAATAAATTCCAGAATATGAAGTAATAATATGATCAAGCTTCCAGAGCTACTGTACAAGAAAAAACTGGAACTCCCTTTTCTCATTTAATTTTTCAACTTAATTTATTTAGTTGAGGATATGGCCATAGATATATTTCTGGCTAAGATTGCAGAACAATAATAAAAGAACAAAGGATTAATTCATACATTGCAAATGCAAAAGGAAAAAAAATTACCATCAAGAAAGAAGGGAAATCGTCATTCTAACCTTCTTAAATCATTGTTTTATATGAAGTTTTGTCTTCAATATGTATTTCTTATGAAGTATTTAAATGTTTCTTGTAACTGAAATTCTCTCCTGGGCTCTGAGTTTTCTTAATTTTTTTCATATCAAGCATTTTACATAAAAACCATGGTCATAATACTACACAAAGAGATTCATTTATTATTGTAATATCTCAGGGATCCTTATTATTGATTATTTTTAGAATTTTTTCCACTTGTATTAACCTACTAGTCAAATTAAGAAAAATGATGAATTTAGATTTAAAAATATGAATAACATGAAAACTTTGTTAACTGCAAGTAGCTTATTATCCATATGTGAACTATTTTTTGTCTTTCTACTCTTACAGTTCAGGCAGAGCTTATTTTACAGGATTACCTTCTAAATCCATGCATATGCAATGGTGGGAGGATCTTTGTACTCCATTTTCTTCAATCATTTCTTTGTATATTAGTTTATTCCCTGCTTGCTTTTCCTCTGACATGAAAAAAATAAAACTCATTATACTCATACCAGGTATGATAGCTCATACCTCTAATCTCAGCACTTGAGAGGCAGAGGTAGTGGGATTGCTGTGAGTTTGAGGCCAGCCTGAGACTTCATAGTGAATTCCTGGGGAAAAAAAAAAAAATCTTTTGTGCTCTTTATATGTTTATTTGGAAATTAATTCACAAAGAGAAAACAACAACAACAAAAAAGCCCACATAGTTCTTTTTTTGTCCTTCCCCACCCTACTCATTGATAACTTCATTTCTAGTAGTTGAGAGGATCTTAATGTTTCATTAGTGACAGCACTTGTTTATAGTTTAAATGAGAAGAACTCTTCTCCTGTTTGTCTCAAGAAAGAAGGAAAAGGAGAGCAGAAAGAAGGAACAGGAGAGACTGAATTTAGAAAAGCAGTTCCTCAGACTTTGATATGAATGGCTTAACCAAGCCACTCATAAATGAACTTGTAATTTTTAAAAGAATACCTAATTTATTAAAATGGGTGTTTTCTTCTACTTACGATCTATGATAGTTTTCATATGCTTCAGAGTCTCATCAATAGATTTTCTTTCTTGTCACCTTGCTAACCTTAACTCATGGATATCAGCTGTTCCTTTATCTGCAAGGGACTAATATTACTAGGAAGAAACTCTTAGCTTAGTTGAATGTATGTTATGTAATTTCTGGAAACTTGGTTGCATTTCAGTTTTTATGTAAAAAATTGTCTTTAAATATTGTACAAGGAGAATTTTCAGTAGAGGGAAAACACTTATTGATTCCAGATATGCACATGTAGTGTGTAATGTTTATCTGATAAGATTCTTCATAAAGTATGTGTGTGGTCTTCTATGACCCTACTTTTCACAGGAATTTGTTGAATGAGCCCATTACTGTGATATACCCACTTCCTATAATATTGCCTCAGAGCAGAAGGAAAGAGAGAACATGGTACATCTTATTATGAGAAGAAAATATAACTAAACATGTCATATAAGCAAAGCATAGGTCTTTAACAGCTAACTCAAAGCAAGCTGATTTAAAGCAAGGGGCCTTGAGAACCAGACACTTAAAGTAAAATGATGTCAACTGGCATGGAAGGAAATGATGCATGCTAATTACAGGTCCCTGGAGGATAAATAACTCTTTCAAAACTAGTTTATGTTTATTAAAATAGTTCTGAAAGTCTGCCTAGATACAGACCAGAAAGAAAATACCTCTTCCTCAGAAAAAATAAATAATTATCTGAAAGTTGACTTTCTTGGAAATTAAAATAGAATGTGAAAACATAGATGACCAAAGTTTTTGCTGCTTATAATTGGGACTTTTTCTTTAGCTTATGTGTACATTCATGTACATAAGTGTGAATAATAGTTCTTTCCTTGAGCAATTACTCAAAGTTCTAGTTGAACACAAAAATGACTGTACAAACATGGAGAAACTAGTAAGGTACATACTGGAGGTGAAAACATAATTTCAGAAGAGAATTTAATATCATAAATATGAAGAAAACAGAAATATATCCAGTCACACATACCTGCATTGATAAGATTTGGCTAATCACTTTAACATGATTAGCATCCCATCTTTCATCACCAGAGCTAAAATGTCATGGGTTAACAATTATTCAATAATTATATGTAGAATTATATGTAGAAGGAAACCTGTAAGAAGTAGAACATTGTGTTCTTTCACAAGAACTGAAACTTTAAAAAAAAGAAAACTGAAACTTAAGGGCTCAGGGATGCTCAGAACAAAATCTAAGTTCTGAAACTGGTGTTTTTGACCAGCTCTGACCTAAAAAGATGAATGTAATAGGCAAGATACTTACAAGGATTAAAAATATCCTGTCAGTCTACACACCATTGGAAAAACAGTCAAACATACCCTGTCAGTTGACAAAATGTGTGATGGAAAAACAGATGCTGATAACTTACAGATTTAACCCTTTCCAACAATGGCAAGGTAACTCTGAGTTTATATAAAATCTGTTGACCTTATTCTTCAATATAGGTCAGCTGCAAACACTGATGTTCTGGCTTGAGTATGTTTGCTCACTTATATGAAACACACACACACACACACACACACACACACACACACACACACACACACACAAATTCAATCTTTGCTACTTTGTTGTTGTCATTATTGAGGTAGGGTCTCACTCTAGCTCAGGCTGACATGGAATTCATTATGTAGTCTCAGGGTGGCCGCGAACTCATGGTGATCCTCCTACCTCTGTCTACTGAATGCTGGGATTAAAGGCATGCACCACCACACCTGACTTTTTCTATTTTTATATATTTTTTGAGGAGGGATATCATACAGGTAATTATAATTATGTTTAGATATTTTTGTTTTACATATAAAATAATGGGTTTCATTATGATATCATTTCATTTTAATATACACATCATTGAACCTTGTTCATTTTCCCCCTACTGTCCTCTTTCTGTTTCATTTTCTGGTCCCTCTTCTGCTTTCATGCTGTGTGTGTGTCTGTGTGCAGGTGTGTCTGTGTCTTTGTAACATCTGAATTCCTTATTTGATTTTTTTTTTTCTTTTGAGGTAGGGTTTCACTCTAGCCCAGGCTGACCTGGAATTCACTATGTAGTCTCATAGTGGCCTGAAACTCAAGATGATCCTCCTCCCTCTGCCTCCCTAGTGCTGGTTTTAAAGGTGTGTGCCACCATACCCGGCTGGATTCCCTGAGAGAAGTTGTGATATTTTTTTTCTCCCACTCCATGTTTTTCTCTCCCTTCCTTTTCTTTTAGACTTCTTCCTTCCATTCATAATCTTCCTTCCAAGTTTATGTCATTTCTACATACATATATATCCATATTTATATTTAAATGTGGATTTCATATGATAGAAAACATGATATTTGTCTTTCTGAATATAGATTTTTATCTGAAAACACAGTGATATCCAGGATTACCCAGTTTCCTAGAAATGGCATGAAAGAGTTTTCTTTTTACAATTTTTATTTTCTTCTGGCTACATTTATTTGTTTCTTCATTACATGTACATAATCATCTAAAATAATGTCTTACATTTTAATAACAAAATTTAATAAATAAAAGATATTTATGAGGGACTGGGAAATGGCTTAGCAGTTATGGCATTGGCCTGCAAAACTTAAGGACCCAGGTTCAAGTCCCCAGTTCCCATGTAAATCAGATGCACAAGGGGGCACATGTGTCTGGAGTTCGTATGTAGTGGCTAGAGGCCCTGATGTGCCCATTGTCTCTTTTCTGTGTCTTTCTCTTTCTCTCTCATATGTAAATAAATAAATAAATAAATAAAATAAAAGTCATGTATATTAATATACCCTAAAATTTTAGAATCCTAAAATATATGCTAAAATATCACACTAAAATCTGGGAACCACAAATGAGAGAACACAGGTAATATTTGTCTTTCTGAGACTGGCTTAATTCACTTAGTAAGATTATCTCCAGTTTCATCCATATATACAAACACGATTTTATTTCATCATCACAACAATACAGTGCTGAGAGGCTATATTCATTGATGTATGTAACTATACATCATCCTCAAGGAAATTCACAACTCCATAGGATATTCTACTCTGTGCTTCCTTGTTTGTTTTATCTATAATTTTTAAATTGATTTTACTCTTTTTTTGGTATTATATTTTCCTAGTCCATTCTTCCCCATGTATATAAGTTATATATTGCCTACTCATATTTCTATTTTCAATTCTTATGATATGGTATATCACTACCTTCCCAAATAATATTGCTAATTTACTAGGCCCCTTTTAGGGTCTGTCTGATACACGTATGTGTCTCTTTTGTTGTGATGATTGAATCTTTATACCATAATTTAACTATTTTTTTCAATACAAACAAAGCGTTTCAGGTACCATGTACTATTCTTCATGTAGAAAAGGCTCTATTATTGTATTTACAGGAGTTTACTCATAGAGGGTATTTAATAAATTTGTATTGAACTAAAGTCTACTAAATGAAAAATAATTCACTGCTAAAGTAAGTCATTTAAAAAAATGTGTTTGCTGATAAAGTGAAGTTATATCCTATATGCTGGGAAGGACATAAATAAGGCAAAGATCATATACTTAAATAATTTTGTTCTTTGGTAAGGCCAAGTTCATACAATAAAGTCAAATAGCAAAATGACCACTGTATAAAGGGGCATTTTATAAGTGCAGAAATGAGATAAGTATTTAAGAAGTATGGGGGTGGGGAGTTCAACTCAATAAAATGAGTGGCCTGAGGTTACTGCCTGAAAAAGGCAGAACACTAGGTCAAGTCAAAAGATGAATTACATTTGAAGGGTGGAGAGTGGCAGCATTGTGAATTCATAAAAATGCATTGGTGTATTTGATTGATTTTTAGAGATTATAACAGGATCAGGTTGAAATTACAGGGTAGCAATTTAGATTCAGCCTCACATGTAAAATCATATAATCTGCTGGCAGTCTCTTTTACCCTTCATCTTTGGGAAATAGTAGATTTAGTTAGCTTTTCTTTCTTTCCTTTCAAAAGCAGATCCAAACAAGTGTCAGGTAAAAATAGCCATAAAATGTCTACAGATAAACACTGGGGAGTACATGTAGGGGATCTAAAGTCCATGAAAGTATTTCATGCTGATGTACTAAGGTTAGAATAAGTTCTTCATGTTGTTCCTTTAATTCCAAAAATTAAAAAAAAAAAAGTTCATCACTTTCTTTTGGTGTCTCACAAAGCCTGTGGTAGTTCTCCTCAAATCAAATTGATAAGTGATTTTGACAGAATGTCACAGGTCATTAGGAATCTCATTCTAAAACAATTTTTAAGGTACTTCCTTCTCCATGTTCACAATGCCCAGTGGGTAGGAAGGTGCTCCATTTATTCTCAGGTCTCTTTAGCCCTCTAGGTTATAAATTATTTTGGGATTATTCATAATAGTAGGGGAAATAGTGATTAAAATGTCATGCTTTACATTAGCAAATTACTTCTTTTCTCTGTAGTTATGAAGTTATGATGTTAGTGCATTCCATATCCAAACCCTCTGGAGAGTTCCTCAGGGGGACAGGGGGCAGGTATCAAGCATACAATTACAATGGTATGATTTAGTTCTTTCAGCCTATAGAAACATGCAAAGCGACCATTTTATTTTAAATTAACAATAGAAGTGGGGATATTTTTTATTTGTAAATTTATGGTTACCTTATTGTGCTTATAAATTATGTATGAATTAATATATCTACCTATGTAGGAAGTCGATGCAACTGATTCAACAAGATTAAATTCTTTACCAGGACATTGCTTCTTGTTGGTGATGCTTGTCTTAGTGCACAGTAACCCTGCCAAATTTTTGTATTAAAACTGTATTAAAAGTTGTATTCACTTTTTAACCAATTGACTTTGATTTCATGGTGATGAGATATTATGCAAATTTTGACTTTGTTGCATCTTGGCCATAAGAGAGACATTTTGTTCAGCCATTTGACTTCTGTGTGTCTGGCTTATTTCCTGAATTGATTCCTAGAGCCATTCTTAGAAGAAATGTTTTGTTTTATTCGAGGTAGGGTCTCACTCTGGTCCATGCTGACCTGGAATTAACTATGTAGTCTCAGGGTGGCCTCAAACTCTTTTTAATTTGCACTTGTTTACAAAAGATGTTTAAAATATAGTAGTTAAAAACTGGCTTATTTTTCTAACTTATTTAAACAGATGTTTAACACTGTTATGGCGTTGGAAAATCACTAAGATAATTCTTTTCAATGAAGATAGGGCATTCCTATGATTTGTAGGACATGGGTTTTATTTGCAAAGTTAGGATATACTCTTATATATTACTCTTCTCATGGGTGTGACAAACCATCTGTCAAAAGCAACTTAAAAACAGCTTGAGACCTACTATGTAATGGTGGAGTAGACATAGTAGCAGCCGGTCACTTTGTATCCACTGTCAGAAGCAGAATGAATGCTTTTCCTTTTTTATTCAACCTGGGACAACAGCCCATCAGATGGAGTCATGAAAATTCAGTCTAGATCTTCCTTCCTTAGTTAAATAAGTCTGGAAACTCCACCCTTGACAAACCCAGAAGTATGTTCTCCTGGGTAACTCTCCATCTAGTCATGTGGACACCACGGACTCACTCTCAAGTGCTACACTCAGACCATTTTGTGCCTATGTGTTGAATAGGAGCATTTCTTGGAATTGGCTTTGTAGCAATCTTGTTTGAATGAGAGCTTCTATGAATTATGACCTATGGCAGAAATTTTTTATTGTCTTTTTAAGTAGAATTATTTTATTGCTTCCTTATAAATATTGTATAGATCTTATGGATCATGTAAAACATCATTTTTTGTCTTGAAAGCAACTACTGAAAATATAACCAAAAAATAATAAAGAGCATTCTGTAGTTCTCTAGATGGTATTTGTTGATCTCTACTGGTACAATTCAAGACACAGTGACTTCTGTAATCTTTTGGAAATGTAAGGACAGATCTATAATGATGGCCTTCACTTTACATCTACCTATATTTTAAGTTCTACAATGCATATATTTTGTATTTCAATATTTCTACAATAAAGATCTGTGATGTGATAGAGTTAAGAATTTGACATTTCCTTTTTCTTTTGAGAATACAAAATAGATTACATTATCTATTCAATGAAAGAAAACTTCAAAGTATTATTGCAACTTGACATAAATTTAACGGAACAGTTATCAAATTTCAAAATGACTGTGTAACCTTCAAATTAATTCTCAGAACATTGTGGATATTTGAATAGCTTTCAAACCATCCCCTTCTTCTTCCTAGTACTCACTAAATATAATTCCTATTTAAGTAATCTTTCCAGGTTAGTGTCTCCCATAAACTTTTTTCCTTTCCTTTCCTCCTTCTGTTACTACTTCCTACTATCTCACCCCTATGTCTCCCCATGCTTTTGTTCTTCCATGCCTTTCTTTACTATCAAAAAATATTTAATGAGTATATTTTATAATTTAATAATATATTATCCATGGTATCAAGTTTGTGGTGTCTGGTTTTCAAGCAGATCTTAGAGCAGGCCCTTTCCACAGTGGAACTTGCAGCGGGGTGCAGGAGCAATACACATAAATTGTTAGCCAGGCTGGGAAGTGAAGCGACTGACATAGTGCAACTAATGTATGCATTAGAGGGTCAGTAATAATTAACCAAATGAAACAAGACATGCAAACTTACAGGAGGAGGGAGTGGCATGCAAGAACAGAGAATGAGTAGGGATTTCAGATGCATTATTATTATGTTAGTTAGCTGAATAATATATGCAAATCTGTTGTGTCAGTAGATGACACTAGTAGATCATTATGTGCTATTATGTCTACCTTGGAAGAGAGAATTTCTTCTGGAGGGCAATGACTCTGCTAAAAATTATATAAACAAAACTTCTGCTTTAAAAATTATCCAGGCCTCATTGTTGAGAATGAGTAAGAAGTGTGAAGGTTAAACTGAAGTCACATACAGGCTCCTCATTCAGAAATGTAGATGGGGAGGGTGTTGAATTATAAATGTAATTACATGCCAGGAACAAAACAATTTAGTGACCAGGCCTATAATAGGTGAAACCCAGAAGGAAGGGGCAATATTATTTTTGATCAAAAATAGTACAGCCATGTTTTTGACTGGGAAATGCCAAATAAAAAGAGGACACAAGGAGGGCTGGAGAGATGGATTAGTGATGAAGCACTTGCCTGTGAAGTCTAAGGACCCTGGTTTGAGGCTCCATTCCCCAGGACCCATGTTAGCCAGTTCGTTTGCAGTGGCTGGAGGCTCTAGCATGCCCATTTTTTCTCTCTGCCTCTTTTTCTCTCTGTCTTTCTCAAATAAATAAATAAAAGTGAACAAAAAATTAAAAAACAATGACATGAATAGAAGAGGATCATAAAAGTAAAGCAGAAAAGTAAAGATTCCTTTGGAACCAGGTTAAGTGATTGTTTGTTTCATTTTTATGTATGGGAAATTTCAGCACTGTTTGTTGGGCAGTCATCTTGTTTTCTTCATTGAATTAACAGGCTTCTTTCAAGATCAGCTCACTGTATTTGTATAACCCGTTTCTGAGCTCTATGTTCTGTTCCATCAATCTGTCTCTTCTTTTGCCTAAACTATACTACTTAACTGTCTTAATTACTGTAGCATTAGAGTAAATCTTAAAGGTGTATAGTGGCAGTCTCCCAACTTTCTTCTCATGCAGTACTCCTTTTTTTTTTTTCTGTATTATTTTCCTTTCCATATAACTTCTGGAATCAGAGTTGACATCATAATAGCTCTTCCTGTCCATGATTTTGGAGGTTTGGAGTCTGTTCTTCACTTAGTCTTTACTTTTCTTTCACAGCATTGTTCTTATAACTAATGTTTCACTGTTAATGGACTAATGCTAATGGCATTTTTTACTTTAAAAATGTTCATGCAGATATATGGGAAAACATATACTTTTTCTGACCTCAAACTCTTTGTTTCTTCTAATCACTGGGATTGCACATATAGCTACCAGGTACAAGAGCCATTGGCTCATTTGCCTTGTGTCCTCAATTAATACTATGGACACTTATTAGTCACAGGAAGTTTGGGATCGATTCTGTGGAGCATTTTCTACATAGATTATCATGTCATCTGTGAGCTGCCAGTATTTGCCATACTTGGTTTTGATCTACAGAACCCATTAATACAGTGTTACTTCTTCCTTCCTAACTTGTATATTTTTTGCTTTCTTTTATTGTATTTCTTCATTGTCTAAGAATTCCTATATGATGCTGAGCAGAAGTGGTAGGAATGAACATCCTGGCCTTATTATACTTTTCCACCTTTGTGTATGATGTCAGCTCTGGGTGTTTGGTAGATGATCTTTATCCAATTGTGAAAATTTTTCTCTATTGTGCCTTTCCTCAAGTTACTTTTTTCTTAGTGGATGTCTCTTGAATTTTACAAGTTATTTCTGTTTCTATTTATACTTTTATTTTATATTTTGCTATAAATATACATCAAAATATAAATTTTTGATGTTAAAGCATCCATATGTAATTAGAACTAGGTCATGGTACATATTTCCTTTCAATACTTTGCTGGATTTGAATTACTAATATTTTGTTGAGATCTTGTGTGATTTAGTCATTCCCTTCTAGTAGTCTAGTGAAAAGATCTTAACTTAGAATTGAACATTATCTAAATGACAGGAAGTGTCAATGCATAAAAGTAAAATCCAGTATTTGGAGGTCAAGAAATGAAAGTACGCAGACAATCTTATCATTAATAATAATATTAATGATAGCTTATAAAGTCAAGTGTTCATTTATTCCAGGAAATAATCTAACTGGTGTAAAACATTACTCTTCAAAATAGAGGCATTACTAACATTTGTCATGTTTAGTGAAGTTTTATAAATAGGGAAAGATTGAGGTTCTGGAAAGATATATAATATTTTCCAGAACTGGGTATCATACCCCTACTTTATCACTTAAGAACTCAAAGCTCATTCATCATACATTACTGATTGAGATCCTTTGTTTTTGCTTGAGGAGAAAAGAAAATGGGGCATGAACTTTGAGAAATAGCATGCATGTGGGTCACTGATGGGAAGTAATATTTAAGAAGTGGCAAATTTGAAGAAGAAAAGAGAGAATGAGGTTTAGAATTTTGCATCATTTATTCATAATAAACTTTCAATGCCTCAATAAATCTATGTCACAAAGATATAAGATATCTTCCATTCTTCTGCCAGACTATAAAGTGCCTTTAAACATGCTCCCTGAGATCAGTGGAATTTTATTTCACACTCAGAAACATCAGTCATGTCAATCCTGTGGGATTTTATATTAGATAATGTTATAGAAGGCTGAAAATTTCCCACATACCTGATGGCTAAGACGTGAATACTGTGGCTGTGTGAGAAATCAAGATGGAGAGAAAATAGTAGCAGGTGGCTAAGTCAGCTTGATCAAAATGCTGACGGTGCATCATTGTCATTTGGGAGAATACACAGCCATGACTGAGCCACCTGTTCTGATGGCTTCCATGAGCAGGATACTTCCTGAATTATGTACAAATGTGCAGGTAAAGAGGGCATTATCATAAAATATAGACAAAACACATGGTATATAATGACCTAAATATATGACAGCTCAGAACAGTTTTCTCAATTGCAACATGAAGATACACTATTGTACTTATTATTTGATTATTGTGATATTATAGAAGTTACGTCTGAAAATATTGATAAGAATCATAAAAGGAAAAGAAAATAACATAACAAATTACTGGCTGCCTTAATGGAAGGTACAGTGTCCATAATTTAGTACCAGAGATACAGTTAATGACTATCATTGAAAGAATAAAGATTTGGTATTAATAATGTACTGAATCAATAAATTACAGAATTGTCTAGTAGTTTACTGTTATTGCACATCATAGTATTTTTGCCTTTCTGAGAGTAGAATGTATATGAAGCCACAAAGCTGGATTTATTTTTTTAAAGACATCAATTTTTGAAATTCTTATCAATAGAAACTAAAAGAAAAGAAAACTGTTGGTTACTATTATATAATAGCTCATCATACATTACCTGCAATTTTTATACCATATTATTTCATATGCTTTCTATTAATTTATGACTCTTTTACCTGCCTATCTACTGCTCAAAATAGGCAACACCTCTTCTACCACACTACTATATGGTATTAAATACTTGCCGTATGGTCTGGCTCTATTATATCTGTCCTGATGGCTAAAAAGGATATAACTTCCCTCACAGTACTTGCAATGTCCCTTGTAATATAAGTGCTTACAATTCTGGTACTTCTTGTTCAAAAAAACAAATCTCAAATTTTTTTAAGAAAAACTGATTAAAATCCATTCTGATAAAAAATTAAGTTCCTGGAGTTTCACTCTTGGCATCATAGCTTGAGGAGCTCAAGGGATCTTCTAGCTAATGAAATGGGCAAACGCAAACTACCACCATTGTTTGGAAAACCAGCAACCATTTAAACTCTCTGCAAATTGTCCTAAGACATGCAGCAAATGAAGGAATATTATTTAATAAATCAGGCTTTTGGGGTGCATATCTTTTTCCAGCTCATTAGCCCACTCTTATTCTCAGGAGTGCCTTTTCTTTCTTAACAACAACAAAAAATAAACCTCTTTGCCCTGTGACCTGACCTCAACAGATATGTAAGTCTGGCTCTCTCAGTCTGGGTGTTTCCCTGTGGCACTTTTTCACTTTGATTATATGTATTATTTTTCTTTGATCTCTGAATCCTCCACTATTGCTTAGTTCACTATAGTCTCTTATTTGAAGGGGAACTTCTGTTCTTATGCTTTGCCTTCCATGTGTGGGTGTCTCTCCATCTCTCCTCTACCTGTCCAGTTGGGCAAGGGGGAGAGTTCTCCTTTGGCTTGAGTCTTTCACCTATCCTGTTTCCTGGATCTTAATTCCCCCTACAATAAACCTCATAACTCATGTTTTCTCCCTAAATGAACATAATAATTAATAATTTGTTTTTCTCAGAGTCCATTTTATAAATTCCTTGCTAAATAAGATAAGGAACCAAATCTGGGGTTCATAGGCCTTAAAGGAACCCTTTGTGAACCTACAAATCTTGCATTAGATTCAATAGGATTCCAAATGCACAAGCAATAAAATGAAAAGTAAATTAAAGTGAGTCATGAAAAATCATGTATCTAATGAGACATTAGTGTCTAAATTGCAAAAGAACACTTAAAGGACAATTTGATAAATACTAAAAATGGAGTATGAATATGAATGGAAATTCCTTCATAGAAATTATGAGGAAAATAGCCAAGATCCATGTTTGACTTCTTCCTCAGTAAGGAAATACAGATAGAAACAGAGTGAGATTATACTGTGTATGCTATCAGGCAGCTAGCTAGGAAAAAGAGTTTGAAAAAGTCCAAGGGTCCAAGGAATTAGACAGTACTCTAACACACTTCTATTATAGATGAATTGATGTAGGCACTTTGAAGCATGGCCTAGCAATTCCTCAAATGGTTAAACATAGAATTACCTTATGATTTAATAATTTTAATTCTACATCTATACCCAAGAGAAATGGAAGTTTATGGCCACAATACTTACAAACAAATGTTTGTTTACAATATTACATATAATATCTAAAAGGTAAGAACTCAAATATCCATCACTGGATGAATGAACAATATGTGATAGAGATAGAATAGTGTTCTGCCATAAAATGAATGAAAACTTTGTTATATGAGCAAAGCTTGAAACATGCTATCTCATTGCAGTTGCATAAAATGCACATCATAGCTTATGGTGAATTTATGGTGAATTTCACCTCCACAATGCTATCACAAATGATAGAGTCTTTCTTACACCTGTGCACTTCAAGTGACAAATAATTACCTAAGACTTAATCTGTAAAATAGCAAATGGTGAGTTAACTATTATTATTTGACTATACTTAATAGTCCTCATTGTTCTGGTTAAAAAAGTCACTTCTATGAAACAGTTTGCTTAACTATAACTGGTGAATTATAAGTTGGATATTTTAATGGAATTAACAGTATATCTTCAGTTATTTGATAATTGCTACTCAGTTTTGAATTTTTGTGGTTCTTTTGTTTTTGAAGGGGGTATTTTGAGAGAAGCCAGAGAAAATTTGAGCCCCATGATTTATTATTTCTTTTGTTTTATTGTAAGACGAGCCAGAAATGGTGTCTGATTCCAATTGATATGAGGTATGAGTTAGAGGTGTGGTTTGAAAGTATCTGCCACTTTTTCTTTGTTCCATTCCTCATTGAAGTCTGGGATGATTCCTTCTTGCTTGCCTATGTACTTTCTAATGCTATTAAATCATGTCCTCTAACTCCCAAACTCCAGCAAAAACCGTATTTCAGTAAGAATCTATCACCAACCACTTTTCTAAATATATAAACACTTAAAGCATCATGAACTTTGGTTTTATTGTGTGGTAATAAGCTGGGTGGCAACTGGTAAATTTACTAAGGAAGTGGCTTCTAGAGTTGAATTGCAAGCCAGGCCTCTGTCCTCAGTGCATTAGGCTAACTGTGACCTAGCAACCTGCCATAGTTAGATCATAGACATATTTGTTTAGTCACCAGAACAGGTTCATTTTGACAATAAATAGTAAGCAGTATTTCTTCATCTTTTAAATTTCTACTCTTTTGTTCAAAATTAATAATGGACATTTTTCCCCTCTTTACCTTTCTTTGATGCCAGTGTGATAGTATCCAAAAGCCAAATGTTCAGTCTTGTTACTTTTTATCATTCTTTCCCATTCAACTACTGATCCAGTAAATTATCTATGCTAGACTAGGAAGTAACTCTGAGAAAAGGACACAGTCTCTATAAAGCTATTTGTCCATGTAGAAGCAGCTCCCAGCTGGAAAGCAGTAGGAGACAGATAGCCTAGAAGCAATTATGACAGTAATGGAAGTAGGAGTGGTGCTATTAGTAGCTGTTCCAAGGGCAAAAGTTGAAGGTATTACCACAATGGAAAGTTCATGTTCCAGACACCTCTAAAACATTAACCATAATGGCTACTAACTATTGTCAAATAATAATGGAAGATCATATGTTATAAAAAGATAAGCTTAGTGAACTTGGGGCTGAAAAGTTCAGTGGTAAAATATATACCTAACATGCATAGGGACACTGTATTCTAATCCCGACATGTGAGAAGGACAGGCAGGAGGATTGTCTCAAATTCAATGCTATCTTGGACTACAGAGTGAGACTGTGTAGAAAAATTTTTTAAGTTAAAAGTCATCAATCAGTTATGGGTCACTTTCAAAGGAGAGGAAAGACGAGCCAAAAATATATGAATAATAGCCAAACTTTTTCCATATTTGATTAAAACTATAAACTTAAAAAAATACTGCCAGAGAAAGGAGTGCATATATGTTAACATAGTATATGTTTTTTGTTACTGACATTATCAAATAAATAATGTGCTAAAACTTGTTTCAAAAAAGCTTTGGCCATAGCAATAAGGCAAGAGACACACATAAAAGGGATACAAATTGAAAAGGAAGAGATCAAGCTATCATTATTTGCAGATGACATGATTCTATACATAAAGGACCCTAAAGACTCTACTAGCAAACTGTTAGAGCTGATCAAAACCTACAGCCATGTAGCAGGATACAAAATAAATACACAGAAATCAGTAGCCTTCATATATGCTAACAACAAACACAGAGGATGAAATCAGAGAATCACTCCCATTCACAATTGCATAAAAATAAATAAATAAATAAAGTACCTTGGAATAAACTTAACCAAGGAAGTAAAGAATCTCTACAATGAGAACTTTAAAACACTCAAGCGAGAAGTTGCAGAAGACACTAGAAAGTGGAGAAACAGCCCCTGTTCCTAGATTGGAAGAATCAATATTGTGAAAATGGCAATCTTACCAAAAGCAATCTACACATTTAATACAATCCCTATCAAAATTCCAAAGGCATTCTGCATGGAAATAGAAAAAACAATCCAAAAATTCATTTGGAATCACAAAAAAACCTCGAATATCTAAAATAATACTGAACAGCAAAAATAAGGCTGGTGGTATCACCATACGTGATTTTAACCTATACTACAGAGCCATAGTAACAAAAACAGCATGGTACTGGCACAAAAGCAGACATGTAGATCAGTGGAACAGAATTGAGGACCCAGATGTAAGTCCAGGTAGCTATAGCCACCTGATATTCAATAAAAGTGCCAAAAATACTCACTGGAGAAAAGACAGCCTCTTCAGCAAATGTTGTTGGGAAAACTGGATATATATATATATCTGTAGAAGGAGGAAAATAGATTCTTTTCTCTCACCATGCACAAGAATTAAGCCCAAATGGATTAAATACCTTAACATCAGACCTGAACTCTGAAACTGCTAGAGGAAAAAGTAGGGGAAACCCTTCAACATATTGGTCTTGGCAAAGACTTTCTGAATACAACCCCAATTGCTCAGGCAATAAAACCACAGATTAATCACTGGGACTTCATGAAATTACAAAGATTTTGCACTGCAAAGGACACAGTAAAAAAAAATCAAAGAGGCAACCTACAGAATGGGAAAACATCTTCGCCAGCTATATATCTGAGAGAGGATTAATATCTAGGATATACAAAGGACTCAAAAAGTTAAATAATAAGGAATCAAACAAACCAATCAAAAAATGGGCTATGGAGCTAAATGGAGCATTCTTAAAGGAAGAAATGCGAATGGCATATAAGCATCTAAAAAATGTTCTACGTCACTAGTCATCAGGGAAATGCAGATTAAAACTACATTGAGATTCCATCTCACTCCTGTCAGATTGGCAACCATCATGTAAACAAGTGACCATAAATGCTGGCAAGGATGTGGAAAAAGAGGAACCCTTCTACATTGGTGGTGGGAATGCAATCTGGTCCAGTCATTGTGGAAATCATTGTGGAGGTTCCTAAAACAGCTAAAGATTGATCTACCATATGACCCAGCTATAGCACTCCTAGGGATATATCTGAAGGAATCATCTCATTTCCTTAGAAGTACGTGCTCAACCATGTTTATTGCTGCTCAATTTATAACAGCTGGGAAATGGAACCAGTCTAGATGTCCCTCAACTGATGAGTGAATAATGAAGATGTGGCACATTTATACAATGGAGTTCTACTCAGCAGTAAAGAAAAATGAAGTTACGAAATTTGCAGAAAAATGGAAGGGTCTGGAAAGAACTATACTAAGTGAGGCAACCCAGGCCCAGAAAGCCAAGCACCACATGTTCTCTCTCATATGTGGATCCTAGCTACAGATGATTGGGCTTCTGGGTGAGAAGGAAAATACTTAGTAGCAGAGGCCAATAAGTTAAAAAGGAGATATAAAGGGAAGAGAAAGGAAGAGGGGAGGGTACTTAATATGTTGGTATTGTATATATGTAAGTACAGTGATTGATATGGGGAAGTAATATGATGAAGAACGGAATTTCAAAGGGGAAAGTGCGGGGGGATTATTACCATGGGATATTTTTTATAATTATGGAAAATGTTAATTAAAATTTTGAAAATAAAAAAAAAAATTTAAAAAGCTTTGGGAGCTGTGCATAATGGTGCACATTTTTAATCCCCGTACTTAGGAGCCAGAGGTAGGAGGATAGCTGTGAGTTTGAGGCTACCCTTAAAGTACATAGTGAATTCCATTTCAGCCTGATATAAAGTAAGACCTTGCCTCAAAAAAACCAAAACAAAACAAAAAAGAAAGAAATTTTGGAGGAAACAGATTCATATAGCCTGTCAAAAATAATAGAGTGAGTTCCTGGGGCTAGAGAGATGGCTTAGCGGTTAAGCGCTTGCCTGTGAAGCCTAAGGACCCCTGTTCGAGGCTCGATTCCCCAGGACCCACGTTAGTCAAATGCACAAGGTGGCGCACTTGTCTGGAGTTCGTTTGCAGTGGCTAGAAGCCCTGTGTGCCCACTCTCCTCTCTCTCTCTGCCTCTTTCTCTCTGTCACTCTCAAATAAATAAATAAAAATAAACAAAACTTTCAAAAAAATAATAAAGTGAGTTCCTAATGATATAAAACTTGCTTATGTTAGGCAGAGTAATTAACAGTAATGTTTGGAGTTATTTTTAATCAGGCTAAAATCAGTTGTATCTTTTTCCAACAACACTTATTTATAGATATGCATTCTTTACTATCAGATAAGGATTATACAAAATGATATCAATTTTCCACAATTTTACCCTTATAATACTATAAAATAGCCAAATTAATAGAAAGCAAATTGAACATGCTCATTAATCCTGCTTTGAAACAACATTTGGTAATTGATTTTTTTTTCCATTTCCAATGTCAAGATAATTCTTGATTGATATTGCATGAAAAATAGTACAAAAGCTAGATAATTTAAAATAATTTACAGGAACAAAGGAACACCAGAAACAACAGTGACCAACCTACTACTTATGTATTTTGGATTTTGATTGGCATGTACGAGCAGTAAAGAAACTGTAAGAGTTAGTGACATTCTGTGTGAGCATCTGGGTAAGTACTAAAATATCTAATAGAGCATACACAGTTAATTTGAAAATTACTTTCATTGTAATTGGTACATGAAGACCACCTGGATATCATCCTCAGCAGCATGAGGCATTACCTCATCCAGCAATACTACCATTAAGGGTCCAAGAGAGCCAAGAGTTATATTTCAAAGTCATTTATTGTAGAATGTTTGTTTGATTTTTTTTTTTTTTGTGACATACAAGTTTGGGGTGGCTACCTCAGCAAAAAGTTTTATATTTTTATGATATACTAGCTAGAATATAAAAGGGCTATAATGGGGTTTTGCAGGTTAAGGAAAGTACTCAAACTCTGAGCTCTTGTCTGTTTTAACAAAGAATTAGGATAAAACAAGATGAAATAGGGTACTTATTAAATTATTCCATTTATTCAGGGAAGTATAGAAACATAGGAAGGGAAATGAATGTACCCACATGATCTGAGAGGCCATATGGGAAATGAGCATGGGCCTGGAAGAAATATGAAAGGAATTTAAAGAGGATAGAGAAGAAAGTACAGAGAGCTCCTGCCATGTGGAAGGCAGGAGGGGGTAAAAAAAACCCTGTGGGATTAGGGACTGAGGTCTCCCTGGTCTCATTCTACCTGAGAGGAGGGGAGGTTTACCAGGACAGAAATCTGGAACTTCAGGTTGATGAGCAGCCAACAAAAGAGAGCATACCTACCTGGTAAGAGTTGATTTATAATCTTATTATGGTGGACCTTTCCTTCCGGCTTAAGTAAACCCGAGTGAGGGCTGACTGGCGGCTAGGGGCTGGCTCAAAGAGAAGTCAGATATGATGCCAAGTTTAAAGCTGAGCTTAACCAACTAGAATTTCAGAATCAGATTTAAAACTTAATTTTAGGAAAGGGGAACTCCTTTCCATGGATAGAATTAGGTTGTTTATTGAAAAACCGGTTAGGCAAGAGGTAAGGAAAAGTCATATTTTTCTCTGCTCTCTAGCAAAGTAGAGACTACAAAGGTAGCCCCAAGACATTCCTACTGTTTGCTTTCAGGCCCAGTCACCCAAACTGCCCCAAAACAAGTATGGACACTGTGATTAAGCACAATGGAAAAATATAGTTCAATCACAAATGTGGTCAGTGTTGACCAATTATTTCAGACAGTAAATAATATATACAGAATTTGATTAAAAAATCTAATAAAATTAATAATTTATTAATGAATTTATTAATAAATTAATAAATCTAATGTAAGAGACTTAGCTAGGCAAAAATAGTGTTTATTTAAGAAGATAATTGGTAATATTCTGATTTAAAAAAAATTCTGAATCGCTATAGGGAATTTTTATCTAATTATTTGTGAAAATATTTTATAAGAGTCTTCATGGCTCTGAAGGGAAAATGAGAGAAATTGAGTTCTATTTATTTGTTTTCTGATTTCCCACCCTCTCATGTATTGTTACAGGTCATATTAAGAGATGTTTTAGATTTCTTTCTTATCTTCCCTGGACTTGCTCTCAATGTACAGTTCTATAAATTAATCTACCATGTTTCTTAATAGTGTATGAAGAAAAGGAAGAGTATTACCCTCTAAAATCAAGAAAGAAAAATATATGTATAATGCTGTTTTTCAAGGAGCTTATTTTATCCACCAGTAACATTATTATGACTTCCCACATAGCAAGAGATGTGAAAAAGTGATAGCTTCAGTCAGCAGTGGCAATATAGCAGAAATAGTCTGGGGAATATGAAAAAAAAATCACTGAGGAGAAATATATATATACTGAATACACATTGAAAAATAGAGAAAAGGAATCCAAAATACAAGGCTAAGAAGTGTTTCTTGATTCCCTGTGTGCTAGTTATTGTAGTTTCATTCTCAACAATAGTTGCTTTTTTGCTTTTTTTTGTTTGTGTGTTTGTTATGTTTTTGTTTTTGTTTATGTTTTCCAAAATAGGATATCACTCTGGCCCTGGCTGACCTGGAATTCACTCAAACTGAGTGCCTCCTGAGTGCTGGGATTAAAGGCATGTGCCACTACACTAACAACAATAGTTGCATTTTTAAGATGTTCTCTATGTACAGTAGTAATTTTCTCATTGCTGCAACAGGATTACTTACTTGACAAAAGCAACTGAAAATAAAGGGTGTTTCTTTTTTCTGGCTTGCTGTATGAGGTCACACTCTGTCATGACACAGGACGCATGGTGGCAGGAACGTATGGTGGCTGGTCATGTTGCATCTGCAGTCAGGAAGCAGAGAGATGAATGCTGGTGCTCTGCTTACTTTATACTTTTTATTCAGTGCCACCCACATTTAAGGTGGGTCCTCCCACCTCAATGAACCTAATTTAGAAACTCCCTCACAGAGATGCCCCAGTCTCCTTTGTAACAGTAGATCCAACGAAATTGACAATCAATTTTAACCTTCTCAGTTGTCCAACTTCACATTTTGCTCTTTGTGCTATTGAATTGTATCCTCACACATTTCTTAAGGTTTCTTATATGTTTGATGTTGTTTTCTAATCTTAGTAAAGTTTGATTCCATGAGTGTATTATTGAAGTCTGTCTCTACTCCTTTGCTTTCTAATCCATTTCCATTACCTTTGATATTGTCTCAAATGTGTATAATGACATTAAGATGTAGAGTTAACTTAGATTTACCTGTGTGTGTTGACTTTTCTTGGAGATTGGGAAACCAAGATGGGTTTTCATTTCCAGATCTTCTTACTCATTATACACTTTCTTTGACATTGGAGTAATAGTGTCAAATCATTTTCTAATTACTTTTGAAATTCTTTAACAAGTTATTTAGAGGTTATATTTCTTGAGTCTTCTGAAATGTTTAATCTTTCTTGTTCCTCTTTTAGTCTTTAGGGCTCATTCATAATGGAATATGAAGCCTATTTCTACTCACTTTTTGTTTCTCTAATGAATACAAATCATTCCTGCCATGAGTTAGACTTTTGAAAACTTACAGTTGCTCTCACCTGGATGTGATGGTTGTTTATTTTGCACAGTTGGAGGCAAAGTTGATGTGTAACTTTGGCTAATCTCCCAATACTCAGCTATGGCAGTGCTCAGTCTTCTCTACAACTAAATGGTTTTCGTCCCTTCCCTTTCTGTCCCTTCCTGCCCCTTCCCTTCCTTTCCTTCTTCTTCTCTCTCTCTCTTTCCCCACCCCCACCCCCATGTGTACATTCACCAAAGTCTCTTACTATTGCACACAAACTTTTGCAAAAATCTATTGCAAACATGCTTCACTTTGTGCCTGGCTTTGAGTGGGTACTAGGGAACTTAACCCTAGTGGTCTTTGCAAGAAATCACCTCTAACCACTGAACCTCCCTCGAATCACAGAATGTTTTTCTTAATATTTGTTTTCTCCACATCACACGCTCTACAGAGGTAAGAACAATATTCCATTAATCACTCTTTTATTTAAGGAAAGCTCCCATATATAAGAGCCTGAGCTACAAGACCTTCATAAAACAGAAATTCCAGCTTTGTCTCTACTATCACAACCCATCTGCTTCCCAACCCTGCCATTTGTTTAAGCAACCTTTCTTTAAAGATAAAGTCAAAAGTCACATTCTACATTAGTCCAATCCTCTATATTTATTTCCTAACATAAGAGTTCTAAGTCAATGTGAGAAAGCTATTACATACCAGACACCTAGAATTATTAAAAAATAAGCTTATTTCTTCATTCTTTCTTGGCATAGTCTTAACATGTGAACTGAATTCTTCTATGAGCAGTGAGAGCATATCATTAATCTTGTTTCCCATGATATGGATTCTAATTCTAGATTCCCATTTTAACATATATTTCCTCCATTTTTCTAAGCCTATGTGCTTGATTTTATTGTGACATTTCCATATTTTGGCATCAGTATTAATTCTTAGTCAGTCCATCTGTTGTTGGGCCTCTGATAGTGGGTGTCCAACCTTGTGCCATGTCCTTTTTTGCATGAGGAACTCAGAGAGCCAGTGGGAAGAACATCACCTGTCTCTCTGTGTTTGGTTTTCTACCAGGCTGTGCACTTTCATGAAAACAAATTGGGAGCTGGTGCTTACATGCTGCCAAATTTCTACTATTTTTTTTTTTTTTCAGGAAACAGACGCAAGCATGTGTGACATTTCAAATTTAAAAAGTCTTTCAAGAACTATTGTGTTTAGGAAAGATTTTTTTTTTTTATCCTTGGCTTTTGATAAGACAAATCACATATGTTCTTTAGGGTCTAAAAATTAACTATGAGACCTTTTTCAAAAACTCATATTTTGTGTGAAAAAAGGTCTTGAAAAAGGAACTAATTTGTAATTCTATAGAAGACTAAGATATATTTCACTGCTAAGGAAACTGAAAGGAAATAATTATGTATAATTTAGCTACTTCAAAGTGGAATATTTTGGGTAATGTGTTATTTTCCTTTATTCTGGTTTACTAATAAGTTTTTGTGAATTTTTTATAAATTAGTGCAATAATTTTGTTATAAATTATTGCTTATCCAATCTGTTCACATCAGGCAGCACTATCTTATTTATACAACTTATTGAGATCTTATTACCCAAATGTGTGTTGGTTTAATATAACTGGTGTGTGTGTGTGTGATAGTTTAAAACTCTAGACCTAGGGCTGGAGGGATGGCTTAGTGGTTAAGGCATTTGCCTGCAAAGCCAAAGGAACCAGGCTCAATTCCTCAGGACCCACATTATCTAGATGCACAAGTGGGCACATGCATCTGGAGTTCATTTGCTGTGGCTGGAGGCCCTGATGCGCCCATTCTCTCTCTCTCTCTCTCTCTGTGTCTTAGATAGATAGATAGATAGATAGATAGATAGATAGATAGATAGATAGATAGGTAGGTAGATAGATAGATAGATAGATAGATAGATAGATAGATAGATAGATAGATAGATCAAATTGTTCACTTTCACTTCTGGATCTAAAGTATGATCCAGAAGTGAAAGTGAACAATTTGATCTTCACAAAGTTCTAGAACTGGTAAGGGAAAATAAAGGTATGGATTTGTGCCCAGGAGGTTTACAGAATTATTCTGTTTGAGCCACCATCTTACTGTGGCACTATGAGAGGTGGTAGAGTGTCATTTAAGGAAGATCCCAGATGCTTCTCCTGACCTTGTCATCACAGACCAGCTCTCTTTGCCTAAACTTCCTCATCTGAAAAGTGTAAATAACTGTAGCTCTTGAGTTCTTGTGATACTATAAAGAATTGGTGAAAGGAAAAACACAGTGCCAGGTACATAGTAATTGCTCAAAAATGCTGCCTATTATAATTATTCTTAATGTGATAAATGCAACTAAAAGGCAACAGGATGCTCATTCTTTTCCTCATTCTTTTAAGCTACTAGAGAATCTCAATAATCGCCCAACACTTTCTCTCTTAAATAGGAAATAGGACAAACATATTACATAATTGACTTTATTGTGTTTAGGAAGAAATGGTCTACCATCTCAAGTGATGCAGCCTTGCCTCAGAGACTAAATGGTGACAATCTATGCACCATGACTTGCCTGTGGTTGTTGCTTAGATAAGCCCTGCTAATTTTGTGACATTACAAATACTATTTTCAGATCTTACAGTGTTGAACCACATATCTCCCCACTGCCTTATGACTTGCACATTCTATTTCAGGTTTGTTTCTTTCTGAAAATACTGCTCTAGATGAAGATTTCACAGAAATATTTCCTTTGATCCATCATGTATTGATTTTCTAGTGGAATTTCTGTAAGAAGCTTCACTTCTGGGGAGAATTATATTCTAACATGGACTCTATTCATTACATGAAAATATGTGTAATTGATTTCCCCAAATTTCTGATCAGGGAAAAATAATTTTGCTGGCTTTGATAAAGGAACAAAATTAGTTAGTAGAAGACCTCTCAAACCTCGATCTCTTATTTATATCACTCACTGTTTTATCTGCTCAGTTTGTAAATTTTGTAGAAGGGGCTTTAAATTTTTATTAGCAAGTATTAGTTGTAACATTGTATACATGAATATAATATATGAGGAATATTCACACTGACTCCATAGGGGTTGTATCTATCTATATTCTCACCAGCCATGAATAGTGACCCTGTTCTCCCCTCATTCTTGCCAGTATTTGTTGTAAGATTGTTTTCTTGATAATAGGCATTTGGGCTAAGGAAAGATGAGCCTGAATTCAGGTCTTCATGCTTGTGCAGGAAGTACTTTTTCTGCAGAGTGATCTCTCCAGTCTCCTACCAGTTGTAATTTAGAAGTTTGTGAATAGGATGTGTTTCTTGATTTCTTTCTCAGCAACTTACTTACTGATATATAAAAAGGCAACTGATTTCTCTATGTTGAATTTGCATCCTATTTTGCTGAGTGTCTATTGCATCTAAGAGTTTTCTACTGAATTCATTAGGGTGTTTTATGGTAGCATCATATCATCTGCAATAAGGATGTGTTGATTTTTCCTTTCCACTTTCCTCTTTGTATGCTTATTGTTTCTTTATCTCACCACTGCTCTCGCTGAGACATAAAGCACTATGTTGAGTAATAATCAAGGGAGTGGGTGCCCTTGTCTTATTCCTGACTTTGCAGGAAACATTCTTGATTTTCCCAATTTAGTATAATTTAAGTTCTAGGTTTGTTGCATGTAGCTTCTTATGTTGAAATATGTTCTTTGCATTCCTATTTTCTTCTGGGATTTTATCATAAAGGCATGTTAAACTTTGTCAAAGGACTCTTCCACATCTCTTCACCTGACAGTGTGATCTGGTTCACAAGTATCTTTATGTGGTTTTGATTTGTGTATATATGAACTAACTTAAACCCATGTGATGAAAGCAGCTTGGGCCTTACCTATCATCATAAATGAAGTTTGTAACTCCTTAATTGAGAATTTTTGCAAAAGTATTCATCAGGGAGTTTGGTCTATAGTTTTCTCATATAATTGTTTCCATATTTGTTTTTTTTTTTTTTAATCAGAAAAATGACTCCATAGAATGAGTTTGGTTTTGTTTCTTCTATTTTTATTTGAGGAACTGTTTGAGGAATATTGGTATTAATCTTTCCCTTTAGAGGTTCAGCTTTTTCTTAAAGGAATTCAACAGTGAATTTGTCAGGGACTTTTCTTTGAGCTTAGAATTCTTATGACTTGTTCAATCTCATTGATGTGGATTTGTTTAAATTGTTTATATCTTCTTGATTTAATGTTGCTATCTCATATGTGTCTAGAAGATTATCCATTTCTTCTTGATTTTCCAGTTTTTTGAAATAGATATTTTCAAATTATTCCCAATAAATTTTGTATTTCACAGGAATCTGTTAACTCCTCTTTCAGGCTCTTACTTTATCAATTGAATCCTCTTTCTTTTTCATGAACACATAGGCTGGATGTTTGCCAATTTTGTTTACATTTCAAAGAAAATACTATTTTTTTATTTGGTTCAATTTTTGGTTCTTTTGATTTCTGTTTCATTTTATTCTTTGGTAGTGTCTTGCTCTAGCCGAGGATGACCTGGAATTCATTATGTAATCTCAGTGTGGCCTCAGACTCACTGTGGTCTTCCTACCTTAGCTTCCTGAGTGCTAAGATTAAAGGCATGTGCCACGAGAACTGGCTAGTAGCTCTTTTATTAATTTATGCTTCAATTTTAATTACCTCTTGCATCCTTCTGCTCTTGGATACGGCTTGTTCTTATTTACCTAGGGCTTTTAGTTGAATTATTAGTTTATTTATTTAAAAGCTCCAATTTTTTTAATGGAAGTACTCATAGAGGTAAACTTTCCTTTTATAATTTACTTAACAGTGTCCAAAGTATTCTGATATGTCATGGTTTAATTTTCATTTGATGATAAGAATTTTTAATTCCTTCTGTGACTTCTTCAATGACATACTTGATCATTCATGAGTGTGTTGTTCAATACCCAAGTATTTCTGTTGCTATTGATTTATACTCTCTTCTCTTTAAATTTTATTTATTTGTAAGCACACAGGAGAGATACAGAGACAGACAGAGAGACAGAGAGAGAGAGAGAGAGAGAGAGAGAGGGAGAATATGAATGTATGAATGGGAATGTAGGGGATCTTGGCACTGGCAATGGACTGCAGATTCAGGAACCACTTTGTGTATCTGACTTTATGTGGGTAATGGGAATCAAACCTGGACCATCAATCTTCAAGTAGTACTAAATAAATAGGAAAAAAATGGGTATGTAAAAGGCAATTTGACATGCTATCCATTTAGCATAACAACAGAAATAGTCCCACTCTCACTCCAGAGTCTTGTTTTATATACATACATACATATATATTATATTCAACCAATATTGCATCATGAGTTCAGGTTATTTACATTTTAGGTTATTATTGAGAAATGTTTACAAATTCTTGTCATTTTATTGTTTAATTTTCAGGTTTGCTAGATTATTGATTGTTCTTATCTTTCTTCCCTTTTAGTATTATGGGTTTGCAAGTATAATGTGTTGAAGATACATTCCTTCCTGGTTCTCCTTTATGTATTTATTTATTCTATTTTGTGATTCAGAAATGCCAATATCCTCCTTATCCTCTGAATATAGTACTTGTTTCAGAATATTCTGCTTGCAGGTTTGGTTATGTTTAGCTACTCAATTTTTTACTTGTGTAAAATGTCCTGATTTCACTAGATAGTGCAGTCCTGGTTGGCATTATTTACTGTTACAGTTACGTTCTCATTGTTGGAACAAAGCACCTGAAAGGCTTTATTTTGGCTTACAGACTTGAGAGAAAGCTCCAAGGTGCAGGGGAAAATATGGCAGGAAGGGAGGCTGGACATCACCACCAGGCCAACATGAGGTGGACAATAGCAGCAGGGGAGTGTGCTAAACACTGGCAAGAGGAAGCTAGCTGTAGCACTAAAAGACTACCTCTAGGAAGACACTTCCTGAAAGAGGTTCCAATTCCCAAATTGCCATAAGCTGGGCACCTAGACAGAACATATGAGTTTGTATGGGATACCTAATTCAAATCATTGCATTTACATTTAGGGCTTAAAATATATCATCACATATATCTTGGCTTTATGTTTGCTGATAAAATATCTGATAAACATATGACATCTGGATATGTTTCCCTTTGTAGGTAGGTGAGTTGGTATTTTCCCCTCACAGTTTTTATACATATATATATTTGACATCATGAAAATAATATATCACAGAGAGTTTTTCTCCCCTCTGGTAAATTAGTTTTTTTGGGGGGAGTGATTAAAGCAGGATATCACTCTAGCCCAAGCTGACCTGGAATTCACTATGTAGTCTCAAGCCAGTCTTGAACTCATGTGATCCTCCTACATCTGCCTCCCAAGTGTTGAGATAGATTTTTGTTTCATTGGTTTTTATTTAGTTCCTTTTTCTGAACCATGTATTTTTTTGGATAATTTTTTTAAATGTATGCTAGAGTTCCAGCATATTTTGGTCATGAATTTTTTTCCTTATTGAAGTGTTAAGTGTGGTATTTTTTTGAAGTTGGTCTTTCCCCAAGATTCTACTATGGTGACTTTTTCCTTTTGGTTGCTAAATTTTCTTTCTCATTTATCTGCTTGTCTGTATCATCTTTAAGATCATTGGTGGTTTATATTAGTAAACTATTGAAATCTTCATCTAGTATATTGCCTTTTTCAGTTTTATGAGTACAGTACATAAGAGTTATGAATTTTTAGAGGAGTGATGCTGTCTTACTCTTTCATGTTTCTTGTATTTCTGTAATATGATTTGTGGTTCTCTTTTTTTTTTTAATTTTTTTTTAAATTTATTTATTTGAGAGCGACAGACACAGAGAGAAAGACAGACGGAGCGAGAGAATGGGCGCGCCAGGGCTTCCAGCCTCTGCAAACGAACTCCAGATGCATGCACCCCCTTGTGCATCTGGCTAAAGTGGGACCTGGGGAACCAAGCCTCGAACCGGGGTCCTTAGGCTTCACAGGCAAGCGCTTAACCGCTAAGCCATCTCTCCAGCCCTGATTTGTGGTTCTCTTGGTTATATGTCTTCTGGTTTATTTTTGGAATTGAGCAGTGTAGTCGACAGCTTCAGGTCTCTGGGCTGTACCTCCAGACCAAGCACAAACTGTGGAAAGAAGAGATTTATTGAAGCTTGTAGATTGAGGGGAAGGTCGATAATGGCAGAAGAAGTTGGCCCACTTTCACAGGTCCACACAGAAAAACCATGCCAAACACATAAACAAGCACACTCCAAGAAGCCAAGGCAAAGCTCAAGCACTTTGTATGTCTTTAGACTGGAATTCCCGAAACACATCCTAGGGTTGGACCCTAGAATCTTCCAAAAGTGACACTTCCAACAACTAGGCCACTGGACATCTAAATTACAAGGCTTTAATGAATTCCTGAATCAATTGGGGGCATCCATTCAAACTACCATGTTCCAACCCTGGCCCCCAATAGAGTCATGGCTATCTCACATTATAAATTGTATTCAATCCAGTTTCAAATATCTTTGCCAAATTAAGATAGATCTAAAGTCCCACATTTTATCTGAGATTTCAGATAGTCTCTTAGCTATGAGTCCTATAAAATCAAAACAAACCAAAAAGAACAGGAAATAGAAAGGATAACATTTTAATTATAAAACAGAAGAAATATTTCTAGTAATGAAAAAGTTCAAAAATATAATTAAATGTGAAGAGAATAAAAATAATATACTTAATCAATGAAACAAAAAGGCCCTTCAAATATAACAAAATACCCCCAAAATATAAAGTCAGCAAAAAGAAAGAAAAAGGAAGAAGAAAGGAAAGAAAGAGAAAATAAAGGATTTCTTAGTGTTACTGTTCACATCACCTTTGTGTTGCTGGACAAGCATCTGGGCAGAGGCAGCTTAGGTGAAGAAAGGGTTTATTTCACACTTGTAGAGTCAAAGAAAAACACTATAAATTGTGGAAGAATCTGACTCATTCCATCTTACACCAGTATAGCAGAGATAGAAAAACTAGCAGCCAAACAGTATAAATAGCTACATCTGCAACTGCTGTCAACACACATTAGAGCTGTATATAAGATATGCCCCCATTAACACACTCTCTGACAACCCGTTGAAAACTTAAGCTCAAAGCTTAATCAAAAAATACTCTAGGTTATGGAGGACATACTTTCACATTTAACCACCACATGCTTCCCATGACCCCCATAGCCTCATTTCACAATGTAAATTACACTCAGCCTGACTTTAATATTTTTCAAAAGTCCTAAGTCTCATCTGAGATTTGACTGTTTCATCTATAGAAAACATTTTACTTTATTCACAGCTTCCATAAGTATAAACTATAATAATTCCCTCCCCAAAATACCATCACCCCTTCCAAATCCCTCCTTCATTGAATCCTTCTCCCCAATTAGTTTCTCTTCTGTTTTAATATTTGATGTCTTAAATGTGAGCTCTATAAAATCAAAATACATTAGATAATTCAAACACATAATGCCACAGAGTAAAAATTGCAAAAAGGCATAACAAGGAAAGACTGAACCAATGAAAATCATAAACAGCAGGTACATATCAAACATCTGCCATTGAAGTCCAACATCCATAACCAGCGACAAAAGTCTCTGGATTCCAATTCCACCCCTCCAGCTGGGCTGACTATACAGCTCTTCACGGTAGAGGTCTACAGTCCTGGTACATTTAAAACATCTTTGAGACTATACTGCAAAATATGGTTTATCATCACAGCTTCATACGATAGCCTTACTTGAGCTCCACACAGATATTTCAACCCTGCTTCACTTTGCCCAGGAAGGGGTCATTTTCAGAAAACAAAACAAACAAACAAACAAAAAATATTGTACTTCATAACCCATAACCTACTTCACTGCATTTTTTATGTTTCCTAACTAATACCAGGTGAGCAGCATAACAAAATTTGTAAAATCAGGAGGGAAATTAAACCTTGACCTTGAAGAGCAGGATAATTCTTTAGAATTCTACCTTTAAGAAAACTTCTTGCAAAATAATTTCTATTCGTATTCATTTGAACATTCAATAGGTGGATTTCACACTCTGAGGTGTTTTCCATTGTACTAATACAAAACATTTGGCACACTTTTGATAGCAGCAATCAATTTAACCATAGCAGTGTCAATAAGCTAAAACTAGCCTTGGTACCAGTAACTTTAAATTTGCTTGATTTTTTTTCTGTGAAAAACCATGTATTCGTCAAATATTTCGGTTCTGTTCTTTCTGTCAAATACCAGTCCATTAATTTTTTATTTTTTATTTTTGCAACAGTAAAGGGCTTTATTTTGGGCTTATTTTGGACTCTTGACTTCACCAATGCAGTGGATCTGTACAAGAGCCCTGAGCAGCAGGGGGCAGGATTTTTATAGGGATTTGTACAAAGAAGTAGGGGAATGGTTACATGATTGGTTGATTTAAGCAGTCACTTGTATTTTTCTGATAGGCTTAGGATACTGGTGGGCAAAGCTGGTGGGCAGGGGGCTAGAGGGATTACAAGCAAATTAGGTGACCTTTATTGTAATTGGCTATGTGTATTTGAGGAACTTTAAACAAATTTAGTTTAAGCAAACTTATGACCACAGGAATGCATGGTGCAGACAGTCTATCCCCCCTTACCAGGAAACTGACCTTGCTGGGAAGCAGAAACTTAGGCCTGTTGATGATTCTGAGGTTTATTATGTCTTCCTGAGTCCTTCATTCCTCCCTCTACTTGTAAATTAAGAGGACCCAATCTTGGGTCCTTATTGGGGAGAGGTTGTAAAGGATGGTACTAGGTTCTTGACACCATGAGTTGTACTGCATTAATTCATTCCCTGACAAAAGAGATTAGTTCATTGATTATGCAGAGTCCAAGGTTTAGTAACAACAATAATAGAATCAGGGGTCCAGCCAGAGATGAAAACAAGGTCATTAGCCATGGGTACCAATCAAACATAGATTCATGGAAAAATTTTGATTGTATCTAGCTTTAGCTCTTTCCTCTAGTTTCTTGAAGATCATGGCTAAGCTATCTCTAATGATACCTGAGTTGTTGATATAAAAACAACATTGGTCTCTCAGGGCTTGTAGCAGACAGCTTCAGGTTCACAGAGATAAAATTTCAGACCGGACACAGTATGGAGGAAGGGATATTTATTGAAGCTTACAGATCCAGGGGAAGTTCCCTAATGGCAGAAGAAACTGGTCTGCCTTCACAGGACCAAGCAGAGAGAGAGAGAGAAGCACAAGCCAAAAGCCACACAGCACACTTCAGGAACTCCATCAAGACACACTTTGTATGTCTTTAGATTAAAATCTAAAACCCACAACCACACCTTAAGATCCATCCAGTGACACTGCCTCCAGTCAGGTGGTTACAGATGCAAACTACAGACAATAAAAAACTGAATATATTGGGGGCCATCTATTCAAACCACCATATTCCACCCATGCTGTCATTGGCAGAATTTCTTAGTAGCCTTGAAGTCCAAGTATGTGGAGTCTTCAGCAATAGGGTCTTACCATCTATTCCTGAGCAAAAACCAAGGGCCTCGGCAATGGCCTCTAATGTTATGGAGGCATCAAGGACCTCCCTAGTCACCAACTCACTGGAAGGTATCTCATCCCTGGCACTGAAAATTTTCTAGTAACCATCCTTGGCTCCTGAGTGTTGCATTGTCCAAAAAGGTAGGTTTCCATGTGATTTATTTATATCCTCTTTGAGTTTGATTAGCCCACTCTCCACCTTTCATTATACTCAATCTCTTTCCCAGACCTTACTTAGGCCTTTTCACCCCCATTAATCTATTCTTCTACTTAGATATATACAATACTATCTGTTGCAGTCCGGTTTATATTGCTGTTAGAAATCACCCAACCAAGAGCAGCTTCTGGGAAAAAGAGATTTATTTTGGCTTACAGGCTCAAAGGGAAGCTCCACGATGACAGGGGAAAACGATGGCATGAGAAGAGGGTGGACATCACCCCCTGGCCAATATAAGGTGGACCATAGCAACAGGAGAGTGTGCCAAACACTGGCAAGGGGAAACTGGCTTTAATACCCATAAGCCGGCCCCTAACAATACACTCCCTCCAGGAGGCATTAATTCCCAAATCTCCATCAGCTGGGAACCTAGCATTCAGAACACCTAAGTTTATGGGGGGCACCTGAATCAAACCACCACATTCCGCCCCTGACCCCCATAAACTGATAATCATACATGATGTAAAATGCAATGCATTCATCTCATTTTGAAAGTCCCCATAGTTTTTATCAATCCCAACGATGTTCATACATCCCCATAGTCCAAGATCTTTTAACTGAGCCATAATACCAAAACATAACCTCAAAAAACCCATAATGGCACAGAATAAATATTCACACTGCAAAAGATGGCATTGGGCATAGCAAAGAAACATTCAACCAATACAAGATTTAAAACAACCAGGGCAAACATCAAACTCTGTAGCTTCAAGTCCAGCAACTCTAGCCAGTGACAAATCTTCAATTCCGATAATTCTAACCAGCAGCAAGTCTCTGGCATTCCAATTCCGCCCCTCCAGCTAGGCTACTCACAGTCCTGGGAAACTTCATTGGGGCTGGCAGCTCCTCGGCAGCCATCTCATGGTTCCGGTTCCGGCATCTCCACTGGGTCTCCACTGCAAGCCACGGTTCATCCTCATGGCCCCATTGGGTCTCCATGCAGGCAACCAGCAAACCCGCTTCACACTGCCCATGGCCATTTCCAAAACACAAGACCGTGTTGCAAACTCAATGACCCCCTTTCCAGCATTTCTTACACTCCACGATACCAGGTAAGGTGCCAATTTGTTAATCCAGGGGGGAATAAAGCAGACTTTGAAGAACAGGACACTCCTTGAGCACTCAGGCCCCTTCAAAAGAGTCTACATTCTTCCTATTGCCCCAGCACAGGTCAGCTAGCCCAGTCTCAAAGGTTGTAATATCTCAGTTGCAGCTGAACGGGCAACAATTCACCCAAAGATTTTTCTTTCTGTGCCATATCCCTCTGCACACACCAGTTCATTTCTACGCAAAGCCACCCTGCACAACTTCTCAGGACATGGACACAAGAGCAAGCTTCTCACACAAACTGTTAGCCCAGTCCAGGCACAGCTCTTTCTCACCCTCATAAGCCAAACCTCACAGTCCATAGTTCTTACTGCATTCAGGTCTTAGAGCTCAGACAAGAATAGTCCATTAAGCTGTACTTACAGCATGCAAGGCACCTCTTAGGCCAAGGTTTCAACTCCTTCCACTTTCCTCTTGAAAATCAGCTACAAAAGGCTGAAGCCACATAGTAGGTGTCTAGCAGCAATCCCACTCCTTGGTACCACTTTACTGTTGCAGTCCGGTTTATATTGCTGTTAGAAATCACCCAACCAAGAGCAGCTTCTGGGAAAAAGAGATTTATTTTGGCTTACAGGCTCGAAGGGAAGCTCCACGATGGCAGGGGAAAACGATGGCATGAGCAGAGGGTGGACATCACCCACTGGCCAATATATGGTGGACCATAGCAACAGGAGAGTGTGCCAAACACTGGCAAGGGGAAACTGGCTTTAATACCCATAAGCCGGCCCCTAACAATACACTCCCTCCAGGAGGCATTAATTCCCAAATCTCCATCAGCTGGGAACCTAGCATTCAGAACACCTAAGTTTATAGGGGACACCTGAATCAAATCACCACACCATCCTATTAAGTACTCCTCTCCCTTCCTTTCTGTTCCCTTTATATCTCCTTTCTCACTTACTGGCCTCTGCTACTGCTGAAAGCAAGGTCATTAGCCATGGGGACCAATCAAACATGGATTCATGACAATTTTTATTCTTTCTAGCTTTTGCCCTTTGCTCTAGTTTCTTGTAGACCATGGCTAAGCTATCTCTAATGATACCTAAATTGTTGATATAAAAACAACATTGCTCTCTCAGGGCTTGACATAGTGCTCTTTGTTGTAGGAAGAGTAGATCTATTCCCCTTCTATTTCTCCCTCTCATGAGAAGACACTCCAACTACTTTAGGGGGCTGGGTCAAAGACATCATATCATTTACTATTTCCAGCTGAATGGGACATGAAGTGGGGATTTTTTGCAGTTAGAGCATCTCGCCCAGAGAGGGGAACTATTTTAATGGACCTGAGAGTGTAGGAAGATAGTCTTGGAAGAGAATATTGGGGAGAAAGAATAAAAGTAAGGAGTTAATGAGAAGTGAGCAGACAGCACACTGGTCCTTTTGGAGGTCACAGGAATTGAGGTAGACAGGCTTGGATTGTCTCAGGACCAACTGAGGATAAGCTGGCTGCGATTTTCTTTCAGAACTGTTCATTAAATGGCACAGTAGTATTCAACATGGCTTGAAAAACAGATGAGATACTAGCAGAGTTAATCAGAAACATATACACAACATTTAACCTTGATAATAGAAAGCTATTAGTTGCCATTAAAGGCTGTACAAACATGTTATCTTTTTTATTATAGAAGTAGAATTATGGGGAAAAGATGACTTAATGTTTGTTTCCCCTCTTGAAAAGCTCTTGTTGTATTACTTAATAGGTATTTTTTTTATCTTAATAGGTACTTTTTTATCTTTGGTTATACATTTCTCTCTGAGTGTTTAAGACCATGCAGATAGCCAAAATTTAATTAAGGATTAATTTTGGAGGTCATTAATGGCTCTCCAAAGAAAATTTAGGTACCCAGAAGTAGCCCTATAGCTTACTGGTGTTTTCTGTCTGTTAGGATGAGTCAGGGCTGTGCTGGCCAAGTAGTTTTCCCTTCTTTGGGAAGTCAGGAGGACTGATTGCTCCTCAATTGTGACTCTACTGATTCAAACTGTACACCAATTTTGTTTGGGTCTCTGTATCCTCCCTGCTCAGGAAGATGGGTGACTTACAAGGGGCCAGTGTAGAAGTGTCCCATCATCTTCAGTGGCCTCATGACCTGGGAGCACAGGCCAAAACATTGACATTTTTTAGTCCAGTGATTCCAATTGGCTTTGGCTTCTACACACTTTGAAAGAAAGTTACACCAGCCTGGGTTATGTACATATAGAGCACATTTGACTACTGAAGTAGATTTAGTTAAAGAATGGCACACAGGCTTCTAAAATCATTTTGTCCATTTTTTAAAAAAGGTTTTGTTGTACTGTGGCAGAATAAGCCTTATATCTGAGGTATAGAAAGTAGGCATATCTCACATTGTAAATATCTAAAATTTATAAATCTAGGCAGAACCTGTTACCAGTCTTGTAAACAGTACCAATTGATTTACAAACTAATTTAAACTAGAAATTTTCAGAAAAGGACAGGTAAGATAGTATAAAGTCTTATCACCTGTGTTTAAAAACATTTTTGATTAGTTCAGATACTTGTGTAGGTACAAGTTACCCAGAGAACACTGGAAACAGAACCATGGAGCATGAAATTATTTTTGTCATATAAGGACCATTGGTTGAGTATGAGGCTGTACCCTAAAGTAGGGAATATACCTTAAGAGTTAATTTTGTTATAAGCACTGGACTTACATACAATAGAGCAGACTCTGGTCTTTTTTTTTTTTAGCCAAAACAGCTAGCTAAATATTAATATAATCCTTGATAAATCTTTTAGAAAGAAAAACATAATTTGACAACCAATGATTTTGACTTAAATTTGATAGCTAGTGATTTCATATACCACAGAATTTTTTTATTAACATGAAACAATTTTATGTTTTACCCATGACTTAAATTTGATAAAGCTTAAGCAAGCTATCCCAACATATTTTAGCCTGAAAAATTAGTTTTGTTTTGTTTTTTTGTTGTTGTTGTTCCTTAAGAGTTTGTAAACAGTTGAAAAACCTCTAACTTTGAGCATGGTGTTTAAGTTTAGCCTGAAAATTTCTCTTTTACATCTGCACACCTTTATTTACATACTTTAACATTCTGATCTATGTACCACTGAAAAGGCATTTTTAACAAGCTTTCTATGTACCAACATTGAAAAATTCCTTCCCAGTTCCTTCAATCAATTCATCTCACCCCATCATTAACCATCTTTCTTATAAAGCTATTTTAAAAAAATTACACCAAATTGATTAACCCTATTACTCACAAGAAAGTAGTCTCAATATAATTTTATGTCATTAATACCAATAACACACTTGGAAATGATTTTATTAGGAGTAACTAAGGCAAATTTTGTTGTTATTTTTGAGGCAGGTTGGCCTAGAAGTCAGGTCAGTTGCCTCCTCCTTTTAAGTAACAGGACATTATAATTTTCTTTTAAATACCTGGCAAGTTATAAGTAACCTCTTCAGAGGGAATTCTGTCACTTTTAATAATCCTCTGTGTAAGGTGAAGTTGACCTAGAGCAAATATCTGGCAAATGTTTTGTAGGTCGAAAGTGCCTTCCATCAGCCACCCAAGGTCAGCCATTCGCTCCTGCAAAAGACATTTAACTTGCCCTTTTTAATTTCTATTCTCAGGTCTTTGATTTCCTTGAAATGACTCTCTAGAAGAGAAAGGGGTGACACCTGCGTCTGTCTCATCTCTTTAGTCACAAACACGACACAACTAGCAAGTACAATGAACACACACATAAAAAGAACAAATCCTCCTGGCCGCTGGAGGCAAAACTGAAAGTGAGACGACAGCCTCTCGCTGTGCTGTGGGAGTGACCCACTTCATCTCTACAAATCTACTAAAAGAGGATTGACTCCCCTCCAGGTGGGCCTGGGACACCCAGGACCCACCGCCCAGGCAGGGTGGTCGCCAGCGCATCTGCCAGACCACGGGGGCAAAATCAGAATTACAGAGTGAGCTCCTTTTGATACTGACTGAAAGAAAAACAAAACATAGACAGTTACCAGCCGGAAGTTCAGCTCAATGTGTTGGTGGTCTCAGGTGTCTTGGGGATCGTGGATGAGGCATGCCCATTCTGACCAGATGTCTGTCTCTCTCTGGTTGTAAATAAATAACTATAAATATTTTCTAAAATGAAAACTTGTTGCATTGGAGAGGCCCCAAATGTTATGCCCAGATCATGAAGTCCCCAAAGACCATTGAGAGTCTGACATATGTGCAACAGCAAAGAGTTTTATTTCGGGCTTAAGCTTGGACTCTTGACTTCACCAAGGCAGTGGATCTGTTCAAGAGCCCAGTCCATTAATTTTAAATTCAATCTCTACCAAATTCTCTGGAGACAGGCAGAAGATTGCAGCCAACTTTTATACCAGTAGTCCATTTCCAACAAAGTTTGCTCTTTCCCCCTTAAAAAATTTGTAAGCCAAGTCTTCGTAGTCCATGATTTGATCTGCATTTAGCATTTTGAAACTCTAAACAGAGCAGTACATCAAGTTCTGCTTACAGTACTACAAGGCTTTTCCAATCTAAAGCACCAAATCCTTCCAGTTCCAAAAGACTAAAACTCACATGGTCAGATTCATTACAGCAACAGCCCAACTTATTAGTATCAAATTCACTGTAGTAGTTAGCTTTGTGTTGTTGGATAAACATCCAACTAGAAGGAGCTCATGGGAGATAAGAGTTTATTTCAGCCTTATAGATTCCAGAGGAACTACCATCAGTGGCAGAAGAAGCTGCCTCATTCCATCATACATGAGCATAATGCAAAGAGAGAAACCAATTGCCAGCAAACACTAACAACCTGAACTTCAACTGCTCTGAACACACCTTAGTGCTGCGCATAAGATACCCTTTCAGTGACACAATCTCCAGCAGGCTGCAAGAGACTTACATTGCAATCTGAATTAAGAATACCTCAGGTTACAAATACTTACATTCACATTCAAACAACCACACAAAGTTAAAAGTACATAAGCAATGCATGATTGTGAATTTGAAAAATGAAAACTTAGGTTGGAGAGACAGGTCAGTGATTAAGTTAATTGCCTGAAAATCCTAACAATCCAGGTTTGATTCCCCATTATCCATGTAAAGCAGGATGCACAAAGTGGCACATCCATCAGGAGTTTGCAGGAGCTAGAGGCCCTGGCATGCCCATTCTCACCGGGTATCTGTCTCTCTGGTTGTAAATAAAGAACCAAAAATATTTTCTAAAATGAAAACTTGTTGCATTGATCATTTTTGTTATTTTTCCCTTATTTGCCTTTTTTTAATCCCTCTTTCTTTCTTTCTTTCTTTCTTTCTTTCTTTCTTTCTTTCTTTCTTTCTTTTTTTTTGAGATAGGGTCTCACAATAGTTTAGTCTGACCTGGAATTCACCCTGTTGTCTCGGGATGGCCTTGAACTCACAGCGATTCTCCTACCTTTGCCTACCAAGTGCTGGGATTAAAGGCATGCACCACTACGCCCAGCTGATCCTTCTTTCTTTCAAATGTGTTTTTGGTTGTCATTGCTTCCCATTCACTAGAACTGATGTTTGCTAAATTAAAATGTGAATAGTCTCTTATTGTAGATATAAATGTTATCTGTGATAACCTTATTAGTGACCTTTAAACTACTAATCATCCATCAGAGTTTGTGGTTATATGTGTTGTATCAAGAAACTTAAACCCCAGTGTTGGTTAGCCATAGTTATATCTTAACAGTCAAGATTGGGATAGACAGAACAGCAGTTTGAAGTCAAATTTGGAAAATATTATCTAAATTCTCTTGGATATTCTTCAGCTTTATAATGAGTACTAGACTTTTATATTTTGGTGTTATTTATTTATAGACCTAATTTTTATAAGGTTTTCAGGATAAAAACACATAGTAAGAATTGTACTTTATAGAAAGATTACCTAACTTTTTGGTTCTTAGTATAATATGCATATTTCACAATGCCAAATACATTAATCAATGGACAAGTATCTAACAAGTACCAGATTTAACAAACAATAATAAACTTAATTAAATGTAATCATGAGGAATGAGTAAAACATATGTTTAATAAACCTACATGTGCATAAAATATAAAATCAAGATAGGAGTTGAACATGTTTAGTTATTTTTTATAAATTAAAGGTATCTATTTTTACATTGAATAAAATGTACAGGATAATTATAGAAGACAAAAATATAATAAATCATAAACATAAAACTATAAACTGATTACTTAGATTGATACACAAATAGGAGGAAGTTAATGATTATTAAGAAAACTAGTTAGAAAATCTTAATTCTCTAGGATGGGCCTTATAGAAGGGAGTGGAAGTATTCTCCAAGGGTTAAGAAAGGAAAGTCTATATCCTTCGGACATTTCTGCCATGTAGTGAAGTGTAATGACCTAGATCTCTCCCAGGGACTCAAGGACAATTCCTGAATTTAGTGAAGGAGAAGGCTATTCACTTTTGGGGTCTTAAAACTGCCTGCTTTAGTTTCAGAAGATTTAGTCTTTTGATTAGCTGGCTTTATTGCTTTGGGCTTGAGAAGGATGCTGGGGAGAAAGCTGCTCACCTCTTGCTGCCAGGAAATAAAGAGCTAGGGAGAGGAAGAAGTCAGGGATAAGTGTACCCTTTAAAGCACAAGTCACTTCCTCCATTCAGACCCCATTGACTAACTTGAGATTTAAACTTACTTTGAAAATATGGGCAAATTATAATGTCCATCTTACAGGGTTGTGATGTGAATTAAATAGCAAGGGACAAAGTATTTCTCATATAGAAAACATTAAATGAAATTTAGATTCATGCCTCCACCACTTGTAGTCAATTCAAACTTCCTAAACATTTTTTGCTTATTTCCTACAAATTTGTTTTTAATGAACGTGCACATTATCTATTAAAATGACCACTTTAATTTTGAAATTAATATATTGACCTATAAATTTTACAGATCCAAAATAGTTCAATCCTGGGCTGGAGAGATGGTTTAGCAGTTAAAGCACTTTCCTACAAAGCCTAAGGACCCAGGTTTGATTCCCCAGCATCCACATAAGGTGGATGCACAAGGTGATGCATGCATCTGGAGTTTGTTTGCTGTGGCTGGGGACCCTGGAGTGCCCATTCTCTCGATGTGCCTCTTTTTTCCCTCCATCCCTTTCTCTTTCAAATAAATAAATAAAAGTTCAAAACCTCTAAAAATATAGTCCAATCCTTTGAGAACAGGTTGCTAATACAGCTATTGCTCTGAACATGTGGCTTCCACCTCTGCAGATACAGCCATAGAGAGGAATTATTTTTTATTTTTTTTAAATTAGTTTTCTATTCAACAAATTCGGTCAGTTTGGTACCATTATTCGGCTCATCCATGACATACCCCCTCCCCATTGGCCCCTACTTGTTGAGGTATATGGGTCATGCCTTGTGGAAGGAATTTTTTTTTTAATAGTGTCTATACTGAGCATGTATGGACTCTTTTATTAGACCATAAGCAGAACTGCATAAGCAAACAGTATTTAACCTGTATTAGGTATTATAAATAGCTTATATATCCCTTAAAATATATTGGCAGATATGTGTACGTTACTTTCAAATACACTGCCATTTTATATCTCAGACTTGAACATCCTTGGATTTTAATATTCATAAGACATGTTTAAACTAATTTTTGTGGATAATGAAAATGAGCTTTATAAAATATTTTGCTTGTAGCACTAAATAGGACAGTCTGAATCTCTAAGCACTGTGATTTATTAATTTCTTCTGCATCTTTTTATATCTTGTGTGTGTTTATGACACAAGGAATAGGCATTCCTGAAATATGCAGATATATGTTAAAAAGAAATAAATTATAAAATGGCATGCTACATAGTTTTTCTACAGCAGCCATAATTTTTGTTTTATTATATGATATCTTTTAACTTTTTTATTACAAATTGAAATAAAATATAAAACAGCAGCAGCAAACATTCATTGATGATTTGTGTGTGTGTGTGTTTCAAGCATTCAACTTGCTTGACCTGGATTTCCTCACATACTGTTAATGACAGCTCCCTATAATAGACACAATTATGTCCTCATTATATAGATACACCACAAAGTTAAGTAACTTACTACCATTTTATGTACAGTATGAAGTAGAAGAAAGATTGAAAGTCAGACTCAAACTGTTCAAACTGACTCAGTGTTCTTCATCCGGAAATGCCTTGTAATACAGATATATTTTTCACATTTTAAAAATGTTTTATAAAAAATCCTATTCATAGATTTTTTGTGTGAAAATAAATACTGATTGAGAAGCAGTTGCTTTGGATTGTTCATAGGTGTAAATTTTATAGTGCCATCTCTTTTCTCCTATTTATTCTGTTATAATTTTATATTCACAGTAAATTGTATGGATTTACACAGCAGTGCATTTTTTTGCTAATTTACTGTAACCACTGTATGGTTCAGTTTTATAACTTTTAAAATGTATTTGTATGGGTCTGTGTGTATGGGCAAACACTGAAAGCCAGAAGACAACCTAAAGGTGTCATCATAATCTTCTATCTTCCTTGCAACATGGTCTGTCTGGTTTTTTGTCACTGCATGCTCCACACTAGATGACCCAGAAGCCTCTGGATTCTTCTGGCTCCACCTCCCATTGTTGAAGACATGCTGATAGTTACAGACATGTACTACATCACATCTGGCTGTAGGTGGGTGCTAGGGAGTATCAAAATAGGATCTTCCTGCTGACAAGGAAGCACCCTTAAGTGCTGAACCATTGCCCCAGCCAATTTGCATAATTTTGAATGTGCTGTTTTCTCAATTCTTTGTTGTGCATTTCTTTGAATACTGCTGATGTTAGTACTTCCTTTGAAAGTTGCCTGTTCATATGCCTTGCCAATTTCCTATTAGAAAAGTCTAACGTTTTAAGTACTCATTTAAATCTGTATTGTATTAGTAAACATTGACTGAAGTACTACAATTTGGCAGGCAGTATTCAAAGATTCTGTGAAGATTCCATTCTAGTAGTAGTGTAAAAAGTAAATAAATTAAAATAGTAACTATGTAAAACATGACATGTTATAATAAAAGTGTTTCATCATAACATGCTGTGAAGTCTAAGAAGTGTGGAAAAATTATAGTTTTCAGTAGATGTGGAGGCAGAGACTTAAACAAGACTTGAAATGTCTTGAAATATCTTTAATGTGAAAATAAAGAAGAAAACAGGCAAGATGGTCTAATATGATATGGTCATGTCATTTCTCCTTCTCCACTCCATTATGAAGTATTCTCTTTTGGGGAGCACCTAACTGACATAAAAGGAGTAGCACATTGAAGATGCTGAATAAAAAAAATAAAATAATACCACCTGTGGTGGTTTGATTCAGGTGTCCCCCATAAGCTTAGGTGTTCTGAATACTAGGTTCCCAGCTGATGGATATTTGGGAATTAATGCCTCCTGGAGGGAGTGTATTGTTGGGGGCGGGCTTATGGGCTTTATAGCCAGTTTCCCCATGCCAGTGTTTGGCACACCCTTCTGTTGCTGTGGTCCATCTTATGTTTGCCAGGGGGTGATGTCCACCCTCTTCTCATGCCATCGTTTTCCCCTGCCATCGTGAAGCTTCCCCTCAAGCCTGTGAGCCAAAATAAACCTCTTTTTCCCAGAAGCTACTCTTGGTTGGGTGATTTCTACCAGCAATGTGAACCGGACTGTAACACCACCTTTGCTTTGTTAAAATTATATTTATTATAGATTTAAGTCCCATAAAAATTATTTATTTTGTTGGAAAACATCACTTTATTATATAGCTTTTTAAGAAAAGAAACTATGTGTCTTATAACTATTTTCACAAAACTGTGCCATCAATTTGTCATTCTCAATCTATAGAGGGGACTGGTAATATGGCTCAGTGCTCAAAGTCATTTTCTTAAACTGTGTCAGTCTATGTTCGATTCCCCAGTATCCACATAAAGGAAGATTCACAGAGTGGCAAATGCATCTGGAGTTCATTTGTAGAGGCAAGAGGCTTGGACATACTCATTTTCTGACTGTCTTCCTCTGCTTGCAAATAAATTAATTGAAAATATTAAAAAAATAAAGTCCATAAAAATTATCATTTTGAAAAAATACCAGTTTGTAATCTCATTTTAACTACTATCTTTTAGTTTTACTCTAGTTTGCAGTTTAGAGTGAATGGGCCCAAAAGTAAAAGCAGGGAGTGTCCTTGATATATCCTTGCATCTCTACTTTTCTAGAGATCAGAGAAGGATATGGCTTCATCTTATCTCCTCATTAAAAATGTTGCCTAGGTCTGTTTTTCTACGAATAACTTGTGTCCCATCCTAGGAAGGAATATACCTCCCTTAGAATTAAGGTTCCAGGTAGAATTAAACCTGAATCTGGAATTGGGTTGGTGAAGCTCAGCTCAAAAATTTGTTGTCATGGCTGTTTAGCTCAACCCCCATTGACAGCCTATAAATGACCTCAATTTGGGTCACTACATGGACCTTTTCCCCTACTGCTGTCTCATTTGCAGGAGCTTGCTTCTCTTTAAAAAAGTCTCTAAATCCTTCCATTTGCTGTGGATTTTGATTCTTTGAATTCATAAAACAAAAATCCAGGGAGACCACAAAATTATTCATGCTCTAGAATATAGTGTTGCCTTGACATAGCCTTAAAATTATTATTACATTGGCATATATTGTTACATTGGCAAGGAATCCCCAATTGCCTGTCTCAGTCTAGCCTCACTATGTATCCTGAGCTAACTTTGAATTGATTCTTCTGGCTCCATCTTCAAAGTGCTGAAATTGCAGGAATGTTGCACCATGCCTGGCTTTTGGCCCACAATACCCAGTTTTATGAGATACTGGTGGTCAAATCCAGACTCTTGTGTATGCTGGGGAAGCACTCTACAACTGAGGTATATCCCCAGCCTATAGTTTTAAGACATATAATTCTAATTTTTGTTAAGTACTTCATTTTTTCCCATTTCTACCAAGTTATTAGCTCATGAATAATTTTAACATTTTGCAGTTTATTCTAAATTTGTTGTGACTTAAAAAATTGTATACAAACTTTGATTGATTTTTTTCTATCCAACATTTCTAGTTGGGGCTGGTGTTGTGTATTAATGAAATCCTTTGAAGGAGATATTTTATTTTTTTTTTTAAATTGTTTATTTTTGTATTTGAGAGTGACAGACAAAGAGAGAAAGGCAGAGAGAGATAGAGAAGGTGAGAGAATGGGCACGCCAGGGCCTCCGGTCATTGCAAACCAACTCCAGACACATATGCCTCCTTGTGCATCTGACTAATGTGGGTTGGGGGAATCGAACCTTGAACTGGGGTACTTAGGTTTCACAGGCAAGTGCTCAGCTGCTAAGCCATCTCTCCAACTCTGAAGGAGATATTTTAAATTCCATTATGTAATAGTCTTCAGCATTCTGTAAAGTCAGTTGTCTTGTTTGATAAGACTAACAGTTTGTGAAGTATATTTGCTCATAAGAAAGCATACAGAAACATTTCTTTGCTCTTCGTGCCATATTTTACTATAGTATCTGTAATACTTGTAAACACATGAAATATGTTTTTCAAATAGATGTGTTATTTGATACCCATATAGTCTCTCCATTAAACATTGGGTAGATATTTTTTTAAAAAATTAATATCCTTACTAAAACACCTGAAATATTAAACTCTAGTTCCCAGTCCTGCTTTTTTGATATGGAAATGACAAATTTGCATATACTTAAGGTGTACAGTGTTGATACTAAAGACACAACTCTCACCTCAAAGGGGATATGAGATAGTTTATTTTTAAGTCAAATATGAATGACCATGGTCCAGGAACACAGATTTAGGTTACCCCAAATTCTGTGTTCCAACATGTTAACAATTTCATAAAGGTCTTATAGTTACAAATCCAAAGAAAGTGATAAATCAACGCACTTTTCAAATAAATTCATTGACCATCAAGTAGGCAGGTTTCAGAAAAGCAGGGAAATATCTACCATAGGCCTCAGGTGCTATCTGATGACATTTTTATCCGTTGGGTTGCTGGAAGCTAGTAGTCTGTCAGTACATTCCATATAGTGTTCACCAGATCAACTGATAGTGATGTGGATGTTAGGTCAGGCACAGAGGTAGGCAATAAATGGCTATTGAGGGGCTAATTGTAGCCCAAGGTAATTAGGCTTAGATTTTACATCACTCCATCTATCTGTGATCAAAGGAGCTTTATCAGTCCTTTCAGCCTTGCTGGAACTAGGCACAGCAGATTTTGGTGGTTTGAGTCAGGTGTCCCCCATAAACTTCAGTGTTCTGAGTGCTAGCTTACCAGCTGATTGAGATTTGGGAATTAATGCCTTCTGGAGGCAGAGTATTATTGGGGGCTGGCTTATGGGTGTTATAGCCAGTTGCCCCATGCCATTGTTAGGCACACTCCTGTTCCTGTTGTTCACTTGATGTTGGCCAGGGGATGATGTCCACCCTCTGCTCATGCCATCATTTTCCTCTGCCATCATGAAGTTCCCCCTTGAGCCTATAAGCCAAAATAAACCTTTTCCCCCCAAAGCAGCTCTTGATTGGGTGATTTCTACAAGTAATGTGAACCTGGCTGCAACAGTAAAGTGGTACCGAGGAGTAGGATTGCTGCTATACACCTGACTTTGTGACTTTGGCCTTTTGGAGCTGATTTTCAAGAAGAATGTGGAAATATTTGAAACCTTGGCCTAAGTACAGCTTGATGGTCTATTCTGGTCAGAACTGAAATACTTGAATGTGTCGCTTCTCAGTCCAACCAGCAGAAAGGAACGACGCCACACAATGTTCTTCTCAAAGCAGTTTATTCAGGAACCTTAACCGCAAAGAAAGAAAAAAAATGAACCCCGAGCCCTTCTCAGTCCATCCTTAAATCCCTAGCCTGCACCACTCAGAGTCTGCCGAGTAAGTCTCTTTGATAGGCTCAAGTCAGCACAACGTCAGATGATCTTATCTTGCATAGCAATGAGTCTGCGCAGTGCGCATTGCGGACGTGGCTATTCAGGGGTGTATAAGGAAGTCAGGTGCAAATCATACGACTTGGCAGTCATCCCGGGTGCCATCTTGGAATGGCTGACACACCTGCTCCCTGCAATTCCCCCTTTTTTTATTGTATATGGCAGAGAGAATGCCTGTCTTAGGTTGCCCCCTGCGACAACGCTCCTTACCCATCATGGGGAGTCAAACAGCATTGGTTTAATCCCTGTCTTAGGTTGGTAGCACGTCCAGGGAGTCTTACCTGTCTTTGACTACTTCTCTAGCATGCCAAGCCACACTTGAGGAGATTGTCCCATCTCCATCACTGCAAATGCTTGTATAAGCAAGGCTTGATTCTTTTGTTGATGAACTCTCATGTTACATATGCACCAGAATGCTAGGCAACTGATGAGGAACGGGCATAGGGCTACCCCCCCCCCCACCCAGTCCAGCCCATTCCTTCAGATGAGACATTGCTTGAAGAATCCAATTGGTTAATCTCGAAGCTAGAGAGGCATCCACTCTGGTAGAATTTTATGTGGACAATGGACTGTCGCAGTTCCCTCAGCTTGGTATCCAGCTCGCGAGACCAATTACCTGTAAGATAGCTAGAAAGCTCTTGGGAAAGATTACCAGCAGCACTTGCATTATGGAAAGGAACAGAGGTTACACACAATCCTGGATAACGCCATTGGCACCCTAGCTGCGCTAACTCCATCAGCCTCTGCAAAAGGGAGACATCCTGGGCTGTGCAGGAATACTCGTATTGCCCTTGGCAACAAAAAGCAGGCCAAACTCCATGCATCCAAGTTGCATTTGCCTAAGTGGGGTTTTTAAAGGGCGAATCAAACCAAGCTCCGGTTTGATTATACAATCGAACACATGAGCTATCATGAGAAATATTAGTCACTAATTGAAAAAACAAAACCCCCTTCAACTGCAATGTCAGAGGATCTTGCACTGGAGTAACCTCTCCATCCCAAGGTAAATAAGGCAACTGTAAGGAAGTATTGCTAACAAAAAATCTAGGAAAACTTGTGCAGAATGTATCAAAGGAATAGGCTTAGGAAATACTGACAATATACCCCATTGTAATTCATCACTCTTTATCATGGGAAGCATCCACATCAGCAGGAGCACTTTCATGGCTAACATGATCACAATCTTCAGACTGCACAACTCTGGTAAGTCGCTCTGGAACCCAAATCGGCTGTCGTTGATCCTGGGGAAACACACAAACAGAACCTCTCGCCCAGACCAATACGGGATCTGGGCCATTCCAGCAGCCTGTCAACACATCTTTCCATATCACCCTGCCTTTATTGGAGGAATCGGGATCAGCATGACAATTGGCAGCAGAGCGCCCCTGCTTATCTTCGGTCAAAAAATTTAGGGTAAAAAGGGCAATAGCTAATCTTTCCCTTGGCGTACGGCCCGAGGCAATTCCCCCTCTTTGTTTAAAAAGACATTATTTCAGGGTGCAATGAGCTCGCTCAATAATTCCTTGTCCTTGGGGATTGTAAGGCAATCCATGATTAAGATGAACTCCCATCATTTTACAAAAGATATAAAAGAGGCAGAAGTATATGCAGGCCCGTTATCAGTTTTTAATTCTTTAAGCATGCCCCAAGCACTCCAAGCTTCAAAACAATGTGCAATAACATGTTGTGCCTTCTCTCCTGAATGCAGGGAGGCGAACATAGCACCTGAAGCAGTATCTATAGAAACATGAATATATTTTAACTTCCCAAATTCAGACAAATGGGTTACATCCATTTGCCACACATGTAGAGGGCGCAAACCTGGAGGTTTGACCCCTACACTTACTTGTGGTAAAAATGGAGCACAGGACTGGCATGATTTAACGATGTCTCTTGCTTCTGCACGAGAAATACCAAAGCGTGAAGACAGGGTCTTAGAATTTACATGAAACTGTGTATGAAAATTTCGGGCCAAATCAATGGAAGAAGAGGCTAGGAAAACCATACAGGCCTTAGAAGCTTTATCCACTGCATCATTTCCTTCAGCCAAAGGTCCTGACAATCCAGTATGAGCACGAATATGTTGTACAAAAAAGGGTGACATCCTATTCCAAATTAGTATTTGTAGTTTGGCAAGCAACTCTCCAATAATAGATTTCAAAGTAATCTTTCCTACTATTTCCAGGGATTTAAGAATATTTACAACATATTGACTATCAGATATTAAATTGAAGGAATTATGAAATTTTTCAAAAACAGTAATTACTATTTGCAATTCAATAACTTGAGGTGAGGCTGGAGGGAACTCCACTACAACTGGCTGAGATCCATTAACCATATATGCTCCACATCCTGTTTTTGAATCATCAGTAAAAATGACAGGACACTCTGCCAATGGATCCACACGAGTAACACGAGGAAAAACCACAGGATGCATACTAACCAATTGTAAAATAGGATCTTTTGGAAAATGACTATCTATAAGACCATTAAAAGAACATCTTAAAACTGCCCAATCATCCATGGTTGCTGACAACACTTCAACCTGAGCTGAAGTATAAGGAACAAACAAAATTTCTGGTTGAGTTCCAAAATATTGGATACATTGTTGTATACCCATCATGGCCAGCTGGGCTACAGCTGTTGGGTAATGAGTAAATGTTTTTGCTGGTGAAATCTTAGGATGCACCCAAAATAGGGGGGGCCCTTGCCATAACACTCCTGTAGGCTGACATTCAGTTTGTAAAATGCACAATACTATGGCCTTAGCTTCATCTCTATGCCTAAGGGCAGCCTTTTGTATACTCTTTTCCACTAATTGCAAAGCTGCTCGAGCTGCATCAGTAAGTTGTCTTGGGGAATTTAAATCTGAATCACCTGGCAGGATATCATATAATGGTTGCAGTTGTTTATTTGTCAGAGAAAGATAAGGCCTAACCCATTGAATATCCCCTAATAATTTTTGAAAATCATTCAAGGTGCGCAGTCCATCTGTACGAATTTGAACCTTCTGAGGAGTTACTTGTTCTGTTGTTATTCTAGTTCCTAAATAATTTACTACAGAATCCTTTTGCACCTTTTCTGGGGCTACAACCAAATGTTTCCTTTTCAATTGTAAAATAACAAAACTATAAGTTTCATCAAGCATTACTTCCGTGGGGGCAGCTATAAGAATATCATCCATGTAATGATAACATTTAGCCTTGGGGAATTTTTCTCTAACCTCTTTTAAAGCATCATCAACATATAACTGACACATAGTAGGGCTATTTGCCATTCCCTGTGGCAAAACAACCCATTCATATCTTTTATCAGGTTCTGCATGATTCAAAGACGGAACCGTAAAGGCAAATCTTACTGTATCCTTTTAATGCAATGGAATGGAAAAGAAACAATCTTTAATATCCAAAATCAAGTGGCTCATGATAGCGGTTACCTTGGGCATCCTGAAATACAGGAAAACACTGAGCTCATAGCGCCCTCCAAACCTCAGGGTGCAAACTCCATCCCGAAACTCCATTAGGAGCGTACGGAGGCAGACGCGATGGTCCTGGTGCTGAAGGTTCTACTTTTAGTTTCGTTCTTCCTAAACTTTCAGCTATGCTTTCAAGCTTGTCTTCAGAGACCTCCTCATCGGCAGAACTCTCAGCAGCCTCAGATCTCTGCGACCGCTCCTCTCTTAACTGCTCCAACGACTCTGTGCCCTTTTCTAGTTCTGCTCTGCAGCCCTCCTTATCCTCTATACAATTCCTAACTAGCTCCCAAACTGGCAGCACCCCAGTCAGCAGTATGCCCTGCTCTTCAGCAAACTTTAAATCCTTCCCTAGCTTCTCCCAACTGGGTGCCGTAAGACGTCCTGACACTGAAAACCAGGGCGCAACTTCATCAACCGCCCGTAAAAATTTCTCAACAGCAGCTTTCTTAAGGCCAACTCCTTTCGCTTTTAAAAGACTTCGGAGGGCCTGACTGACTGAACTGGCAGAAAATGTATTTCCCATAGTGCTTGTGCAACTTGTCCCTCAATCGGGAACCTTATTGTCTCTTGCTGAGAACTTGCCCTCGTCCCACTTACCTGGGAACTTACCAGCTAGCTGCCCTGACTGCGATGAGTTCTGAACGTCCCCATATGGGCCACTACTTGTCACTTCTTAGTCCGACCAGCAGAAAGGAACGACACCACACAACGTTCTTCTCAAAGCAGTTTATTCAGGAACCTTAACTGCATGCAAAGAAAGAAAAACAATGAACACCGAGCCCTTCCCAGTCCGTCCTTAAATCCCTAGCCTGCACCACTCAGAGTCTGCCACGTAAGTCTCTTCGATAGGCTCACATCAGCACAACGTCACCTGGTCTGATCTTGCATAGCAACGAGTCTGCGCAGTGCGCACCGCAGACGTGGCTATTCAGGGGTGTATAAGGAAGTCAGGTGCAAATCATACGACTTGGCAGTCGTCCTGGGTGCCATCTTGGAATGGCTGCCACACCTGCTCCCTACAGAATGCAGTAAGAACTATGGACTGTGAGTTTTGGCTTATGTGGGTGAGAAACTGCTTTGCTTGGACTGGGTTAGCAGCTTGTATGAGAAGCTTGCTGTTATACCCATGTCCTGAGAAGTTGTGCAGGGTTGCTTTGCATAGAAATGAACTGGTGTGAGCAGAGGTATATGGCACAGAAAGAAAAATCTTTGGTTGAACTGCTGCCTGTTCAGCTGCAATTGAGAGATTATTACCTTTGAATTTGGGCCTTCTGACCTGCAGTGGAACAATAGAAAGAATGTAGACTCTTTTGAATGGACCTGAGTGCTCAAGGAGTGACCTGTTCTTTAAAGTCTGCTTTATTTCCTCCTGGATTAACAAATTTGCACCCCATGTGGTATTGTGGAGTATAAGAAATGCAGGAAAGAGAGGGTAATTGAGTTTGCATTGCAGTATTGTGTTTTGGAAATGGCCCTGGGCAGCATGAAGCAGGATTGCCTGCATAGAGATCTAATGGAGCCATGAGGATAAACCATGGATTACAGTGGAGACTCAGTGGAGATGCCGGGACCATGAGAGGGCAGCTGGGAGAGCTGCCAGCCGTGGATGAAGGTTTCTAGGATTCTGAGTAGCCTAGCTGCAGGGGTGGAATTGGAATACCAGAGACTTTTTCCTAGTGAGAATTATCAGACTTGGAGATGTATCATTGACTAGAGTCATTGTACTTGGAGTTACACAGTTTGGTGTTTGCCCTGTTTAAATCTTGTATTGGGTGAATATTTCTTTGCTATGCCCAATGCCATCTTTTGCAGTGTGAATGTTTATTCTGTGCCATTATGGTTTTTAAAAATTTATTTATTTATTTATTTATTGGTCTTTTTTATTTCTATTTATTTATTTTTTTTTAACAACTTCCATGATTATAAAAAAATACCCCATGGTAATACCCTCCCTTCCCCGCACTTACCCCTTTGAAACTCCATTCTCCATCATACCTCCTCCCCTTCTCAATCAGTCTCTCTTTTACTTTTGATGTCATGATCTTTCCTCCTCTTCATGATGGTCTTATGTAGGTAGTGTCAGGCATTGTGAGGCCATGGATATACAGGCCATTTTATGTCTGGAGGGAGCATGTTGTATGAAGTCCTGCCCTTCCTTTGGCTCTTATATTCTTTCAGTACCTCTTTTGCATTACACTGTGAGTCTTGGAAGGTGTGATAGGGATATTGAAGTACTGAGAACTGCAGTCATTTCTTTCTATCACCATGATACCTTCTTAGTTGTCCCAAGGTCACTGCCATCTGAAAAGAGAAGATTTTCTACCAAAAGTGAGAGTAGCATTAATATAAGGGTGTGCACATTAACAGAAGTGCTTAGTGGGCAGTTTCATAAGCATAATATATACAATTAGCCAGACAACAGCAGACGTTACACCGGTAGGGCTCGTGATTACCCCTGTTTTAAGTTTTCAGTATCAGGGATGTATTTGCTCCCATGGAGCAGGCCTCCAATCCAATTAGAGGGCAGTTGATTTCCCCCATAGCAGACATGCCGTTACTGCATCCATTGGCTCATTTGGCCTAGTTGGCCAAATATAAGACTTGCAGTGTTCACTGTTGAGTATCTTCACTGGTGATTTCTCTTTCTCCCATTGAACTGCATGCAGAATGTCTTCTTCTAGCTTTCTGTCAGCTGGTCTACATGGAGAAGTTTATCAGCTTAGATACAGCAGGATTTCTCAGTGGCCTTGCAGCCTAAGTATGTGGAGTCTTTAGTAATAGAGTCTTACCATCTATTCCTAGTGGGAAACCAAGGGCCTCAGCAATGGCCTATCATGTTTTGGGGGCATCAGGGACCTCCCTGGCAAACAACTCACTGGAAGATATCACATCCCTAGCACTGAAAATTTTCTAGCAACTATTTATGGCTCCTAAATGTTCCATTGTCCAAAAAAGTAGGATTCCATATGATTTATTTATATCCTCTTAGGTTTTGATTAGCTGTCCCTCCACCTTTCCTTTACTCAATCCCTTCCCCAGACCTAATTTTGGGCCTTTTACCCCATTAATCTATTCTTCTACTTACATATGTAAAATACTATCCTATTAAGTACCTCCTCCCCTCCTTTCTCTTCTCTTTATATCTCTTTTCTAGCTTACTGGCCTCTGCTACTGAGTGTTTTCCTTCTCACACAGAAGTGCAGTCATCTGTGGCTAGGATCCACATATGAGGGAGAACATGTGACACTTGGCTTTCTGGGCCTGGGTTATCTCACTTAGTATAATCCTTTCCAGATCCATCCATTTTCCTGCAAATTTCATAACTTCATTTTTCTTTACCGCTGAGTAGAACTCCATTGTATAAATGTGCCATAACTTCAATATCCATTCATCAATTGAGGGATATCTAGGCTGGTTCCATTTCACAGCTATTGTGAATTGAGCAGCAAGAAAAATGGTAGAGCATGTACATCTAAGGAAATGAGATGAGTCCTTAGGGTATATGCCTAGGAGTGCTATAGCTGGGTCATATGTAGATCAATTTTTAGCTGTTTTAGGACCCTCCACACTGATTTCCACAATGGCTAGACCAGATTTCATTCCCACCAACAGTTAGATGGTTCCTCTTTTTCCACATCCTTGCCAGCATTTATGGTCATTTGTTTTCATGATGGTAGCCAATCTGATTGGAGTGAGATGGAATCTCAATGTAGTTTTAGTCTGCATTTCTCTGATGACTAGGGATGTAGAACATTTCTTTAGATGCTTATACACCATTTGTATTTTTTCTTTTGAGAACTCTCTAATTAGTTCCATAGCCTATTTTTTTATTGGTTTGTTAGATTTCTTATTATTTAACTTTTTGAGTCCTTTGTATATCCTAGATATTAATCCTCTATCAGATGTATAGCTGGCAAAGATTTTTTTTCCTATTCTGTAGGTTTACTCTTTGCTTTATTCACAGTGTCCTTTGCTATACAAAATCTTTGTAACTTCATGAGGTCTCAGCAGTTAATCTGTGGCTTTATTGTCTGAGCAATTGGGGTTATATTCAGAAAGTCTTTGCCAAGACCAATATGTTGAAGGGTTTTCCCTACTTTTTCCTCTAGCAGTTTCAGAGTTCAGGTCTGATGTTAAGGTCTTTAATCCATTTGGACTTAATTCTTGTGCATCGAGAGAGAGAATATATTTTCATCTTTCCACAGATAAATATCCAGTTTTCCCAGCACCATTTACTGAGGAGGCTGTCTTTTCTCCATTGAGTATTTTTGGCCTTTTTATTGAATATCACTTGGCGATAGTACCTGGACTTGCATCTGGGTCCTCTATTCTCTTCCATTGATCTACATGTCTGCCTTTGTGCCAGTACCATGCTATTTTTGTTACTATGGCTCTGTAGTATAGGTTAAAATCAGGTATGGTGATACCACCAGCCTTGTTTTTGTTGCTCAGTATTATTTTAGATATTTGAGGGTTTTTGTGATTCCAAGTGAAGTTTTGGATTGTCTTTTCTATTTCTGTGAAAAATGCCATTGGAATTTTGATGGCGATTGCATTAAATGTATAGATTGCTTTTGGTAAGATTGCCATTTTCACAATATTGATTCTTCCAATCCAGAAACAAGGGTTGTTTTCCATTTCCTAGTGTCTTCTGCAATTTCTCGCTTGAGTGTTTTAGTTTTCATTATAGAGATCCTTTACTTCCTTGGTTAGGTTTATTCCAAGATACTTTATTTTCTTTGATGCAATTGTGAATGGGAGTGGTTCTCTGATCTCATTCTCTGTGTGTTTGTTGTTAGCATATAGGAATGCTACTGATTTCTGTGTATTTATTTTGTATCCTGCTACATGGCTGTAGGTGTTTATCAGCTCTAACAGTTTGCTGGTAGAGTCTTTAGCGTCCTTTATGTATAGAATCATGTCATCTGCAAATAATGATAACTTGATCTCTTCCTTTCCAATTTGTACCCCTTTTATGTGCATTTCCTGCCTTATTGCTATGGCTAAGACTTCCACTACTAGATAGATAGATAGATAGATAGATAGATAGATAGATAGATAGATAGATAGATAGATAGATGGATAGATGGATAGATGGATAGATATTGATATTATGGCTCAGTTAAAAGATCTTGGACTATGGGGATGTATGAATATCACTGGAATTGATAAAAAACTATGGGGACTTTTAAAGTTGGATGAATGCATTGCATTTTACATCATGCATGCTTATCAGTTTATAGGGGTAAGGGGCAGAATGTGGTGGTCTGATTCAGGTGTCCCCCATAAACATAAGTGTTCTGAGTGCTAGGTTCCCAGCTGATGGAGTTTTGGGAAGTAATGCCTCTGGAGGCTGTTTATTGTTGTGGGTGGGCTTATGGGTATTATAGACAGTTTCCCAACGTCAGTGTTTAGTGCAGTCTCATATTGCTGTTGTCCACCTGATGTTGGCCAGGGGGTGATGTTCATGCTCTGCTCATACCATCATTTTCCATGCCATCATGGAACTTCCCTTCGAGCCTGTAAGCCAAAAATTCTCCACCTTTTTTTTTCCCCACAGCTTCTCTTGTTTGGCTGATTTCTACTAGCAATGTGAATATGACTGCAACACAGATATAGTGCTTTTCTGGAAACTTTACTTCACAATAGCATGACTTTTGCTGAAGTAATTGTCTCCAAAAACCTTGGGCAGACCCACTCTCCACCTTCACTGCCTGAACTACATATAGCCTCTCTAGCAGGCCAGAGCAGCTCTGGGTCTTTACTTTTCTGAGGTGGGCATACCATGGTCCTGGCAACTCTACCATCCTGGAATCTATTGTAATTTAGAGTTCTCTTGGAGTGACTTCTCGAGGATTTATTGCAGAGATTCCTACCCTGTGATACATTACCTGTGATCAGCTCCGGAGTTGTGATCCATTATATCATGTTACCCTCAACCTTTTGTTTTACAAGCCACCCAGACCAGTGCTTCATTGATTATGTACCAAGTTCTGCTTGCAGCCTGATATACAACCTGTCTTCCACGAATGTCAGTTGTGGTACCCTTTTTATGGGTTGGTTGTTGAATCTGTGAAAACATTTTCCTAGGTAGCTGTGTTTGAAAGGAAGGGAGAATTCTTTCAAAATTATCTCTTTTGGATTACTCTTTTCAAAAGAGTTTGCATTCTTACCTGCTAGGACATCTTTCTTACTGCTTCAATGCAGAATGATAGGCTTTTCGTAAATGGTGTTAATTTCTTTAACAATTACGATCATTCTGGCTTTTATTTCCTAAGTGACTAACTTCATCCACCTCCTTAAGGGCTTAAGGGTTCACAACATCAGCTGGGCTCCAAGAGCCTGTGGGGCCATTTTACATTGAAACCACCACCTCAGCTAACAAGTTGCTTTTTTTTTCAGACCTCAGGAATTTATATAGAAATGCTACTAACAATTCAGTGACCCAAGATAGACTTAGTAATGCTATGTCAAGTAAGGACCTTTGTACTCTCATCAAGCCCTATTTTGTGGTCTCTCAAATTCCTGATAAAAGCTGGTTTAATTTTTAAAGTATCAATTATCTACTCTTAAAATGTTCAGGCAACTTGGAAAAATCTTAGAAATATTAAAGAATGCTTAAAACAAAATGGAAATATTCTATATTCCCATTTTTCTAATTAGCTACTCTTAACATTTTTAAAAACTTATTTATTTATTTAAGAGATAGATGGAGAGAAAAAGGCAGATAGGAAGAATGGGTATGCCAGGGCTTCTAGCCAGTGCCAACATACTCCAGATGCATGGGTCATCTTGACCATCTAATATACAGGGAATCTGGGGAATTTAACCTGGGTTCTAGGCTTCACAGGCAAGTGCCTCAAGTGCTAAGTCTCCTCTCCAGCCCAACTTTCAAACTTTTAAAAATATTTTTATTATTTTATTTTTATTTATTTGACAGAGAAAGAGGGAGAGAAAGAGAGAGGTAGAGAGAGAGAGGGGAGGGGGGAGAATGGGTGTCCCACGGCCTCCAGCCACTGCAAACTAATTTCAGATGTCTGTGCCCCCTTGTACATCTGGCTAACAGGGGTTCTTGGGAATCAAACTTCTGGCTTTGCAGGTAAGTGCCGCAATAGCTAAGCCATCCCTCCAGCCCTGGACTTTTAATATTTTAACACATATCTTAATAGTACTGTATTGTAAATGTACACATATAACATTCAATAAAAGTTAGATCATTGTTCTACTACTATTTTGTTGTTTACATCATTCTTTCCATAGTTTATTATGCAATATTCTCATGTATAATCTTCTTGAACAGTTTTTAATATTGTTATTACATGTTTGTAACAAAGTAAAATCTACTTCTAAGAAAAAAATAGAATCAGAATTACTAATAATATGTCTATCCTATATCATAAGTAGATATGTAATGTTTAATCTCTTGTATTATATTATTTAATTAAGCATATTAGCATATATGAAAAATATAAATGTTGAACAAAATAGTAACAAATATCTATATGGTCTTGCTATATGCTAAGGATAATTTTAAGTATTCCACATAAATTTTTAAAAATCTTATTAGGCAAATGGTTTGTTTATTAAAAATTTTAAATTGAAGGGATTAAAGCCCTGGATTATAAGTAATTTGTACAAGACCATACAATGAGAAAGAAAGGGTGCCCAGGACTAAAGCACAAATATAAGTTTCCAAATTTTGCTGATGCAGAATATTCAGTTAAGGAAGGGATTCCATAAATATTCAGGGGATCCCCAGGCCTGTGAAACCCCACTTTTGGTTCCTTATCCCATTGGCAAAGACATGGAAAAACTGGACTGCAAATTATGAGTTATGAGGATTATTTTAGGAAGAATTAGGATCCAGAGGAAAGGCTAGCTGAAAGACTCAAGCCAGAGGGAATTCTCCATTTTGCCCAGCTATTAAGTGGCAAGTGAAACTTCGACCATCTCCTTCACATAGAGAAACATCTAGGCAAAGACACTCTACAGAGGGCATGTACACACACACACACACACACACACACACACAGCAGCAGCAGCAGCAGCAGCAACAGACAAAACCTGAGAGCACAAGCCCTTCATCTTCATATAGAGGGTCAGAAAAAAGCTAAGATATTGAATATTAAAGGACTCAGTATAATAGGATAATTGGGGTTCTGGGGTGCTTTCTGGAACCCCAAGACCTGAGTTTATATCTGCAAAGTAACCAAAGAATTGGCAATTCCAGATTTTAAAAAATGATTTTTAAAATACCACATCTTATTCAGATCTTACAAAGAAATGGGGAAGGGAGAAGACAAAGAGGTAAGGAAAGATAAAGTGGGAAGAAGTGAGATATACCACATGGAGCCAAAAAGCCTATGTATGTCATGTGTACCACTGATGCCCATGGAAACAAACATGGATCTTAGAAGAAAGAAAAAAAAAAAACATAAAAATGAATTTTTTTTTTTTAAATTTGAGGGTGACAGACACAGAGAGAAAAACAGAGGGAGAGAGAGAGAATGGGCGTGCCAGGGCTTCCAGCCTCTGCAAACGAACTTCAGATGCGTGTGCCCCCTTGTGCATCTGGCTAACATGGGACCTGGGGAACCGAGCCTCGAACCGGGGTCCTTAGGCTTCACAGGCAAGTGCTTAACCGCTAAGCCATCTCTCCAGCCCAAACGAATGGTTTTTTAAAGTGTGCTTCAGATTAAAAGTGAAGACAGTGGGCTGGAGAGATGGCTTAGCAGTTAAGGCACTTGCCTGTGAAGACAAAGGACCCAGGTTTGATTCCCCAGTATCTACATAAGCCAGAAACACAGGGTGGCACATGCCTCTGGGGTTCGTTTGCAGTGGCTGGAGATCCTGGCATGTCCATTTCTCTCTTTGTCTCTCCCCCCCCCTCTATATCTCTCATATTTAAATTAAAAAGTGAAGACAGTAATAAAAGATAAAAAGTGTCTCTTACCATCCCACCATGGTTTGGGGGGTAGGAGAGAGATATTACCTTTCAGAAGATCCAAAAAATTGCTGCCAGTTCTGGAGAGAAAGAAAAATACCGAGGTGTCTCTTTGAGTCCAGGGGGGGATATGCTTTAGAGTATGCTCCATTATACCTAGACATCATTACACCAGGTGTCCCAGTCAATGGCCTGGGCTTAAGGGAGAAATCCACCACACCTGGGAAGAGTGCTTGCCCAAGGGAGAGATATACTTAGCTCAGATGGGCAAGCACTTATCCCCAAACTGACTCAAGCAAGGCAAGGGCAGCTGGGCATGTGTGAAGTCCCAAGATTCCTCCCTTCCATTGCCATCCTGATCCTGCCTAGTTTAGTTAAATGTCTATTATAGAGCCTCCACAAGACTATATACAGGTAGTAAAACAGGAAAATACCCCCAAACAAGAAAGAAAGGGCTCAGAAAAGAAGACATTCCCACAACTCCCACCCCCTCCCCAGGCTGCTCCCAGAGAGCATACCAAAGCAAGGATCAGGAAATTCAGGCACCTGAAGGAATATCAAAGAAAGAGAGAGTTAAACACACATGTCAGGTCTATTTATATGGGTCAGACATCCAACTAGGATGAACCTTGAGCCTTGCCCTCAGACACAGATGCATAAGGGAGAGTTCTGATTGGTTGGTATACTCAAGAGGGGCCAGCCCACCCAGGTGTGCTGGGCTGAGGAAGAAGCAGGAATTGCTGTTGCTGAGGAATTGCAGCCATATAGGGTGGCACTAGATCAGACACAGGTTCTAGTCCTGCCAGGCAGGGTGGGATCCATGTTCTTCTTGGGCCTTTGTCCCTTGGCTGACTGCCTATAAAAGGCTACTTTTCTCCTGTTCCTTGTTCATGGTGACCTTAGAAACCCATTCTATATTGCTTTTCCCCAATATTATATTCATTGCAAATAATTTCCACCCAACCTTCATAGCCAAACTTCTCACAAGAGGTAATTATATTTTTATTTTTTTTAATTTTTTTTAAAATTTTTTATTTATTTGAGAGCAACAGACACAGAGAGAAAGACAGATAGAGGGAGAAAGAGAGAATGGGCGCGCCAGGGCTTCCAGCCTCTGCAAACGAACTCCAGATGCGTGCAACCCCTTGTGCATCTGGCTAACGTGGGACCTGGGGAACCGAGCCTCGAACCGGGGTCCTTAGGCTTCACAGGCAAGCTCTTAACTGCTAAGCCATCTCTCCAGCCCGGTAATTATATTTTTAAGTGCATTTCCTTGCATTCTAAGCATTACATGCCACACTCTAACCTAACATTCTCTTACAGTACTTTGTCAAACTGTTGGATCCTGGTACAATCCCTAATTAATATCAGTCTCGTAGGCACTTTTGATATCCAATTAATGTATACTGTTAAGTCAAGAGATGACGCTTCCTTTATCTCCTTGCTTATTTTCAGTGTTTTAACACTCTTCCAGTATTCCTCTAATCCCATTTGCCCATTTGTTTTACAGTATTAATTAGATTGCTAACTTGAAACTAGCTCCACAAAATTATATAGATTCTGAGTTCCCCTTTTTCATTCTATGTCTATTCCCTATTATTATATTATAATTTGGGTCTTAAGCATCTCCCAAAGACTTTGGTGTTGCAGGCTTTGTACCCTATGTTTGGTTCTGTTGGGATCTGATACAATATTTTAGAAGGTACAGCCTAGTAGAAGGAATTTCTGTCATTAGCAGACTTCCCTTTGAAGAGATATTGAGACTTGCCTTACCTGTCCCCCACCAAACATAACTGAATAAAAACAAACATGAAATAAGAATCTTTGTTTCATCACATAGCATTTTACCTTACTGAAAGCCCAAAGCTATGTCACTGACTATGGAGTGAAATTATGGACCAAATAAGTCTTACCTTCTTTTAATTTGTCTACTGTAGGCATTTTGTTGCAGCTACACAAGGTACGATAGTTCATCAGTTTACATAGCTCAAAATATGTATTCACTGTAGTTCCTTAATATGTGTCAATGGATGTTAAACAAGATCAGGAGCCATATCTCTTTTATGAGCTTCAGAAGAGTATATCCAATATCCTTAAGTTAATCACTGGGTATCTTTAATATTATTAATTTATGAAATATTCAAATATGTTTTATCACATTCTTTTCTGTCTTAATAATGACACCACATTACATCAGAAACCTGAGCGAACAAATAGGGGATAAACTTCACCTTTCTTCATTCTCATTGTCTAGATTCAATAAAACTCCAAATTTTTGCTATATACTTTATGTCCCATATACTCCACTGTCTAATCCTTTCTTTCCATACCAACTGGCACACCCCACCATTTCTTACCTGTCCAATTGCACCCAGGTATCTCATCCATTTTTACTCTCTAATCTATTTTCTACACAAATTTCTATAATGAAAGTAGATATCGTACAACACTACTCCTCTACTGTCTTATAGTCTTTTGTCTGGTTTCTATGTTATTTTTAAAATATCTCATGTTGCTTATATGAACTTCTACCCTAGGACCTCACTACCTCACATGTGTCACTTCTGTCTAAGAATGCTAATCTCCTGCCTGGAGGGATGACTTAGTGGTTAAGGTGTTTGCCTGCAAAGCCAAAGGACCCAAGTTCAATTCCCCAGGACCCATGTTAGAACAAGGGGGTGCATGTGTCTGGAGTTCGTTTGCAGTGGTTGGAGGCCCTGGAGTGCCCATTTGTTCTGTCTTGCCCCCCCCCCCCCGCCTTTCTCTTTCAAATAAGTAAATAAGAATGCTAATCTTCCAATGTGGTGGATTGAATTATGTGTCCCTCATAACCTCATGTGTTCTGAATGCTAGGTCCTAAATTGGTGGCAATTGGAGAATTGGAGCCTTGTTGGATGAGGTTTGTTGTTGGGGACAGAGTTATGCATATAATTGTCAGTGTTTGGCATATTCTCCTGTTTCTATTATACCCCTGTTGGCCAGGAGGTAGTTTCTAGCCTCTGTTCACGCCACACTTTTTCCTGTCATCATGGATCTTCCTCTCAAGTCTGTAAACCAAAATAATCCCTTTCTTCCCATATTTTATTTCTGGTTTGGTATTTTATGCCAGCAAGGAGAAGTTAACTGCAACACCAAGTTTAGTCTATCTCTCTTTTCATTATTCATCTATTTATCTATTAGCTTAGATATCACTTCCTTAGATAGGAATCTCTTGTTCTAGCCAGGCCTGGTGGCACACACTTTTAATCCCAACAGTTGGGAGGCTGAGGTAGGAGGATCACCATGAGTTCAAGGACACCCTGAGACTACATGGCAAATTCCAGGTCAGCCTGCGCTAGAGTGATACCTCAAAAACTGACAAGAAAAAAAATCTCCCATTCTAAGTCTTACCTTAGCTCTGCATAATTTTCAAATATATGAAATCCTACATTTTCTAAATACCTGAAAGCCTTTTTCTGTCCTTAAAATTTGCCAGATAATGGTTACTGGGTTTTCTATTTCTTTTCATTAATCATTTTGAATATATTATCCAGTTCACTTATGGCTCACAAAATTTCTGCTGAGAAATCTGTTCAAGTCTTATATCTGCTATGACAGCACCATGTTTATAAATGAAATTGTTTGTCAAGGATTTGAACTCTGATTGTTTAAAATGAAAGCAGTGAGTTTTATGAAGCGCTATCTCAAGATAGTGAACTGTCATACCAGCTTACTTAAATTTAATGTAGAATCCAATAATTCATTTTTTTTTCCCTGCATCTGAAAGGTAGAAGTTTCCATAGCAAAAGTTTCAGGAGCTGGAATTGATATCTCAGATAACTAAATACATATGTGTGATACCTTTTTTTTCAATTTTTTTTTTTAACTTTTTTTCTGGTTTTTTGAGGTAGGGTCTCATTCTAGCCCATGCTGAGCTGAAATCTGAAATTCACTAGGTAGTCTCAGGGTTGCTACAAATTCGTGGCTATCCTCCTACCTCATATTTAGTATGTAAACAACATCTGTTAGTACCATCCTTTCCCTCATCACTGCCACTTTTCTGAAGAGGCCCTCCTGGACAGGGATGGAGCTCAACCCCATGGGGACTGTGAATCATGATTGAGGGGGCAGCAGTCAGTTATGGGAGAGAGGCAATGTCTCTGCATAATGACCCCACTTGTGGCTCTAACAATATTTCTTCCCCCTCTTTCACAAAATTCTCTGAGCCATGCTGAGTACATTTTAAGTCTTAGCATCCTCTGGATCTCTGCTTTGGTAGGTGTTGAGTGTCCTCAGTGTCTATCTCCTTCACCCTTGTGCTGATATCAGGCTCACTGAGAAAGCAGCACTCTTGCTCATTACCTCAGTTCCTCCATGGTTAGAGCTGGGGCTGGAGTGAAGTGTTCCATGTCATTTATCTCCTCAGGTCACACTCCCATCTGAAAAAGAGAAACAGAATTTCCAATAGAGAGTGAAGTCAGCACCAGTTAAATGGGATACCCATTATTAATTTAGAGAGCATTTAAAGGGTGTAGACCCTCTTATAGCCCAAGATTCATGGGACCTTGACAGTGGAAAGCAAAATCATTATCTGGATATGTTTCTGACTTGTTTTTCAGTTCCAGATATGGTTTCCTTCCCACTCGGAGGTTCTGTTAGCCAATCCAAGAGCAGGTGGTTACCCACCATGTCTGTGTACCACTAGTGTACTTGTGTGATCATCACTTCAGGTTGTTTCTTTCTCAGTAGCTTAGATTTTGAGTTGCTCAGACAGTTGTTAGCCACTTTCTCCAGGTAGCTTATGAAGCACCTTCCAGCACTAGATGGGCTAACTGTCTGGGGACTGGCTCTCTTTCTGGATTCCAACCAGGTCTCTCCATTGTCCTTGCCAGCAATGTATGGTGTCTTCAGCAGTAGGCCTCTTGTGGGTTATCAAGTGCTCTGACAGAAGCTGTCTTTTACCATATATATGTGTGTGTGTGTGTGTGTGTGTGTGTGTGTGTGTGTGTGTGTGTGTATGTGTGTATATATATATATATGTGTGTGTGTGTGTAATTTTCTTTATTAGTTCTATACATACTCCCTCTGAAAACAGCCATGTTGGTACCATAGTTAATCTGCCCCCTCTGAAGGGACGCTCCTCATTATGGATTGTGGGTCATGCATTGTGGGGGTAGCATTAGTATAGAGAAGAAGCAATGTCTCTGTGCATAATGTCCCAACTGGTGGCTCTAACAATCTTTCTGCCCGTCTTCTGTGAATTTCCCTGAGCCATTTTGGGTTCATTTTCAGGCTATTTTAGTGATGAAGTCTTGGGAACCTCTGTGTTTCTGGATATCAGGTTTGGTAGGAGTTGAATGTTCTCTGTGTTTATCTACTTCACCCTTTTGGGAGACTTTGTAGGTGTCTCCAATCAAAAGTTCATTGTGGATATTAACCGTGTCCTGGTACAGGGAATTACAGACCAGTACCAAGGGAGAAGAAAAAGGAAAAAGACAGGAAAAAAAATGGAAAAAGAAGAGAAGTTTAAGGTTAGGCTTCATCTCTTCATCTCATGTCTCCAGGGTCCTTTGATTTATGTGACCCCCCTAAGGTCCTGATGAGGGTTCAACCTTTTAGTTTAACTTCTAGGCTATATGATTCTATGGTACAAGTTAAATTTTGGTTCAGTTTTGTGTCCTTCCCCCCCACACACACATCCCTTCCCCCTTCCACAAAGCCCTACCCTCCCTATTGTCCAAGCCTCGAGTTGCAATTCAGGTATGTCACCAACTCAGTCTGGCCCAGGTTAGGAACCACAGATGAGGGAGACCATGCAAGAATTGTCTTTCTGTGATCACGTGAGTTCCCTGTTTGACCATTTCTCTACAAATTTCATTGTGTCATTTTTTTTTTCTTGTAGCTGAATAGAATTCCATTGTGTAGACACACCACATCTTGGTTATCCATTCATCCGATGATGGGTACCTGGATTCATTCCACTTTTTAGCTATTATGAATTGAACAACTATAAACATGGTTGAGCAAATATCTCTGGACTGAGAGGTGGAGCTTTTTGGGTAAACTCCCTGTAAGGGAAGAACAGGGTCTGTTGGTAACTCTATATTCATAATATCAGGAGTTTCCAAAATGATTTGCATGGTAGTTGTACCAATTTAAATTCCCACCACTAATGAATGAGTGTTCCTATTTCTCCACATCCTCGCCAACATTTGTATTCATTTCATTTTTTTTTTTTAAATGTTTGCTATCCTTACTTGGGTAAGGTAGAATCTCACAGTTGTTTTAATTTGAATTTCTCTAATGGCTAGATATGTTGAACATTTTCTTAGTTCATTATATAGGTCTTTCACATCCTTGGCTAAGGTTATTGCAAGGTATTTCTTATTTATTTTTTGTTGTTGTTGCTATTGAAAATGGGACAGTCTCACTGATTCCTTTCTCTGTATATTTGTCCTTTGCATATAGAAAACCTACTGATCTTTGTGCATTTATTTTGTGTCCTGCCACTTTACTGAAGGAATTAATCATATTTATAAGTTTTGAGATGGAGACTTCTGTGGTATATTATGTTGACCAATTTCCATATGTTGAACTGACCCTGCCTCCTTGGGATAAAGCCTACTTGGTCAAGGTAGATAATGCTTTTGTTGTTGAATTCGGTTTGCATGGATTTTGTTCAGGATCTTTGCATCTAAGTTCCTCAGGGATATAAGCCTATAGGTCTCTTTTCTTGTTGCATCTTTGTCTGTTTTTTATATTAGGGTGATACTAGCTTCATAAATGGAGTTGGGGAGAATTCGCTGGTCTCTGATTATGTGAAACAGTTTGAAAAAACATGGTTTTAGTTCTTCAATGAAGGTTTGATATAATCCAGCTGAGAAGCCATCCAATCCTGGACTTTCCTTGGGGTGGTTTTAGATTATCTTTTCAATCTCCTTGGGTGTGATAGGTTTGTTTAGGAGATTAATCTTCTCTCCGTTAAGTTTGGTAGGTGGTGTGTGTCCAGGAATTCATCCATTTCTTCCAGATTATTCAATTTTGTGGACCAGAGGTTTTGGAAGTTTGCCCTGACAGTTCTTTCAATTTTATTTTATGTCTATTGTCATCTCTCCTTTTTCATTTCTTATTTTGTTGACTTTAGGCCTCTTTCTCTCTCTCTTTCTCTCTCTCTCTCTTTTTCTTGATCAAATTGGACAAGGGTTTGTCCGTCTTACTTATTTTTTTCAAAGAACCAGCTCTTCATTTCATGGATTTTTTTTTTAACTTAATTTATTAGTTTTCTTTTCAGTAAATACAGGCAGTTTGGTACCATTGTTTAGGCTCATCCATGATCTACCCTCCCACTGGATCCTCCTTGTTGATGTAAATTGGTCGTGCATTGTGGAGTTAGCCCACAGTTATTGGTACGATAAATGTCTCTGCATATCATGACCCAACATGTGACTCTGACATTCTTTCTGCTCCCTCTTCCGCAAAATTTCCCTGAGCCATGTTGGGTTCATTTTTGGTCTGCTTCAGTGCGGAGGTGTTGGGGGCCTCTGAGGCTCTGGCTCTCTGATTTGGTAGGAGTTGATTTTTCTCTGCATTGGTCTCCTTCCCCTTTGTGCTGGTATCTGGTTCACAGGAAAACATCACCCTTGCTTGTTTCGCCAATTGTCCTTAGTTTCAGTTGGGCCCCTTTTGAAGTATGTTGGGGCAGCTCTCTTCTTAGGATCTGCATCTATCTGGAAAACAGAAGCAGATTCTCCAATGGACAGTAAGTTAGCACCTTGAGAATTGAGATAACACTTACTTTTTTGATAGACAGTATAATAGGTGTAGGCCCGCTTATACCCGGTGATTGATGGTAGCTTGATATTGTAGAGTGGGCTTGTGTTTGGGTATGGTTCTGACTTGATTCCCAGCTCCAGCCATGGGTCTAGTACCACTGAGTGGATCAGTTAGCCAAATCAAGAGCAATTGGTTCCTCACCATGGCTGTATACCACTATTGCACTTGTGTGGGCATCACATCAGGTTATTTGTTGCTAATTAGGTTACACAATGCGTTGCTTGACAGATCTTGGTCGTTTCCCCCAGTCGCCTATGTAGCACCTTCTGGCACTAGACACACTGACTATCTGGGGACTGACTCTCTCCTGGCTTCCAGCCATGTCATTCCATTTTACGAGTCAGCTGCGTATGGAGTCTTCAGCAATAGGGTCTTACCACTGGCCTTTGGTGGGTCATCAAGTACTCTGACAGAAGTCTGTCATTGTTTTGGGAAACCTTGTAGGTTTCTCTGATCAAAAGCTCATTGTGGATGGTAGGCCCATGCTGGAAGTGGGGGTTACAGGTCAGTGTCCACTAAGAAATTGAGGAAAAACATAACTAATATACAAGAGTTAGAGAGGAGAGAGATAGAGGGGAGAGGGGGAGAGGGAGGGAAGGAAGATGTAGGAGATTTAGGTCAGTCTTGATCCTACCTCGCCAGTGTCTTGTGGTTCAGGTGTTTCCTGTAAGGGTCTAGTGAAGGTTCAGCCATTTGGTCTGTCTTTTAGGAAGTAGAATTTTATGGTACCATTGCCGTTTGGATCTGGATTACTGTTTTCCACCCTTCAATGCCCTCCCCACCCTCCCATCCATCTTATTGTCTAGTCCATGAGGTGCTTGCTGGTTATGTAAGGTATCTTGGGTAGATTCAGGTTAGGTGTTGTAGATGAGTGAGACTATGTGTCGATTTTTTTTTTTTTTTTCTGTGATTGGGTAAATTCGCTGAGAATGATCTGTTCCAGGTTCAACCATTTTTCCTCAAATTTCTTTGTGTTGTTTTTTCTTACTGCTGTATAGAATTCCATTGTGTAGATATACCACATCTTTGTTATCCATTCTTCTAGTGATGGACATCTGGGTTGATTCCAGCTTTTAGCTATTACGAATTGAGCTGCTACAAACATGGTTGAGCAAATCTCTCTGGCTTTTGGTTTGAAGGTTTTAGGGTAGATGCCCAGTAATGGTATAACTGGGTCTGTTGGTATTTCTATAGTCAGCTTTTTCAGGAGTCTCCATATTGCTTTCCAAAGTGGTTGTACCATCCTGTATTCCCACCAACAGTGAATGAGTGTCCCTGCTGATTTCATGGATTTTTAAAATTACCTTCTTTATTTCCAATTCATTAATTACTGCTCTGGTTTTTATTATTTCTTTCCATCTGGAGCTCTTTAAGTTGGATTCTTCTTATTTTTCTAGTGTCTTTAGGTGTCTTTAGGTGGACAGTTAGGTTATTAATGTGAGGTCTCTGTCTTTGTAATGAAGGCATTTAGTGCTATTAATTTTCCCCTTAGGGCTACCTTTATTAGTCTCATAAGTTTTGGTAGATTGTGTTTTCATTATCATTCAGTTCTAGGAATTTTACAATTTCTCTTTTGATTTCTTCCATGACCCATTCATTGTTTAAAAGTGTGTTATTTAGTCCCCAGGAGCTGGTGGAGTTCTTGGTGCATCTCTTGCTAGCTTTAAAGCATTGTGATCTGACATGGTGCAAGAATTTACTTCAATTTTCCTTACTTTATGAAGGCACTCTATGGCCTAATATATGGTCTACTTGGGAGAATGTTCCATGGACTGCCTAGAAGAATTTGTATTCTGTAGATTTGCAGTGGAAAGCTCTGTAGATATCAATTAGGTCTAATTGATGTATGATGTTCCTGAGCTGTATTATTTCTCTGTTGATTTTCTGCTTGGATGGTCTGTCTATTGATGATAGTGCAGTATTGATGTCTATGACTAAGATGGTGTTGGTGTTTATTTCTGTTTTATTGTCAAGTGGATTTTGTTTTATAAACTGTGGTGTGCCTGTGTTTGTCACATATATATTAATGACTGTGATGTGCTCATGTTGGATCATTCCCTTGATGAGAAAAAATTGGCTTTCATTGTCCTTTTTGATTACTTTTGGTTTGAAGTCTTTTTACCAGATATTAATATAGCAACACCCACTTATTTTTATATCCATTAGCTTGGAATATCATTTTGCAACCTTTCTCCCTGAGTAGGTGTCTATCTTTAGTGGTGCGGTGGGTTTCTTGAACACAGCAGATAGAAGGGTCCAGTTTTTTGATCCACCCTGAGAATCTGTGTCTTTTGATGGTGAGTCAAGACCATTAACATTTACGGACATTACTGTGATGTCTGAATTCATCCCTGCCATGATTAGGTGTTTTATGGGGTTTGGTGCTTATTTGTGTTTTGTTCATGTTGAGCCTGGTCTGTTTTTGGTTATTGTAATCTTGTTGTTGGCTTTAGAGATTGGTTGTTTGACTGTTCTGTGTGGAATATTCCCTCAAGTATTCTCTGTAGGTTTGGCTTTGTGTTCATGCAATCATAGAGTTGCCTTTTGCATGGAAAGTTATCCTTTTTCACTGTCTTTTATGAGAGATACTTTTGCTGGGTGGAGTAGCTTGGGTTGGAAACTATCTTTTTTTTCATACCTTGGTGTGTTCTGTTTTATGCTGTTCTGGCTTTCAGGGTTTGCATTGAGATATCTGACATAATTCTGATGGGATTGCCTTTGCATGTTGTGAGTTATTTCTCATTGATTTTATCACTATCTCTTTGCTTTCATTGTTAAGAGTTTTAACTATGATGTGCCTTGTAGAGTTTCTTCTTTGGTCCAATCTGTTTAGTGTTCTGTGGGCTTCTTCTATCTGCATGGGCCTCTATTTTGAGAGATTCAGAATTTTTTTTTTTCAATAATTTTGTTGAATATGTTCTCTGTCTTTGCCCTGGATTTCCTCTTCTTCTCGTATACCCATAATCAAGATGTTTGGTCATTTTAGGGTATTCCACAGTTCCCTCATATTCTGTTCACTTGAGTTTTTGAAAGTAGTAATGTTTTTGTCCTCCTGATCCATTTCTTCTATCTTGTCTTCCAAGTCAGAGGTTCTGTTTTCCACATGAGTAAATCTGTAGGTGAGGGGTTCTAGAGAGGTTTTTATAATTTCTATTTGGTTTTTGTTTTCTGCTGTTTTATTTTTATATAGTATCCATCTAGTTTTTGAGGTAAAATTTCATTTTGAGTTTTGATTTTCTTGATGATTTCTGGAATTTATTCTTGCATTTGATCAAGTCTTCATTAACCTTAATCAACTGGTTGTTGAGATCTTCCATTTCTTGACTTACCTTCAATTCATTTATATATCTTTTGAGGGTTCTAATGTTTTCTTTCATCAAGTTAAGCCTACTGTCAAAAGCTAAACACTCTAAAGAGACAATTATGTTCAATTTCATTCATAAAATTGTTGGTTCTTTGATTGTTTGCTTCTAGTTCAGTGATTCTTTGGATGAGGGTCTCATTGGTTATTGTGTTTTCATTTTGGTAATGCGTTTCTATTGATTTCTCTATGATGTCATTGGAGGCTTTCATTGTAGTCCTAGGCATCCTTGGTGGAGATCTCTGCTTTCACATGTTTGTTGGCTTTCTTTGTTTTTTTTTTTTTTGTTGTTGTTTGTTTGTTTGTTTTTTGGTGTCTGTGTGTGTTGTCTACCCATTTTAGTGAGACTCTTTGTTTTATTGAGAAGGAAGAAAGTTTTTGTCCCTTGGCCCATGCCCCCTCTGACTCAAATGACCAGATATGTTGGTACCTAAGGGCCAGTCAGTATACAAGAGCAAAAAGCTGATTCCATGGCTTACATAGGGACTAGGACTCCCCACAAAGGCACAATGGGACCTACCAGGACCAGGGAACTGGGAGGAGCCAAAGAACAGGGATACAGGGATCTGGCCTACTCACTCTTCATTGTGCTTGCCTGCACACCCTCCAGTGAAATGTACCTGGACCAGGGAGCTGGGACAATCTGGAAACAGGGGTCTGGTCTACTTACCATGCTACCCTGCTCACCAGCACACTATCCAGTGCAAGGACCCTGGATCGTGGACTGAATTCCTATTTTTTCCTGTATTTACAGTTTAATTATTACTTTTGTCATTGACTATATATTGTTTACCCCCTTTATCACATGAAAAGCACATTGAGATTATATAACACCCCAAGGCCATCCTCCAGTTACATACCTCCTACAGAAAAGCACACTTTCTAAACATACCACAATCTTCCCAAACAGCTACACAAGTTTGGAATTAAGTATTTAACTACATGACTGTATAAGGACATTGTACACCCAAACCACCACATAAAGATGCCTCAGCTCCTGAGTTTCAACCCTGATTTCCTCCTGAGCCAATAAAAATTTTTCACAAATGACACAGTTTTCAATAATTTGTAGCCTACTATTGTAAAATAGTTTAAAATAGTCCCAAGAATATGTAGGAAACCTGAAATGGTGACTCTATAGAACTTATTTAAGCAGGTGTTAACACCTGAGTAAGACTGTTTTACATCTGCTTCATGAGTTACTTCCATAGACTAGGCATTGTTTTGTGGCAATATAACATTAGTGCAGCACAGTTCATTGACATTTAGTCTCATAATGCTATCTTGTCTAAGGTCAAAGTGTACTGTCAGGTTTAATATAATCCTATGATCTAATAGTATATAGAATTTGAGTCTCTCTCCTTTCCTAGCCAAGTGAACATTTCAATTTTTAGAATCTCAACATTGATGCAAAGAATTGATAAGCAAAACTTTCTTCTACTGAATTGATGATAGCAAATAAAATGAAGGAGTAGACCCAAGATGTGAATAAACTAATAGCAAATAAGTTTTCAAAATGAAAATGGCTTCTACCATTATACAACTGATTTAGATTCTTTAAAAATATGTTTATTGGTTGGTTAATAATAAAGCCCTGATGCATTTTTTTATTCTTTCTACTGAGTACACTCTGTTTTCAGTACAATAAACAAATTATTTAATAAAAAACATTTAAAAAATATGTTTATTGGTATAAAAAAAAAAGTTTCCAAGCCAGGCATGGTGGCACATGCCTTTAATCCTAGCACTCTGGAGGCAGAGGTAGGAGGAGCACTGAGAGTTCAAGGCCACCACTGTTAGACTACAGAGTAAATTCCAGGTCAGCCTGAGGTAGAATGAGACCCTACCTCAAATAGTTCCAACAAACAAGTTTATTAAAGATGTGATCATAATAATTGAAGGGATAATAAGGTTTGATAATATAATTACTTTATGAAAAATATAAATATCTCCTCCTAAAAATATGTTTTAGTTAAGGTATAAATGAATCATTGTGGGTAATTAATGGTACTAAATTATAAATCACTACTTAATAAAAATTTGTGACATAAATTCCATGACATTATAATTTTATTTTATTTTTATTCGTTTGTTTTAGAGAGAGAGAGAGAATGAATATGGGTGTGCCAGGTCCTCCAGCCACTACAAAAAAATTCCAGATTAATGTACCACCTTATGCATCATCATTAAGTCTAGTGATATTAAATGCATATGCTTTATGTGTGTAAAATTGTGATTAAATACATGTAATTCCAGTTAATGTTATTAATGTTAACACAGAATTTGTGAGAATAAAGACTACTGACCACAAATTATGGTCAAATGGAAGCAAGTTTTTAATTGTGCACAATGGAACTGGTCTGGTAGCTACCTCCCTAAGGCAGGGGTTTAGAGAGCAGCCTGGAGTCAGTATTTCAGGCTCCTTATAGGGCAAAACCACAAAAAAACATGGGGAGAGGCAAGGGGTTACCAAAGGCAAGCAAGTGTGGTGACAGAAGCAGACCAGCTGTTACAGTTAAACTATTGCCTGGAACATTATGAATACACAATCCTGAGAACAGTAACCAGGGAACAAATTGTGGCCCCAGCTCAGGAAAAGAAATTTAAACTTAGTCGATTCATTATATTAAAATGGCTCTTGCTGTTAAAATGGAGTCAGGCTGGTTCTTAACAGTGATAAGTAGATATGTCATTATACAGAGAAAGAGTTACTTGGCAACCATTCTACATACAATTTACATTTTATCCCTGTTGGATAGAAAGAGTTATTAAAATTGTTGTTCATGATTATTTTTATGAATAATGTTATTGTAATTAAATATTTCTTGAGTAGTTGTATGAAAATAATATTTTATTACATGTCCAGAAATTGGGTAAATATTATTTCTGTGTTTTTTATCAATTACTACCTGATACAAAAGTTAGTAAATAAGAAACTATTTAATATATTTTTCAAAACTTAGAAATAACTCTTGCTTTGTTTGGTAATTTGCTGTTTTATTATGTATGGATTTGGTGGTGGCTTTATTTGCCTTTTATATTATGATGAGTTTTCCTAATAGTATTTCCCAGTTTATATAAAAATTGATTATATCAGTATGTCAATGATGTTTCTCAGAGTATATAATTACATTTAAATCTCTCTGAAGGAATAGTATCAGTAATATTGATCAGTAGTAGCATTGACCATGCAAACAGAAAATACACTCTATTACAGAACAAAATCTCTTTAAAGGCATGGTAAAGGAAAATGTTTGTAATAGTTAGAGACTTCACTATATGACTTCAAGAATCAATAAGGTCCATTCAGTTATTTACTTGTAACAAAACTCAAGCTGAATTCTGAATCTTAGTCATTAAGCTGATGAAAATTTACCTGAATCAGTTTCTATTATGCCATAGCAGTGACTGAACTTTGTAAGATTTGATGAGTTTATAAAGTTTGAGAGCAAAGTCATTAATTACCCAGACTTTAATGAAGTTATGTGTCTGTAATTAAAATAATGGAAAATTCATCTTTATCTTGCTCTGAATTTTTTGTGAGTCCTCCAATTTCTTCATGAGTAAGTTAGTTTAGAATGTCACAGCAATATTTCTGTTCTTTGGTATTATTCTGGGTCATATGAAACTCTGATAGGACTCTCAGAATCTACATAGTGCATCCATTGCCTCTCTTGGTATTGCCCTCAACTCTTCAGAAGAGGGTTCTTCATGTTCATATATTGCAGCATTATCTTAGAAATGTAATTTTAGGGCACTGTCCTCCTAGAAACTCCTTTCAATCTCTCTCATTACCGAAGCCTAGAAAGTGTTTTCTCTTCACAATGAACTTCTTAATCTTACATGTTAATGTTTTCTCTGCTGAGACACTGCCTATGAAGTTCCCCAGAGGATGAACAATAATCTTTTAATGAAATTTGAGGAAAGACTAGGTTACTAGATCTTCTAGATCTTTTTTTTTGGGGGGGGGGTGTTTGAGGTATGGTCTCACTTTCACTCAGGCTGTCCTGGAATTTACTATGTTGTCTCAGGGTGGCCTCAAACTCATAGTGATCCTACTACCTCTCAGCCCAAGTACTAGGATTAAAGGTGTGTGTCACTACACCAGGCTAAATCTTGACTCTACTGTAATTCTTCTCCATGGCACTCACTAGAGAAATTATCTGATGGAAATGAAGGGAAAGGATAAGAGGAAATTGCACAGGAAAAATACTCAGGTTGACATTTCAAAAGAGAGTAATCTCTAATTTAACAGATTATATGCAGAGTATCTTTATAAATATCCCTTAAGTAACTTGTGAGTTTCTTATATTTATGGTAAATTAGCATAGTAAATATGTTTAAATTCTATTTATTTAAATTTACTCATCATAAAATCTCTACATAATTCTTAATTTAAAATTTAAACATGGAAACTTTCTATGTTGATTACTGGTTGGAACAGATTTAAGTTTGCCCATACTCATTATGAAGTGTATCTCTTCACATTTGATCAAACTGAGAATTGTCCTCTGAAAAGTCCAATTTAGTTTTGAGGTCATGATTTTTCTAAAGAAGTTTGGTCCTATCATTGTTTAAGCATGTCTTTTATTAGGCCATGCTTACAGCAGCTATAAGTACTATACCATTTATATAGTCTTTATTACTAGATGAACCAGTTTTTCCTTATATTCACATTTTTGCTTGTGCCATAAAGTGAGCAATCCAAATTTTCTCTGCGCGCGCGTGCACACACACACACACACACACACACACACACACACACACACCAAGGTATCTGACCTACTGCCAGTTATTTTGATACATATGTACACATTTCCTCATATAGGCCCACAAAGTCTCATGACAGTTTCCACTATCTCTTATTTCAGAATTGCTTTGGTTCTGTTATTCTTTTTTTTCTAAAAATCAAATAACTAGTAATTAGTAAAATGAAGATGTTTACTTTTCTTTTCTCTCTCCCTGAATATTAACCATTTTTACTATAATGTAGTTTCTACACCTCAGCTAATGTATTAGTATACCCTTATTTTCATCTGTGGAATCTGATTTATGGTTTAAACTGGATCATACATTACATAGATTTTAGGTAATGCCTACCTATAATGAGTCATAAGGGATAAAATATATAGTTTTCCCCAAATATAAGTCTTTGATTTTGAGGAGACATTTGCCCATTTTGTTATGTAAAATATATATGTGTAATAGAACTTTTAATAATTATTGTTATACTACTGAAGCCTTATTATACCTTTGCAAAATTTCATCTCTTCCTTGAAATATTATTTAGTTAATGGAGCATGAGTTATGCTTACATCTCATGAAATTCCTTCATGAACATAAGTTAATTTGGAGTATCATATAGTTGATATTATTCTCCAAATTATTTTTAAATTTTTAATGATTGTTTGTATATGTGTTTGTGCAACTATGTGTGCATGTTTGTGTATATATCTATAGGTGTGGATGCATGTTCACATGTGCATACATGTGTGAGAAACTCAGATAACATCCTCAAGAGTGCAGTTTACTTCTTTGAGACAAGATCTCTCATTGGCAATGGGCTCACTAATTTGACTAGACTAGCTGGTTAGGGAGACACAGGGATCCTCCTATCTCTGCAGTGCTAAGAGTACAGCTGTGTGCCACCATGTCCAACATTTTTACTGGGTCCTGGGGTTCAAACTCAGGCCTTCCTGCTTGCAAGGTATACACTTTACAAATAAGCTTTGTCTCCAACCCCTATTTTAAGTTTAAAAGTAGAAATAAGCTTTTATCCACCCATGCTATTCTATACATAAAGAAAATGAACTTTCAATAAATGTACTGTAAATTCTATTTCTAAAACATTTATACATAATTTATCTGATTGGATTTACACAGCATGTTGTCTATTTCATAGATGAATTACACCAGGATTATATTTTGTGTTAGATATTTTGTTAGCAAATATTTAAGAGACCAACTTAATTGGAGGAAAGATTTATTTTGTGTCATGGTTTCAGAAATTTTCATCCATGCTTAGCTGCTTCTTTGCTGTGGTTTTGTGGAGAATCAGAATATTATGTTGACAGGAATGTGTTACAGAGCATAGGTGCTCAATTTATGGGACCAGAAAGTGGGAAGAGAAACAAGGAGTGGCTAGCACAAGTTAAAGCACTCCAGGGCATCCTCTAGTGATGGACTTTCCACTACTCTATTCAATTTTTCAACCTATGAATTAATGCCAAAAGCCTCATATCTGAGCCATGCTTGCATTGGAGAACAAGACTTAAATACATGAGCCTATTAGGCTATACTTCATGTCTAAGCCATAGTAAATGTACTTTCTGTTTGTTTGTTTGTTTGTTTATTTGTTTTCCTGAAAGTTCTTTTTTTTATTAAGTAGAAACTCGACATGGACACATCATGTGTTGGCACCATAATTACCCTCCTCCCTGCCCCCATTCCAGTGAGGGCCCTCTTCAATAGGATTGTTGGTATTTACTGTGGGACTGTGAACTATAGAGTAGCAGTCGGTCATTGTGGGAGGAGGGACTATGACTCTGGGTATTTCTCCTCACCCTGAGGCTCTTATAGTCTTTCTGCCTCCTGTTCTGCAAAATTCCCTGAGCTGTGGTGGGTGTGTTTTAAGTCTACTTTAGTGTTGAGCCTTAGCAGCTTCTGTATTTCTATATTGGTACTTTTTGAGTATTCTCATTGCCTGCCTCCATCACCCTGGTGCTGGTTGTCAGGCTCACTATGGAAGCAGTACTTTTGCTCATCTCACCAGTTCCTCTGTGTTTTCACCTGGGGCCTAGTTGATGTTGGAAAGGTGGTTCATCTCTTGCCAGGGAGTCAGCTGTTTTTTCTTGTTGATAGAGTTCTTGGTTCTCTCTGCCTTTTGAAAAAGAAAACCAGATTTTCCAACAGTGAATGAGATCAGCATAGGTTAAAGTGGATAGGCATTGTTATTTTGGAAAGATTTTGATGGGTGTAGCCTCTCTTTTGACTAAAGACTAAATCCAAAATGAATTGGTACTGTGGACACCTTCCTCGTATAAAACAGACTAAAAGATATAACCCTCAGTAGGAGTACTGGGAGTCCATCTGGAAAGAAGGGCCCTGAATAGGGTGGGATGCAGCCTAATCCTAAAACATTTGACTCTGGCTTTGAACTCACAGTACCAGAAATTGGCTACAACCCACATGGAACTGTTGATCAGAGAGACCTACAACATCCCATAAAAAAAGATAAGCTTCTGTCAAAGCCCTCAATCACCCACCTGAGGTGAAAGGTAAGGCCCTATTTCTGAAGACACCACATGCTGCCAACAAAGAACATCTAGAGATCTGGCTGGAATTTGGAAGGAAGCCAGTACCCAGATAGTTAGCCTGAATAGCGCTAGAAAACACATGAGCTACTGGGGGAAAATGGCCAACATTATTATGAGAAAGTAGGGGACACTGCTATTCAAAAGCAGCCAGTCTGACAAGATGTACACATCTGTGTAATAGTGCAACCAGCATAGGTAGTTAACCAGTGTCTCTCTGATTAGCTAAGAGATCCTCTGAATGGAAAGGAACCCATAGCTGGAACTGGGAACCAAGTCAGAATCCTATAAAGACCAACATTATGGACTCTAACCATATGTGCTTTCTAACATTAAGAGTGAAAGTAAAAATCAGGTGGATTATAGAAGGGAATTTTATTTTAATTAATAATTTAAATATAAAAGGGTTAGGAGAACTTCCTATGTATCCACAAAGGGCTTACTCAAATATACATCAATGTTTAAGTAGAGTAACTTGGTTTGCTATTTTAGAACTAGAATAGTTGGATTTATAAATATACCATGTCTTGTTACCTATAACAAAGCATGTTTCTAATTTCTTTTGATATACATTTAAATATAGATTTGTGAAGAAAGTTGTCACAAATCATGTAAGAATGAAGCCTTCAGCAAAAATCTTCATGTTATGCTCTTAATAAGTTAGAATGAAATCTAATATCAGGCTTAAAATGAACAGAATATGTAACTATTTTCTGATTCCAGTGATCTTTTCAACAAATGTGATAGAGCAGTTATGTTATTTACTGTTATTTCTGAATATAGGTACTATCTCATTCAAGTCTGTATTAAGTGATTATAAGAAAAATTTAACCAGTAAATGGGTCTCACTGAGAATGGTGTATTTATGAACATGATATTAAAATATTTGAGAAATATGTTTGACTCAGCAATTATCTGTCACTTTTTTTTCTTGGAAAGTTAAAAGTACAACAGATACTCTTTTCTCTCCTTAACAGACTTTATTCAAAATACAAAACTGTAATAAGTATACATGAGATGGATGACAGTAATCCAGAACCATTTTAAGTAGATTTATATAATCATATGGAGATGTTTTTACTAAGTTAAAAATTCTCATTTTTTTCCATTATTCATTCTTAACATAAAGGACATGTTTATGTTTGTCTTATTTGGTCTGTAGTATTGCTAGTATTTAATAAAATGTGTAACATTGGATTTGTGTAGCCATGTGTATTAACAAATGTAATTGAATATTTACTTAATACACTTTACAAATCAGAGTGAGACACCACAGAAAACAAGCAAAAAGATACTGAAATGTTTTTGTTCAGCATACACCTCTGTTCAAATAATCGATACACAGTGATATCAGCAAATTAGTCCTAACCCCATTTTGGCTAAATATTAAGGGATAAAGCTTCTGGTAATTGGCTGTGTGGAGTAATTGTACTGCATGTGCTTGTCACAGCATAACAATAGCACCCTCAGGTCAGGTTTTCCTAAAGCTTGTCCAAGACAAATAAATACCATGGTCATCATGCTTAATGGATGGTTAGCCTATTATTCTTTTGTTCTCTTAAGTGAAACAAAGCATAAGAGGGCCTGGGTATTACTATCTTGCTTGCCCCACCTTCATGCCACAAAAATTGATTTTTTTAGAATTGAACTTTGGTTGTATGCCACATCTTTTCTCTTTATAGTGTTTTAGGAAATATAGTTATGTGTAAGGTCCATGGCTGTTCTCTCTCACACAAAACTGATTTATAATCTCCTACCAGCATTAGCTGGCTTCTGTTATTGTAGGAGAATGAAATGGGAATAATAGCTGTGAGAGTTCTTCAACTTTATCAGTGCCAACTGTATCAGTATTATACTAGATTTTTTATAGTACTTTAGTAATATTTGTAATTTGTTTTACATTGACAAATTAAAGATAGTTTTCAAATCAATATATAAATGCTATCATTTAAAATAACACTCATTCCAATAATTAAGTAACCAGAAGAGCCTTAGAAACCATAGGAAAAGACTCAAGAGATGGCTTAGTGGTGAAAGGTTCTTGCTTACAAAATTAGCTGGCGAGGGTTCAATTTCCCAGTACATGTATGCAAAGTCAGATGTGCAAAGTGGTAAGTCAGATGTGCAAAGTGGTGCATGCATCTGCAGTTTGTTTGCAGCACTAAGAGGCCCTGATGCGCCCATTTTCTTTTGCTCCACTGCATCTCCTCTCTATGCCTCTCTCCCTTCTTTTCCCTCTCTCTGCTTATAAATTAATAAAAATATTTTTAATAGAAGCTACCAAGAAGAAGTGATAGAAGAACCAATGTGTTATCTTTTCCCCAATTTAGAAAAAAAAAAAAAAAAGCAGGCTAAATGTGGCAAATAGACCAAAAGCTTTACAGCAAGCTATGAAGAAATAATCCAACAAAGCAAGCAAGTGTAAGATTATGGGACAGGGGTTTGAGACATGGTGAATGAGGGCCCGTTATTCCTCTACATTACGCAAAGAAATGACTGTTTCTGGTATTATGGTCATAACTTCTGTATCAGGGCCTTTGACCAAGATTCTTCTTATTTTATTTGAGCAGCAGGGAGAAAATGGGCTTATAATCAAACCCAGTGCTTTGCACATGCTAATCAAGCCTCTACCACTGAGCTTCCTCCTCACCCTTGTTCCTTTGTCAATGCATCTTATGTCTTCCAGCACATACAAAATATCACAGCCACCATATGACACAGAATGAAAATAAACAGTCTTGACATTATCATAAGAAAATTAAACTATTTTATAATATCCAAAAATGATTTCTAAAAGGAAGTCCATATTAAATGATTCAAATGAATAATTTCTAAGAATACTATGAAATTAAGTTAAACTTTGAAAAGAAGCAGAATTTTCACGCTGTCAAGGAAACGTTGACATAACTTAATGGATTGTCTGTTTTGAGAATAATTTCTTCACTCAACTAAATATTACATATTAGGTATAGCCATAATCAGAAGTCATTATTTTAGATATGAGATTATTAAGAAAGAAATACTTAGTTTTTAATTTATCAAGTCTCCCTGCCCAAAAATGTCAAATAAAAATAAATACAGCTGAGTCTCAAAGTATCTGTTTCTTATTCTATTTTTTCTTTCTAGCTGCCAAAATGTATGTGTTTTAAATAAACCTATTCATTCTTGGGTGAACAAATCTTCAGCATCTTTTAAAAGTGCTGCAGTGAGATGATCTTGACCATTCTGCAGAAACTAAAGGATCATTAAGATCATGTGCCTCCACTGGGTCCCTAGAAACACTCTGTCCTGTATTTTATGCTCAAGACCTTATTCACAGTTTCCAACATGATACATTTAATAATTTTTACTGATTAAAAATAATTATATAATTTACATGAACATATACATATATGTATACTTATATTTTCAGCTAACTGCATTAAAATATCATTTTACCTTGATCTATAAGATTTATGTCAAGATCATTATTTATTACTAAAAAAATCTTAACATATATGACATTTCTTTCCTTGAATTTGTAATTCCAAATAAGAGTGTGAAATCAACATTTGGATAACTAAAATTGAGTTTGAATATTCCTGTGCCTGTATGAATGATATTTAATTCAATTTAGCTTGAGGAAATATATCAGAATATATTTTTTATACTCATCAATATAGCCATCTGGTTCTGGGAGTTTCTTTTGTAGAAGACTATCTCTTACTTGATATATTTTAATGGAATTTCCTATTTATTCATGATTCTTTCCTTATAAGATGCATGTTGGCAGGAATTTTGGTCATTTCCTCTGTTATAAAATTTGGCTATAAATATTTGGATCTTTTGTATTTCTGTAATATTTACAGTGTCTTACATTTCACTTCCAATTTTAGTTTTTTTTCTCTTATTTCTGCTCTGGTCTTTATTATTTCTTCCCTTTACTAAGTTTAGATTTGTTCTTGTTTCTTTAGTTCCTAGGATGCATCAACAGGCCAATATTTTTCTGCCTTAGTAATGTACACATAGAAAGCACAGGCGAAAAGAAACCCCACCCCTTCCCAGCCAGGCTTGAAAGAGGACATGGAGATTGAGAATATTCCCCACACATAGGAGCTAAGAAAACAAAAGATGGTTTAAAAAAGGAGGAGGGTCCTATCATGAGTTTCAGGCTCAGTTACATGAACCAGACATCCAGTTATAATGTGCTTCATTATCAGTCTCAGGTGTGTAAACAAGGAGCCTTATTGGTTGCTGGGCTCAAGATGTTGACTCAGAAAAGGCAGCGCAGCGCACACATGTGCTTAGCCCTGGGAATATTGAGGATGAAGGTGGAAGCTGTTGCTGAGGAATTGCTGCTTGCAGCCATCTTAATGAGACTGGACTAGATAAGAAGTCTCATGCTTCCAGGGCAGGCAAAGTGGCAACCAGGTTTTGTAGGCCAATCCCTAGCTAACTACCTCTGGGAAAAAAGGCTGCCTTGATCTTAATCTGTGTCAGGAGCATATTGTGGAGAGAATGTGTGCCAGAGCCCCAGTGCTCACCTCATTATCAGATAAAGAGAAAAAAGAAGCTCAAGTCCTACTGCCCTTCATAAGCATATCCTCCATATCCTCGGGACACTCCACTAGTTCTTTTGTGAGGTTCCATGGCCTCCTAGCAGCTTTGCTGGACATAGTGGCCCTTTAGCATATGGGCCTTTGGCACATATTGCAGATAGCAACTCTAAAATATTCTGTTCCTAGCACACAAAAGTCCACAAATAAAGCCATTCCATACTCAGAGTGTCACAATATTCATTATTCCAGTGTTTCTCAGAAGTCCTCATTTAAGATTTCCTCTGAGGCTCAAGGCAATATCTACACTATGCCCTTAATAAAAAAGAAGTTACACATATCCATAATACAATTATGGAGTATATATTCCCATTCCACAGTGAAAGAGTAGGAAAACAACAAGGAAGGGTGAAACCAAAGTACAACCAAAACCCAGCCAGAAAACCTTAAAGCCTATAGATTCATTCCTAGTACTTGAAACATACTATTGAGCGTTTTGAACTTCCAAGGGTCTATGCAATTCTGTCCTTAATGCTTTGCTGGTTTCAGTTCATATGGGTGCTGAGGCTGGATTCAGATGCTGTCTCTAGCTTCCTTTGGCAGCCATTCCTTAATGTTGGCCTCTCTATCTTCTCAGGGTCTTCAATGCACTTTGGATTTAACTTTCCTTACTCTACACACTGACCGTCCAAGTGTTACTTAGAGGACCAGAGACTTTTCAACATACTTCTTACCTCTGAAATCTCAATGGAATCTTCAATGACCCCATAATTCTTGTATTCTGCCATCTATACAACAGCCTCACAGGCACAGAGCCAAGATTGGGCCCTATCACCACCACCCAGGCATGCTCGACAGCCTCTGAGCGCCTTCTAGCTTAAGTAGTCACTTATAGGGCTCATTTCTCAAAGGAAAGTCTTTGAAACAGTTTTGTACTTTAGTGTCCGATCTCAGTGTATCATTTCTATTATCCTGTTGGCAAAGAACATGACTTATTTTAATTGCTGCTATTTACCCCATCCACCTTGTCTTCACCTTTAAACATGTTCCTTTACCAGACAAACATCAAATTATTTCAATGATTTCTGCTCTGCTGCTATGCGTTTAATTAGCACTATAAATGTGTCAAAAGGCAGCCAGCAATGCCTACTACTAGTGCCTGAATGCTATGTTGCCTTATTTTGTTTTATATTTTGGCATGTTTGTGTGTAATGTGTATGTCATATATGCACACATATGTACCCATATAATGTTCCATGGGCATCATATGCAGTGGCTGAATTAGAACATCCTTAGTTCCACTTCCCCCTTAAGGAGCGCAGATCCAATGACTTGAGGACACCCTCCACTGGTCATCTCCTTTCAAAGGTTCTACAACATCCCAAAATTTCCACTCTGAGGAACAAACTTTTAATGCCCCCAGCTTTTGGAAGACATTCTTCATCAAAATATTACATTGTGTCTAGTTTGTTTCAAGAATTATTTTGTTTTGGTTTGTACAATTTTCAGTAGTAAATTATTTAAGATCAATGTGTTGGCATAGTTTTCAAAAATGTACATAATTAATTTATGCCCCATTTGGGGGAACAACTCTGAATTTAGCAAAGACTAACATCTAGAATTTTCCTATCCAGAAGTGAGCAAACTGCTTCTAGGAGCACAGCCTGAGAGGTATGAGGTCTAACTTCCAGTATCATGCCAGGAGTGGGCTAGCTCCCTCTAGTAGCAGCTTGAGGAAAAAAGAAACTGAAGAAAAGTTTAGTTAAAGCCATTGTAAACCTGCTGCATCTGTCCTCACCACTGCTTTGATGTGACTATAGCTGTGCCTTCCTCTCTTGCATATAGGTACTTATTGGCACATTCATTGATTAGCAAAAAGCCAGTTATACATAAATAAGTATAAATTGTGTGAGCAAAAAGTAAGGAACTTTTGGGCTGGAGAGATGGCTTAGCGGTTAAGCGCTTGCCTGTGAAGCCTAAGGACCCCGGTTGGAGGCTCGGTTCCCCAGGTCCCACGTTAGCCAGATGCACAAGGGGGTGCACGCCTCTGGAATTCGTTTGCAGAGGCTGAAAGCCCTGGCGCGCCCATTCTCTCTCTCCCTCTATCTGTCTTTCTCTCTGTGTCTGTCGCTCTCAAATAAATAAATAAAATTTTTTTAAAAAAAGTAAGGAACTTTTAACCTTAGATAATCCTTAAACATTTGTTAAAAGAAGGGATATAGGGCTGGAGAGATGGCTTAGCGGTTAAGCGCTTGCCTGTGAAGCCTAAGGACCCCGGTTCGAGGCTCAGTTCCCCAGGTCCCACGTTAGCCAGATGCACAAGGGGGAGCACGCATCTGGAATTCGTTTGCACAGGCTGGAAGCCCTGGCGCGCCCATTCTCTCTCTCTCCCTCTGTCTTTCTCTCTGTGTCTGTCACTCTCAAATAAATAAATAAAAAATTAAAAAAAAAAAAGAAGGGATATAGCAGTATGAGCTACTGGACTCTGCTTATCCAGAACATACACTCTGATCACAAGAGCAGTCAAATTAAGCCCACCTGTTGTCTTCAGCAGATGTTTGTTCTGAGTCAAGAGTCCATCCTGGCCTCTGAGGAAAGCATAGAGTATATGTTAAGATCAGTCAGCATCTTCAAACATTGCTTGTTAATGTTGGTCATCTGTGCTGTTCAGGCCAAAGGAACACCAAGGTAGAATAAACATTGCTTTAAACTGGTGGATTACACAGTTGTAGGATTAACTTTAGGGCAAGATACAACTAAGGAATTTAACATTTCACAGCAAAAATATCACAACAGCTATTTGTAAGGTCCATAAGAAATATTCCCATAGTTCTTCCTATAGTTCATTCTCATAGTTCATTTTCACAGTTTGTTCTTATAGTTTACTTTCACAAATTTCTATTATTATTCCATTTTGGCCAGAGAAAATATTTATTGTATTTCTACTTTTAGGGAAGGTATCAAGGTTTGTTTCAAGTCTATCATACAGTCTATTTGCCAGCACCCCTGGTTCTGGAACTGTCTCCAATAAGTCATTGTCTTTAGTACTTGTGACTCAGCTCAGCTGTCACTTTCTCTGAAAAGCCTGCCTAACTCTGGCCCCACTCTGCTTGCATTGTACTTCACTTTCTTTGTGTAATGTCTTCTGCTTTTATTATGAGCATGGTGAAATTATTTATGTCACTTTTGTCCTGCTAGACCTTGGGGACACTGTTTTAAGCACCTATGACTTTAATGCTTGTGTTAACATAGCCCCACACAGTATCTGGTGAAAATGCATAGAATAGCAAATTAATTGAATGAATTATTCAGTGTGACATGTAACTTCTCTAGAAATAAAAATTGCTGCATTAGTTTCTAGGTATGCCTTAATATCTACATAGTATACAGAACATTTCCATTTCTGTTTTTCTGTTTTGTTTTGTTTTTTGAGGTAGGGTCTTGCCCTAGCATAGGCTGACCTGGAATTCACAGTGCAGTTTCATTCTGGCCTCGAACTCACAGTAGTGTTCCTACCTCAGCCTCCCCATTTTTTTTAAATATTTTATTTATTGATTTGAGACAGAAAAAAGGATATAAAGAGGCAGAGAGGGCTGCAGAGATAGCTTAGCGGTTAAGCACTTGCCTGTGAAGCCTAAGGACCCCGGTTGGAGGCTCGGTTCCCCAGGTCCCATGTTAGCCAGATGCACAAGGGGGTGTACGCATCTGGAGTTCGTTTGCAGAGGCTGGAAGCCCTGGCGCGCCCATTCTCTCTCTCTCCCTCTGTCTTTCTCTCTGTGTCTGTCGCTCTCAAATAAATAAATAAATAAATAAATAAATAAATAAATAAATAATAAAAAAAATTAAAAAAAAAAGAGGCAGAGAGAGAGAGAGAGAGAGAGAGAGAGAGAGAGGGAAAGAGAATGCACATGACAGGACTCCCTGCCACTGCAAACTCTAGATACATGTACCCCTTTGTGCGTCTGATTTTATATGAATGCTGGGGAATTGTGGATCATCAGGCTTTGCAAACACGCCTCTTTAACCTCTGAGCCATCTCTCCAGCCCTGAACATTTACATTTCTTGTTTAAAACTTATTTATTTTCCATTTTAAAAGTCAGGAGAAAAGCAAAAAAGAAAATGTTTTGAGTCTCATTTAATAGGAACTGATATGGATAAAATCTAATTATTTAAAGATGGCACCCACAAATTAATTTCTGTTTCAAAATCTAATGCTGTTCAATGTAGAATTCTATCATGAATCTTGAATCTGATTCTGATGTTTCTTTTTATCTTGTGTTAAGTCATCACATAAAAATGGGGTGATGTGATACACATAATTCATTTGACATATTTAATCCCAAGTTTAAAAACCACCAGTTATGCAGGCAAATTGAATAAAAATGATGACTCTAAATGAGAGAAATGAATTCTCTTGTCAAGAAGGAAATATGAACCACATTCTCGATTTAATTGTTGAAAGAATTTATCTACAAACTTTTTCAAAGTCATTTTCTTAGCCTCGTTGCAGTGTTAGGTAGGGACTCCTATTCACTTCCTTAGAACTCCCATCTTCTCTCAAGTGGAGTACAAATCTATTGGTACTCTTCTTACTTTCTTTCACAAGGCTATAGAGTATGCTTTGCTGATTTCTTGTTAAATGGAAGTATTCTCCAAAAATCTACTCTTTTCTTTTGCACACAATCTCTGGGAAATCTACCTCTCGGACTAGTTGAAATCTGACTCTACAGCTTTGGTCCTATTTATGCAGTCTGCCAGTTTCTTCCCTTGGAAACGGAATAGGACATTGATTTTTTTTTTGTTTTGTTTTGTTTTTAGGCTATAGTTTCTGCATCTGTATGATGAACTTAATTATAGAAACTCTCTCCTAGTATCAGGGTTAGAATTTGAGATAAATCATATTCATAATATTCTGTAATTCAACACATTCCACCACTCTTTCCTCCCCTGACTGTTTCCCCTGTATTTTATTTTATTTTATTTTTTTATTTTTATTTTTTTTTTTTGGTTTTTCGAGGCAGGGTCTCACTCTGGTCCAGGCTGACCTGGAATTAACTCTGCAGTCTTAGGGTGGCCTTGAACTCACGGCGATCCTCCTACCTCTGCCTCCCGAGTGCTGGGATTAAAGGCGTGCGCCACCACACCCGGCCTTCCCCTGTATTTTAAATCACCACATCCCCTGTAATTAGGGCAGACTGGTTGCCCTAGCTGTGAGAATTCCACCATTCAGTTGTTTCCGTTTCTGCCCTAGTCATCTCTGTAAGTTTGCAATCTCTGCAAAGCACTGATATTCCTTCAGGGTAAACTTGTCCTCTTCAAAGGGAGGACAGGGAAGAAGTTACATGCTAAATGGATAATATTTGATAAGAATGTAAGTTCTGATTTTTAGTCCAACACATTGTACATACTCTAAGTCTTGGAAAGTAGTGTGAATTTTGTTAAATTCATTTTTATAAGAGCATTTGAAATTACAGATTCGGTCATAACATTTTATAACTCAAAAATCTTCATTTGACTTAGCTGAACAGTTTAGGCAAGAGGTTTCAACTTTGTTCCTCCAGGCAGTATGTTTGCCTCATGTTTCTGGGGCTACAGAGCACCATGTGTTGCAGGCCACATCATTCCTGCAGTACCCAGACAGTAACATAGGCAGGTAAAAAATGAGACATTCCATGTGTTTCTGGTAAGAGCCCTCTTTATCTATTTGGTCCTCCTCTTCCTGATAGCTCTTTCAGTATCTCCCATCTTCACTTTCCACAAAGCACTGACTCAGTAGCTAACGATCATTCATTGTAAAGGCATATTTCATGTCCCATACATATTTTATAGATAATACTTATACTTACATAATTAATGTTTACTGTCAGGGAGGAGGAGATAATTATACATATATTTTCTCAAAATATGTAAAAACAGTATATTAAAAACACATAATGTTGAAACCATAATAAACAGTAAAGATATATCAACATAAAAATTAGTTATCTTTGGAAAGCATATAATAGAATTTATTGGAACATGCACTTGGTTGTCTCTGATGTAGAAAATTGACAAGTTTTCTTAAGTAGATAAAGAATACATGGATGTTTACCACCTCCTTTTAATGCTATTTAACACCTCATATTTTATTGACTAAGATTTTTATATATTTATGGTCCAATACAATGTATTAATGCATTTATACATTGTGAATTTAGAAAATCATGTTTACTAAAATACTCATCAGTTACATCACCAATCATTTAGATGACTGAAATTTTACTAGCATTAAAAAAGTAACTTAGCTTTTTAAATCATCCATTTATAATTACTATATTATATTACTATTAATCTTAAATTCCTGGAAAACACACTTTGTTTTTTAAACAAGCAACTTTAGCTCTCTGTTGGAATTACTTTGCATACACAGCAATAATAATACATAAAAATATGAAAATTCAGCAGTGTTGGAATAATTATGGTTTTTATCACTCAGACTTCAATCAAAGAATACCACAAGGAATATAGGATGTCCACAAAAACAAAGACATTTGCTGTAGGAAATTAATCTTACATAATTGTGAGAGCTCATTAAGCCACTGATGAAAGACTTCTGAAGTCAGAATGGTAGAGAGAAGAAGAGAGAAGAAGAAAAGCTTTTAACATAGGGGAGAATAACAAACCGAAACCCACAAGAATAGTCAGATGGCTTGTCCAATCCCATGCCATCAACCTAAAACTGATGAGTTAAACAAAGCGATATTGAGAACAAAATTAGAGAAGCTTATTTCCTATCTTATACTCTGTTCAAAGAATATACCCTGCATAAAACTATAGTTCAAGTGGACTTAATACCCAACAAGTATCTCCAACCATGTAAACCCATTCTGGATACTATAGCCAGTCTGGTAAAAACCAATGTCCAGCCCTGTCAGGTTTATTAGTCTATAAATTTATTCTGTCCTTCAATTATACTCACATTGTTATTTAAATTAAAGGTATCAGTTCATTTTTTATACATCCTATACAATATTCTGCAAATTTTATTCAACTGAAATGGACTTTCTTAAAATTTTATTTTATTCTTTTGGTTGACATATAGAGATGTAGGTATCATTCATTTGGGAATTTTTTAAAAACAATTTGTTTTAGTTAAGTCTCACCCACCCCCTTTCTAAGTTCCTCTCTGTACCTCCCATTTCCCCTGCCATTAGAACCCTCTGGTGTTTACATGTCATGTGTGTCCTTCCCTTTCCTCATCTACCTTCCTGCTCATCTCTTTATACTCACTCTAAGATTATGTTCTTTCTTTACAGATTTTACCCACATTTGCCTTCCCACATATTGCTTTTAATAACACACTTTCCAACTGCATATGGTTTGTGATCTTAAGAGACATAAAGTTCTGTGATAATATATGTTGTAATCTTTAAAGTAAATGCTATTTAAAAGTCAATCTCATTAATTGTCATGTTGACACTTAAGGGGTATTTTGGGGTTTTATTTATTCATGCATGCAAAATAAATACACAACTTTTGTAATAAGTATAAATCCAGGTGTGGTGGCACATGCCTTTAATCCCAGCACTTTGGAGACAGAGTTAGGATGATTGCAGTGAGTTCCAGGCCATCCTGAGACTACATAGTGAATTCCAGGAGAGCCTGAGCTAGTGTGAAACCCTACCTCCAAAACTAAACAAAACAAAACAAAACAAAACTGTGGTGGTTTGAATAGAATCGATGGCCCCCAATATATTCAGTTGTTTATTTGTTTGTAAATTGCATCTGCAGTCACCTGGCTAGAGGCAATGTCACTGGGTGGCTCTTAAGGTGTGGTGGTGGGTTTCAGATTTCAATCTGAAGATAAGTGAAGTGTGCCTCAAGTTCCTGAAGTGTGCTGTGTGGCTTTTGACCTTTAGGCTTGTACTTCTCTTTCTCTGCTTGGACCTGTGAAGGCAGGCCAGTTTCTTCTGCCATTATGGAACTTCCCTTGGCTCTGTTAGCTTCAATGAATCTCTTCCTCCATAACTGTGTCTGGTCTGGAAGTTCATCTCAGTGAACCTGAAGCTGTCTGCTACAAAAACAAAACAACAAAACAAAACAAAAAGATTATTTTTCTAGTTCAGGGAACATGTCTTAAGTATCAATATTTTATAAGCAGTGAACTGAAGATACCAGAAATGAGACAATTAATTAAGTGAAACCTTGACTGTTGGAGGAATTGGGGAATTACATCTTAAATCAAAACATAACTTTGTTTAGAATTATTATTATTGTTATTATTTTTACTGCTCACCATGAAGTAAATAGTTTCCAAGTGCATGGCAGATAAAGTACTGTTCCGTGTCTCCAAATGTAGTCTATTTACCTTATAAAATAGGAAAAAAGAGAATAGATATTTTTTGAGGCAGTGTTTTAGATATAATACCCTTAGGACAGAATTAAATATTAATGAGTCAATTTAATCCTTAAGATTTAGTTAACTGGCTTATAAATAGGGGGACTTAGCTAACTTGGATGGGTACTCTAAATTCAGTTTTTCACAACCATGATTATAACCAGATTAACATCAATGAGTTAAAGTTAAGTTTATATCCTGAATACTATAGCAACCTGCTACCAGACAGAGCCATACTTTGTTAGTCTAATGTAAGCCCTAGGCTAATTGTCATTTTATATCTCAAGAAGTCTGTAATCTGATTAAGTACTTTGTCTTTACTCATAACTTCACCTACATATTTTACTCATACCTTCATCTACATACTTTTACTCTCCAATCTATGTAACCATTCTGTAACAATCTTTCTCATCAAACATTTAATAACCAACATTTAAAGTTTCCTCTCCACTTTATCTTCTTTAGCCAGTTCACCTCATAACTACCAATAAAAACTTTTATTGTCCTTACCATAAAACTTTTAACATGACCATTTTAAGTTTTTTTTTTCTCTCAAAGGGCTTTTAGAAATAACTTTTTTAAAGAAAGTGTAGATCAGAATTGACTTATACTATTTACCCAGAATAAACATATAGATTTTATAATTTTTATTGATTTTGGAATTTTGTTTCTTACAACTTTCCTGAAACACATTAAAAAAACAAAACAAAACATGAAAGCAGGGCTGGAAGGAATGGTTTAGTGGTTAAGGCACTTGCCTGTAAAGCCAGAGGACCCAGGTTCAATTTCTTAGCACTGACATTGGCCAGATGCACACAGGAGCACATGCATCTGGAGTTCATTTGCAGTAGCTAGAAGCTCTGGCATGCCCACCTTTTCTCTCTCTCTTGAATAAATAAATAAAAATTAAAAATAAATAAACTAAAACATGAAAGCAGATTTGACCATTATTAGAAATTTTGGGAATTTTTTTTTACAAACTAAGTATTCAGTATTTATAAATTTAAGCATAAATTTTGAGGCTGTTGTTTGTTAGTAGTTTCACAGAAATATAGAAAGATAAAGTAAACATAAAACAGTTACCAATTTCTTATAAGAAGTCCCTGTCTGTTCAAAGTGACTTGGCATTCACCTATCATTATGCTGGGGCCAAGATCCTGAGATTCCCTGTGCTTGCAGCCCCTGGCTCTGAAAGTCAGGGAAGGTAAGAAAGACCCTTGTTTTTTCTTCCTTAATTCCAGGGAGAGGTTTGGACCTCCCTTAGGGCTACAAGGCAGATTTCTGATTCTGCCATTTTACAACTCTAAGAGTATGAGAATCTTGCTTAAAGAAAAAAAAAAAAAAAATCAGCCAGGTGTGGTGGCACACACCTTTAATCCCAGCACTTGCCACCCTGAGACTCCATAGTGAATTCCAGGTCAGCCTGGGCTAGAGTGAAACCCTACCTCAAAAAACAAAAAAACAAAACAAAACAAAAAAATTGTCTATGATCTTAATTACTTGTAGTGTTCCTTATGAGGAGCACTTGACAGTAAAATTTAGCTATGTCATCTAGTGCAGTGGGCTTTGTGGAGAACATCCCCCACAATGGAATGAATAACAATGCTCAGAACAGAAACTATTTTGTAGCCTACGGGCTGTGAGTCACATACATACACAAACATAGACATTCATATTAAGCACACTTTGCATATAGACTCCAGACAACCATTTGCCCTTCATATATTCATGCATTCATTCTGTAGCTATGCATTCTTGTTTAAATACAACTCTAGGGACAAAAATCAAATCTTGTTACCAAACAGGGTATCAGGAGAGGCTGAGGGCACTGGAGGAGCTGTTGGGGTGAGGTCATCTATGGCATCCATGTCAAAAGCAGAGGATGAGGACGAATATAGGGGAGGGGTTGCATGAGAGCGTATTCTTGAGACCTTGCTTAAAAGGAACTGGTGAGAAGAGCAGGTAGAGCAGAAAGAAGGTCATATGCAGAGTTAAAAATGTTTGCATATAGGGTATATCAGACCATCTGCCTGTAAGTTGGCAAAAGTTTTTTGTTGTTGTTGTTGTTGTTTTCTTTTTTTAATCAGTGAGAATTTGGAAATCAAAAGTACCATGTTAAGGCTATTTGAACCCATTGTCCAGCTTATATTGTTACCAGGCAGAATTGCAGAGAAAGATAAGATGTTGTCCAAGAGTCATAGAGGCGTTAAGTTCTTAAGGACACAGGTACAAAGCAAACAAAGGTGAGGGGAAAGGAACCAGGGTTTAAGCTGGGTTTACACAGACCACCAATATGACCCACTGGCCCATTAGGGTCAGTGGAATCTGCATCTCTAACATGGGAAGAGGCCATACAGGTTGCATCTGTCAGCTTTTTAGCCTGTTAGGCGGTCAACTGTGCTCTCAATGGCAAAAATGAAAGTGGCTGGCAGTGAAAAATGAGACCTCAGGCTGGAGAGAGAAAGTGTCCTGAGATGGTGCAGCCAAACCAAAAGGTAACCCTTAAGGTATGGTAGATAAGACAGCGGGAAACCTGTGGTGTCACAGTGCATCTTTCTCAAGACCTGGGGTTGAAGTCCAAAAGTGGCTGAGGGATAAAGCCTGCCATGCTGGCATGGTTTCCATGAGGAGGGACTAAACCCAAGAGCAGGCCAACCCAAGACTGACACTTACCAAGAAGGAGGAAGGAGATGGGTAAGGGAAGAAGAACAAAGCTAAATTGTAGTGGCTGTAAAAGCTTGTACTAGGCAGAGATGGCAAGCCTTCAGATGGTCAAATGGAAGCTTGGTGGTCTGGTTGGGAGAAAGGCAGTTTGACTTCCCAAGAGGACAACCAGAAGGGTTCTATCCAAGTCATAAGCACCAGATGGAAAGTTTGGGAGAGACCAAGACCATACAAACCACTCTGATGCGAAGATAAAAGTTTTTGTTTACGAAAAACACAAACTGCCAGGACTGACTCTCAAGAGCAAAGTATAGCCAACCTGAGATTCCACATAGTGTACTTTATAGGGCTTCTTCAGTTGGGGGAAGGTGAGGAAGGGAAAAGAAATCCTTTTTTCTTTACATTAGCCATTTCACATAGCTAGGGTGTGAGACCAGAACAGTAAACAGACAACTTATGTGATAAGGGGGCAGGAAACCATGACCTGGGGCATTGTTAGGCAAGGAAGGGATAATGCTGGGCCTTTTCTTGAAGAATGTGGATAAGTCTCTGTTGCCATGCTGCTGTCCTTGGTAACTCCATTTTGGGAGTCTTTCCAGACCTAACAATAAGGATATAAAAATTATAAGACCTAAGGGATGAGAACTTATATGTACAAATAAACTTGAAATCCATACAAACTAGTTTATTTAAATGTACATTCATAGTAGGATCAGATTTGAAAGTCTGTGTCTCCCTAAAATTGGTCAAGTGATATCCCATCAGCCATGGTGATAGGCATTAGGAAATGAGGATTTGAGGGGAGTGATTATGCTGTGAGAGCACAGTCCTCATGCATGTGGTTGATGCCCTACCATCTGCGGTCACAGATAAAATGTGTCCTTGGGCACATAAGGCCATTGGGCTGTCATGGCTATAAACATCCACATAGACAAAGTGATTAGTGGAGTGAGAAGCAAGACCTGCCCATTTCTGACAGTACCAGCATTCTACTAGGTCTCTATATTGGCCTCTGCCTTCAGTTGTTTCACAGAATTGAGTAGCTTCTATTAGTTCTCAATTTTTCATATACATATTTATGTTATAAGAGATTCTTAAGTATCTTTTTTTTCACATGAACAAGTGAGAAAGAACCATAGTTATCTAACTTTGTTTGTAGGACCTCAGTTATCCCTGTGTATGTGATCATAAAAAGAAAATAAATATGAAATTATAAATTCTAATCTAAAAGAAGTAGTAATTAAAAATTTGTACATTTCATTTTTAGAAAGGGTAAAATAGAAATAGCAGTCTCACAAACATAATTTTGCATTCATCTCTTTCTCACCCAACTCTTCCTCCCTCTACTTTCCCTATTTTCTCCCTCCTCTCTTCCTGGTAAGGTCTCATGTAACCAGGCAGTCCTCAAATTTATTTTTTCAACCAGAAGAGGAATTTAAACTCTATTACTCCTGAAGTCACCTTCTAGGTTTTGGGATTTTGGACTTGCACTGCTATGCCTGGCTCTTTTTGCATACTTCTACAGGGTTTTCTCATGATCAGGGATTTCTCATGTCCTAGTTTTGTAGATTGCATAGTCTTGGAAAAGTGTGCATCAACTTTGAATTAGCCATGTTTTCTTACAGATAACAAAAGTAAAAGAAAAAAAGTAAATAAACTGGGACTTCCTGCCAAGATGGCGACCACCTAGCTGTGCTTCAAATCCCGAGGAAAGAAAGGCAAGATATTAAGGGTATAATGGGGCTTTTAGGGGGAGCAATCTCCAATAGATTGTCAGTGAGAGGGCATGGGGGGGGAGGAATAGGAAATCATGGATCCCCTCGTGGGCTGGTAGCCCACCCCTCCCCACAAATAGCCACTGTGAATGCTGTTGCTGCCGCTGCTGGGCACCAATCAATCCCTTAAGCTCCACACACTCACCCATTTATGACTCCGGCCAGTGCGCATCCAGTGAATCCTGGCAATAACAGGGAATCCCCGATTCCCTCAGGAGAAGGTAGCCCACCCCTCCCCATATCCACAGCACAGCTGTGTGCAGATTGATTCCTACGCATGGAAGTTTAGACTGCTCCGCCCACTCACTCACATACTGCTCCTGCCGTTGCATGTTCAGCAAGCGCAGTCCCACAGCAACTGCCACAGAAACTCAGATTGTGTCTCACACTTGTGCCAGCTCAGGTGACAACCCCTACCTGTCTGCCGTGCCAGCCATCCACCATTGTCCTGTAGTGGGAGAGCACAGACTGCTTCTGGGTCCCAGTGTTCCCAGCCAGAGTTTGGGCTGTTTCAGTGCTTGGTACCTCTGTGACCCTCCTAGCTCAAAAACAGGCAGCTTTGGTGCATTACCACTTGAGAATTCAGGCAACTTTGGCACCCCTGCCAGGCAGTAGATAGGCAGCTTTGGCAAGTGAGAGCCAAAGCCCAGGCTGCTTGGCAACTGCCCCAGGCTGCCTCAGATTCCCCTTGTGCTTGAGCCCAGTCTGATCCACCCACCTACATGCCTATACACTGTCATGGGGAGACCACAGCACAAAAGAAATAACATGAAAAATCAAATGCAAGAAAATCAAGTTAGATCACCCAGTCCTACAATGAATACATGTAACCAAAACATAGATGAGTCATTAGGATCAGAACATCAAATTGAAACTATGAGCAATGAAACCCTGACCAACCTATTGGTAGAACTTGCAGGAAAGCAACAAAGGACCGATAATCATGTGGATGCTGCCATCACGAAACTAGAATTAATAGATAAGAAATTGGAAGGAGTTCAAAGAGAGTTAAGAGTTTAAGGGAGAGTGAAAAAAAAAAAAAGAAGACCTTAAAAATCAGCTGGCCATGCTAAATGAAGACATAAAGAAATGCAAGGATGAATTCCAAGAATCATCAAGAAAACCAGAAAATGATGTGAAACGGTAACTTGACAGAGGGATGGAAACTATACATAGAAAAGTAGTAGAGCCGGGCATGGTGGCGCACGCCTTTAATCCCAGCACTCGGGAGGCAGAGGTAGGAGGATGGCCATGAGTTCAAGGCCACTCTGAGACTACAGAGTTAATTCCAGGTCAGCCTGGACCAGAGTGAGACCCTACCTCGAAAAACCAAAAAAAAAAAAAAAAAAAAAGAAAAAGAAAAGTAGTAGAAAATACAAACTTAATTGAACAAGTCCAAAACTCTCTAGAAAGCCTCAAGAATAGATTCAGCCAAGTGGAGGATAGAAACTCTGGTCTGGAAGATAAGATGGAAGAAATAGTTCAAGAGTCCAAAAATTCCAGTAAGTTCAAAAGTTCCTGTGAACAGAACATGAGGGAATTGTGGGATACACTTAAACGTCCTAATATCAGGATCATTGGAATAACAGAAGGAGAAGAAATTTATACCAAAGGCATGGCGAACTTATTTAACAAAATCATTGAAGAAAACTTCCCCAGTCTCTTAAAAGAAAGGTCCATCAAGACACAAGAAGCCAACAGAACTCCAAACAGATTGGACCAAAGGAGAAACTCTCCAAGACATATTGTCATTAAGACTCTAAATATTGACACCAAAGAGAAAATCCTAAAAGCAGCTAGGGAAAACACAGCACACCACTTTCAAAGGTCACCCCATCATAATTATCTCATACTTCTCAATGGAAACCCTGAAAGCTAGAAGGGCCTGGAAAGAAACACTGCAAAGTCTAAGAACCTATGGCTTCCAACCCAAGCTACTCTATCCAGCAAAAGTATCTCTCATAATAGATGGTGAAAGAAAAACTTTCCATGACAAAACTCAGCTTTACAACTATATGAACACAAAACCAAACCTACAGAGAGTATTTCAGGAAATGCTCCACAGAGCAGAAACAAATAATCAAACTCAATGCCTACAAGAAGCAGAACACTATAACCAAACTCTGAGTATGCACAAAAAACTTCAAAGTCCATGAAAATACCAACACAAATCTACCATCACAATAGACTCTTGAAAAAGCTGACTATAGAAATACCAACAGACCCAGTTATTCCCTTACAGGGCATCTACCCTAAAATCTTCAAACCACAGGCCAGAGAGGTTTGCTCAACTATGTTTGTAGTGGCTCAGTTTGTAATAGCTAAGAGCTGGAATCAATCCAGATGTCCATCATTAGAAGAATGGATAACTAAGTTGTGGTATAGCTACACAATGGAATTCTATACAGCAGTAAGAAAAATAACCCAATGAAATTTGAGGAAAAACGGTTGAACCTGGAACAGATTATTCTTAGTGAATTGAACCCAATCACAGAAAAAAAAGTCGCCACATAGTCTCACTCACAGCACCTATCCTGAATCTACCCAAGATATCTTACATATCCAGCAAGAATCTCATGGACTAGACACTAGGATGGATGGGGAGAAAGGGGAGGGCAGTGAAGGGGTAGGATACACAAATCTAGACCCAAAGGGCAATGTTACCATAAAATTTTATTTCCTAAAAGGCAGACCAAATGGCTGAACTTTCACCAGGTCCTTAGACGGAACACCTGACCCACAAGACACTAGAGAGGGTAGGATCAAGGTTAACCTTAATCTTCTACATCTTCCCTTCCTCCCTCCCTCTCCCTCCCCCCCCCCCTCCTCTCTAACTCTTGTATATTAGTTATCTTTTTCCTCATTTTCTTAGTAGGCACTGACCTGAAACTCCCAGTACCATCATGGGGCTTACATCCACAATGAGCTTTTGATCAGAGAGACCTACAAGGGTTCCTAAAAGACAAATAGATTTCTGTCAGAGTACTTGATGACCCACCAAAGGTTAGTGGTAAGACCCTACTGCTGAAGACACCATATGCAGTTGACACATAAAATGGAATGGCATGACTGGAAGCTAGAAGACAGTCAGTCCCCAGACAATCAATGCGTCTAGTGCCAGAAGGTGCTACATGGGCGCCTGGGGGAAAATGACCAATATCTGTCCAAACAACTCATGCTCTAACCTACTTAGCAGCAAATAACCTGTTGTGAGGCCCACACAAGTGCAATAGTGGCACACAGCCATGATGGGGAACCAACTGCTCTTGATTTGGCTAACTGATTCCCTCAGTGATATGGGACCCATAGCTGGAGCTGGGAAACAAGTCAGAACCATATCCAAACATTAGCCCACTCTCCAATATCAAGCTACCATCAATCATGGGCTACAAGAAGGCCTACACCTATTAAATTCTCTATAAAAAAAAAAAAGTAAGGGTTATCTCATTTGTCCTGGTGCTATCTTACTCTCCGTTGGAGAATCTGCTTCTCTTTTTCAGATAGATGTAGATCCTAAGGAGAAAGCCACCCATCATACCTCAAAAGGGCCCCGCTGAAACTAAGAAAAATTGGCAAAACAAGCAAGGTTGCTGTTTTCCTGATCAACCAGATAACAGCACAAGGGGGAAGGAGACCAACACAGAGAAAAAGCAACTCCTACCAAATCAGAGAGCCAGAGCCTCAGAGGCCCCCAACACCTCATCACCGAAGCAGACCAAAAATGAACCCAACATGGCTCAGGGAAATTTTTTGGAAGAGGGGTCAGAAAGAATGTCAGAGCCACATGTTGGGTCATGATATGCAGAGACATTTATCTTACCCACAACTGTGGGCTAACTCCACAATGCACAACCCATATACCTTAACAAGGAGGGTCTAATGAGGAGAGGGAAGGTCATGGATGAGCCTAATAATGGTACCAAACTGACTGTATTTGCTGAATACAAATCTAATTAATTTCAAAAATTAAAAAAATAAATAAATAAAGAGATGACCTAAATAAAAAAAAAAAAGAAAATATACCCTCCCACAATTTTTAAGATATCAAATGGAATGTAAGAGTGCATAGAGCTAAGTTAAATACAACATTTGTTTTGGGGATGGCACATGATATTGATACAAGGGGCTCCATCTTAATTATGTTTATGGACAGTCAAGTAATGGATTAATCTCCTGCCTGCAAGAAACCCAGTGACAATGTGCAGGTAACATTGTTACCTAATTTGTGGGTACATTAGTGAATAAAATGATTTCTAAGCAGAATGTTGTTTTTATAATAATTTCTTGAACTAACATTTGGAATAATAAGCAAACCAATAAACCAGAAAAAAAAATTAACTTGTTTTTTTCTTCACTCAAACGTTTCAAAATATGCAGGGAATTCAGCCATATTTTAGTACCAATTCCATGAGTTACTTTTTCCATTATCAAATTTTAAGTTAGAATCTGTGATCTCTGATTAATTATTTATATTGAAGGAGAACATATTAGCTTCCCAAACATGCCACTTGGTCTTTTGATGAAAATTAATGCACAGTGCTATCTACATGATTTATTGGATACAAATTGAAATGCTCATGCATATTTTTGGCCATCACTTCTCAACCCTTTTAAGCCTGAAGGCAAACTTTCAACAGGATGCAGGTCTTATTATCATGCTTCAGAAAAGATATTTAGCAAACAAGCAACACTGAATTCTGAGATTTTGCTTAATGGTATTGTTGCTATAGTTACAGATGAAATGTTATATAAAGCAAATTGCTTATTGATGGGAAAATGCTGAGTAGCACAGCAATGGCACTTTCCTGGTTTTAATTTTTTTCATTGCCCTCATTTCCTATACTCTTCTTAAGATTAATGGATTTTTTTGTTTTGTTTTGAACAAACTTTGATGATTTGATGTTAAAATAAATACATTTATTAACATTTTGTAGCTGACAATAGAATGTACTTGAATATGATGTGATCAGAATAGGATTATTTTTATGCACATTTATCAGAATTTTCTCTACCTGGAGATGTATTTTTATATTGCAGTTATTACTGTGGCAGAAGTAAATAGAAATGTGATCGTTTTCATAGTATGGAGACTTCTGAGTTCAGTTTATTTTGAAGAGGAAAATAATATAATAAAATTTTATGTATGCATAAAACAAAGGGAAATAGTCTGCAGACATCCATAATGATGCCTGATTTTTTAAAGCCTTTGTAAGCTGGATAATTATTAAAGGTAGCATAGAAAATTATTTTGATTTTGATAGATATGTCTTTAAATATTATATACCTATATACATACATTCTGCTTATTTTAATAACTATAAAATATTTATTTTAATAACTATAAAATATTTATTTTAAAGATAATATTATTACTTACTTTTATTTAACCTTGAGGTAGGATGAAAATATCTTGTATCCCACAATTACCATAGCATGAGAAATAGTTGTAACTCTATGTTTGCTGAATTCCTCTCAGTGAATACAGTCGAGTATGTCAGAAATATAATTGAAATTTTAAATAACTCAACGAATCTTTATTAGCTTATTTCCTGATTGATATTGACAGGAAGCATGGTTTGACTGTTGAGAAAATATCAAAATGCAGTCTACTTATTTTAGACCTAGAAATTTAAAAAAATATATATTGTAGTCAGTAAATACATTCAAGTTGGTACCATTGTTAGCCTCCTCCCTGCCCTCCCCCCCTCCACCAGGACCCTGCTTGTTGGGGTATATGGGTCGTGCATTGTGGGGTTTGCCTTTAGTTTCAGAAGGAGGAAATGTCTCTGTGTGTCATGACCCAACGTGCGGCTCTGATATTCTTTCCGCCCCCACTTCTGTAAATTTCCCTGAGTTATGTTGGGTTCATATTAGGTCTGCCTTCATGTTGAGATCTTGGGTGCCTCTGTGGCTCTGGATATCTGGTTTGGTAGGGGCTGATTATTCTCTGTTAGACCTAGAAATTTAATACTTCATTAAATTTCTGAATATAGTGATGCAAAAACAGTTAACATGTGTTATAAAGAATGAACAGATACAAAAAAAAAAAAAAAAAGAATGGACAGATAAGACTGCCAATTCAGCATTCCAAATTGTTGGGAAAATTATCTTTTTTGTTGTTGTTGTTATTTTCTTATTTTGGATTTCGAGGTAGTGTCTCAATCTAGCCCAGGCTGTCCTGGGATTCACTATATAGACTCAGGGTGGCCTCGAACACATAGCAATTCTCCTATGTCTACTTAGAAAAATTGTCTTTATTTATTTATTTATTTTTCATTTGAGATTGAAAGAGCAGGGGAGGGAGGTAGGGAGAGTATGGGCACAATAAGGCTTCATGCAACATGCATGTCTATGTTTTATATATGTAACTCTACATAGACACTGGGGAATTAATCCTGGGCCATCAGGTTCTGCAAGTAAGCACCTTCAACTGCTGATCCATCTCTCCTGCCACATATAAAACTATTCCTATATGAGTTATAATTCATCATATTCCTTTCATTCTAAATGAGTTCATTGGAAAATTTTGTCACATTTATATCAAGTTTCTATTTCTAATAATTTTAGCCTCTTTCTGCCTCTAGGTTCAACTAAAGTTTGTTCTTTGGTAGTAAGTGGCATCCAAGAGAGAATGTAAAGTATTTCTTCAGCCTCATCTATCTTTTCTTACTGTTCAGTTGCTTAGGAATTGTTTAAATTGTAATCTATTCAGTTAATCCTGGTGTTTGAATCTTTGCCTCTGCCAAACAGTATATCTGATGTTCTGTGCCTCATGACTACCCTAATAATTTAATTCACTGTCACTACAATAATAAGGCATCAACCTGATGTTACTGTTTTTCTACTTTGACAATCTGCACCTGTCGGGCTCCCCCGGCAAGTAGTGCTGGGAGAGGACCAGGCCCACTGGTTCCTCCCAAGGGGTTGAGGAGGAGGGTGGGTGACGATGGCCAGGAACTAAACCACCAAGCTGGGAGTCTCATCAGAGCAGGAACTCACTTTATTGTTACCAGCAGGTGTTTATATAATGTTGAGAATGAAGGGGGGGATTTTAGGATGGGGTGAGATATAAGGGTCAATAGCATACCATGACCTCTGAGATGATTGGTTCTAACTCTAACTTCCTGGGAGGAAGTAACAGGCCAGAGGCCATTTGGCCCCCTGCTGAGTTCTAAGAGTGCATGAGCAGGAACTCTAACTTCTTGTGTAGAAATAGCAGGCCAGAGGCCATTTGGCCCCCTGCTGAGTCATAGCTGGCCAGAGGCAGTTCACCAAACTTTAGCTAGGCTCAGGAAGTTCCAGTAGGCCTCACGTCTGGGCCTCTCAAGGCCCAACGTCTCTCCCTTTTGTTTTTGTAAGAGCATTAGTCACCATGGCCCCTGTCCTCTGGGGATCTTACCCTGGCCTTCATTTTATTCACAATATAAATTCTAACACTCATGGAACTGAGAATTGAACTATAATGTTAAATATAATTACAAAGTAGTAGTATTTGAAAATAGTAGCTTTGCCTGAAAATGGATGGGAATAAGGCAAACCATTAATTTAAACTAGTCGGTGACACAGGATGAAAGACTTTGTGTTAGATTTACACTGCCACCTTCTGTTCACAATGAAAATCATAGTAGTATGGATATCATTGCTTTATTAGTTTAACAAGCACTTTATTTATTTTTTAAATTTCCTGCCTTGTTTTCTTGTCTTTTTCCATTTTTTATTATTAGATATGGACATATTTTACATGTAAATATATGTTGGCACCATCCTTTCCCTCCCACCTGTCCCTTCTCTGAAGAGGCCTTCCTCATTGGGGATTCAGGTCAACCCCATTGGGATTGTGGGTCATGCATTATGGGGGCAGCAGTCAGTTATGGGGGAGAGACAATGTCTCTGTGCAAAATGTCCCAACTGTGGTTCCAATAATCTTTCTATCCCCCTCTTCCGCAAAATTTCCTGAGCCATGCTGAGAGCATTTTAAGGCTACTTCAGTAATGGGCACTTAGGAACATCTAGATGTCTGGTTTGGTAGGTGTTGAGTGTCCTCAGTGTCTTTCTCCATCACCCTTGTGCTGATATCAGCTTAACTAAGAGAGCAGCATTCTTGCTTATTTCCCCAATTCTTCTGTGTTTTCAGCTGGGTTAAGGTTGGAGTGTGCTGGGTCATTTATCTCAAGTCCAGTTCCATTTGAAAAAGAGAAGTAGATTCTCCAGTGGAGAGTGAAGTCAGTGCCAGTTAAATGGGCTCACCATTATTAATTTAGAGAAAATTATAAGGGTCTGGAAACTTTTATAGTGTAAGTTTAGTGGGAGCTTGACAATGGAAAGCAGAATTGTTATGTGTATATGATTCTGACTTGTTTCTCAGTTCCACTGAGCAGATCTGTTAGGCAATCCAAGAGCAAATGTTTACCAACCATGGCTGTGTGCCACTATTGCACTTCTGTGAGCATCATGTCAGGTTGTTTGCTTCTGAGTCACTTAGACTTTGAGTTGCTTGGACAGATGTTTGCTACTTTCCCCTGGTAGCTCATGTAGCACCTTCCAGAACTAGATGAGCTAATTACCTGAGGACTGGCTCTTCTCTGGATTCCAATCAGGTCTCTCCATGGACCGTGACAACAGTGATTAGTATCTTCAGCAGTAGCACTAACATCTGGTGGGTAATCAAGTGCTCTGACAGAAGTCTGTCTTGCTTGTTTTGGGAAATCTAGTAGGTCTCTCTGATCAACAGCTCATTGTGAATGTAGACCACATCCTGCACCAAGGGAAAAGAAAAAAAAAAAAAAAAAAAACCCAGAGAAGAAGAGAAACAGGAGAAATTTGAGGTTAGGTTTCATCTCTCTCCACATTCCTTTGATTCACGTGCTTCCTCTAAAGTTTGCTTGAGGGTTCCACCTTTTTGTCTGATTTCTAGGATATAGGATTCTATGGTACCAGTTCAATTTGGGTTCAATTTTGTGCTTCCCTGCCACAACTCTTTGCCTTCCCTCAAGGCACACCCTTCCTGTTGTCCAGGCTTCAATATGCTATTCAGTTGTGTCAGGAACTTGGGCTGATCCAGGTTAGGAACTGCAGATGAGTGAGATCATGCATCAATTGCATTTCTATGATTGTGTGAGTTCACATAAAAAGGATATGTTGCAAGTTCAACTATTTTTCTACAAATTTCATTGTGTCATTTTTTTTCTTAGTATTGTATAGAATTCCATCATGTAGATATACCACATCTTGGTTATCCATTCATCCAATGATGGACACCTGGGTTGATTCCAGTTTTTAGCTATTATAAATTGAGTAGCTATAAACATGGTTGAGCAAATATTTCTTAACTGAGATGTGGAGCTTTTGGGGTAAATGCCCAGAAAGGGCATAACAGGGTCTGCTGGCAAATATTTCTTAACTGAGATGTGGAGCTTTTTGGGTAAATGCCCAGAAAGGGCATAACAGGGTCTGCTGGTAATTCTATGTTCATCCTTTCCAGGAGTCTACAAATTGATTTCCACAGTGGTTCTACTAGCTTACATTTCCACCAACAGTGAATGAGGATTCCTGTTTCTCTACAGCCTCACCAACATTTGTTTTCATTCAATTTTTTAAAAATTTTTATTTATTAATTTGAGAGCAACAGACAGGGAGAGGAAGAGGGGGGGGGGGCATGTCAGGGCCTCCAGCCACTGAAAATGAGCTTTAGATACATGTGTCCCCTTGTGCATCTGGCTAACGTGGGACCTGGGGAATCGAGCCTCGAACCGGGGTCCTTAGGCTTCACAGGCAAGCACTTAACTGCTAAGCCCCTTTCAATTTTTTTTTAATTGTTTGCTATCCTTATCGGGGTAAGGTGGAATCTCATAGTTGTTTCAATTTACATTTACTTAATGGTTAGGGATATTGAGCATTTTCTTAAGTGTGTGTTAGCCATTTGTAATGCTTCCTATTTAGTTTAATGCTCCACTTATGGAGTGGGTTATTTGATTTTTTTATTTTTATTTTTTGAGTACTTTGTAGATTCTAGATATTGGGCTTCTGACAGTAGTATAGCTGAAAAAGATTTTCTCTCACTCAGTGGATAATCTATTGGCTCTGCTCATTGTATGTTTGTCTATGCAAAAGGATTTTAGCTTCCTGAGATTCCATTGGTTGAGTGCTTGTTTAATTTCCATTGCTACTGGGGCTTTGTTTCCAAAGTCCTAAATTGTTGAGCATGCTTCCTATTTTTTCTTCCAGTAGTTGAAGTGTTTCAGGTCTTATATTGAGGTCTTTAATCCATGTGGATTTGATTTTTGTGGATAGCAAAATGAGTGGGTCTAATTTCATTTTTCTACATATGGGTATCCAATTTGTCAAACACCATTTCTTAAAGATGCTGTCTTTTCTCCAGTCTACTTTATTGGGACCTTTGCCAAAGATCCAGCAGCTACAGTTGCTTGCCCTAAAGTCTGGGTCTTCAGTTCTATTCCATTGGCCTATGTTTCTATTTTTATCCCAGTAACATGCTGTTTTTGTCACTATGGCTTTGTAATATAGCTTTAGGACACGTATTGTCATACCACCAGAGGTATTTCTTTTGGGAAGGATATATTTGGATATCTGAGGCCTTCTGCCATTCCATATGAATTTTGAGATCAATTTCTCAGTCTCGGTGAAGAATGATGTTGGTATTTTTATTGGTATTTCATTACATCTGTATGTTGCTTTTGGTAGAATTGACATTTTCACAGTATTATTTCTTCTACCTACCCAGGAACATTGGAGGTCCTTCCATCTTCTCAAGTCCTCCTCTATTTCCTTCTTGAGTGTTTGTATGTTTTCATTATATAGTTCCTTTACATCCTTTGTTAGGGTTATTCCATGGTATTTAATTTTTTTTATTTTTGGTGATATTGAAATTGGGACAGCCTCACTGATTTATTTCTCTGTATATTTGTCCTTTGCATATAGAAAATCCACTGATTTTTCTGCATTGATTTGGTATCCTGCCACTTTACTGAAGGATCTCTTTTTCTTTTATGTTTTTTTTTTTTTTTTTTTTGAGGTAGGGTCTCACTCTAGCTCACACTGACCTGGAATTCACCATGGAGTCTCAGGGTGGCCTCAAACTCATGGCGAACCTTCTATCTCTGCTTCCTGAGTGCTGAGATTAAAGGCATGTACCACCATGCCCAGCTACTGAAGGAATTTATCACCTCTAGAAGTTTGGGGATGGAGACTTTTGGGTCACTTATATATTGGATCATGTCATCTGCAAATAGGAGTAACTTGACTTTTTCCTTTCCAATTTGAATCCCTTTTATTTCTTTCTCCTCTCTTATTGGTTGGGCTAGAACTTCTAGTACTATGTTGATGAGCAGTGGTGAGAGTGGGCACCCCTGTATTGTTTCTGGTCCCAGTGGAACTATTTGAGTTTTTCCACATTAAGAATTATTTTGGCTTTAGGAGCTTTATATATAGCCTTTACTGTGTTGAGATATAAACCCTCCATATGTATTCTTTCCAGTGCTTTGATCATGAAGTGGCATTGTATTTTGCCAAAGGCCTTCTCTGCATCAGTTAATATGATCTTGTGGTTCTTATGGTTTAGTTCATTTATGTGGTGAATTACATTTACTGATTTCCATGTGCTATACCATTTTTGTACTTCTGGGATGAGGCTTACTTGATCAAAGTGGATAATGCTTTTGATGTGTTCTTGAATTCAGTTTGCAAAGATTTTGTTCAGGGTCATTGCATCTAAGTTCATTAGGGATATAGGCCTATAATTTTATTTTCTTGCTGTATCCCTGTCTGGTTTTGGTACTAGGGTGATTCTAGCTTCATAAAAGGAGTCAGGGAGTGTTGCTTGGTCCCTGATTATGTAGAATTGTTTCAGAAAAATTGGTTCTGGTTCTTCTATGAAGGTTTGATAATATTCAGCTGAGAAGCCATCCAGTCCTGGACTTTTCTTTTTGGGATTGGTTTTTGATCACCTTTTCAATTTCCATGGATGTGATAGGTTTGTTTAGGAGATTAGTCTGCACTGAGTTTACAATTATAGGTGATATGTTTATAGGAAATCATTCATTTCTTTTAGATTATTTAATTTTGTGGAGTAGAGGTTTGGGAAATATGCCCTGATGCTTCTTCTGATTTCATTGATGTCTGTAGTGTTCTCTCCTTTTTCATTTCTGGTTTGTTAATTTGACTTCTATTTTTTAGGCTTGATCACTTTGGCTAGGAGTTTGTCAATAATGATTTTTTTTTTTTAAGAACCAGCTCTTCATTTCATTGATTTTTTTGAATTATTTTCCTAGTTTTCAATTCATTACTTTCTGTTCTATCCTTGATTATTTCATTCCATGTGGAGCACTTTGGGTTGGATACTTCTTATTTCTCCAGCACCTTTAGGTGAACAGTCAGATTATTGATTTGTGATCTCTCTGTCGTTGTAATGTAATGAAGGCATTTAAGGCTATGATTTTTCCCTTATAACTGCCTTCATTGAGTCCCATAAATTTGGTAGGTTGTGTTTTCAATCATAAACAACACCGAGTATTTATGCAAGAGTTGTTATTATAACAACCAGATCCTCTATCAACAAAGAGGTTAAGATTTCTGGTCTTGGGGACTTCCAGTTAAGATGGCGGCATAGGTACCATGCCAAGGCAGCCTACGGGGGAAAAAGACCAAAAAACTCAGCAAAATACACTTTTACTAAAAAGTGAGGTGTATAGGAAATTGAAGCGGCAACAGAAAAATAGAAGAGTTCCAAAGCATCCAGAGCCTGCACAGGCAGGAAAAGCGGCTCCGGCAGCTCAGCCAACCGCCGCGGCCACGGCGCACCAGAAAGCCACCAGACTCGGCTCAAGCCGCAGGAAAAGCCAGGTGCCGGAGCTTTCCCTCACACCGGCGTGCTCCGCAACTCAGGACATGTGAAGGGAGAGTGGCAGTGAGCAGCGGAGGAGCAGACTGCGAGGTAGAAGAACGCTTGGAGCAGAGAGAGAACCAGAGCAGCTGCGGCTCCCTCCCCTCCCCCACCACCTGAGCCCAGCTCTGGTGAACAGAGCAGCGGCCCGGGACCTGGCCATGCCAACTTGGGCTGACAGCAGGACCCAAGCAGGAGCAGAGTTCGGCAGCAACATCAGTGGCTCCAGCACTGGTAACAGTGCCCCAGGAGCAGCAGACCCAGGAGTGGCAGCAGCAGCAGACTCGGCAGCAGCAGCTTCAGGGGGAGCAATGGCAGTGGACACAGCAGCAGCAGCTTCAGCAGCAGTGGTGGCTCCAGCAGTGGCAGCTACAGCAGCAGCAGAGGCAGCAGCAGTGGCTCAGTTTGCCACACAGGAAAAGCAAGTGCCCAGCTCCAGAAATCAGAACAGCAGCCCAACGACCCAGGCAGCAACTTGACTGAGACCAGAATCACCCAAGGTAACTGGGATTGCACCAGGGAAGGGTCTCACTTGGTCACAAGCTGACTTGGATACCTCAACAGACCAAAAATCTAAACCTCTTTGTTGATAGAGGATCTGGTCATTATAATAACTACTCTTGCATACATACTCGGGGCTGTTTTTGATGGAATGTGTACAGTGTTTAGTTAAATTTTAGAATCTACCAGTATTTTATTCCACTCAGCCTGCTTGAATACTCATATAGCAGGGAAACTCAACCCCTAAGAACATCTTTGTAGATACTCTGAGAGTCTTAAGAGCCACACCTAACACCTTAAGGTCTTACCCTGAAAATATATTACATCAAATCAATTGATACAGCTAAGAATACACAGCTAGCTAGAAAATCCAAGCATTAACTTAATCCAAGATGCAAAAATATATACATTATAACACAAGAAACACTAAAAAGCAAGACAATATAAATCCACCTAAAAGTATTAGTGCATCAGAAATGTCCTCCAGTGAGAAAGAGTTAGAGGAAATGCCTGAGAAAGAGTTCAAAAGAATGATTATAAATATGTTCAAAGAGGTCAAAGAACACATCAAAACAATCAAAGAAGAAATCAAAGAGGAAATCAAAGGAATCAAAGAAGATGCAGGACACCAATTTAATGAAATAAAGAAGGCAATACAAGACATAAATAAGGAAATAGAAATAATAAAGAAAAACCAGTCAGAATTACTAGCAATGAAGAACACAGTTAATGAAATAAAAAACTCTGTAGAAAATCTCACCAGTAGGATGGATGAGGGAGAGGACAGAATATCTAAGCTAGAAGACCAGGTGGCAGACCTAATACAGTCCAACAAAGAGAAAGACAAACTTATAGAAAAGTATGAGTGGGAATTTCAAGATATTCGGGACACTATGAAAAGATCCAATATAAGAATTCAGGGCATAGTAGAAGGAGAAGAACTCCACTCCAGAGGCATAGTAGGCATCTTCAACAAAATTATAGAAGAAAATTTCCCCCAAATTGGGAAAGAGGTGCCAATGCAGATACAGGAAGCCTTTAGAACACCAGCCAGACAAAACCCAGAAAGAACCTCTCCTCGCCATATTATAATCAAACTTCCAAACACACACACCAAAGAAAAAATATTGAAAGCAGTTAGAGAGAAAAATCAAGTTACCTACAAAAGCAAGCCGATCAGGATTACAGCAGATTATTCAACACAAACTTTTAAAGCCAGAAGGGCTTGGAATGATATATTCCAAGTTCTGAAAGATAACAACTGTCAACCAAGGTTACTTTATCCTGCAAAGTTATTCATTCAAATAGATGGAAAAATAAAGACATTCCATGACAAAAGCAGGTTAAAGGAGTATTTGAAGACAAAACCAGCTCTACAGAAAATACTTGATAGAATCCTCCATGCTAAAGAAAAGGAAAAGCACACATATAAGGAACCTAGAAAAAACAAGGAATACTCAAATACTAGTTAACACAAGAGAGCGCAGGTAGAACCAGAAACACACACACACACACAAAAATGGCAAACATAAATACACACCTTTCAATAATATCTCTTAATATCAACGGCCTCAATGCCCCACTTAAAAGACAGATTTGCAGACTGTGTTAAAAAGCAGGATCCTACAATTTGTTGTCTCCAAGAAACTCACTGTTCTACAAAGGATAGACATTATCTTAGGGTGAAAGGTTGGAAAACGGTGTTTCAAGCAAATGGGCCTAGAAAACAACCAGGGGTTGCTATCCTAATATCAGACAGGGTAGACTTTAGTCCGACGTTAGTCAAGAAAGATAAGGAAGGTCACTTTATATTGATTAAGGGCACACTCCAACAGGAGGACATTACAATCCTAAACATATATGCACCTAACATGGGGGCTCCCAAATTTGTCAAACAAACACTATTAGAACTAAGGTCCCAGATAACACCAAACACAGTGGTGGTGGGTGACTTTAACACCACACTCTCATCAATTGACAGGTCATCCCGGGAAAGAATAAACAGAGAGGCATCTGGAATAAATGAGGTCATAGAAAGAATGGACTTAACAGATATATACAGGACATTTCAAAGAAAGGCTGCAGAATATACATTCATTTCAGCAGCACATGGAACATTCTCTAAAATAGACCATATGTTAGGACACAAAGCAAATCTTAACAAATTCAGGAAAATTGAAATAATTCCTTGCATTCTATCTGACCACAATGGAATTAAACTACAAATCAGTAGCAAAAAAGGCTATAGAGCATACACAAAATCATGGAAACTAAACAATACACTACTAAATGATGAATGGGTCAATGGAGAAATCAAAAAGGAAATCAAAAAAATTATAGAGTCAAATGATAATGAGAAGACAACATACCAAAATCTCTGGGACACAATGAAGGCAGTTCTAAGAGGTAAATTTATAGCCTTAAGTGCCTATATTAAGAAATTACAAAGGTCGCAAGCAAACGACCTAATGCTTTGCCTTAAAGCCTTGGAAAAAGAAGAACAAGGCAAACCAAAAATCAGTAGACGGGAAGAAATAATAAAGATTAGGGCAGAATTAATGAAATAGAAACAAAAAGAACAATCCAAAGAATTAATGAAACAAAGAGTTGGTTCTTTGAAAGGATAAACAAGATTGATAAACCCTTAGCAATCTGACCAAAAGAAAGAGAGAAGAGACACAAATTAATAAAATCAGAGATGAACAAGGTAACATCACAACAGATTCCAGAGAAACTCAAAAAATCATAGGGACATAGTATAAAAGCATATACTCCACCACGTATGAAAATCTGAAAGAAATGGATGATTTCCTTGATCTATATAACCTACCTAAATTAAATCAAAATGAGATTAATCACTTAAATAGACCTATCACAAACATGGAGATCCAAACAGTTATCAATAATCTCCCAACTAAAAAAAGCCCAGGCCTGGATGGATTCACTGCTGAATTTTACCAGACTTTTAAGGAAGAGCTAACACCATTGCTTCTTAAGCTTTTCCAGGAAATAGAAAAAGAAGGAATTCTACCAAACTCCTTCTATGTGGCCAGCATCACCCTGATAACAAAATCAGGCAAAGATAGAACAAAGGAAATTACAGACCAATCTCCCTCATGAACATAGATGCAAAAATTCTCAACAAAATATTGGCAAACGGAATACAAGAATATATCAAAAAGATCATTCACCCTGACCAAGTAGGCTTTATCCCAGAGATGCAGGGATGGTTCAACATATGCAAATGTATAAATGTAATACATGACATAAACGGGTTGAAGGACAAAAATCACATGATCATCTCATTAGACGCAGAGAAAGCATTTGACAAAATCCAACATCCCTTCATGATAAAAGTCCTACAGAGACTGGGAATAGAAGGAACATATCTCAATATAATAAAGGCTATGACAAGCCTACAGCCAACATATTACTAAATGGGGAAAAACTGGAAGCTTTTCCACTAAAATCAGGAACAAGACAAGGGTGTCCACTGTCCCCGCTTTTATTTAATATAGTTTTGGAAGTCTTAGCCATAGCAATAAGGAAAGAGACACACATAAAAGGGATACAAATTGGAAAGGAAGAAATCAAGTTATCATTATTTGCAGATGACATGATTATATACATAAAGGACCCTAAAGACTCTACTAGCAAGCTGTTAGAGCTGATCAAAACCTACAGCAATGTAGCAGGATACAAAATAAATACACAGAAATCAGTAGCCTTCATATATGCTAACAACAAACACACAGAGGATGAAATCAGAGAATCACTCCCATTCACAATTGCATCAAAAAAAATAAAGTACCTTGGAATAATCCTAACCAAGGAAGTAAAGAATCTATACAATGAGAACTTTAAAACACTCAAGCGAGAAATTGCAGAAGACACTAAAAAATGGAGAAACATCCCTTGTTCCTGGATTGGAAGAATCAATATTGTGAAAATGGCAATCTTACCTAAAGCAATCTACACATTTAATGCAATCCCTATCAAAATTCCAAAGGCTTTCTTCATGGAAATAGAAAAAAACAATCCAAAAGTTCATTTGGAATCACAAGAAACCTCGAATATCTAAAATAATACTGAGCAACAAAATGAGGCTGGTGGTATCACCATACCTGATTTTAACCTATACTACAGAGCCATAGTAACAAAAACAGCATGGTACTGGCACAAAAACAGACATGTAGATCAGTGGAACAGAATAGAGGACCCAGATGTAAGCCCAAGTAGCTATAGGCACCTGATATTCGATAAAAATGCCAAAAATACTCATTGGAGAAGAGACAGCCTCTTCAGCAAATGGTGTTTTGGAAACTGGATATATATCGGGAGAAAGATGAAAATAGATTCTTCTCTGTCGCCATGCACAAGAATTAAGTCCAAATGGATTAAAGACCTTAACATCAGACCGGAAACTCTGAAACTGCTAGAGGAAAAAGTAGGGGAAACCCTTCAACATATTGGTCTTGGCAAAGACTTTCTGAGTACAACCACAATTGCTCAGGCAATAAAACCACAGATTAACCACTGGGACCTCATGAAATTACAAAGATTTTGCACCGCAAAGGACACAGTGAAAAAAGCAAAGAGGCAACCTACAGAATGGTAAAAAAATCTTCGCCAGCTATATATCTGATAGAGGATTAATATCTAGGATATACAAAGAACTCAAAAAGTTAAATAATAAGGAATCAAACAAGCCAATCAAAAAATGGGCTATGGAGCTAAATAGAGAGTTCTCAAAGGAAGAAATACGAATGGCATATAAGCATCTAAAAAAATGTTCTACGTCACTAGTCATCAGGGAAATGCAGATTAAAACTACATTGAGATTCCATCTCACTCCTGTCAGATTGGCCACCATCATGAAAACAAATGATCATATATGTTGGCGGGGATGTGGATAAAAAGGAACCCTTCTGCACTGCTGGTGGGAATGCAATCTGGTCCAGCCATTGTGGAAAACAGTGTGGAGGTTCCTAAAACAGCTAGAGATTGATCTACCATATGACCCAGCTATAGCACTCGTAGGCATATATCCAAAGGACTCATCTCATTTCCTTAGAAGTACGTGCTTAACCATGTTTATTGCTGCTCAATTTATAATAGCTGGGAAATGGAACCAGCCTAGATGTCCCTCAACAGATGAGTGGATAATGAAGATGTGGCACATTATACACTGGAGTTCTACTCAGCGGTAAAGAAAAATGAAGTTATGAAATTTGCAGAAAAATGTATGGACCTGGAACATATTATACTAAGTGAGGTAAGCCAGGCCCAGAAAGCCAAGCACCACATGTTCTCTCTCATATGTGGATCCTAGCTACAGATGACTGGGCTTCTGCATGAGAATGACAATACTTAGTAGCAGAGGCCAGTAAGGTAAAAAGGAGACATTAAGTGTAGAGAATGGAAGGGAGGAGGATACTTAATAGGTTGATATTGTATATATGTAATTACAATGATTGTAACGGGGAGGTAATATGATGGAGAACGGAATTTCAAATGGGAAAGTGTGGGGGTGAGGAGGGAGGTAATTACCATGGGATATATTTTATAATCATGGAAAATGTTAATAAAAATTTAAAAAGAAAAAAAAAAAGAAAAAAACAATAAAAAACAACAAAAAAAAAAAGAAAAAGAAAAAGAAAAAAAGAAAATTGGCCAAGGGCTGGGGAGATTGCTCAATGGATAAAGTGCTTGCCATACAAGTACAAGGACCTGATTTCAGGGCTGGAGAGATGGCTTAGTGGTTAAGCGCTTGCCTGTGAATCCTAAGGACTCCAGTTCAAGGCTCAATTCCTCAGGCCCCACGAAAGCCAGATGCACAAGTTGGCACATGTATCTGGAGTTCCCATTCTCTATCTGCCTCTTTCTGTCTCTGTCTGTCACTCTCAAATAAATAAATAAAAATAAATAAAAATAAAAAGATTTCCGGTCTTTTGAGGGACCCAAGTCAGCTTGTGACCAAGTGAGAGCCTTCCCTGTTACAATCCCAGTTACCTTTTTGGATGATTTTTGGCCTCAGTCAAGTTGCTGGCTGGGTCGTTGGGCTGCTGTTCTGATTTCTGGAGCTGGGTACTGGCTTTTCCTGTGGGGCAAACTGAGCCTGGCAACTGTGGCCCTGCAGATCGGCACCCCCACTGCTGGAACCACTACTGCTGTTGCTGAAGCTGCCGCTCCTGCATCTGTCACCACTGCTGCTCAAACTGCCGCTGCTGGGTCTGTCACTGCTGTTGCTGAAGCTGCTGCTGCTGGATCTGTCACTGCTGCCACTACTGGATCCACAGCTGCTGGGGCCGCTGTTGCTGGTGCCAGAGCCGCTGATGTTGCTGCTGGACTCTGCTCCTTCTTGGGTCCTGCTGTTGGCTCAAGTTGGTGTGGCCGGGTCCCAGGACCACACTCTGCTCTGTTCACTGGAGCTAGGTGCAGGTGGTGGGGGAGGGGAGGGATCCACTGCTGCTCTAGTTCTCTTGCTGTTCTATGTGTTCTTCCTTGTGATCTGATCCTGCGTTGTTCACTGCTACTCTCCCTTCATGTTTCTAGAGTTTGCGGAGACCTCTGGTGTGGGTGAAAGCTCCCCTCACCTGGCTTTTCCTGCAGGTCTAGCCAAGCTTGGTGGCTTTCTGGTGCACTGCCACTGCTGTGGTTGGTGTACCTGCTGGAGCCGCTTTTGCCAGCTTGTGCAGGCTCTGGATGCTCTGAATCTCTTCTACTTCTCCACTGCCATTTCAATTTCCTATACACCTCACTTTTTAGTAAAAGTATGTATTTTGCTGAGGTTTTTTGGTCTTTTTCCCCCCTAGGCTACTTTGGCATGGTACCTATGCTGACATCTTAACTGAAGTCTACTTGATCTGTGATGTTTTTGAGCTCTATTATTTCACTGTTGATTTTCTGCTTGGATGATCTGTCTATTGGTGACACTGGAATATTGAAGTCTCCAACTATGATCTTGTTTGTGTTTATATTTGCTTTATTGTCAAGTAGATTTTGTTTTATAAACTGTGGTCCCCCCATGTTTGTATCATATATATTATGATTGTGATGTGCTCATGTTGGATCATTCCCTTGATGAGTATTAAGTGGCCTTTTTTGTCCTTTTGGATTACTTTTGGTTTGAATTCTCTTTTATCAGATCTTAATATAGAAACACACACTTGTTTTTTTTTTTTTTTTTATTTCCATTTCCTTGGAATGTCATTTTTCAACCATTCACCCTGAGGAGGTGTCTATCTGTAGTTGTGAAGTGGGTTTCTTCAAAACAAAAGATAGAAGTGTCCAATATTTTTTTTTTATTCATGCTGATAGCCTGTGTCTTTTGATGGGTGAGTTAAGTCTACTAATATTTAAAGTTATTACTGTGAAGTTTGAATTAATCCCTGCCATGATGAGGCATTTTATGTGGTTGGGTGCTTACTCATGTTATGCACTGTTTTTAGCATGGTCTATTTTGGTTATTGTGTTCTTCTTCTTATTGGCTCCTGAGATTGGATGCTTGACTGTTCTGTGTGGAGTATTCCCTCAAGTATTCTGTGTAGGTTTGGTTTTATGTTCATATAATTATAGAGTTGAATTTTTTCATGGAAAGTTTTTCTTTCACCATGTATTATGAGGGATACTTTTGCTGGGTAGAGTAGCTTGGGTTGGCATCCATAGTTATTCAGACTTTGAAGTGTTCCATTCCAGGCCTTTCTGCCTTTCAGGGTTTCCATTGAGAAATATGATGTTATTTTAATAGGATTGACTTGGTATGTTGTGAATTGCTGCTTTTAACACTCTCTCTTTGTTTTCATTGTTAAGGGTTTTAACTATGATGTGTCTTGGAGAGTTTCTTCTTTGGTCCTGGCTGTTTGGTGTTCTGTGGGCTTCTTGTATCTGGATGGGCCTCTGTTTTGCAAGGTTTGAATTTTTTTTCAATAATTTTTTGATTATGTTTTCTATGCCTCTTGTCTGGATTTCCTCTCCTTCTGGTATACCCATGATCTGGATATTTGGTCATTTTAGAGTGTCCCACAGTTCCCTTATATTCTGTTCACTTAATTTTTTGAACTTAGCAAAGTTTTGGGTCTCCTGATCTATTTCTTCTATCTTCCAGATAAGAGATTCTGTCTTCCACATGAGTAACTCTGTTAGTGCATTGTTCTAGTGAGGATTTCATAAATTCTATTTGATTTTTGTTTTCTGTTATATTGTTATGTATAATGTCCAACTCTTTTTTGAGGTATGGTTTCACTTCAAATTCTGGTTTTCTTCATTTTTGTGTTCATTGTTACATTTGATCAAGTCTTCATTAAGCTTAATCAACTGGTTGTTGAGGTCTTCCATTTCTTGACTTACCTTCAATTTTTTCATATTTCTTTGGAGGGTTCTAATATTTTCTTCCATCATGTTAAGCCTACTGTCAAAAGCTTGATGCACTAGGAGATGATTCTGTTCATTTTCATTTATACGATTATTGTTTTTTTGATAGTTTGCTTCAAGTTCAGTGATTTTTTTTTTTTTTTTTAATCAGGGTCTCATTGGTTGTTGTGTTATCAGTTTGGGAACGAGTTTCTGATTATTTCTCTATGATTTCATTGGAGGCTTTCTTAGTAGGACTAGGAATCCTTGGTGGAGATCTGTCAATTTTCTGACTTTTGTTGACTTTTTTGAGTTGCTGTCTACTCATTTTCAGAAAATGCTAGGTGTCCACTGAGCACAGGGTAAGGACAGTTTTTATGTCTGAGGAGAGGGGGAAGGCAAAAGCATTAGCAAGTGTGAAGGCAGAAAACTTATATGAACTCCTTTTCTCACAGATCACCAGCCAGGTATCTAACTCCCCTGGAGTTTTAAAGGTAGCAGGGAGCTGTCTCATGGCAGACTTCTTGGCTTTTGCCAGTAGTATGTTGAATTTCTGATATGCTAAGTCCTTCATACCAGACTCTTTTGTCAAGTGGAGCCATGAAGACAAATTCTTATGATTGTACTACTTTCTGCTAAGAGTGGGTAAAGTTCAATGAATTTGGGATCTGGAATGAGTAAAACAGCAACACTCTTTTTATTTCATCTTCAGTATTAAATTGGGTGATAGCATTAGGACTTTCTAGGAAATATCTCTGTAAAATATTTAAAAGGCAAGGTAAAAATATAAGTAGGATTACAATTAGTTTCAGTCACGTAAGTGTGGCTTTTGGGATTATCAAACATCTTTTGTTGTATAAGAGGCTTTCTCTGAGAGTCTTTTTAATTTTATATTTATTTATTTATTTATTTATTTATTTATTTATTTAACAGAGAAAGAGGGAGAGAGAGTGAGAGAATGGGCATGCAGGGTCTCCAGCCACTTCAAACAAACTCCAGACGTGTGTGCCCCATTGTGCATCTGGATAACGTGGGTCCTGGGAAATCTAACCTGGGTCCTTTGACTTTGCAGGCAAATGCCTTAACTGCTAAGCCATCCCTCCAGCCCTCTTTGAGAGTCTTATAGATTTCACTGAGGCAGGCATGAAGGCAGATTCTTCAGGAGAGTGATATTAATCAGATCCATTATGAAAGAAACTCTTTGATCATATTAAATCTATTAGTCATTATGATCTGATCATTATATATCTATATGAATTTTTCTGTATATGACATGACATTTACAAGCAATACATAGAATTATATGTATGGTTGAAAATAATAGTATGGGTAGTAAGGAGATGGGAAATGTTGTCTATAGAAGTAAGGAAAAATATTTGGTTGAAATTTTTGTAAATAAGACTTACTTTATGTGAAGTGGGGCTGGGAAGTATAAGAAACTAGTTTAAGTACTATTTGGAATAGAAAGTTTAATTTTTACTTACTCAGTTCAGAAGTCATTAGGAGATTAATGAAAGCAGGTTAAGCTGAAAAAGTTAAAAGTTTGATTAACCTTGATAATTTGTTATTATTAATTCTTTATTTTACAGACACAATGAAATTTTATAAAATTAGGCCTGGCTTTCTATAATTAGGGTTAGTTTTCCTTCTTATTAGAATAAGTTTATAGCAAGCAATTTTTTTTTTTACAAACAAATAAAACTACTCTTCTATGTTTACCCCCCTTGGGAAAACATAGAAGAATAAAACTTTGAAGAAAACTATTATTGTAAACAGATGGTTTATGAAACAAATAAAGGCTTTGTCAGATTGAGATGGAGTAGGCAGTTAGGGTGACTGGGCCCATAAAACTAAAAAGGGAAGACAAATCTACACTTATTTTAGATGAAAGGATGATCTGGATTCTTATCTCTTGCCTAGTTCCCTAGATCTGTTTTTCCATAAGCATCCTGGGCCCTTCTTGGGAGGGAGATGTTTACATTGTGGTTGGACAAACAGACCCCAGAATTTGGCTAGCCTTTTCTTAAGACAGCACCTAGCCTTAACCAATCAGCTGTCCCTCTGGTTCACCTGAGCTAGAAGGCAAGGCCAAGTACCTAAGGTTATAAATACCTTGGCAAAGGGAGGGCACATTCTCTGAGCTGCCTGAACACTTGGGAACTTCCATCTGCTGGTGAGTCTTCCTTCAGCCAAGATGAGGCAAGGGGAGGGCCCTCTAGCCTTTAGTCTCCACATAGGCTCTTTTCCTCATCCAGTTCCCCACATGGAAGGAGCTCATTGAACTTTATTTTCTCCCTTTATTTTTCACAGTTTTGTCTAGGCCTTCCACCTGAGATCTGTAGCCACACGTGTGCTTTTCCGTGACTCTCTATTTCTCTCAATAAATATAATAATTTAACAACTTTCAGTCTTTTCTTAGTCAAGTCAAGTCTTTGACTAAAAGTTAGACACAGATGTAGGGCTTGGGATACAAGGACTTTTCTGGACCTTGAGCACCCTGTTACAAAATGGAAAACATATAACCTTATTATTTGGATATAACTTTATAAGTTTTAAGTATTTCCATTTACACAAAATTTTTATAAAACATTTTGTGAACATTATTAAGAGTAGGATAATATTTTTGAGATCTATTGTTGTAGCAGAGTTAGGCATTACATAATCATTTTAAAGTAGGATTGTATGTAAGTAAAATTGAATTTTGAATATTTAATAATATATTTCATCTGAAATTTAATAACCTTTTTACTACCCTTTTAATTTATTAGCAAATGTTGTATATTCCATACCCTATTCATAATCAGACTTCTGGTCAGAAAATAGTGACCTTTTTCTATTTAATGTTACCAGGGACAAAGGAAATTTAATGACCTCTAAGTTTGGTGTTAGTGGAGAGAGACATCCACTTTTTCTTGAGATATTGGTGCCAGGTTCAAATAATACATTTTAAGGTTATGTATGAAGATGGAAGGAAAAGAAAACAAAATGGAAACAGAGTCTGTAATCTTGTTGACTTTTAGACATGGAGGAAATCAAAAGGAGCCCAGATAGATGGAGGTCATCTCATATATAACACTCTGAGGTGAATTGGAACTCTAGAGGTCCAGAAGACCATTGCATCAATCTTGTATTTTGATGTATGTCAAACATAGATTAACCTTAAACAAACAAACCTAGATAAAATAACTTGATTTTGTTAAGGACTCAGTTTTTTCCCCAGTAATTAAAGCTGAACATAGATCTATGTATAACTGAATTTAAAAAAAAAATTATTAAGAACATTCTTTTTATGTATGCATCATGTGTTGGTACAATCATTTTTCTCCTCCCTGGCCCTATCCTGCAAGGGGCCATCCTCAGTGCAATTGGTGGTATTCCCCATGGGGTTGTGGGTCATGCATTGCAGTAGCACCAGTCAGTTATTTGGAAGCGGTAATGCCTCTGGGAATGACATGTGTGGTGGTTTTATTCAGGTGTTCCCCATAAGCTTAGGTGTTCTGAATGATAAGTTTCCAGATAATGGAGATTTGAGAATTAATGCCTCCTGGAGGCAGTGTATTGTTGTGGGTTGGCTTATGGTTATTATAGCCAGTTTCCTCTTGCCAGTGTTTGGTACACTATACTATTGCTGTTGTCCACCTGATGTTTTGTAGGAGGTAATGTCCACCCTATGCACATGCCATCATTTTACTCTGCCATCATGGAGCTTCTCCTTGAGTCTATACACCAAAATAAAGTTTTCCCCACAATCTGCTCTTGGTCCAGTGATTTCTGCCAGCAATGTGAACTTGACTGCAACAGAAACAGTGGGTACTGTAACTTTGGCCTAAGAGACAACTTGCAGTGCTGTAAGTACAGCTTGATGGACCACTCTGCTCAGAGTTGAAAGACCTGAATGGAGTAAGAACTAAGGACTATGAGTTTTCCTTATGAGGATGAGAAAAAGCTTTTCCTGGACTGGGCTAGAAGCAGTTTATGTGAAAGGATTGCTGTTATTCCAGTGTCCTGAGAACTTGTACAGGATCGCTTTGCATAGAAATGGACTGGTATAAGCAGTGGATATGGCACAGAAATGAAATCTTTGGGCTGAAACTTTTGCCCATTCAGCTGTAATTATATGAGAGATTACAACCTTTGAGCCTGGGCCAGTTGACTTGGAGTGGGACAACAGGAAAAATGTACACTCTTTTGAAGGGGTCTGAATGCTCAAGGTGTGTCCTGTTCTTCAAAGTCTGTTTTATTCCTTCCCTGGATTAACAAATTAGCACCCTGCCTGGTATTATGGAGTACAAGAAATGCAAGAAAGAGAGGGTCATTGGATTTGCAATATGGCCTTGTGTTTTGGAAATGGCTATGGGCAGTGTGAAGCAAGTTTGCTGGATTGCTTGCATGGAGACCTGATGGAGCCAAGAAGATTGACCTTGGGTTTCAGTGGAGACCCACTGGAGATGCCAGGACCACAAGGCAGCTGCTAAAGAGAGAAGCCAGCCCCATATTAAGTTTTCTAGGACTTTGAGTACCCTAGCTGGAGGGTCAGAATTGGAACTCCAGATAATTGATGCTTGTTAGAATTTTCAGACTTGGAGACTTGCCACTGGCTAGAGTTGTTGGACTTGGTGTTTGATGTTTTTCCTGGTTGTTTAAAATCTTGTATTAGTTGAATATTTCTTTGCTATACCTAATGCCATCTTTTGCAGGTAAATGCTTATTCTGTGCTATTATGGGTTTTTTGATTTTTTTTTTTTTGTATTATGGCTCAGTTAAAAGACCTTTGATTATGGGGATATTTGAACATTGCAAATGATAAAAACTATGGGTACTTTTAAAGTTGGGGGAATGCATTGCATTTTACAACATATTTTGTTATCAGTTTATGGGGGCCAGGGGCAGAATATGGTAGTTTGATTCAGGTGGCCCCATAAACTTAGTTGTTCTGAATGCTAGGTTCCAAGCTGATGGAGATTTTGGAATTAATGCCTCCTGGAGACACTGTATTGTTTGGGCTAGGCTTAGGGTATTATAACCAGTTTCCTCTTGCCAATGTTAGGCACATTCTCCTGTTGCTGTTGTCTACCTGATGTTGCCCAGGAAGTTGTTTCCACCCTCTCCTCATGTTATCATTTTACCCTGCCATTATGGAGCTTCCCCTCAAGTCTGTAAGCCAAAATAAGTCCCCCCCCCCCTCCTGCTTTTTATACAAGCTGCTCTTGGTCAGGTGATTTCTGTCAGCAATTCAAACCGGAGTGCAACAACATCCTAAACTGTGGCTCTTACATTCTTTTTGTCCCTTCTTCTGTCAAATACCCTGAGTCTTGGTTGGGTGTGTTTTAAGTCTACTTCAGTGATAAGCTCTTAGGAGCCTCTGGATTTCTGCTTTGGTAGATTTTGAGTATCCTCAGTGTCTGTCTCCTTCATTCTGATTCAGGTTATCAAGATCACCATGGAAGCAGAACTCTTTCTCATCTCTCTACTTCCTCTGTGCTTTCACTGAAGTATTGACTGAGATATGAAGGGTGGTCCATCTCGTCAGGTCTCATAACCTTCAGGAAAAAGAAAAAAAAAAAAACAAACTCTCTAATGGACAGGGAAATCAGCATAGAATAAATTGGATAAGCGTTCTCAATATAGGAAGGAGATTTCAATGGATATAGCTCCTCTTTTAGCTAAACACTGTTGGGAGCTTGACATTGGAGAATATAATCTTTGTCTCCATAAAACTCAGACCTGGTTCCCAGTTCCAGATACAGGTTCTTTCCCAGTGAGCAGATCTCATAGCCAATCAGAAATTGGTTACCCACCAAAGCTTTGTGCCAGTATTGCACTGTGTACTTCTTGGCAGGGTGGTTGCGTCTGAGTAGCTTAGACCCATGCTTACTCACTCCATTGTTGGCCACTTTCTACTAGTAGCTACTATAGTGCTTTCCAGCACTAGATGGGGTAACTCTCTGGGAACTGGTTCTCTTTCTGATTCCAGCCAGGTCTCTCCATGTTCTGTATTGGCAGTATGTGGTGTTTCAGCAATAGGGTCTTACCTTTTACCTCAGGTGGTCAGTCATGTGCTTTGACAAAAGCCTAACTTGCTTTGGGGACCCCATAGCTCTCTCCAGTCAACATCTCAATGTGGATAGCACCTATTTTTGGTACTGGGAGTTACATATCAGAACCAAATATTTTTAAGGTTAGGCTTCATTACACCCTTTCTAGGGTACTTCTTTTGGGGCACCGCTCCTATACTTCTGTTGAGGATTATATCTTTTAGTCTACTTTCAAGGAGAAAGGTTTCTGTGGTGCCAGTTTATTATGGGTTTAGTTTTGTGTTTATTTCCACTCAATCTCTCCTTACCCATCCTCCCAAGCCATTCCATCCCTATTATCTGGGCCTCAAGTTGCCTATCTGGTATGCCAGCAACTTAAGTTGTTCCATGTTAAGAAGTGCAGATGAATGAGCACATGCTGCATTTGTCTTTTTGTGAGTGTGTGTGTTCACAGAGTATTATCTGTTCTAAGTCTATCCATTTTCCTATAAATTTCATTATATTGTTTTGTTCTTATTACTAAGTAGAATTTCATTGTATATGTGTACCTTATCTTAGTTATAAATTCAGCCAATTATGGGCACCAGAGTTGTTTCCAGTTCTTAGCTATTATGAAGTCAGCAGCTATAAATATAGTTGATCTCTGTGGTGAAGCATGGAGCATTTAGGGTAACTGCCCAATAAGGAAATAACTGGGTCTGTTAGCAGTTCTATATTCACCTTAGTCAGGAATCTCCATGTTGATTTTTTTAGTGATTATACAAATTTGTATTCTCAACAACAGTGGATGAGTGTTCTTCTTTCCCCATATCCTCACCAATGTTTGTTGTCATTTATTTTTTTTTACCAAACAAAAGGTATATTGAACATTTTCTTAAATGTGTGTGTCACTTATATTTGAGACTCTGAGAACTCCCTATTCAGTTCTCTGTCCCACTTTTTGAGTGGATTATTTGTTTTTTATTGTTAGGTTTTGTAATTATTTGAAGATTCTAGATATTAGGCCTCTGCCAATGGTATAGCTGGCACAAATTTTCTCCTATTCTGAGGGTAATCTATTGGCTATGCTTATGGTATGTTTATCTATGCATAAGTTTTTTAGCTTCAAGGGAGCCTATTGATTGGGAGATTGTTTAATTTCCTGGGCTACTGGTATTTTGTTCAGGAAGTTCTTCCCCAGTCCTGTATTGTGGACAGCTCCTCCTATTTTTTTTCTTCCAGTAGTATAGGAGTTTCAGATCTTATATTGAGATCTTTAGTCCATTCAGAGTTAATTTTTGTGTAGGGTGAAATTAGTGGCTCTGATTTCATTTTTCTACATGTGGTTATCCAATTTGTCCAGGACCATTTGTTGAAGATACTGTCTTTTCTCCAGTCTGCATTGTTGGTCCATGAGGCAAAGGTCAAGTAGCTGTAGCTACCTAACTTAAGATCCAGGTCTTCAGTTATGTTCCATTGGCCTATGTTTCTGCTTTTATGCCAGTATCATGATGTTTTTGTTACTATAGCTTTATAATATAGCTTTATATGTGGTATGGTGATACCTCCAGAGGTGCTCCTTTTGCTGAGAATATGGTTGGAAATCCAAAGTCTGCTGCCATTTCATATGAATTTTGAGATCATTCTTTTCTATTTCTGTGAAGAATGAGACTGGAGCTCTTTATTGCTATTGCATTAAATCTATATATTGCTTTTGGTAGAATTGCCATTTTCACAATATTAATTGTACCGATCTGGCAGCATGGGAGGTCTTACTATCTATGCAAGCCCTCCTCAAGTTCTTTCTTGAGTTCTTGGTTAGTATTATTCCAATGTAATTTTTTTTTTTTTGAGGTAGGGTTTCACTATGGTCCAGGCTGACCTGGAATTCACTATGTAGTCTCAGAATGGCCTCAAGCTCATGGTGCTCCTCCTACCTCTGCCTCCGAAGTGCTGGGATTAAAGGCATGCTCCACCATGCCTGGCACAAAGCTATTGATTTTTGAGTGTTAATATTGTATCCTGTCTTTTTTTAAAGTAATAACTCACATCTAGAAGTTTTGAGATGGAGACTTTCCCATCACTTAAGTATTAGGATCATGTCATCTCCAAATAGGGCTAATTTGACTTTTCCCATTCCAAATTGTATCCTCTTTGTTTCTTTCTATTGCCTTATTGCTTGGGCTAGGGCTTCTAATACTTTGTGGAAGAGACAATGGTGAGAGTGGACACCCTTGTCTTGTGCCTATACTCAATGGTTGCTCCTTGAGATGTTTCCCATTAAGTATTATTGGTCCTTAGGTGCTTTATATATCTCTTTTTGTGTTGAGATATAAACCATCCATAGCTATTATCTCCAGCATTTTTATCATAAAGTTATATTGTATTTTTTCAAAGATCTTTTCTGCATCTATTGAAGTGACCATGCGTTTCTTCTGATTAAGTTTATTTCTCTGGTGTATTACATTAACCATTTTCCACATGTTGCACAATCCCTGCATTCCTGGGATAAATCCTGCTTGATTAAGGTGGATCATGCTTTTGATGTGTAGTTGAATTTAGTTTGCAAGGATTTTGTTCAGGCTCTTTGCATCTAAGGTAATTGAGGCTATAGGCCTATATAGTTTTCTTTACATGTTGTATCTCAGTTTGGTTTGAGTATTACAGTACTTCTAACTTCACACAAAGAGTTGTGGAGAATTTCCTGTTCTCTGATGGTGTGAAACAGTTTGAGAAAAATTAGTTTCATTTCCTCAATGAAGGTCTGATAGAATTTTGCTAAGAAGTCATTTGGCACTGGACTTTTCTTTTGGGGGAGGTTTTTGCTAAGTTCAAAAATTCATGGAAACAGAATATGAGGGAAATGTGGAATACCCTAAAGTTACAAAACATACAGATCATGGGCATATCAGAAGGGGAAGAACTCCAGGCCAGAAGCATAGAGAAAATCTACAAAAAATTATAGAATATTTTTTCCATTCTCTCAAAAGAGAGGGCCATCCAAATACAAAAAGCTCACAAAACATCAGACAGGACCAAATAAGAACCTCTTCAAGGCACATCATAGTTAAAACTCATAATAAAAACAAAGAGAGAGTGCTAAAAGCAGAAAGAGAGTAACAACTCACCATATATAAAGGCAATCTCGTCAGAATCACCTCATATTTCTCAGTGCAAATCATGAAAGTCAGAAAGACCTGAAATGGAGCACTTCAAAGTCTGAAAAACTACAGTTTCCAACCCAGACTACTATATCAAGAGAAAGTATCTATCATAATAGATGGTGAAAGAAAAACTTTCCATGATAAAAGCCAGCTCCAGGATTATATGAACACAAAGCCAAACCTAAAGAGAATACTACAGGGATTACTCCACACATAACAGAACAATCTCAAAAAAAAGAAGATCACAATAACCAAAACTAGAATAAGCTCAAAAAAGTACAAAGCCAAAGAAAGCCCCCTGTATTAATCAGTGTTCTCTAGAGGAACAGAATTGCTAAGATGAATTATTTTAAAAGGGGATTTATTGGATCAGTTTACAGTAGTCCAATAGCCAAAAAAAAAAAAAAAAAAAAGCAGAAATAAACACCAAGGCCATCATAGTTGGGGACTTCAATACACTACTATGATCAATAGACAGATCATCCAAGCAGAAAATCAACATGGAAATAATGTAGCTCTACAACATCATAGATTGGTCTTGATGCATCCTGAAATTCATTCTTTCATTTGGTCATGTCTTAATTAAGCTTAGTCAACTGTTTATTGAGATCTTCTATTTCTTGACTCACCTTCAATTCATTTATGCATACTTTGAGGCTTCCCTGGTTTTGTTCAATTATGATTAGGCTATTAACAAAAGCTCTGTGCTCTAAGAGTTAATTCTGCTCTATTTCATTTATGTGCTTGCTGGTTTGTTGATCATTTGCTTCTACTTCAGAAATTCTCTTGCTCATGGTTACACAGTTTGTTGTGTTTTCATTTTGGGAATGAATTTCTGTCATTTTCTCTATGTATTCATCATAGGCTTCCATTGTATTTTTTTTTTTTTTATTGAAGTGGAAGAATGTATCCTTGTAGGATCTTCAGTGGGTTTTATGTTTTAAATGTGAACCAGATTGGAGTAGGATGGGGTTATTATCAGAGGTGTACAAATTGTGGAGGTTGCAATTACATTAAAGATTACTGGGGAACTGGGAGCTCAGGACTACTAACTCCACTTGTGCAAACTCGTTATTTATTTTTTTCAAATTTAATTCGTTAGTTTTCTTTTCAGCAAATTCAGGCAGTTTGGTACCATTGTTTAGGCTCATGCATGATCTACCCCCTTCCATTGGACCCTCTTTGTTGATGTAAATGGGTCATGCATTGTGGAGTTAGTCCACAGTTATTGGTACAATAAATGTCTCTGCATATCATGACCCAACATATGACTCTGACATTCTTTCCGCCCCTTCTTCTGCAAAATTTCCCTGAGCCATGTTGGGTTCATTTTTGGTCTGCTTCAGTGCTGAGGTGTTGGGGGCCTCTGAGGCTCTGGCTCTCTGATTTGGTAGGAATTTATTTTTCTCTGTGTTGGTCTCCTTCCCCTTTGTGCTGGTATCTGGTTCATCAGGAAAACATCACCCTTGCTTGTTTCGCCAATTGTCCTTAGTTTCAGTCAGGCCCCATTTGAGGTATGTTGGGGCAGCTCTCTCCTTAGGATCTGCATTTATCTGAAAAAGAGAAGCAGATTCTCCATTGGAGAGTAAGTTAGCACCCAGAAAATTGAGATAACAATTACTTTTTTGATAGAGAGTTTGATAGGTGCAGACCTTCCTGTACCCCATGATTGATGGTAGCTTGATATTGGAGAGTGGGCTTATATTTGGGTATGTTTCTGACTTGTTTTCCAGCTCCAGCTATGGGCCTTGTACCACTGAGGGGATCAGTTAGCCAAATCAAGAGCAATTGGTTCCCCATCATGGCTGTGTGCCACTATTACACTTGTGTGGGCATCACATCAGGTTATTTGTTGCTAATTAGGTTAGACAATGAGTTTCTTGGACAGATACTGGTCATTTCCGCCAGTCGCCCATGTAGCGCCTTCTGGCACTAGACACGCTGACTGTCTGGGGACTGACTCTCCTGGCTTCCAGCCATGCCATTCCATTTTACGTGTCAGCTGCATATGGAACCTTCAGCAATAGGGCCTTTGGTGGGTCATCAAGTACTCTGACAGAAGTCTGTCATTATTTTGGGAAACCTTGTAGGTTTCTCTGATCAAAAGCTCATTGTGGATGGAAGCCCCAAGCTGGAAGTGGGGGTTACAGGTCAGTGACCACTAAGAAATTGAGGAAAAACATAACTAATATACAAGAGTTAGAGAGGAGAGAGATAGAGGGGAGAGGGGGAGAAGGAGGGAGGGAAGATGTAGAAGTTTAGGTTAGACTTGTTCCTACCCTCTCCAGTGTCTTGTGGTTCAGGTGTTTCCTGTAAGAGACTAGTGAAGGTTCAGCCATTTGGTCTGTCTTTTAGGAAGTGAAATTTTATGGTACCATTGCCGTTTGGGTCCAGATTACTGTTTTCCACCCTTCAATGCCCTCCCTGCCCTCCCCATCCATCCTATTGTCTAATCCATGAGGTGCTTGCTGGGTATGTAAGGTATCTTGGGTAGATTCAGGTTAGGTGTTGTAGATGAGTGAGACTATGTGTCAATTTTTTTTTTTTTTTCTGTGATTTGGTAAGTTCACTGAGAATGATTTATTACAGGTTCTACCATTTTTCCTCAAATTTCTTTGTGTCGTTTTTTCTTACTGCTGTATAGAATTCCATTGTGTAGATATACCACATCTTTGTTATCCATTCTTCTAATGATGGACATCTGGGTTGATTCTAGGTTTTAGCTATTATGAATTGAGCCACTACAAACATAGTTGAGCAAATCTCTCTGGCCTGTGGTTTGAAGGTTTTAGGGTAGATGCCCAGTAAGGGAATAACTGGGTCTGTTGGTATTTCTATAGTCAGCTTTTTCAGGAGTCTCCATATTGCTTTCCAAAGTGGTTGTACCATCCTACATTCCCACCAACAGCGAATGAGTGTCCCTACTTCTCCACATCCTCACCAGCATTTATTTTCATTTGATTTTTTGTTGTTGGCTATCCTTATTGAGGTAAGGTGGAATCTCATAGTTGTTTTAATTTGCATTTCTCTGATGATTAGGGATGATGAATATTTTCTTAAGTGTGTATTTGCCATTTGTATTTCTTCCTCTGTGAATTGCCTGTTCAACTCTGCACCCCATTTTGTGAGTGGGTGTCTTCTTATTGTTTAGACTTTTGAGTTCTTTGTAGATTGTAGAGATTAGGCCTCTATCAGTTGGATAACCTGCAAATATTTTCTCCCATTCTGTGGGTATTCTACTGGCTTTGCTTGTTATATGCTTGTCTATAAAGAAACTCTTCAGCTTCATATGATCCCATTGGTTGAGTGACTGTTTAAGAACGTGAGCTACTGGGGTTTTGTTCAGGAAGTCTTTTTCTATTCCTATTTCATGGAAAGTACTTCCTAAATTTTCTTCCAGTAGTATTCGAGTTTCTAGTCTTATGTTGAGGTCTTTGATCCATTTGGATTTGAGTGTAGTGCATGGTGAAATGTGTGGATCAAGTTTCAGTTTTCTGCATGTGGTTATCCAGTTTTTCCAGCACCATTTGTTGAAGATGCTATCTTTTTTCTAGCCTATATTGTTCAGGCCTTTGTCGAATATCAAGTAGCTATAGTTGCTTGACCCAAAATCCGGTCCTCAAGTCTATTCCATTGGTCTATACTCCTGTTTTTATGCCAGTACCATGCTGTTTTCATTACTATGGATTTGTAGTATAGCTTTAGATCTGGTATGGTGGTGGCACCAGAGGTATTTCTTTTGCTGAGGATATGTTTGGATATGCAAGGCCTTCTGTTTTTCCATATGAAATTTGAGATCATTTTTTCTATCTCTGTGAAGAACACTGTAGGGATTTTAATTGGAATTGCATTAAATCTATATATTGCCTTTGGTAGGATTGTCATCTTCACAATGTTAATTCTGCCTATCCAGGAGCATGGGAGGTCTTTCCATCTTCTCAAGTCCTCCTCAATTTCTTTTTTGAGAGTATTTATATTTTCGTTGTATAGATCTTTTACTTCCTTGGTTCATGTTATTCCAAGGTATTTTATTTTTTTTGTTGCTATTGAAAATAGGACTACATCCTTTATTTCTTTTTCTATATCTTTGTCGTTTGCGTACAGAAATGCTACCAATTTTTGTGCATTGATTTTGTATCCTACTACTTTGCTATAGGAGTTAATCACCTTCAAGAGTTTTGGTATGGAGTCTCTCGGGTCTCTTACATATACAATCATGTCATCAGTTAATAGAGCTAACTTAACTTCTTCCTTTCCAAATTGTATCCCTTTTATTTCCTTCTCCTATCTTATTGCTTGAGCTAGGACTTCCAGAATTATATTGAAAAGCAGAGGTGAGAGAGGACATCCCTGTCTTGTTCCTGATCTCAATGGGAATTCCTCCAGTCTCTCTCCATTAAGTATTATTTGGGCCTTTGGAGCTTTGTTTATTGCCTTTATTGTGTTAAGATGTGAACTGACCATGCTGATTCTCTCCAATGTTTTGATCATGAAGTGATGTTGTATCTTGTCAAAGGCCTTTTCTGCATCTATTGAAATGATCATGTGGTTTTTATGTTTAAGCTTGTTTATGTGGTGTATTACATTGACAGATTTTCATATGTTGAACCACCCTTGTGTTCCTGGGATAAATCCCACTTAGTCAAGGTGGATAATGCTTTTGATGTGTTGTTGGATTTGGTTTGCGAGTATTTTGTTCAGGATTTTGCATATATGTTCATTAGGGTACTAGGCTGGTAGTTTTCTTTTCTTGTGGCATCTCTGCCTGGTTTTGGGATTAGGGTGATACTAGCTTCATAGAAGGAGTTGGGTAGCTTTCCCTGTTCTTCAATTGTGTGGCAAAGTTTTAGAAAGTTTGGTTTGAGTTCTTCCATGAAGTTTTGATAAAATTCGGCTGGGAATCCATCTGGTCCCAGGCTCTTCTTTTTTGGGAGGTTTTTTATTTCTTTTTCAATCTCCAATGAGTGTTCATTGAGGTGGTTAATCTGCTCTGAGCTTAGCTTTGATAGATGATATGCGTCCAGGAATTTATCCATCCCCTCCACATTTTCCAGTTTTGTGGAGTAGAGGTTTTTGAAATAAGTCCTGATGATTCTGCCAATTTCACTTATGTCTGTTGTGATCTCAACTTTTTCATTTTGAATTTTGTTAATTTGGAGTCTCACCTTTTTTTGCTTGATCAAATTGGCCAGAGGTTTGTCAATCTTGTTTATTTTTTCAAAAAACCTGCTCTTTGTTTTGTCAATTGCCTTAATTGTTTCCTTGGGTTCCAATTCATTAATTTCTGCTCTGATTTTATTTATTTCTTTCCTTCTGGAGCTCTTTGGGTTGGATTTTTCTTGTTTTTTCCAATGCCTTTATATGGATGGTTGGGCTATTGATTTTGGGACCTTTCTGTCTTTTTTATGAAGGCATTGAGTGCTATGAATTTTCCCCTAAGGACTGCCTTCATTGTGTCCCATAAGTTTGGTATGATGTGTTCTCATTGTCATTCAATTCCAGGAATTTTGCATTACATTTTTTTATTTCATCCACTATCCATTTTTTGTTTAAGAGTGTGCTATTCAGTTTCCAGTTGCCATTGAATTCTTTGTGGGTTTTTTTGTTGTGGTTGTTGATTTCTAGGAATTTAGCATTATGATCTGATATCATGCAGGGAATTATGTCGATTTTCCTATATATGTGGAGGCAGTCTTTGTGACCCAGTATATGGTCTATTTTAGAGAATGTTCCATGGGCTGCTGAGAAGAATGTGTAGTCTGTTGACTTGGGATGGAAAGTTCTGTAGATGTCCATTCGGTCTAAGTGCTGTATGGTTTTGTTGAGCTCTCTTAGTTCCCTGTTGAGTTTGTGTTTGGATGATCTGTCTATTACTGATAATGGTGTATTAAAGTCCCCAGCTATGATGGTGTTGGTGGTTATTTCTGTTTTATTGTCAAGTAGGTTTTGTTTTATGAACTGTGGTGCCCCTGTGTTTGGTGCATACAGATTTATGATTGTAATATCCTTTTGATGGATTGTTCCCTTTATAAGTAGGAAGTAGCCTTCTTTGTCTTTTTTGATTGTTTTTGGTTTGAAGTCAATTTTATCCAATATTAATATAGCTACACCTGCTTGTTTCTTATTCTCATTTGCTTGGAATATTGTTTTCCACCCTTTCACCCTGAGGAGGTTTCTGTCTTTAGTGGTAAGATGGGTTTCTTGAAGGCAGCAGTTTGAAGGGTCTAATTTTTTTTTTTTTATTTATTTGAGAGCGACAGACACAGAGAGAAAGACAGATAGAGGGAGAGAGAGAGAATGGGCACGCCAGGGCTTCCAGCCTCTGCAAACGAACTCCAGATGCGTGCGCCCCCTTGTGCATCTGGCTAACGTGGGACCTGGGGAACCGAGCCTCGAACCGGGGTCCTTAGGCTTCACAGGCAAGCGCTTAACCGCTAAGCCATCTCTCCAGCCCGGGTCTAATTTTTTGATCCACCCTGTTAGCTTGTGTCTCTTGATGGGTGAATTAAGGCCATTAATACTTAGGGTGATGACTGTGAGATTTGATTTGATCCCTCTCATGTTGTGGTGGTAGAGGTGTGTTGGTGTTTTCATGGAATTTGAAATTTTTTATGTCTACTCTGGGTTTGGTTGTTGTGATCTGCTTCTTGTAGGCATTTGTGTTTGGTTATTTGTTTCTTCTCTGTGGAGAATTTCCTGGAATACTTTCTGTAGGTTTGGTTTTGTGTTCATATAATTGTAAAGCTGAGTTTTGTCATGGAAAGTTTTCCTTTCACTATCTATTATAAGGGAGATTTTTCCAGGTTGGGTGGGAAGCCATAGTTTCTTAGAGTTTGGAGAGTTTCATTCCAGGCCCTTCTAGCTTTCAGGATTTCCATTGAGATATGTGAAGTAATTCTGATGTGGTTTCCTTTGAAAGTGGTGTGCTGTTTTTCCCTAGCTGCTTTTAGGATTTTCTCTTTGGTGTCAATGTTTAGAGTCTTAATGATAATATGTCTTGGCGAGTTTCTCCTTTGGTCTAGTTGGTTAAGAGTTCTGTTTGCTTCTTGTATCTTGATGGGCCTTTCTTTTAAGAGACGGGGGAAGTTTTCTTCAATTATTGTGTTACATAAGTTCTCCATGCCTTTGGTCTGAAATTCTTCTCCTTCTGGTATTCCAATGATTCTGATATTAGGACGTTTAAGTGTATCCCACAATTCTCTCATGTTCTGTTCACAGGAACTTTTGAAATTACTGAAATTGTTGGACTCTCGAACTGTTTCTTCCATCCTGTCTTCCAGATCAGAGTTTCTATCTTCCACTTCACTGACTCTATTCTTGAGAGCCTCTAGCAAGTTTTGGACTTGTTCAATTAAGTTTGCATTTTCTACTACTTTCCTATGTATCACTTCCATCACTCTGTCCAGCTCCCTTTTCACCTCATTTTCTGATTTTCTTGCTGATTCTTGGAAATCAGCTTTGCATTTCTTTATGGTTTCATTTAGCGTGGCCAGCTGATTTTTAAGGTCCTCTTTTTTTTCACTCTCCCTCAACTGTCTTAGTTCTCTTTGAATTCCTTCCAGTGTCTTATCATATTACTCTAGCTTAGTAATTGTAGCATCCACACAATTATCTGTCCTTTGTAGCTTTCCTGCAAGTTCTAGCAGTAGGTTGGTCAGGGTTGCATTGCTCATAGCTTCCACTTGATGTTCTGATCCTAAACACTCTTCTATGTTTTGGTTAAATGTAATCCTTGTTGGACTGGGTGACTGTCTGGATTTTCTTGCATTTTATTTTTCATGTTATTTCTTTTGTGCTGTGGTCTACCCCTGAGAGTGTATGGGCAGGTTGGTGGGTGGAGCAGCCTGGGCTCTAGCTCAATGAGTATCCAAGACAGCCTGGGGCAGTTGCAAGCCGCATGGGTTTTTGGTCTCTCTTGCCAAAGCCGCCTATATACTACTTGACAGGGGTGCCAAAGTTGCCTGAATTCTCACCCAGCAATGCACCAAAGCTGATTGCCTTTGAGTTTGAAAGGGGACTGAGGTAGCAAGCCCTGAAGCTGCCCAAACTCTGGCTGGGAACACTGGGACCTGCCAACCGTCTGCGCTCTCCTGCTTCAGGGGAGTGGGGGATGGCTGGCCTCGAACTCACAGCAATCCTCCTACCTCTGCCTCCCGATTGTTGGGATTAAAGGCATGTGCCACCACGCCTGGCTACAAATAGCTTTTTGAATCTAAGAGTTTATTAAGATTGGCCAGAAAACAATTGAGAGAACGAGGACCAGTTAAGTTTTGAAAATTTGAGAACCCATAGAGGGTGGAAGTACAGGGGCATCAGGTATGCCTGATCCATTGTTTCTGTCCAGAGGCTCTCAGGGTTGCCTCTTGAGGACAAGACAAGGGAGTCTGGTAACTCAGGAAGAGAGACTTAGGTTGACTCAGCATCTCCTTGGGCTAAAGATCATCAGGTGCTGGATGATTCAGTGGATAGGTGAATGCCCTTTCATGGCTGGAGCCAAGAAGTGGGGAGGAGGAGAAGCTTTTTGGCAAGCGAATTATTCTACCTGGCTGTCAGAGATTTGCACCAGCACCAGTTTTGATAACCCACTGAAGAGTATCCTGAACCTTGCTCTTGCAGTCCTACACAGCAGAGCTAAAATTCTCACAGAAGAGAGAGAAAGAGAGGGAGAGAAACACAACAGGAGCTTTTAGGCAAGCAAATTACCCTACTGGCCTTCAGAGTTTTGATCCAGTCACCTGGAAGTTTTGAGAGTGCATCAAAGAATAGCGTCAGCCTTTCCCTTGAAGTCCTGCCCAGGGCAGTTGAAATTCTCAAGCAATTCATCACCATAGTGAAATGAGAGAGAGAGAGAGAGAGAGAGAGGGAGAGAGGGGGAGAGGGAGAGAGAGAATATGAGAAACTGTTGGCCTGGGTCAAGCAGCCACCATCTACATATCCTGGGTTTTAGTAGCATATGTTAGAAAAGAGACATGTAGTAATATCTACTATAGGAGAATTAGACTTTATTGGAGGAGAGTCTAGTCATAGAGAGGGCACTTCACAAATCAGCAGTGAAGACTCTGGAAAGGTGAGGTGTCTGTATAGCATAGGAGCATGAGGGTTTTATTGTCCAACGATGGGGAAAATAGAAGCATTACCAGTGTGAAGGCAGCAGACTTCCTTGAACTCCTTTCTTCCCAGATTGCCAGCCAGGTATCTGACTCCCCTGTGGTTCTAAAGGTAGTAGGGGGTTGTCTCCTGCAGATTTATTGGCATTTACCAGTATTATGTTGAATTTCTGATATGTTAACTTCTTCATGTTCAAAATCTGAGTAATGGAATCTTAAGATGTATGTGTCAGGAAAGTAAGAATTTTTTCAAGCCACAGTACAGATTAATACTGTTCTATAGGAAGATGTGTGTGTCTCAGTGGAGCAAGGGTTTTTCAAACCACAGCACAGATTGGTTAGTATTCTAAAGATGTTGTATCAGTGCCACCATGGAGATTATTATAGGTAGAGGGCTGGAACTGTTAGTATTTGACAAGGGATGAAATCATTTTCTTTCCTGTGGCTTGTGGACATCATGTAAAGATGCCTCACTTCACTTCTCATGTAGTGTACTAGCACACATGGAATTAAAGAGGGAATTGCTGTTGGGTAATAGGTCACACAAAAGCAAATACAACCAAATACATCCTAATGTATTATAGGCAGGGTCTTATTGAGCACAGAGTTTTATGCTTTCATATTAGCAAGTATTATGATGGTTTAAAGCTTGAAGAATAATCGCAGACAGTGAGCAATGTTTTAATGTGTCTAGACTAATGGAAACTGAAGTGAAACCTGAAACGCATCTCATGTAGTATTCTACAACAGTAGGCGATGTTTATTTCCAAGGAATTTAAGTGAAGCTCTTAAAGAGAATTAGCTAGAATTGAAACTGAACTTGTCTGAAGATAATGCAGCATGTGAATATCATCCTATTGATATGACCTCACCACCTTGTTTCCTACATAATAAATATACATTATGTGGTAATGATTCCAAAGAGGCTACATGCACAGCTTTATTCTCTTGCATTATAAGATATATAATGTAGAGAGAATAAATACAACATGGGGGGAGAATTTCTACAATTAGATTAACATTATATCCATCTCCTATGTGGTCATTGGTCTTTGAGAGTAGTTTTGAGTTTGCAAAAACAGTGCTCTGTACATGTTTTGTGAAAAGTTGCCAAACATTTGAGATATGACTATGTGTAGTTGAATTGTATGCATAAAGATATGTGATTAACATTAAGAGTGAAATTATATTTAACTAGAATACAAATACAGAGTTGTGCACACATGATTTCTAAAAACTCTTAACTGTACTTATCAAGCTCTATACTGGTAGATAGAATTATAGGAGATGGTGATCTAAATTCTAACACTTTCTTTTACTTAACTGCTGGAAAAATTGTTATGAAATATAATCGTAAGTAAATAAATGATGAAATTATTTATTTGGAAGATACTAGATATAAAGATAGTTTTCTTTCAAACTTGCAGATTCTTGTCCACTTCCATCGCTAAAATGGTATTTCCCTAGATGCTGCTTCAGTACATTTCTTTATTTTTTTCCTTCCTTTCTTCTTTTTCGTTTTTTTTTAAATATTTTTATTTATTAGACAGAAGGAGGAGAATATGAATGGACAGGCCAGGACCTCTAGCCACTATAAACAAACTCCAAACACATGCATCACCTTGTGCATCTGGCTTATGTGGGGCCTGGGGGAATCAAATTTGACTCCTTTGGCTTTGCAGGAAAGCATCCTAACTGCAAAACCATCACACCTGCTACTATCTTCCTTTTTTTTCTTAGTTCCTTCCTTCCTTTCTTCCTTCTTTCATCCTTTCTTCCCTATCTACTCTCTCCTCCTTCCCTTCTCCCTTTCTTTTCTGTCTCTCCTTTTTCTTTGTATGCCTTTTTTTTTTTTTTTTTGTAGTCTGCTGGGCTTGTCTAATAAAAACAGATACTCCAATATAGGGAAAAAGAGATGGTTTAGCAGTTAAGACATTTGACTGCAAAGCCTAAGGACCCAGGTTCAATTCCCCAGAACCCACATAAAGCTAGATGCACATGCTGACATATGCGTCTGGAGTTCACTTGCTGTAGCTAGAGGCCCTGGCATGCTCATTGTCTCTCTTGCTCTCTCTGTCTAGTTGCCTCTTTCTCTCTCTCTCTCAAATAAATAAAAATAAAATGATGAGTGAATGAATTTGTAAAAATACTCTAATATGTATTTCTAACAGATAGGGATTAAAAAAGTACAGTGATGTCACAATCACACTAAAAAGTTATCAATAATTAGAACTGAGTGTGGTGGTGCATGCCTTTAATTCCAGCACTCGGGAGGCAGAGTTAGGAATAAAAACATCCCAGAGTTTGAGGCTACCCTGAGACTAATAGTGAATTTCAGGTCAGCCCAAGCTAGAGTGAGACCCTGCCTCAGGAAAATATATATATAATTAGGGAGTTGTTTTTTTTTTTTGTTTTGTTTTGTTTTTTTTTAATTTTCTGAGGCAGGGTTTTACTCCAGCCTAGGCTAATCTGGAATTCATGTTTATTCTCAGGGTGGCCTCAAACTCACAGTGATCTTCCTACCTCTGTTGTTGAGTGCTGGGATTAAAGTGTGTGCCACCATGCCCCTGTCTCTCATTTTAATTATTGTGGTTAACATAGTAAATTGGTAGTGTCTGTAGATTCCAAAACATTTGTATGTGTGTACATGCATGTTTGTATGAGTGTCATTACAAATGAATGCCATCATGACTTTATATGTGTGGCTTGGAAAATGAACTGTGATCAGTAGGCTGTGTAACAAACACCCTTAACTTCCAAGCCACCTTCCCAACCACTCTGTCCACATTTAGAGTAGAAATAGTCTTTTGTAATTTACTTTAAATTTCTGATTTGTTGATTTAGCAGTTTCCCTCCTCCATATCCATAAAACAATTAGGCCTATTAAATTTTCAACTTGGTAAATAGTCCTGAATAATTATGCTATTAAAATATTAATCTCTCCATTGCTGTTCAATTTGCAGATTCAAGAATGGCTTTGTTTAAATTGCCAAACCAAGAGAGCAATGTCAGGACAGCTGGGAGACTTGAGGAAAATGCCACCTACACCAGCAGGACTCAGAGCATCTCCTGGATCTGCTCGTATAGAACCAGTATCTCAGAAAACTATGACACCCACCCTGGTGAAAGGTAAACCACAAGACCCAGAAGCAAAAACTGAAACTGAAAAACTCATTCCTGAAAAAGGAAAAGATACACATTCAACTGAGATAAACCTTTCTCAGATAACCACAGATCCCAAACAAAAAGAAAGCAAAATAGAAAAAGGGAAGGTTTCAACCCTTCCAGAAAAGAAACCACCTCCTGAAGAAAGAAGACCACTCATTGAAGAAAAGCAGATAACCTCAGAAGAAATGCTGCCTCCTCTTAAAGAAAATAGGGCACCTTCTTTTGAGAAGTCCACACTGGACAAGCAGCCAGTCCTGGAAGATAGCAAGTTTCTCCTAGAAGCAAATCCGGTAGCCCGCAGAGAGGAAGAGAAACATAAGATACCCCAAACTGGAGTGCATATTATTGAAGATAAGCCCGAAGGCAGAGAGGAAGAGAAGGAACCACAGACCATGGTGGAAGAGTTGCCAGCTGGCAAGCCTCAGACTTTGTCCAAGGAAGATGACCAGGAAAGAGAAAGGACAAGAGAACTGCCTCATGCAGAAGTCAGCACAAAACCTGACCAAGGGGAGCCTGGGAAAGAAAAAACAGTAAGCTTCATTTTCTCAGCTTTGCATAGGCCCATGCATATAGAACACTAATTCTACCCCAAGACATGAGTTGTTTAAGGGGAACTAGGGAAATGAAAATCTTCAAACAATAAGGTATATTTTCAGAAAGGTGTAACAAGTGTTACTGACATGAAAATCATTGTCCTTTGACATATTTTTCTTTCAAGTCTATCAAATAATTTATCAAAATGAATAATTTTCCTACAATTTTATGTTATTCCCTTTTTCATCCACAGTGGACACACAAGTCAGTATTTTTCTTTTTGAAAAACTATTTATTTTTATTTATTTATTTGAGAGAGATAGAAAAAAAATGGGTATACCAGGGCCTTTAGCCATTGCAAACAAACTCCAGACGCATGCACTACTATGGGCATCAGGCTTATGTGGATACTGGGGAATCAAACCTGGGCCTTTGGTTTTGTAGTCAAACATCTTAACCACTGAGAAATCTTTGCAATCCAAGTCAGTATTTTTCTTTAACATAAAATATTGTGTCATTAAGCTACTTGACATTGCAAGAGGCAACAAGTTTATTCAGTTTTTTTTCTTTTGGTTTTTCAAGTTAGGGTCTTGCTGTAGCCCAGGTTGACCTGGAATTCACTATGTAGTTTCAGGCTGTCTTCAAACTCACAGCTATCTCTGCCTCCTGAGTGCTGGCATTAAAGGAATATACCACCATACTCAGCCCAAATTTCTTCTCTTTTGAAATTCTTCTAAGGAGAATCACATGACAATTCCTAAATCCCCATGTCTAACATCTCTCTTCATGGATATATGTTTTTTTGAATGCACAGTTGATAGTCCCCTTCAAAATCTCACTGTATACTCAACCTCAATGATTGAATTGTATTCTTTTTTGTTTTGTTTTGTTTTTCAAGGTAGTGTCTCATTCTAGTCCAGGCTGACCTGGAATTTACTATGTAGTCTCAGGCTGGCCTTGAACTCACAGCAATCCTTCGATCTCTGCCTCCTAAACACTGAGATTAAAGGTGTGCACCACCACAACTGGCCCTGAATTTTCCTTTTGTATAGACACAGTCTCTACTTTCTTTCTGCTTCTAATAAGGGCACCATCATCTACCCGTCTCTGCATTCCTAAACTTCCCTTTGTTCTTCACACCAATCTCACTAGTCCTAAGAATGTTGCCCTACTTACTACTTTCCCACATTTCTGCCAGTAATTTTAATTGGGCTGGTTGTTTGTCAACATGTTTCTGTTCTTTATTATACAGCTATCAGATAAGTGTTTTTAGAGATCAAACACTCAGATATCCCTTACAATTCATTCCACTGAAAACATAATCTAAACAAAAAGACTTCAGATATTTTGTTCATGCAATGTACGATACATATATTGATATATATTTTTTCCTTTAATATCTATTATTTTGTGATTTCAACCTCAATATGAGTTGATTCAATATGCAAACATATAAATTGGTAGAGCTCTAAATCCAAAACCCCAAATCTGAAGAGCTTCACAATCTGAAATGTTTTGAGTGTCAACATATTGTGACAAGTAGAAAACTCCAAATATGACACAGTGTGATAAATATCATTCCAAATATAAGCACAAGAAAAATGCTGTTAAAAGTTTACTACAGGCCAGGCTATAATATATAGATGAAACATAAATGAATTTTAGGTGTAGATTTCTGTTATATTCTCACTTTATCTCATTTATATGTATGGAGACTTTCCAAAACCAAAAAGAAAATCTGAAATCTAAAATATTTTTGGAGGGCTGGGGATGGTTCAGTGGTTAAAGTTCCTTGCTTACAAAGCCTGCTGGCCTGGCTTCAATTCTCCAATACCCATGGAAAGCCATACAAAGGTAGCACATGTGTCTGGAGTCTTTCTTTTAAAAAATATCTTATTTTATTTATTTATTTGAGAGAGAGAAGGAAGGGGAGGTGGGAGAGAGAGAGAGAGAGAGAGAGAGAGAGAGAGAGAGAATATGCATACCCAGGCCTCTAGCCACTGCAAAAATACTCCAGACCCATGTGCCACCTTGTGCATCTGTCTTTACGTGGGTGCTGGGGGGATTGAGCTTGAGTACTTTGGCCTTGTTGGCATGAGCCTTAACTGCTAAGCCATTTCTCCAGCTCCTGTACCTTCTTTACAGAAAAAAGAGGCTCTGGCATGCCCAGAGCCTTACTGCCTTTTAGCTAAATAAAAATATTTAAAAATAAAATACTTATCATCTCCAGCATTTGGGATAAAGGATTCTCAACCTATGTTGATTGATACATTGAATATATTTTGACATTTTACTAATATATTATGGCACTATACAACTTTAACAAATAGTAAAAGATAAGTGAAATAAAATAAAACAATTTATTGTATATATTAAATTATAAATTCATTTTCACATTAAAATAATATTTTAGAGAGAACATTAATCAACTATTCATTAGGTTGTTATTTTATTTCATGTGGTAGCTAGTGCTATTTGAAAACCACTTTTAATGAAAAATTGGATATAAATTATTTTGACATTTAAGGTTAATAACTGTCCACAGACTAAAAATGAGAAAAAAAAAACATAAAAATTTGCCATAAATGAAAGAAATGGATCAAAACTTGTCATCTACCAGATTTTGGAAAAAAACTGAAATTTTCATGAAAAACATTAATTTAATCCTCACTGATACATATCATTTGTTCTTGTTAACTATCAAAAACATATTTTATGAGGGGCTGGAGACATGGATTAGTGTTTGAGGCACTTGCCTGCAAATCCAAAGGAACCTGGTTCAATTCCCCAGGACCCATGTAAGCCATATGCACAAGTTGACATGGGCATCTGGGATTTGTTTCCAGAGGCTGGAGGCCCTGGTGTGCCTGTTCTCTCTCTCTCTCTCTCTCTCTCTCTCTCTCTCTCTCTCTCTCTCTCTCTCTCTCAATCTCTCTCTGTCTCCTTCTCTCCCTCTCTAAAATCAATCTATAGATAAAATAAAATATTTTTAAAATATGTTTTATGAAAGAAAATAGTAACAGATGGCTTGCTGTTTTGAGGATAAGTTCCATTATGGTGGGTAAGCATGAAAGAAGCAGGGAGATTGCTCACATCATCACACATTAGTGGGAAAGAGCAGCAAGAACGAGCTACCTAACTGGCAAAGAGGACTGGGTTATAAAATCTAAAGGCCTGTATCTAGTAACACACCTCCTCCAGCAAGTCTTCCCCCTCTCAAAGGCTACCTGCAGGGAATCAAGTATGAGACTTTGTCACAAATACAGGAGACTAGGAGAGACACTCTACATTCCAAGTGCCACAATTCGTTTATTTAAAATTCGGTAAAATATGAACCATAACTTTTAACTGAACAATAAGATTTAAGTTAACAATGGAAAAAATGAAATGATTGTGTCACTAAATGTTTTCCTTATAATACAACTGCTGATTTTCTTTCAAGATTTCCATTAGGCCATGAGATCAACTGACACAGAATGAAAGAACATTATGTCAGTTTATTTCCCCAATATTAGGGAAACTTATTTCTGTTTATTAAAGTATACCAGGAGGATCCTCCTATCTTGTTCTTGTAGTACATTGAGTCATGTTGCATAGCTGGCAGGATATCCATACTCCACAGTGATGATTTCTGCTTAAATATCTTATCTTGGGTTTCTCAGCCAGCTTGAATCTTACTCCAAAACAACTACCCAGCAACTCTTAATATTCTCTAATAGTGAGAAATCAGATATCAAACAAGTATGATTTTGTATGGTTCCTCAACACCATTCTTTTTTCGTTTCTTCCCTTCTGAACCTGTGTCCATTTATCCTGAGTATTCCTACAATTGAATCCTATCAAAGATAGCTCACCTGGGCACTTGCTACTTTGGTGGCCCCTCCTCCATGAATGGAATTCAAATCAACTATGCTGACTATACTCACTCCCTCTTTTTCTTTCCTTTCCTTTTTCTCTTTCTTTCTTTTTTTCTTTCATTTTTTTTCTTTTTTCTTTTTTTTAGGTGGAGTCTTGCTCTAGCCCAGGCTGACCTGGAACTCACTATATAGTATCAGGGTAACCTCGAACTCACAGTAATCCTCCTGCCTCTGTCTCCTGAGTTCCTGAGGTCTGGGATTAAAGGCATGTATCACCACATCCAGCCTGACTCTCACTTTTTGAATTAATTTTTTGTCTAAAATCAAAATAATAATTTTTCTATGCTCATAGAATTATGTTACTTTACTTATTTATTTCCTACTTGTGTCATTTTGCATGCTGTGTGTATTTCTTTTTTTTTTATTTTATTTATCTATTTTTATTTTAGATACAGTGAGGTGGGAGGGAGAGAGAATTCATGCCCCAGGACCTCAGTAACTGAAATCAAACGCCAGGCACTTGTCCCACCTAGTGGTCATGTGCAACTTTGCACTTGCTTCCCCTCTTGCGCAATTGGCTTATGTGGGATCTGGAAGAGAGTTCAAACATGGGTCCTAAGGCTTTGCAGGCAAATGCCTTAACTGCTAAGCCATCTCTGCAGCCCTAAAGCCACCTCTTTTTAGAAATGGAAACACTGTTACTCCTATTCAAAATAGAAACAGAATTACATTTTTATTTATTTATTTTTATTTTATTTTATTTGTTTTGCATCTTTTTAAAAAATTTATTAACATTTTCCATGATTATAAAATATATCCCATGGTAATTCCCTCCCTCCCCACCCCCATGTGTGTATTTCTTTTTGGCCACATCATTTTGTTGAAACAAAGTTTAATATTAAAACTAATCCTGAAATGTAATAATGTAATGAACATTTGAAAAATATATCTATTTAATATTTTTAGTTTACTATTTTAAGTCATACAGACACTGAAGTTTTTTTCATATAACCTTTTAGCCATCAACAAAGTGTTGAAGTGTTTATTTGAACGTGGTTTAGAAACACTGCCACTGAAACTAAAGTGAAAACACACATTGAGTGCATTGGGTGGGCTTTCATTTCTCTTTAAAAGAATAAAAGTCTAACATTCAAGCTATAGATAGTCATTGCATATAATGTCTGCATAATTAGGGTGAAAATTATCAGGTTGTCTTTAGTGCTTTGGTGAAAGTACTTGATCTTTTACTTCTGGCAAAGTATTTCAGATATTCAGACTATCCATCTATATTAGTATAACCTTTGACTAGATGGGTAGAGATCAGCCATCTGATGTTTAGTTTCATCCTGTGTACAATAAATGTTTGTGGAAAAATTAACGAAGCCCTTATTGTGCATTATCTGTCTTTGCAAACTTGTATACACAACCTGGAATTCTTGGCTCCAATAATATTCAGCTGTCTTCTCTTTCCATTCCATGTGGAAGACTTCTAACCTTGTGGAAAAGATACAATATATAAATAACATATATAAATATATGTATTTATAATGTGTGTGTTTATTTATTTGCAAGCAGAGAGAGAGAGAGAGAGAGAGAGAGAGAGAGAGAGAGAGAGAGACAGAGAGAGAGATATCATGGCCTCTGCCACTGAAAATGAACTCCAGATGCATGCACCATTTTGTGCATTGGGCTTTATGTTGGTAACGGGGAATCAGACCTTGTTCCTTAGGCTTCATAGGCCAGTGTCTTAACCATTCTCCAGCCCCCAAATGACAAACTTTTAATGCAAAAGAAACATACTTGGAAGTTTATTTTTTTGTAAGAATTTCAGAGATTATTCTAAATTGTACTATATGTAAAAAATGAACGCATAATGAAAATACAAATTTCCATTATTCAAGAATGAAAAATGAATAAACTTATGAATCAATAATACTTTTATATACACGTGTATGTATTTCATATATTATATATAATTTATAAAAGAACTATTTAAATCCATCATGTCATCAGATTTTATGTTTCTGAATAATTCAGTGTCTTTCTTTAAAATAAGTACACTCCCACATTTTTGAAGAAAATGATAAAATTCCCAGTTTTTTAGACTTGTATAATGAAAAATTGTGGAGAAAATAAGCTACATTATACAAGCTTTACATGAATTCTTTGATCATATTTTCCTAGTCCATGGTACATGTCATGCTAAGGAATGGAGAAAATAAGTCATAGGAAGGGTAATTGGATACCAAGTTCTCTGTATATAGAAACGTTTTTTAAAGTATATAATAGTTGTAAACATTGGTATATAGATGACTTAAAAAGGCAAAGGACCTAGTTAAATGTGATCTGGGAGCTGGAGAGATGGCTTAGCAATTAAGGCACTTGCCTGTGAAGCCTAAGGACCCAGGTTCAATCTCTAGGTCCCACATAAACCAGATGCACATGGTGGCGCATGCGTCTGGAGTTCGTCTGCAGTGGCGGGAGGCCCTGCCATGCCTATTCTCACTCTCTGTCTCTCTCCCTTTCTCTCTCTCTCAAATAAGTAAATTAATTAATTAATTAATTTCAAGTGTGATCTGATGGCTCAAAAGCTAGCAATATAGTCAAGTGGGACACAACTCTGTGAGTAAGCCTCATACCAAAATCTAGTTAGTATGACAGTAATTGTTAGGAGTACTTTTCAGTACACCATGGCAAACTAACATGACTCCTTTTGAGAATTTCAATGAAGTACATTTTTGTCAGTTACTTTAATTTCCTGATCAACCACTCTTAATATCTTTTTCATAAACCCACAGGCTTTGACATCTTCTAAAATGGAGGAGGGGGAGTCATTTGGTGTGGAGTGCAGATCATCACAATGTCAGCATCTTAAGCAGTTGTATATCGAATGCTGGGAAATGTGTGGAGACAGAGACCAGGACTAGAAGGGTTGAGTAGATAGAACATGATATGGGTAAAGGAAGAAAGCATGGACATAGAGAAAAGCCATACACAGAGTCCTTTCATAATTATGTTAATATTGGAAAATATCTCTTGTTTTGAATTGTCATATGCATCAGATGATGATCTCAGTTTTATAAAAATGTCAGTAGCGATTTCAGAATCCATTTAATGAAATTACAGTTTATCTTTTATTATGTTCAATTATTTATTACAAAAATATTGAATTTCCTTCATACATATAAACTTATTTACATTATTATGCTTTACTATATACATAGGAACACAATAAGTATGCAGACGATGCTATCAAAACTTGATTATGAGGGCTGAAGATATGGCTTATTGGTAAAAGTGCTTATTTTCAAAGCCAGAGGACCCAGGTTTGTTTCCCCAGGACCCGCATACACCAGATACACAAGGTGTCACATGTGTCTGGAGTTTGTTTGCAGTGGCTGGAAGCCCTGACTTGCCCATTCTTTCTCTTTTCTTCCCTCCCTCTCTCTCTGTCCTTGAAAATAAATAAATAAAAGTATTTTTTTAAAGTGATTATGGAAATTTATTTTCTTGACTTGTTTTTCTTCAGGAGCTTATATACCCCACTGTCATTATGATGGTTTTCATTGTGAATGAAGGAAGGGTAGATGGCAGTAAGTGTAGAAAATATGGAAGCCTATTGCCCCCCAAAATCTGTTCCATTATTACGTGACATGGGATAGCAATGTCACTCACTGTGACACTCCAGAAAATCCATTTATTAGAGGGCTACTTCATGGCTGTCTACCTCCTCAGAATATAGCTCCTAAAAGAAGGATTTTATACAGTAGCTAAACCCACCTAGTACATATGTGGCTGCTGGGTGTCCCAACTTTCATCTGCAGACTTCTGTAGCACATGCTTATCCACTAAGCCACCTCCCTAGCCCACCTCCTTTCTGTTAAAATATTGAGTATATAATCTGTATATATATAATTTTTACTCAAAAAACAAAGTGAATTGGGTACTAAAGTGTCTCATAATTCCAGATTGAAATAAATAAGTATAGTTGTCTTCATGAACAAAAGTAAAGGTATTAGTGTTTGTATTAAATTTATAGAGTCTATAACAGACTATTTGTTTGCTTGTTCATTTGTTTGTTTTAGCTGAGTTATGTTGTAAATTCAGACATCACATTATAATGTGTTCAGGATACATCATCTTTAGCTACACCTAATAAAGGTACAGATCAAGTAGAAAATTGGCATAAAGTGAGCTTTTAGAGTGTCATTGAAAAGCATTACCTTCTTTAAATCCTATAAGAAATAAAACAAAAATCGTTAGTAGTGAGAGATATATGCAGTATTATGGCATGTGATTTTCTCATTTTGTTAAGTTGTGCCACGCAATACAACTCACAGTCAAGTGATTCCTATCCTGTGATAGGAATCCTGTTTTGTTCTTTGTCTTACCTCACCATCCCAAAGTGTTTGTTATGTTAATCTAAAAATTATCATTAATATTTTTCTTAACCATTTGAACTTCATCCAAAAATAAATGAACTGAGAAAGATAAAGACATTTGAAGGGAACTGCAATGTAAAAATGTGTTGGTGCACATCTTTGATCCCAGCACTTGGGAGACAGAGGTAGGAGGAGTGCCATGAGTTCGAGGTCACCCTGAGACTACATAGTGAATTCCAGGTCAGCCTACACTACAGCGAGACCCTACCTCAATAAATAAATAAATAAATAAATAAATAAATAAATAAATAAATAAATAAATAAATAAATAAAATATAAAATGCTATATTATTAATGGAGGAAATTCAAGGGTCATCAAGGATTATCATGCAAATTAAATATAAAGTGAAAACTAACCTTGATTATTAATGCCTAAGTTCTCTTTCAATGTTTTCTTTGGGGAGGGGTGCTGACTTTCGAGGTAGGATCTCACTCTAGCTCAGGCTGTCCTGGAATTCACTATGTAGTCCAGGGAGGCCTTATACTCATAGCCATACTCCTACCTGTATCTCCTGAGAGTACTGGAATTAAAGGATAATGCTATCATGCCAGACTCATTTAATATGTTTGTTTGTTTGTTCATTTTTATTTATTTATCTGAGAGCAACAGACAGAGAGAAAAAGACAGACAGAGAGAGAGAGAGAGAGAGAGAGAGAATGGGCATGCCAGGGCATCCAGCCACTGCAAACAAACTCCAGATGCGTACTCTTCCTTGTGCATCTGGCTAACGTGGATCCTGGGGAATGGAGTGTGGAACGGGGTCCTTAGGCTTCACAGGCAAGCACTTAACCACTAAGCCATCTCTCCAGACCCTCATTTAATTTTTTAATGTTGAAATATATCTGAAAAATTTCCACAGTGATTCCTTAGTTCTTAATGGCCTTTTGGGTGTAATGTAGTGGTCATGTGATTAGTTCACCTCTGTTAAGTTGCCTGTGTCTTTTTCTGTCTGCTAGGAAAACGAAGAGGACAAATCAGACAACTTGAGTTCCCAGCAGCCCAAGAGCCCACAAGGTCTGAGTGACACAGGATATTCTTCTGATGGAATATCAAGTTCTCTTGGTGAAATTCCAAGTCTCATTCCAAGTGATGATAAGGATTTGCTTAAGGGACTCAAAAAGGATTCTTTCTCACAAGAAAGTAGCCCTTCCAGCCCCTCAGATTTAGCTAAACTGGAGAGTACAGTCCTGTCCATTTTGGAAGCTCAGGCAAGTACACTTGCTGATGAAAATATGGAAAAGAAAACACAACTCCATAAGGTTTCACCTGAGCAGCCTAGAGACCAACAGAAAACACACATTTCACCGGAAACACAAGACGTTACTATTTCAGAAGAGAACCTTGACAGTCTAGACGAAATGAAAGATCCTTCAAAAAAGGATAGCCAAGCAGGTATGCCTTCCAGGAAGGAACACAAGGAAAAGCTGGGACTGGCTGGGGATGTCAGCACAAGAAGACAGTCCTGTGATTCAGCCGAAGACAGTAGTGAAAGTGAAAACTCACCTGTCCCTCGGAGGAGACGCCGAGCCAGTGTGGGGTCCTCAAGCAGCGATGAGTATAAACAAGACAGCCAAGGCTCAGGGGAAGAGGAGGATTTCATTCGAAAACAGATTATAGAGATGAGTGCCGATGAGGATGCTTCTGGCTCTGAAGATGATGAGTTCATTAGGAACCAACTCAAAGAAATCAGCAGCATCCCTGAGATCCAGAAGAAGGAAGAGCTGAAAGGGAAAGGGAAAGGAACGGCCGGGAAGCACAGGCGACTGACCCGGAAGAGTAGTGCAAGCTGCGACGACGATGCTGGGAGACGCCACTCGTGGCATGATGAGGACGACGAAGCATACGATGAAAGTCCTGAACTTAAATACCGAGAAACTAAAAGCCAGGAGAGCGAGGAACTTGTCGTTGCCGGAGGCGGAGGGCTACGCCGATTTAAAACCATCGAACTCAACAGCACTGTCGCAGATAAATACTCTGCAGAGTCCTCCCAGAAAAATACAGCTTTGTATTTTGACGAAGAGCCTGAACTGGAAATGGAAAGCCTGACAGATTCACCTGAAGACAGGTCACGGGGAGAAGGATCTTCTAGTGTCCATGCGTCCAGCTTCACTCCTGGCACATCCCCCACGTCTGTATCATCCCTTGATGAGGACAGTGACAGTAGCCCAAGTCACAAAAAAGGAGAGAGCAAGCAGCAGCGCAAGGCTAGGCACCGCTCTCATGGCCCGCTCTTACCTACCATCGAAGATTCTTCTGAGGAGGAAGAATTGAGAGAGGAAGAAGAATTGTTAAAAGAGCAAGAAAAGCAGCGAGAATTAGAACAGCAGCAAAGAAAGAGTTCTAGTAAGAAATCTAAGAAAGACAAGGATGAGCTTCGAGCTCAGAGAAGAAGGGAAAGGCCCAAGACGCCGCCCAGCAATCTCTCCCCCATTGAAGACGCCTCTCCCACGGAGGAGTTACGTCAGGCTGCAGAGATGGAGGAGCTGCACAGATCCTCTTGCTCTGAATATTCACCTAGCATAGAGTCAGACCCAGAAGGTTTTGAAATAAGCCCTGAAAAAATAATAGAAGTGCAAAAAGTCTATAAATTGCCCACAGCTGTGACTTTGTACTCACCAACAGATGAACGATCTGTTATGCAGAAGGAAGGTGGTCAAAAGGCATTAAAAACTGCTGAGGAGATGTATGAAGAAATGATGCATAAAACCCACAGATACAAAGCTTTTCCAGCTGCAAGTGAACGAGATGAAGTGTTTGAAAAGGAGCCTTTGTACGGTGGTATGTTAATAGAGGACTATATTTATGAATCATTAGTAGAAGACACATACAATGGATCGGTTGATGGTGGTCTGCTAACAAGGCAAGAAGAAGAAAATGGATTTATGCAGCAGAGAGGAAGAGAACAAAATATAAGACTTTCAGAACAGATTTATGAAGATCCTATGCAGAAAATTACAGACCTCCAGAAAGAGTTTTATGAGTTAGAAAGCTTACATTCTGTTATGCCTCAGGAAGACATTGTCTCAAGCTCTTATATCATTCCAGAAAGCCATGAGATAGTGGATCTGGGTACCATGGTAACTTCTATTAATGAAGAAAAGAAATTGTTAGATGCTGATGCTGCCTATGAAGAACTCATGAAGCGGCAACAAATGCAGATAACACCTGAATCTATTCCTACCCAGCTCTCCATTGGGGATGACCAGGTGGAGTCCACCATGGACTTTGACCGAATGCCAGATGCATCTTTGACGTCAAGCATCCTCTCAGCAGCATCACTGACAGATTCTACCAGCAGTACAACATTGTCTATTCCAGATGTTAAAATAACTCAACATTTTTCAACTGAAGAAATTGAGGATGAATATGTAACTGATTATACAAGAGAAATTCAAGAGATAATTGCCCACGAATCACTGATACTGACCTATTCTGAGCCATCAGAAAGTGCTACATCTGTCCCACCCTCTGACACCCCTTCTCTCACATCATCTGTTTCTTCAGTTTGTACCACAGACAGCTCCTCACCCATAACTACCCTGGATAGCATAACTACTGCTTATACAGAGCCAGTTGACATAATAAATAAATTTGAAGAGTCTGAGGAAATTTCTGCATCAACTTATTTTCCAGGCAGCATTATAGACTATCCTGAAGAAATAAGTATGTCTTTAGATCAGACTACCACACCAGAACTTAGAATCACTACTAATGATATTGCAATCTCCTTATCTGATATTGCACCTTCTGTCACAGAATCTGTAGTAACTAGAGCTGAGGGGTTATATGCCAATATTATTTCCGCAGACTTACCTATATCAAAAGAAGGCCCAGTTAAAAAAATGAAGAAGGAAACTAGGGATGGAATTATTCTAGAAGTACAGGATGCCTACCAAGATAAAAGGAAAGAGTCTGAGGTTGAAGTAACAAAAATTAGCTTATCTGAAGCAAGATTTGACCAGCCACCTTCTTTAATAACCTCAATAAAGGAACAGCCTTCATCTACGTATTTTATGTCAGCAAAGTTCTCTGATCAGGAAAAATCTCCATTTCAGTTACCATCTGCCAGTCTTCCTATTTCTTCCCATGAAACTAAATCTCGTCCATTCTTCCAAAGTTCTTCTTTGGATATATCAGCTCAACCACCACCCCCTCCTCCTCCACCACCACCTCCTCCTCCACCTCCTCCTCCTCCTCCCCCACCACCACTTCCCCCACCAACTTCCCCTAAACCAACCATTCACCCTAAAAAAACGTTGACAGTTGCAGCTGCAAGGACTCCAGTTACATCTGTAACTTGGGTTGGTGCTGTTACTACTCCTACTCCTACTATGGAGGCCACAACTGTTCAGAAAAGTAATGGGTGGCCTGTAACCAAAACTTGTACCACTGCACCTCCACCTGTTCCTCCCAAGCCTTCTTCAATTCCATCTGGTCTTGTATTTACGCACAGGCCTGAGCCAAGTAAACCTCCAATTGCCCCCAAACCATCAATCCCTCAACCTATAGTAACCTCACAGAAAACAACAGACATACACCCCAAGCCAGTAGGTCTGTCTTTAAGTTCAAGTATGTCCTTAAATTTAGTGACTTCAACAGATTATAAATTACCTTCTCCTACCTCTCCACTTTCCCCACATTCTAACAAATCCTCACCAAGATATTCTAAATCCCTCATGGAAACTTACGTGGTTATTACATTGCCTTCTGAACCTGGGACTCCGACAGATTCTTCTAGTCAACCAATTACAAGTTGGCCCTTGGGATCACCCCCAAAAGATCTAGTTTCCCTTGAAACAGTGTTTTCTGTAGTTCCTCCTATGAAAACTGCAGAAATTCCAGCTGCTATACCACAAACCTCGCACATGCCAGGAGATTTTGAGACATTTTCTGCTGCCTCTGTTGTAGCCCCATCTTCATTTCCAGGAGCTCCAACCTCACTTACACAGTTTCTCCCAACAGAAATCTCAAAGCCTGATGTTTTGGCCCCCAGAAGTACAGTCCCAAGTGCAGCCTCCAGCAGCATATCCATACCAATTCCTCCAGAGCCTCTTGCTTTAGATAAGCATCAGTATAAGGAAAGTGGAAAGATGCAACTTGTAGATGATGCCATTGATTTGCGAACAATACCAAAAATAGAAGTGAAGGCAACTGAAACATGTATGGATCTTTCTGCCTCTGCAATGGACATGAAAAGACAGATCACAGCAAATGAAGCTTATGGGCGGCAAATTAGTGCTGTCCAAACTTCTATTGTAAATCTCAGTGCAGCATCATCATTAGTTACTCCAATACTTGTGGTCACTGAGACAGACACTATTGTTACGTGCACACCCACTACAAGTTACACAACTAGTACAGAAAGCCTAGTAGGCATAGAGCATACATTGGCATCACCACTCCAGCTTACCACATTAAAACATTCTGAGTCCCCATACAGGGTAGCAAGTGGTCAGGCCTTTGCTACACGTATAGAAGAAGTACCAATAAACTTATCTCTAGGTCCTACAGCACAGGCAACAACACCAGTTGTCAACAGACCTGTCACTGTGCCTCCTGTTGGTGTCACAAATGGATGGATGGACCCCATCACTTCTCAGAGGATCTCTGATGAGGAAGTAGTAGATCTCAGCACAACAAAGTCTCATAGAACTGTAGTAACAATGGATGAATCTAGTTCAAATGTGGTGATCAAAGTAATAGAAGATGATGAAAAACCTGTTGATTTGACTGCAGGAAGAAGAGCAGTATGCTGTGACATGGTCTATAAGCTGCCTTTTGGAAGAAGCTGCACAGCACAGCAGCCAGCAACTACCCTTCCTGAGGACCGTTTTGGCTATAGGGATGACCACTATCGATATGATCAGTCAGGGCCATATGGTTACAGAGGGATTGGTGGAATGAAACCTTCTATGTCTGACACTAATTTAGCAGAAGCTGGACATTTTCTTTATAAAAGTAAGAATGCTTTTGACTATTCTGGAGGAAGTGAGGCTGCAGTAGATCTAACTTCAGGAAAAACGACCACAGGTCAGTATGGTGAGGCAACAGACCTTTCCTTGAAATGTCATTATGGTATTGCTCATCTCATTTCAGGATGAAAATATCTCTACTCCAGTTTTGTTTATGTTTTTGCTTTCTTTTGGATGTTTTGCAACACCTTTTAGAGCACATATGCACTTATGTTTCTTAGGGTTTTTCGTTGTTGTCCTGCTCAAAGTTGCCTGCATGTGCCTGCATGATGCTTTTCTTCTGTACCTAATTAGGCTAACCAGTGGACTTGCATGCAGTCCCATTCATTGCACTCATCAAGATGAGAGGGCATTCAGACCTCACAAACATTCTTCATTACGAGAACTGGACTATAACTCTACCCTGTATTTCAGGTGAGGTAATGGATTATTCAAGCAAGACTACAGGTCCTTATCCAGAAACACGACAAGTCATTTCAGGAGTTGGGATTGGTACCCCACAGTATTCCACAGCAAGAATGACTCCACCTCCAGGACCCCAATATGGTGTGGGAAGTGTTTTGAGGTCATCTAATGGTGTTGTCTATTCATCAGTAGCAACTCCAATCCCTTCCACTTTTGCTATCACCACACAGCCTGGCTCCATCTTCAGCACCACTGTAAGGGATTTGTCTGGCATTCATACAACCGATGTAGTAAGTTCATTAGAAACTCTACAGCAGAGCCAACCAATGCCTCGATCCTATTTCGTAACAACAGGCGCATCAGAGACAGACATTGCAGTACCCAGTACTGATATCAATGCCAGTTTGCAAACAATGACTGTGGAAACACTTTCTGCTGAGATGGTGGATTCTGTTCCCACATTGACCACAGCATCAGAAGTGTTTTCTGAGGCTGTGGGAGAAGAAAGCACTCTTCTAGTTGTCCCTGAAGAAGACAAACAACAGCAGCTTGACTTGGAGCGAGAGCTCTTGGAACTGGAGAAAATTAAGCAACAACGTTTTGCTGAGGAACTGGAGTGGGAACGTCAAGAAATTCAAAGGTTTCGAGAACAAGAAAAGATCATGGTTCAAAAAAAACTGGAAGAGTTGCAATCTATGAAGCAACACCTTCTCTATCAGCAGGAAGAAGAGAGGCAGGCACAGTTCATGATGAGGCAGGAGACATTGGCTCAGCAACAGATACAGCTTGAGCAGATCCAACAGCTGCAACAGCAGCTGCACCAGCAGCTTGAGGAGCAAAAGATTCGCCAGATCTACCAGTACAACTATGACCCTTCTGGAACTGCTTCTCCACAAACTACCACGGAGCAGGCGATGTTGGAAGGTCAATATGCTGCTCCAGAAAGCAGTCAGTTTTGGGCCACTGAAGATGCTACCACTACAGCTTCCACTGTTGTGGCCATTGAAATACCACAAAGCCAAGGATGGTACACAGTGCAGTCTGATGGTGTGACTCAGTACATTGCCCCACCTGGCATCCTAAGCACTGTGTCAGAGATACCTCTGACAGATGTAGTTGTAAAAGAGGAAAAACATCCCAAGAAAAGAAGTTCTGGAACTAAAGTCCGTGGACAGTATGACGAAATGGCGGAAAATATGGCCGATGATCCCCGGAATTTTAAAAAAATAGTGGACAGTGGCGTGCAAACTGATGACGAAGACACCACAGACCGGAACTATGCTAGTAGGAGAAGAAGAACTAAAAAGAGTGTTGATACCAGTGTCCAAACTGATGATGAAGATCAGGATGAATGGGATGTGCCCTCTAGATCCAGGAGAAAAGCCCGTGTAGGGAAATACAGTGACAGCACAGCTGAAGCTGACAAGGCCAAAGCCCCGTCCAAAGTCTCCAGCATAGCCGTGCAGACAGTTGCAGAGATATCTGTCCAAACTGAGCCAGTGGGAACCATAAGGACACCTTCCATACGAGCACGAGTGGATGCCAAGGTAGAAATAATTAAACACATTTCAGCACCTGAAAAGACTTATAAAGGGGGCAGTTTAGGATGTCAAACAGAAGCAGATTCAGATACACAAAGTCCTCAATATTTGAGTGCCACATCTCCACCTAAAGACAAGAAACGTCCAACACCCTTAGAGATTGGTTATTCATCTTCTCACCTACGGGCAGATTCCACAGTCCAGCTGGCTCCTTCCCCACCCAAATCTCCAAAAGTCCTTTATTCACCCATCTCACCACTTTCATCAGGCAATGCCTTAGAATCTGCCTTTGTACCTTACGAAAAAACCCTCCCTGATGATGTAAGTCCACAGAAAGTACTGCATCCAGATATGGCTAAAGTCCCCCCAGCGAGCCCTAAGACAGCCAAGATAATGCAGCGCTCTATGTCTGACCCCAAGCCTCTGAGTCCAACAGCAGACGAAAGTTCCAGGGCTCCTTTTCAGTATACCGAGGGCTTCACGGTAAGAGTGATTCTTTTCAGTTAGAAGACATTGGATGACTTGATGTTTAATCGTGTGTTTGCAGATCTTAGAAGGTAACAAAATGTGTAGTTAGCTAGACTCTTAAAATTAAACCTCAGGAAGGAGTATGGCAGGGTTCATCTGGGGCAAATATGAAAGCAAGTTTTCCCTTAGAAGTGCTAAAGAAGAAAACCTTTTATCTGAGGCAAAATAAGAATAAAGTGTACTATTTTTTCACTTTGATACTGAAATTTTTATTTAAATATCAACATCGCCCAAAGTCAGATTAATTATAGTGAGTATAGCTATATATTTATTTCCTAGCATGATGGCATCAACTTTGGAGATAAACTTATAAGGCACAAATGACTGCATATTTAGATTGTGTATCCTGGAGTTCATTACTTTGAGGATTGGTCAAGAGAATCTAATTAGACTCCTTCTTCCAGTCAGAATATTTTCATGAAAAGGCTTAGAACACTCACTGGTCAAGAGAGAACCTTCCAGAGTGGCCAAATGAAAATATGACAATAGACCTAGTTCATCTATGCTAATTTTCTTTGTGTCGGCTTTCTTAAATGACCCTCAGGTAAGCCTTATTCCTATTTGTGTATAGAAGTGACAATAACGTGTATGTTTGTTTCAGTAGTAGATTATTTTACAATGTACACATATAATTCAAGGGAAGAAACCAGCAGCTACATTAATAACAGTCTGTATAAAAGAGAATGAGAAATGTCAATAATCAGCTATAAAGCAGGTTTATTATAAGTAAGAAAATTTAATATAAATTTAATATATGATGTTTAGAAGGTAAATAATAGGACTTGAACTTAGAACAAGTCTCCTTTTCAAATTAATACAGGAGTGCCCAACCTTAAAGAATTGCTTTGGACACACAAAAAAGACTCAAAATCCAAAGTTTCTATGTATATGTTTATAAGATATCACGATTTACATTAACCATTATGTGTTAAACATTGGCTGAGGTCTGCAAAATATGTCACAGTGCATAAATGTATATATATTTAAGATATATAGACATACTTATAACAATATCATTAAAATTTCATTTCAGTTTTCCTAATTTTATGATGGAATTTTATTATGCTTTGTTTTCCACTCTCCTTAGCACATATTTTAAAAGTACAACTGACTTATGTGAGGGAAAGAATTTAAAACTATAGTAAGGGAGCCACTTGCATTTGAGATTCAATTCAGGTTTTGGAGAGCTGCTTTGTGCATGGCATTGTTTCTAGAATCAAATCTGTTCTGAAAAGTTAGTTTTCAGTCAGTAATTCTATAAATTTATTTTTTCTAGATGTGGCTTATAATTCACTTAAAAAGTTAAATTAAAAAGCTCAAAAATTTTTGAACTTTGAAGTGTTTTAAAAATAGTGTCCCAGGCCCTGTTACTAGAAGGAATAAACTCTGCCACTTGGTGAATGAATCACTTATTCACAATGTAAGTGTGCACATGTAGTTCAGATGAGTTCAGTTCAAGAATAGAATTAAGTTGGCATCATTTTCCTCACATCATTCACTTTAAATATCCAAGAATCCCTGAATTGACATAGGTTGTATTCCTGATTGTATCTGCTATGCTGATTATGGAATCATAAAAGGAATTAGGTAAAATTTTGAAATAATACCAGTTCTGACTAATGCTAGATCATGGCAGCTTAGAGCACAATTTAGTAGTTCTTCCAGTGGGCCAACCTCAGTGCATACTTAAATATGAAGTAATTGTATACGAACTTAAATTTACTGTGTGCTTGCTTGCACATGGTAATTTGCTATATAAACAACAAAAAGTGATTTCAACTCTTTAGACACTTTGAATCTAAGGCATACATTTTGTAATTTGTTTCTATCAAATGCCTAGACATACTTTGAGACTGTTTTAAATTAAATGAATTTCCTTTATTTATTTATTTATTTGACAGAGAAAGAGGGAGATAGAGAGGATGAATGGGAGTGCCAGGGCCTCTAGCCACTACAAATGGACTCCAGATGTGTGCCCCTTTGTGCATCTGGCTAACGTGTGTCCTGGGGAATTTAACCTGGGTCCTTTGGCTTTGCAGGCAAATGCCTTAATGGCTAAGCCATCCCTCCAAACCTTAATTTCTTAATTACAAGTATGGATTACCATATATTAACTTCAGAAAAAAAGATCTCCGTAAGTAATGTCCATAGTTATGCAAATTCGAGTCTAGCTCAGTACTTTAGAAGTTATTCATCATCATACACCAACAAAATGGGGGAAAAAATCAGAGGCATTGCAACAAAATAGAAAATGCACCATGAAGTGTTAAGAGATGAGTTTTGTAGTATGTAAGAGTCATTGTCAATATCTGTCCTCAAAATGTCAGGAAAGTTTCCAAAGAGGACATTCTGAGATGCAAATGTTGAGCTTTCTGTTGGATAATGAAGTAAAAAATAGATCATTTTGCATAGATGATGGAAAGTATGTAAAGGTGCAGATTGGTAACCAGATATTCTGCAAAGAGTAGGAGGAAAAGGTTTACTATATGTGAAACTAGAAAAGTGAATGAGGGCCACATTGGCCAGAGATCCAATTAACGAAATGGAAGAATTTAAATTTTCCTTCCCTTGGCTAAAATCCCCAACATTGTTTTATTTGTACGATGTGTTAGCCTCAGGACTTGTATGGTAACCTTCCCAACAAGATAAAAGGACAAAAAATGATTTCCTACAGTGTGCATAAGAGTATGTCAATTGCTACACAGCTTAAACTCATCAGTAGAATCTCAAGTACAGATGGTGTTAGAAATCTCTTTAAAAGGCCCACCTACTGCTGCTTTCCAGTGTGCCCCACTCCTTACTAAGTCACAGGCCTTGCCCTGCTCTTCTTTGTATGGACACATCTGCATGTGGGTCTCCCCAGGTCAGTATGTCTCACTTCTTTTCGTAGGTCTCTGTTTAGCTTTCCTTCCTCTGACCATGAATGTCACTTCTGCTGCTAAATTTCCATGTTACTTATGAAATATATTGTATAATTCCTTGAATGTTATCTTTATTATCCAGTAGAAAATAAACTCAAAATTAATGTATGGGTAAATATTTTTGAGGTTACTGCCATATACCTAGTAGACAGAAATATACCTGTATCTTAGAGTATGGATGGACCTCTTTGCTATCAAAGTATTTGCATTTGGGAGGTTTTCACAAATTCTAATTTTGCTAAAGCAAAACTGCAAAACAAAGCAAGAAGTAAACATACAAACTTTTACTCATCCTCCTACTACACTTTTGTGTAGCTTAATATTAGAGTGTTTCCTTCTGATTTTTCCCTGTTCTTCCATTTTGTGAATACTTTGCACTGCACTTTGTCAGAATTTATTTCAGTATACTTTTTCTTTTCATGTATCTGTGAAGTATCCCTAGCACTAAGCCTGTAATGTTTCATAAATCATAGCAAACAAAGCATGTCCTTCCAGTCAATTCTCCTGCACAACAAGTGATTTGCATTAGTACCTCAGATAATACGTAGCTTTAGGAAAAAATGTTAATTCAGTATGTTTCCAAAAAACGTTAGGGAAGAAGGGTGACATTAACCAATGGGAGCAAGGAACATAAGTTCATAGACTATTTGGATTTTTGATGGGTCTGAGTCCAGTCTAAGAGTCATCTGATGACTCTAAGAATAACAAGTTAGAACGTATCAAAGCTGTTCTCTGTTAGTGTCAGACTTGTTTATAATTTGAGGGCTTTTTTTTTTTCTTTTTTTTTTGTAACAGAGTCTATGTTAAAAATATTTGTCTTCTGGAGTGCAAGCCAGGATCCTTTTGAAGAACAGATGGATTCATGAGCTGGTTGTTATAAGAATATGTTTTGCTTCACTGATTGCTGTTTTGATAGCTATTTTTAAGGTTTTTGGAACTCTTCAGTGTCTATCTCTGAGTATAATTTCCATAGCCTAAATTAAGAAATTTTATTTTTGTCAAAATTTTATTTTTATATTCTTCCAGAGCATAAAGACTTAAGAAATAAAGGCTATGATTGCTGGGTGTGGTGGTGCATGCCTTTAGTCCCAGCACTTGGGAGGCAGAGGTAGCTGCCATGATTTTGAGGCTACCCTGAGAACCCATAGTGAATTCCAGGTCAGCCCGGGCTACAGTGAGACCCTACCTCAAAAAAAAAAAAAAAGAAAAAGAAAAAAAAAAAGGAAAGAAATAAAGGCTATGATGGCTAACTGGGATTTGAAAATAATATTTAATAGTGGTTAGTCTTCAGAACCTTTGCTTAATAAGTAGCATAAGATATCAGTGTACTAAAACTGATGTGGTAGAAATCTGATGTCTTATGGTGGTATTTAGTTAGTTATTCATATATTAAAGATAGGTTTGTAAATAACAGATCCTCATCCTTTCTAGCTCTCATGTGTTTATTCACTGCTTATGATCTTCACATATTTCATGTGATTGAATCTTACATCTTAACCACCATCTGTTTTAAAATTAAAATAGAGAGCACTATACTAGAGTATTTTCAAAATAAATACAGGTAAAATAATTTAGTTATTAATGATTAAGATATGATGAAATCATATTATAAAACCAACTAAGAAAAAGTAATAATATATACAGATGTTAACTTATTGTTTGTAATCTAACATTGCTATTTCATATTAATCACTATTAAAGGATTAATTCAAGAAAAATATTGACATATGAAATGTCATTTTTAAAACTTCACCAGACATCTGTATATTAAAGTATAAAAATTAAGTACTTCTAAAAGATTTATGTACCTTTTGATTAGTGGGAAAAACTGCAAAAGTAACAGTGAATATTTTGATATCTCAGTTTAAATAACATCTACTCATATTTCTATAAATTACTAACTGTTAGGAGTTAATAATATGCTTCATTTGCTATTGTTGATAAAGATATGCAAGGAATTAACAGTGATTATAATAAAAATTTGAATAAGCTGAGGCTACATGTTGAGATATATTAGTAGCAGCACAATGTGTTCATCTCCTTTTATCATACCTGATATATCAGGTATGATAAATATGATATATATGTCAACATATAAATATACATATATACACATATGTACATACATATATACTTATATGGATGAATAGACAGCTAGATGATAGACAGAAGAATGTGTGGATACCATAATGAAGACTTATATAGCTTCTTATAATAAAGTGTTTCACATGCATTTCCTTGATTGAGATACAAACTGCTGCATTTCTGTTGGTGTACAGTTATCAGACTTTTATTTTATAAAATTGTACTGTATCTGGAATTACATGTAGAGTTTGAATTAGAAAAGAGAATTATATACATGTGATAAGATAAATTAAGTCTTACATGAACTAGCTAAACTGAAGCAGATTAGTCTAAATCTATAAATAAATTGATCTATTCTACTTTCTCCCTAAGAACAAGTTGGAAAGATCTCAATACAGTTGAAAATATAACATGAATTATTGAAAATAACATAAAAATTGTTAGTTTGGATTATTGAGCTGAATTATCAATAATCAAATTTTATGAAATGTCAAATCAAAATTAAATGTTAAAAACAATAATTTTCTTGAGGGAATCTAAGATCAATAAAAGTAGATGTGAGGTTAAAGATAATTATCCTCATCATCTTCCTTCCAAAATGGATGATTAATTAAATGTATTTGAGCTGGGTGTGGCAGTTCATGCCTTTGACCCAGCACTTGGGAGGCAGAGATAGGAGGATCACTGTGAGTTTGAAGCCGGCGTAGAACTACAAAATGAGTTCCAGGGCAGCCAGTGCTAGATTGAGGTTCTACCTTGAAAAAATTAAAATGACAAAAATAAGTATTTGAAGAAATGCTAAAATTTTCTGCCCCTTTGATAAGCCACTTTAACTACATGAATAAATGTAGTTAAGTTAAGAGGTTGGGCCAAATTTTAATTTATGATCTATTAAATAGGATATTTTGGCATAGCCATCCCCATTATTTTTTTCTAACAAGACCCAGTTTTTCACCTAGAGCTTAGCCTCTAGGCAGAGAAGCTACTATAGTTAAGCTGGAGCTGAAGCCACTGAGTACTATAATGATTAATGCTAAGTGTAAAAAGCATTTAGTATTTCATAAATGACTTATCTGTATAATTTTAATTTTCCCTTTGATTTCCTGAATAAATGCACTCAAGTTTCCTCAGACTCAAGTATGTATTTATGTGAGTTTCTTTTATCAGGAACAAAATGCAACATAGAAAAGAAAAATGGTTTAATTTGGCTTACAGTTCAGAGAATGGAGTCCATAATAGTAGGGAAAGGATGGAAGGAGGTTATCAGGAGGCCAGCATCACATTGTCACAGCAGCAGGGAAGAAGTACACAGAGTGGACAGAAAGCAAGGCCAGGTTGTAAATACCTGAAAACCTGCCCCCAATGGTATATTTCCTTCAGCTAGACTCCATCTTCTCAACATTTTGCAACCTTCTAGAACAGAACAGGTTAGAGATTAAGTATTCAAACACATGAGCCTCAGAGGAGGGACATTCATTTCATTCAAATCATTACAGCATGCAGGTGATAGAAATTGTTCCAACAAACCACACAATGGTATTATATTGTACTGTATTGTATTTAGAAAATCCTTTACTGAAAGCTTATGCCAGAAGTTTATGTCTATAAATGCTTACAGAAATGTCCATTAAGCTCCAATTTCATGGATTATTTGTTTCAAAAATCATTTAATCACTCATTTCTACCTCTGTTTCACAGTACTGAATATGTAGAATTGGGAGTCAAAGGAAAAGTTTACTCTTTGAAATGCCAGTTCGAAAAGCTGTTGTTTGCATCAGCCTGTGAGCTTCATATTCTAGAGAAATAAAATGCTTCTCAATACTAGTTTACTTAGATGTGCTATTTACTAATCAATGGTGAATAGTATTACCTTGTGAAGAACCAAATATGTCCATAGCCAAGTGCTTTGCATGGAATTTTAGTTAATTTAGTTTTAGGAGAGCTAGGTCATAAATTTAGGTTTATGCAGAAGATATATTTCTTCAACTGTAAACATGCATAGATGAAAACCTCATTTAAGTATTTTAAAATCACTTTTAAAGGTTATGTTCTAGATAGGGGATAATCAATCAAAGAGATAAGAACAAGGAATAAGAAACTCCCATGACTTTGTAGATAACAGTTACTATAACCTGAAACAAGCTATCTTTCTCACCCAAGTGCAATTAATGATGGCTTTGTTCCCATGTTGAAATGATCATTGCATTTCTCATAGCTGCAGATGGGTAAATACTGCATCATTCTTCATTGTGCTAGTGATCTGATGGTCAGAAAATAGTTGTAATATTTCAAACTCAGAAAAGAGCATAACTAGGGATTTATATTTTAGAGTTAATTTTTTTGGTTTATTTTTTTTAAATTTATTTGAAAGTGACAGACAGAGAAAGAGGTAGATAGAGAGAGAGAGAATGGGTGCACAAGGGCCTCCAGCCACTGCAAATGAACTCCAGACGCATGCGCCCCCTTGTGCATCTGGCTAACATGGGACCTGGGGAATCGAGCCTTGAACCTGGGTCCTTAGGCTTCCACTAAGCCATCTCTCCAGCCCTAGAGTTAATTTTAATCTGATGTAAGTTCAAATAAGTAGATATTTTATGGAATCATTGGAATCACTGTTGTCTTTCATGGTTGAACAAGTAATTTGTTCTCACATTGAAAAATTCACTGACAGGCAGCACTGCAATATTTAGAACCCTAGGGTATGATGAACTCTGGAAAAGAGGTGGAGGAGGTGTATTTTGATCATCTTATTTGTATACATGTCTTAGGAGAATTTGCAATTTGAAGTCTAAGAAATTTTTGTTAAATTTATATTCTTTTCATACTGTCCACACAAACAACTTAACTCATTTTATTAAAAAGGAAGATAGTGATAAGGCATATAAATATTTTTGTTTTGAAGAATCAGACATTTGTACATAGCCGTCAATATCCTATTCCAACAGTACCAGATAAAGGTTAAGTGCTACAGAAATGAGAAAAGGACAATGTATAGGAGTTTTTAGTGAATTGGTCTATTATTTTATTCTTTGTCATGTTTCCATAGCTTTTAAGTTCTATGAGAGCTTTTCAGTGACTGACTTCCTTCTTATACTCATGAATCATTAGGCTTCTCTCATCCTATCCCAGAGATTATAGGAAAGTAACCTCACCTGCTGTGAAACAGTGACTACAAGAGGATCAGTTTGTAACAGTAATAATTTTATCTTGGGAAATGAAAATGAAGAGGAAACAAAGGTTATTCAAAAAAATGAATGTTGAATAAAAAGTAATGATAAGAAATGCATGTATATCCTCACTTACTAACATTTCACATGAAAATCTAACATGTAGAAATATATTTTCTAAGATATCTCTTATGCTTTAAATTTTATACATTTAGACTTAACTAATTTTTTGCTTATAAACATTATACACAACACACACACACATACACACACCATGGTTTTCTTCAAGGTAGGGTCTCACAACGTGGCCTGGAACACATTCTGTTGCTCCAGGCTCACCTTGAACCCATGGCAATTCCCCTACCTCAACCTCCTGAGGGGGCTGGAATTAAAGTCTTGTGCTACAACACCCTGTTTTTTTTTTTTTTTTTTTTGAGATAAGGTCTGGCCTCAAACTCACTTATATGACTGGGCTGCAATTCCAGCAATTCTGCTTATGTATCTTAACTACTGGAATCATGAAAACATACCACATACCAGGTTGTAAGATTTCTTTTGAACAATTTAAAGCAAGTTAAGTATTTCTTCATTGAGCCCTGATGGTGCAATTTTGTTCCAAGTCTTCATAGACTTTTGAAGAGAACACCTCTTATTTTCATGTATGCAAAGTTTACGCAATGTACTTAATGTGGCTTCCAAAACCATGGCTCTTTAAAGTCCTGCCATTACATTGCTGTTGAGCCCTACTCTGAACTTGTATATGGGAGGGGGGAAAAGGATAAGTTTGGGGAGGGGGTTCTTGGGACACTAAAGATCCTTTAGCAAAGATCTCAGACTTGAAATCTAATGCTGAGCTGTTATGATGATTAAAAGGGACAAAATCTTACATATTCTAACCTCCTTTGGAAGAGAAGCAGAAAGCAATTATTTTTCAGTAGTTTTTCCAGCTAAACCATGATATTTATTTTTCAGTAAATGATGCTGTACTGTGAAACACAAGTAAAGTTGGGTAATCATAGATAGCTTTGGTAAATTGGTTGGAAGTGAGGCATTTCGTACCCTAAATAGAAATGAAATAAAACCTATGCATGGCTAAATTTGTAAAATATATTTATATTGGAGAAATGGCTATTCAAGACCTTTACCCATTTTTAAATTGGATCATTTAATGATAATAGTGGATAAGATCATATTTTAATATCAATGTGAAAAGGCAACTAAAGAAATAGTTTACAAAACTATCAATTAGCTGACAGATAAGGTAAAATTAATTGGCAGGTAAGGTGAATCTACCTAATACTTTTGAAGAAGTACTGAGCTAAACCTCCAAAATATTAATCTGATACAATGACATCCATTTCTTTCTCTAGGTAATAAAAATCCCCCCCACACACACACATAAAAAGGAAACTATTAAGTTTACAAGTGTCTGAAGAAGAGCTAATTTCCAAGCTTATGAGGGAGAATTCATTCATTTTTAAGAGGAATCACAGAGAAATCAAAGGAGACTGTGTTACTTTTAATGTATGTCTTCCATAGACTCAGGTGTTTTAATAAACCTTGTATTGTGGATGTCTAGCCACCTGGCTGGAAGAGGTGTCACTGGGGGTAGATCCTGGGATTCAGCCCTATGGTATACCTGGGGGAAGATCTGATTTCCAGCCCAAAGGTATGCAAAATGTTTTGAGCTCTGAACTCCTGCTGTGGCTGGTTTTGCCTTTGTTGTTTTGCTTTTGTGTTTGCTGAGTGGAGATGGTTTCTCTCTGCTTAGATATATGCAAGTACCTCCTTCCTCCAGTGATGCAACTTCCCCCTGGATTGTAAACTTGAAATCAATCCCTTCCACCTATAAATTGTGCCTTGTTTGGGTGTTCATCTGAACAACATGAAAGTGTCTACACCAGAGGCCATTTGATCTAAAGCTTATTTTGACAAGCAGCCAGCAAATTTATACTTCTGATACCATCTCCAAATATATGTTATTGTATATTTGCAGTTGTGCAATTTTAGAAACATAATAGTTTAATATCAGCTTTTAAAATAACGTCACAGTTTTATGACTATAGTAGAAGTAGGGTTTTATGTGCATCAAGATTTAAAATCTTGCACAGAATCTTGGCCTTTCTAAAGTGCCAAGAAACCCTGAACTTAACCATCTTCTTAAGATAAAGAACATGTAATCTGGTCCCTATAGTTTCAAATGGGTTTATCTTGATATATTTGGGAATCAGATTAAGATTAGAAGTCACAGGCCCAAGTCATAATTTTATAGGTATGAAAATTATCTATCACAGAAATCAGAGCTTATGCCTTAAACATTGACCACTTGGGCATTAGTCTCTACTTTTGTAGCAATGAATTGAGTGTGATTCTTTTATTCTATCCTTTGCCATCTCACAAATTTAGTATCACTAAGTATTTTGGTAAATTTTAACAGGAAATCATACTATTTATAATAATAAAATATTTCCAAAGACATTTTGTATCCATGTCTTCATACTTTTGTCCATGGATTCTGTTGCCAGAAACCTTTTCTCCCTTAGACATGCATGCCTGTAATCATAATATTTTGGAGGTGAAGTCAGGAGCATCTGGAGTTCAAGGTCAGTCTCAGCTACAAAGCAAGTTAAAAGTCATCCTGTGACACATAACACCCTGTCTCAAACACATATAACAACAACAACAACAAAATATTAAATTACTGAAAAAATATAATACATTTTACTATTTTTAATGACTTTTTGATATGTGTTCCATTTAGTGAATTTGTCAAAAAGATTATTCTTTTCTTCTCAAGTGTTTTATTTGTATTTATTTATTTGAGAGACATGTATGTGACATCTTGTGTATCTGGTTTGCAAGGATACTGGGAAATCAAACTCGGGTCCATAGGCTTTGCTTGCAAGTACCTTAACTACTAAGCCATATCTCCAGTCCAAATGCATTATTTTTTTATCATACGTTTAGAGTAAATATAATAAACATCTGTGCTAATCTCAATATCATATGACATTGCATACAAGAAAAACTAGAAACCTTTATACACTAATTCAATAGTTTTCTGAATTATAAATTGTGTCACTTAGAAAAACATGTGTGTATACTTTTTATCTATTCACAAAGACATAATATCATGCTTATTCAAATAACTATTCTGTGCATACAAGGAATGCTTTTACAGATAAATATAATTTAATTGAGACTCAGATTTAGCCTACATTTATTTTAGGTTTAAAAAGTAAGATTAGATTACCCTCTTATTCTTTATTGTCAAAAGAATGTAAACTATTGTTTTGTTTTAGTCATCTACCTTACCTTCAATCTTTTGAATTTAGTTCTGCATGTTTTAGTTAAAAACATGGGATATTACTCATATTTAACTTAAACCTGCACTTCTATTTATAATAAAATCAAGGACAGTCTACTCTTGAAGAAAAGAGGTTGACTTACCTCCCAGAAGTCAATGTCATGGCATTGACATCACTGAGCTCTGAGAGGACAGCAGGGCCTTGACACCACAGTGCCAGGAGTATGTGCCAGAGAAAGAGATCACCTGGTAAGACAGGAAACCAAGGAAGCTGGTGTTCCATATTCCCTTTAAGTAATATGCCTATGCCTCAATCCACTTACGGATGTCTCACTAGCCTACCCCACCTCATCCATATCGCATGCCACTTCTATACTACCAGAGAACCAAGGCCATGACACATCAATCACAGTCTATGGTATACACTTGAATACAGATACAAGATGTTTAAAACTCAGTATAACTATGCAAATATGCATGAGCTGATATGTATAAAGGTGCAATATATGAAAGGACGAGAAGGAGAAGGCAAGTGTTATTGCTAAAGTAAGAAATTGATAGACTATGTTAAGAAGAAAGGATAAAATAATGTGCAGATGAATTTGCAGCAGAACCTTCAAATCCTAGTAAAATAATTTCATTGCCCTGAAGTCACTACTAGAAAAATGTGGGTGGGGCAAGCTTTGATATTCTAATAATTATCCTCTCAGAGATGCCACAAATAAGGAGGCCTTCTAGAAATCTGTTTTAATATCCAATTGTAAAATTATGATACCAGATAGTTTCCATAAGTTGAAAAGCATGAATTTATGCAAAGGTTACTCTGGAAAAGAAGAAGAAATGCTTAGCAACAGATTGAGGGTTAATAGCAGGGTGATATAAAAAGTAGTGGTTATTTTCTGTATGATGAGAACTTCATACTACTATTGTATTTCAAATCTTAAAAATGATAGGCCTTTAATCCCAACACTCAGGAGGCGGAAGTAGGAGGGTCACTGTGAGTTCAAGCCCACCCTAAGACTACATAGTGAATTCCAGGTCAACCTTTGCTAGAGTGAGATCCTAACTCGGAAAAAAAAAAAAAAAAAATGATAGGTGAAGGAAGTGTGTAATCCATTATCTTACAGTCCTGGCACTGCCATTTGAGTTTGATGAGTTTCAGGAAAAATTTACCTTCCACTAAAGCATACTAAGTAAAATATTTTTACTTACTGATATTTTTATAGAATATGAATATGTCTGTTATGCTTTGTATGTTTGTGGTACTTGAATAAGGCAGTAGACAGGAAAAAAAACAATGAAAATATGCTTCTTTTGGTCATGATCCTGAACTATATCAAACAACTTTATAAACAGAATCTATATTGTTTTATTCATGTAACAAAGCCAAATGAAGCAAAAAAAGGAAAGGAAGAGAAAGCCATACAGAAAAGAGGGAGAGAAAATAAGAGTTAAGTATGAAAATCTATATCAATGAACAAAAAAATGTTCATTTAAAAACAATTTCTAAAGGTTCAAAATACTTTTAGAAGATAAGAAATTAATATATTTAAGACTTTCCATAAAATATAAAGCAATACATGTCACACAGACTGGTATCTTCAGTGCTCTGACCATTGATGTAAAAACTAGTGTTCTGCTTCATTGTGCAGCCCAAGAACTATGACTTTCCTCAAGAAAACAAAACAAACTGGGACATGAGGAGCATTACGTAAAAGCTTAAGGATAACCAGTGAAATTTTGAGTGATATTTTCACAGTATTTCTTGGAGACTTTGATAAACTAACTTACAAGCCAGTGACTTTTAAGTATATTTTGTTACTTTACTTTTATTATTATTATTATTATTTAAAAACTGCAATTTTGTTTCACAAAGGCTACCTTCTCCCTGGAAGTAGTACAGATTCATGCCTGTTCATTGATAAATGTCTATTCTTTCTATAGTTTGAAAATATCTCCATCTTGATACTTCTTTTCTAGCCTTGTCATTCATAGAAGTGGTTACTGCAGTGTTCACAGCATACTACTGAGATTTTTATGACCTTTTTTCATAAATGCAAGACAATGTGTCCTACTACATGTGAAATGGATTTGAGATATTTTACCTGTGTTCTAAGTGTTGTTTTTACTTTTCTGAGTGGGGTCATTTAGAATTCCACTCCCATGAAGCACATCATCTATGGAGGAGGGAATGGATGATAAAGTGATATGATAAAGCCTTTCTGAGAACACATTAATAATGACAGGGCAGACTGCTGGATGGTTCTGTGTTTAACTGCTATTTTGTCTAAAACTTGAAAAGTTTCAAGCATGTCAAACCTATAATCTATGGGTGGCAATAAATTACTTATGTTTATTTTGCATGATGTCATGACACAAAATTTTCATCTACAAAGTGCATGCTTGAGAAGCACACAATTTTTTTGGACCCATATTCCTAGATGTCTTGGGCTACCTACAGACCATGTGCCATGTTTAGATAGTCCTGCAAGGAACAGGTAGAGAGACCCTACAGGTTTGTTATTATTTTCATTGGTGTTTCAGAGTGAAGTCTGCTTACTCTCAATATAATTAGAAGGAGAATAAGACGTTTCCTAGTCTCTCACCTCTGCCTCTCTTACAACTTCATTGTGATCCCCTAACTTAACTTTCCAAATTAAAGGAATGTGATGACTTCTGCTTATGCATTTTATTCAGCTGTGTTGTTTGGGTAGGCAAGCCTAACATAATTCATCTTTCTCTTTATACTTCACCCTCACATCCTAAGGAAAATGAGAAACCAAGAATGAGCTAAAGGAAATAAAGTTAGAGAGTGGGGGAGTATAAATTATTATTATTTGTACCAAGAGCTAAAAACTAACAAGAGGACATAACCCTGTCATTGAAGTAAATAGAGTTCCTAGGTGAAGAGAGTACAAGTAGCATGGGACAAATGACTATTATCATACCTTCTGTTCCAAGTTCTGTACGTTTTGCACAGGTAAAGGACAGAGACTATCTTATACATCATTATAATCTCAGCTGTTAGTACTTTTAGAAAGAATGTAAATGTTTATTTTTCATTATAAATTTTAACAGCAATGTTGTTACCTTTCTCTGTGCTCGCAGATATGTTTTTGTTCTCATGGTGGCAGGGATTTCTTGATTTTAATACTAAGCTATTCAACTGGTTTCACCTAGTATTTCTGGTACCTGATTTCCCATGCTAAAAAATTATCATCTTAAGGTTTTGATCTATATTCAATTACTTTATTTATCTGTCATTTAAATGTAAAGAAACAGCCTTTAAAGTGTAGCATGTATAGAGTTTTACAGTAGGGAAGGCAGTTCTTTGAATACTAATCTTGTCATAGCATTACAACAGTGAAACATTTTACAAGATTTGTATGTGATGTCTTGTTTCTGTAATAAAATATCCAAAACTAAGTTTTTAAAGGAAAAAGAGGCTTATTTATCTAACATTTGGACATTAATAGTTTCAGGTCAGTAGTTCCTATTTATGACCCTAGTGAGGGCCACATTGATCCAAACAGTGGTCACAACATAATGAAGAAGCAGAAGAGGAAAGGACTGTGTGCAGAAGAGCTTACATATGTTGGGTGGCCTTGCTCCTATCAAGCCCTAGTTCTATGAGGCTGTGAGTTCCTACTGAGATTAAGACAGCAGGATACACAAAGAGTAGTATTTCCTTCATCAATCAATATTGAATAATAAGAGAACTCTGATGTCTTCTATGTTTTCTATGTCCAAGAGTATCAAGTAAAGTCTGTCCTCCAAAAGGTGTTTGACAACACATGGTAACATTTTTGATTGATGTTATATGCTGATAACCTCAGGTAGGTAGAGCTCATGGTGTAACTGAACATCCCACATTGCACAGTGGAGTCCCCCACTGCATAGATTTATCTGGCTCAAATGTCATAAGCAACAATGGCAATAAACATTGACTGATTTTTCCATGCAGTACTGCAAAACCATGAGTAGGCATGGTCTGTATACCTGACACATTCACACAGCCAAAATTATACTCACCCTTGACATGGCCAAGCACAGAATGTTCTGATGAGGCATGTCTAGATTGTACCTTTTGCTTGGTGTTATCTACACAGACAGTACTTTGTCGCTGGAGGAAATTAAATCAGGCTGTCACAGTTTTTTTCTTTGTCAAAGCCTTGCTGATTGCTACCTAACACATTTCCCAGCAAGTCATACTTGCCAATGATGGCACACTGACAATTTGATGGTTTGCCTGACATTTCATATGCTCCTGGAGTTAATTTGACAATTATGTAATAGCCAGTACTGTCCTTTCTATCTGTAAGAGAAGAAAATAGATGAGTTGAGATCTTAATATAGATACAGCTTTCAGAGTTTTGTTGTATGCTTTTGTATACATTTCCATTTTTCCTCTCTGCCTGCATTAAGTACTCTGGCTCTGAATTTACTGACAGATGTTAAAGCTATTGCCAGCCTCTAATAAGCCAGATGATTCTTACATTTCTTACTGTTTCCTCCACTTAGAAAACATTTTTCTGCTTAAATACAACCCATTGGTTAATATCCAGACTTTCTGGTATGTCTTTTCTTTTCCCAAGTTAAAAGTAATCATTTTAATCTGAGGCCCAGTGCACTCTGTTTGTGTGCTTTTCTGACTCACTTTCTGGCATGTGACCTGAACCAAGTCAAAAGAGATTATATCTACAAAATTCTACTATTGTTGTATGTATAAAGATGTCTTCTTTATCAGGATTTTTTCTGAGGAATTACTCTGTTTTAAATGGGTCTACATCTATGTTCTAGAAGGAAAGGGCCTTCATACAAATATTTCCTATATAATGGAAAGAAAAAAAACCTAAAAATAATTATGAGTATCATGATGAATATATATTTACTATATTTACAAAATGAACAAGATATTCCCATGTCTCTCAAATGGTTTTATAGTTTATAGCTCAGATACTAACACCAGAACCTAGTTACCAAGGATATGGTGATGTTCTTTATTATTTCTTAATGGATGCATAAAACATGGAAACTGTGCATACAAATGTCTTGCAGAATGTTTACTATACCAATCATGCTAAAATATTGGTCTTGTGGGTAATTTCCTTAAAATTTTGCCAATGCATGTGTCATTTTGTGGAAGAGTTTTGCTTTTTGGGTTGTGGTGTTTATTGTTTTCTTTTTTATATGTTTATTTTCTTGACAGGATCTTGCTGTTTAGCCTAGGCTATTGCAAACATGTAGTTCTCCTCCTTCAGCCTCCCAGGTACTGGGATTACAGGCATTATACCACCACACCTGGTTGTTGGCAAGTTCTGTTCTTAGGTTTTCACTATCTGATACCTTAGTTTTGTATCTTTACTTTGTATAGCAGTGTAGTTCATAATTACTATAATTATTTAAACAAATTTAAAGTAAAAATTTAAAATTGAACTTTGCCATATATTTTACATAATTATTGAATAATTTATGTCTCGTGTCTCTTAATCCTGAGTGTATCTAATGTGTTTAGCTTTTGAAGAAAAGTGGGCATATTTCTTTTCTCATTCTTAGACTGACAACAACACAAGCTCTTTTGTTTTAGAAACTAAAAAGTGGAGCTTGAGAGATGAGCCAGTAAAAGCACTTCCATGCAAGCATGAGGACCTGAATTTGAGCACCAACACCCACATAAAAAGATAGGCCTGACCACACATGCCTCTAATCCCAGTCCTCAGTGGGGAAAAGACAGGACTCTGGTTAGTCAGTGTGTTGGAAAATGGTAGTTCCAGGTTCAGTGTGACTCTAATTCAAGGAAACAAAGCAGAAGAGCTCTGGTCTCTACGGACATGTGCACTGAGTACATGCATCTGCTCACACACATGAATAAACTATACTCACTACACGTGGCACCACTTCTGAAACAAAAAATATGACAAACACTTTTAAGTTACACTATATCTCAAGAGCATTAACTATAATTCCTGATCTGTGGTACAAAACACCCATATCAGAAAAAGTTTGAACTTTCAAATACTTAAACCCATACCAAATCAATATGTGCATATGAATGAAAAATATATAATGTTCAATCTCCTAATGAACAAACAGTATATTCAGAGGACAGAAAAGGATATTGTAACTACACACTTAGAATTATGTTAGGAATGTGTCTTTCTTAGCATATAAAAATACTGATAAAATAACCATTAAATCTCAATTATTTCATTCTTATTCTTATCAGTCAATAACAAAACATATATCATAAGCATTTACAACTGAACATTTTGGAATGTTTATTAGAATAAGGAAATAATATTTTTGAACTGATAGTTAACATATATATCTACAATATTAAACAGCTGTCTCTTTTGACTTTCATAAACACTTCATGGCTTACTTATGCATGTTATATAAAATAGGAAGAACTGAGGAGGAGACAGTAAATATCAGTCACCTGTTTTGTAAATATGCATTCCCTGTGTTTCTTATTGGCTCTCCATGAAGTTGTACAAATCACAACTTCAAAATAACTGTAAACTGTATCAAAGAACCATTACATTACATTTATTCATTTTTGCAAACATATCTTACGTTTTAGAAATATAGGTAAATTTCATTAAATCTTTAGGATGTTTCATGGTGTCTATTAAGGAAACAACCAATTGGTTATATGAAGGGACCAAAAATGATATGGGAAAGTAGCCCAAGGAAGCAGATTGGAAAATGATGTGTTTAAACCAAATAAATAAAAGCAGAAGGTCTTAGACAAATGTGGCCTAATTGATAGGGCATAATTTTAATTTGCAAAGCTCACAGATGTATGTTTTCTGTTATTTTTCGACCATTAGTGGTTGATGATTGGATGCAGGGAGACATTGCTGTCTTTGATTGTAAGAGAAATACAGAAAAAGAAAGCATTTTATAAAGAATATGCACCTTGGAGGTAGAAGGCCTGAGATCTAGTCAGAAATATGCTACTGAGTATGTGGGCAACTGAGAATACTATTATATAACTATATGAAGTTAAGTGATTCCTTGTATCTGGATATTTTAAATTTTATGAATCTGAAGACATGCTTCATAGAATGTAAGTTTACTCATAACTTAGTGAAATAAACTTTGTAATGCACCAATTATAATTTATGTTTTCACTGCATTTGTACATCAGTTAATTATTTTTCCTTCATAGAAAAAAAATGCTGTAATATTAAGAAGAAACTAATATTACTAAAGATTACCAAAAGTTAGACCAGGTAGATAGCACAGTGGATAAAGTGCTTAATGCTTAAGCACGGGCATAAAATGTCTCACGGGTGTCATGGCAGAAGCCTGTAAGCCCAGCATTGGGGAAGCAGAGGCAGGAGGATCCCTAAGGTTTACCGACTAGCTAGTCTATCTAAATCATTGAACTCTAGGTTCATCAAGAGACTGTCACCAAGAACAAAAGTGGAGAATGTTAGGGGAAGACAACAAAGTTTACCTCCGGCTTCCACATTCATGCATGTACACATGCATGCACATCTGTACACACAGAGTAACTACACACATATTCACAAGAAAAGCAGAGGGGGGGGAGGGAGAGAGAGAGTATGAATCACTATAATTGAAAGAAATTATGAAACTCAGTCATGGAAATGGTGTGAATGGCAAGATATGTAAAGTGAGAGCTTACCATGTCAGCAAATGTCTTCGACAAATGTTACTTACATCTTATGTGGTCTACACAACTACTCTGGGCGTAGATTCACTAAATAATCTTCCTCTATTAACTGAAGTGTAAAATTACCTTTAAAATGCTTTCTTAAGTGCTTAACTAATATCTAAGCTCATGTCAGCAATAAATTTGATGGTGATTTCAAAACTCACCTCTAATGTTAAGAAATACTAAATGATTTATAAAGAAAACTATTCCAATTGCACTTATTTGTGATCCATATTTGAAAGCATGTGTAAAAATTTTTACTACACAGTTATATTTACAATATATGTGAAATATTTTTATTTAAGTGTAAATTATTGTAGCTTTCTTTGGTCTTATTATTTTCTTGATAATAAAGTACTATGTTTTGTTTACTTGATTATAGACGAAAGGTTCTCAAACAATGACACCCTCTGGCACCCAGAAAAAAGTGAAGAGAACGCTTCCCAATCCCCCTCCAGAGGAGGCTGCTGCAGGAGTTCAGTCAGCCTACAGCCCAGTGGGCACTGTGTCCAGGAGAAGGGTCTGTAGATCAAACACAATGGCTCGAGCCAAAATTCTTCAGGACATAGACAGGGAGCTTGATCTGGTAGAAAGGGAATCTGCGAAGCTTAGAAAAAAGCAAGCAGAACTGGATGAAGAAGAAAAGGAGATAGATGCCAAGCTGCGGTACCTGGAGATGGGAATCAACCGGAGGAAAGAGGCACTGTTGAAAGAGAGAGAGAAGAGGGAACGCGCCTATCTGCAGGGGGTAGCCGAGGACCGTGACTACATGTCCGACAGTGAAGTCAGCGGTACCAGGCCCACTCGAATAGAAACTCAGCATGGCATCGAGCGACCCAGAACTGCCCCCCAAACGGAATTCAGCCAGTTTATACCACCACAGACCCAAACAGAATCTCAGCTGGTTCCTCCCACAAGTCCTTACACCAAATACCAGTACTCTTCGCCAGCCCTTCCCACCCAGGCACCCACCCCGTACACCCAGCAGTCCCATTTCCAACAGCAAACATTGTACCATCAGCAAGTCTCACCCTATCAGACCCAACCAACCTTCCAAGCCGTGGCCACTATGTCCTTCACACCCCAAGCGCAGCCCACACCAGCCCCACAAGCGTCTTACCAGTTGCCGTCGCAGATGATGGTCATCCAGCAGAAGCCTCGGCAGACCACCTTGTACCTGGAGCCCAAGATAACCTCTAACTACGAGGTGATTCGCAACCAGCCTCTGATGATAGCACCGGTTTCCAGCGACACCACGTATGCCATGTCCCACCTGGGTAGTAAGTACAACACTCTGGACCTGCGGATAGGCTTGGAGGAGAGAAGCAGCATGGCCAGCAGCCCCATCTCCAGCATCTCGGCTGACTCCTTCTATGCGGACATGGAGCACCATGGGCCCCGGAACTACGTCCTCATTGATGACATCGCGGACATAGCCAAAGGAACGGCCACGCTGAGCAGCGCCTTTGGGCTCCACGACAAGGACCTGTCTAAGGCAGACCGATTGCTCAGGTCCACCGAGACACGGAGGTCCCAAGAGGTGGCCGATTTCCTAGCGCCCCTGCAGACTTCCTCCAGACTGCACAATTATGTGAAAGCCGCCGAGGAAGAGCCCATGGAGGACCCTTACGAGTTAAAGCTCCTGAAACACCAGATCAAACAGGAGTTCCGTCGAGGGACAGAGAGCCTGGACCACCTGGCTGGGCTCTCCCACTATTACCACGCAGATACGGGCTACAGACACTTCCCCAAGTCCGAGAAGTATAGCATCAGTAGACTCACTCTTGAAAAACAAGCCGCCAAACAGTTACCAGCAGCCATACTCTACCAAAAGCAGACCAAGCATAAGAAAGCCCTAATCGACCCCAAAGTATCCAAGTTTTCACCTATTCAGGAAAGCAGAGACCTTGAACCTGATTACTCGAGCTATATGACTTCCAGTACGTCATCTGTTGTTGGTATTTCTTCCAGGGCAAGGCTTCTTCAAGATGATATTACGTTTGGACTCAGAAAAAATATTACGGATCAACAGAAGTTCCTGGGCTCGTCGCTGGGCTCTAGCCTGGGCACGCTGGGCAGCAGCATCCGCTCGGCTCTGCAGGACGAAGCAGACAAGCCCTACAGCAGCAGCAGTGGCAGCCGCTCCAGGCCCTCCTCCAGGCCTGCCTCGGTCTACGGGCTCGATTTGTCCTTGAAGAGGGAGTCTTCCAGCTCATCATTAAGATTGAAAGCTCAAGAAGCAGAAGCCCTTGACGTCTCCTTCGGCCATGCCACATCCTCTTCCAGAGCTAAGCCGACCAGTCTGCCCATTAGCCAGAGTAGAGGAAGGATACCCATCGTGGCTCAGAATTCTGAAGAAGAAAGTCCACTGAGTCCCGTTGGCCAGCCAATGGGGATGGCTAGGGCTGCAGCTGGGCCGCTGCCACCTATCTCTGCAGACACGAGGGATCAGTTCGGATCAAGCCACTCACTGCCTGAAGTTCAACAACACATGAGAGAAGAATCCCGGACTCGGGGCTATGACAGGGACATAGCCTTCATCATGGATGACTTCCAACATGCCATGTCAGACAGTGAAGGTAAATGGGGCCTCACACTACCCTGTTGCCCTCAAAACTCAAACTCCTGTTTCTCTGCATGGTTAGTTTTCCTTCTCCAAAGATGTATTCTGTCTTTCATGGTGCATTTTTTGTTTGCATGCTTACTTCAATTTTCTTTCTTGTACATGGAAATTTTACCTTTATGTACAGAGTTTGTGGCATGATTTTGTTTGGTTTTGAGTTTGTTCTTTTCTTCTGTCACTTGATTGTTAGCTTGATTTGTTTTGTGTCTGCTATTCTTAAATAATTATCAAATAGTAGTATCAACAAAATATGGCCATCCTTTGAAATGCATAGTTGAAACAAATTTTTCCCATTGTATAGTGTTTTTCATTTGTTTAAGTGTATTTTTAAATGTTGGGTCAATTTTATTTTGTGAAATAATTAAGCATTAGAGCCGTAAGTATTTTTATGAAAGTCTTTATAATAGAAATAAATGTTGAAAATATCAGAGGACCTTCTCTTTGTGAGAAATTTTGAATCATTTGACTGTCCATGGCATTGCTTTTGTAACATCACCTATTTTTTCAAGTTTCTCATATTGAACCAATCAATACTCACAAACTAAAAACTAGCTTAAAATGGAATACTTTTTTTTTTTTTTTTTGCTTAATCCTAGAGAACTGTAAATATGTTGGAAAATCATCTAGTGCAAATCTAATGAGAGAAGAGTGTTACAGAAATGTGAACAGCTTTGTTCATACCACCAGGATTTGTAGATCCTCTTCGTTCATTTCTTTCTCTCTTTTTTCTTTCTTCATTCATGTTTTTATTCCTTCCTTTCTGTTCCTCTCCCTCCCCCCTTTTCTCTCTCTCTCTCTCTCTCTCTCTCTCTCTCTCTCGGAATATGGTCTCATTCTGTAGCCCAAGTTGTCATCAATTTTTACTTATCTTTGTGCTTCAGCTTCCAGAGTGCTGGGATTATGGATGTGAACTACCATGTGTGTTGTTTTTAAATTCCTTACATACTTTGCATTTGAATGTATAACTGGCTCAAATAAAACATTTCTATAAAAGACATTATTACTTCATTCCTTTGGATTCCGTGGAATGAAACTAATATGAATATAAATTCAGTGAATACTCATAAGGAAATATGGTTTCATGAGGAGTGTTTTCTATTTCCATTGCTTATCTCAGATGTAACTTTACAAATACAAATCCAGAGTTTTTACTGAACTACAGCAGCCACTGGTTCTGGAGTAAGAAGAATTATCACCTTCGCTGATGAAATTTTAGTATACTAGCTAGTGTTATCTTTTTATGATTTATTTTGTTTTCTTCTCTCTAGGCTGATGGGTTGACCACTTTTATTGATAGTTTGTTATTTAAGTAAAAATACTCCATTTGTGTCCATTTTTATTTAGCCACTTGTTTGAATCAACCTACATAGCTTAACAGGATTTGTGATAGTATGTGGAAACAGTCTTTAATATTTCTTTACTGTGTTTTCTAATACACGTTTTTAAATGTTTATTTATTTATTTATTTGAGAAGAAGAAAGAAGTAGAGAGAGAGAATGGGCACGCCAGGACCTCCAGCCACTGTAAATGAATTCCAGATGAATGTATCCCCTTGTACATCTGGCTTACTTGGGTCCTGGAAAGTTGAACAGGGATCCTCTGGCTTTGCAGGCAAATGCCTTAACCGCTAAACCATCTCTTCAGCCCCTACTACACATTTGTTATATGTAGAAAATTATGAAAGAGTAAGAATCCTTTCAATACCAACATTTGTAAAAGGAAGAGAAAAGTCTGCCATATATATGGTATAAGTAAACAATTAAGAACTGTGTACACATATATGAACATATATTTGGAAAATTTTTGACATATCTGCTTATTCCTCAGGAATATTTTTTTAAATTTTTCTTTGATATATAAATGTGGAATTGAGTATTTTTCATCTCTGTCTTTGAATGCTGAGTGCTCATTGTCATCAAAGACTGAAAACTGACTTTGCTGAAGTAGGTGATATGACATCATGCAGAATCCTAAAATAGCTACAGAGGATGCCAAAGAAGAAAATAATTGAAATGAAATTTAGTTAATAAAATGTATTTTAAAAAATAGGCAAAATTATCCACAAACATTATCAATGTGAAATTAGATAAAAGTCAACTATAATGAATTCAACTACATTCATAATATTATATGTATGAATCAGAAATTATCTTTAAAATATGTGCATAGTAAAATACTAATTTTTGTTATTTTAATAAACACAAACATATAGCTTTTTCTAATGAGCAACACTTGTTTGCAATCATGGATTTGCTGGATATTTAAGGAAAAACTTAAAATCTATTTTCCCAATATCATTATTTGCTGTATTTATGACTCAAATGTTAGGAGCTTTTAAACAAAGTTTAGAAAATGCCATACTGTGGACTAGAGAAATGGCCCATGTGTAAGAAAACTTCCCATTTCAGAATGAAAGCCTAATGGGCCCTGCAACTTCCTAGGTTCAATGAATCAGCACTCACATAAACAGCTGGGCATGGCCATGCATATTTGTAACCGAAGTCCTGTTGTGAGCTAAGATCTGAGATTCCTTGGGCTCTTGGAAACACCAAGAACCACACACTCAGCAAGAGACTTAATCTGAAAGAAGCATGTGGTTGACTGATGGAGGGGGCATTTGTCATTCTCCTCCAGCCTCTATATGCATCTACATGTGTGCATATCACATACATACTCACAGAAAGAGAGAGATACACACACAAAAAAAGGAAACATAATAATAAACCTGTAACAGAATGTTACAAAGATAATGTTTAAATAATTCAAATGCAACAGCTTGTTTAGTATCAAATTAGATGCTTTCAAAGTTGTCTGTGATTCCTTTGAATTCAATTATACTTGATGTTATACACTATTAGGTGTTTTCAGTTGAATGCTATATGACTTGTTTTATTATGTCATTTTCCCCAAAATACATCTGATTCCATGTCTCCACAAAAGTATGTCAACTATCTGTATTTATCTGCCTAAGTCTTTTCCTACCGAACTCACTATCTTATTGACCTGTATGTGATAGTGAACAAATTAAACTTATGGTGAAAATGTTCCTGTAAATTATTCTAGGCACCAAAATTAACCTTTTGAATTATACAATAGTGAATCCAAGAAGTCATTGCCAACATTTTACAAAGAGGGTATTAATCTCCAGAAAAATATTTGGCCATTGTTGTAGACATCTCCATGATGCTGAGATGAACATTCCAACAAGACACAGTTCACAGAAGGAAGTATTTTATTTCAAGCTTACAAATCTAGGGGAAAGTTCCATCAATGATGGGAGGAGCTGGCTCCCATTCATAAATTTACAAGGAGAGAAAAAGCACCACCAGCCAAAAAGCATCCCCCAAAAGCAGCAAACACAAACCTGCAGCAAGTAGCACCTCCAGAGCTCAAACCTCTGCATATTTTGGGCTGGAATATGTAGGATTCAACCTAAACACATCTTTGTGCTGGACCCCAGGATCTGCTCCCCGTGACATCTCCTCCAGCCAGGTAGCTAGAGACCCAAGTTACAAGCTTAATAAAGTATCTGTGTCTATGGGGGACATACACTCAAACTACCATGATCATGTTAGAAATGCTGTTTTAAAAAATGTTTTTTGACAACTTCTATACATAACATACAAGGTAAAGTATACTGATCATACTGATCATAATGCCCTCCCACCACCTTGGTCTCTCTTCTTGAATCCTCCCTCCACTGAACCCCTTCATTTTTCTTCAATTATTCCTTCTATTTTGATATCAGAATTTTTTTTACCTTCATATTATGCAGGTCTTCCTTTTTCTCATTTTTGTTTTTTGAAGTAGGGTCTTGCTCTGGCCCAGGCCAGCATGGAATGCACTATGTAGTCTCTTGGAGGCCTTGGCCATCATAGCAATCTTCCTACTTCCACATCCTGAGTGCTGGGATTAAAGGTGTACACCACCATTTCCCGACAAGGCTTGTTTATGTGGCATTAGTCACCATGAGGTCATGAACGTAATGGCTACTTAGTGTCTGGAAGACAACATTTCTAAGAACTCCTGTCCTTTTGACTCTTACCTTCTTTACACCACCTCTTTTTCAATGGTCCCTGAGTGTATGTTAGAGATAGCTATCAGTGTTCCACACTCCACTGTCACTCGTTAGGACTTTGATGAATTTTTATTACAGTAATCACCAATCTGAAGAGAAATATTTCTCTAAACCAACATGACAGTAGCATTAATATGTAAGCATAAACAAAAATATTTAGAGAGTCATTTGGTGGGGATGCTATTTTTTCATTAAGTATATACTTGGGGTAGGTGGGAGATTGCTCAGTGAATAAGACCATTTGCTATGCAAACATGAAGACCCCAGTATGTTTCCCAGCACTCATTTAGAAAGCCAAGCCTGGCTGTACATAACTAACTGTAACCCCAGTTTTCAGGGGGTCAGAGATAGGAATATCATAGGACTTGCTGATCACCCATTCTAACTGAAAACTAGAGAGCTCCAGGATCAGTGAGAGACTGCGACTCAAGAGAATAAGGTGGAAAAGTGATAATAGTGGACAACGGACATCTTCCTCAGGATTCTGCACATGGCACACACATTTTTACAAACATCATTCATACATCACATACACATACTACATACCACACAAATACACCAAAAAATATGCTTCTTAAAAACTGTGGCTCCACCATAATAGATCAACAATCATTGTTGCAGCTAGCCCTATGTAAATCTGGCACGTAATGAGAAAGATGGAATGCAACACAAAAGTAGACTCATTCTTCCCTGATTTTATATTCATAAAAGAGGATTGTGGGTATATTGTTCATTCCATTATATGTTGGGCTATTGTTAGAAATAGGAAATCTAAGTAGGTAATTAGAATTGAATATAATTTTAATCAGGTTCTGTTTATCTTATTTGTATTTCATAGCCAAGAAAAACACACATGATTTAAGAGTGTTTTAAATACAAATAGAAAACTTAAATATTCAAATCAAATCAGACATTATTTAGGACAATCACTTATTGAAAATTAATTGTTCTTTTCCTTTTTGAGAAATATGCAATGATGACTTATATGACATGCAAAAAATATACTGTCCCTAGTGAGTTTGAGAATAATCTAGTGAAAGTCCTCAGCTTAATGACTAAACAATGAATTTGTTTTAGTTCTACTAACAAACATCTTTTATGCCAAATTTTTAAAAATTTATTCATTTGCCATCAAATGAACACTGCAGTATAACATAATAATTATTGAACATATTATTTCAAAAAGTATAAATTATTTATTTTAGAGACAAATTATTTTATTTAAAAACTGTTGCTATCCTTATTATGATACTTATCATCTTTCTCTATTTAAAGACTAATTACTCAATTTTGTAAATGATTCTTTAACATTATGCCATGTGTAAGACATTGTTGTTATTGCTGAGGGAGGAGAAAACAACACATGAGCGTTCTCTTCAAGCAGCTTGTAGTCTAATAGGAAGATCAGCTATGTACATATGAAGCCAGATATAAACTACTAGATTTCCTCAACAAAGATTGATGGAATCATAGCATCTCATTTCTTATTCTGTATTTACTGAGGACAGACTCACTGGTTAGGAATCAGTACTATATAATGTCACAGGTGCATACACTAGATTGCCCAACAAAGAAATAATGAGAATACCCTAAGGGAAGAATTTGGGGAGGAAATTTTGGATGAGAAAGTAGTCAGAGATAGACAAAAGGTAATACTGTAATGACTTAGGAGCACTGAATCTGTGGCTTTATAGAATCTATGGTAACAGGAAACAGATTGAGAGTACCATTTCTCAGGATGAGCCATGGAGAAGGATTAGTCCAGCTGCCAATAATGAAGCACCAATGTATTTCCAAAGGGTCCCCATTTGAAAGATAACAAAAGTTTAAAAGGTAACCATTAATAGTAATTTCAGTTTTATATTTCAATTATAAAGGGATATTTAACCCCTACATAGTACCATTAAGAGTTTATAAAACATTGTGAAATTTCTAAGTAAGTAACTTCTTAAAAAAAATAATAGTTTTCTAGGTATGGTGGCACACACCTTTAATCCCAGCATTCTGAAGGAGGACCACCATAAGTTTGAAGCCAGCCTTATACAACATAGTAAATTCCAGGTCAGCCTGGGCTAAAGAAAGAACTTTCTTCAAGAAAAGGAAAGAAAAATAGTAGTCTTATTTGTATGAAAAATTCTCATCACTAGATTTTTTAAGAAAAATATTTTATTTTATTTTATTTACTTGAGAGAAAGGAGAGCAGATAGAGGAAGAATGGGCACACCAGGACCTCCAGTCACTACAAATGAACTCCAGACACATGCCCCATTGTGTACATCTGGCTTATGTGGGTACTGGGTAATCAAACCTGGGTCCTTTGACTTCACAGGAAAGTGCCTTACCCACTAAGCCCCAGATCTTATATATATATATACAGCCCCAGATTTTATATATATATAAAACCTCACAACTTATGCAAAATATTAGCCACAAATGTTGAGGTTCACATCACTTGTAACTTATAGAGCTCAAATGTCACAATCTCATTTTCATTTTCAGAGTTGTTAACACTGTCTACATTTACTATCCTGAGTGGATAGATTTTCTATTTTGGTTAGCCACTATAGGAATTGTAGCAATCAGACACAATCAAAACTTCTAGTTGAGAAAAGTTGGTAGGGCAACAGGATGGAGGCATTCTCAAGGGGTCACAGGGAATAAGCAAATAGTAAAAATACGTTGTCATACATCAGAAAGAAGAGTCACTTTCATTACTCCCATGCTTATGTTGATGAAGGAACACAAAACCCTCTGTACAGACTGCTTCCTCAATACTCAAAGACACTAAGCGTCATCACATCCAGTTTTCTTTGCCTCCCTACTCAACCACCAGTGGGTGCATGGGGAAAAGTTGGGTAAATGTGATTAAATGGTTGTTAGGCTCCCAATTCTCCCCCATGGTCTGTTACACTCCCTCATTTGTTTCCTGTTTCAGATCCTTTGTTGGGATGCTCAGTGGATATTTGTGATTTTGTGTCATTCTTAAAAGAGCCTGGGTTATCAATAGCTTTGTAACAGCAGAAACTAAAAGCAGACATCTAGGTACCCATGCTGGAATGCTAAAGAGCTTGTCTGTGAGACACTGGAGTCTTTCTTCAACTCTTCACATTTAAAGCTATTAGTTACGGTACATCAGAAGATGATTTATTAAGAGAAAACCAATCTTTTTTTTTTTTTTTTCCAGTTACCTTCTAGGGACAAAACATCTGACCAGCTTATTGGAAGAATTTTTTTTTTTTTCAGGATTACAATTTTGAGAGGAAGTTCCATTGTGGCAGAGCAACCAGCCAGCTCACACCTTCATTCATCAGTAACAGGGAGGGAACAGGAAGAATGAGCATGCTAGTGAACATTCCTGTAGGGCTGGGCTGCTAAGCCTTTGTGACATGCTTCCTCTTGCCAGCCTCCACCAGTTGGGACTGATGATGAGGTTCAGTCACAAACTCTGAGGTTGTGCAGGACATTTCACATTGAAACCACTATATTCTTCTAGTACACATAGCACCCCTTCCAAAATTGGCCAGTTTCCATAAGCCTCCAACCTTACATCTCCCTGCCTCAGCAGAAAACCTTGCTCTTGCTACCAGGAGGGCAGGAAAAAAAAGCTGGCAAGAATGGATGATGGAAACTTCCAGCCCTCTCTCCTGCAGACCTGATTGTTAATTAGTTAGTTAGTTAGTTAGTTCTTAACTTTTTCTTGGGAGAGAAAAGCTGTTCCTCACTTCTCCAAAATTTGAATTCTCGTCCTTTTTCATTTTCGGATCTGTACTTCCACTCATCAGTATTCTGTTTGAAAATTAAATTTGCAACTTCTCTTTTCTTGATGGATCTCTCTCTTTCTCTCATGTGCATACACACAGACACACCACAATGAGCACAGAGACATACATATGTTGGTTGTACAACTCAACATACCTGCTCATCTTCATCCTTGATCTTTGCTTCACTGCAAAACTTCTTGAAAGAAACATCTTCCTATACTTATTCCACTTCTATAGGCTTGACTGTCCAGCCTCCTCTCCTATCATGCAAAAAACTTTTCCTACTAGATTAGTTTTAGGCATGAGACTGAGACTACATCATTTCCCTCTTACCTTGGATTAAGCTGTGTTCTCTGCCCCTCCAGTGTGCAGATGGCCATTGTTGGAAACTCAGCCCCTATAATGTAAGCCGAGCCAATAAATCCTCTTAAATACATACATACATACATACATACATACATACATACATACATGTTTTTCCTCTAGAATACCCAGATCTGTTTTAATATTAACCTATCAAATGCCCATGGCATGTATGTTCCCAGCAGTGACACATAGGGTACTCTTAAAAATAAATATCTTTATTTATTTGCAAATGTCACAGAAATATCACATTTTGAAAAATGTTGACTCAGTGTTATAGCTAACGAGGACATATTGCTACTGGATTTATATAATAGTGGAAAATTGACAAAAAATTCCATAATCAAGATATATAGTTTTTTTTTTGTTTGTTTTTGTTGTTGTCATTTATTTATTTGAGAGAGACAGACAGAAAGAGAAGGAGGTAGAAAGATAGAGAATGGGCATGCCAGGGCCTCGAGCCCCTGCAAACAAACTCCAGATGCATGCACCCTCTTGTGCATCTGGCTAACGTGGGTCCTGTGGAATTGAGCCTCAAACCGGGGTCCTTAGGCTTTACAGGCAAGTGCTTAACTGCTAAGCCATCTCTCCAGCCCATATAGTTGTTTTCTTTTTAATCTTAGTGGTATGTTATAGATTGTAGGAAGAGAGTAGTATATGAAAACTAATGGAATTATGTTAAACAGTATAACATTTTCATTCATTTATTTATCCCCTCATCTAACTTTTATTTCATATCAGGATGTTCAGATGTTGTTGTGTGTGATTGTGTACTCTTTTATTGTGCTCTGAGATGTTGCACCATTTTTCTGAGTATTTACTGTATATTTTACAATAATGAGGAAAATTATATTTCTTGTCCCTTTGTGTATTATGTTTAAAATGCATGTATATTAACATCAAGTCTAGTGCATGTTAATACTGTAGAACACCTGCTTCCCTCTATCATCTGTATTAGTTGCAGTTGCAATGTATGATGTTTCCTTGGTCTCCAAAGCCTACCATTTGCGTCGTGAGGAAACGGATTGGTTTGATAAACCAAGGGAGTCTCGTTTAGACAATGGACATGGTCTGGACCGAAAACTACCAGAAAGATTGGTTCACCCTAGACCACTCAGTCATCACCAAGAACAAGTAAGTGCTGCATTTACTACTTCTTTTATTTATTAGCAACAACAGAAGTAATTTCTAATGTAGAATGATGGTCTATTTTCTTAAATATTTTTCAGGCATGTTTACAGATTCTTTTGTGTGTGTGTGACTTAGTTAAAAGAAAGTACCTCACTTTCATAAGCTCTGATTAACCTTGGGTCAATCCAGCCCATTTAAATTATTCATTCTTACAATATCTAATATTCAATTTGTGTACCACTTCTATTACTGAAATATAAGGAGAACATATGAGCTCCTAAAGAGCTTACAAGAATATCAGACAACATAGCCGGGCGTGGTGGCACATGCCTTTAATCCCAGCACTTGGAAGGCAGTGGTAGGTGTGTCTCCAGGAGTTCGAGGGCACCCTGAGACTACATAGTGAATTCCAGGCCAGCCTTGGCTAGAGTGAGACCCTACCTTGAGGCCCTCCCCCCAAAAAGAATATTGGACAACATAGAATAGATTTGTATGATTTTTCAATACTTTCCAATAACTTTATGTTCAAAGGCTAAGAAATACCAAATAATTAGGATGACCAAGCCAAGCTAGCAATGAGAAAAAGCTTCACAGGAAGGATAAAGAAGAAACTGATATTTAGAGTATCTCTATATAGAAACATCAGTTATTTTGCAGTCACTCTTTAGTCTTTATGGACATGACAAATGGTGTAGCTATTATTAATATATTTTATGAACAAAGAAACTTATGCTTATATGTAAATTTTACTGTAGATAGATATGATATCAAAGTTTATGATCTTACACATTTAGAACAAGTGAAATGATGTTTGTGTTAAAGTTAAATGATATCTAGGAAATTAGCAGTTGAAAATTTGAAGGTGGTCCCACAGATAAGTAGCCTTAAATAAACTGTCCTAACATGTCAAATACTTGAAAGCAAAGCACTCATTATGGTCATTCAAATAGAAATACCCATGGAAGAGGTAGTTTACATAGTTCCCTTTTATTGACTTCTAAACCATCCTTTTTATTGATTTTTTTCATACAAGTGGCTATCATATTTTCAATAGATAAGGTAATCCACATGAACTTTGTGAAATTTAATTCACTGTAATTTAATCAGTAGTTTTATCATACATGACTATATGTTTACTTTTATTATTTTTAATTTATCAGATGGTGTTTGAATCACAATTTTCCTAGATTAACTTGCTATTCTTAATGTTTTATTTAGAGGTATTTTTCAATTCTCATAAAGATCTAGCTAGAAACATAGACAAGTAATAAATACATTTGAACATATTCTAAAGTCATAAATTTATTTCAATTTAATCTTCAATTTCTAAAAATAAGCTTCTTTAAATAATTCCTGAAATAAGCAAAATAAATAATTTCTTATTTCATAAAATAAATGTGCTGTAAGAGTCTTTCTGTAATGTTATACTTATCACAATTTATCCATCTCATTCGTACTTCTAAAATTTTGTATTTCCTACCTGTGTCAACAGAAACACAAATATATTAGCCAAATAAAAATAAAATCTACCAAATAAACTGTAGGTCTGAACACATAACATTTGTCACCCAATACTTCATACTACAGAGTTCTACAAAGAACATACCAACCTGATATTTGTTATTTTAGAATGCATTTAGGTAGTTTTTGTCTAAATAAATTTCTGAAATGTTCTTATCCATTTAGATGGAGGAAATATTGATATTCTAAATGAAATTTTTGTTCCTGCTTTTATGATACTAACATATATGAGGAGGGGTTTTGGTCTATGGTGGTTATAGTAGTTAATATTTTAAATATGCACACACAGAATTAGGTAGTATGAAAATTAAACAGAAAAGTTTGTTGGGAATCATTTCATAACTTTCTTTGCTGTTTCATGAAGTAGAAAACATAATGATCCCTACTACATGAATGTAATAAACTAATGTGCATTTTCTTTCTGATAACAATCTTACATTTTAAAAACTACATCTTGTGTTTGATATCCATCAGACTATAAAACAATATGTCCAGAGCTCTGCATCCTTTATGGATCATAACTTCTCTACCAAGCAAGTAACAAGTATGCTGATTACCATGCAATAATTTCTTTGCTTTTGTAGATATTTTTTCTTAAGTAGATACCACATAGGAGACAACATATGCCCTAACTATGTAAAATTCCAGAATTTAATTCTATTTTTGCATTGCTATTACTCCACCTTAGCTCATGTTAACTGTATTTTGGCCCACAGAATAAAATCAAACACCATTTATATTCTAGTTTCTTCCTTGCATCTCTAATAATAAAATTTATATTGACCTATTGGTACCAATAAAGTCAGATGCTTTTATTTGAAAACACATACTTAAAACAAGAAGTTATGCTCATAAAGTGATATAGCAGCAGAAGAGATAAAAACACAAATATTAATTTTATCTCATATAAAAATATTGTACAGAAAACTTTTCAGGGATAGTGGATTCTTTCTGAAAGAATTTTATCAGAATCACAATGAAATTAAGTATAAAATAACCAAATCAACAAATACACATTTATTTAATTTGAAGTATATATTTATTTTAAAAATATTTTATTTATATTTATTTATTTGAGAGAGAGAAAGATGGAGAGAAAGAGATTATAGGCATGCCAGAGTCTCTAGCCACTGCAATCGAACTCCAGACATACACACCACTTTGTGCATCTGGCTTATGTGGGTCCTGAAGAATCAAACCAAGGTCCTTTGGCTTTGCAAGCAAGCACCGTAATAGCTAAGCCATCTCTCCAGCCCTCAAGTATATATTTATCTTTAATCTTAGAATTATTCATTACTAGTCTATGATTTTTTGTGTAGTGAACAGATCTACACTCAACCATTTAACCCACAAGTAGGGCTACGCCCAGTAGATTGTAACTATACAAGATGGCATATATTAACTGTTACAAAATGCCTCCACTCTCTGCAGAAAGCCCACATTCTTCCTAGTCCCTGTGCAACTACCACATTGAGGCACATTAATTTACTCCAAGGAAAACATAGTTTGTTTTATGCTGGTATCTGAATACTGCATCATCTTCCTAGGCACAAGACACAAGAGATTCTCTTGACTAATCATACCCATTCGCATGTCCTTTCTTGCAACAAGACTTCTTCATAATACCACCACCATCTTGTCACAAATATGAGGAAAGTCCATTATCTTTACTATTTTAGTTCCTCATGCTTAAGTCTCACTTAAAAATACATGCAGCAGCTCTCTGTCCCATCCACTGTGGCATGTAGACTGTCTGTGCCCAGTGCAGTGCTGGGAAACAGGGCATTCTCACCTGCACCTGCATCTGCATGAGTTATGCATGAACAAATGAATGAATAAAAATGCTGTTAACATAAATTTCATTATTATCAAAAATGAAGCCTCAATTTATGAAAATAATTCATTTTGAAATATTTATGGGAAAGGAAAAAGAACAATCCATTTTCTGGGCTGCACATAGATCATACCGCTTTTAATGGAGAATCATTGACAACAGGGACTGTCTCCTTGAGCACTATGAAACATCCATTCTACACCCTGGGCATGCTTCTAGTATCTTTGGGGAAAGCAATAGCTACCATGTAATGCCATCTTTGAAGGGCTCTCTCAAAATTTGCTTGTGATAGATAAAAGCAAGGATCCATTTTGTTATTTGATGGAAACATGAACCTGTACTTTCTCTGGACTTAGACCGAGTTGATCTTAATTAGCAAATCCAGTTTCATGTTTTTTATTAAGTACTCTCATAATCCTGGTTGTAGTCTGCCTCAAAAACTACAGGAGGGGGCTGGAGAGATGGCTTAGCGTTAAGCGCTTGCCTGTGAAGCCTAAGGACCCCGGTTCGAGGCTCGGTTCCCCAGGTCCCACGTTAGCCAGATGCACAAGGGGGCGCACGCGTCTGGAGTTCATTTGCAGAGGCTGGAAGCCCTGGCGCGCCCATTCTCTCTCTCTCCCTCTATCTGTCTTTCTCTCTGTGCCTGTCACTCTCAAATAAATAAATAAAAAATTTAAAAAAATCTTCACAAAACATTTTGTCTCTATATTCCATTTTAGAATAATAGCTTCACATAATTCTTAAAGGTATTATGTGGAGATATAGGTTATCAGTAGTTTCCAGAAAAGCATAACAACCTATGTTTGATAGCCAGTACCCATGAAAAGCATGCTGTGCATGGCAGCACATGTTTATAGACCCAGAACTGGTGAGATAGAGAAAGGAAGATATCTGAGTTCACTGGCTAGCCAGTCCAGCCTAATTGGTGAGCTCCAGGCCAATGAGAGACCATGTATCAAAGAAAGATGGAAGGCTGGAGAGATGGCCTAGAGGTTAAGGTGATTGCCTGAAAAGCCTAAGAACTCATGCTGGAATCTCCAGGTCCCACATAGCCAGAGGCAGTGATGCAAGCATGCAATGTTGCACATATGCCACAAGGGGATTCATGCCTCTGGCATTTGGTCACTATGGCTGAAAGGCCCTGGAGTGCCCCTTCTCTCTCTCTCTCTTTCTCTTGTACCTTTTCTCTTTCTGTCTCACTCCAAAAAGAATAAATAAAAAAGAGGTGAATGGAGTTCTGAGGTTGTCCTCTGGCCTTCACAGTCAGGTGCACACAGCTGCCTAAACAAAACAAGGGTTTTCTAAAATGGATTATATGAAACATCCAGATTTATTAAACTCTCTTTACTTGCAATTTAAATTGAATATTTTCCTATGGCAACAGTTACAAAATTTCTTCTTAATTACATCCTGTTAGTATGGATATGAGTACATACTTACTACTTACCATCATTCCCAAATCTCTGTTGAAGTCAAAACTCCATAAAATAATAATGCAAAGGTTTGCATCCACTAGTGCATTTTTGTTTTGTAAATGTTAGTTCCTCAAGTGGAAGTAGAGACAGGCCTACAGTGCTGTTACATTTATATCTCCATGATGAATATTGACTTCACAGGCTCCCAACGTTAGCATTAGTGATACTCCTACTCTAAGGATTTCCTGTGGCAGGTGAGAAACATCTTCATCAATACCACAACCTTTGAGTTCAAAGAAGGATCAGAAAGTATGTGAATGAGAAAAGGTTTTATTAATGTAAGCTGAATTAGTCTGTACATGAATCTAAGATGTGCTCAGAAGGACAATTTCACACCAGAACTCAGACAAATTAAACACTATAGACCTAATTACAATGAAAAAGATGTGGAGTGGAGGGTCTTCTCTGGGTTTTCCCCAGTAGCACCACTTAGCTATGGTAAATTAAAAATGTCTTTCCATTTCTAGGCTGTTCAAGCAAATCAGAAGTTGGCATTTTTTCCACAGACATTATTCACATCCTCAATGAGTAACTACTAGTGTAATGGGAAACATCTTTAAAAACCTGTTACATGCGCTCATTAGCTACCCCCCCCACCCAGATAACAAACCACTTTGCAAGAATAGTTGGTTAAATAAATATAAAGACCATCAGGAACTCAGGAAATAATCATTCTGTGGTGTGAGTATAAATTCTTAAGTTGACATCATTCTAGAATCTTGTTATAGTTTCATTGATTTCATCACTGTGCTTGTAAATGAGCAATGGTCATTTTTCAAGTTGTATTTCAAGTGTAACTAACAATGGTTTTCACCTTATCCCATAATGTATTAGATTATACAGATGAATGGGAAGACGATACACTACATCTTTCCTCATGCAAGGATAAAAATACCCAGAGACTCCAAGGATCACACGGTTTCAGGTATAGCTAACCAATCTGGTATTTTTCATGTTAATGTCAGATTGACATATGTGTTTTGATTTAAGTTTGAATTATTTGTTAATTTCAGGAAAAAATATATATATATATTGATTTTTACAGGCAGGGTCTCACTCTCGCTCAGGCTGACCTGGAATTCATTGTGTATTCTCAGGATGGCCTCAAAATCACAGCGATCCTCCTACCTCTGCCTCCAGAGTGCTGAGATTAAAGATGTGTACCACCATGCCTGGCCAGAAAAAATATTTTTAGTATATAAAAATTGTGTTTTAGAACACATCCAAAAATAATTAAGCTATCTATTTGAACAAAAAACTCATACCTGCCATGATCCTTCATAAGAGGAGGCATTATGGGCTGGGGAGATGGCTTAGTGGTTCAGGCACTGCCTACAAAGCCAAAAGACCAAGGTTCAATTCCTCAGTACCCACATAAGCCAGATACATGTGGTGGTGCCTGTGTCTGGAATTTGTTTGCAGTGTCTGGAGACCCTGGTACACCCATTCTATCACTTCCTGTGTCTGTCTATCTCTCTCTCTCATAAATAAATAAATAAATACATAAAATCTTTAAAAAGAAGAGGAGGCATTACATGGTACACTTTAAGATCAGTGTTTTCAATGAAGTGTGAACAATACTGCTGTGCTCCATCACTACTGATCTTGTAAGAAATAGAGTCAATCACAGGATTACAGTGCTCAGTGCCCCTTAAGTGACAATGTCACCAGCTTAGGAATGTTAAGATATTCTTACAGAAAATATAGATCATGAGTTCTTCTAAGGAATAAATTCTGCTCTACTTATTCAAAGGGAACACTGTCAGTTATGTGGAGGATGGGGCTTATTCGTGTCTTTTTGTAAATCTAGATGTTTTTGAACATTTATTTTGAAAGATTTTAGGACTTTTAGAAAATGTTGCAGATAGCTGATTTGACCACTCGTCCACATACCCAAATGTTGACATTTGTCTACACTGTAAAGATCATTTCAAAGAACTTGACATGCATGTGATATAATTATATGATATTGCAGTTCTAAGGTTTATCCAGTTTTCAGTTTATTTTATTTCCTGCTTTAGGATCCAAGCCTGAATCTCACATCACATTTGATCGCCCTAGTTACTACAGCTACTCAAAGCCGACAGATCCTTTCCCTTTGCCTTTCATGAGCTTGAAACTTTTGAAAACACTGTGGAATTTTTGTATGGCAAATTAATGTTCCTGTATTTCAATCAATAAGATGAAATACCCTTTTTTTCTCAAAATTGATGAAATCGCAAAGACTGGGGACTTTATGTGTTCTCTGTCAGTACTGTACATCCTTGGTGTTTTATGGACATTGTATGTGAACAAAAATATTCATAAATATGTGAAGACATTCCTTTGTGGATGGTGCTGTACAGGCAGCACATCTAACATAGTGTATGTGCTAGGTTTGTTTTATTTCTTGGTTTACTAGATGGTTTGTAGATACTGTTTTAGCAAAGAACACAGTGTGAAATTTCATCAACTGTTGTTGATAGTTCATATTTTAAGTCATGGGTATGTAAGTGTGGTACAGACTTTGCTTTGAGCATGTTTACTATTTTCAAAGAGAATGAGTCAATTAGGAATCTAATGCTATTTTCCTTTTTTAAAAATATTTATTTATTTATTTATTTGAGAGCAACAGACAGAAAGAGGCAAGTAGAAAGAGAGAGAGAGAGAGAGAGAGAGAGAGAGAGAGAGAGGATGGGTGTGCCAGGACCTCCAGCCACTGCAAATGAACTCCAGATGTGTCCGTCCCCTTGTGCATCTGGCTTAAGTGGGTCCTGGGGAATAGAGCTTCTAACCAGCGTCCTTAGACTTCACAGGCAAGCACTTAACTGCTAAGCCAGGTCTCTAGCCCTATTTTCCTTTTAAGATAGAGCAAGATTTCCTCTGCCAAAGAAAGATAATTCAAATTTTCACAGTATATTTTTGTTTATTGTATTTTCAATACTGATGAAATAAATTCTAGGGGCTCTTATTATGTAAGCTATCACTTGCTGAAAATTATTTCAGTTCCCAACTGGTCCCTCTTATACATTGTTGTCTTTTTTGTTCCTGTATGTGGATGTGACACATTGATTTTATTTAGGATTAAATGCATGGTCATAGGTGGTGATTTATTTACTGGAATACCATAGCTCCATACCACTACAGAAAAATTTCTCCCACACTCCCCAGCCACCATTAACTGCCAATAACTCCCAAAAGAGGAATGGGGAACACTTGCCCTCCTCCATCAACTACTATAGAATGTGAAAAGACCCAGTCTTGGGTGGATCACATGCAGAATGCAATAGTCACTGTGAGCTCATGAGTTCAATACCCATGCTTGCTAGATGACACCATTTTGCTTTCCTCCCCATCCTCTGGCTCTTACATTCCTTTTTCTTCCTTTTCTTTAGTTTTCCATTAGCCTTGGTAGGGGAAAGAGGAATGATAAAGATATCTAAATTAGCAATGAGCAATCCAGAGTAAATTATTTTTAGCACTTTGATGAATTTTTAATCTCATAAGTAGTCCCCACCATCTTCACAGAGAAGTTCCTTAAACCAAAGGTAAGAATAGTACTAGTCTATAGACAAAAGCACACATATTTAAAGGGCAATTTTATGGGCACACAACCCATTTAAACAAACAACAGTAGTAGTTTCCCTCTTACGCTTTTGATTAGGTTTTCCATAGGAGGCTTGAATTCCTTCCTATGAATCCGTACTCAAATCCAACCAGAAAGGAATTAGTTGCTCCTATTACAGCCAAGGCACTATTGTGCCAAGAAGGACATTCTTCTTAGTTGATTAGTTGTATAGTTTGTAAAGTCCACTACTGGGTAAGGTTGTTGATGACTCATCTTTCCCAGCAACCTGGATATCACCTTCTAGCACTATGATAGCTAGTCAGCAGGACAGAAGTTCCCAGCTTTTTACTCCAGAGACCAAGATAAGAGGATTTCTGTGAGTTTGAGGTCATGCTGCCTCAACCCCTCTGTTGTAGTTTTCAGTTTTAGTTTTAGTTGCTGGCACAAAATACCCAAAGTAAAGCAACTGATGGGAGGAAATTTGTTTATTTTGGATTTAGTCTTAGGAAAGATGGCAGAGCAGAGGCTGGACATCACTTCCTCGCCAACATAGGTATACAACGACAGCAGGGAAGTTAGCCTAACTTTAGCAAGGGGAAGCTGGCTGAAACATTTCTAAGCCCACCTCCAACAACACATCTCCTTCAGGTAAGGCTCCACCTACCAAACGGCCATCATCTAGCCATCACAAATTAAGAACATATGAGTTTATGGGGCAGGTGAGGCAAGGACTCCTAATTCAAACTACCACATTTTTAAAAAAAATACAAAATATTGAGCCAGTTGTGGTAGTGCACACCTTTAATGTTGGGAGAGAATGCCTTTGGGCATAATGTTTCACCCGGTGGCTCTTAGAATTTTTCTGCCTCCCTTTTCTGTAAAATTCCCTAAACCATGTTGGGTGAGTTTCAAGTCTACTTCAGTGATAAGCTTTTAGGAGCCTCTGGATTTCTGCTTTGTTAAGTGGTGAGTATCCTCATGGTCTGTCTCCTTCACCCTGGTGCTGATTGTCAGGGTCACCATGGAAGCAACACTCTTGCTCCTCACCCCAGTTCCTCTGTGGTTTCAGCTGTGGCTTGGCTGAAGTGTGAGGGGTAGTTTATTGCCTTGGATCTCAGTACCTTTAGAAAAAGAACATATTTTCCAATGAGTCAACATAGTTTAAATAGGATCAGCATTGTTAATTTAGGGAGAAATTGATGTATGTAACCCCTCTTTTAGCCAAAGATTAGTGAGAGTTTGACACTGAAGAACATAATCTTTGTTTCCATAGGATTCTCATCTGATTCTCAACTCAAGATATGGGTTCCCTTACACTGAGAATATCTCTTAGCCAATCAGAAATTGTTGGTTACTTACCAAGGCTATGTGCCACCATTGCACTGGCGTGTACATCCTGTCAGGACTTTTGCTTCAGACTGTTGTTGGCCGCATTCCCCCAGCACATATCATTTTATATTATATTTTAAACTACTGTCATGTAAAACCATATACATTTTAATTTTCCAAAAGGGTTTGTCAAATTATTTAACATTGGAATTTTGATAAAATTTTGGGTGAGCATCTTGATATTGCATTGAAAGCAAAGGTCACTTTATTTTTTTATTATTTTTTTGGTATTAGAGATTATATTACCACATTTTAAAATAGGAAAGTATATGGACACACTTTGGTTTCAAATTATGTAAGCATGACTTAAAACTAAAAACAATTTGAGAAAACGGAAATATGAATACCTTTTGTACTGTTGGAAACTTCAATCTTTTTGGTATATATATATTTTTTTTACATATGTAGCTTTATAAAGGTTGGGCAGTTCAAGCAGATAAATCATTTCTGGTAATATTTTTTCCCATAGTTTGGTGTTTCAATGTCAGATTATTAACATGTTAATATTTTAAACTAATAAAGTATTTTTATGGTTTTTCAATGTAGAGTTTTGCTCTAGCGCAGGCTGACCTGGAATTCCCTATGTAGTCTCAGGGTGGCTTCAAACTCATGGCAGTCCTCCTACCTCTGCCTCCTGAGTGCTGAGATTAAAGGCATGTGCCACCATGTCCAGCTAATGAAATAATTTAATAACACTTTAGTTGTTATTATAAAGCAAAACTAGTCTATTGCTCCTACTTTAAAGACACTCAGTCTTTCAATTCATGAATAGGTAGTATCTTTTCATTTACTTGGATCTCTTTTAATTTCTTTATATAAATTTTATTTTCACATACAAGACTAGAATTTCCCATTTTCTAGTGTCTTTTCTTTGTTCTAGTGTGAAGTTTGCTTAATTTAATTTATGAAATATCTAATATAGAATTATGATATAGAATATATAAATTATTTTTAGCTACTATTTAGCTCAGTCTCACAGATGATGTTCTAAGTACTTAGACTTTCTATGTAATTCTTTTGATTTTCTACATACAAGATTATGCTATCTACCAATAAGGAACTCACCACTTCTACTCAAACTTCATTTTTTTTTCTGATTGTACTAGCTGGCCTATCAACTTCCAAGTAATTCTCCTGTCTTCACCTCCCTGCTCACCATAGACACTTACAGATTACAGATGCCCTCCACAGTGCCTGCCTTTTATGTGAGTTCTGGGATCTGAACTCAGGTAATCAATCACACTTATACAGCAAACATTTTATCTACTGAGCCATCTCTTCAGCCCTAATTATACAGTCTTTTATACTAAGCTTCTAAATTTGTGATCACAATACTGATTTTGTATTCTTAGAGAAGCAATCTGTAGGCCTACTAAACCCCTCTCTAACCAAGCCAGGATTACTCATCAAACAACATAGTATCAGGTCTAAGGAACAAAATCAAACTCACCCAATCATCTGAGAAATCTCAGAAGTCTGAAGAAAACAGTTACATCATTGTACAAGCATTTCTAAAAATAATTTCATTGAGTTTTTGAGGAAGACTGTTATTCTCAGAATTCTAAAGAAAGCTAATGACTAGCAGTGACAATAGCACAGGGACTCTTAACTTGCCCTGATACAGATTTTCTTTCTCTCCTCAACTTCTTTGTTTTAAAATGTTTTATTTTTATCTATTTATATGATAGAGAGAGAAAGAGGCAGATAGAGAAAGAGGGAATGGGCATGTCAGGGCCTCTAGCTGCTGCAACGGAACTCCAGACACATGCACCAACCCTGTACATCTGGCTTACATGGATCCTGGGGAGTTGAACCTGGGTCCTTTGGCTTAGTAGGTGAGTGCCTTAACTGATAAGCCATCTCTCCAGCCCCTCAACTTCTTTAATATGCAAAAATGTTTTCAGTTGAAATTATTCAAGTGATGGGAAAAAGCATTTATTTTGTAAAAACATAAAAAACTGGCAGTAACTAGTTATATTTCCCATTTCTTTTATAGATGAGTAGAAATTTCAAAGGATCTAAATGTTGAAAGTGTGGAGTAAATTGGGGTGCAAGAAGGGGAAAAAACACATAAACAGCAACCTGTCAAGTCCTTATCCTCAGCCTGGCAAACATATGAATCTGTTAATGGGTATTACTATATTTGTCAACATCCAATTTATTCATCATGCATGTATGTGTCCTTTCCTAGTTACCCAAATATATAACATTGTGATCAGCATATTAGTTGTCTATTATCACCAACAAAATTATCAAATTCTACCTTAATAAGAATATAAAACCTAAAAATGCTAAAAATTAACTGCTTCCCATGTCCACCAGATATAATTTTAATGCTACAGGATTACAGAAAAGTAACAAGTAAAGGACTGTCCCAAAACAAACACATAGATATGTAAAAACAGGAATCAATTTTAAATGAGTCAAGTATAATAGCCAAGCTCTACTTCAAAGAAATTGGAAACATCTGAAGAGATTAAACCAATGCCCAGAAGCAATGATAACATGGAGCTCTCTATTAAATACTAAAATATGTGCTATGATATTAGGTTATGGCTTTTATGTGAAGTCATAGATATGTATATAAATTTTTGTTGTATGTATCTTAATTCACCTAATTTGCTACTCCATTTTCTTTTGAAGATTTCTGTTTCTTTTCCCCCTTATCTCAGGCACTCAGAATCAGGCCATGCATCTAGCTCTCAGCTTGTCATTACTAAATGTTTCAAAGCACATAACAGCTTGAACTTTCTCTTCTGTATGGACAGGTGTAAATGCATACCTGCATATACTTATATGATAGAGCATAATTCCTTATAAAATATGGCAGTGGTGTAAAGTAAGTATAAAATTGAAAAGAAAGCCATTGTAATGTGATGATTCATAAATTGTTCCTTTTCTCCCTGACATTATATATGTATATTACATATATATATATATATATATATATATATATATATATATATATATATATATATATATAAAGTTGAAAATACATTGTAATGCAGCCAATAGGCTCTAATAAAGGCATATTGTTGGTATTTCAAGTTCTTCATATACAAAACTCTAATGGCTGTTTTTATGATATTTTATAGGTGTTTGTTCAATCATTTCTCAAATGGCATTTTTTTGCTGTCTAACCCTCATCATTACTATATATAATTCCACAATGAAAACATGCTGCAATGATGTTGATTATTTCCTTAGCATCTGTTCTCAGAAGTATCATTACAAGGTACAAGGACAAAGACAGTTTGAAAATTCTTAAATATCCTATAAATTTCCCTATCAGACAATTCTGTCAGACTTAGTTCCAAAACTATAAGTTTATTTTTCATTCACTATAGTAATTTCAAATGATACATATATATATATATATATATATATATATATATATATATATATATCCCAGCTATTTTATATATATACACATACATATATATATAAATGATATATATATATGTATATATATAAATAAATGATATATATATGTGTGTGTGTATATATATATATATATATATATATATTTTTTTTTTTTTTTTTTTTTTGAGGTAGGGTCTCACTCTAGCCCGAGCTGACCTGGAATTCACTATGGAGTCTCAGGGTGGCATCGAACTCACTGTGACTCTCCTACCTCTGCCTCCTCAGTGCTGGGATTAAAGGCATGCGCCGCCATGCCTGGCTTTCAAATGATATATTTTTGAGAAAAAAAATATTTTAACTTAGTTCAGAGGCCAATTTCTATATCATGTTGCTATTGTGTTATGTCTTTGATTAATCAATATATTTTGTCCTATATTGATAATTTTCCTTTGTTTTGATGAATAAGGAATTCCTGGCATCCTAGGATTGTGATGAGTGTTGGGCACATTACCCCTACCCTGGAGTGATAAGATCTGTTGCACTTAATTAATAGCATCTACCCACAGTTGGCAGGATCTGGAACCACGTGTAATGCATGGCCATGTGTACTTTGTAGCTGAGGTTCTAGAGTGAGAACTTTTTTCAAAAGAAACTTTGAGGATTCCCTGGTTCCTGAAAGATGATGTGAGTGGTTTGGTTATATAATTCTTCAGAGTACCAGGATTCTGAAAGCCCTGCTCAGAGGGAAACAGGACCTTCTTTAGAGGTCTGCTTTAGGATGAGGACACCTGTTTGCTTTGGCGCCTCATCCATCAAAGCAGGGGTGGGAGGAGGATTTGTATCTTCACCTGTCTGATGTTACTTCAAAATAAAGCAAAAATACTGAGTCTTAATTTTAGGTCCTGGGGTTAGCCCTGATTATTTCCACTCAGTGACTTGTTTGCTTAATGAAATATAATAGATTATATTTATTTTGTTTTGCCATGCTAGTTAAGCTATAAAAGGTATTAGAAGTAATAAGAATTAGGATCAGATAGACATATAAAAATATGGATTAAATTTAATTGGCAACATTAGGCTTATTTGCATCATCAAAATACAATTTTTAATAAGGTCTCCTAAAAAAGTATGTTTTGCTTCATTTCATAGTTTTCTGAAGAATACTTGATCATAATGAAAAAGATATTGTAATTTAAAGAGACACAGAGAGATACCACATTTTTTCTTACTTACAGGTCCTGAAATTCTTTTTTTTAATTGTTGGTTTTTTTTCTTTTTAATTTTTATTAGCATTTTCCATGATTATGAAAAAATCCCATAGTAATTCCCTCCCCACCCACACTTTCCCCTTTGAAATTCCATTCTCCATCATATTTCCTCCCGATCACAATCATTGTACTTACATATATACAATGTCAACTTATTAAGTACCCTCCTCCCTTCCTTTCTCTACCCTTTATCTCTCCTTTTTAACTTACTGGCCTCTGCTACTAAGTATTTTCATTCTCACACAGAAGCCCAATCATCTGTAGCTAGGATCCACATATGAGAGAGAACATGTGGTGCTTGGCTTTCTGGGCCTAGGTTACCTCACTTAGTATAATCCTTTCCAGGTCCATCCATTTTTCTGCAAATTTCATAACTTCATTTTTCATTACCGCTGAGCAGAACTCCATTGTATAAATGTGCCACATCTTTTTTATCCACTTATCAGTTGAGGGACATCTAGGCTGGTTCCATTTACAGGTATTATAAATTGAGCAGCAATAAACATGATTGAGCACATACTTCTAAGGAAATGAAATGAGTCCTTTGGATATATGCCTAGGAGTGCTATAGCTGGGTCATATGGTAGATCAATCTTTAGCTGTTTTAGGAACGTCCACAATGATTTCCAGAATGGCTGGACCAGATTGCATTCCGACCAGCAGTGCAGAAGGGTTCCTTTTTTTCACCATCCCCACCAACATTTATGATCATTTGTTTTCATGATGGTGGCCAATCTGACAGGAGTGAGCTGGTATCTCAAAGTAGTTTTAATCTGCATTTCCCTGATGGCTAGTGACATTTTTTTAGATGCTTATATGCCATTCGTATTTCTTCCTTTGAGAACTCTCTATTTAGCTCCATAGCCCATTTTTTGATTGGCTTGTTTGATTCCTTATTATTTAACTTTTTGAGTTCTTTGTATATCCTAGATATTAATCCTCTATCAGATATATAGCTGGCGAAGATTTTTTCCCATTCAGTTGGTTGCCCCTTTGCTATTTTCACTGTGTCCTTTGTAGAGCAAAATCTTTGTAATTTCATGAGGTCCCAGTGATTAATTTGTGGTTTCATTGCCTGAGCAATTGGGGTTGTATTCAGAAAGTCTTTGCCAAGACCAATATGTTGAAGGGTTTCCCCTACTTTTTCCTCTAGCAGTTTCAGAGTTTCAGGTCTGATGTTAAGGTCTTTAATCCTTTTGGTCTTAATTCTTGTGCATGGCAAGAGAGAAGAATCTATTTTCATCCTTCTGCAGATATATATCCAGTTTTCAAAACACCATTTGCTGAAGAGGCTGTCTCTTCTCCAATGAGTATTTTTGGCATTTTTATCGAATATCCGGTGGCTATAGGCACATGGGCTTACATCTGGGTCCTCTATTCTGTTCCACTGATCTACATGTCTGTTTTTGTGCCAGTACCATGCTGTTTTTGTTACTATGGCTCTGTAGTATAGGTTAAAATAACATATGGTGATACCACCAGCCTTATTTTTTTTTTCTCACTATTATTTTAGATATTCGAGATTGTTTGTGATTCCAAATGAATTTTTGGATTGTTTTTTCTATTTCCATGATGAAAGCCTTTGGAATTTTTATAGGGATTGCATTAAATGTGTAGATTGCTTTAGGTAAGATTGCCATTTTCACAATATTGATTCTTCCAATCCAGGAACAAGGGATGTTTCTCCACTTTCTAGTGTCTTCTGCAATTTCTCGCTTGAGTGTTTTAAAGTTCTCATTGTATAGATTCTTTACTTCCTTGGTTAAGTTTATTCCAAGGTACTTTATTTTTTTGATGCAATTGTGAATGGGAGTGATTCTCTGATTTCATCCTCTGTGTGTTTGTTGTTAGCATATATGAAGGCTACTGATTTCTGTGTATTTATTTTGTATCCTGATACGTGGCTGTAGGTTTTGATCAACTCTAACAGTTTGCTAGTAGAGTTTTTAGGGTCCTTTATGTATAGAATCAGGTCATCTGCAAATAATGATAACTTGATCTCTTCCTTTCCAATCTGTATCCCTTTTATGTGTGTCTCTTGCCTTATTGCTATGGCTAAGACTTCCAAAACTATATTAAATAAAAGTGGGGACAGTGGACACCCTTGTCTTGTTCCTGATTTTAGTGGAAAAGCTTCCAGTTTTTCCCCATTTAGTAATATGTTGGCTGTAGGCTTGTCATAAATAGCCTTTATTATATTGAGATATGTTCCTTCTATTCCCAATCTCTGTAGAACTTTTATCATGAAGGGGTGTTGGATTTTGTCAAATGCTTTCTCAGCGTCTAATGAGATGATCATGTGATTTTTGTCCTTCAACTCATTTATGTAATGTATTACATTTATAGATTTGTGTATGTTGAACCATCCCTGCATCTCTGGGATAAAGCCTACTTGGTCCGGGTGAATGATCTTTTTGATATACTCTTGTATTCTGTTTGCCAATATTTTGTTGAGAATTTTTGCATCTATGTTCATGAGGGAGATTGGTCTGTAATTTTCTTTTTTTGTTCTATCTTTGCCTGGTTTTGGTATCAGGGTGATGCTGGCCTCATAGAAGGAGTTTGGTAGAATTCCTTCTTTTTCTATTTCCTGGAAAATCTTAAGAAGCAATGGTGTTAGTTCTTCCTTAAAAGTCTGGTAAAATTCAGCAGTGAATCCATCTGGGCCTGGGCTTTTTTTAGTTGGGAGATTATTGATAACTGTTCGGATCTCCATGTTTGTTATAGGTCTATTTAAGTGATTAATCTTATTTTGATTTAATTTAGGTAGGTCATATAGATCAAGGAAATCATCCATTTCTTTCAGATTTTCATACTTTGTGTAGTATATGCTTTTATAGTATGTCCCTATGATTTTTTGAATTTCTCTGGAATCTGTTGTGATGTTACCTTGTTCGTCTCTGATTTTATTAATTGGTGTCTCTTCTCTCCTTCTTTTGGTCAGATTTGCTAAGGGTTTATCAATCTTGTTTATCCTTTCAAAGAACCAACTCTTTGTTTCATTAATTCTTTGGATTGTTCTTTTTGTTTCTATTTCATTAATTCTGCCCTAATCTTTATTATTTCTTCCCGTCTACTGATTTTTGGTTTGCCTTGTTCTTCTTTTTCCAAGGCTTTAAGGCGACGCATTAAGTCGCTTACTTGCGACCTTTCTAATTTCTTAATATAGTCACTTAAGGGTATAAATTTAGCTCTTAGAACTGCCTTCATTGTGTCCCAGAGATTTTGATATGTTGTGTTCTCATTATCGCTTGACTCTATAATTTTTTTTTTATTTCCTTCTTGATTTCTTCATTGACCCATTCATCATTTAGTACTGTATTGTTTAGCTTACATGATTTTGTGTATGTTCTCTAGCCTTTCTTGCTACTGATTTGTAGTTTAATTCCATTGTGGTCAGATAGAATGTATGGAATTATTTCAATTTTTCTGAATTTTTTAAGATTTGCTTTGTATCCTAATATATGGACTATTTTAGACAATGTTCCATGTGCTGCTGAAAATAATGTATATTCTGCAGCATTTGGATGAAATGTCCTGTAGATATCTATTAGGTCCATTCCTTCTATGACCTCATTTACTCCAGATGCCTCTCTGTTTATTTTTTCCTGGGATGACCTGTCAATTGATGAGATTGGGGTGTTAAAGTCACCCACTACCACTGTGTTTGGTGTTATATGTGACCTTAGTTCTAATAGTGTTTGTTTGATGAATTTGGGAGCCCCCATGTTAGGTGCATATATGTTTAGGATTGTAATGTCCTCCTGTTGGAGTGTGACCTCAATCAATATAAAGTGACCTTCCTTATCTTTCTTGACTAATGTTGGACTAAAGTCTACCTTGTCAGATATTAGGATAGCAACCCCTGCTTCTTTTCTAGGCCCATTTGCTTGAATCACCGTTTTCCAACCTTTCATCCTAAGATAATATCTATCCTTTGTAGAAATGTGAATTTCTTGGAGACAACAAATTGTAGGATCCTGCTTTTTACCCAGTCTGCAAACCTATGTCTTTTCGTTGGGGCATTGAGGCCGTTGGTATTGAGAGATATTTTGAAAGGTGTGTTTTTATGTTTGCCAATTTTTTTTTTTTTTTTTTTGTGGTTCCGGTTCTACCTGTGGTCTCTTGTGTTAATTAGTATTTGAGTATTGCTTGTTTTTTCTTGGTTCCTTATATGTGTGCTTTTCCTTTTTTTCAGCATGGAGGATTCTATGAAATATTTTCTGTAGAGCTGGTTTTGTCTTCAAATACTCCTTTAACCTGCTTTTGTCATGGAATGTCCTTACTTCTCCGTCTATTTGAATGGATATCTTTGCAGGATATAGTGACCTTGGTTGACAGTTGTTATCTTTCAGAATTTGGAATATGTCACTCCAAGCCCTTTTGGCTTTAAAAGTTTGTGTTGAATAATCTGCTGTAATCCTGATGGGCTTGCTTTTGTAGGTAACTTGATTTTTCTAACTGCACCTCTTCAGCCAAAGCATGAACTCACAAATTGCCACCCATTGAGGACCAAATATACAAAACACATAATATAAATCTATAGGGTACATCTGATCCATACAACAGTACATGTTGTAGAGATAGTTTAAAAGATAATGCATATTTCTCTGTGTGTGTGTCTAAAATTTTTTTAAAAAGTGGGCAGGAGAGATGGCTTAGCCATTAAGGTACTTGCCTGTGACACCTAAGGATTCATATTTCAAAGATACCACATAAGCCCAATGCACAAAGGTAAGGCAGGCACAAGGTCATAGGTGCTACAAGCTTCTGGAGTTTGATTTCAGTGGCTGAGGCCCTGGCACACCAATTCTCTCTCTCTCTCTCTCTCTCAGCTGTCTCTAAAACATATGTGTATATAGATATATAATATTTTACAGTTTACAAAATTATGTTTGACCTAAGAAAAAGTCAAGAAATGTTATGTTCTTTCTGTTTCCTTCTACCCATGAAAAGATGGAGGAAAAAAATCCAATATTGTAATTAACATACAGCTGGCAAGATGACTCCTTCCATAAAGTGTGTGCTATACAAGCAGGAGGACCTGGGTTTGTGTCTCCACAAACCTGTAATAGCCAGGTACAACAAAGTGTACTTATAGCAATCCAAATGCACATAGACAAAGATAGGAGACCTCTTGGGCTTGCTGAGGAACTATTCTAGCTGAATTTGTGAGGAATCTTGTCTCAACACATTTGATGAAGAGAAATTAAGAAAGATGACTAGTGTGGACCTTGGAACTCACCCACCACACATGTACACATGTAAACATGTATGCACGGAACACACATTTGTACCTACACATATACAAAGACATATTCACACAAACCACAACCAAAATGCATATATATATACAGATTATAATTCCATACATTTATGAGGTACAAAGCAATGCTACAACATATGTTTGTAATGTAAGACTATATAATCAGTGTCAGTATTTAATAATTTTTTTTAAAAAGACTCAAGTTACAAATACTACTAAATCATAGAAATAGAATAGAATAAAAACAACAAGTATGATCCATGTGCCCAACGTGATAATTTTTTGGAAATTTTGCTAATTAAGAGATCAAAATTATTTATTTATTTATTTGACAGAGAAAAAGGGAGAGAGAGAGAGAGAATGGGTGTGCCAGGGCCTTTAGGCACTGCAAATGAACTCCAGAAATGTGTGCCCTCTTGTACATCTGGCTAACATGGGTCCTTTGAAATCAACCCCGGGTCCTTTGGTTTTTCAGACAAACACCTTAACTGCTAAGCCATCCCTCCATCCCGAGATAAAAAAAAATAATAATATAAGAGGAAACTAGTTGAAATAAAATAAGAACAACTTGTTTGTTTGAAGAGTAACAGTGGGATATTTGAATATTATTTGCTGTTATTTGACATTATATAACCTATTTCTTACCCATTCCCAATATTAATTAATAATATTTAGTAAAATAATGAAAATAGCCTAAAATAATTGTGTCAAACAACTCTTCAAATAAAAATGAAAGTACCCAATGCGTTGAAAAGTAGAAACTGTTGCACTATTTTGAAAACTTCCTTCACCAATAGCAACTTGGTTTCGATGAGAACACATTCAGCCTTCAGCATAAAAATAATCTGGACACCCAGATTTCATTTATATTCCTAATGTGAGTCAGAAAATTTAGAACTTTTCTGAATGAATAAATTTCTCAGCTCCCTCCAAAATGTGATTATTGGGAAAATTATTATGTTGCTAGGGCTGTACACATTATGTGAGTTGACCATTGTAGAGTTACATAATAAATTGCCTAAATATTGATCCAAGCACTTATTTATTTAACATGTCTTTATGAAATTAATGTTTGGATTAAAATAATACAACAATATAAAATTCCATCCTGATAATGTTTAATGAAGGCATGAACATGTTATAAAAATCCATATATGCTGAGAAATGCATAATCTTTCTCAATTTGTCAGTTCCACATTTACTTATGGAGTGTAACTTATGTACTTCTGAGTCAGACAATTTCCTGTCCTTACTCTAAACTGGCAGACACTGACTCTCAATTACATACGTATTCCTATGCTCTAAAACTGTATATAAGCATTCTGAAAATTTTGTTGTTAGGTATATTGTGTGTGCAGAAAACTCAGAATAGGTCTTTTATTTTTATACTGCTTTCCTATTCCTGCATGCCAAATTTAGTGGTGTAAAGCAGTGCAAATTCAAGTGTCAATTTCATGAGTAAAGAATCCAGTCATGGCTTAACTGGGGCCCCTAAGCATTAATCAAGCTTGCTTCTTTGTATGTGCACATGTATATGATGTATACACTTATTATAAAATATATATATGTGTGTGTGTATATGTGTGTGTGTGTGTGTGTTTGTGTGTATAAATAATTTTACACTCACATACATAATTTTTTAATTTAAAATAGAGTATGGTATGCCATGTCCTCTTGTCACTATAAAATGAACTCCAGATACAAGTCCCATTTTGCAATCAGGCTTTATATGGTACATGGGTACTGTGTATTTTTAATACAAATTGGGTTATTTTTCTAAATACATCTATGTATTATTCATAACAGAAATTTACATGTGAATAAGAATAAGAATAAACTTTCAATGCTTCAGGAGCAAAAGTAACATTTATACTGCTTAAAGTCAATTTAACTTAACTATAGAGACTTTTCGTTATCATTGATAGTTCATAATCAATAATATTTATGTCCATTATGTGTCTTCTATTTATCAAACAAAAGACCAAACTATACAATTTATTTTTACTCTGTGGTAAGTTTGTTTTGTACAAAATAAACATAAGTGATTGAAATCGCTTCTTGAAATATAGTATATTACTAATACAAATATCTCTCTTCCTTTTCCTAACATATAATAGGCTTGAACTGAAGCAATTAGTCTAATTTTGTCCAAATAATCCTTTATCAAACATATAAAACATATTTTCATATATTGTTATAAGGTTGGAAAATTAAAGACATTCTTCATATTACTCTATCAATGCTTTCATGTAACATATTTATAAACATAAAATTAAAGTTCATTGAAACTGAAAGCTCACATAGAAATGTAAGGATTTTCTATAAATATACTTACTTCTTATATATAAATTATATTAACACTGATTTCACCAATCTAATATCATAGCATATTTATTAAATATTTATTACATATGTAAAGAGAGTTTTTTATGATAGAGAATTGGCATGCTAGGGCTTCCGGCCACTGCAATCAAACTCCCTTGTGTATATGTGCAACTTCGTACATGTGTCACCTTGTGCGTCTGGTTTATATGGGATCTGGAGAGTCAAACATGGGTCCTTATGCTTCACAGGCAAGCACCTTAACTGCTAATCCATCTCCTCAGCCCTATAGAAAGATTTTTAAAATACCAATCTATATACATGGTAATTTTAAAGAGAGTAGAAATGAACGTTTTCCTTAATGGTTTGCTAGTTTCCAAAATTAATTAATTTCAGCTGGAGAGATGCCTTACTGGTTAAGATGCTTGTCTGCAAAGCCAAAGGACTTATGTTCAATTCCATACAACCCATGTAAACTAGATGTATAAGGTGGTGCATGCATCTCAAGTTTGTTTGCAGCAACTGGAGGCCCTGGCCCGCCCATTTTCTCTCTCCCATTCTATCTGCCTCATTTCCTCTCTCTCCGTCTCCAAAATAAAATATTAAAAAGAAAAATTTAAACTAATTCATTTATTTGTGGGTAATGTGAAATGTGAATGTTAATGGGCACATGTGTGCCTTGTGTGTGCAAGCCTGTCAGAATGTTTGTCTTATTCCATCTTCTTTTGAGACAGCCTCTCTTCAGTTTTCCTGCCACATGCACCAGTCTACCTGGCCAGTGAAACTTCATTTTTTCCTGGTTCCATATTCTACAGCCACTTGCACCACTTTACATCTGGCTTGGTGACATAGATGTTTGAAATCTGGTCAATAGGTTTGCAAGCAAGCACCTTTAATAGCAGAGCCAGTCCCTTGGCCTTGCTGCTTTTATCATTGATCTTCTCGGCCCAACATACAGTAAATGTCATCATAGAATCCATAGTGGCAAATCCTTAAAGTCTTATCTAACATCTTATCTAACATCTCAATTGTCTTTACCCTAGCTTGGTCATTTAATATGAGATGATTCCATTCACACGATTATATTAAATTTATAACAAAGTAATTACTGTTTAGGACAATAATATGAACTAAGAAACTTTAGCCGAAAATTTCAGATGGAACTAGAGCCAGTTTCTTGCTTTACTGAATTCTTTTTCTAATTTATTTTTATTAATTACTTTTGTGTTCAGCAAATACAGTGAGTTTGGTACTATTATTAGGCTCATCCATGACCAACCCCTCTCCATTGGTCCCTCCTTGTTGAGGTATATGGGTCATGCATTCTGGAGTCAGCCCATAGTTATGGGTAAGATAAATGTCTCTGCATATCATGACCCAACATGTGGCTCTGACATTCATTCGGCTCCCTCTTCCACAAAATTTCCCGGAGCCATGTTGGGTTCATTTTTGGTCTGCTTCAATGATGAGGTATTGGGGGCCTCTGAGGTTCTGGCTCTCTGATTTGGTAGGAGTTGAGTTTTCTCTGTGTTGATCTCCTTCTCCCTTGTGCTGGTATCCAGTTCATCAGGAAAACCACAAAATTGCTTATTTCACCAATTTTTCTTAGTTTCAGCCAGGCCCCTTCTGGGATATAATGGGGTGGCTCTCTCCTTAGGATCTATATCTTTCTGAAAAAGAGAAGCAGATTCTCCAAAGGAGAGTAAGTTAGCACCAGGACAAATGACATAGCCCTTACTTTTTTAGTAGAGCATTTAATGGGTGTAGGCCCTCTTGTAGCCCATGATTGATGGTAGCTTGATATTGGAGCATGGGATAATGTTTGGATATGGTTCTAACTTGTTTCCCAGCTCCAGCTATGGGTCCCATACCACTCAAGGGATCAGTTAGGCAAATCAAAAGCAGTTGGTTCCCCACCATGGCTATGTGCCACTATTGCACTTGTGTGGGCATCACAACAGGTTATTTGATACTAAGTAGGTTAGACCATGAGTTGCTTGGACAGATATTGGTCATTTTCCCCCAGTCACCCATGTATCACCTTCTGGCACTAGACGTGCTGACTGTCTGGGGTCTGACTCTCTTCTAACTTCCAGCCATGCCATTCCATTTTATGTGTCAAATGCATATTGTATCTTCAGCAGTAGGGTCTTACCACCAACCTTTGGTGGGTTATCAAGTACTCTGATGGAAATCTGTCTGTCTTTTAGGACCTTGTAGGTATCTCTGATCAAACGCCCATTGTGGATGATAGCCCCATGCTGGTACTGGGAGTTACAGGTCAGTGCCCAATAAGAAAATGAGGAAAAAATAAGTAATATATAAGAGTTAGAGAGAAGAGAGAAAGAGAGGGAGAGGAAGAGAGGGAAGAGGTAGAAGATTAAAGTTAGCCTTGATCCTACCCTCTCCATTGTCTTGTGGGTCAGGTGTTCCCTGTAAGGGCCTGGTGAAGGTTCAGCCATTTGGCCTGCCTTTTAGGAAGTAGAATTTTATGGTACCATTGCTGTTTGAGCCTAGATTTGTGTTTGCCACCCCTTCAATGCCCTCCCCACCCTCCCTATCCATCCTAGTGTCGAGTCCACGAGATGCTTGCTGGATATGTAAGGTATCTTGGGTAGATTCAGGTTAGGTGCTGTAGATGAGTGATACTATGTGGGTATTTTTTTTTTCCTGTGATTGTATAAGTTCACTGAGAATGATCTGTTCCAGGTTCAACCATTTTTCCTCATATTTCATTGGATCATTTTTTCTTACTGCTGTATAGAATTCAATTGTGTAGATACACCACATCTTAGTTATCTATTTTTCTAATGATGGACATCTGGAATGATTCCAGCTCTTAGCTATTATGAATTGAGCTGCTACAAACATGGTTGAGCAAATGTCTCTGGAATGTGGTTTGAAAGTTTTAGGGTAGATGCCCAATAAGGGAATAACTGGGTCTGTTGGTATCTCTATAGTCAGCTTTTTCAGGAGTATCAATATTGCTTTCCAAAGTGGTTGTACCATCCTACATTTCCAACAACAGTGGATGAGTGTTCCTACTTTTCCACATCCTCGCCAGCATTTATTTTCATTTGTTTTTTTTTTTGATGTTTGCTATCCTTATTGGGGTAAAATGGAATCTCATAGTTGTTTTAATTTGCATTTCTCTGATGATTAGGGATGATGATAATTTTCTTAAGTGTGTGTTTGCCATTTGTATTTCTTCATCTGTGAACTGCCAGTTCAGTTCTTTGCCCCATTATGTGAGTGAGGTGTTTGACTTCTTACTGTTTAGATTTTTGAGTTCTTTGTAGATTCTAGAGATTAGGCCTCTATCAGTTGGGTATCCCAAAAATATTTTCTCCCATTTTGTGGGTAATCTATTGGCTTTGATTATTGTATGCTTGTCTGTAAAGAAACTCTTCAGCTTCATGTGATCCCATTGGTTGGGTGACTATAAAAGATCGTGAGTTACTTGGGTTTTGTTCAGGAAGTCTTTTTCCATTCCTATATCATGGAAAATACTTCCTAAATTTTCTTCCAGTAGTAGTTGAGTTTCTGGTGTTATGTTGATGTCTTTGATCCATTTGGATTTGAATATAGTGCATGGTGAAATGAGTGGATCAAGTTTCATTTTCCTGAATATGGTTATCCAGTTTGTCCAGCACCATTTGTTGAAGATGCTGTCTTTTTTCCAGCCTATATTGTTCTGGACTTTGTCAAATATCAAGTAGCTATAGTTGTTTGGCCAAAAGTCCGGGTCCTCAAGTCTATTCCACTGGTCTATACTCCTGTTTTTATGCCAGTACCATGCTGTTTCTATTACTATGGCTTTTAATATAGCTTTACAGCAGGTATGGTGTTGCCTCCAGAGGTATTTCTTTCACTGAGGATACATTTGGATATGCGAGGCCTTCTGCCTTTCCATATGAAATTTGAGATCATTTTTTCTATCTCTGTGAAGAACACTGTCGGGATTTTAATTGGAATTGCATTAAATCTGTATATTGCCTTTGGTAGAATTGACATCTTTACAATGTTAATTCTGCCTATCCAGAAGCATGGGAGGTCTTGACATTTTCTCAAGTCCTCCTCAATTTCTGATTTGAGTGATTTTATGTTTTCGTTATATATATATTTCACTTCCTTGGTTAACATTATTCCAAAATATTATTTTTTTTTGTTGCTATTGGACATGGGACTGTGTCCCTTATTTCCTTCTCTGTATCTTTGTCACTTGCATATAGAAAGGCTACTGATTTTTGTGCATTGATTTTGTATCCCGCTACTTTGCTGTAGGAGTTAATCACCTTCAGGAGGTTTGAGATGGAGTCTCTCAGGTCTCTTACATATACAATCATGTCATCAGCAAATAGAGGTAACTTAACTTCTTCCTTTCCAAATTGTATCCCTTTTATTTCCCTCTCCTGTCTTATTGCTTGAGGGAGGACTTCTAGTACTATATTGAAAAGCAGAGGTGAGAGTGGACAACCCTGTGTTGTTCCTGATTATAATGGTAATTCCTCCAGTCTCTCCATTAAGGATTATTTGGGCCTTCAGAGCTTTGTATATTGCCTTTATTGTGTTAAGATATGCACCAACTATGCCAATTCTCTCTAATGTTTTGATCATGAAGTGCTGTTGTATCTTGTCTGCATCTCTGCATCTAGGGAAATGATATGTGGTTTTTATGTTTGACCTTGTTTATGTGGTGTATTACATTGACAGATTTCCATATGTTGAACCACCCCTGTGTTCCTGGGATGAATCTCACTTGGTCAAAGTGGATAATGCTTTTGATGTGTTGCTGGATTCAGTTTGCAAGGATTTTGTTCAGATTTTTTGTATCTAAGTTCATCAGGGAAATAGGCCGGTAGTTTTCTTTTCTTGTGGCATCTCTGCCTGGTTTTGGAATTAGGGTAATACTTGCTTCATAAAAGGAGTTGGGGAGCTTTTCCTGTTCTCCAATTGTATGGCAGAGTTTGAGGAAGATTGGTTTGAGTTCTTCCATGAAGGTTTTATAGAATTCAGCTGAGCAGCCTTCTGGTCCTGGACTCTTCTTTTTGGGGAGGATTTTTATTATTTTTTCAATCTCCATGAGTGTGATGTGTTCATTGAGGTGATTAATCTACTCTGAGTTGAGCTTTGATAGATGGTATACGTCCAGGAATTTATCCATCTCCTCCACATTATCCAGTTTTGTGGAGTAGAGGATTTTGAAATAAGTCCTGATTCTCCCAATTTCACTTATGTCTGTTGTGATCTCTACTTTTTCAGTTTGAATTTTGTTAAATTGAAGTATCTCTTTTTTTTTTTTCTTGATCAAATCGGCCAAGGGTGTGTCAATCTTGTTTATTTTTTCAAAGAACCAGCGCTTTGTTTTGTCAATTGTCTTCATTGTTTCCTTGATTTCCAATTCATTAATTTCTGCTCTGATTTTAATTATGTCTTTCCTCTTGGAGCTCTTTGGGTTGGATTTTTCTTGTTTTTCCAGTGCCTTTAGGTGGATGGTTAGGTCATTGATTTGGGATCTTTCTGTCTTTTTTATGAAGGCATTGAGTGCTATGAATTTTCCCCTGAGAACTGCCTTCATTGTGTCTCATAAGTTTTGATATGATGTGTTCTCATTGTCATTCAATTCCAGGAATATTGCAATTTCCTTTTTTATTTCATCCACTATCCATTTATTGTTTAAAAGTGTGCTGTTTAGTTGCCAGCTGCCAGATTCTTGGTGGGTCTTTTATTGTTAGTTTCTAGCAATAAAGCATTCTGATGTGATATCATGCAGGGAATTATGTCAATCTTCTTAAATATGTGTAGGCAGTCTTTGTGACCCAGTATATGGTCTATTTTAGAGAATGCTCCATGGGCTGCTGAGAAGAATGTGTAGTCTGTGGATTTTGGATGGAAAATTCTATAGATGTCCATTAGGTCTAAGTCTTCTATGGTTTTGTTGAGCTCTCTTACTTCCTTGTTGAGTTTCTGTTTGGATGATCTGTCTATTTCTGATAATGATGTATTGAAGTCCCCAGCTATGATGGTGTTCAGTAGAAGCAAATTGCTAATATGTTTCTATTTTCACTTTTTTGAGGCTGATTCTTCAGAATATGTTTCTTAGTCAAAAAAAAAAATTGCAAAGAAAGAGAGGACAGAAGGTAGGGAAGGTGAAGGAAAGATGAGTGGAAAATAATAGAAAGTGAGGGAGAAAAGGAAGAAATAAGAACTTATGTCAATAAAGTGGCAGGAAATTGTCATAATTCTGTGTTGAACTTTGTAGATGGTAGCCAAGGAATTATTTTTCAAAACTAGAATGAGATAGGGACATTGATAAAAGAATATCTTTTTTAAATCTGCAAACTGATCTCTCTTTGTTCTTTCAAAATTTTGGAGCTAGTATTTCAATTACTGAATTATAATGAATTTCACTTTACAGAAACAGAAAATTTGTCTTCATGAAAGATAAGAATTCTGCTGTCAGTGCTCTTTGGTAGAAAATTGTGGAAAATATATGGTACTACATCCACTCATTACTTTTTATCTACTTTAAAATCAACACATAAGGAGTAACATGTCTACATGAACTAGATTTATTGTAATAATTATTCTCTGTCCTTTCATTTGGTTGGAAGGCTGTCTTTGTTCCCTGGAGAAAGTAACACCTTACTTAGTTGTTCATAATCCAGAACAAATTTCTTGTGCTATAAACACAATGTTAATTCATGAGTTCAGATTGATAAGTAAACAATGATTCATAGGTATTTTTTTTTTACATGAGCTATGGTAGTCATTCATATGTTATACAGTGCTGTTCAAGTTACCATAGCCATGACTACCTCTTGTAAGTAAAGTGGTCCTTAGATTTATATATTTATTGTATACTCTAAACTTTTGTTTTCTTTTTACCTTTGGCATATCATTGTATAATTTGTATAATATAGGGGGTTAAAATTGGCAGTGCTTTGATATATGAATAAATATGACTAAGTTGAAAACACCCATTAGTAACAATGAATAGAGAACATTATAATTTGTTACTTATGTCTAGTTTCCAGTTGCAGTTTGTATTTAGCTTCCTGGTACCTGATTGACTTTTTATGTATCCTTCAACTTGTGAAATCTATTGTTCCTTATTAAATTATTACTAAAAATTTGCTAATTTTTAAATACAGGTAATGGCCTAGGAATTAAAATTGTGGGTGGCAAAGAAATCCCTGGACATTGTGGAGAAATTGGAGCCTATATCGCCAAGATTCTTCCTGGTGGAAGTGCAGAACAGACAGGGAAACTGATGGAAGGTAAGAATTAGAGATTTCTGAGTGAAGTTAGGTATTAAATGTACTGTGTATGGGAAGATAACATGTTGTTGGGTTGTAAGTTTGTTTTTAGAATACCCAATTTGCCAATACTTTAACAGATAAGTAACTGAAATGAGGTGTTAAAACATCTTTCTGGCATTCATTAAATAGGAAAAGTTGGGAGAGCTAGCCAGACAGCTAAAGAATCAAAAGACTGTATGAAGGCCAGGTATGGTACACGTCTTTAATTTCAGCCCTCAGGAGGCAGAGGTAGGAGATTGCTGTGAATTCGAGGCCAGTCTGAGACTACAGAGTGAATTCCAGGTCAGACTGCTTTAAAGAAAGACCCTACCTCAAAAAAAAGACAATACAAACAGACGGTATAAATCAAGAAATTACTATTATGAAAAAAATAGAGTGCGCATAAATTTTCTGTTACTAACATCATTCTTTGGCCAATACTATTCCTTGTATATACGTGTGAATACATGAACTGAGATACACTTTCAGAGAGTGGAGTGGTAGGATCGATTTCAAATAGCATACTCAGGAGATAAATTTAAATATTCAATTTCTGTTTCTAAAATGCTATTATATCTGTGCCTGATATCATTTGGAAAAAATACTTGACTAGTGTATAGATAAAATATTTAATCTTGGACTGGAGAGATGGCTTAGCAGTTAAGCACTTGCCTGTGAATCCTAAGGACCCCCGTTTGAGGCTCAGTTCCCCAGGTCCCACGTTAGCCAGATGCACAAGGGGGCGCACGCATCTGGAGTTTGTTTGCAGAGGCTGGAAGCCCTGGCGTGCCCATTCTCTCTCTCTCCCTCTATCTGTCTTTCTCTCTGTGTCTGTCACTCTCACATAAATAAATAAAAAATTTAAAAATATATATTAAAAAATATTTAATCTTTTGTAAATTTGCATATCACTGTAAAGATTAGTAAATGTTGCATGTTAAGATGATTTTTAGAGACATTACCAATGTAGTACATTATGATAAAGTGATATTCCTATACTTGGTAACATTGTGTGGCCTATTGTTGCTTCAAACTTTCAATTTAAAAATAGATAAACAGATATAATATGAACCCATTCAGGAGAAGAGTTAATGTAATCCTAAAGTTATGTTTCTGATTTTCTTTCAAACTCTATGGCCACCAATAAGGTCTTTTTTTTGTTTGTTTGTTTTTTGTTTTTCAAGGCAGGGTTTTGCTCTATCCTATGCTTACCTGGACTTCACTTTGTAGTCTCAGGGTGGCCTCAAATTTATAGCAATCCTCTTACCTGTGCTCCCCAAGTGCTGGGATAAAAGGCATGTGACACTACGCCCAGCCAATAAGGTCCTTTTATCTGATTTTGGAATTAGTATTTGTTTTCAGCCCATATAACATATTTAAGTGGGAAATCATTAAAAACTATGCCCATACGATAGCTGACTCTACTTTTATTAACTGTTTTTTTTTTCCTTTCCTTTTTTTCAAATTTAATTTATTAGTTTTCTTTTCAACAAATACAGGCACTTTGGTACCATTGTTTAGGCTTATCCATGATCTACCCACTCCCAATGGACCCTCCTTGTTGATGTAAATGGGTCGTGCATTGTGAAGTTAGCCCACAGTTATTGGTACAATAAATGTCTCTGCATATCATGACCCAACATATGACTCTGACATTCTTTCCGCCCCTCTTCCGCAAAATTTCCCTGAGCCATGTTGGGTTCATTTTTGGTCTGCTTCAGTGCTGAGGTGTTGGGGGCCTCTGAGGCTCTGGCTCTCTGATTTGGTAGGAGTTGACTTTTCTCTGTGTTGGTCTCCTTCCCCTTTGTGCTGGTATCCGGTTCATCAGGAAAACATCACCCTTGCTTGTTTCGCCAATTATCCTTAGTTTCAGTTGGGCCCCTTTTGAGGTATGTTAGGGCAGCTCTCTCCTTAGGGTTTATTAACTGTTTTATTTATTTATTAACTGTTTTACTTATTTATTCTCTAAAAGCTTTACCATATTGAAATATGGTCAATATGAAATATGATAAAGCTTTTCTACAAGAACAGATCCTCTGGATAGAATTCAGTTTTTATGTATTCCATATGTGTAATTACTTATGATTTATTTAGTGCCCTCAATGATATTTACTCTTAAATCATAGCTTCTTAGTTGATACTTGGTAATATTAGATCAATGATGCTATCTCACTGTTAGCCCTTAAGTACTGTTTTTTAACATTAAACAATCTGGGGGATGAATTTAACATGAAAAAAAAAATCTTTCATTTTACCCATAAATGTATGCCTTCACTTTTGTATTATTAGTATAGAACACTAAAGGTTTATCAATTTAAAGTCCAAAGATTATGTATGTAGAAGAACACCAATCCAGACGTGTAAACCTTGATTATATCAGTATGGTTTCTGTCACTGTGTGTGTGTGTGTGTGTGTGTGTGTGTGTGTGTGTGTGTGTCTGTATAGTTGTTTGTTTAATTTATACAAAGTATCCTGAAGGCATTAGCCTCAACTCCTAGTAAGTTATACATTATTTCAAAACAGTAAAGTAGTTGAGGTACAATTTGATTTTTATGCCTTGCATAAAATTATTAATGGAATAATATCCAATGCATTAAATGTAGAGCTTTTGTTTTCTGTTAATTTCAAAAAAAATTACTAGTGAGAATTAAACATGTATTTAATGAAGATTATTAATTTTTCATAATATTAATTAACTTCTTTCCTAAGGAAAAAATTATATGTGAATAGGTAAATACGTAGTAATTGGATTATTTTGGTAATGTATGTGTTTTAACATAATTGACTTTCTCTACCTTTATAATGAATTCAGAAGAAACTTAAAAATTAATGATTACTTCCACATTTTTGCTTCCTGCCTTTTTCAATATCAAAGTGAATCCTTATAGATCTGGTATTGTCTTTCTAATGATTTAAAACATGAGCATAATTTAGTTGGCTCTCTACATCTTAGACTACTTTTTCCACTCTGAAATGCAGAAGTCTTGCTCAGGAATGTTTGACTGGTCTAAAGCCTTTTCTGCATTTGTTTACTTCTCCTGTGAAGGGCCTTTCTGACTCATAAAAGTTTGATGACTTCCCACATACGTAGCACTCAATGGCATTGAATCTAGCTGTTTGTTCTCTGTATTAACTCAATCACAGCATATTGACCAAGCTGAACTTTCTGGTCTTAATGAACTTTCTGATGCTTTTGGAAGTCAGGGACAATGTGCATGCACTGACCTGTTCCTGAGTGGTAGGAACACCCAGTATGTTTTCTGAGTTAACATTTCAGTCATTTGTTTTTAAAGATCTTTTATACTTTTCTTGAAGCTTTGACTCTATTCTTGAAAACTGTCTCTGAACTAGATTTATCATGTTTTATAATGTAATAGAATGTTGTGTTTCAGAATCTTGAGAGTTTGTAATAAGCATTATTCCCATGTTACTAGATGATACTCAATAACTTGGGTTTAAAACAGTTCTATTAGATTGCAAACAGTCTTCTGCCAAGTAGAATTTCCTGAATTCATCCTTCAGTTTTGTAATTTTAAGTATTTGAGTATTTTTAAATCTTAAAATTTTAAGTATTTGAGTATATTTAAATCTTAAAATTTATTTCTCACTGGAATTTTGAAATATTTTTAGAACAAAGACTGAGTAGAGGATGAATTGACATTCATTATTATTCTTTTTAATTGCCTAAGATTAGGTTCTGCTGGGAGATTGAACTAACTACAAATCTAATTGAGTTTCTAAATTGGTATTCCTTGTCATTTAAGATTAAAATGTTGTCAATTTTTAGGCCAAAAATATTGAGGTTAGAAATGTTTACCAAGGCTGGAGTTCCAATGGTATATGTTGTCCCTATTTTAAATTTTATTATTGCTACTTCCTTTTGAATACTTTGAAGCTATAAAAGTATACAAGAGCTGGGAGTATTGGCACAGGCTTTTAATACCAGCACTTAGGAGGCAGAGGTAGGAAGATCACTATGAGTTTGAGGCCAGCCTGAGACTACAGATCAGTCTGGGCTAGAGTGAGACCCTACCTCAAAAAAAATAATAATAATAAACACACAAGAATATGTAGGTGGTGTTCACTTGTAACTTGTAATTTTTATGTTAAATTTTTGTTCTTGGATCAGTTATTATAGATTTTTTATATCACAACATCAATACCAAAATTAGTATAATCAGTCCCTTAAAAGGATCAAAAATGCCTGTTCTATTATAAACTCTCTTTTCTATATACCATCTTGTTTGATGAAAGCTCCTCAATATCATTCATAGTTTAGAAAAATTGAATTTCTGACACATGTATTCTTCAAAAAAGTGTATATATTATATATATATACATATTTATATGTATATATATATGTATATATGTATATATGTATGTATGTATATATATATATACTTCCCACATTATTGTTCCATCTGTCTCCAAATATGGGGCATTTACAATATAATTTTCAATAATCCAAGATAAGAAGTGAAGTTATTTATTAATCTGATGCCATGGTCATTTCTGTGGATCCATCTATTTTGACCCTTCAAATAGTTTGTTTCTTCTGCATACTCAGTGTCTAGCACAGTGCCTCTAAAAGAAGGGTTCAACCAAATAGTAATAATAAACATACAAGCTGGGCTGGGCATAGTGGAACACACCTATTATCCCAACACTCAGGAGGCAGAGGTAGGAAGAACACCATGAGTTCAAGGCCACCCTGAGATTAAGTGAATTCCAGGTCAGCCTGGACTAGAATGAGACCCTACCTCAAAAACCCAGAAAATAAAAGAAACAACAGTTCAAGTAATATCTGAAAAAAATGGTAACAAATCATTTTCCATTATAAGTTGAATACATACAATGTGACTTCTCACAGGGTTCTGTGAAACAAAGTGTTTTATGTATTTACAATACACCATAGGGATATCGTCAGTATTTAGGGCCATAACATTTTATATTATCTTTATTGGAAAGATGGACAAAATGGAAACTGTATTTGCTTTGACATACATTCTTGCACTTTGAGTTTTGCTATTCATGAATTTATACAAATGTGCTCCAGTTTTGTTTCTTGTTCTCTGAAATTTGTCTTGAATTTAAATTTATATCTCTTGGGTGTTAGTGAAAGGATTATTATTGACATAAAAATAAATAAATAAATAAATAAATAAATAAATAAATAATCTCCAGTTTGAGTAAGGCAGCACCATCTCCATTTGGGTGGCTGAGAATGAGGAAAAAATTCTTCACATTTCTCCCCTTGCAAAGTTTCAGCAAATCATGCTGTCTCTGTCATAGAAAAAAAAATATAAAAAAATAATTTAATTTAAAGAATTTAATTTCCTTTAAGTTAATTTCAAATTGACTCTGAACTCTAAATAGTTCTATCTGGAATTGTTTGTAGCCTGACACACATGTTTCTGATTCATTTGCACTTAAATGGAATGTGCTTTGTTTTCAGCCTTATAAATTTTTCCTGAAACTCAGAGCTTGATGATTTCTAATGCTTTGAAAGAGAACACAAAAGTGAAACTTCAGCCTGGGCTAGAGTGAGACCCTACCTTGAAAAGAAAAATAAGCAAAAAAGAGTAAAACTTCAGATGATATGCAATTAGATCCTTTATGTGCATATCTTTCCTTTTGTTTTAAGTAAGAATTAAGATAATCCTAACCAGTGTGCACAACTTTAAGAACCCAAATCTATAACTTATAGTCACTAAGGCCACTAAGGATAGTGATGTTTTCATCCAGTCGTCTTGATTCCACAGAGAATTTGTTCTGGACCCTCCACAGCAAAGTCCTAGATGGTCAAGTCTTGTACATACAATGTTATAGTATTTGTACTGAACCAACATATACCCTTAAATAGATTTGAACTCATATCTAGAATAATTATATTACCTTTTACAATATAAATAATATGAAATAGTTGCTATACTAAATTTCTTAGGAATCAGTGGCAAGAAAAATATGTATATGTTCATCCTATATGCAATTTTGAAAAGATTGTGTATCTGAGGATTAAAACTTGAGCCTCATTAAAATAAATAAAAAGAAAGAAACAAAGAAGGAAAGAAACAAAAAAAGAGGAAGGACATGAAGTGTCATAGTCTAAGCCTTCTCCATGGTTAAAGAAACCTCCTTACAGGATTTACAGAGCATAGTGCTTCCTTATTCTCATTTTATCTATTAGGATGGCTCACCCAACATCTCATTTCTGAGTCATTTATTGGTCAGAAGGAGAAAGTTGCCATGTGCATTCTAGCCTTCATTGTTTGTTGCACACCTTTTAAAATTAATAAGGCACAAACCTGTAAAATTCATGACTAATGTTCACATAATCAAAAATCTTGAAAGGATAATATGGTTGACAGTGATATATCTAGCACTCTGGGTCTTTGTTCCAACATGTGGTGATATTTGTTTTGTTTTAACATAAATAAATACCTATCAATCAGATAAAACTTCCTGTAATCCCTGTACTCTCACTAACCTATTACTTCAGTAGAATATAACACAAACTTAATTCTAGCATTACATTTTTGTTCGTGTTCTTCAATGTTGCATATGTATTCATAGCCATGTAATGTTTCATTTTGCTTCTTTTCAAAAATTTATATGACAGAAATATTATATGCATATCTTTATACCACTTGTTTGCAGATACATGAAGTTTTTGAAATATATCCAAATCAAAATTGTATTTTCATTTATTTTATGTACTGGGCAGAATGTATTACTCCACATCTGTGTTGAATTTAATTATTATGTGTCTTTATTACACTTGAATTTACCATCTTTACTACAAATGAATTTAAATGTTCTATGGAAATTTAGCTTAAATAATTTTTTATTCTTACTGTTTCAAAAAATATTATAGTTAATCTTTTGAAATAGTCTTCATATGTGGATGGATCTCTTCTACAATCCAAGTCAAAGTTCTGGGTTTTAATGACTGCCCATCTTTTAAATACTGTAGACAAATATGTGACATGTTCAGCTTTGTTAAGCATTTACAAACCATTCTCCAAACTATTGAACTTTTTGTATACCACTACACTAGTGTTTATATATCATTACCTCCATGTTCAACTTTCTCTATATTTTCCCTCTATTTTCTCAATTTTAAGTAGGCTGATTCTACTATTGTCTTACTTTCCTTTTAATAATGTTGACTATGATCTTATTCTAGAAATCATTAGTTCCTCATTTTTCATGTCTGATTATTCTCTTCTTTAGCATTCTTAGTTAATTGTATTCTTGGTATATTCTTTATTGTTTTCTAGGAAATATAAATGGATTTCTATATATATAATACATATATTATAATTACATATTTCATTATATACATATATACATATATATATGTATATATATATATATATATATATATATATATATATATATATATATATACATATATATATATATATATACACACACACACACATACATATAATTCTAGCTTAAATATGTAGCCTGAAAATGATTTTCCTTAGAATGTGGCTTAGTTTTTATCACTTTTACAAAGGTAAAATTTTAATATAGTCAAATTTATCATTTTTATCAAATTTTGAAAATTTTTTAATTGTTTCAAATAGATGGATGACTTTATTTTTTTATTGGTTATGTATATAGTGTGTATGCAGTCATGGTGGTACCATCTTTAGCCTTCTCCCTGTCATTCCCCCCATGAGGATTGTGGGTGTTGCACTGTGGTGGTGGCCATCAGTTATGGGGGAGAGGCAATATCTCTGTGCAGAATGACCAAACTTACAGCTCTAGCAAGCTTTCCACCCTCTCTTCTGTGAATTTCCCTGAGCCACATTGAGTTCATTTTAGGTCTATTTCAGTGTCAAGGTCTTGGGAGCTTCTGTGTCTCTGGATATCCAGCTTTGTAGGGGTTGATTGTTCTCTGTGTCTATCTCCTTCACCCTTGTGCTGATACCAGATTCACCAGCAAAGCAGCTCTTGTTCATTTCCCCACTAACTCTATGGCTTCAGCTGGTGCCTGGTGAGGTGCAATAGGCTAATTCTCTCCTCAGGTTCTGTAACCACCTGAAAAAGAAAAGCAAATGCTCCAATGGAGAGTGAGGTCAGTGCAAGATACATTGATAATCATTATTATTTTAAAGAGAACTTAATGGACCCTCTTGAAGTCCAGTATTGGTGGGAGACTGATATTGGAGAGCAGACTCGTTTTTGGATACGTTTCTGACTTGTATCCCAGCTCCAGCTATGGGTTCCATTCCAGTGAATGGATCTGTTAGCCAAATCAAGAGCAGATGGTAACCTACCATGGCTGTGTGCCACTATTGTACCTGTGTGAGCATCACATCAGGTTGATTGCTGCTGAGTAGGTCAGACCACGAATTGCTTAGACAGATGTTGGTCATTTTCCCCAAGTCGCTCTTGTAACACCTTCTGGCACTAGATAAGCTAACTGTCTGGGGATTGACTCTCTTCCAGTTTCCAGCCAGGTTGCTCCATGCTCTTTCCCAACAGCATATGGTGTCTCTGGTAGTAGGGTCTTACCATTAACCTTTGGTGGGTCATCAAGTACTCTAACAGAATTCTGGCTTCTTTTGTGAAACCTTGTAGGTCTCTCTGATCAATAACTCCTTGTGGATGTTACCCACATGCTGGTTTAAGACATTTTCTAATATCTACAGTCTTGAATTTTTATAAATGTCATCAGTCATAGAACACACTTGTTTCTACTGAATCTGTGGTCTAGAACAGAAACTTTACATTATTGTTTGCTCTCCTACTCAATATGGATAACTGATTATCAGTTTTCCACTGTTGCAATTGTCAGCACTCTGACGAATTGATTTACACTATTAAATATATACTTGCTTCCCTGTGTGACTCTCTTCAGAGTTGTATGTCCTTGGCTACTGGTCTGTCTATGCTACAACAAAACCACACCATTTTAAATATGATATCTTCATATTAAATCCTGAGATGTTTGTATGAGCAACCATTTTGCTGTTCTTTGTAGTCCTCTTGAGACAATTCTTGTCCTTTAGACCTTTAATAAGTTTGTCAGTTTTATAACAATAATAGGTGAAATTTGTTAGTGACTACATTGGAAGTGAAATGTGCAGATGTTTTTGTTTTTTATTAGTATTATTGTTAACAACATATTTTGTATGAATACATAATGTGTTGGTGCTCACTTTTCCCTAGTCTCTGTAGCCTCATTCCAATGGGGATGCTCTTCAATAAGGTTGCAGGTATTCCCCAGTTGGCTGTGGTTTATGAATTGTGGGAGCAGCAGTCAATTATTTTGGGGGGGAGGCAATGTCTATAGGCATGATGATAATGTTTCAACCTGTGGTCCTTACAATCTTCCCATCCTGTCTTCCGCCAAATTCCCTGGGACATGGTGGCTGAGTTTTAAGTCTACTTCAGTGATGAGCTCTTAGAAGCCTCTGAATCTCTGCTTTGGTAGGTGTTGAGTATCCTCAGGGTCTGTCTCCTCCACCATGGTGCTGATTATCAGGTTCAGCATGGAAGCAGCACTCATATTCATCTCCCCAACTCCTCTGTAGTTTCAGCTATGGCTTGCCTGAGGTGCAGGGGGTAGTTTATCTCTTCTTGTCTTGCTACCTTCTGAAAAAGAAAAACAGATTCTCCAATGGAGAATGAAGTCAGCATAGTTTAAATGGGATAAGCATTATTAGTTTAGGGAGAATTTGATGTATGTAACCACTCTTTTAGCCAAACACTAGTGAGAGATTGACACTAGAGAACATAAACTTTGTCTCCATAGGATTCTGATCTGGTTCCCAATTCCTGATATGGATTCCTTTACGCTGAACGGATCTCTCAGCCAATCAGAAAATTATTGGATACCCACTGAGGCTGTGTGCCACTATTGCACTGGCATATACATCCTGTTAGGATGCTTGCTTCTGAGTAGCTTAGACCTTTGGTTGTTCAGATTGTTGTACTTCAGGTAGTGCTTTCCATCACTAGACAGGTTAATTGTCTGGGGACTGGATTTTTTTCTGAATTCCAGCAAGGTCTCTTCATGCTCTGGGTCAGCAGCATATGTAATATTTACCAATAGGGTCTTACCTTTTGCCTCAGGAAGATAATTAAGTGCTTTGACAGAGAGCTGTCTTGATTTGGGGACCTTATATGTCTCTCTGATCGTGAGCTCAATGTGGGTAGGAACCAATCTTTGGTACTTGTAGTTACAGGCAAGAGAAAGAAAAATAAAAAATTGTGTTTAAGCTTAGGTTTCATCCCACCCCTTCAGGGCACCACTTTTCAAGTGCTCCCTGTTACTCCTTTTAAGGGTTATATCTTCTAGGCTATCTCCAAGTATAATGGTTTCTGTGGTATCAGCTCTTTTTGAATTTAATTATGTGTGTTTTCCCCTGACACACACCTTTCCCCTCCCCATGAGCCCTTCCATCCCTATTGTCTAGGACTTGAGTTGTTAATCAAGTATGTTAGCAACTTGAGCAAATCCAGGTTAGGAACCACAGGTAAGTGACACCATAAAGTATTTGTCTTTCTGTGATTATATGAGTTCGCTGAGTAATGTGAGATGAGAAGCCATTGAAATAATCTGCATGTCAATGATGTCTAAATAGGAACATTTTATGTTGTATTAAATATAGCTTACAAGGGTAAAAAGTAAAGCAAGGACATGAGCTTGACTGCTCAAGAAAATGGCAGGAATAAAGGAGGTGATAAGAAATTATATATATCATCAGTCATTTGTTTCTATACAGAGTTTTCTCATTTAGTAGGCTAAAAGCATCCTTATATTTTTAAGACTTAACTCTGTGCATAATAAAGAAACATACAGAATATTTGGCTTCCAAATATTATATCTTGCTGTCAATTAACACAACAAATGCATATTCTTTAGTAAAATTTATACATTTTATATATATGTTTTCAGTTTCGCCAGATAGAACTTTAATACTATTTATTGCTATTATTGGCAAATCACATATCAGTTAGTCAAAAGATGCCCAAGAGCCACATTTTTAATGTTTACAAAGAAAAATCACTGTGTAATACTTTTCTATTTATAAAAAATCTTCTTCTGTCAATATCATCTAATTTATTTTGGGAGAACAAAATAAATAAAATCTGTCTAAATATTTTATCATGCTTGGAGAGTCTGCATTAATGAACTGTGAATAGATGAGTACAATAAGAAATGATTCTCAGTGATTCCATTTTTTGGATTGTAGGAAAGACAGTATTTTAAGAAAATTTGATTTAACTTAAAGTAAGAACAATTTCTGTTTTAAATCCCAATCTACTCAAGTAGTTTTCTAGGTTCAGGTCTCTCAGATTTTATTCATCAATTCAGTAAAAATATGTGTTATGGATATAGAAATTTATAGAACACCAGTAGAGACAACTACATCAATGAAACTAAATGTCAATGTAGCAATAAAAGCATATACAAGACAGGAGGCTGACTCTAACCTGCTAAAGTTTGAAGCAACATAGGCATATGAAAGTGCATTCCTCCTCCACCTGCCAGAATGTTATTAATATTACATTAATATCATTGCAAACCATTCCTCTTTTGTCTTAATATTATCAAATGAATTAAGTCTGAATATACTGTTATCTACAAGGCCTTACACAATATACCAACCCATGAACTCACCTTCATCTATCTTCATCCATCTTTTCCAGCTCCACACAAACAACTTTTAACAAAGCCTGTAGCCACTGCCTCTTTACCTTGGGTGGGCACATTCTCACAATTCTTCTTGTTTCTTACTAGAAGGCAAGTCAGAATTTATACCTGATGCGTCATGGTTACCCAGAAGTGAATACCCATTTTGGCCAATACTGAATAAATATTTGTGTACTCAATGTGTTTAGTTTTATCTTAAAACACATTTATTTCTTTTGATTGATGCTTAAATCTAAGATGTTACTCACAAAAGTATTCTTTTATAATTATTCTGTGTAACTAAACATAGAGAAGCCTGCAAAGCCAATGTTCTGAATACAGGTGAGGCATCAGGAGGCCTGCCTGAGCTACCACTAAATGTGATTCCTAAAACTTAAGACTTTCATCTATAAAAATAGATATCCAGGGTTGGAGGGATGACTCAATCACTAAAGTGCTTGCCTAATACATGCAGACCTAAATTAAATACCCAGCATTTAAATTCAATCCCCACATTAAAAATAATGGGTATGATAGCATGTGTTTTTAATGTCATTTCTAGGGAGAAAGAGACAGGTGGATTCCCAGGGCTTTCTGGCCAGCCAGTATATTGAACGGGGAAAACTCCAGGCTCTCTCCGTAAAAAAAGGGACTGACTCTCTTCCAGCTTTCAGCCATGCCATTCCATTTTATATGTCAACTACATATAGTGTCTTCAGCAGTAAGGTCTTACCACTAACTTTTGGTGGGTCATCAAGCACTCTGACAGTAATCTGTCTTTCTTTTAGAAAACCTTATAGGTCTCTCTGATCAAAAGGTTATTGTGGATGATAGCCATATGCTGGTACTTGGAGTTACAGGTCAGTACCCACTAAGAAAAGGAAGAAAAAGATAACTAATATAAAAGAGTTAGAGAGAAGGGAGGGAGAGAAACTGTAGAAGATTTAGGTCAGTCTTCATCATACCTTCTCCAGTGTCTTGTGGGTCATGTGTTCCCTCTAAGGGCCTGGTGAGGTTCAGCCATTTGGTCTGCCTTTTAGGATATAGAATTTTGTGGTACCATTGCCATTTGGGTATAGATTTGTGTTTCCCATCTTGTCTCTTGCTGTCCCCTCCCTCCTCACCCATCCAATTGTCTAGTATACTAGATGCTTCCTGGGTATGTAAGGCATCTTGGGTAGATTCAGGTAAGGTGCTATAGATGAGTGAGACTATGTGGCAATTTTCTTTCTGTGATTGGGTAAGTTCACTGAGAATGATCTGTTCCAGGTTCAACAATTTTTCCTCAGTTTTTCTTACTGCTGTATAGAATTCCATTGTGTAGATACACCACATCTTAGTTATCCATTATGGGTTGATTCCAGTTCTTAGCTATTACGAATAGAGCCACTACAAACATGGTTGAACAAATTTCTCTGGCCTGTGGTTTAATGGTTTTAGGATAGATGCCCAGTAAGGGAATAACTGGGTCTGTTGGTATCTCTATAGTCAGCTTTTACAGGAGTATCCATATTGCTTTCCAAAGTGGTTGTACCATATTACATTGCCACCAACAGTGGATGAGTTTTCCTAATTCTCCAAATCCTTGACAGCATTTATTTTCACTTGACTTTCACATGTTTGCTATCCTTACTGGGGTAAGATTGAATCTCATAGTTGTTTTAATTTGAATTTCTCTCATGATTAGGGATAATGAACATTTTCTTAAGTGTGTGTTTTCCATTTGTATTTCTTTCTCTGTGAACTGCCTGTTCATTTCTTTGCCCCATTTTGTGAGTGGGTTGTTTGACTTTTTACTGTTTATGTTTTTGAGTTTTTTGTAGACTCTAGAGATTAGGCCTCTGTTAGTTGGATACCTAGCAAACATTTTCTCCCATTCTGTGGGTAATCTATTAGCTTTGCTTATTATATGCTTGTCTGTAAAGAAACTCTTCAGCATCATGTGATCCCATTGGTTGAGTGACTGTTTAAGTTTGTGAGCTACTAAGGTTTTGTTCAGGAAGTCTTTTTCCATTCCTATATCATGAAAAGTACTTCCTATATATTTTTTTTTCCAGTCGTAACCAAGTTTCTGGTTTTATATTGAGGTCTTTGATCCATTGGGATTTGATTGTAGTGCATGGTGAAATGTGTAGATCAAGTTTCAGTTTCCTGCATATGGTTATCCAGTTTGTCCTGCACCATTTATTGAAGATGCTGTCTTTTTTCCAGCCTATATTGTTTGGGCCTTTGTTGAATATCAAGTAGCTATAGTTGCTTGACCCAAAGTCCGGGTCCTCAAGTCTATTCCATTGGTCTATACTCCTGTTTTCATGCCAGTACCATGCTGTTTTTATTACTATGACTTTGTAATATAGCTTTAGATCAGATATGGTGATGCCTCCAGAGGCATTTCTATTGCTGAGGATATGTTTGGATATGCGAGGCCTTCTGCCTTTCCATATGAAATTTGAGATTATTTTTTCTATCTCTCTGAAGAACACTGTTGGGATTTTAATTTGAATTGCATTAAATCTGTATATTGCCTTTGGTAGGATTGCCATCTTCACGTTGTTAATTCTGCTTATGCAGGAACATGAGATGTCTTTCGATTTTCTCAAGTTCCTTTTTGAGTGTTTTTATGTTTTCGTTGTATATATCTTTCACTTCTTGGTTAATGTTATTCCAAGGTGTTTTATTTTTGTTGCTATTGAAAATGTGACCATGTCCTTTATTTCTTTCTCTATATCTTTGTTATTTGCATATAGAAAGGCTACTGATTTTGTGCATTGATTTTGTATTCTGCTACTTTGCTATAGGAGTTAATCACCTTCAGGAGTTTTGGGTGGAGTCTTTCGGGTCTCTTACATATACAATCATGTCATCAGCGAATAGGGCTAGCTTAACTTCTTCCTTTCAAAATTGTATCCCTTTTATTTCTTTCTCCTCTCTTATTGCTTGAGCTAGAACTTCCAGTACTATAATGAAGAGCAGAGGTGACAGAGGATAACCCTGTCTTTTTCATGATCTTAATGGGAATTCCTCCAGTCTCTCCATTATGTATTATTTGGGCCTTAGGAGCTTTGTATATTGCCTTTATTATGTTAAGATATGAACCAACCATGCTAATTCTCTCCAATGTTTTGATCATGAAATGATGTTGTATCTTGTCAAAGACCTTTTCTGCATCTATGGAAATGATCATGTGGCTTTTGTGTTTAAGCTTGTTTATATGGTGTATTACATTGACAGATTCCCATATATTGAACCACCCCTGTGTTTCTGGGATGAATCCCACTTGATCAAGGTGGATAATGCTTTTGATGTGCTATGCATTCTGTTTGTGAAGATTTTGTTCAGGATCTTTGCATCTAAGTTCATCAGGAAATAGGCTGGTAGTTTTCTTTTCTTGTGGCATCTCTGCCTGGATTTGGATTGAGGGTGATAATAGCTTCATAAAAGAAGTTGGGGAGCTTTCCCTGTTCTCCAATTATGTGGCACAGTTTGAGGAAGATTGGTTTGAGTTCTTCCATGAAGGTTGATAGAATTTAGCTGAGAATCCATCTGGTACTGGAGAATTGCTATGGGGGATGTTTTTTTATTACTTTTTCAATCTCAATGAGTGTGATAGGTTTGTTTGGGAGATTAATGTGCTCCGAGTTTAGCTTTGATAGATGCTATATGTCCAGTAATATATCCATCTCCTCCACATTATCCAATTTTGTGGAGAACAGGTTTTTGAAATAAGTTCTGATGATTCTCCCAATTTCACTTATGTCTGTTCTGATCTCTCCTTTTTCATTTTGAATTTTGTTAATTTGAAGCATCTTTTTTTTTTAATTGATCAAATTGGCCAGGGATTTGTCAATCTTGCTTATTTTTTTGAAGAAGCAGATCTTTGCTTTATAAATTGAATTGTTTTCTTAGTTTCCAATTCATATTAATTTCTGCTCTGATTTTAATTATTTCTTCCCTTTTGGAACTTTTTGGGTTGGGCTTTTCTTGCTTTTCCAGTGCCTTTAGGTGGATAGTTAGGTTATTTATTTGGGATCTCTCTGTCGTTGTTATGAAGGCATTGAGTGCTATGAATTTTCCCCTGCGGAACGCCTTCATTGTGTCCCATAAGTTTTGGTACAATGTGTTCTCATCATCATTCATATCTAAAAATTTTGCAATTTCATTTTTTATTTCATCCACTATCCATTTATTGTTTAAAAATGTGCTTTTCAGTTTCCAGGTGATGTTGGGATTCTTGGTGGGTCTTTTGTTGTTAATTTCTAGCAATATAGCATTGTGGTCTGATATCATGCAGGGAATTATGTCAATCTTTCTAAATATATGGAGGCATGCTTTGTGATCCAGTATGTTATTTATTTTAGAGAATGTTCCATGGGCTGCTGAGAAGAATGTGTAGTCTGTGGATTTGGGATGGAAAGTTCTGTAGATGTCCGTTAGGTTAGGTGATGTAAGGTTTTGCTGAGCTCTCTTACTTCCCTGTTGAGTTTCTGTTTGGATGATCTGTCTATTAGTGATGATGGTGGTGTACTGAAGTCCCCAACTATGATGGTGTTGGTGGTTATTTCTGTTTTATTGTCAAGTAGGTTTTGGTTTATGAACTGTGGTGCCCTGTGTTTGGTGCATACAGATTTATGATCGTAATATCCTCTTGATGGATCATTACCTTGATAAGTAGGAAGTGGTCTTCTTCGTCTTTTTGTTTATTTTTGGTGTTAAGTCTATTTTATTTGATATTAATATAGCTACACCTGATTGTTTCTTATTCCCATTTGCTTGCAATATTGTCTTCCACCTCTTTACCCTGAAGAGGTGTCTGTCTTTAGTGGTGAGTTGGGTTTCTTGGAGGAACAGATTGAGGGGTCTAATTTTTTGATCTGTACTGTAAGCTTGTGTCTCTTGATGGGGGAATTAATACCATTAATATTTAGGGTAATGCCTGTGAGATTAGATTTGATCCTTCCCATATTGTGGTGGCATATGTGGTTTGGTATTTTCGTGGACTTTGATGTTTTTGTGCCTTCTCTTGAGTTTTGTTTTTGTGTTCTGCTTCTTGTAGGCATTTTAGTTTGATTATTTGATTCTTCTCTGTGGAACATTTCCTGAAATACTCTCTGTAGGTTTGGTTTTGTGTTCATATAATTGTAAAGTTGAGTTTTGTCATGGAAAGTTTTTCCTTCACCATCTGTTATGAGGGATACTTTTAGTGAGTAGAGTAGTTTGGGTTGGAAGCAATAGGTCCTTAGACTTTGCATTCTTTCCAGGCCCTTCTAGCTTTCTGGGTTTCCATTGAGAAGTCTGGAGTAATTCTGATTGAATTACCTTTAAACGTGGTATGCTGTTTTTCCCTAGCTGCTTTTAGGATTTTCTCTTTGGTGTCACTGTTTAGAGTCTTAATGACAATATGTTTTGGAGAGTTTCTCCTTTGGTCCAGTCTGTTTGGAGTTCTGCTGGCTTCTTGTATCTTCATGGGCCTTTCTTTTAAGAAACTGGGGAAGTTTTCTTCAATTATTTTGTTAAATAAATTCTCCATGCCTTTGGTCTGAATTTTTTCTCCTTCTGGCATTCCAGTGATCTTGATATTAGGGTGTTTAAGGGTATCCCACAATTTCCTTATGTTCTGTTCTCCGGAACTCTTGAACTTACTGAAATTTTTGAACCCTTGAACTGTTTCTTCCATCTTGTCTTCCAGATCAGAATTTTTATTCTCCACATGGCTGACTCTGTTCTTGAGAGCTTCTAGAGAGTTTGGACTTATTCAATTATGTTTGCATTTTCTACCACTTTTCTATGTATAGTTTCAATTCCTCTGTCAAGCTCCCTTTCCACATCATTTTCTGATTTTCTTGATGCGTCTTGTAATTCATCCTTGCATTTCCTTATGTCCTTATTTAGCATCGCCAGCTGATTTTTGAAGTCCTCTGTTTTTTTTCACTCTCCTTCATATCTCTTAACTGTCTTTGAACTCCTTCCATTTTCTTATGTATTAGGTCTAGTCTAGTTATGGCAGCATCCACACCATTATCAGTCATTTGTTGCTTTTCTGCAAGTTTTACCAGTAGCTTGGTCAGGGTTACATTACTCATAGCTTCATTTTGGTGTTCTGATCCTAATGTTTCTTCTATTTTTTTTTAACTTTTTTGGTTTATTTTTATTTATTTATTTGAAAGAGACAGACAGAGAAAGAGAGAGAGAATGGCAGAGTGAAAGAGAGAGAGAATGGGCACTCCAGGGCCTCCAGCCACTGCATATGAACTCCATATGTGTGCACCCCTTGTGCATCTGGCTAACGTGGGTCCTGAGGAATCGAGCCTTGAACCAGGGTCCTTAGGTTTCACAGGCAAGTGCTTAAGTGCTAAGCCATCTCTCCATTCCTCTTCTACCTTTTGATTAGAGATGTTCATCGTAGGACTTGGTGATCTAACTGGATTTTCTTGGATTTGATTTTTCATGTTATTTCTTTTGGGCTATGGTCTGCCCGTCGCAGTGTATGGGCATGTAGGTGTGTGGATCAGCCTGGGCTCAAGCACAGTGAGAAGCTGAAGCAGCCTGAGGCAGTTGTCAAGCAGTTTGTGCTTTGACTCTCATTGCCAAAGCTGCCTGAGCTCCTGCCTGGCAGGTGCACCAAAGTTGCCTGAGCTATCACAGGGTAGTGTGCCAAAATTGCCTGTGCCCACCCTAGGAGGAACATGGAGGCACCAAGCACCCAAACTCTGGCATGGGGGAACACTGGAACCTGGAAGCAGTCTGTGCTCCCCCACAACAGGACAATGGCGGTTGGCTGGAATGGCAGACAGGGAGGGACTGGCACCTGAGCTGGCACTTCCCCTCTGTGCCCTCCCACTGGCAATCTATTGGAAATTGCTCTCCCCAAAAGGCCCAGTGAATCCTTAATGCCTTGCATTTCTTTCCCAGGGATGTGTGGTCGCCATCTTGGCCAGAAGTCCAATAAATTATTTTGATTCTTATCTGCTAGTTAAGATTATTTTTGGCACAGAATACATTTTATTTTTGAAAAAGCTCCAAGGGATGCAAAGAGTAATTTATATTCATTTTCTGTTGCATGGAATTCTCTGAATATATATTAATTATATTTGATTTTAAGTTAAACAGCCTAGCTTAACTCTAAATTTTATTTGTTGATTTTTAGTTAGACTGTCCTGTCTAAAGATGACATCAGAGCATTGAAATTATTCACTGTTATTGTATTGGGACCTAAGTAACTTTTTATGCACATTATGTTTAATCTATGAGACTGGTTACCCATCATTCCAATAAAGTTTGAGAATGTTTATTTTGCAATCATAATTTTTGGATTGTTGCTGGTCTCGGTCTGTAAGGGTAGCAATTGTTGAAGCTAAATATTTTAAAATATACTTAAGACCTAGAAAAGAGTATGAGTTCATTCAAACAGTTTAAACTATCATCTTTCTTATATCTTAGGGCTTCTTACTATCAAAAACATAATAAGAACTTGTAAAAATACATGTATTTATTTTATTTTCTTTATGTGCAAGCTAACTTTCAGTACTTGCAATTATTTCTTCTTCCCCCAAAATGCGAATTAAGTAGGAAGCATGAAAAACAAACTTTTCAATGTTACAGCTGAAATGAATAACTTCAAATGTGTGATTTAATTTCTTTAATTTCTAGCAGCTTAAACATATCCAAACTGCATGTTTTCCTAGAAAATGCTTCTCTATAATCTTACCCAAGTATTAAAATATAGCCTCTCATCATAGCATACATGTTTGTTTAATGCTTTTTTTTTGTATTTGTGACCCACTGTATTTTACTAGGATTGCCTGCATAAGTATGAATGGGAAGCTAATTAGTGGAGCATGCACTTCCAGGGGCTGTAACTATTAACTACTCATGGCTCCTCAGGGAGAGTGGAGCATCATGAGACCCTCTCTTATCCATGATAGAGTACTGATGGCTTTTTAATTCTCACAAGTTTATAAAACCATGTTACAAAATGAATACAAGAGATTGTGTGCTACATTGCTTGAGTATATCAGAGACTTTTGAAGGGGGAAATATGAAATAACTATGTTAATGTGATCACTTTTCTGTTGTGTCTTGCCATACATTAAAACACAGGACAAAAGAATCTTCTCTAACTGTAGCCCCTCCCTAACTCTTATGAGAAAATTAGAGGAAGAATTCAGCTGCCTTTACTAGGACAAAAAAATCATGTAGTAATAGTGTCACACACATGTCTAGACAGGACTCTAGTTATCAATTTTTTTTCAGCAATTTATTGACAACACAAAAATAGTTCCCCTTTCTATGACTTAACACTTCTTTGTTTCACCGGATAATTAGGGTTTATCAATTTTTCTTTATTTCAAAATGTAATGACAGTTAACACAGAGCTAAGGAGATACTTAGTGGGTAAAAGTACTTGCTAAGCAAGCCTGATGACTTAAGTTCAGATCCCCAGAACCCACATAAATCCAGACATAGTTATGAACATATGCATCCTAGCTCTCCTACAAGAAGGTGGGAAGTAGAGACAGGGGAATGCTGGAAGATCATAGGCCATTTTGCAAAGAGAGGTGAACAACAAGAGTATGTGTCTTAAATAAGGTGGAAGGTAAAGATTGACACCCATTGTTGCCCTGGGATCTCTATATGCTTGTTGTGGTATGTTCACTCCCACATACATACATACATGAACACACATGTCATACACATAAATATAATAAAAATAAGATTAACAGGTAAACACAATAGAATAATAGATGTGTGACTACATAGGACATGTTTCTGTGAAAATGGGAGGTAATGTGTGAATTATACCATTCATAATTTCCATCAAAAATCTATTATAAATATAGTTTCTCACCTGATTAAAAAAATATTTTGTGAATTAATTCTTAATTCACTATGACATATTATTTTTTAGTGGTATTGTTGTTATTATTTATATTATTTTCTCATTTTATGTGTACAACAGCCTTGGATTGTTGAAATAAACCTAAGACCCATCTGAAGATAAAGTTTGCTTAGAGTAAGTTATAGAGAAGCTATCTTTCTCTGTGTTACTGTGAACCTTCTATGGACTTCTTTTCATATTCCACTATACTGTAAAAGCATTTCCCTTACCTGATTGCAACTGGTAACATGTTCCACAATGTGTATCATAACCAACAAAATGATGTCATGCCTACAATTTTCCTTTGAAAGAAATGGACACTTTCACATATGGTGAAACTTACTAAAACTATAACTGTCGAATAATTATTTTTTATTTAAAATGATATATCACACAAACATTTCCCTCATGTTAAGCTGACAAATTCACATTTATTTGTGCATTGTGTTGGATGATATCATGTATATATAGCCAATTCAAATAGCCATGTTTTAGGACTATGTGAGAAATTCAAAATAGGTACCCCTAAATTATTTTCACAGCTTGTAATACTGTACATAAAGTGTTTAAATATATTACTTTTTATTTTTTGTATAAAATTATCTTTTTACATAAAGAGAATAATAAAAATTTCCTGACCAGTACTGGGTACTTACTTTATGGGACTAATACAAAATGAAAATGTGGGTTCCTTGTTTAAATATGGCTAATATTTTCAAGATGACAACAAGAAAGCCTGGTATCTTTGTGAGGGCAATGACTGGTTCTATTGCATAGTCAAAGAACCATAAACTGGCATTCCTATGACATTCTTGATATTCCCCTCAGAAATATCTGGCATGCAGTTAAGTAAAAGACACAAAATGTAATTTTTTAAATATTTTATTTTTATTTATTTATTTGACAGAGAAAGAGGGAGGGAGGGAGAGAAGAGAAAGAGAGGAGGGGGAAGGAGAGAATGGGCAGGCCAGGGTCTCCAGCCACTACAAATAAGCTCCAAATGTGTGTGCCCCCTTGTGCATTTGGCTAACATGGGTCCTGGGGAATCGAACCTGGGTCCTTTGGCTTTTCAGGCAAATGCCTTAACACCTAAGCTATCCCTCCAGCCCACAAAATGTAATTTATTTATCAGGCAAAGCCAAGAAGAGAGCTTCACCAGGAAACACTACTGTCTTTTTCTACCTCTCCCATTCCATGAAAGGATATGAAAGTCCACACTCTTCAAGTTTCTTACACTGATGGTTGCAGTTGTTTGCTTTTTTTCTATACACGGTTGGCTTAAGTAGTAGATGTATTCAATAATGTTTTCTTTATAGCAGCATGAACTAAATGCATGATTTGATAAGATTTAATGTGCTTTCAAAAGAAAAGTTTTGCATGTCGTCTTGTAAACATACCTTACATGTTCAGGTAAGTTTATGAGCTCAGGTAATATACCTTGAGCTAATGTTCTCTGAAATGGTGTGTTGATTTGTCCTTAAAAGCAAGCTTTTTGTGCTCTATGGACCTAAAGTAGAGATCGTGCCCATGTTTAATTTCATACTCAAATTTGTCTTTTTAGGGATGCAAGTATTGGAATGGAATGGAATTCCCTTAACTTCTAAAACATATGAAGAAGTACAGACTATCATTAGTCAGCAAAGTGGGGAAGCAGAAATATGTGTAAGACTGTGAGTTTTTCCCCATCTTTCTGTTTCCATTTTTTGGCTATTCATGACTCTCTCTTTTAATTTAAAATTGTTAAGGTGGAACCTTTTCCAGTCAGCAAGATTTCCAGTAATTAAGAAATAAAATGAATACAAGGTCTGTAGACTACTTGGGTTCTGAATCAAAGTCTAAGAGGCACAGACAGACTTCAGCTATCTTAGATTCTGATTATGTCAACAGTTTTCCCCTTTCATGCTTTTATTAAGACATACTTCATTTAATGAAAGATTGAACCCATTCAGATTTCATGGATGTGTACAGTATTTTAAAAGGAACTTACATTTAACCCATAAAGATTTCACCTTAAATAATCATTTTTATCAGCTCTGACTTTTAACAGCATTGCAAATCTGCCCTGGGTTAGAGGGGTGAGCATGCTTTGGAGTTGCTTCATATCATGAACCACTTCTCATTTACTGACTGGAAATAAAAACAATGTAGTTGGAAAACAGTGTCCTTTGTTAGAGTCATCTTCAATTTCTTTCTTCACATTGTGTCCTAATTTTTAGGGACCTCAATATGCTGTCTGATTCTGAAAATCCCCAGCACTTGGAACTTCATGAGCCACCCAAAGCTGGTAGGTGGGAGCAGTCTGCTTTCAGCCATCATGAAAAGGCAGACACAAAAGTGGCTCAGAGCCTGTTCTATCTGTCCAGGAAGATGGAGACAGAAGGTCAAAATTAGAAATTTCATATATTGATTTTATGAACAAACTTAAAACATTTAGCTGTATTGTTGTTATACTTAAATGCTAGACTAAGAAAATAATTTGTATTAATCCTTATTGTATGACTTCATATTTTACTGCCTTACATATTCGTTCATCCCATGGAAGTGAGAATGGAGCTATTTCTTCTCACCCATACATAAGTACTCTTAGTAATCATATATTTTTAGTATAACTGGAGGCTTCTGTTGTTAAAATGATGACTGAATTACTTTGCTAAATAAAATTTGACAATTGATATGGACATTTTAAAAACATCTTTAAATGTAAATATTCTCTGAAAACTTTTTCTTAAACAAAAAATGCAAGATTTGGAGGAGAGAAGTCTCTGATCATACATGAATGAGTTCCAGTGGACATAAGAGGGTGTTGTATCATTTCTAAAACACACTCTAATGCATCAAAAACATTTTACATCTTTCTAAAGATGTGATTGGAACTTCAATTTCCACCTATAATTTAGTGCTCTTTCTCTGGGCCACCTACCCTTTAAAAATGGAATTGAAAGAATTTCTATTGAAAGTTTAGCTTAGTTTGTAAGTCATATCATGTTGTCACCAATAAACCTCATAAATAGTTGGCTTTATTTATCAATGGAAGAGAGAAGTAACACCATTTCATTATATTCTAGTGGACAAAGCTAAGTCCCCAGGGGTGGATCCCAAACAGTTGGCTGCAGAGCTCCAGAAGGTTTCGTTGCAGCAGTCACCACTGGTCCTGTCATCTGTGGTGGAGAAAGGCTCTCATGTTCATTCAGGTCCCACCTCAGCTGGATCCAGCGCTGTACCCAGCCCTGGACAGCCTGGGTCACCCTCTGTGAGTAAGAAGAAACACAGCAGCAGCAAGGTAAGATGTAGTTCATGTCACCTCTGAGTTGCTGTTTTGTTTTGTTGTTGTTGTTGTTGTTGTTTTGTCTCTACTGAGATCAAGAGCTAGGAAAATCAACATTTTATGAGGGTTTTGTCTGCTAGTGTTTCATGTTCTAAATAGCTATTAAAACAACAACAAATAAACCATTTTCTTCTTCTGATTGTATAACTGATTAAGAGCTATCAAGATATATTCTCGTATCTCCTAAGACAACTAAGTAGTTATTATAAGGAAGAGTTTGAATGTTTTTTCCTCAATTTTTATTAACATTTTCCATGATTATAAAAAATATTCCATGGTAATACCCTCCCTCCCCCCACTTTCCCCTTTGAAATTCCATGCTCCATCATATCCTCTCCCCATCTCAATCAGTCTCTCTTTTATTTTGATGTCATGATCTTTTCCTCCTCTTATGATGGTCTTGTGTAGGTAGTGTCAGGCACTATGAGGTCATGGATATCCAGGCCATTTTATGTCCAGAGGGAACACGTTGGAAGGAGTCCTAACCCTCCTTTGGCTCTTACATTCTTTCTACCACCTCTTCTACATTCGACTCTGAGCCTTGGAAGGTGTGATCAAGATGTTACTCAGTACTCCAGTCACTTCTTTCCAGCACTATGATACCTTCTGAGTCATCCCAAGGTCACTGCCATCTGAAAAGAGAAGATTCTCTAACCAAAGTGAGAGTAGCATAAATATAAGGGTATAAATATTAAGAGAAGGGCTTACTGGGCAGTTTGATAAACATAGTACATACATTTTTCCAGACATTTGCAGATGTTACACCCCTAGGGGTGGCTCATGACTACCCCTTTTTTAAGTTTTCAGTACCAGGGATGTGTCCCCCCCACCCATGGAGCGGGCCTCCAGTCCAATTGGAGGGCAGTTGGTTTCCACCATGGAAGACCTGCCACTATTGCACCCATTGGTTCATTTGGCCTGGCTGGCCAATTATAAGGCTTTCAGTGTCCACTGTTGAGAATCTTCACTGGTGGTGTATCCTTCTCCCATTGAATTGCATGTAGAATGGATTCTTCCAGCTTTCTGTCAGCTGGTCTACATGGAGGAGGTTATCAGCTCAGTTACAGCAGGACTTCTCAGTGGCCTTGCAGCCCAAGTATGTGGAGTCTTCAGCACTGGGTCTTACCATCTATTCCTGGTGGGAAACCAAGGGCCTTGGCAATGGCCTCTAATGTGTTGGGGGCATCAGGGAACTCCCTGGCCAACAACTCACTGGATGTATCAGTAGACGGGAAGAAATAATAAAGATTAGGGCAGAACTTAATGAAATAGAAACAAACAAACAAACAATAACAATCCAAAGAGTTTGAATTTTAATGTTCCATATTTTCCAGGAGAATTTGCATGAATCTGAGCTTCTTTCTGAAGTATGTATTAGCTTTGAATCTTTTGAGAAACAAAAGATATCCTGATAGATTTCCTAAGTAAATTTAAAAAAATACATAGAGTAATAAAGAACTTAAGACAATGACAAACAAAAGAAAACTGGTATGTAATCATCACTTTGAATTTTATTCCCAGTTCCACACTAAGAAATCTTTCTTATCTCACATCATTTGAAATAAATATTTGTTTGAGCTTTTTCCTTAAGGTTGCAGGAGATTAAAAATGAATGATCACTGAGCTTGTTAACCTTGTAAAAGCGGATGACCACATGGACAATTCATTAATTATGTGACTATACACTCTTCACTGTTTGTTGCATCACTCAATATGCATGTTTGTCTTCAAAACTTTTACTTCCTGAAGTAATAAACACTCTCAAGTTTGGAAGGTATCTGAAGGTCTTTAGCCTCATTTATTCCTAGTTTCATCATTCTAAGGAGGCCTGCAGAAGTGACTTCTTCCCTTTGCTATGAAGAAGCTTTTTAGTTGAATTCTGTTTGTAAACTTTTGCTTCTGCTCCCTGTTGATCTGGGTGATAGCCATAAAACCTTTCCCATAGCCCATGTTCTAAATCATTTCTTTTATATTTAGGCAAGTATTTATAAACAACTACTAGTTCAATAATGTGTTGGAAAAAAATAATGTGTTAGATAATTGTTTCTGGATAAAATAGATAAATATTCATCTACATTGTCTTGATAATAATTAAATTATATATACAGAAATTGCACAGGTTCTTTGATATTTTAAAACTACTTAATAGGTTCTCTGAAAATTCAAAAAATATATTAGGTTCATAGTTATATAACTTTTGCTTGAGTTTAATTTATTAATGTGATTTAAACCACCAGACCTACTAATTAAATGTATATTTAAGTACTCCAAGCCAGGCGTGGTAGCACACACCTTTAATCTCAGCACTTAGGAGACAAATGTAGGAGGATCACCATGAGTTCAAGGCCACTCTGAGACTAGATAGGGAATTTAAAATTTTATTCCCTTGTTACTATTATGCTATGTTTCTGTGACATGTGTGCCTGGTAAGCACTGGAACAACCTCTCAGACTGAAAGCAGGTTGAGCAGCAGCACCTGCCTTATGCACTGATCCACTGGTTTTCTGTACCACAATAATCAAAAGAAGCAGCCTCATAAAGATATAACATAATTTCAAGAAAAGTGGTTGCCTGGAAATGTGAACTGCAACTGCTGTGTCCAGGCAATCTGAATAACATCCTTTATGCACTGGGCTTTTGTCTTCCATCATTTACCATGCCCCACTGTGTTCTTGGCAGAAATCCAGAACAGAAGAAATGTTCCATTGACTTATTCTGTTCCCCAAATGGTAGTATATTTTCAGAACATTCATTTCACTGAGCTATAATTCTCAAAAATAATTAAAATGATGTAATACACCAAAGGTCACTTTAGAGGTTATTTTTTGGTGGGGGTAGGGGTCTTCTTTTTGACTTCTTACCTCCATTACTTCCCAGTTTTCATGGTTTAAAATAGAAGGGTTTCTTCATGTTGAAAATCTTTGAAGTCTTTCCACTTGGTGTGAGATAAGTAATATTTTTCCACAAAGTGTAGGCATCTTTGTGTGCTCTAGACCACTAAAACACATTTCTCCTGGTCTAACTGTATTATGAGTTCTGTTATCCAACTGCTCACTACTTAATACACCCACTCCTAGAGTCTAGTAAACACTATCTTTTTATGACATCAACATTTTTTAATATTTTATTTATGTATGAGAGAGAAAGAAAGAGCGAGAGGAGAGGGGAGAGAGGAGAGACAATGGGTGCACTAGAACCTCCTGCCTCAGCAAGGGAACTCCATACACAAATTATGTATCTGGCCTTATGTGTGTTATGAGGAATTGATCCCAAGTCATCATGTTTTGTAAGCAAGTGCCTTTAACAATTGAGCAAGGGCTCCAGCCAGGCATCAATGTTTTTGATTTATCAATGGTATCAAAGATATTGGTACATATGAATGAAAACGCTGCATTTATCATTCTGTGTCTGGTTAAATGCTGACTAGTCTGACTTTATCACTATATATTGTGTATATTTATCTAATTGTCATAGTGCATCCATAAGTGTGTAATTATTACATAAATTAAAAAATAAAAAATTAAGCAAATATGAATATATTTTTTAAAATGTAAGGAGACTTGAATGAGGAAAATTCCAATTTGTTTTTACTTAAGGTCTAAATAATTCCAGCAATTTGTGTGGATATATTATTTCCCTTCATTTAGTTTTACTTTACTATTTATTTTTTTTTCTAAATCTAATCCTATATTTTATTTTGTCCCCTTCACTTTCACAGCTGTTGGAGTGGGAGAAGCCACGTAACTAAATGTTTAGACAACCAGGTGGTGGGGTCCTCAGGCTTGTAGCAGTCAAGCAGCTTCTTGTTTTTTGAATTTTAGCATTTTTTTAAACAAGATTTCATTCATTAACCCCCTCAACACATTATTTTCTCTAGACCACATATATCCCCCAAGTTCATCATCAGTAATGAGGTCTAAGGCTAGACAGTTTTGAAGTACCATACCCACGAAAGAGTTTAATTGCCTTGGGAGAGATTTGAGGCTATTGGTTACTGGAGACATCCAGAGATAGCTTCACACCAAGGCCCACCAGCAGATAGATGAAAATCTCTCTCAGTTGGCACAGGTGGAGTTTGTAGGCCACTTTTTTCTCATAGAGATACACCTCTGAAACAATCAAGACTAAGGAACAAAAAAGTGGGAGAGGAAATTTTTATGTATGGGGTGGTTACTCCTTTTGCACCAAAAGAGAGTGGGTGTCTTGACATAGAAGGTCCTGATTTGGAAATATCGAGCATGCATTTAGTTCTGGTCAACTTAGAGCTGTACAGGGAAAGAGACATAACTCAACCAGCAACAAAGAGGGGGAGCCCTGTCCTTTGCAGAGCCAGGGACATGGTGCACACATGAATAAATAGTTCTTTGGAAATGGAAAAGAGATAAGAAAAACTTACCTCCCCTTTTACCTTCAGGGATCCAGTTACCCTAATTCTACCCTCCTTTCTTTCTCCCTCTCATGAGAGGACACGCTAACTGGTGTTAAAGGACAAAGGATGAAGACATGAGATCACTATTTCCTGTTGAAAGGGACACAAATTTGTGGCTAGTGGCAGTTAGAGAGTCTCTCCCAGACAGGGGAACTATTCTAATTGACCCCGGAGTGCAGGAATAAAAGTAAGGAGTTCATGAGAACTGAGCACACAGTAAACTGGTCCTTCTTGTGGTCAAGGGAATCCACATAGACAGGCTTGGATTGTCTCAGGACTATCTGAGCATGAGCTGGCTGAGTATTTCTTCCAAAACTGTTCATCAAATGGCACAGTAGTTGTTGCAGTCCAGTTCGCATTGCTGGTAGAAATCACCCAACCAAAAGCAGCTTCTGGGAAAAAGAGGTTTATTTGGCTTACAGGCTCGAGGGGAAGCTCCACAATGGCAGAGGAAAACGATGGCATGAGCAGAGGGTGGACATCACCCCCTGGCCAACAGAAGATGGATCACAGCAACAGGAGGGTGTGCCAAACACTGGCATGGGGAAACTGGCTATAAAGCCCTTAAGCCTGCCCCCAACAATACACTCCCTCCAGGAGGCATTAATTCCCAAATATCCATCAGCTGGGGAGCTAGCATTCACAACGCCTAGGTTTATGGAGGACACCTGAATCAAACCACCACATTCCGCCCCTGGCCCCCATAAACTGATATCCATACATGATGTAAAATACAATGCATTCAGCCTGAATTTAAAAGTCCCCATAGTTTTTATCAATTCCAATGATGTTCATACATCCCCATAGTCCAAGATCTTTTAACTGAGCCATAATACCAAAAAATAACCTCAAAAAGCCCATAATGATACAGAATAAATATTCAAACTGCAAAAGATGGCATTGGGCATAGCAAAGAAACATTCAACCAATACAAGATTTAAAACAACCAGGACAAACAAACTCTGTAGCTTCAAGTCCAGCAACTCTAGCCAGTGAGAAATCTCCGAGTCCGATAACTCTCACCAGCAACAAGTCTCTGGCATTCCAATTCTGCCCCTCCAGCTAGGCAGTCCTGGAAAACTTCATCGGGGCCGACAGCTCCTCGGCAGCCATCTCATGGTCGCGGCATCTCCACTGGGTCTCCACTGCAAGCCACAGTTCATCCTCATGGCCCTATCGGGTCTCTATGCAGGCAACCAGCAAACCCGCTTCACATTGCCCATGGCCATTTCCAAAACACAAAACCGTATTGTAAACTCAATGACCGTCTTTCCAGCATTTCTTATACTCCACAATACCAGGTAGGGTGCCAATTTGTTAATCCAGGGGGGAATAAAGCAAACTTTGAAGAACAGGACACTCCTTGAGCATTCAGGCCCCTTCAAAAGAGTCTACATTCTTCTTGTTGCCCCAGCACAGGTCAAGTAGCCCAGTCTCAAAGGTTGTAATCTCTCAGTTGCAGCTGAATGGGGAACAGTTTACCCAAAGATTTTTTTTTTTTTTTTTTCTGTGCCATATCCCTCTGCACACACCAGTTCATTTCTACGCAAAGCAACCCTGCACAACTTCTCTCAGGACATGGGCACAAGAGCAAGCTTCTCACACAAACTGCTAGCCCAGTCCAAGCAATGCTCTTTCTCACCCTCATAAGCCAAACCTCACAGTCCATAGTTCTTACTGCCTTCAGGTCTTTCAGCTCTGACCAGGATAAACCATCAAGCTTACTTATAGCACTGCAAAGCATCTCTTAGGCCAAGGTTTCAAATCCTCCCACATTCCTCTTGAAAATCAGCTCCAAAAGGCCAAAGCCACACAGTCAGGTGTCTAGCAGCAATCCCACTCCTCAGTACCACTTTACTGTTGCAGTCCGGTTCGCATTGCTGGTAGAAATCACCCAACCAAAAGCAGCTTCTCGGAAAAAGAGGTTTATTTGGCTTACGGGCTCGAGGGGAAGCTCCACAATGGCAGGGGAAAACGATGGCATGAGCAGAGGGTGGACATCACCCCCTGGCCAACAGAAGATGGACCACAGCAACAGGAGGGTGTGCCAAACACTGGCATGGGGAAACTGGCTATAAAGCCCTTAAGCCTGCCCCCAACAATACACTCCCTCCAGGAGGCATTAATTCCCAAATATCCATCAGCTGAGGAGCTAGCATTCACAACACCTAGGTTTATGGGGGACACCTGAATCAAACCACCACAGTAGTATTCAACATTGCTTGCAAAACAGATGAGATATTAGCAGAGTTATCATAAATTTATACATAACATTTAACTTTGATAATAGAGAGACATTGGGTGTCATTAAAAGGCTGAACAAATGTTTTTTTGGTCTGAGAACTTACATATTTTAGATTTGAAAATAACCCTTTTGATATCTATATTTGTTTTTCTTTATTGTAGAATTAGAACTATGGGGAAAATGTTTTAAGGTCTTGTTTATTTCATTACCTAATAGGCCATTTATATATTTAGGTATTTTTAATCTTTGGTTATCCATTTCATTCTGAGTGTTTAAGAACATGTAGATAGCAAAACTTTAATTAAGGATTAATTTTGGAGGTCACTAGTGGCTCGCCAAAGATACTTTAGGGACCCAGGAATAGTCCTGTAGCTTACTGGTGTTTTTTGTCTGTTAGGATGAGTCAGAGTCATACTGGCCAAGTAATTTTTCCTTCTTTGGGAGGTCAGGAGGATGAGTGATTGCTCCTTGATTGTGACTCTCCTATTTCAGACTGTACACCAGTTTTGTTTTGGTCTCCATACCCTCCTGCTCAAGAAGACAGGTGATTTACCAGGGGGCCAGTGTAGAAGTGTCCCATCATCTCCAGTGGCTTCATGACCTGGGAGCATAAGCCAAAATATTGGCACTTTTTGCTCTGATGATTCCAATTGGCTTTGGCTTCTACATAGGTGATTAACACATTTACAAAGGAAGTTACACCAGCCTGGATGTGTGTACATATAGAGCATATTTGATTATTGAAATAGGTTTAGTTGAAGAATGGCACAAGAGCTTCTAAAATCATTTTGTCCAACATTTTAAAATTTTGTTGTCCTGTGGCAGCATCAGCCATATCTGAAGCATAGAAGGTAGGCACATCTTTTACTTTAACTACCTAATAGCTATAAATACAGACAGAATCTGCCACCAGTCTTGAAAACAATACCAATTAATTTACAAACAAATGAACCAATTAATTTAACCTAGAAATTATCAGGAAAGGAAGAGTAAAACAGTATAAAGTCTTAGCACCTGTGTTTGAAAACATCTTTGATTAGTTTAGATACATGTGTGGGACCCGATTACCCAGAGAACATTGGAAACAGAACCATAGAACTTGAAATTATTTTTCTCAGAGGAGAACCATTGTTTGAGTTTGAGGCTGTACCTAAAGTAGGGACTATGTCTTAAGAATTAATTTTATTATAACCACTGGACTTAAGATGCCAGAAATAAGACAGTTAAGCATAATATGGTCTTTTTTGAATCAAAACAGCTAGCTAAATCCTAATACATCCCTCGATAAATCTGTTTGGAAATTAAAAAAAAAAACACCATTTGACAATCATGGATTTTAGTTTAATTTAGATAGCCATTGATTTTATGTATCATAGAAATTTTTGTTAACATAAAATAATTTTATGTTTTACCTATAACTTAAATTTGATAAAGCTTAAGCAAGCTGTCCCAAAATGCTTCAACCTGAGAATTAACTTTCTGTTCCTTTTAAAAGGAAATTAATTTTAGGCCAAAATTAGTCTTTTTACATCTCTGGCATTCCTTCTACACACACACACAACTTTATCCACATACTTTATCATTCTAATCTATATTCCACTCCAGAAGCATTTTTAACAAGCTTTCTATGTCCAACATTGAAAAATATCTTTCCATTCCTTCAATCAACTAATCTTCACCCCACAATTAACCATCTTTCCTTTTTTTTTCTTATTTATTTATTTATTTATTTTATTAAGTAGTTTTGTATTCAGTAAATACAGTCAGTTTGGTACCATTATTAGGCTCATCTGTGACCAAACCCCTCCCTTTGGCCCCTCCTTCTTGAGGTATATGGGTGATGCATTGTGGAGTTAGCCCGCAGTTATGGGTAAGATAAATGTCTCTGCATATCATGACCCAACATGTTGCTCTGACATTCTTTTTGTCCCCTCTTCCGCAAAATTTCCCTGAGCCATGTTGGGTTCATTTTTGGTCTGCTTCAGTGCTGAGGTGTTGGGGGCCTCTGAGGCTCTGGCTCTCTGATTTGGTAGGAATTGATTTTTCTCAGTGTTGGTCTCCTTCCCCTTTGTGCTGGCATCCAGTTCATCAGGAAAATAGCACAATTGCTTATTTCACCAATTTTTCTTAGTTTCAGCCAGGGCCCCTCTGGGGTATGATGGGGTGGCTCTCTCCTTATCTGAAAAAGAGAAGCAGATTCTCCAACAGAGAGTAGGTTAGCACCAGGACAAATGAGATAACCCTTACTTTTTTAATAGAGAATTTAATAGGTGTAGACCCTCTTGTAGCCCATGATTGATGGTAGCTTGATACTAGAGAGTGGGCTTATGTATGGATATGGTTCTAACTTGTTTCTCAGCTCCAGCTATGGGTCCCATACCACTGATGGAATCAGTTAGCCAAATCAAGAGCAGTTGGTTACCCACCATGGCTGTGTGCCAATATTGCACTTTTGTGGGCATCACACCAGGTTATTTGCTGCTAAGTAGGTTAGACCATGAGTTTCTTGGATGGATATTGGTCATTTTCCCCCAGTCACCCATCTAGCACCTTATGTCACTAGATGCGCTGACTATCTGAGGACTGACTCTCTTCCAACTTCCAGCCATGCCGTTCCATTTTACATGTCAACCACATAAGATATCTTCAGAGAAAATTTAATAATACTCTATGTAAGTTGAAGTTGACCTAGAACATAAACTCAGTAATTGTATTTTTTTAATGTTTTATTTTTATTTATTTAACAGAGAAAGGACAGGGGAGAGAATGGGTGCACCAGGGCCTCCGGCCACTGCAAATGAACTCCAGACATGTGCACCCCCTTGTGCATCTGGCTAATGTGGGCCATGGGGAATCAAACCTTGGTCCTTTGGCTTTACAGGCAAATGCCTTAACTGCTAAGCCATCCCTCCAGCCCAGTAATTATATTTATGAGATCATGTAACAACATATGGCTTTGTTTACATAAAATTTCAGTTCACCATTAGGGCTTTGGTTAAATATGACTTTTGAAGACAAAAAAAAAAAAAAACAAACAACAAAAAGAACCCTTGAAGTAAATCATATGACAACAAAAACTTTAGGAGAGACCTGTTGGGTTATTTAGATTAACAAAGAAATCTAAATGTGTCTATAAACAACATCTTATTTGTTTAAAGCCCAAGCAAAAGAGAAAATATCAGGCACAGTTCAAATTAAAATTAGGCACTTATTTTTATCAATTTAAAAGTCACAGGGTTTAAAATGTGGAGTCAGGCTATTACATTGGAACCTCCTGTCTCAGCTTCACAAGTAGCTAGGATAATACACCTAGCTCATTTTATTGTTTATCTCTTTCTCTCTTAAATATATTTAAAGTGCCTTTTAACCAGTTTTAAAGGATGATTTTTAAACAGAATGATTTTGACCCATATCTTCAAAGATGAAGACAGGAAAAACAAAAACAACACCAAACACCAACATGCTAGCAATAGGCTCTCCAGAAATTGCCACATGGCTGTCAAACCAAAACTGAACCAGAAACAGAACTCTGTTCAAAAATCTCTGAACAGAGCCAGGGAGGGTCAAAGGCAACCCTTTGGTGCCTCATCCAGGGGCATGAATGCTGCGGCCAGCTTCCCACTTGTACCCAGAAAAAGCACTCAGAACCAGGAAAGCCAGAAGAAAAGGATAACAAAAAGATGAGTGGAAAAAGCACCTCCAGAGGTTTCTTACCCAGTCCTAGGCAAAAGTTCCCCATCAATGGCTTGTTACTAACTTGAATACCCCTCCCCTTCTCAGTCTCTCTCTTATTTTGATGTCATCATCTTTCCTCCTATTATGATGGCTTTGTGTAGGTAGTCTCAGGTGCTGTGGGGATCCACAGCACTTTCTTATAAATGACTGACACTAACAAAGGCTACAAACTTTAGAAACTATAACCACACCCTCTTAATTTTCTGAATGATTACATTTGTTTTATTTGTTACCTTATAAACATGGTTGAAATGAAGGTACTTCCTTTTGGCTGTCTTTATTTCTGGAATAAATAGAGAGAGTATGTGAACAAAATAAACATTAATCTCTTTGTTTGTATTTAACTCTGAAATAAAGGTAGTAGTTAGAGTTTTGTGTGCAAGGTGAATAAATATTTAACTGTTTAAATATAAATGTAAGCATTGATACCCCACTGCCTGAAAATACATTATAGTTTTGAAGCATGGCCCATCATCTCTACTTCTGTATGAAAATGTAATGACTTGGTAGGCATTTATTCACAGAATGATTAATTTACCAGACTGCTTTCCTAACTGTCTGAAAAGGCTTTGTTTGCATAGGGGATGCTTAAGGAAATTAGAGCTTATCTGGAAAGAGAAGACTTTCTATAAGTATTTTCCAGTGATAGGGAAGGATTTCTTGGTGGACAGAGGTGTGGGGGAGCAAGAAGAGAGCCTAGTGCCAGCACAGGACAGGAAAGGAGTTGCATCAGAATTTTGGTGTTACTGGGCAGTTCTTGCATAAAAACTGTTTTCATTACTATATAGATATTTAAAACTTGTAAATACTGAAGTGATGTGATTTAATCCAAATGTGTTTGTTTTCTTAAGTAATTGAAAATACTGCTGGCATAATATTATGGGTTCAAAACAGGCTTGCCAAAATTAAAGTAGATTTATGTGTCTATAAAGTTAAAAAGGTATGAGAAATACATGTAGTCACTATTATTCTGAAATAGCCAGGCAGATAAAATATATTTTCCAGGTTGTGTGCTCTGAATAAATAGAAATTAATTTCAGAGGGAAGCTGAAATGATCAATTCTGTGAATAGTATATTAATGTAATATATGTCTTTAATATTGCAGTCTACTGATGCAGCAAAGGTTGTCTCTCACCCAATTACAGGAGAAATTCAGGTATGAGATTTGTTAAAATGTCATCATTCTGCATCTTCCCTGACTATTTTAACACTTATCTACTAAAATTGTAAACAGGCTGTTAGGGACATTCTTGTTCCATTACACATACAAAATGACACGGAATTGAAATGTTGTGTCATGCTGTGTGCACCTGTCAGTGTGCTTCATGATCTCCAATCATGACCTGAATGTTAGTAGGTTTTGTGCTTCAGCATGCAAGTTTCACATGTCACAAACATGACCTGAAGATTCATCTTCCAGGTTCATGAATCTAATGCTGTTTCCTTTTTGATCAATGATTTATGATTAATTGATAAACAGCTACTACTGAGCAGTGTTTTTAATAATATAGTAATTTGTAACATCATTTTAAAGAATTTTGACTGGGAACATAAAAATAATACTGTTCATCATGGCCTATTATTCTGTGTGCATTTCTACATTTATAGATTGTATTATAACACTTTTATCTCTTAGTTGGGTCATAGTAATATTCTTAAACATGTGCTTAAGGTGATTGCAAAAAGTATTTTATGGTAGATAAGAAATGTCATATAGAAAGAATTAACACAATACAAGATAACTTTTTAATGATGATAGGTTTCAGATAAGGAAAAGAAGCCATCTGAGCTATGTCTCCCATACAGACCAGACTTCACAGAGGAAAATGGATAGAAACTTTTTTTTTTTTTTATCAGCATAGAGGAAAGGTACAAGGAAAGCTACTGGAGTGAGATTAAAGGATGAAGATATCAGCTCTGATGATAGGTGAGAATACCATGAAAATAACCAGGGAAGTAAGTAGGGGAACATTAACTGCAGACAATATAGCATAATCACTATACAGTTTAAAGTAAGAATCTCACACTAAAAATGCATAATGAAACTCCTATGGTAATGACTTACTAAAAATATAAGAGGAAGGACATAAAGATAAGAAAATCAGTAAAGTGATTAGGCACATACCAATAAAAGCTAAAGTTGAGCTTGAGTGGAGGGAGACAATGCAGAACCAGACCTCTCACCAAGAACCTAGTGATACTGGACCCAACTTCCTGTGTGCTTCACATCTTCACTGCTTTCTAAGGATCTCCAAGAAAGCTGTTTTCTCCAGATCTACATATTTTCATTTTCAAAAACTACAAAGATTCTTAATATCTCTCTCCTAGGACTCTTTTTTTTTTTTTTTGGCTTTTGGACTAGTATTTACTGTTTTCTATAGTTTATAGTATAGTTTTCTATAGTTTGTTGTTTATTGGTTGTCTATTCTTGTCTCTCCTTTAAATTGCAAAATGTAACTCTGAAGTTGAAATTGACCTTAACAGTTAGGCTATTCTAAAGCAACTAAGTCAGTTATTATTTCTGAATTGCAAAATTTTACTTCAAGTGAAACTTGCAGAATGGCAAACTCTGTCTGTCCTGGCACTTGGGCTGCTGTGGTTGAGGAGGGCTGGGTTTCCCACTTGCTCTCTACTGACCCCTGACAGCTCACTGTTCTAATATCAAGTTGTAAAAAGCAGCTTCTAGTAGCCTGAGGGTTTCGTTGCAGTAAAAAATGGTTTGGATGCTATTCTATCTAAAAATGAACTCTATGGCAGGAAGAGAAATGAGGTTCTCTCCAGATTGTGACTAACATTAATTGCAGATTTTTTTTTATGCCCTGTACAACACACCATACCAACATTCCTTGTTTTCACCTTTAAGGTACTTATGTAATCATCTTGTTTTTGTGATAGATCTATGCATTTCTGCATTGTATCATACAATTAAAATTAAAGGTGCATTTTTTGCCAGAAAAACAGTCATATCAATATTATGCTAAAAGTGAGGTTTCATATTAATTATGAAGTGTAAAATAAAAGTTTGACTAATTAATGCAATCAAATTTTCAGTGTACATACAACATTTTTCATGGATTATAAAGCATACCTATAGTTTTATAAGTAAATTTCCATTTTAAAATATAGATCTTTGAATTTCTATTGTTTGATCAAATATCAAAATAATCAAAACTAAATTTAAATGAGACCAGAAGAATCTTTCAATTATGAAAGAAAAAAATTATTAAATTCAATTGTTTTGTGCAGTGTTGGCTTCCCAGATAGATATTTGAATTTTAAATCTTGCTCTTCAATGCATGTGGAACAGCTAGTAAGCATACAAGAAACATGGTCTTTCTCTCTCCTTCAGCTTCTAAATTGAAAGGTTAGTTTTGTGTTAAACCAGCCTCTTTCTTGATAGGAAAAGTAGATCCAGAAAGAGAACATAGACATTAAATATCAGAGGACATAAGGGAAGAAGGAAAAGTATATATTTAAAAAAAAATGTCTCAGTACTAACAGCTTTATGGTCACATGGTTCTACTTACTGCTCATTATTTGTTGAAATGCAAATGACATTTCATAATAAAATTTCCAATTACTTAATTTGAAAATCCTAGCATTTGTAATAATGAGTAGCATGTACTGTTTTCCTATGAATATATACTTACTATAAAAATGAGATGAGGAACTAGAGAGATGGCTTAGTGGTTAAGGTGTTTGCCTGCAAAACCAAAGGACCCTGGTTTGATTCCCCAGAATCCACATAAGCCAGATGGACAAGGAGGCACAGGCATCTGGAGTTCATTTGCATTAGCTGGAGTTCCTCTCTCTCTCCCTCTCTCTGCCTCTTCCTTTCTCTCTCTCTCTTTCTCAAATAAATAAATAAAAAGCTAAAAGAAATGAGATGAGCATTTGCTATATGAATTTTCTTATAAATGATTTTCAGCTAGGTCAAGACTAAAAAGAATGAATAATATTTACTAGAACTGCAGATATACCTAGGACATACCAAGTGAATTAAATTGTCCTCTTTCTTTTCATATAAAATTGAAGTGAGGGTGGGGATTGCTATAAGATTTTTTGAAGTAAACTATTAATTAATAATTATAACATGTTTCTTAAATTCATGGAATTATTTTCTAAACGTAAAGCTTCAGATCAACTATGATCTTGGAAACCTCATAATACACATTCTCCAAGCAAGAAATCTTGTCCCTCGAGACAATAATGGGTATTCTGACCCTTTTGTGAAAGTGTACCTACTTCCAGGAAGAGGGTAAGTAAAGAAGCAGTGTCTTCTAAGTTTTATGGCACGTAGTTTAAACTCTAGTGGTAATATCTTACAGTTTATGATATCTTTGCCTCACTTAAATTGACTTTAATACCTTTCCATTAATGTTCTCCCCATATCATACTTATTTACTTATAATTAGAAGATAAGGTGTAATTAAAATTTTATATTAAGCATGAACCATTAGGAGAGAGAAATGTTCACAATAAAACCAGCCTTGATGAGAGCAAGCAGTATTTCTGAGACTCACTCCTATACTAAGTGTTCAGATTAACTGATACCCCCAAGTTTATCTGAAAAGTTAATGTGTATTTTTATAGGATATGTTTGATGTTCATTAAATGGACTTTTCAAGGAATTACACACACACACACAGAGATACACACAAATAAATATTTCAAAATAATAAGAATACACTTGATATACTGACTTGGGTAAATAAGTAAAGAATATCTCTGTGTGTCCTTTGTGGACTACAAATTGCTGATATAAAGTAAGTGCTCCCAGATGGGATATAGCTCATTTTAGAGTATGAAGTGCATACCTGAGTCCCTCATTTCCCCACACCAAATGCAATTAATGAATAAAAGCGCTCTTTGGCGATGTCTAATGTTCTCATAATTAATGCTATTTCTTTGTTCTGGTGCATAAATAAGGACTCACAAATGGTTTAGAAACAGTGATTTGAACTGTACAAATCACTATATCATATGTGAACAAGTTTTAATAAGCAAACTAGCATGATAAATCCTTAAGTAATCAGCAAGTTAAAGTATAATAAAAAGAATTCAGCCGGGCGTTGTGATGCATGCCTTTAATCCCAGGCAGAGGGAGGCAGAGGTAGGAGGATCACCATGAGTTCACAGCCACCCTGAGACTACATAGTGAATTCTAAGTCAGCCTGGGCAAGAGTGAGATCCTACCTTGAAAAACAACAACAACAACAACAAAAAGAATTCAGGGTTGGTAATTTGAAGACACTGGCCTTATTGTTCTTTAATTTTGAAGTGACATTCATATATTGTTTTGTGTTTGGAAATGTGCAAATGTGGTCCAGATGCAGAGAGACTAGCATCATGACCTACCATGTGGCATCCTTATATTCAACAGTTAACTACTGGTCAATAACACTTTACTCTTATTCTCACACACTTCTCCAACCCAGAGTATTTTGAAGGAAATTCTAGCTATTGTAACTTTTATGCAAATATTTTAGTATAAATTACCAAAAGGTAATTTATTTAAAATAATCATAATATCATGTATTAGTATAATAAATTTAAAGTCTACAAACACTCCTTAACTTCCCCTATGATATATTTGTCAATACTTTTTCTAGTTGCTTTAAGGACCTAATTGATATTTTTACAACTCATTCCGACCATTAGCAAATTCTTTTTAAGCACACATGACACATTCACCAAAACTATATTGTGAGCTGAATAGCAAGTCTCAACAGATGTTAAGCACAATGAAAGCATACAAAGCATGTCTTCTGTCCAGAGTTGGGTTGATTGTCTAGGATCCAAACTGTCATTTTATACTTCTTTTTGATATGCTTTTAACTGATTATGTTACCAAAAAAAAGACCACCAATTTCTTTGACACTCAGTTTTTTTGTCAATATTGAGAAAGTTAATGCAGACATGCCATAATTTTTGTTTGTCAGAGGAAATAAATCAGATAAAACTCAAAAGAAATTGAAAAGTGCAAGGTGCTAAGTTATAGCAGTTACATAGGTTTCAATTTCATTTTCTCCACCCCCAGTAATTCCATTTAGAAACTTAGAATTGGTAGGTGTTTGCTCTAATTTTAATTTGTTAAGCCTTTTATTTTTAATAATTTTGCCTAGAATTTAAAAATTAGCCCATAAACCAGGAAAAAGAGATCTTTTATTTTATTTTATTTTATTTTATTTTATTTTATTTCAAATAAAGTAAATATGACAGAAACAAAAGCAAAACTTACTCCAACTTTGAATGGTCCTTACACATTTAGTATAAGTAAGTGAAGTAAGGGAGAAATTCCTATCACAAATTTGTTTCCCCTTATATTTTTAAGTGAATTTATGAAAATAAAGCACTGTCATTTATTTTATATATTCTCTAAGAGTATCCTTGAGAACTATTTGATACTATTTTGAGAGTATCTCTTATTTCAGGCTGTGATTTATTTGGAGGGTTGTGAACTTGCATGACCAGGACAGGCAGGTGATATAGATATGCTAGTCTATTCTGAGATACCGTGAGTAAGGAATAATGAGAGCCATAGACAAGTGGACAAAGAATGCCCTACCTACTATAATCTTCATGCAGTTTCTCCAACCGTCCCTGATGAATGAGACTCGGTTTAAAGGCAGTCACTATGTTCCTCCCTCATTCAATTACTATCACTTGGATTAATTACACCTAATTATTAGAGTGGCCAATGCGCTAGGATTTGTTATCATTTATATGTTGTGGTATAACTGCTATGATTACTATTCTAATATTTTCTTCCTATTTCTGTTCCTAACTTTTTTCTTCTTGTCTTTCCTTCTTTCCTGCCATATCCTTCCCTCTTGCTCTTGGATTCAATGCAGTCAAGTCATGGTTGTCCAGAATGCCAGGTAGACCTAATGCTATTATGCCTACACTTACAATCTAGGTATTTTTAAGTCTGTTGGTCTACACTTCACCTTGCACTCATTTTTTTCCTTTTCTACATTTGAGTTTATGTTAAGTTATTCCTGAAGCAAGCAGCTCTGAGCACTTTTTTTTATGTAGCACTGGCACATGTGTGCTAGGAAGCAGAATGATAGAAAACGATAAAAGTGTGGAAAAGATGGATGGGAGAGTAACACCCAGAAATTAAATATAAGTAGTTTTCATTTATATTCCATCCACTAAATCTCATTTATCTTCTCATGTGATAATTACAGGTTAATTTTTCCTGTGTCTTCTATTACTAAGTGCAGTATCTAAAGCCACTTAAAAAATAATTTACTAGTTTTCTGGATATCCAGCACTAGTTTTGTGTCTAATCTTAAGGAAAATACTGTCTAGCCATTTTTATCTCTCTGGAACTTTATATTGAAACGTTCCCATGATTTATATATTCTGAACTGGTAAGAAACATAAAAGCAATAATCTTCTTGCTATAATGTACCGTCATTAACATATCTTGTTTGTATCCAGTAGCATGAAACATTTCTGATACAACTCATAACATGTTGCAGCACTATATTACCAAGAAAGACTCTCAATACATAGTCAAAAGTATTCTATTTTACCTATCCTACTGCTCTATAGTTAAAGTGTTATTTAACTGCAGAGTTTCCTGCACCATCTGTAGCAATAGGATGATGAGAATTCTGGTCCCAGCCAGATTTTTCTCTATAATACTAAAATATGATATTTTATCAATCCCAAAATTTGTGGCCCAAAAGAGACTGTTTCCAATTGTTAAAAGCCCACCTTAGCCAAGCATGGTGGCACATGCCTTTCATCCCAGCATTTGGAGGCAGAGGTAAGAGGATTGCTGTGAGTCCGAGGCCACCTTGAGATTACCTTGTGAATTCCAGGTCAGCCTGGGCTAGAGTCTCAAACTTACCTCAAAAAAACAAAAAACAACAACAACAACAAAAAAAAAAAAAAAAACAGAAAAAAAAATCCCAGCTTAAAGACATGAATATTTATCTTTACAATAGGATCAGTCAGCACAGCCTTACAATAACTAGAAAGTTTTCACTTCCTTACAGCACTGTAATTACATCAAGCTGTGAACTCTGATACCAGGATGGATTTCTTGTGATGCCAGTTCTGTCATTGCAGGACATGACCTGAGTTTCTTGAGCTGATGTGTGAAATCAGTTCTTTTCCAAGAGATGGTGTTATCATGTAGCAGACAATACCAATCAGACTACTCCTATGCTCCTTTTTAGCTATAGAAAGCAGGGGAACATTATACAATTGATTTTCTATACTTCAGCAGAAAGCATGTTTGGTAAATGTAAATAAGAGATGAATGTGTCAACAACGACTTTGATTAGAACTTAGAAGATTTGTAGAGTCAACTTAGTACCTGGAAGTTATTTTCATCACCACTTAGAATTGCTCATACTACAGAGAATTACAGTTGATTCCAATGAATGTAGCCCTTAAGAATCTGGATTTGAATTGCAACCTTGGCACGTAGAAGTCATGAGATTTACATCTTTTATATCTAAAAATAATAATAGCCTCCTTCATGGGCATTTGTGTGTGTGTGTGTATGTGTGTGTGTGTGAAATACACTGGAGAATGAATGAAGAGTGAAAAGTATAATGTCTGACACATAATATTCTTTCAGTAAGTGGTAGTTGCTATAATTATTTATTGCTTATCACATAATAGTTATGTAGTCCAGGGTCTCCTCCAGAGATTCCTATATCTTCAAGAGAAGATTTAGCAAGTGTGAGCTACTTAGTTATATCAGATGATTTAGCAGTATTTTAAAGAAATAAATATATTTTTGCATTACAATATTATCATACATTAAAATAAAATCTTGTTAAGTGATAAAATTGCACTGGCCTAGTTCTCTCATCTGTTTCCATTTGTTACTATTTATATTTTATATAATAAGATATGAAAGGATGGGCTGGAGAGATGGCTTGGCAGTTAAGTGCTTGCCTGTGAATCCTAAGGACCCCGGTTCGAGGCTCGGTTCCCCAGGTCCCACGTTAGCCAGATGCACAAGGGGGCGCACACGTCTGGAGTTCGTTTGCAGAGGCTGGAAGCCCTGGCGCACCCATTCTCTCTCTCTCCCTCTATCTGTCTTTCTCTCTGTGTGTGTCGCTCTCGAATAAATGAAAATTTAAAAAAAAAAAAAGATATGAAAGGATTAAGTGAGGCAGGATGAGATGAGAGAATGAGAAGAAAAGAAACCAAGTGTTCTGTTATCGCAAACATGCACTTGGAAGATTAAGTACTGGGAATCGACATCTCTGAAGTATCTCTTTATATTATTCTGTCATCATACTATTGGAGAAATGAGGTGTATCTCACTAATAGGGGTTTGCTATAATTGTAACTAATTTTAGTTATCATTATACCTGGAAGCACAGTCCCTGGCTAGACTTTCTCTAAACATCCTTTTCAGTATATCAAGCTATGTCCTCTGGTATTATGGTAGCAATAAAATGGCAAAAACTTATTTTTAAAAAATTTATATTTATTTATTTCCAAGGAGAGAGAGAGAGAGAGATACAGAGAAGAGAGACAGAGAGCATGGGTGTTCCAGGGCCTCTAGCCAGTGGAAATGAACTCCAGAAGCATGTGCTACTTCATGCATCTGGCTTACGTGGGTACTGGGGACTGGAACCTGAGTCCTTAGTCTTCACAGGCAAGTGCCTTTACTGCTAAGCCATCTCTCCAGCCCAAAACTTATGTTTGCACATGACAGTTCTTCCTATGTTGTTAAAATTATACTGATTCAATATTTTAGAACTTGAAAAATTAATTTTGGGGCTAGGTGATGACTCTGGTTTAAAATGCTTGCTTAGGTGCCTTGTTAGCACAATAGGGTGCACATCAATCTCATAAAAGGCTTGCTGTCTAAGTCTGACAACCAGAATTCAGATCTCCAGGACCTGCATATACCAGAGAAAATAAAGCAAATCTTTCTTAACCCAACATGCCTACAAAGGGAGGCAGAGAAAGGAGCATACCAAAGCCCACAGGCCAGTTAGTCTGGCATTCCTAGTCACAACCAAGGGAGACTCTGTCTCAAACAAGGTGAAAGGTGAAGACCAACACTCCAAGGTTTGCCTCTGACTTGCACATATGTGCTGTAGCATGCAATGCCCATACACACATACACATATGCACAGGCAAAAAATAATAGTTTTGTGGATGCTCACAGTATCTAGAATCTTTTTAATAATATGCCTTCCCCACGATTTGACTGATTTGATAACTAAGTCAAAAACAAGGAGAAAATTTAAAGTATACCTGCAAAGAGGAATAGCAGGGATTCCAAGCAGTAACCGAAGCCTACCATTCACATGCCATCATCAAAACACTATAAATGTAAAATAAAAAGGGACATTGTTTACTAAAATCTTTGAAGGTTTTGTTATAAACATGCCAGACTTACTGATAATAATACCTTAGCAGACATCAGTGTGCTGGTCATCCAGTTTTATCAAATCTGAATATTTTGCTGTTTGTATCAAATATTTGTCCAATATACTTGCAATTTCATATAGACTTTTCAGGGTGTGGGTATATAATATTCTTTGAAAAGTATGCATAAAATGTGTATTATCTATAAGAGCTCATTGTGCAGACTTTTCTCTGAAAGTATTTGTGATCATCTTGAACAGCACAGTCATGAAACCTTGCTCCTGTTTGTATACCCTTGAATGGGACAGGTATAATTAGCAATGCTACTGCTTCGATTCTCAAGTTGCAGTCTTCTCACAATGGCTGACATGAGGCCCGATGAGACACAAAATCAGAGGTTCAAACTTCACTACACGTGAGTTTGACCCAGAAGCTTTCACAAATAATAACACTCAGGCTTTATCCCAAGTCAAGTAAACCAGACCCTCATTGAAGGGAAAGTCATATGGGGTGTTGATTCTTCTCCTTCCTCCTCTACAACTCGGACCCCAAATGATCCCATTATATAATCAAGGACGGGATTACTGTCTTTGCATCTGGATGGTTTGAGAATAAAATCAGAGAGAGAAGGAAGATTATTGGCTGAAGAGCCATGTCTAAAAGTGAGTAGAGAACTGGGGGTTGGTTTGCAACAGCTTTATCTAAAATACATTCAACACTGTGGCAGTGCTTGAGATCAGGAATGTAGCAAGAATTATTCTGAGTGCTTTGAGAGGAGCTACAAACTCCAGCTTCAGTGTCTAGGAAAGGTAATTTGTGATTTCCAGACATACATCCAGTTAAATAGGTGATTTTCAGGGCTCAGGAAATTCAGGAAAAGACAGTGATAGTTATAAAAGTGCCCGAGTGAGCACTGTATGATCATATCTAACTCCAGCAGTAATCTAACTCTAGACCCCTCCCCTGGTTGCTGCCAGCTATTCTCTGATAAACTTTATGAGGATAGATTTTGGATGAGTTATTTTCAAATATATAGGTTATATAACCTAACAACTGCTCACATGGAATGGAAGAATCAGAGGTCAATTTAAGGCATCAAGGTATAATGAGTAAGGAAAGATTTTGAATTGATTCCTTTAGCATAAGCTGTTAGAATGAAGCAATAACTTATATTTAATTAAAACAGTTCCAAAGGTCCATTAGCTCTTATGCTGCCTTAACTAGAACTTCAAAACAAAAGATTTTAGAATTCTGGCTATAATATAAACTATTCTTCATCTTCCTCTCTATAAATACTATAATTACCATTTTTAGAAGAAAAAGAAAGACAATTTAGCTTTAATGACATGATTAAATATAAAAGTATTGATAAGTAATAAAGACCAAATTATTACTTATGAGACAAGCAAATGTTAGTGTTATTATCTAGCTCATGTAATTATCTTCTACACTTCAGGGGGAAAAGGTTAGGTTTTTAAAAAGTATTGCTAAAATACTGGTAAAATATTCCTCAAAATCATATTTATTAGGACAGTACAAAACAAAGTTATCCAACATATTTGTAAATTCAGCTTGAATTAAGGTTTAAGATATGCTGAAGAGAGAATTATATAGTAAGTTGAGATAAAATATGTTGAAAAGTCTGCATGCCCTTAAATTAGACTGTGAATTCTTAAGTTAAGGTGAATGATCAACATAACTTATTCTTTTCCTCCAATTCAGTGCTGAGTACAAGAGAAGGACTAAATATGTCCAGAAAAGTCTTAATCCTGAGTGGAATCAAACCGTAATTTATAAAAGTATTTCCATGGAGCAGGTATGTGATGATTATTTCCCAGGTACCAAATCCAGGGTAATATAACAAAATCATGGAAACAGTGGGATCAATATCAATGTTTGCTATACAATCAATAGTAGTTCAGCCAAGGACATGTGAGAAATGTAGCCTTTAAAAGTAAATGAAGTTCATATGTAAGGTAGAAAAAAATGTTCATATTTTGAGAAGCAGCCAAAGTTGAATTCAAATGTATTTATTAGTGAAATGAAAGTATAACAGGGGTGAGGGATTGAGGTTTTGGAGTGTTTGGGGAACTCCAACTCCTGAGTTTATATTTGTAAACTAACCAAAGAATTGGTCATTTTAGACTTAAGAAAATTATTTTTATGTTCTTTTTGTTGGAGGGGGCATCCCTCCAGCTGGACTCAAGAGTAGAAATTAGATGAGTTTATTTTTCTCATGGTAGGGTCTCCTTTTAGCCTAGACTGACCTGGCACTTTTCTCAGAGTTGCCTCAAACTCATGATGATCCCCCTATTTCAGCCCCTCAAGTGTTGGGATGAAAGGCATGTGCCACCACACCTGGATGAAATCAAGTTTTTTTTTTTTTTTTCTGTTCCAAACAATAGGGGGTATGAGATATAGCACAGTCTATATGACTCCTGGAGCAAGGAAGGTCCAAGATAGTTATCCATGCTCATCCCACAAGGCCAGCTTCCTCCAGGCAATTTCCCCAGTCTCTTGCACGGTGCCATACATCATGGCATATAAGGACTGTCACTGGTCATTCTATGCCTAAAGATGAAGATTCCTGCCCTTATTCCTGCCTTGGTAGCTTAGTTAGATACCTCATTGGAGGTGAGGGTTGCGGGGGGGGGGGGGGGTTCTTGGAATTCCCTTTCTTTCTCCCCTATGTGGGAGCCAGGAATATGGGTTCCTCACCCCCTCTGTCTGAATGTTTGGGACTAAAGAATTGTTATTGTTTTGAAGGTGATTTATGGCTTTATTACCTCAAATATAAGGATTAGAGGTATGCTTGATCATACCCAGCTGAATCATGTCTTTGATAACCTTTTAAAATACCAAGTGCTGGGATTAGACATGTAAAACCACACACACAGTAAGATCTTATCATTTTTCTTTATAAGACTTCAAGTTAGAGACCTGGGTAGCTAGGTTTCAACTAGTTTATTAGCATTCTCAAAAAGGAAATGCAAACAATTTTTTAAACTTTCTTAACACCTTTTTTTTCTCTAAATTTTTATCCTAGATATTTCTTATACTCTTTCTTTTAATTTAATTTAGGATCATTAAGAGGAGACACACAAAATCTCCATTCTTAGTACATTTTACCAATTTAATAGTTGTTATTATCCTTAAATATAAGTACCATTGAAATAATTTTTTATTAATCTATAACATCCAACATTTATAATTTCTTTTATCAACTTTGTGTAAAACACATATTAAGACCTCAATTTAAAGGGAAAAATGTAAGGAGGGAAAGGAAAAAATAATTCTTTCTTTTTTTTAATCTTTATCTCCTCTTAATATTTTTGGCCTTTGTGATCTATGGCACCAAAAACCTTTTTGACATAGAATAATCTAGGGGAAATATTATGAATATTAAGGACAGTTGTCACATGTAAGGAGTGTGGGGTGGTGTTGTTGCTGTTTATGGGTACCACCAGAAATGCAAGTTGGTATCCAGCTCAGTGGCTCTGCCCTTTTTGGTGTGTCTGGTTTTCCTTTTTGATTTTTGCTTTTTGTCAGTACTGGAGTGGAGTAATCCTGTACAAATCTTCTTATATCAGTTATAGAAATTATTTACTTAGACTACAGGAGTAGAATCAATTGTTCCATCTAGGAAGACCACATGGCAGACACCATCTTTAATTAGGGAAAAGATATGTGGAAGATGCCATTTTTAATCAACCTTGTGCTTGCTAGTATTGGCTAAAACACAAATTTCTGTATTCCAGAGAAAAAGAAGAAACATTTTAATTTTAAACTTGAAAGAAAGAAAAGGAAGTCAGAAGCCCACAATTATTTGTACAGTAATAGAGCATGGCAGAATTAGTCCAGAGCAAGACAGACCAAAATGTAAACTACAAGTCCGCCTTTTTTTTTTTTTTTTTTTAATTTCTACCTTCCTCAGTTGTAGGGTACAAAAAAGGAGCCAATTTCGTTCCTCCTGTGAGTTTGTTTCCTCCCAGGAACTGCTTAAACATTGAGCTGTTATCCTTTTTTTTTCCCATTTATTTATTTATTTATTTATTTATTTATTTATTTATTTATTTATATTTAATAACCCAGAGTACACCTGGAGCTGATGGAAGCTGCGGTTCATAGACATTTTAGTAAAGGAAAATTGAATAAAAATTTGACTATTTGTATAAAATAATTCTCAAACTTTCTTGGTGAGACCTTTATTCTGTAACAGGGAGGAGGGGAATTGGGGTTATAGGGTGCTTTCTGGAACCCCAAGCCCTGAGTTTATGTCTGCAAGTAAACCAAAGAATTGAAAATTTTAGATTCAAGCAAATGATTTTTAAAAATACCACATTTTATATAGATCGTATAAAGGAATGGGGAAGAGAGAAAACTGGGAGGTAGGGACGATAAAGTGGGGAGAAAAGAAGTATACCCAAAGACCATGTAGGCCATATGTAGCACAGGAACTCATGTAACGAACATAGATCTTAGGAAAACCAATATGAGAAGGGTTTTAAAAACGTGTTCTTCCAAGAAAGATCAAAAGTGAAGACAGTAATACAAGGAAAAACAGTCTCTCTTCACACCCTGGAAGCCATGCTGTGGTGGGAGAGAGCTCTTACCTATAGGAAGACCTAAAAAACGCTGTCAGCTCCAGAAAGAGAGAAGAAAAAATGGCCCACTCTCTCTGTTGATCCAGGGGGACCTAGAATTTGTACCATCCCATCTGGACACATCTTCACCAGGGGTTTCAACCAATAGGCCTGGGCTTAGAGGAGAGAGCTCCACCCATACCAGGCAGGGCGCTCCCTTGAGAGAGATCTAACTGGATGAGAAAGGCAAACACTAAATCCCAAGACTGGCTGGGGGTGGGGTGGGGGCGGTGCAAGCTGAGAGAGACATAGCAAAAGTGTGATGTGCTAAGGGCCCTCCCTTTAAGGGCCACCCTGGTCCTGGCTAATTAATCTATCTACTCTGGCACCCCCACCCCCACAAGAAAAAAGAATATTTTCTGTTGATTATTTCAATTTATTTCATTTGGAAATGCTTTGACTTTCACAAAAATACAACAAAAATAAGACTAAATGAAAATGAATGAGTTATTGCATCAAGAAATATTTTAGTAATTCATTTGCCAAATTCGGTCTTACTAAGAATTGCACAGAAAAAAAAAAATGCTTTGATTACTACTGTGAAAGAATATAGTCATAAATTAGTGACGAGATAAAATTGTATCGATGCATATTCAAAATGTGAAATTAATTATTTTTCATGATAGCATTTCATAATTGACCTTAAACTCAGAAAATACAAATAAAACAGAAAAAGGTATTCATAAGACATCTTGTGAACAAGTTATCTTTCAAATTGAAGTTTTTAGTTTATTCTCTGGAACATTAATTATTAAAGTTCTAAAGAAACTAGAATCTGGCTTCTTTAAAATAAATTAGGTAACCTACTGAAATAAAACAATGTTACTTAACTTTTTGGAAAACATTGAAAAAATTATAATTTAAATACTTTAAATAATCCTACATTTTTGCAGCTCTCTGAATTTTCTATATTTAAAAGTACAGTTATTCTGTGGGAGGGGGATGGAATAATCTTTGGTTTACAATGGAGGAGGTCCTTTTTGATCACATACTTGGTCAAACTACAAAATAATCATTAAATTTTACATAATATTTGGTATAAATTCACATAGTTTTAAATATAATAGCAAATGTTTCTATAACTATTTAAAATTCAAATGTAAAAATAGTCTGTTTTTGAACATAATGAAAAATTACAATGGGAAGTGAGATTAATGGCAGTCTCATTTGAACTGTAGCTCAAGAAGAAAACCTTGGAAGTGACTGTTTGGGATTATGATAGATTCTCCTCCAATGACTTCCTTGGGGAGGTAAGCCTCTGCTTTTCTTTCCTTATATGCTGCCAAGTAAGCCACTAGCTGAAACAAAATAAAAATATTTGTTAAGTTTATAGATAGCCAATTCTGAATACAGTCCTTTAACATATAGAATTCATCTCCTGTGATACCCATGAATAGAGGGATAGCAACTTGCAGAATGATCTTCAGTCTACCACTTGATGTACTTTCTACTTTACTTGAAATTAGATATTAATTTTTTTCATAGGAAATTATATAGTCATAGCATGAGTCTACATAAGACTTTAGGTAACAAAGTTATATAATAAAATGAGCTGGATATTTTAAGATACAATTTCTTAAACAGTATTTCTCAGTGTATTAACAATGTAGCAATTCACACTCCTATTAATAAAATATTCTAGGAGCAAGTTCTCAGATATTTTCAAAAGAAAATCTAAAAACAGGATAAGATTATTAAAATAATTTTAATTTAAATTTGTAAGAAATTAAAATAACTTAATTATTAAATCTGGTAGGGTAATCAGACCTGTGTTATCTAAGTACTGATGAGGACATCTGTGTATCTTAAGACATCATCTCTATCCCGCACAAATCAAACCATTTAACTCTAGCCTTCAGACTCCATGTTAATTCAATCATATGGACTGGCCTTTATTTTATACAAAATTTCTCTAGGTTAGAATGTTATATCTAGTTTAATGTCTTATTTCAAAACAATGGTGTACTGAAATACTAATTTCCTATAATGTGTTTATATGTACCAGAGTGCAAGTGCGTGCATGCATGTGTGTCTGTGTGTGTATTTTCATGTGTCTGTGTCACATAAGATGCTAGAACTGTAAAATTTATCATCAGTTTTGAACCACTAGGAAAGAATAAAAATATCAAACCATGACATGATGTTTTGTCACCATTAGTTCTTAGTCACATCTCTGCTCTAAGTATTAAGGTACCTTTTAAAATAGAATAAATTACTAACTGCAAATTATCCCTTCTTTTCATTCTTTTCTTTTTGTACCATTTATACTAAAACCATACATTATTTTTCAATGGGGCACCAACTTTAGGATTATAAGATCACAGAAAAGTTTTACCAGAAAATCATCAAAAACAGTTTCATAGAAAGCTGATATGATTCTACTTCTCTTCATAATGTCCAAATGAGTCATTTAATAGTCAAAGAACTTATATATTCAATTTAACCACACATTCACTGAGGACCCAATACACACATGATAGTTTTCAATATCTTAGCTGAAGAAAAAATGAGAAAAGAAAAATAGAAAATGAAGAAGACAGCATCAATGCCTTGAAAGCTGCCCTCAGTTCTCAGGTTTCTGTCTTTGAGGAGGTTTAGATCACAGAACAAAAGTCAAAAGTGAATTATAGCTCTACCCTACCTTTCATTGCTTTCTTATACTTTTTCAGGTATTGATTGATTTATCCAGCACGTCTCACCTCGATAACACCCCTCGCTGGTATCCACTTAAAGAACAGACTGAGAGCATTGAGCACAGCAAGTCTCATTCCAGTCAGAGCAACCAGCAGTCCCCCAAACCATCTGTCATCAAAAGCAGGAGCCATGGTATCTTCCCTGATCCATCTAAGGGTAGGAGATATTTCAAGTAGAAAGCAGCTTTTTATATGTTCACCTGGTGTCCCCTTGAACATGAGTGCTATTAGAATATTTATTGAACAGTTTTGTCACATTGAAAAAGATAACACATGATCATACAAAGATGACTATGGAATTTTGAGGGTTTAATCACAGATCTGTGCATACTTAGATGAATATCTTTGCAATCTGTACTCCTTTAACTGTTTTTATTCTTGTAAACATGAGAAGGTTGAGTTATATGAATACTATTCCTGTTTCTCAAAGTCATTAAAATGTGATTTTGGAAAAATTCATTGAGGTATTTTATATAATATAAAAATGATTCTATTAAATTAACTGAACATAAATTTGTTATTACTGGATATATTTTTATAATTGTTTGAATCCCTATTTTTATAAATGTAGTCAGTTTATATATGTTTACAATCTTTTTTTTATATTTAGAACATTTTTCCCATGTCATCAAAACAAATGGGAGCTTAAATTTCCTAAATGTTGGAGTCTAGCTAAATTTTAAGTATTATTATTATTTCTTTGAATAATATTGTAATACACAGGGTTTATCAGTAGATACTACATTCATAATTGTTTTTGTATTTGGAAATTAGTTATGAACTAACCTACAACACAGCATTAATACTTGTAATAATTTGGGCTACTACCTATGTAAGATAAACTTGTAACAAGACACTGAACTAGCTTTAAATATTGAATATAACATTTAGTACAGTTTCCCTATCTTTAATGTACTTCTTATAATTAAACCAAATTGAAAAGTTCTTCTACATACATTGGGGAGTGAAATATAAGTGTAAATTTTCTACAGGATAGGAATTAAGTCACTATCTACTAGACCATTGAGTTCATCCACTACAATGATAACCTTAGATTATTTATGAGTATGTTTCAGAAATCTGTTTTGGATTCTACTTACACATTTTCACTTTGCCATGTTTAACAATATACACGATACAAATATTCCCTCTTCCTTTCTGACTCTTCCCTTTCTCCTTCCTTCCTCTCTTTCCTCCTCCCCTTTTTCTGTCCCTTCTTTACTTTCACCTACCCTCCTTCTCTCTCCTCCTGTCTCCCTCTGGCCCCATTACCTTTTGATCTATGCAATCTCTAAAACTTGACAGAGACAGTGATTCTATTGGCACTTTAATATTTGCTAATGACTTTCACCACTCATCCAAACTTCCACCAGAGTTTCACTTAAAAATCTTGCATCTTAGTAAGCCGACCATCTCTTGATAAAATGAGGAGAGTTGCTAGGTAGAAGCAGAAGTTAATATGTTTCTTACTTAAGGCTACTTAGAATATATTTATAAATGGATCCAGACTGATACTTTTTCCTTCCATCCCCTAATTTTTTGAAATATTTAATCACAACACTGCATGGTTGGCAACTGCATAAATGAGCCATAAAAGAGTATATTATCATAAACCCTAGACAGTTTCAAATTATATGTAGACCCAGCAAAGCAGGAGGCTAGAGCAATGTTAACTTTTATTTTACCCCTTTAACCAGACATGCAGGTTCCTACCATTGAGAAATCCCATAGTAGCCCTGGTAGCTCCAAGTCATCATCAGAAGGTCACCTCCGTTCTCATGGACCATCTCGCAGCCAAAGCAAGACCAGCGTCACTCAGACTCATCTGGAAGACGCAGGGGCTGCCATAGCAGCGGCCGAAGCTGCAGTGCAACAACTCCGCATTCAACCAAGTAAAAGACGCAAATAAATTCCTCAGCATGGCAGCTTAGTGTTCATCTGTGGCCTTTCTCTCCTGCTGTCCCCCCTGTCTGCTTTCTGGTTTTGGCATTCCCTGCTCACTCTGTTTCCTGTCCTTTTGTCTGTGTAAGAACAGTTTCAATACATTAAAAATGCTCTTCTTTTATTTAGTTTCTTTTTTGTTGTTGTTGTTTAATTTACATAGACTGCAATAAAACTGGCTGTTTCTCCTTTGTTTCCACCATCCATCCAACCTGGCTCATTGTATCTGTGGTGTTTGCAGGCAAAAGTAGTGTTGTGTGTATTTTTGTGTGCACTGAAATCTCTCCTAGGAGGCAGGAAATATAAGCACAAGGGAATGTCAGTTTTCCAGCATTACACCAAGAAAAGCACACACACAATTATTTCAAGCAGAACAACAAAATCCCTACACCTAAATACAATAAAAAAAAAAAGCATAATATGGCCAACAATCATGATCTAGAACCTATGGAAAAGACCTATTTAAAACCTATTAAGACCTATTAAAAGACCTTTTAAAACCAATGCAAACAAACATTATGCATGTGAAATAATATAGCTTTCCATGTGTGAGCTTCCTAGTCTTTTGAAAAAATATCTGTGAAAGAGTCATATTTTATATATACTCAAGAATACATAGCTATATTTCATATATTCTCAAGATACATGTGTAATATATACATCAGCATATGTGGTGAGGTGGTGTAGCTTCTATAAGAAGCACAACTGGGTTTACTCTGTTAGACTTTGTATAGGATAACAGAATTTGCAAGTATTTTTCCTACATATGAGAATTCTTTACAAGTCATGAAATACTATGTCTTGTAGTTGTAAAGCAATTAAGGTCTAACAGTTCACCCATCTTCACTGCCCAGTTTTCATTTTTGAAAATATAGTCCTTTGATATAATAATATAAAACTCAAGAGCAAAAATTTTACAAAGATATAAGTATACTGTTACTTCCATACTGCATTCGCCAGGCCATGGAGATAGATTATTGTTTTCCTCATTTTTCACTATTTCCAAGGAAACAGCCAGTTTTAATCCCCTCTAGTGCTGTGCATGTGGTGGCATTTTGGCATTTGAAAACACAGTTGAAACAGAGTGTAAGAACACTTGTGTTTGCATGAATAACATTGAAGTTGGTTCCATCTGAGGATGCATACTCTGGGTTTCCATGTCACCCACACTGCCACAGCAGCACATACAGGCGGTCAGACTAACCAGGCCAGGAAGCAGCACAGACACAGCATAGCAGGAGTCCTCCCCACTCAAAGAACTCAGTCTGATAATCTGCCTCCACCAGCCAATGGCAACCAAGACCAAAGCCAGCTAGCCCTCAGGAAAGTGATGTCTAATGGACCAGTCAAGACAGAAGGAGGAGGTGAGCAGAAAGGCCCTGTTCAAAGCACACAGTGAGAACATCCCCCAATTTAGAGCTCTCATCTTTAATTTGTAGAAATCGTCTGATAAAGTATGTCTATCCCCTTTTTAATGTGCTTTATGGCATGGCATTTTAGGATTTCATCATCACCATGTAAGTCCCAAGATCAGTCTCGTAATATACTGACATCGATTTGTATTTTTCTATGCACTGGGCATCTTTTGACTTTTGTTGGGAAATAGATTAACAGTTTCCTATTGCAGAATGGAATGCATGCTACTAACCTAATCTGTTCAAGCATGACTATAAAATGTTACATTGTGATAAAAATTTACATTGCTCACAATTCAAGTTAGCATACAGTTTGAATGTAGTTCAGTTTCTGTTGCATATTATTCAAGTGTAACCTTTGGAAATTCTTAGAGGAACATAAAGGAAAAATTGTTAATGAACTCATTCTCCTTAACATGGTGAACGATCTCTCTGACCCCCCAAGCAGCCATTTTCCATTCGTGTTTTCTTTAGTTGTTAAGTGTACCAGATGTGTTGGGCATGTGAATATCCAAGTGCCTGTGTAATAAATAAAGTATCTTTATTTCATTCATAAACTACTGGGTTCTGAGCCATTGTTATATAATGCAGCATAAAATGGATGTGTCAGTTTTTGTTTTATCATTGAATTCCTTGCAGTATAGTTACTGCTCCTTGCTAGTGATAGCTGTGATGACAGAAACATTGGGGAATAGAACAAAGCAGCACATGGAAACACTATGAGAGAGTAGGAAAATTATTACTAAATAAAAGCATGAAAGCGTACATAAAAATAAGGGGGTTGAGCTATCCTCTGCAATGCTTCCACTATTTCTAAACATTATCCCATGTCTGATCTTCTTGGCAATATCTTCTCAGATTACTGAGTACAGGTAGATCAACTCCATGAGCCCTTGCATTGTTCATGAAGCTAACCTTGATACCACAGCTAAAGTAAGAAAGGAAAATAAGCATATATCTGTCCCTAACATGACTTCACTCATAAATTCTCCTAGGAAAGGCAGCCATTTCATAACAAAAAATTTTAAAAGGTGGTTTTAAAATTACTTTCAAGTTTTATTCAAAAGCACATTATAAGTAGCATTTTTTTCAAAATAGCATATTAACCCTAAAAGACTAAGGTTTATGATTCTCACCTTGCCAGAAAATTAAAATCAAGTATTATGGTACTCTCTTACATTGCATTTCTACCTTTTCTCAAAAAATTATTTAAAAAATCATTTCATATGTTCTTCTACCACTTGACTAGATATATGGGCAATGGATATATATGTGACAACACAGAGGCAATCCACTGAGAAATTTCTTTGGTTTTCCAAGTAATTCAGGAAGCACTTAGCTTAAACTTAATGTAGAATTCTCAAGGTGTATTTTCTTAGTCCGTTTGATCACCAGTGCACAATTTCCTCTCTATTGCCAGTCTTCCTAGATTATCCTGAAAGTATTTGAAAGTCTACCTCAGACCTTCTTTTATATCAGATAAGTCTAGTTGATTTTTTTCACATCATTCACTTGAAATATTACATTAATTTTAAAGTAACCAAGCTTCTTCCTTATTTCATAATTTATTTTTAATATTGTCATTAGGAAACTATTGCATACTTCTATTAGATTGTATCATAGATGTAGTTCTTGAAATTTGTATGAAATATGCTCAATCACTTTCTTCAAATGATGCTCAAATAGATATCCCTTATTCATAAAGTACTATTACTGAATTAAAAATCACACTGTATTGATGTCACAATCAAAAGGAAAATTAGATAAAGTGTCATGCTTTTGGTTTATTTTATCCTAATAAATGATAAGTAAGATGCTTTGCTTTCTAAAACATAAATGTATTCTTCACATGCTACTCTAAACATACCAATAATATAATTGAACCAAGGATTTTGCCCAATGTTTAATCATAACCATAGCATAGGAATAAATTTAAATATAACATAATTCATTTTAAGCCTGGAAAGGAAATCTGATGACAGATATAAGCACATCAGCAGTTACCACGCCCTTCTCTACTAATTCACAAGTATTCCTGCACAAGTATTAGGGATAATTTTGTGTGTTTAGATAAAAGCTGGAATGGTAATTCCAGCCCTCACAATGGAGTTCACATAATTCCATTTGCATTCTAAAAAAATAGCCTCCATTTGAATACGTCTTCAATTTGTTTTGTTATTCATTTCTCATTTTATCACACAAAGTGGATGAGGTAGTCATTTAAATATTCTATCCATGTTTTAAGAATGAATATTTAGAGACTCAGTAGGGTGGGTGGCTGACGTAGCAAGTCTTCAGAACCAATGACTGTGAACCTTGTCTTTGACTCCAAAACCTTTTCATGTTAAACACATGGGCTCCTTTGAAATCCAACTCTCCTGATTTCAATAAAAACAATTGAAATTTATGTATCTGATATCACTAAAACTCTTATTAATTTTTAGAGTACCTAGAAATAGCTACAGAATATAATTTAGACTTTCTTTTCCTACATGATCCTCCTTTTCATGGACTGGTGATAAAAGCTTCTCAAAAATAATAGAAGAAAACCTTCCCATTGCACAAATCCAATGAGGCAGAGGCAGGTCTGCAGAGTAAGCTGTGTGTACATCTGTGGGCATTGCAATCAAGGGTGACAAAATGGTCCCTAAAGAGCTTTGCAAATATTTTTTATAAGCTTCTCAGTAGATTTCTGCTTGAATTAAGCATAATATATGGGTCAAGCAAGAATTATGGAATGAGCCCAATGGAACCTTGACTCTCCCTGTGGGATTTAGTTGCATGTTAGGAAATCTGAGGGGAAAGATTAGACAGATTGTGTGAAACCATCTAGGTGCCTAAGCCACTATGTTTGTATATAGAGATTCCTTATAGTGCTTATTTTAATTTCCCTGATGGACATAGGCCCTGCTATTTCAGAAGGTGACATCAGCCATGGAAGAGACTTTTAAAAGTGGTTTTTATTTAATTTTATTGTATTTATTTAGATTTTTTGAGACAGGATCTTGCTTTATAGCCCTATAGCCTAGGATGGTCTGGAATTTACTATATATATAAGTTGGGCTTGAATTTGTAATCCTCCTTCTTCAGTTTCTCCAATGCTGAGATTACAAGTATGCCACCATAATTGGTTACTTACTTTGCAGTTCTGAAGACCATACCAAAAATGAAAAGGAGCATCCATTAATTCTTGACGTTTATTTAGTTGGCATCTATTATATTAAATGTTAAGTGCAGCTTGATTTTTTTTTCTTTCAGATTGAAATTTTCCATCTATTTTTATTGTTTTGTGGTAGATATACATTTTAAATTTAGAAGCAGATAGTATAGGATAGGTAGACAAATTCCTCCACCTGAGCAATAAAGCAAGAGTAGTTGCTACTATATCATACAGTTAGGTAAGATGATGTGTTGCAAACTAATGAATATAAGGGAAATAAAATTGTGAGTATGTTGGTGTGACTGATTTGTATAAGCAAAACCTGAAGCTACTTCCAAAGACTGCTGCTGGAGACTCCACTTTCAATAAAGCTCACTTATGGCACCAGAAGATTTTTATATCATGTTTTGCCTTGGCGATCTCTTAACCAAGCCATCACTCTGTGGGAATTGCTCTCATGGGCAAGTGGTAAAGGGTGGGTGGCCAGGTTGGGAGTTGGAGGGGATTTGGAGAGGTGGGAGGTATTGCTTATAAGATGTAATAACTAATTAATGTCTTATTTTCTTCTAACCCAAAGCAGATGGTCTCTTATATTCAAAGGGATTTAGGCTTCCTGTTTTCTAAAATGGACCAAGCCCACAAGGGAAGCAAGGGGGAAAAAATGTAAAAGAAAGTAAATGGTTCATTTGGAGGTGGAGTCACTTGAACATCATGTGCACACAGTTAATAAAACAGTTTTACATTCTTCATTTCAATGTGTTTGTAAAAAAGTAAAATATAGAAATAAAACCCTCAGTAGTTTAAAATAAGAAGAAAATTGGGACAGTGATTGTGTGAACAGAGCAAACAACCAAAAAAAAAAAAACCTGAGACAGTCAATTTGAATAATTTTCAGCCTATAAAGTTGTATGCCTGTTCTTTTTCTTTATTGTCTGTGAAAATCAAAATGCTTTTGAGAGTTTCCATGTCTTCCTAGAATAATTATAAGTCATGTTTACACATTGTGTGATCATTTGAATTTATTGCCAGAAAAAATTTCTGCTGAGGGCAGATTCCCAGTGCATGTGTAGCTATGGTCACACGACATTCTTTGTTGATGGGCCTTTATTTCCTAAAGGTGAACACACATTCATGAGCACTTTTATTATATTTTTCCAATTGTAGCCATGGGGCTACACCAAACCATATCCATGCAGTTGATCTTGTCTACACAGGAAGGTTTAAGCTTAAATTAAATTAAACTATTAAATTAAATTAAACTATGTGATATACCACCCCAAAAATCTGTCTGTTCATTACATACAGTTTGATCTGATTTACATAGCAATTTCCATAACCATCTCATTTCACATGAATGATAATATTGATTGGCCCTATTATATAGCTATTAAAACTTGACTTAATTACTGTTATGCTGTAGTGTAGTGAAATGATCCAGCTATAAGCCTGAATAATGAGGATGGCACAGCTCATTCATAATTTAAGAAGAGGAGATCCTAATTTTTTAACAAGCCAAATCCTTTAAATACTATTTATGACATGTTTATAGCAAGTAATATCCATGGAGCCTAGATTTTTAGGTGTAAATCACTTTACCTTATGCTTGAACAAACTATTTTCAAAAAGTTAGTTTATCAACTCACCAGAAAGCAGGTGATAAAATGCAGAGAAGTAATGAGAAGCATAAGGTTTGGAAAGCATGGCAGAGACACCAGGGGACTCAGAGTAGTCAGACTGCAATTTGAGCATGAGCCCAGGACTCTTCTCACCTGAGAGTAGGAAAGATGCGGTAATGTTAAAAACACACCATTGTCTAAATCCAAATACCTAACTACTAGTGCCTCAACTAATGATTATTCTCCCTGTCATCCACATGTATTATATATGCTTTGTAAAACCATGATACTTCACCTATTCTTATTTATGCCAGATGATGGATGGGCTGAGGGTATGAAGTAGGATGAAGGGGATTTTCATGTATATTGGATGAAAGAGTAAAAATATTTTTTATTTTTATTACTGTGTTGTATGTATTAATATGTAATTTATCACCAAGAAGCCAAATGCACCTATGAATTTTAAAGGAAAACATATCAAAAATACAGAATATTGATTGGAATATTGAGTTTGAATAGAAATTGTGTGATTAGAAGTAACAGAAATGTTTGTGTATCTTTGTTTGAATTCACACACTTATTTGATGAATTCAAAAATACTGAAAAAAGATAATTAAAACTTTGTTGGTAATAATTTCAACTAAAAATAGTCAAAATAATAATATCATAAAAGGTGAAGTTGAGGAGGTGGCTCATTACTCTATGAATGGAGACAGGGTCCCTGGGACAAGTTGGTGAGCTAGAATAGCCCATCAGTGAGCTCTGGGTTCAAATGAGAGACCATCTGCCTAGTAAATGGAAAACCATCAAGGAAGACACCCAAGGAAACCTTTGACCTCCACATGAATGTATACTAATACACATGTGCTCTCACATGCACACATTCAGGCATACTCAAAATATACATAAAAACATGTAGAAGGTAGAGTTGGTTTTTTTTTAAGTAACATGCTTGATAAAAGTCAGGATCACAGGTCCCATTTTATTGTATTTTTTTCTTTAAAGAACTTGCAAGCAAACTCTACTTTTCTTCAATAAATCAATTCAAGTATGCATATATATTAGAATAAAAAGAGGCACAGTTAAATAATGCTGATATAGGTAGTGATTTATAATCATGGTTGGCTGTTGCTAACTGACCCCTTCTCCCTTTCATGCAGTCAGTTCTTTATTTCCATCATGAAAAGTTTTTACCAGTAATTATCAAAATGTGAGCACTGACATTAGAAGGCCCCACATAGTCTTTTGGAGAAACTTCTGAATCATAAACTTTAATATTAAGATTATTTTGCCTGATTTCTTTCTCAAATGTGCAATAAAGTTTTGCAGTGGCTGCACACACATCATAGTATCATTTCTCTGATGATTATCAGAGCATGTGCTGATGACTGCTTTATGGTTTTCTTTAATTTTGAGTATGACAAATGTTAATAGATTTAACCTGGTAGAAAGAATTTATTTTGTATTAAAGGTATTAGTTTTAATTACTGTAAATAAATTCTTTTCATCTTCATATTTACTTCTTCATTTGCATCACAATGGGCTTTTAATAGCAATTAACATGATTACTTAAATTGAGTTTTGAAAAAAATTTAAGAAGGTCATTGGTCCAAATCTAGCTTAGACTACATAGTGAGTTCCAGGATATCCTAGGTTCCAGAGTGAAACCTGTCTCAAAATACAACCAAACTATGAAAAGAATACTTGATAGTTTGTTATGTTTTACCTCACTTCCTGATTCACATTTTCAAGTATAAAATTTAGTGAAGTTCTGAATAATTAAAAGGAGGTTAAGAAAGTAATGATCCAATAGAAACCATGAGCAGAATTTTCAAGAATTAGTTCACACATACATTTGCTTAATTACTTTTTTGAGTGCACATTATATCCCAAAATCTATTGAAGCTTTTGATGAAACTACAGCAAAAGAAATAGACAGAAATCCTTGTCTCTGAGAATCTCTCATCCTAACAAGATTGTTGAATAGCCAATTTAAAGTATCTGGGGAGAATTGTGAGGTATGAGAAAAGTGTGTTTGATCTACTTTCATCTAATATGGAGAAATATTTTCACTTACAGAGTTAACTATATCAATTTACAGGCACGCAAACATCATTATGATTAGAAATATCTAGAAATAGAATTAATCATATTTTATTTGCTCTAACTTTGTTTATTTCTGAGAATCATTGCAATATAATCAACTATAGTAAAAAAATTATTTGACAATCTGTAAATTAAATAAACAGACTAGATCTCTTGTACCTATACATACATCTATCAAATATTTTCCAAGCTTCCTCTTTACTTTGTAGCTATTGAACAAAGTTAAGTGATATGAAAATATAATATGGAACATTCATTACAGTATTAATACAAATCAATTTGATATTATTAGTTCATTATACTGGTACAGGACACATCCACTTCATTTGAGTAGAACTTTATTCATTGATCTATTTGTATTTCATGTAAGGACAACTTTATGGTTATCCAAGTACCCATGGCCTAAATTATCACAAGTTCAGAATTATGTGAAACATTTTAATGCCTGTTTTTTAGAATTACTTTCCAATCAACTGAAAATTTTAGAGTAGTCTCTTTTCCTGGATGATTTTCCCTGTCTGTTTGTTTTTCAAAACACCTATCTAATAACCTAATGCAAGGAAGGTGCCAGCAATCTGCAAGAGAGAGAATACACCTGCTTCAAAACAATAAAAATAATATTGAAAATCTGAGAATTGCCATGAGTGATAAAATTTCAGTGTTACTTCACTCAAGCATGATCCCCCTTAATATTTATCATTTGAGGATACACATCTCTGTTGCATTAGAATTTTAACATAAAATTAACACTTGTCACTTTATGTAATATTTTTTCATTCTACTTATTTATTTGAGTGCAGATAAAATTTGAGTCTAAATTTATTATAGTGAAATAAAATGAATTTACTTTCTTAATATTTAAGAAATCTTAGTCAAACTTCATTCTGCTATTTACCATGAAATCATGGCATTTACTCAAATTGACCTTAAGTGGCTTCTTCCAAAATCACTTCTGGACACAATGCTTCTCTAAAAAAAAAGGGGGGGGGAATGCATTAATAAAAAAAAAGGAGATTATAGAACAAAAACAAGCATTACAATATACTGAGCAATTACGTGTACTTGTAAGAGGAAAAAATTGTCCACCATGTTACTAAACTCACTGTATACTCATTTGTTTTGCTCAAGTTTTCTACCATTACTTCTGATACCTGAAGTAATCATTGGTCCTATTATTCATTGGGCTGTAGAGAATTATAAGTGAGTATAGAAAACACCTGCAAATTGCAGGTAATATTAAATATTAACAGATGTAATATTTCATTAAATGTCTTAGAAGCTCCTTTCACAAGGCCAATGAGTATGGAAGGAACAAAGTATGTACATGATTAAGGGCTTTGCCAAGTTTCTTGTGACAGAACAAATGCGATGTTATGCTGCTGTCTCCCTTTCAGACAGAAGCCATGTGAATATGGAATAACAACTTTATTTTCATCTTTTCAAGGAGAAACAATAGCAGTACTTCACTTCTCATAGTTTGTGATACTTTGGTGATAGGAATGATATATACATGAAACTATATTAGTCATATGATGTATATGTAATAGTAGTATGTAACATTTCTGTAAAAGTTATAATGCCTAATATATAATCAATTCATAGTTTAACATTTTAAAAAGATTTTTCAATAACATCCTCCTTAAATTACCCATCCCAAAGATTTACAATGATTGCTATACTTAACAGAGCTATATATTACCAGTAATTTTCATTGTAAAGCATAATTTGGAGTCATGTGAGTCCTCCTACATATATCTGTATCTGTGGAAGTTATCTATGACATTTTTCTGGTATTCTGTTTCTTTTCATTTTTGTACAATTTATGAAACTAATACACAGAGTTGATTTAGGAAAGAAAATTAACCTTCTAAAATACTTACAGAGAGCAAAAATCTCTCCTTAAATGGAAAATACTGAACTTTAATAGTATATGTCCAAAACTATGACTAAGCAAAATTCAAAGGAAAACAGTGAATAAAGCTGTATTAAAACTTAAAACCTAATATTCTGAGACTCATATCTAATAATTTATTGGTTTTTTTTTGCAAATTATATAAAACTGCATAATCCCTTCAGGAAAAGAGCAAAATATAATAATAGTAACTTGGAAATAATGAAAGTAAAAAAGGAAGAAAGAAAGGGAAGAGGAAGAGGGGGAAGGAGGAGGTGGAAGGAAAGGTCCTAAATGTTAAAGATAGAATATATCCTCAAAACACATGATTTTTAAAATACCAAACAATTTAATTCTACAATTAAAATACTGGAACAAATAAGATAATTTATTGTAATACTAAATAATCAAAATCCTAAAGACTCTCTACACAGACAAGATTTACAATTGAATAAACAAATAATAGAGGAAATTACAACTGACCTACGATATCATTCCTGAAATAATTGTTAGTAACTCTATGCTACACTACAGTTATGATACAAGGGACAGAACCTCACAGGAAGCAAGACTAAATATTTTCCAAACACTGAAGTCTAACAAAAACATTTAATTTGAGTCAATTGAACATGCCAGATAAGTAGATTAACCACTTTTAAATTATCTTATTAATAAGTGTGTGACCCGAAGTCATTTAATCTTAGGATTTAATTTCTCTAAAGGCAAAAGTATGGTTCTGAAGCAGCCTCTAAAGTTCTCACCATCCTCTAACTTCCATGATTCCACAATTGCAGTCAAGTCTACAATTTGATCCATGGACTCAGTATAGTGCTGCCATCAAGTGGTAGGTACAGCAATAGCTTTCAAATTTACTACCAAAAACGGCAATATGGTAAACTAACTGAAGCAGATTACAGTAAAAAAGATAGCATCCAATTGAATTAAGGTTAGCCAGAATGGAATAATAAAATATAACAACTTCTAACCACCTATCAGCTGAAGAAAATAGTCAACATTTAAAATGTATTCCTCCAGGGACAAGTATTATCTCTGTCTCTACTATGGTGAGCTTCTCATGACATGTGTAGAAAAGCCATGATATATGTATACCATCCAAACTTTCCTCTAGTTGGTACTGGGTGGCACAATTAGTATTTCCAAACAACAAAAATCTCTCTCTCTCTCTCTCTCTCTCTCTCTCTCTCTCTCTCTCTCTCTCTCTCTATATATATATATATATATACACACACACATATATATATATGTATATATATGTATATATATATATATATATATACACACACACATACACACACACACGCATACATATATATATATGCGTGTGTGTGTGTGTGTGTGTGTAATTTTGGAAACTGATTTAAAAAGATAGCATAGGTTAATTTAAAATCATAAATTGTAAAAGATCATACTTTTGATTTCATGTCATTTCATTTAGAAATGTAGAAATACAGATTAATATTAGACTTAAGTAAAACCCTGGGCACTATATATCAAGATAGAAAACGAACACAATGTCTAGTAGTTATAGTAGTGATGACTCCCCCAGAAGGTTACTATGAATACTATCTTGTTTTGTCACTCCAGTTTATCGCATACAATATCCACAATCTATTAGGAACTTTCTTACAAGTCATAAACCTATACTTCTCAGTATTTAGTGTATTGGCATGGTTTTCTTCAACCAAACCACATTTTTAGGGGATTGAGTTAAAAGTATTTTAGTAAATTGGTCATATTTTCACATGAGATGACAAACCAAAGTTGTCATTTCTTTTTCTTTTTCTTTTTTCTTTTTTTTTTTTTTTCCGAGGTAGAGTTTCACTCTAGCTCAGGCTGACCTGGAATTCACTATGTAGTCTCAGGGTGGCCTCGAACTCATGGTGATACTCCTACCACTGCCTCCTGAGTGCTGGGATTAAAGGTGTGTACCACCACGCCTGGCCTTATTTCTTATTTTTAAAGCTGCCAAAAATTACCTTGGCAAAAAATGGGGGCAAAGATATTTCCATATCAGGTAGTTTTTTGGTGAGAAATTCATAGGATTTTCCCAAAGTCCAGAGTTAAATGAACAAGGAAAATACTATCTACTTGATCACCTGGATGCTCTGGATATTTGATTTAGTTAGGGAAAGAATAACTACTATACTGCTAGTAACTTACCCATTGAATATCGCTTGTCACAGAAGCAAAATAAGCTTCTAAGGAGCAAACACAGGCTAGACTTATAATAATGTAACAGATATAAGACAAAATAGAAGTGATCATTTCCATAGAAACTACAAACATCATGTACTACAGAGAGTGCAGAGTTAGGAGAGATTATTTTCACTGGGAGGACAAAGGAAAAGGCAAGAAGCAGGTGATAATGTGAAGTTGACCTTTCCAGATAATTTGAATTTAAAGAATGAGATAGGAGAGACATTAGTAAAGTTGGGAAAGACAAGGCCAACCTAAGTGGATCTAATTGAATTAGATGAGTGGGTTTCAATGGGATTTGAAACTTAAAGGAGAATTATGCAGCATAATTCTGGAAAGCCAGACTAATAAAGAACTGTGACAGGCAAATTAAGGAATTTGGCTATAATGTTTGGATGTCTTAGATTTAAGTGCTGGAAGAATGTTATTTTAAAAAGTTTATTATTTAACAGAACTGGTATAGCCCTATTTAATTACTGTTTCAAGAGAAATTAAAAATTCCTGTGCTGTTTAAAATATCATAGAAAGAACTATGTAGATACTTATTTAATTCTAACAGCAGCTTATTGAAAACTCTGCCTTTTCCTGTTTTACAGAATTTCACACTGGCAAAAAGAGAAGGTGCATACTGCCTTTTAATTTTGAGACACTGTGCTATACTACACTTACAATAAGGTTAGGAAAGGAATTCAGCCATGTCCCAGATATTTCCTACAATAATGCCAAATATACAAATTCTTGTGAATTCATCATCTAACTTCACCCTGATTCCTATATACTCTGCCTCACAAGGAATCTGAAGCTGAGGTATAAATAGACAAATGCTATGTCATATATGTGTCCACTGGGCTAATTTTCTTTTTAAAATTTTCTAATATATGTATTTGCACTTAAAATAGTAACAGCATTTGCATGTGCAACCCAGTGAGGATTTATCTTAAGTAGATAGTCAAGATGGAAAACAACTACCTCCCTTTATTTCTGACCTCATTTCTATCTTATGCTACTCTACAACCTATATCTATTTCTCAAAATCTCCAGAAGAACAGAATTGGAAATGTTGTCACATAAAAGCAAAATTGACAGAATATGAGGTTGACTGCTTTGAAATATAAATAACAAGGTATTTTCTATATAAGGTTGCAATTCTCATGTGCTGTGTCATAACATTGTTTTAATTTACTAAGAATCGACTAATTAAACATTACTATTTATTAAGAATTGCCTTTGAAAATAAGTTCTTTGGTTGATGAAATTAATGTTTCTCATTCATCATTACACTATGTAATATTATCAGCCTATATGGTTGGATTATTTAAAGCCAATAAAAGCATGACAGAGCTGAGAATTCAGTTCAGTGGTAGAGTGCTTGCTCAGCATACCCAAGCCCCTGGGTTTGATTCCCAGTATAGTAAAAAAAAAATGGCAGAATTGTTTTATTCATTACCAATTTATTAATCCAACTCATTGTCAGTTGATTGTGCAGTATAAACTACTTTATACATGCTCATCATTCTATATTCCTATTATGTTACTTTTACATTTTTAAAAGGTAATGAATTGGCAAGCCAGGACATCAGCCCTTACAATTGAATGCCAGATGCTTGCATCACCTAGTGGGCATGTGTGACCATGTGTTTGCCTCACCTTTGTTTGTCTGGCTTATGTGGGATCTGGAAAGAGGTCAAATATGGGTCCTCAGGCAGGGCCTTTACCTGCCAAGCCATCGCTCCAGCCTACTTTCACATTTTTAAATTATCTTTATTTATTTGTTATAGAGAGAAAGAATGGGTTGCCAGGGGCCTCTAGCCACTGCAAACAAACTCTAGATGCATGCACCACCTTGTGTATCCTGCTTATGTGGGTTCTGGGGACTTGAACATGGATTTTTTATGCTTAACAGGCAAGCTCCTTAATTACTGAACCATCCCAATAACATAAATTATCCCTTTGAAAGCCTTTTCTTTAATATTAAATATACCATTTGTATTTCTTCTACATAAATGGAATATAGTAATAAACAAACATAACCTCTTTTCTGCAAATCTAGTCATAGATGTGTAACCAGCATTTCATTAATAACTGGAAACTCATATCCCCCAAATAACTGTTTTCAGCTTATAAGCATGATACATAATTTACCTATTATAAATTTTTTCTCTTAGTCCCATGTTATGGAAAGCAATCCTATTGTCACTGCAATAATTATGAAAGACTTTGGTGGTTTTGTGAATATACTATTATTGGCATAATAAAAAGGAAAATGTGGCTGGGCATGGAGGCATAAACCTTTAATCCAAGCTCTTGGGAGGTAGAGGTAGGAGGATCTTCATGAGTTTCAGGCCAGCGGGTAAATACAGAGTTCCAGGTCAGCATGGGCTAGAGTGAGACCGTACCTCAAAAAATAAAGGGTGAACAATGTGAAGAAAAGCTTAAATTCTTTGTGAGTGGTATGCCTCCCCTCTATAATATTTAACACATATTTTTATATTTTTATGGGAATTTGGATTCATATACCCAAATATTAAACTCATGACATTGTTGAAATAAGTCCCCGTTATAAACCATAATATCTGTAAAGGGAAACAATTATCTTTACATTATAAAAACCACATTGAGGTAATTGGTAGCCCCACATGTAAACAAGCACAAAGTTTTCAGTCAAATTTTGAAATTATCTATTCTATTTTGCATTTGTTACTTCTAATGAGAAAACAAACTATTATTAACATGGAAAATAATTGTGTAATTCCTTTAACTGACCACAAAAATGATTCTAAAATCTTTTCTTTATGAAATGGCCAAATCCTTAGTGATGGTACTGTAAGGGAAAATACAATACTAACATACTATTTAACAGTTTAAAAATTGAATGCTTTTTCCCTAGAAGTAATTTGTGGTTCTTTTAATGTGTAATATAACAAGCAAAGTAATATGATGTTGCACTGTTCATTACTGGTTAAGGAAATGAAAACAAAAGGCAGGTTGAGAAAGGCAGCTAGCTTTCTGGCCACAGCTATTTCTGTAAGTAGATAGAGTTTACATGTGGACATTAAGATGGGCATCACTTGCTGACTGTGGTGTTGGCTCTTCTCACACCATGCAGCCAAGCCCACCAACCACCGGCCTGCAGACAGCTCCGTGTCAACTGGCTCCTCAGGCAGCAGCTTTGGCAGCGGGTACAGTGTGGACAGTGATGGGAGCAGCGGCACTGCAGGGGAGACTAATCTATTTCCTATTCCAAGGATGTAAGTGTGTTTTTTTAATCAACTACAAAGTTAACATGTAAACCATTGTCCAGTTTCAATAAAGGAACTTATTATCTTAGAAATTGTTCATCTGAGGGTTTTGAGAGTTATGTCCTTAAAACATAGTCTATAAACTGGATGTGGTGGTGCGTATATACCTTTAATCCCAGCACTCAGAGGCAGAGATAGGAGGACTGCCTTGATTTCAAGGCCACCCTGAAACTCCATAGTGAATTCCAGGTCAGCTTGGTGAGGCCCTACCTTGAAAAACCACACAAACACACACACACACACACACACACACACAAATAAACTTAGTCTTTAGGTTCAGTAGAAGTACTTGTATGTTATGGAAAATTATTCTTTAAAAATCTGATCTCATTAGTCTTTGCCTTCTGATAATACCATTTGAATGACTGATAAGACTTTTAGCAAGTTCATTACATTATTCTCTAAGCTATGGATATTAAGACTTGATAAAGATACTGGGCATGGTGGCTCACACCTTTAATCCCTCCTGGCACTTGCAAGGCAGAGGTTGGAGGATCACCTTGAATTTGAGGCCACTTACATAGTAGGTTCCAGGTCAGCCTGGGCTAGAGTGAGACCTGGCCTTGATAAAACAAACAAAAAAAGATTGGATACTTTTTGCTATACATAACTTGATATATTTCTAATTTATCTGTACCTTTCAGTATACATAATACTGATGAAGAAGTTGCGACTTTGAGAGTAATCTATGCTTTTTCCACAGTCTCAATATCTAACATGAAAACTTATGTAATTTTACATCATATACCATATGCTCAATTTGTTTTTCTTAAATCCTATTGCTTGTTTTCTTATTATATTGAAGTTTCTCAAAATTGTCCAGAAAACAGTCATATCATAATATAACAACAAGGAAAGTTCACTTTGTTAAAGTACTACACAGAAGATATTTGTGAGAAATTATTGTATTTGTTAGTTTCTTTTTTAATTTTTTATTTTATTAGTTATTTGAGAGCGACAGACACAGAGAGAAAGACAGATAGAGGGAGAGAGAGAGAATGGGCGCACCAGGGCTTCCAGCCTCTGCAAACGAACTCCAGACGTGTGCGCCCCCTTGTGCATCTGGCTAATGTGGGACCTGGGGAACCGAGCCTCGAACCGGGGTCCTTAGGCTTCACAGGCAAACGCCTAACTGCTAAGCCATCTCTTCAGCCCTATTTGTTAGTTTTTTAAGGTCCTTATTTTGCCTAACATTTGTTACTTGGGCTAGAATAAGTGTTCAATAAAAATGAGTGATTGAATCTGTATACTATAAAACATGTTATCAGAGTGTTGAGTTAAAAATTATTAGGATTTGGGCTAAAGAGATAGCTTAGAGGTTAAGGAATTTGCCTACAAAGCCAAAGGACCCAGGTTTGATTCCCCAGGACCCAGGTAAGCCAGATACACAAGGAGGTGCATGCATTTGGGGTCCATTTGCAGTGGCTGGAGGTCCTGGCCTTCCTATTCTCTCTCTCCCTCTCCCTGTATCTCTGTATTTCTGTATCTCTCTCTCAAATAAATAAATACAAATATTTTTTAAAGTTATTGATAATTTTTAAAAAATCATATATCTCACACAACCCACAGTAGCATTTCCTTTATATTTCATTTCATTTCATGGTGTCACTAGGCTGCAATGTTTTGCACTTATTCAAGATGGTCTTAACATGTGTTACAGCTAATTATCTAAAGTTAAACTCAGTTTTCATTAAATAAAAGGCTATAATAAGATATTACCATTAAAACATAAAATCAAGAACTCAATTCTAAAAACTAGAAACAAGTTTATGTCACTGATTACCAAGAACTTTCAATACTAAAACTTGACATAGTAAAAGCATGATCATTTTCAGTACTGGGATATGCATGGTTAGCATTGCAAAATGGACCTTCAATTTCAATAGAGTTTGGCTTAATAGCAAGATGATTCAGGTCACTATACCAGTACATAAATTTCCCTTTCTTCTACTAATAACAGAGAAGACAGCCTCATTTTTGACTTAACTTATTTGATCTTAATGAAGCAATTGCACAAATTGAAGGTTTGTGCATTGATTAAGCAAGACATAATTCAGTTACAGACTACAGACATGCATCTATGCACATGCACACACACACCCATCCCCTCCCACACAAAATATTTGAAATTATATAATTCCATAAATTTGGTCCTCACATAATCACTAAATGTGGGCTTAAGTATTTAATTTAACAGAATGGAACAATGCAATAGCTTTGGAGATATAATAATTTCTAAATTTGCATTGGTTCCTCTTTTATAATGAATGAAAATATTTCAGTATCTTCTCTGGAGTAGACTAATAGAGGATTTTTGATCACAATTTCATTAGTCTTAAGAAATAATCATAGTTACATTTTCAGCAGTTCTAGTAAATCAGAAACATATTATGAAAATCAGAATTGTTAAACCTTGCTATGTTAGAATTATTGTCTAGAAAGTACAGTATCTATTGATTCCAGTATCCTTTTTAACATCTGTGTTTTTATTTCATCATTTGGGAATATTTCATCTAAGCTAGAGAAATGGCTCTTTTGTTAAAGACACTTGCTTGCAATGTCTGACAGCCTGGGTTTGATTCCCCAGTACTCATGTAAAGCCAGATGCACAAAGTGGTGCATGCATCTGGAGTTTGTTTGCAGTGGCAGGAGGTCCTGGAACACCCATGAATTTGCTCTCTTTTTCTGTCTCTCTCTCTCTCTCTCCCACTCAAAAATAAATTAATTAATAAATTAATATTTAATAATGTCTCATCTAAGTGCATTTATCAGCAATTTCAAAATATTTTGTCTGTCATAGAGCCTTTCCTCTGCCTGAAGCAACAAGAAGTGTCCTATATACTTGTAGGAATTACTATAGTTTCTTTATCCATTTATCAGTTGATGGTTCAGTTTGACATTCTTAATTTTATTGTGACTAAAGCTATGCTAACCATGGAAGTACAGATGACTTCGACATATATATTTTATTTCCTTTGTATGTATGCCCAGTCATAATATTGCTGGATGACATATTAATATTACATTTCATTTTTGAGAGAGGTCCAAACTGTTTTTGATAATGGCTATGCTAATTTATATTTCTACCAATAGTGTACAAGGCTCTCCTCTCTACATCCTCACAAGCATTTGTTTCAAGTTGCCAAGCCATAATACCAGGGTCAGGTGATATCTCATTGTGGTTTTGATTTATATTTCCCTTATAGTAATGTTGAGGTGTTTCATATATCTATTGGCCATTTTTATGTAATAATTTGATTTTTTTTTGAGGTAGAGTTTCACTCTAACCCAGACTGACCTGGAATTCACTATGAAGTCTCAGGGTGGCCTTGAACTCATGGCGATCCTCCTACCTCTGCCTCCCGAGTGCTGGGATTAAAGGCATGCACCACCACGCCCAGTTAATTTGAGAGATATCTATTTAGGTTCTTTTATTTCCATGTGTTCTTTAACTATTTCACTTCTCAACAAAGAACCATTAAAAACCTGTAAAGTATAAAGATAAAACTCTTTCTTGAATTACAAATGAAAAAGCTATGATAAATGATTGAGGAGATAGATATGTTTGACTACACTTAGATACTATATATGTACACTTCAAAGCATCTCAGGATGCCCCATTAATGTGAACAATTTTATATTTTTTGTATGAGTTATATAATTTTATGATGGATAAAATTCTAAAAATATCACAGTAATCAAATTTTTCATAAATGTGTCTACAAATAAAATGTACTGAATTTTGAAGTATAATGTTTAGACAGATTAGGAATAATAATAAAGTTCCCACTCTAAAACTAATGTGACATAAAGTAACTAGTTGTTTGCATGCCACTCAAATCACTCATTGTGTATCTGAATACAAAATACTATTCTATTTTAAGAAACAACCTCCTGATTTGCATTTGGGGACTCAGCTAAATATATCATTCTGCTTTCTTCTTAAATAGAAGCAAGATGGGACAGAATGGTCAAGAGCCTATAAAACAGTCAGGAGGAGGACTGGCAGACACTGAAAGTAAGTGAAAATTGACAATATTGAATTTTGGTTGAATCTACAATTAAATTATAAATTCTGGGTTTTTAATGGATTAAGTATTGGGATTACAGTGGCAGACCACTAGGAAGTGAATTGTAATTATTCAGTAAGTAAGGGAAACTTTATGTTTATTTAATAATTGCCTGATTTTCTCATTTATATTTAACATTTCAGTACCTTGGTGTACTGAAAATGTAAAAGAGAAAAAAACAAACCATAATGATGACAAGAGAAAGGCTCAGAAGAAAAGAGACATGTAGATCCATGGAATAGAAGATGGGACACAGAATCAAACACATGCAACGATAGCCAGATGACTTTAGACAAAGGTGCCAAAAACAGATAGTGGAGGAAAGGCAACATCTTCAGCAAATTGTGCTGGGAAACTACATATAGAAGAATGAAACTGTCTCTCACCACATACAAAAGAAAATATACATAGAAACTATGCCAATATCTTACCATGCACAATAAAACAACTCAAAATAGATAAAAGACTAATCTGTAAGCCATGAAAGTTGGAAAGTATTATGACAAAAAATATAATAAGGATATTTCAAGATACCAACATAGGCAAGTTCTTTCTTAAAAGGTCACAAATAACCCAGGTAGTAATGCTAATAAATGACAAATTGAATTGTGTAAGGGAAAAATCCTTGATAATTGTACATCTGATAGAGGATTAAATCTAGCATATTATTTTTTTAATTTTTATTAGCATTTTCCATGATTATAAAAAAAATCCCATGTTAATTTCCTCCCCCTACTTTCTCCTTTGAAATTCCATTCTCCATCATATTACCTACCCATCACAATCATTGTACTTACATATATACAATATCAACCAAATCTAGCATATTATAGAACTCAAAAATAATAAATATGAAAAAATATTCAATAAATGAATTAATAATCCTCCAAAGGTGAAGTACACCTTCCCAGTTTATTAGTAACTTTATTTGGTGCTGTGACCTAAACTTGACAAGAAACAGCTTAAAGAATGAAAGGGTTTATTCTGTATTACAAGTAAAAGGAGTGCATCCAATCATGGTGAAGGAGGCATGGGAGCAAGAGTAGAATGTTAGTTTGACATAAGAGGAAAACACATGCCCATGGTTCTTGTCAAAAGTATACTTTCTCAACAAGTTGCTATGTTCTCCTGAGTTCCACCCTCTTTCCACCAATCCTGCAAGCCTCCAGTATGCACAAACTCACCACATTTCCTTTATGCATATTAATCCAATTCTTCTGCACAAACTTCCTAGTCTTCAGCTCAGCTAGATAACTCCCTGGAAATCACATTTATTCTAGCTAGGAAAGTGGAAATCACTCTCATGATGGCTGGAAATTTATCACATACTCATAGAAGAGGTTGAGAAACTGAATGGAAGACAGAAAAAAGGAGCTAGATGTCATGGAGTGGTACACCATATCTACCTAGTTTTCCTAGGCTCAGAAGTCAAGGAGAAGTCACTCAAAATGCTGGAAATAAATACTGAGACAGACAAGGATAGAGCTTTCTTTTTCTCCAACTCAAGAATTTCTGTCAATGTCTGAGCAGATCCAACTGGAAAGCAATTTACAAGGGAGTTGTGGAAATAGGAGGGAGGGAGGAAGATGGAGAGAGAAAAAAGAAAGAAGGAAAGAAAGACAGGAGGGAAGGAAGAAGGAAAGAAAGACAGGAAGGAAGGAAGAAGGGAGGGAGGACAGAATGGAGGGAAAATAAAAGAAAAAAAAGAAGTTTGAGGTAGGATTATAATTGGTTTTTTATCCAACATGGCAGTTAAAGGAAAAAAAATATAGTTCACAAAATTTTCACCTATTTATGACATAATTGTGTATTTTCTCACTCATATTTCATTTAAATTAACTGTTTTCATGCTTATCTCCTCCAAAAGACTGGTAGCCCAGCACCTAGCAGAAACTCTCCCCTAGATATCCCCTTAAGGAATGCCACAAATAAATAATTATCATAAGTAACTACTATCACTGTATGGAAATTAATGGCTTTCGGTTTCATGTAACTCTAGAATTCACTTATAAAATGCAGCTTGTCATGCATAATTTTATCCACTTCATTTGATTTTTCTTTTAATCTTAAAGTTGATAAATAAAATGAGTTCAGTATACATGTTAACAGCTGCCCATGAGAGGACACACTCATCCCAGTACTGCTTCTACTTTCCCATCATAAACCATGCTCATTTTCCAAGAAACAGCCAATCAGAGGTGCCTGGTTTTTGTTTAAGTTTATGAGTCAATCTGAACTTTAGTACACTGACTATGACCACCAGTTGATCTCAGATTAATTACTGAGCAGAGGGTCAGGGTTGAGGATAAGAACAAAATAGAATATGTAATGTAATAGGAGTTATAGTCATGTCCCCTTTTGGGGTAGCTGCATTTTAGATATGTTGTTTTTCAATTAGTTAAGAATGACATTAGGAAATTGTCAAAGTTATGGGCTGGAAAGGTGGCTCGGCAGTTAAGGCACTTGCCTGTGAAGCTTAAGGACCTAGGTTCGATTCCTCAGAATCAATGTAAGTAAGATGCACATGATGGTGCATGTTTCTAGAGGTTGTTTGCAGTGGCTAGAGGCCCTGGTGTACTCATTCTCTTTCTTTCTAATAAATAAAAAAAGAAACTTTCTAATTTACATAGCTCAAAGATTCTTGCCTAAAAGAGGTATCTAAAATTTAGCTAATTATTTGAAGAAAATTGTAATAAATGTAAGACTGTATAAACAAAAAATTAACAGACTATAGACAGTAGATAGAGAGTTATTAAGTGCATTTACTCTAAATAGATGAGAAATGAAATCAATTTAATGGGCAAAATCTCTTTTTTCCACATGGAAATTTAAAATTAACTTTGTGCTATACCTGACATATGCATAGGACTTATATTTTGTTTCCTGTGATACAGAGCACTGCCTTTGCTTTATTTTGTTATCGGATAACATGATGAGTCAATTCAATAGGGAAAGGTAAAACAAACAAAACAGAATCAATACCACTTGGTTTTAGAGAAAGCACTCTGTTTCCTGACTATGTGTGCCTGCTAATTCTTAACTAGGTTCCATAACATGTGTCTTTTTGTAAACAGACAATTTTCTTAGAAGGGAAGGTCCTTGCATCTTGAGCATTTCATATTACTCATTTAAACAGTTATTTTTATGTGAACACCATGGTCTATCCTAAAGAAAACTGATTTACAAAAATGTGCTATAGTAACATAGTTTATTTATATCATAGATTAGATCATATACATATTTTGAAGTATATTGTGGATTTTAGGTACTCACCTTTAGATAATTTGTACCTTAAACATTTCATTTATGTTTTAGAAGTACAAACTAAGTATATAAAAATAATATTTTACAAAATTTTCTGTTCATAATATTGAGATCTTTAATGTCCAGTAGCTATGTCCTTGTTCTTCTTATTAACCAAGTCTATTATTGTGGCTTCTGATTTTTAAAAAATGAACACAATTTACCATTTCATTTTTTTCTCATAATGTTTTATTTTCTTTATTGAAGTGACTCATAAATCTTAGGTTAAGTATAAGATCAATTTCATGGGTCAGAATATGAGATCTAATAAAGATGATGGGATTCTGAGCTAAATTATATAGATAATCTCTTCTAATGGGTGGTTGAATTTGAATTCATTAATGAAAAATCCAAATAGGTACTGTGACATATTGTTAACACATTTTAAGTTAGGATGCATGGAACCAGAGCCATGTGAATCCCATCAAAAGAAGTGATATTATTCAGCATTGATAAAATACCATGACTTGTGAGAGCTCTTCTCTTAGAGAGTTGGACCAAACCAGACAGACTCTCCAATTTTGCAGCTGAGGGCTTTTCCCCAATTCACATTAAAAACTTCTCATGCTGGGCGTGGTGGCGCACGCCTTTAATCCCAGCACTCGGGAGGCAGAGGTAGGAGGATCTCCGAGAGTTCGAGGCCACCCTGAGACTCCATAGTGAATTCCAGGTCAGCCTGAGCCAGAGTGAGACCCTACCTCGAAAAACCAAAAAAAAAAAAAAAAAAAAACCCTTCTCATTACACCCTGGAGATAAACCACCATCTAGCCCTCTTCTATGTTAGCTAAATGTGGTAAATACAGCTATTCTTTTCCAGTGCTCATCCATGTAATCTGTATTGGTATAATTATTTTTCTAAACTAAGTGTTTGAAAACTTTAAGGAGTATTATGATAGAATTCTGTAAGACTTAAGTTTCTTAGAAACATACTTTTAAAGAATAAATACCTCTGATGAATCATTTAGTTTTATGAATTTTGTATTAGTGAGAAAGGAAATTTAATCAATATTCTCTCTAACTGCTTTCAATATATTTTCTTTGGTTTGTGTGTTTTGTAGTTTAATTATAATATGATAGTGAGAGGTTCTTTTCTGATTTTGTCTGTTTGGCATTTAGTAGGCTTCATGTATCTGCACTGGCATCACTTTCCCTATTTGGGAAAATTTTCTCTAACATTTTATTGAAAATACCTGCTATGCCTTTGGAATGAAATTCTTCTCCTCCTACTACTATGCTCTGAATTCCTATGTTTCATGTCTTAATCATGTCCAGAATATCTTGAAATTCCCATTCAAAGTCTCTAAGGGTGTGTGTTCTCCCACACTTGTCAACAGGAAGTTGAGAGTTCTGGTGTAAAATGGCTTCCAGGGGGCTGGAGAGATGGCTTAGCGGTTAAGCGCTTGCCTGTGAAGCCTAAGGACCCCGGTTCGAGGCTCGGTTCCCCAGGTCCCACGTTAGCCAGATGCACAAGGGGGCACACGCATCTGGAGTTTGTTTGCAGAGGCTGGAAGCCCTGGCATGCCCATTCTCTCTCTCTCCCTCTATCTGTCTTTCTCTCTGTGTCTGTCGCTCTCAAATAAATTAAAAAAAAAAAAAATTAAAAAAAAAATGGCTTCCAGGTCAGTCTGGGGCCAGTCAGATCCAGTCTCCAATAATGACAGAAGACAAAGACAAGGGCCCTATGAATCAGTGAACATTAAAGGCAACAATAGTCAACACCAAAATACAGCTTATTTGAAAATGATAAAGCCAATGAAAAATATTTAACACATAACCTGCTCTGACATGAAAGCTGAGATTAACACTTCCAGTGCAGACCTATGTATCTGCCTTTGTGTCATTAGGCCCTGTTACCTTTTGGGATAGCTTCCAATCTCACCAATGCTGATTGCTCAACCCAATCTCTCTCTTTGCTCTCTTTGTAGATCTAGTGTTCTGATCAGCTGTGCTGGATGCCATGTGGCTGGGGGTGAATGACTTTTCTGATGGTTGGGGGATGGGAGACTGTGCAGGATGCCTGGAGTTGTACCAGAGCAGCTCAGCTGTTCCTGTTTGTGTTCTCCTTCAGCAGTTGCTAAGCTGGTTCCTATCTTCCCCCTCAGGTTTCTTGACTTTGCAGGGAGGCTGATGTAAGTGGAAAATCCCCTCACCTGGTTTTTGCTCCTGCAGTTTTGCGCCAACCTGATGAACTGGCATGTGAACCAGGGCTGCTGGCACCTCAGCGGGATTCTGGCTGGTTTCCTCCTTTCTGGAAGATCTAAGTTGCTCCTGCTTCTCTGCTATGGTTGATAATAACTTATACACTTTCATTTTTTTTTCAGTTTGTATCCTTATTTAACTCCCTAGGCTTCTTTGGAATGGCTGCTATGCTGCCATTTTACCTGGAAATCCTATAATCTCTATTCTCAATATGATAAGACAAACAAACTTCTATCTTCATAGAAATATATTAAACTATACTTCCAAATGTTTTAATATGTGTCTAAATAAATGTATAGCATTCTATTAATGTTATCCAAACAGGGGAGAGGGTATAGGACAATATCTGATGCAATATCTTAACTGAAATTTTTTACGCATAAAAGTATAGGTAGAAATAAAAAAAATCTATAATAGCCACATCAAACTTATTTGGCATGGAACTTCAACATCTGTTTTATTTATGTATGTATTTTATATGTATTTTATATGTTGTTCTAACAATGATTAATGTGGAGATTTTGATGAATAAATGCCCTTAACATAGTCCAAGATAAAAGTATGGGACAAAAATTACACCCTGATTAAACAAATAAAAAGTTAAAACTAATAATTGAAATCCTATATCTTATTCAAGATAAACACAGGAACAGATTTTTTGAAAAATCCACCTCTCCAAGTATTTCCTCCAATAGAGGAAAGAAAAATGCATTAAGAAATAGACATCTGAAATAAATTGAAATATCTAAAGCCTCTATGCATATATTCATTTCATTTCTCTTTTTATTTCTTATTGAACAGTTTATTTTTTCAAATTAGCTCTTTCAGGGAAATCTGCTTTCAAAGGGAAAAAAAATCACTATAGAAGACCCTCAACTAGAATATAAAGAGTTGTTATTAGGACATTTAATAATTTACTCTAAAATATATAAGTTTACTTTCTTATTTTTACCAATACACACTTTTTCTTATAGTAGTGCAAAATATGATCCCACATATTATGTGCCAGACACTATGCTATTTGGATACTGTAGAGACAAGTAAACCTAGATATGGATCTGAAGAAGCAAGTGGCATGTGTAGTTTGGCCCTCTCATAAACATCCACTAAGCATACAGGTGTGTATAGCCTGTGCCATTTGAATGTGCTGTTTATCAGGTCATACCTATTGTTAAATATTTTAATAATTGCCCCCAGAAAGAATTTTTAATGATGTATAAAAGGAATATAATAAAAATTCATTACCAAAAAATATGATTTTGAGATGTCAGGTTTGGAAAACATATCAGCAAGAGTAAAGAAGGAGGCATGGATTATGAAGGAGACTACATGCAGAGTCTGTTTTGACAAATGGACAAGGTGTAGACATATGGCCATGGGAGGATCACATTCAGATTGAATGAATAATCTGGAGAGAGAGAGAGAAGAGAAGGAAAGAAAGGATTTGGAGTAAGGCAAAGGAATGTCATGCATTGAAGCTAGGGCAAGTGGTTAACACGGAGAGCAGGTCAACTGCACATTCCTATGAAGTGAGATTTTCTATAGGAGTTCAATGGCCTTGGGACAATGAGAATGATTAATATAAGAATTTTAAACCGGGTATGGTGGTGCATGCCTTTATTCCCAGCACTCAAGAGGCAAAGGTAGGAGGATCACCATGTGTTCAAGGCCACCATGAGGCTACAGGGTGAATTCCAGGTCAGCCTGAGCTAGAGTGAGACCCTACCTTGAAAAACCAAAAAAAGAAAAAAAAAAATTTAAATGCTAATGAACTTTTAAAGTCTCAACAATGCTCCATCTTCCTAAGCCAGAAGATAAACTTTTTTATTAGAGTGTTATTAGGACTTTTGGGGGTTTTGAGGTATACGTGGGAGAGCTAAGGAACAAAAGTTCTGTGGATCTAAATTCAATATATATACATATGTATATATTCGTGTGTGTGTGTGTGTGTGTGTGTGTGTATCATGATTTAAATCTAGATTTAAGAATTGAGTTGTAGAAATATTTATGCAGTAACTAACACAAAACTGAACTAATCAGAAGCATCATCTCTCTTTTGAATACCTTTTACCAGAAAAAAGGAAAATTTCAGTGACACTGATATAATGGGCTTTATTTTCTTCATGGTAAAACTGCTATCAGATAATTCTTGAGGTTTTAAGAGCAAAGTGATGGCAAAAGGCCTATTATCTACATCTGATACTGAAGCTTGGGTTCTTAGCCAGAACACAATACTCTCTGACCAGGTATATGCATGGCATCTGAACTATTGGAGGTTCCTGACAAGAATGGAAAATACAGAGGGTTCCATCCATAATACCAGCAGCAAAATATACAAACAAAGGTTGAGTCCAATGGTATAAAATAAAAATTTAAATCCATGACTTTAAAAAAATATATTTCTTTACTTATTTGAGAGAGGGAGAGAAGGCAGATAGGGAAAGAGAATGGGCAACCCAGGGTTTCCATCCACTCCAGACACATGTGCCACCTTATGCATCTAGCTTACATGGGTACTAGTAAATCAAACCTGGGTCCTTAGGCTTATGCAGGCAAGCGACTTAGCCAATAAGCAATCTCTTTAGCCCTAATATATGTTTTTGTTTTCTAGAAAAACCCCACCAATTTTCTTTATGTGCATCGAAAATATTTTCATTCATCTTATACTAGAGAATTTTATTATTATGGTAAATTATTGTCAATACCTTCAAAGGTATGCATTGACATCTTTATTTAAATGGTCTTTAGCTGAAGATAAATTAACCAAATAATACATACTATTTAAAGCAAGAAATTTAAATAACTAACTCAAAAAGTTCAAATTCTAAATTTGAAATAGAGAAATGAAAACTTATTTCAGATTAGCGCATGTTAAATAAATTTTCATACTTGGAAAGGCAATGAATTGAGAAACATGTACTATAGAATATAATAATAATTAAAAAAACAAGAGACAGTTTGAGGTGATAGCTCAGTGGGTAAAGTACTTGCCATTTAACTCTGAGTATCTGATTTTTATATAAAAGTCTCAAGCTGTGGTGGGTCTCTGTAATCCCAGTGTGCCTATGGTAAAAAGGAAAGCACAAATAGGAGAATTTCCTGGAAGCCTAGAGGAGACATGAACAACAATAAAAGCCTGCCTTAAATAAGATGGCAGTTGAAGACCCACCTAAAAGTTGCCCACTGACCTCATACATACACCATGTTTGCACATCCATACACATGCATGCACAGACTTACAAATTCTTAAATAAATAAATGAATAAGTAGCTAAAATTTAAAAAGAGTTTTAAATGAGATACCAAACATTTCTATATATAATTAATTAGTACACAAAGAAGGATAAAAGTCAATAGTAATAATGGTGGCACAAAATGGAAGGTTGTATCAGGCAATTCCTTTGAAATTCTAAATAGAAGAGATTAAACTAAAATTCAGTTCCTACACTATCCATCACATGTAAGCATTCAATTAGATCTATTCACCACAGGCCAAGTTTGAAGTAGGGTGGGTCTCCAGGAAGTGCACACAATGGCCAAGTTCTAACAGAAGTGCTCAGCTGTGGCTTTACTTTTTCAGGTCATGAGACCGTACCTGCAACGTTCCACTATTCACTAGGCTATCACTCATAACCAGAACTAATGACATTGCATCTTTAGCTAAGCCTCAGCCAAACCTAGACATCCTCTCAAAGGGCCCAGATACAAAGGTGCAAGCCAGGTATGATTAAACATACTACTGGCATAGAGTGTCAATATTTCCAACACTATATATGTACATATGTATATAATATATTATATATATATATATATGTATAATAGATCAATAATCTTGAAATGAACTGTAGAGAAAAGCAAAAATCCATGGGAATCAGAATATTAATTTTGTTATCTCATTTGACTTTTAAAAACAATCCTAAGAATTTACTTTAAAATTTTTTTGAAAGTATATTTTATTTATTTATTTGACAGAGAGAAAGCTACAGAAAGAAAGAGAGAGAGAGAGAGAGAGAATGGGTGCAATAGGGCCACCAACCATTGCAAGTGAACTCCAGATGCATGTGCCCTCATGTGTCTGGCTTACATGGGTCCTGGAGAGTAGAACTGGGATCCTTTGGCTTTGCAGGAAAATGCCTTAGCTACCAAGCCATCTCTCTAGCCCTACTTTTAACTTTTTATTGACAGTTTTTATACATAACAAAGTAATTTGATCACAATTTCATAGTAGTATTTTCTTTTGTCTCCCTCCTCATGCACCCCTTTTTAGAAATGTTATATCATGTATTTTAAATACACACAAAGGGGGTGGAGAGATAGTTGGCGATTAAGGCCCTTGCCTACAAAGGCAAAGGACTCAAGTTTGATTCCCCAGGACCCACCTAAGCCAGATGCACAAGGTGGCACATGTGTCTGGAGTTTGTTTGCAGTGGCTAGATGCCCCAGCACTCCCATTCTCTCCCTCTCTCTCTCTCTCTCTCTCCTTTCCCCTTTCCCTCTTTCTCAAACAAATAAATAAAAATAAAATATTTAAATATATATGAAGAGTTCCAGGCTACAAAGGGTGATAAACAGATGCTTGGATAAGGGAAAGAAGAAGAATTTAAAGACAGAATGTCCCTGAATAAGCAAAAATTTGAATTGGGGTTAAGGAAATGTTGGAAACAATTATAAATAAGTACATAGAAACCTAAGAAAACTGAAGTAGTTGATAATTCAAAGGGAAGTAAAAATGAAGTAAAGAACTCAATGTAATATGCACATTGATGAAGTGATGAAGAACAGTCAAGTTAGTATAAATGCTAGCTGTTAGTTTAATTAAGATGACAATTATATCACAGAAACAAGGAAAGTCAAAAAGAGACAATGAGCCTTTCTTCAACTGTCAAAATCAAATTTTAAAAATCAGCAAAAAGGCAAAAGTATTGTGTACTACAGTACAAAATTATTGTGAGAAACTTAAACATAAAAACAAAGAAAACAAATAAAAATACTAGTAGTATGCTTTTCATTGCAATTTTTCATGTGTGTGTATGTGTGTCGCTATGTTGTGTGGTATATTAACTAGCAGGTGCAGATGCATGCACCCCATGCATGTGCCTGCAGAAGCCAGAGGCGAGCAACAGGCATCCTTCTCTTATGAATCGTCTGCCTATTTTTTTCATTTAAAGAGAGTTTCTTCCTCAGCCTGGAGCTGCTGCTGGTTCGTGATCCCCAGTGACTCTGTGGTCCCCACTCTCCCTTTTTCTCCCCACCACCCACACTAGAGTGACAGCATTACATGGTCATGCTCATCTTTTCTTCACATAGGATCATACTTGGCCTTTTGTAATCCAAGAGCCACCTCCTCAGCACCCTTTCTCTAAAATTTTACTACACTCTAGGCAAAATGAGGTGGTGGTATAGGATGTTGATTTTTTTTTAAGTTATAAAGCATGAAATAATTTACTATTTTGCCTTATGAGAAATTTACAAGGAGTGATCGTGATGAAACTATATTAATGAGTAAAACAAAACTTGCTATTATTTGTAATACATTACATGTGAGTATTTTCCTAAGTGTCATGGATATCCATATATGTAAAATTCTTTATGGGAGATCATTGCAGCTAAGCATTTTATTTAAGATACTCACTAATGACCTTACAGCATGTTATATAAACTGTTTTCATCTTTAAGAAACCTGAGTTTTACAAGAACAAACAGCAAAACCTCTGTATACAAAAGCCTTTGGAGTTCAAGCTATCTAGTTACTTTAAATTTTCTTTTCATATCACTGAAAGATTAAAATGAAGTGTATATGTGTTCACTAAGAAAACTTATCAGATTTAGATTTACTAAAATTTATTGATAATAGTTACCATTATCACTTAAATAACTGATGTCACTTAAAAGACTTCCTTCTCTCATTAAAGTACATTCTTACCTAGCAAGTCTTAGAAATTGGCATAATTTTGTATGTGGGAAATGTTTTGGATAAAAAAAATGTGGAATTTCTTAAGAAACAACCAGGACCTTTCACAAGAAGCTCTTCATTAACCAAGTATAACATTACCTTAAGGAACCATCTTTACAGATAAGAAAGTTAAACTAACATGAGATTATGTTCCCTGAGGAAAGTTCTCAGACCTGTTTATTAAGTGTTTGTTATTCTTCCAAGTAATCAATAACTTATATTTGCTTTGTGGCATTGAAAACTGCTGAGAGGTGAGGCCATCATGCTGAAATCTACACAAAGAACTGCTCTTCACTGCAGTCTGTGACCTGAGCACCCCTGCTTGAAGGGGATGAGGTTTCACAGCATCATCATCCAAGGCACATGCTTGCTTAGCCCAGAGCTGACACACCAGCATGAGTTCTATAAGTTTTATTGTATGCTGGGGTCCAGACATCTCTCGTTGATGTTAAGGAGCAACAAGTATAATTCAGAGAGCTTAGAGGGACATTGCTGCAGTTGAATTATACATGCTCACTCCACTTGATGATTCATAATTTTCAAACATCATATTCACCTTAGCAATGACAACAACATTTGCCATTTATTTGCCAAGCATTCTGCTGGGATCTCTGAAAACATTGGTGGTCCTAGTTATAATATATTGTTCCTAGTACTCAGAACAGGTACTAATGCAAAATTCCCCATTGATAAATATTTTTAATCAAAACTGAATCTGTAAATCAAAAGTTCAACTGAAGGCCAAATCAAACCTAATAACATAGGCATGAAGCTGATGTAAATATTTACTCATGAATATTGGAGATTTTAAAGCAAGATTCATGGCACATGCCCGTCACAACCAAGCATCTAGAAAAGTCATGTTTATCATGTATGTTGATGTAAAGCTTTTAACACCTTGAAACTTGACGGGGACAAATGTTGCCTCTGTTTTAAGACTACACAATGTATATAAAACCAAAAGAACTCTGAACTTTTGTTGATTTTACCTCTTATTAATGAGGCAGTGCTGGATCAATAAAAAGAAAAAAATAAGCTGAGTTTCATTCAGAAGGAACCAATGTAGACATAGAAACATGCTTGTTAATAAGTGGGATGTGTTGGATCAGAGGCAATGCTACAAAGCAGGTTCTGGTACTTTGCTTGAGGCTGACCCAAGAACGCTTTCCTGGCTGAAGAATACCTTTTACATAGTTTCTGAAACAAAATGTGAATAATCCAGCTGGAGGAATGTTAGCAAGCGTTTAAATAACAATGCACGACCCATTTACATCAACAAGGAGGGGGTAGATCATAGATGAGCCTAAACAATGGTACCAAACTGCCTGTATTTGATGAAAAGAAAATTAATAAATCAAAAGAAAAAGAAAACACGTCCTGGTGAAATTCTTGACAACATGTGATGCAGATGAACTTGCAATATTTATGCTTTGTTTTTTAAAACACTTTTTAAAATATTTTACTTATTTATTTATTATTTGAGAGAGAGAGGAAGATGCAGAGAGAAAACAGAGAATGGGCGTGCAGGGCCTCCAGCCACAACAAACAAACTCCAGATGCATATGCCCCCTTGTGCCTCTGGCTTACCTAGGTGCTGAGGAATTGAACCGGGGTCCTTAGGCTTCACAGGCAAATGCCTTAACCACTAAGCCATTTCCCTAGCCCCTCTGCTTGGTTTTATACTGAACAGAATGGTGGGAGGTGGGACTTAAAAGGGGGCCACAGTAGTTTGAAAGATTGATGAAATTCAGGTTGCCATCAGGAAAAATCTAGACTCTACACTGTAGTTAGACAATCGGAAGGTACATATGAATTTGAAGAAGGGAAATTATACAGATTTGGTACAATAAATGATAGATTATAAAGCATCATATCTGTATCAATAGTTCAAACAAGAAATGGTGAGAAGTAGAATGCAGGTAGAGGCAGAGGTAGGAGAAATGGGGACAAATAGGCCAGGAAGACATCTCAGAAAATGAGGCACATTTGTGTAACTGGAACCATTTTGCACCCTAGCATCAGCATCACACAGATGAAAGGATGCAGTAATGTTCATATGTAAATAAGTAATAAAATGCAAGTATGATCAATAAGGAAGAAAATCAGACAGAGTGTTAACAATGCAGGTTGATGTGAAAAATAAAAATAAAGTGAACTACTAGAAAAATGATGAAATTCAAACCTATGCTTTACAGAATTTTAAGGAAAAAAAAAAAAAAACTGGCTACTCTTTAAAAAGCCATCTGGTGTGCACTCCAAAGTACACTTTAAAATGAATTGAAATAGTTTAAGCAAAATAGGATGCAAAACTTTTCTCTTTTAAATTTAATTTATTAGTTTTCTTTTTAGCAAATACAGGCAGTTTGGTACCATTGTTTAGGCTCATCCATGATCTACCCTCCCACTGGATCCTCCTTGTTGATGTAAATTGGTCGTGCATTGTGGAGTTAGCCCACAGTTATTGGTACGATAAATGTCTCTGCATATCATGACCCAACATGTGACTCTGACATTCTTTCTGCTCCCTCTTCCGCAAAATTTCCCTGAGCCATGTTGGGTTCATTTTTGGTCTGCTTCAGTGCGGAGGTGTTGGGGGCCTCTGAGGCTCTGGCTCTCTGATTTGGTAGGAGTTGATTTTTCTCTGTGTTGGTCTCCTTCCCCTTTGTGCTGGTATCTGGTTCATCAGGAAAACATCACCCTTGCTTGTTTCGCCAATTGTCCTTAGTTTCAGTTGGGCCCATTTTGAGGTATGTTGGGGCAGCTCTCTCCTTAGGATCTGCATCTATCTGAAAAAGAGAAGCAGATTCTCCAATGGAGAGTAAGTTAGCATCCGGAAAATTGAGATAACAATTACTTTTTTGATAGAGAGTTTGATAGGTGTAGGCCCTGTGTACCCCGTGATTGATGGTAGCTTGATATTGGAGAGTGGGCTTATGTTTGGGTGTGGTTCTGACTTGCTTCCCAGCTCCAGCTATGGGTCTCATACCACTGAGGGGATCAGTTAGCCAAATCAAGAGTAGTTGGTTCCCCACCATGGCTGTGTGCCACTATTGCACTTGTGAGGGCATCACATTATTTTATTTGTTGCTAATTAGGTTAGACAATAAGTTGCTTGGACAGATATTGGTCATTTCCCCCAGTCGCCCATGTAGCACCTTCTGGCACTAGACACGCTGACTGTCTGGGGACTGACTTTCTCCTGGCTTCCAGCCATGCCATTCCATTTGATGTGTCAGCTGCGTATGGAGTCTTCAGCAATAGGGTCTTACCACTGGTCTTTGGTGGGTCTTCAAGTACTCTGACAGAAGTCTGTCATTGTTTTGGGAAACCTTGTAGGTTCCTCTGATCAAAAGCTCATTGTGGATGGTAGCCCCAAGCTGGAAGTGGGGGTTATAGGTCAGTGCCCACTAAGAAAGGATGCAAAACTTTTACTCTCTTAACTTGGTTTTAAAATACAGTGACACTGATCTTGTGTTCCATGTAAGGAAAGTACAGGATTCCAATCTTCTGGCATGTGTGTGTGTGTGTGTGTGTGTGTGTGTGTGTGTGTGTGTGTACTTTCAGTGAAGGACAAGGACAAAGTACAGAAAAGGTGAGTTTCATAAAAACTTTCAGGGTGTATCATGAAGATAGCACAGGAATTAGCTCAGTATTTTTTAATTTTGGCATCTATGATACATTACAAAGAGAACAGATATTCCAGATGCTACCATCATGTATTGAAACTAGATTTAATCAAGAATTATAGTTCTGTAATCAGAAAGACTTAGATATTGATAAATGCACTTTACACAGTTGTCTAGTAATATTTGAGGATTTTTTTTTATATTCTAAGAATTGAAGTTTATCCAAACATTTCATCTACTAGAAAGCAAATAAGTTAGTTAAGCTATTATTTTGGCTTAAAAATTTATTTCCATGATTGAAATTTCATTAAATCACAGAATGAGAGTGAGTTCAATGAACAGGCAGTCTTAAGATACTGAAGTGACTGCCCCTCTTCTATGTCCTATGGCTCTGTGTTGAGGTAGGCAGGGGCTTGCTCATGTTTACTTCTAGGGCCTTATTAAGTAGATTGGTTGCTTAAATTAAGGTTACTTGCTGCCAGAGGCTAAATAGTTCAAACCACAAGTCAATAATATATGTTTGTGACATAAATCTTTCTCTTCAAGTGCTCATTACTTTCAATGGTCTAGATGGTTTGAATTCATTTACTTTTAATTAATGATGAGTTGTCTGTGTCAAAATTTAGGCCAATCTGTTCATTTCAGTTGATTTTTTTTTTTTTTAAAGTTACCAGTGACGTTATCTGAGTAAAGTGAATAGGAACTGTTTGCTTAAGGTTATTTGGGGCACTGATTATGATCTATTTTCAAAACGTGTTTCTCTTTTGTCTTTAATAAGATGGGCTAGTAGTTTCAGAAATTTTTATATATGTTCTTGATATTTTGAGCTCTCATACACCTGATTAGCTAACCATTTCATTAGATATGAATATTGCCCTTAACAACCTATTGAGATATATGACACAATAAAATGTTTCTGAAAATAATTATGTTACAGATTAATGGCACTGAATGGAACAGAATGAGTTATTTTAAAACCTACTTTAAAAAGTAATGTCTTGATTCATGACAGAAGGACTGTTTTCTTCTAGCCAGAATGTTACCTAGAATTCCATCTAGGCTCAACTGTGACCATTATAGACATAAATACATGGAGGCATATTATAGAAATACATTATATTATTACTTGAAGGCATACAATTGTTTCACCTATTAAGAATAACTCTTTTGACAGATGTGGTACTGCAAACATGCTGACTTTTCTTTGTTTTTGTTTTAAAATAAACATGTTTTATTAAATAAATGTTTGGTTTGTACACCTATTTCATATACATATATATCTGGGGTGATGAAAAAATATTTCTTGAGAGAAAACAGGTCTTGAATATCAAAGGTTGAAGAAGCCCTGTTTTAGCTAAAGGAATACAAACACAGACTCACTTCACAGTGGAAGATTTAAATAGTACACTCTACTCTGCTTCTCTTTTCCCTGTCTCACTAAATATGGAAGCAGATTTCCACATGGTGGTGCAACCCAGTCCCAGACAAGTCTTGGCATAGAGTAATAACGTGAATCCACAGGAAAATGAGATGCTAAAACAACTGTGATTGTCCAAGCCTTAGAAATGGGGCTGATTTTTGCAGCAACACAATTTAACCTACCCTGGTTAGTGCAATCATATTCCCACTGCCCACATGATAAGTCTTGGGGAGTGAATAAGCATGCTTTGACTGAATTTATCAATTTAAAGAAAAGTTTTAATCAGCAATTAAAATGCATTATTTTGATTAAAGAAACAACGTTAACTCAATTCTGTGGAAAATCAGAATTCTTGGAAATGCTGTTTAGTTTGTAAGAATCTCCACCATTTGGGTACCAAAACCATCACTGATGTCAAATTTAGAACTACACACACCAGAAGGACTCCAGTAAGTTTTCTTTTCTTTATTACAGACATATTTAGTATGGATACATCATGTGTTGGTAGCATCCTTTCCCTCTTCCCTGCCCCCATTCTTCTGGGACCCCTCCTCAGCAGGGTTGTAGGCTTTTCCCAAGGGGTTGTGGGTTATGCACTGTCACATTTTTAAAAAATAATTACAGCCATTAAACCTTAAGAGGATGTAAACCCATGTAGATAGTAAGACAATAATAGCTTACTAGGGGTGAGGGGAATGAAGAATAAATACATAGAACACAGAGGATGCGGCAGGCAATTATTCTATATGACACTATATGGGTAAAGAGGTGATTTGTCCAAATCCATGGACTATATACATCAAGAGTTGTGCAGTTATGAGTCATGAATGTCAATGTATATTATCAACTGTGACAAACACACAACTTGGTTGAAGATAGTGATAATGAAGGAGGCCATTGTGTGGACATGGGAATAGAATGGAAGTCTCATTGCCTTCTTCAGAATTTGCACTAAAAAATCTTTAAATCAATTTTAAAGAATCCTGAAATTAACATAAAAATAGTCAAATAACTTCCATTACAAAAAACCCAATTTTAAGACACGTTCAAAAGAGATGAAAAGAAATCTGAGTAAATGCAGAGCAAGTCAATGATCCTTGCTAGAATAACAAAATATAAGCACAAGGAATTTTCAGCTGGGTTTATTTTAGTAACTCAGTGTACTCATTTTAACATTCATATAAAATGACACAGAATCAGGGATATCCAAGTCCACATGGAAAACTAGAAGAAAGGAAGCTTAGGGCTCACTGCTGTGCTTGCTGATGGCTTACATACCCCTTTGTTTGTTTGTTTGTTTGTTTTTTTCATGAAACTCTGAGACCTGTGACTAGCTCTTATAATGTTTTTAAGGTGGTAATCATGTGTGCAGCATCTGAGCTGAGCCTCCAATCATTGGTGTGAAACTTAGAGTGTTCACCTTCCCCTCGTATGTAACACAGAGCAGGGAAGAAAGTAATGAGACTTTGTGACCATAAAGAGCCAAGACAACTTCAAATAGACTTGCACCAGTATGATATCAAAAGGGAAAATGCCATAGTATACAAAGCTCATAGATAGATCCAGAAACACATGGGAATTAAAAGCGACTTCAAAATTCACAAAAAAGACTGTTTCATAAATAGAATAAAAATAATTCCTTTTTGTAAAGAGAAGAAAATCCTAGGTCTTTATCTTTACTTCTTGTGCAATAGTTTGATGTCGTCTCATGCCCTAGTAGGCATCAGTGAACACAATAAAGGAGTTTAAAGGAATGTAATGAAAGGACCATTTGCACAGTGAAGAAAATTAGGGAAAGATGGAGTTAAGGGGGAAAAGTCAAAAGGAAGAGCCACCACTATTCCCTCCATTAATGAGTCAAAGAAAGCCAGCAAAAGTTACAGCACAGTACAGGGAACCCCAGACAGGAGCTAAAGGCTTTGTAGAAAAACATGGCCACTGGAAATAAGGTCCCTGTAGAAAGAATTTGGTGAAACAAGGAAATAAATACCTGAGCTTCTATCCTACCCTCAGATCTCTAACTAGCGCCCATTGTAAAAAAAAAAAAAAAAAAAAAAAAAATTCAGCTGATGAGCTCACAGGGTCTTAACACAAGATACAGATGAGTTAAAAGCACATAGTCAAAGTCTAGCATTGTGGCACACACCTGAATTCTTACACCAGGAAGGATGTGACAGGAGGATTATGAGTTTAAGGCTAGTTTGGGATACAGGTGAGACCCTATCTTAAATATGAGAAAAGGAAAGACAAGAGTAAAGGAAAGAGGTAAAGAATGAAAAGGAAGGGGAAAGGAGAAAAGAGAGAAGGAAGGAATAGGTTAGGGAGAGAAATAGAGATAAGAAAGAAAGGAAAGGATGGAGAGGGAACAAGGGAGGAAGAGCAGGAAGAAAGAAAGAAGAAAGAAGAAAGAAAGAAAAGCAGGAAGGAAGGGAGGGAGGGAGGAGGAAGGAAGGAAAGAGAGAGAGAGAAAGAAACAAAGAAACAAAGAAAGAAGAGAGAAAGGAATGAAGGAAGAAAGGAAGAAGGAAGGAAAGAGAAAAAAGAGGTGAGATTATAACTTGATCTTTTGCTTAGAAAGACAGTTAAGGAAAATAAGATAAAAATTGTAACTGGAAAATGACATTAAGAAAGTGTTTTATAGATTAGAACAGGAATGTGTTGCGTGTAAAACAAAATTGAAATTGTGAGATACTATAATTGTATACCTCCTTGAATATGGATTATTTCAAATAACAGTTTTAATAAAATCTTACAGAACTCTTCTCCTTTGGGGAAAAGAAAAAACATTAGTGAAAATGTAACAGAATGTTTCCTTTTTCAGCCCTCATTCAGCCTTAAGACATGAAAGTTTTCCAGGATCCACTCCTTAGCTTTAATAATAGAGACTCTGATATACACAAATGTGAACCTGAAATGAAAAATACTGACATAGTCATTAATTTTGCATAGGTTTGGAAAGAATTTTTGTAACAAGTAGAGATTTTTTATAGTGGCTTTAATATAGACTAGGTGTTTTCCTATCAGCTAAAAAACAAAAACAGCCTCAGTCTTTATACAACCAAGGCTATAGACTAATACATGAAACTAATACACAACGTGAGAGCAGCTTAAACTGAACACAGTACCATTGCCATGCAAGTATGCTTTCATAAATTACTACTTTGAGAAGAAATGGATGACCATTTATTCCATGTTCATTTTTCCTAATCTTCTAAGGACAAACTTCTTATGAGTATTGAACCACCTAATTCACATGTCCATACACATGCTGATGCTCTCCCCAAACCCAAGTTTCCTCTGCAACACGAATGTATAGACAAACATGCACATGAGCTAGGGAGATTTCTCAGTGGTAAAAAGCACTTGTTTGGAAAGCCTGCCAGCCCAAGTTCAATTCCCAACATCTACCTAAAACCAAGTGTAAAATCCTGCATATATCTATGATCCCAGTGTGCCTAGGACAATCAAAGACAGAGCCAGGAGAAATCCAAGCTGCTCGGTACTGAGTGTGACATTGCTTGAAGTCTGGCAGTTTGTTGGCACAGCAAGTAACCCTGTCTCAAAGAAGGTAGAGCTGATAATCCAAGCTTTGATCTTTATACTTATGTAGCAAGTGCTTTATCCATTGAGTCATCCCCCAATCTTGCATTTAACAAATTCTATCTCCACAATTTTCTAACTCTGTTTCATGGTATTTGTTGGTAGAAAGTGTGGGACCCAACATTTGTCTCTTAGATACAAAGGAAGGAAGATAACAGAGCTGGCTGCATAGTGTCACTTACTTTGTATAAGCAAATCCATTTATTGAGAAGCAATCCCAAGACTTTACCATAAAAGCATATGGATTAGAACCCAGCATAATATTGAATTAAATGCATTGGTTGATTCTTCTTCCCTCTTTCAAAAAATTAACTAAAATAAACCTTAAAAAATATATTATTACTTCTATTTTTTTATGTACCTGAAAAATTGTACAAAGGTACAAAACTTTGTCCAGTCAACAGTTCATATTGGCATTTAAAAAATAATCTTATGTGTTGGAAATTGACATAGTATAAACAAATGGAAAGACAATAAAATTATATATATATATATATATAAATATATACACACACACATATATATACATATATGTATACATATATGTATATATATATGTTTATGCATGTATATTTATTTTGTTTTTTGAGGCACCTGAGGCTGGACTTGAACTCATAGTGATCTTCATAGCTCAGTCTTCCAAGTGCTGTACCACCACATGGCCTTAAGGGAATGTATATTCATACTACATTTCTTTCGCTATTCTACAAGTATTGGAATGTTAGTAAAAAAGTTTATATTGATTATGTTTAGTAACCAGACAAAATTATTTAGAACAGAAGATATTAAGTTAGTGGAGGGTGATTAATGCAACTCACAATTTAGCAAGGTTCATAATATGCACAAACCATTGATTTCTTTTCTATAAAATGGATATTATACCAATGGTATTTTGTTCTGTGAGCTAATAATTATGAATGAAACTTAATGATTTTTATCTCACTAAAATATAAATTAGCAATAGAGCTAGACAACAGTGTCTGTATAAATGTGAACATATCATGTCATGTGTATTTTTCAAAGATAATATATGTGTAAACTCTTATTAAGAAGAAAACAACACATTAGGAAGCATGGTAAATCTTCCAAAAGGGGGATAAGTAAAATGATGACTTGGGAACATTAATTAACACATTTTTAATAAATATTTCTCCCAAGTGTGGAGGTGGTAAACCACACATTTCCCATTATTGGCATCATTATGAGCCTAGAAAAGGAAAATATGATCTATAAAAGTGTATTTCTCCCCAAATATATCTTCATGTGATTACTGCTGTCCAAAAGTGCTATTGACTCCAAATAATGCCCCTTCCTTGAATCCTCACTTTCCTAGTACAGAGATTGGGGTAAGGGGTGGGAGTATAACAGAAAGTGAAGGGAGCTGAGTATATCCAAATTACATTACATGTGTATGTGTGTGTATGTGTATGAATATACACACACACACACACACACACACACACACACACACACACACACACACACATATATATATATATATATATATATATATATATATATATATATATAAATGTACAAATGTATGAAGGTGTCACAATAAAACCCAATATTTTCTAATTAATACACACTAATAATAATGAAAAAGCATTCATTTTTTCCTTCCACACAAAGGATGAATTGACAGATGGGACAATACTTCTATCTGCCTTTCTGTGGCTTTAGGACAGAGCTTAAGCTATTTGGTAGATTTGCCGACTTAGTAGGTTAGGTTTTTCTCTTTCTTTTTGAGAATTATTTAAGTAGTTCACTCTGTCTTCATCCTCTGAAAAGACACTAAGCTTCATATGTTCCTTGCTTATCATCTTTGAAATCTGGTAATAGAGAGCTATGGCTTTTTTTTTTTTTTTAATTTTCATATGTTGAGACTCTGAAAACTTCATTGGGATAAACCAAGACTTTCAATCCTAAAGTTTTCATTTGGCATCTTCAAGGCCAGTTGTACCCAGTGGGCATCTCTTTCTCAGTACTGGATATTTGTGATACTCTCAGGTGTTGGCTGACTATTCTCTTTTCCCAACAAGCTTCTGTAGGTCAAGGTGTAGACTGGAATGCTGCTAAGCTGTGCCTTCCTATGATATGCTTTCTACCCCTAGACAGTGGGATTTACGTTTTGTGAACAATACTAATTATTTCTTCCTCTGTGTTTGGGCTCTACTGCTTAATACTTACCTACCTTTTTACTTATCTTTCTAATTCCTCAGGATGTTGAAGGACAATATTCAAAATTTTGTCCTGATTTTCATTTTTACTTTGGACATTGTTTTTTATTATTATTTTCTGAGAAGATCCTTGTAAAAGGAACAAATGAATTGGAATGTTTTGTTAATTCTTATTAAAATGGATAACTAACCTACCAAGGATGGCATCTCTTCCTTGAAATCCCAGCACTCTAACTCAAGAGCAGACTGTACTACATAAGGGGACACTATTGAAAGGAAAGAAGAAAGAAAGAGAGAGAAAGAGAAAGGAATGAAGGAAAGAAGGAAGGAAGGAAGGAAGGAAGAAAAGAAAGAAGGAAGGAAGGAAGGAAGGAAGGAAGGAAGGAAGGAAGGAAGGAAGGAAAGAAGGAAGGAAGGAAAGAAGGAAGGAAGGAAAGAAGGAAGGAAGTCAGGGAGGAGGGAAGCAAAGATTAAGTTAAAAAGAACTGGTTTTTTGCTCCCATATTTTTAAGTAAATATATTGGATGAGATTTTTAACTTCCTGTCAATAATTTTAAGCAGAATGTTGACCAATTAGTATCAAAACATATCAATGATGCTAAAACTTTTATATCAAATAACAGAAAGAGGAGTAGTTAAATTGTCATAGTTAAGTTGACACATGCCATTGACTAAGTTCACTAATAGTTTTCCTTATTTTATGGCTATTGTTTAAAATACTAGAATATTGATTTATTAATTTCATTCACTTTTTTACATCTGCACCTTGTTTATATTATTATGTTTATATTTCTTGTCTCTTTCCTGATATCTTTTTTTTGTTGTTCTTTTATTAGCTTTGGAAATTAAAATTTAAAATATTTTTTTTCATTTCTTACTGGTACCAGAATTATTGTAAACATATTCTCTTCTAATTACTACTTTGAATGGAATTAGAGTCTAGGGGTGTTGAATTTCCTCTGATCATTCCCTTAACCATCACAGATTCTGATGCACATTCTCTCTTCAACATTGTTTTTCAAAACTACTGCCATAGTATTTTTTCATTTGGTGAACAGCTCTTTGAGGGTGGTGAGATAATTTTTGTAATGTCTCAATTTATAGAACAGATTTATTTCTTTATTATAATAATATAGAGTAAAGTTTTGTGATTATTCTGTGGCTATTGAGTATCAGGGTATAGAGTTTGATATATATGTATATATATATAATATATATTTAAATGACATATGTATGTTATATCGAGATCTTTTTATTATGGTGTCTCATTATGTTGTCTACCTAATTTGGTCTATTTGACCTGTTTTATAATACTAATATTTCAGCAAAGTCTTTCATTCTTGTTCTCATTATTTCCCCTTACATGTTCCATATACTCTTATTTCCTAGTTTCAACTTCATGTAATTGGTACATTGATATTCAAAACTGTATCTTCATTATGATTTATTAGTGGTTACTTTGATAGAGTTTGTTTTATTTACTGCATTTTGACATAATGCCTATTTTATCTGATATTAAGATTTTAACTCATATTCTCTTACTAATGTCATATGTTTGACATATGTAAAAATCTGTATTTTTACATCTTTTACATACAACATAACATTAGAATTTTTTAATCAACTTTGTACATATATCAAATATATCAGAAAATATTAAAAAAGATTGACTTTAATTAATATGGGTATATTTGTAGTTGTATGTAATTTTTCAATACATAAATTACAATGCTATATTTGTTATCAAGTGCAATGTCAACTGCAGGATTTAAAAATAAGTGTAAAATCCCATTAATTTGATTTTCAATCCTAGCTTTGGTCAAGTTTACTATATTATCAAAGGTTATCCACAGTTGTCTGAGAAGGATTTTAAAATACTCTTTCCTCTTCTAACTACATTTCTGTGTGAGACTGAGCTTCATATACTTTTATTAAAATAATATATATTGCCATGGATTTGATGTAAAAACACATGAGAATTTATTTCTCGTCTATTAAACCAAGCATTTTTTAAATTTGAAAAGAGTATATAAAATAGTACTCCTCAGTGTTCTGTTTTATAAATTTGGTTATTTGATTTAAGCATCACTTATTTATAAATATGGTGTTTTCATTTTTACTGAAATAAGGATATTCAAAGTATTTTATTTAACATTTTCAATGTTGAAGAAGTTCTATAAAGAATTTATAAAGTTTAAAATCCTGGCCAGGCATGGTGATGCACTCCTTTAATCCCAGCACTTGGGAGGCAGAGGTAAGAGGATCACTGTGAGTTCAAGGCCACCCTGGGACTATATAGTGAATTCCAGGTCAGCCTGAGCTAGAGTGAGACCCTATTTCAAAAAAAAACAGAAAAAAAAAATCCTGAAAGCAGATGTTTGACAACAAACTACTAGCAGCCATGTTTAAATACTTTGTATAGATTCCTCTGCTTTAACTCTGAAAACAAAATTGTTTTAAGACAGGATATAGAATCCCCATGGAAACAAATTTCTACTCATGTTGGTGAATTCTCATGTATGTCTTTCTTTCTATAGTCTCACCTATTACCTCTTTGAGTCTAAAATTCTATAGCCAAGTAACACAGCTACTTACAGTTCCTCATGCTTCTCTAATCACTTACCTATCAATATTCAGCATACTTTGTTATAAATGTCTACAATCTGTTGTTCTATGAAGCAATTTGTTCCTTAAGAGCTTGGACTATAACCCACTCATCTGTATACCTATAGCATATAATAAAATGTTTGTCATAGGATAAAACATTCAATATACAAACATATAGATTAATAACAAAGCTAATCATCTAGTAAATAACCCTGCATATTATTCAACTTTGTTGTTGAATTCTTGCAGCTAAAACTCAGGTGATGGGAGAAATCAAGATTGCATTGAAAAAAGAAATGAAAACAGATGGTGAACAACTAATAGTAGAAATTCTCCAGTGCAGAAATATTACGTACAAATTTAAGTCTCCTGACCACTTACCAGGTATCTTACTTTATGATATGACCATTGTAAGACGTCTACTAACTTATATAAGTTGCAGGAGAAGTACTAAACAAAATTTTATCTGTATATGAAATATATCTGAAAATATGAAAAGGAATTTTATTAATTTATACTCTATGATTTTTTCTTGTTTTTATCTAGATGTTCTGTACAAAAAATTAGAGTGCTATGAGTAACAAGTAGCAATCAAGTGAATTTAAATTGCTAAGAAAACTGCTAAAGTTTTATTTACTTTATGTTTTCTGTAACAAGTTGCATACAATCTACTGCATTTGTACAAAATGCAGGGAAAAGTTTTAGCATGCAATTATAATTCTTTCAACAGAAAACTATATGATTAGTCAATATTTAATGGGCTGAATTCTTATTTTCAGATTTATACGTGAAAATATATGTGATGAATATCTCAACCCAAAAAAAGGTGATCAAGAAAAAAACAAGAGTATGCAGACATGACCGAGAGCCTTCATTTAATGAAACTTTTAGATTCAGCCTAAGTCCTGCTGGACATTCCCTCCAGGTAACTATATTATACATTACTGTTTGGATTTTTCATTCAGATTATTTTCTATCATCAATTATCATATATTATATGGCATTTAATCTGCAGGGGTATTTCCCTATGAGACTTTATATTTCTACAACTCACTCCATCCAATCAGCTACCAAATCTTCTCTCCTCTGTTTAATTCAGATTAATTTATAGATTCCTCTTATTTTCCTAGTCACTGCCATTAATCTTTTCTATTGCCTTCATTTTTTTATTTTCTTGATTTCAGCAGTTTACCTAGTTGATTTGTCATGAATGTCTTACCCCTTTTGTTCATCTAATTATTCCAGAGCTATCTTTTAAAAACACTGATTTTCTTAAGGTAAAGCCCTCTGAGACTAACCATTATCTTGAATAAGATGTGATGAGTTATGTCAGTTTTAATTATATTGATTTAGTTTCAGCTTCCTTGTATATTTTCCTCTCACTTGATACTACAGGCACACCAGAGCTTTTTCAAGTCAGGTTCAGCCTCAAGTCAAGTTCTTTGCTCTTATTTTTCTCCTTGTCAAAGCTCTCTGTCATTCCTCTCTGCCCATCACCATTCAGTCTTTCAATATGAGTTTAGAGCTGTTGCTGATGAACCTGGCATAACTCATCACATCTTATTCACAAGATATTTTGCTCATCATATTATTATATCAACCCTAATCTGTCTTATGCAATAATTTAGGTACTTTCCATCATTGTTTACTTAGAGCATGGCCTAATTTTCATTGCCCTTTCCCCTGGAGCCTATCAAAATGTTTTTCACATAGCATGTCTTTTTAGTAGACATAGAAGGAAAAGAAGAATAAAATAAGCAAATTGGGGAAAGGGAAAAAGATACAAAAATATGAAAGCATCCCATTTTGTTAACACTGAAAATCTTGTGATGGAGATAAATATGAAATATTATAAAGCCAAAATTCTTTGAGAAGATTAACTACTAAAGTAGAAAGGAATTTTAACAGTGAAGGAGAAATTTGAGTCTGAACAAACACATCTCAGAGATTAGTTTGAGGAGCTCTGAGTAAGAAAGGTCATCTTTTGTTTGAAATTAGCTTGGTACAAAATGATGATTAAAAAGTCATTTGAAATCCCCCAACCAAAAACCAGAAATGATAGTCATGTCTGAAATTATACACATTGAGGGCTTGAGAGATGGCTTATTGGTTTAAGGCACTTACCTGAAAAGTCAAGGGACCCAGGTTCCATTCCACGGACCCACATAAAGCCAGACACACAAGGTGGCACATGCATCTGGAGTTTGTTTGCAGTAGCTACAGGCTCTGGCTCGCCTATCTTCCCTGTTTCCCTCACCCTCTATCTCTCTCAATATATAAATAAAATATTTTCAAATTATACATGTTACAATAAACCTTGTTATCAATTTAAACATGGCTAGCAATAATGAGTTGGACTCATTATTGTACTCTCTTTTGTATGCTTCCATCCTTTGGAATGTGTGATTTCCCCCCTCTGGGGAATAATGAAAATATTCATGATAATTAGTTCATACATATAGATCTTTGTGAACATCTTTTAAGTTCTTTTACAAGTGCATTACTCCCTATTACCTTCTCTCTCTTTTGTTTGTGCTATTTCTTTGATGATTAAATGTCCTATAAAGAGTTGAGATATAAGCCAGGTGTGGTTGCGCACGTCTTTAATCCCAGCACTTTTGAGGCAGAGGTAGGAGGATTGCCATGAGTTCAAGGCCAGTCTGAGACTACATAGTGAATTCCAGGTCAGCCTGTACTAGCATGAGACCCTATCTCAAAAAACCAAAAAAATAGAGTTGGAATATGTATGTATGTATGTATATATTTACTTTATTTATGTATATATAATTTTGACTATTTTCTAGATTTTACTTTTCTCCAATGGAGGGAAGTTTATGAAAAAGACTTTGATTGGGGAAGCCTGTATCTGGCTTGATAAAGTGGACCTCAGAAAAAGAATAGTCAACTGGCACAAACTTTTGGTTAGCCCTACTCAAACTCATTGAAGAAACATCTGCACAGGGCAACGAAATGGATCTATGCAGTCTCATATCAAGACTATTGTTTGATACTGTTTTACTGGGATATGTTTTAAGGGGCAACAAGTGAGAGGTGACAATGTGTAACCAATAAAAGTTGGACCTTGTCACTATCGTGGCAGAACACAGGAGGAGTGAAAAAAGTTCATTTGTTGAAAACAAACCAATGAAATTAGAGCTCTGGGACACTGGATCTCTTGTGCCTAGGAAGTAAAAATGTAAAAGATATTTTTATTATTTAAGCCAAAATTGTTGGGCAGGACTGAACTATATTTGACATAGAAGCACACAGATTAATATGGTTTCCATAGACAAGGCAAAGTCATCCTTCACATGGAAAGAACCTTCAGTTGATAGAATTAATAGCAATGAATCTCACTATTTAAAAGTTCAAAAAACTTTCTTCATCTTATATTCTCAGATAACTCACTGTTTTGGAATTATAACATAAAGTCCATCAACAATGTGTGTCTGGGATGGGAAGATGGCTGTGTTTATGGGGAAAATGAAGCAGAATATATAGAAAAACTGATTTTAACTTACATTGTGCAGGCTTTCCTTGTGTCTGCCCATTAGAAGAGTATACAACATGTGGTAAAAGTACATTTGTTTCAATATAATGACATAACAATGTAGTCTGAAGAATGTAGTAAGTAAAATGAAATTACATTTATCTAGAAGTGAAAACAAAACCACTTAGTGGCTAGTAAAGCAGAACGCTGATCCATAAATTATTGATCATGGTTGAAAACATCAGAATCTTCTTCATTTACCATTAACTCAAGGCAATATGAGTCTTATATACCAAAGGGCCTGGATGAAATTGGTTTGTTCTAGAAAACATGAATACTTGTTCTTTGTGAAATTGTAGTTACATGTATGATTCTACATATTTTCTTTTTCCTGGGCAAATTGTCAGAAACAGAAAATTTTTCCTCTGGCAAACATATCATATTACTCTTAATATTGATTAAATTTGTGTCAGTTCTTGATTTTTATATATTTTTAACCTAAACTCATAAAATGAAAACTCTGACACCAAACTCAAGTTCCCTCAAACAATGTTTTCCTCTGTTAGTGCTAACATCACAGTGATCAGGTTCATGACTATTTAAAAATAGAAGAAAAGTCAAAATTTGATATTAAAGTGCACTTTGATCTATTTTAATAATTAGGATCTAAAAACAAATGTCCAAGTCACTAATATGAAGTATCCCCTTTCCCTTCAGCCACCAAATGTTAACAAAGGAATGTATACTTGTGGTGATATATTCAGCTGGGGTTAAAATCATGACTTTTGATCTGGATTCTGTTGACCTTACATATCACCTTGAAAATGCCATGGAAACTCACCTTCCTCACCATACCACAGTTATCTGCAGGATGAAAAAAAGATGTATTCCTAGCCTTTTTCATGGAATGCTAGGGTGTCTAACCAGAGATCTATGAGAAATGAAAGCACATTTCTAAATATGGTTTTATAGACAGAAGTGATAAAATTATTATGTAGCTTATAAATTCCCAGATTTTGTATGTAAGAAGAAGCATCCAAACCAGTGTAAAGCATTGGCATGAATAAAACATTAAATTGTCTACAAAGTCTTTTTCATTTAAAATATAAAGTTCCATTTAACATGAAAAAGATGGATTAAATAAAAATGATTTACAAATTTTGTTATACTCAATTTAATGAAATACATAGCTCTTATTCCATCTCTGTATACTTCCCAAAATAAATCATATTGCTCCTGGGAGCATTTGAACCTAAAAATGTTGCTTTATTCAAGTGGAGGATTAGTGGAGTTAGAGGAAACAATGTCTACAATAGTAGTTGACTGAATTTTCTCATTTCATATTTTAAAAACTGAAAGGCATATAAAACCCTAAAACAAAAATGATGCTATCTACTGGGTCCTATTTTGTTATTATGATCACAAAAATACAAACACACTTTTCTCCAAACTAAGTAAGATATCTTCCTTTTATATTTCTTTCATATTTTAACAACTCTTTTCAAACCATGCAATGTTATTTACTGTTGATAATCTTGTACTGTGAGATAGGGGAGTTAAATCATCAAAGATATGATATTGCTTGTATTTTATTTTTAGATTATGAAAGCTGCTGATGATTATCATGGATATTTCCAGCACAAGTTAGCACTTGAGGAAACCTAGAATCATTAGTTATGATTGGGGAAGAAATGGGTCTCAGATGATCTCCTTCTGACATCAAAAGGCTCTGTCATTTGCTCTTGACAGGAAGCCCTGGCTCACCTCTGGTCCTCCTATGCATCCACTTGTCCCTGGAGGGGTTTCTGACGAGCTGTAGGACCATACAGTTTACTTCATCCTAGCTTACACAATGGAGAAACCTCCAGCACAAGATCATCCCTGGGTATCTATTAAGCTTGAATATAGAGGCTTTCTCTTATAGGTGCCCCTCCATTCTATGGGACGAGTGATAGGGCTAGATCAATCTAAAGAGTCAAGAACAGGACTACTTTCCATGCACCAGCGTTCCCCTTCAGAGTGAGAGATTCTGCCCGTGTGCCACAGATCAAACTCCTAGGTTGGACTGGAACTGTTCTATGCAACATTGATCCCTTCTGAATGCATTTTTTCTGAATAGTGTTGATTACCCTTCTTACAACAAAATTATTTCTTTTTTAATTGCAAATAGGGCTCTTAGTGTTTTTTACTTTTTTGTAAGAACCACTGGCACATGATTTTCCACTTTTTAAATTTATTTTCCATTATTGGAATTAGCTTTTTTTAATCCAAAAGCAACAGAGTTTATAATTGCTGATTAATAGGTTATTAATCCAATTATAGCACTTGTACCTTTAAAAAGCACCTGAGTTTTCCTGCAATTCCACTGAGTCATCAAAGATTGAAGCTATTTGTTGGTTTAAAATTTAGTCCTAAAGAAACTTTCAGTGAAAGAATAAAAAGCACAGAGTACTTTTTTCTTTTACAAAAGACAGGGAATTATAGAGTCATTATAGAGCCATGGTTACAGACACAGGTAAGACTAGCAGAAAAACGATATTAGTTGTTGTTTGCTTTTTTTATTTTGAAATTTTAATGACTCCAAATTCTTTGACTTTTACTCTTAATTCTAAAACTTTGTTTTAGAATTAAACAAAATTCAACTCTAAGAGGCAGTAATTAATTTCATTTGTTTCTTAAGTCTGTCCATGTTTAATAAGTCATACCCATTAAATGCACGTTTTCAGCCTATCTGTGAGACCAGTTTTGTGGATCAACACATTATGAGTCATATCATGGGAATATTATAGCTGGTAACCAGCTGACAGTGATTCTCATGTAGGAGCAGTTGTAATGATGGAGGTGGTAGCAACAGTGATAATAGTCATGGTGGTGATGCAGAGTAAAGTAAGTTCTATATTCTGTTGTGCCCAAAATATTAGAAATAATTTCATCAAGGCTTCATTTCATTAATATGTTATAAAGATGTTTATAGTATTTTTTTACTTTATTATTTGAATCATAACTAACAATAGTTTAAAAACTTATTTTCATTGTTATAATGTATAAGATTCCAAAATCAACCAACTACAACTATATGTGTTTATAACTACATATATGGCAGGAGTGATTTTTTTGTCTTTTGGAGCTTGAAAGTGACAGCTCAGTAAATAATTATGAGTTTTTCCCTTAATAGTAAACTTTCCTTGAGTATAAAATAAGGATGAATGAGTAAAACAGATATATTCTCATTGGATATGATACATTGATGTTTTCTGTATGTCCCATGTTGTTATTATTAAAGGTACACATTGACAGAAAATCACATAATCAAATTATTCATCTGATAGGTTGATTGAGAGCATTTTCTTAATCAGTTACTCTGTATATAACTAGATATTTGGTAACATAGACAAAGTTGAAAAATCATGTCCTTTGGGATTAAGCATGTGACTGTGATCATTATTTGACTGTGTCTGTGTGTTTGTTCAGTGATGTGCTCAGGTGCTCCCACTACTGATTAATGTGTGTGCTAATAACAACACATGTGATGTCAAAAATTATATTTCTTGTCTACAAAATTTAAAACATAACAAAGTTAATTTCAAACAAAACTTAAGGTACTTAGAGATATGTCTTGTTTCATACTATATGTTGCATGCTTTGTTGGTAATTTGCTAATCTGTTCTTATGTTTTGGTTTACCTAAACCACTCTGGAAACTCTAATAAGCAAATTCAGACTTGGGTTATTGATTGTATAATACTTGAGATACACGAGAATTGTGTAAAAAAAAATGCTTGTAAATCTGTCTTGAGTTTTACTGTATGTAAAAAATATGTCATGGTTTTGTGATTGTATACAGGCTGTATCTTGATTATTTATGTAAATTGTGCTATATAAAGGCTGTTGTCACAGCCTTACTAATAAATATTTTAAAAATCTCCTTTGGCATCTTGTGTTAATCAATAATTTTGAACCCAGAAATAAGTGCCTTTATACATTGCCAATGCGCAAATAAATTTTAGAAAACTACTACTGTATACAAACATAAATGAAAACATGAGGAAGAAAGGGAGGGATGGAGAGAGAGAGGGAAGGGAATATGAGAAAAAGAAAAAGAAGAAAAGATGTTTGGTTTTATATGAAGAAGGTAAAAGACTCCTTCTTATGTCTACAATATTTTTGGTGAAATAAGATATGGCATCCTGAGCTTTAAGCTAATAGAAGTTATCTATTGGAATATAGTGAGAGTCTTAAAATAGTCCTGGTGCAGAGCAGGAAAATAGACTAGCTAAGGAAAATGCTATGAGTATTGGGGGTCCCCTGTGATTAGTGACAGCACACTGTGACAGAAATATACCTTGCCATCATATGTGACTTTCCCAAGCCTGAACATGTAGTTATATGCAAGAGCAGAAAAAGGATATGATAAATTCTATCAGATAGATTGGACCAAAAATTAAATAAATAAGTAAAGTGAGTGTAGGGTATAGGATAAGGTGATTTTAAATGGCTGAGCCATCAAATAGATGTACAAAAAACGTGAAGGCCAATGAGCTGGGAAATAAAAACACATTAAAATTAAATAAAGTAGAATAGGTGTCCCTAGACATGTCTGAAAAACTACAGGTTCCCATTGGTTAAGTCTTTCACATGAGTACAGTTGAATTAAGATAACGAGAGTCAAGGCTAAAGGAATATTGTTAACAATGTGTGGTTTCATAAATGCATTATTTTAAAAATGCAGTGGCAAACTAATGTCTCAAGCATAGCTTACAATAATGAAAAGCTGAAAATATGTGTTAGGCACTACAATTATGCATATAAAACTGCCATAAACCCTCATTCACTGGCACAGTGATATCCTAAATAAATAAATAAGCAGTTCAGCAGGGACTAGTTATAAATTTAAAATTTTACAAATAAACCATTTGTAAGACATATTTAATTTTTATACGTCACATTTTTGAAAAGTAAGATTATAATTTTCTTGGACATTTGAAAATCAACTGTTTTCTAAGATGATAACTGACTCTCAACAAAATGACTAATTTTCTTTCAATTTCTGTGTAATATTTTACTCAGCTCACACTGATCCAAGGATGTTCAGATGACATTTCTGTCTTCAGCAGTGGAACACTTCTGTGGTAGGACATACATTATTCTGTTGGGCTGAAGAAATTTATTTATTTATTTATTACTATTGCTATTACTATTATTTCTTTTGCTTTACTAAGAGATGGTCCATTGATGGATCTTTGAGTGGTTCAAGCCCTTTCTTAAACAGGGCTCCTTAGGTCTGCTGCAGACATCTTTTAAAAAGCCACACACCATTGAATTGTTTCCTTATATGAGTAGTTAGGATTTATTACAGAGTGAATTATAGCTGCCTATAATATTTAATGAAGTTGTGCCTCCTCATTCAGAGAGTCCATCCCAAATAAACACCCACATGAACAATAGAGAAAGGATACCCAATATTCACTTCTGACCTCTGTGCACATGTGCGTGCATCTATACCTATGTGCAAATCACACACACATAACACATCTTCTGCACATGTATTTATGCGTGTGTATGTGTAATATTACAACACTAAAACATTTTAGGTTGTGGTGAACTATGAATGTAGTGAACGATAAAATGAGATTCCTATAGATACAGCAGAGGAAAATACAAGCAAGAAGGAAACTTCAAGTGGCAAGAGCAATCACTGAAGAGCATTTGGCGGCAACAGTTTGGGTCAGTTTTGCTTTACTGACTGGTCACAGATATCTGTGAGTAGGTGATTTAAAGAGGTAAGGTGGCTGTGGAAATCCATGTAAAACTTGATAGATTTTGATTGAGGCATTTCAAAGGCATTCCTCTTAGTTCCTTGAAAAAAGACATTTCTGCTTACAAAATTGACTTAAGGCTTAAAAAAAAAAAGCAGAGCCTGCATCTGGAAGGCTGTCTGTGAACTGGGGGAAATGCTAAGCCATCTTAGCAGTCTAGGTCTAATTACTTCCCTTGCCTCCCAACCCCATGTCTAAAAGCCCAAACACTACACACACACTTTCACATTAACCTTTTCTCTGTCCTTTTCTCTGGGAGGGGGGGAGGGATAGGAGAAAAGAAATGCCTGAGAAACCCTAAGAACAATATCTATATACCTCTCAGAAATTTTTTCAGAATTCCTCTCAGATGGTTGGTCCAGAGAGAAGAGATGATCTGTAGAGAAGTGTAGTCTGAAAATAAGGAGGGAAAGAACTGAGAGGAGAAAGTCATTGGGATAGTACATAAGCCAGAAGCACAAAGGTGAGGAAAGGGCAAGGTCTCACATACGCACTAGGTAATGCAAGGGTTTGGAGTTCCATAGCACTGGGTAAGGCCCTGGCACACAAGTTCCCACCTCCACACCCCCCTCTCGCTCTCTCTCTTAAAAAAAAAAAAAAAAAAAAAAAACACTCACTGCTTTCAATATTCTTGAGAACTCAAGCAATAAAAAGTCACTTCAAATTATTTAGTCATGTTATATTTCCTTCCTACTCTGAGCATTCAGATAATTTTCATTAAAATATATATTTTGGGCTGGAGAGATGGCTTAGCGGTTAAGCGCTGGCCTGTGAAGCCTAAGGACCCCGGTTCAAGGCTCAGTTCCCCAGGTCCCACGTTAGCCAGATGTACAAGGGGCAGCACGCATCTGGAGTTCCTTTGCAGAGGCTGGAAGCCCTGGCGCGTCCATTCTCTCTCTCTCCCTCTATCTGTCTTTCTCTCTGTGTCTGTCGGTCTCAAATAAATAAATAAATAAATAAATAAAAATTTTTTAAAAAAATATTTTTTCTTCACTAATTCACTAATTCTGACAGAACATTTCTTATAATTAAGTATGTCTGTCAATGAATTAGATATAAAATAATTAATTTTACATAAAGTACATGTTGCATGATAAAAATATTTCATAGTGAAATATTAAATTGAGAAGTGAATATGAAAGGAGAACATGTTTCTCAGATAAGATTTGCACATCTTGTACTTACAATGTCATTGCCCAACTAATGAAAGCAATTAGTGGGATCTTACAAAAGAAGAAGAAATAGGTTTTCAGAAAGGGCAGCTAGATACTGTCAGGAAATAATGTAAAGTTTTAAATCTGAACTACAAATAACCCTAAAAGTGTGTAGTTACTGAACTGACTGCTGCAGTTAGGTTCACATTGATGGCAGGAATCACCCCCAAGAACAGCTTTTTGGGGGGGAAGGTTTATTTTGGCTTACAGACTGGAGTGGAAGCTCCATGATGGCAGGGAAAATAATGGCTTGAGCAGAGTGGACATCACCCTCTGGCCAACATAAAGTGGACAATAGCAACAGGAGAGTGTGCCACACACTGGCAAGGGGAAGCTGGCTATAACACTCATCGGCCCACTCCCAACAATGCACTCCCTCCAGGAGGTGTTCATTCTCAAATCTCCATCACCCGGAGAACACCTAAGTTTATGGGGGACACCTGAATCAAAAAACCACACTAACAAAAAAAAAAAAAAAAAAAAAAAGTCAAGTGAAATACTAGAACCAAAGATAAGAAAGAGATTGGAGAAATCTTTAACCTTTTGTCAAAAAGGCTACTATAATCAAAGAAAGACGATAAAGGGCATACAAAAGTAAAATGGGTTTATCAATATATTCATTTTTATTAATTAGTTTCTACTCAGTGAAAATAGTCAAGTTGGCACCATTGTTAGGCTCATCCATGGCCTACCTCCTTCCCTTGGCCCCTCCTTGTTGAAGTATATGGGTCATGCATTCTGGAGTTAGCCCACAGTGATGGGTAGGAGGAAATGTCTCTGCATATCATGACCCAACATGTGGCTCTGACATTCTTTCTGCCCCCTCTTCCACAAAATTTCCCTGAGCCATGTTGGGTTCATTTTGGGTCTGCTTCACTGATGAGCCTCTCTGTCTCTGGATATCTAATTTGGTAGGAATGAATTGTTCTCTGTGTTGATCTCCTTCACCCTTGTGATGGTACCAGGTTCAGCAACAAAATAGCACCCTTGCTTGTTTCACCAATTATTCTTAGTTTCTGCTGGGGCCCTTTTGAGGTATGATGGGGAGGTTCTTTCTTAGGATCTGTGTCTATCTGAAAAAGAGAAGCAGATTCTCCAACAGAGAGTAAAGTTAGCACCAGATAAATGGGATAACCCTTATTTTGTTTATAGAGAATTACTAGGTGTAAGTCTTCTTGTAGCCCATGATTGGTGGTAGCTTGATAATGGAGAAGAGCAGGCTCATGTTTGGATATGGTTCTGACTTGTTTCCCAGCTCTAGCTATGGGTCCCGTTCCACTGAACAGATCAGTTAGCCAAATCAAGAGCAGTTGGTTTCCCATTGTGGCTGTGCATCACTATTGTACTTGTGTGATCATCACAACAGGTTTTTTTGCTGTTAAGTAGTTTAGACCATGAGTAACTTGGACAGATATTGGTCATTTTCCCTCAGTTGACACCTTCTAGCACTAGACATGCTGATTGTCTGGGGACTGACTCTCTTCCAGCTTCCAGCCATGTCACTCCATATTAAGTTAAGTGTCAGCTGCATAAGGTGTCTTCAGCAGTAGGGTCTTAACACTGACCATTGGTGGGTCATCAAGTACTCTGACAGAAAACTGTCATGCTTTTAGGTCAGTACCCACAAAGAGACAGAAGATAAAGATAACTAATATAAAGGAGTTAGAGAGAAGAAAGAGAGAGAGAGGAGCTGTAGAAAATTAAGGTCAGTCCTCGTCATACCCTCTCCAGTGTCATGTGGCTCAGGTGTTCCCTCTAAGGGCCAGGTGAAGGTTAAACCATTTGATTTGCCTTTTAGGATGTAGAATATTATTGTACCTTTGCTTTTTGGGTCTAGATTTGTGTCCCCCCACCCACTCCCTTGCCCTCACTTCCCTCCTCACCCACCCTATTGTCTACTCGAGATGCTTGCTGGGTATGATGGCATCTTGAGTAGACTCAGGTTTGGTGCTGTAGATGAGGGAGACTATGTAGCAATTATCTTTCTGTGATTGGGTAAGTTCACTGAGAATGATCTGTTCCAGGTTCAACCATATTTCCTCAAATTTCATTGTGTCATTTTTTCCTACTTCTGTGTAGAATTCCATTGTGTGGATATACCACATCTTAGTTATCCATTCTTCTAGTGATGGACATCTGGGTTGATTCTAGCTCTTAATCAATACATTCTTGTAGAGTTTTCACTGACAGGTCTATGAGAAAATAGTACAAACAAACTGGCAATTTGAGATTCTTTAAAAAATCATAAAGTTTCATGTTTTCTGCATTGCCATATTAATGCATTGTATTTTTTGCACCTTGAAATTGTTTATTGAACAAATTAAATGAACTGCCAAGTCACATGTCATTTTCCATGGAAAAAGGAGGCTGTCAAAAGATATTAATCAATCTGATAAGTTTAGAATGAGCAATTAAGTTCTCAGGCTGTTGGATGGCAGACTTTTTTATTTTTAATTGAGAAGTGTTTCATATTTCATTTTGTAAAATTTATTATTATTAGTTATTGACATACTTAGTATGTAAACAACACATGTAGGTACAATCTTTTCCCTCACACCTGCCCTTTTTCTGAAGGGGTCTTCAGTATAGAAGATACAGGTCATCCCGTTGGGGATTGTGAGTCATGCATTGTGTGGCACCAATCAGTTATGGAGAAGATTACCTCTGTGCATAATGTCCCATTTGTGGCTCTAACAATCTTTCTGCCCCTTCTTCTAAAATATTCCCTGATCCATATTGGCTGTATTTTAAGTCTACTTCAGTGATAGGCTCTTAGGAACATCTGGATCTCTGGTTTGTAGGTGTTGAGTGTCCTCTGTGTCTATCTCCTTCACCATTGTGCTGATATGAGATTCATCGAGAAAGGAACACTCTTGCTCATTTCCTCAGTTTAACTGTCTGGGGCTGGGCTGACGTGATGGGTCATGTGTCTTCTCAGTTTCTACTTTCATCTGAAATACAGCAGATTTTCCAAGAACAGTGAAGTCAGCACCAGGTAATGGGATAACCATTATTAGTTTAGAAAGAATTTAATGGTTGTAGACCCTCTTAAAACCCAAGATTAGTGAGAAATTTACATTGGAAAGCAAAATCATTATCTGGGTATGATTCTGACTTGTTTCCCAGTTTCAGATATAGTTTCCTTTCCATTGAGAGGATCTATTAACTAATCCAAGAGCAGCTGGTTACCCGTCATGGGTGTCTTCCACTATTGCACTTGTGTGAGCATCATGTCAGGTTGTTTGCTTCTGAGTAGATTAGACCTCAAGTTGCTTGGACAGATGTTGGCCGCTTTCCTCCAGTAACTCAAGTTGCTCCTCCAGCACTAGATGGGCTGTCTGGGGACTGGCTCTCTTTCAGATTCCAGCCAGGTCTCTCCATGCTCCGTGCCAACAGCATGTGATATCTTCAGCAGTAGGGTCTTATCATTAACCTCTTGTGGGTAATCAAATGCTCTGACAGAAGCCTGTATTGTATGTTTGGGGAGGGCTTGCAGGTCTCTCTGATAAACAGTTCATTGTGGGTGGTAACTGAGTCCTGGTGCAGGAAGTTACAGGCCAACACCAAAGGAAAAGAAAAAGGAAAAAGAAAGAGAAAAAGAAAAAAGAGAGGAAAACATGAGAAATTTAAGGTTAGGCTTATTCTCACATTCTCCAGGGCCCTTCAATTCAAGTGCTCCCTTTAAGGTCCTGTTTAAGGTTCAAACTTTTAGTCTATCTTCCAGGATATAGGATTATATGGTACCAGTTCAATTTGGGTTCAGTTTTGTGTTCTCTCCACCACCCTCCCCTCCCCTCAAGCCCTACCCTCACTATTGACCAGGCCTCAAGATGCCTATCAGGTATATCAGCAATTTGGGCTGATCCACATTAGGAACCACGAATGAGTGAGACCAAGTGATGATAGTCCTTCTGTGATCGTGTGAATTTTCTGAGTATGATCTGTTCCATGTTCAACCATTTTTTCTAAAAATTTCATTGTGTCAATTTTTCTTGCTGCTGAGTAGAATTCCATCATGTAAATATGCCAAATCTTGGTTATCCATTTGTCCAATGATAGGTACCCAGGTTGATTCCAGTTCTTAGCTATTATGAATTGAGAAACAATAAACATGTCTGAGCAAATATATCTGAACTAATATGTGGACATTTTAGTGTAAATGCCCAGTAAGGGAATAATTGGGTCTATTGGTAAATCTAGCTTCATCCTATTCAGGAGTCTCCATATTGACTTCCATAGTGGTTGTACCAGCTTACATTCCCACCTACAGTGAATGAGGATTCCTTTCTCCACATCTTTGGCAGCATTTGTTTTCATTTGATTTTTTTGATGTTTCTTATCCATACTGGGGTAAAGTGGAATCTCATAATTGTTTAAATTTGCATTTCTCTAACTGTTATGGATGATGAACATTTTCTAAAGTGTGTGTTAGGCATTTACAATTCTTCCCCTGTGAAATCCCTATTCAGTTCTCTGCCCCAATATTTGAGTGGGTTGTTTTGTTGGTTTGGGGTTTTTATTTTTTGGTTTAGTTTTTTAAGTTCTTTGTAGATTCTAGATAAGTACACCTGTGAAGATTTTCTTCCATTCAGTGCATAATATATTGGCTCTGCTTATAGCATGTTTGTCTGTGAAAAAGCTTTTTATCTTCATGAGATCCCATTGGATGAGTATTTGTTTAGTTTTCTGGGCTTCTGGGGAGGGTTTATATTTCAACACAATAAAGGCTATTTATAAAGTACCCAAAGCCCAAATAATACATCAATGGGGAAAGACCCAAGGAGAACCCACTGAGAGTGGGAACAAGCAAGGGGTGCCCACTCTCACCACTGCTCTTCAACATAGAAGGAGTAGCCTAAGCAATAAGATGGGAGAAAGAAATAAAAGGTATTCAAATTGGAAAGGAAGAAGTCAAGTTAGCTCTATTTGCGAATGCCATTATCCTGTACAAAAGTGACACAGACATGTCCATCTCAAAACTTCTAAAGATAATTCCTTCAGGAAAGTTGTGGAATACAAAGTCAATGCATAGAAATCAGTAGCCTTTCTATATGCAAATGAAAAATATACAGAGAAAGAAAACAATGAGGCTGTCCAATTTTCTATAGCAACAAAAAATTAAATGCCTTGGAATAACACTAACCAAAGATGCAAAAGACCTATATAACAAAAACATTTGAAAAGTAAAGAAAGAAATTGAGGAGCACTTGAGAAGATAGAAAGACCTCTCACATTCCCAGATAGGTAGAATTAAAATGGCAATTCTACCAAAAGCAATATACAGATTTAATGTAATACCAATAAAAATATGAGCAGGATTATTCACAGAGATTGAAAAAATTATCTCAAAATTCATATGGAATGGCAGCAGGCCTTGGATATCCAACATGTTCTCAGGCAAAAAAAAAAAAAAAGACACCTTGGGAGGGATAACCATAACTGATCTAAACCTATATTGCAAAGACATAGTAACAAAATCAGCATGGTACTGGCATAAGAACAGAAACATAGACTAATGGAACAGAATTGAAGACCACACCTTAGATCAAGTAACTACTATGTTTTGGTCTTTGACAAAGGTGCTAATAATGTAGACTGGAGAAAAGACAGCATCTTAAACAAATGGTGATGCACAGATTTGGTAACTACATGTAGAAAATGAAACTAAACCCATTCATCTCTCCATACACAAAAATCAAGTTCAAATGGATTAAAAACCTCAATATAATACCTGAAACTCTTATTCTACAGGAAGAAAAGATAGGAGACACTCTACATGATAGAGGAGTGGGGAAACAATTCCAAAACAAAACCCCAGAAGCCCAGAAAAGTAAAGAAACATTTTGATCATGAACTGGTATTGTATTTGATCTAAGGCTTTCTCAGCATCCATTGAGGTGACCATTATTAAATTAAACCATAAAGTTCTTATGGTTAACTTTACTTATGTGGTATATTACAATAACTGATTTCCATATGGTGAACCATCCCTATATTCCTGGGATGAAGCCAACTTGATCAAGGTGGATAATGCCTTTGATGTTTTGTTGAATTTTGTTTGCAAGGATTTTGTTCACAATCTTTGAATCTAAGTTTATCAGGGATATAGGTCTATAGATTTCTTTTCTTATTGCATCTCTGTCTGGTTTTGGTATTAAGGTGGTACTAGCTTCATAATCATGTGAAAGAGTTTGAAAAACCTGATTTCAGTTCTTCTATGAGGGTTTGACAGAATTCAGCTGAGAAGCTTTTTGGTCTGGAAATTTCTTTCTGGGATGTTTTTGATTACCTTTTCAATCTCTATGGATGTGATAGGTTTATTTAGGAGCTTAATCTGCTCTGAGTTTAGTTTGGGTAGGTGATATGTGTCTAGGAACTCATCCAGTTATTGTAGATTATCCAATTTTGTGGAGAAGAAGATTTAGAAGCATGCCATGGTTATTCTTCTAATTTCATTGATGTCTTTTTTGATCTCTCCTTTTTCATTTCTTATTTGGAAAATTTTAGACCTCTCTTTTTTGCTTGATAAAATTTGGCAGGGGTTTATCAAATTTGTTTATTTTTTCAAAGAACCAGCTCTTCATTTCATGTATTTTTTAAATTATTTTTGTAGTCAGTGAATACAGTCAAGTTGGTACCAGTGTTGGCCTCCTCCCTGTCCTCCCCACACCACAGGAACCCTCCATGTTGGAGGAAATGTGTCAGGCACTGTGGGGTTAGCCTTTAGTTTGGGTAAAAGGAAATGTTTCTGCATGTCATGACCCAATGTGTGGCTCTGACATTCTTTCCATTCCCTCTTCCACAAAATTCCCTGAGCCATATTGGGTTCATACTAGGTCTGTTTCAGTGTTGAAGTCTTGGGAGCCTCTGTATCTCTGGATGTTCAGATTGGTAGGGGTCGATTATATTCTGTGTCTATCTCTACCACCATTGTGCTGGTTTACAATTTACCAACAGAATAGCATTTTTGCATGTTTGCCCAATTATTCTCAGTTTCATCTGGGGCCATTTGAGGTATGATGGGGTGGTTCCCTCCTTAGGTTCTGCATCAATCTGAGAAAAAGGACCAGATTCTCCAATGTTCAGTAAAGTTATCACCAAGAGAATGTGATAACCATTATTTTTTAGAGAGGGTTTAATGGAGAGTGGGCTCATTGTTGGATATGGTTCTGACTTGCTTCCCAGCTCCAGCTATGGATTCCATTCCACTGAGAAGATCAGCTAGCCAAATCGAGAGCAGTTGGTTTCCCACCATATCTATGGGCCACAGTTGCTCTTGTATGAGCATCATGTCAGGTTATTTGCTGCTAGGTGGGTTAGACCATATGTTGCTTCGAGAAATATTGGTCATTTTCCCCCAGTCACTCATGTAGCACCTTCCAGCACTAGACACACTATCTGTCTGGTAACTGACTCTCTTCCAGCTTCCAGCCATGTCATTCCATGATACATACCAACAGTGTATGGTGTCTTCAGCAGTAGGATCTTACCACTAATGTATGGTGGATCATCAAGGGCTCTGACATAAATCTGGCTTCTTTGGGGAGACCTTGTAGGTCTCTCTGATCAAAAACTCATTGTGGATGACATCCACCTGCTGGTGCCAGGGAGTTATGGGTCAGCACCCAAGAAGAGAAGGAAATAAAGATAAGTGATATAAAAATGATAAACTAATTAATAAAATAAATAAATAAATAAAAACTAATACTTAAATTAAAAAATGATAGAAAGATGAGAGAGAAGAGAGAAAGGGGGGGCAAGAAACAGAAATTGGAGGGTCAGTTGTTGACATACACTCTTGAGGGCCTTATGAATCCGATATTCCTTCTAAGGGCCTGGTGAAGGTTCAACCATTTGGTCTGCCTTTCAGAATGTAGAGTGTTATGATACCATTGCCATTTGGGTCCAGTTTTGTGTCCCCCACTCCCTCCCATACTCTCCCTGCCCTGCCCACCCTCCCCATTGTCCAGTCCTTGAGATGCTTGCAAGGTATGTTGGCAACTTGGGTAGATTCGTGTTAGGAGCTGTAGATGAGTGAGACTATGTAGCAATTACCTTTCTGTGATTGGATGAGTTTACTGAGAATAACCTGTTCCAGTTTTGACCATTTTTCTTCAAAGTTCATTTTGTCATTTTTCCTTACTGCTGTGTAGAATTCCATTGTGTAGGTATACCACATCTTAGTTATTCATCCATCTAATGATGGACAGCTGGGTTGATTCTAGCTCTTGGCTGTTATGAATTGAGCAGCTCTAAAGATGGTTGTGTAACTCTCTCTGAGTTGAGGCATGTAGATTTTAGTGTACATGCCCAATAAGGGAATAACTGTGTCTGTTGCTAACTCTATAGTCAGCTTTTTAAATATCTCTATATTGCTTTCAAAAGTGGTTCTACCATCTTACATTCCCACCAACAGTGGATGAGGGTTCCTATTTCTCCACATCCTTGCATTTGTTTGCATTCATTTTTTTTTTTTTTTGATGTTTGCTATTCTTACTGGGATAAAGTGGATTCTCATAATTGTTCTAATTTGCATTTCCCTGATGATCAGGGATGATGAACATTTCCATAAGTGTGTGTTTGCCATTTGTATTTCTTCCTCTGTGAACTGCCTCTCCAGTTCCTTGCTCCATTTTGTGAGTGGGTTGTTTAATTTTTATTGTTTCGGGTTTTGTGTTCTTTGTAGATTGTAGAAATAAGGGTCTGTAAGTTGGATATTCAGCAAATAATCTATTGGCTCTGCTTATTGTATGTTTGTCTGTTAAGAAACTTCTCAGCTTCATAAGATCCCATTGATTGAGTGCTTGTTTAAGATCCTGTGCTACTAGAGTATTGTTCAGGAAGGATTTTCCCATTCACAAGTCATGGAATGTTCCTAACTTTTCTTCCAGTAGTAGTCAAGTTTCTGGTGTTAAATTGAAGTCTTTGATCCATTTGGACTTGAGTGTTGTGCATGACTATATGTGTGGATAAAGTTTCAATTTCTGTGTAGAATTATCCAGTTTGTCCAGCACCACTTGCTAAAGATGCTGTCTTTTTTTTTTTTTTTTCCAGCCTATATTGTTAGGGCCTGTGTCAAATATCAAGTAGCTGTAGTTGCTTTACCCAAAGTCTGGATCCTTGATTGTATTCCACTGGTCTACAGTCCTGTTTTTATGTCAGTACCATGGTGATTTAATTACTATGGCATTGTAATATAGCTTTAGATGATGCATGGTGATGCCTCCAGAGTTATTTCTTTTGCTGAGGATATGCTTGGATATCCAATCCAAGGCCTTCTACATTTCCATATGAATTTTGAATTTTTTTTCTATCTCTATTAATAACATTGTTGGGATTTTGATTGGAATTACATTGAATCTGTAGATTGTCTTTGGTAGGATTGCCATTAACACAATGTTAATTCTGCCTATCCAGAAGCATGAGAAGTCTTTCAATTTTCTAAAGTCCTCCTCAATTCCTTTTTTGAGTGTTTTTATGTTTTCATTGTAGAGATCTTTCACTTCCTGGGTTAATGTTATTCCAAGGTACTTTGTTGTTGTTGCTATTGAAAATGCGACATCACTTACTTCTTTCTCTGTATCTTTGTCATTTCCATATAGAAAGGTTACTGATTTTGTGCATTGATTTGTATCCTGCTACTTTGCTGTAGGAGTTAATCAATTTTAAGAGTTTTGTAAAGTAGGCTCTCAGGTCTCTTATGTATAGAATCATTTTGACTGCAAATAACACCAACTTAACTACTTCCTTTCCAAATTGCACCCCTTTATTTCTTTCTCCTGTCTTATTGCTTGAGGTAGGACTTCCAGTACTATATTGAAGAGCAGAGGTGAGAGTGGACACCCCTGATCTCAATAGGATTTCCTTCAGTCTTTCTCCATTAAGTATTATTTGGGCTTTAGGAGCTTTGTATGTTGCAATTATTGTGTTAAGATATAAACTGACCATGCCAATTCTCTCTAAGGTTTTGATCATAAAGTGATGTCATGCTTTGTCAAAGGCCTTTTCTGCATCTATCAAAATGATGATGTGGTTTTTCCAACCCTCTGTCAAGTTCCTTTTTCACATAATTTTCTGATTTTCTTAATGCGTTTTGGAATTGCACCTTGCATTTCTTTATCTCTTTACTTAGTATAGTTAGTTGATTTTTTAGGTCTTTTTTTTTTTTTTCTTTCCTTTGTATCCTTTGACTGTTTCTGGACCCCTTCCATTTTCTTATCTGTTAGGTCTAGTCTAGTGATGGCAGCATACACACAGTTATCAGTCCTTCCTTGCTTTTCTGCAAGTACTACCAATAGGTTGGTAAGGGCTGAATTGCTCATAACTTTATTTTGAGGGTCTGATCCTATTGTCTGTTCCACATTTTGCTTAGCAGAAGGCCTCGCATATCCAAACATATCCTCAGCAAAATAAATACCTCTGGTGGCATCACCATACCTGATCTAAAGCTATATTACAAAGCCATAGTAATAAAAACAGCATGGTACTAGCATAAAAACAGGAGTATAGACCAATGGAATAGACTTGAGGACCCGTACTTTGGGTCAAGCAACTATAGCTACTTGATATTCAACAAAGGCCCAAACAATATAGGCTGGAAAAAAGACAGCATCTTCAACAAATGGTGCTGGACAAACTGGATCACCATATGCAGGAAACTTAAACTTGTTCCACGCATTTTGCCATGCACTACACTCAAGTCCAAATGGATCAAAGACCTCAATATAAGACCAGAAACTCAAATACTATTGGAAGAAAATTTAGGAAGAACTTTCCATGATATAGGAATGGAAAAAGACTTCCTGAACAAAACCCCAGTTGCTCACCATCTTAAATAGTCACCCAACCAATGGTATCACATGAAGCTGGAGAATTTCTTTACAGACAAGCATACAATAAGCAAAGCCAATAGTTTACCCACAGAATGGGAGAAAATATTTGCGGGTCATCCAACTGACAGAGGCCAAATCTCTAGAATCTACAAAGAACTCAAAAAACTAAACTTAAAAAGTCAAACACCCCACTCACAAAATGGGGCAAAGAGCTAAAAAGGCAGCTCACAGAGGAAGAAATGCAAATGGCAAACACACACTTAAGAAAATGTTCATCATCCCTAATCATCAGAGAAATGCGAATTAAAACAACCATGAGATTCCACCTTTCCCCAATAAGGATACCATGTTTTCCTTAGAAATGTCCACTGTAGGACTGGAAGATCTTATTGGATTTACTTGCATTTGATTTTTTTATGTTATTCCTTTTGTGTTGTGGACTACCCATCACAGTGTGGGAACAGGGAGAATGGGACTGTGGTCACAATGACGGGAGTGGTGGTGCCACTTCTCTGACAGAGAGGCTCTGTTGTTGTATGGAGCCAGTTCATGTGGGGTCTGGGCAGAGCTGTGAGGGACAGTGGAGTGGGGTGGAGCAGAGCAGGTCTGAAGTCACATGGGGCATGAGTGAGGCCAAGCAGAGCTGGTTGGAAGTCACTGGGGATGAGGTGGGGTGGAGCAGAGCAGAGCTGAAGTCTTGTAGGGCATGGGTGGAGCAGGGTGGAGCTGGTCAGAAGTCATTTGGGTGCCAAAGTCACTGGGGTAGAGTCAAGTGGGGCAGGGCTGAAGTCATGGGGGCAGGGCTGAGCGCAGCATATCCAAATTTGTGGGAGTGGTGGAGTGCTGAGCAGGGTGGGTTGAATTTGAGGGGGATAGGGAAGGGCAGAACAGTTCTGAAGTCATAGTGGGTGGGATGGAGCAGAGAGGGACTGAAGTGGGGATTCTGAGTACATGTGTGGGGGGTAAGGGGAGTTGTGGAGGGATCTTAGAACACATTGGCCTGGGGGTGTTGGATCTGGTTGATCACCTGTGCCCAGTGGCACAGGTGGAACTACTGGAGTGGGTTTCCTTTCCTGCCATTAGTGCAAGTGTATCCTAAGGCTGGGACTCTGTCTAGGATGGCTTCTTGGGGGGAGTGGGGACTGGTGGGTTACCAGAGAGTGTGGGAATCAGCCAATTCTCTTTTTTGCCCCTCCATACCCTCCCACTAATGATCTATTAGAGATTGATCTCCCCTAAAAGACCCAGTGACCCCTTAATTCATTGCCTCTTCTGCACAGAAATTGCAGAGTGGTTAGGCAGATGCCATCTTGACCAGAAGTCCCATTTCATCTATTTTTAAAATTGTTTTCTTAATTTATAATTCATAAATTTCTCCTTTGATATTATTTCTTTCCTTCTGGAACTCTTTGGGTTGGATTCTTCCTGGTTTTCCAGTTCTTTTAGGTGAACAGTTAGGTTATAAATTTGGGATCTCTCTGTTTTTGTTATGAAGGCATTTAGCACTATACATTTTCCACTTAGGACTGTCTTCATTATGTCCCATAAGCTTTGGTAGTTTGTGTTTAATTATCATTCAATTCTTGGAATTTTACATTTTCTTTCTTTTTTTTTTTTTTAATTTCTTCCACAACCCCCTCATTGTTTCAGTGTGTTGTTTAGTCTCCAGTACCTGGTGGAGTTCTTGATGTGTCTCTTGTTAATTTATAGCTTTAAAACATTGTGATCTGACTTGATGCAGGAAGTTATTTCAGTTTTCCTGAATATATAGACATGCTTTCTGGGCTAATATGTGGCCTATTTGGAGAAGGTTCTGTGGGCTGCTGAAAAGAATGTGTATTCTATACAATTGGGGTTTAAAATTCTGTAGGTGTCTGTTAGGTCTAGTTGATCTATGGTGTTATCAAGCTCTATTATTTCTCTGTTGATTTTCTACTTGGATTAATTATTAATGATAGTGGTGTGCTGAAGTCCCTGACTATGTTGGTGTCAGTGGTTATTTCTGAACTTTTGTCAGGTAAGTTTTGTTTCATATACTGTGGTACACATGTAGATCTATGATTGTGATGATTTCATGTTGGATCATTCCCTGGATATGTCAATAATGGCCATCTTTTCCTTTTTGATTACTTAGGGTTTAAAGCCAGTTTTATCAGATATTAATAAAGCAACACAATTTTTCATCCTTTAACCCTGAGGAGGTTTTTGTCTTTAGCAGTGAGGTAGTTTTCTTGAAGACAGCAGATAGAAGGGTCAAGTTTTTTGATAAGCCCTGATAACTTGTGTCTTTTGATGGGTGAGTTAAGACAATTGATATTTGAGGATATTACTGTAATGTTTGAGTTAATACCTGCCATGATGAGGTGTTTTATGCAGTTTGGTACTTTCTTGTGTTTTGTAGTATGGTGAGCCTAGTCTAATTTTGGTTATTGTGATCTTCTTGGCTCTTGAGATTGATTGTTTGACTTTTCAGTGTGGAGTATTCCATCAAGTATCCTCTGAATCTTTGTTTTTTGTTCATATAATGATAAAGTTGTCTTTTTCATGGAAAGTTTTCCTTTCATCATCTATTATAGGGGATACTTTTCCTGGGTATAGTAGCTTGAGTTGAAGCCATTATATCTTCAGGTGTTGAAGTGTTCCATTCAAGTCCTTTCTGGCTTTCAGGATTTCCATTAAGAAATCTGATGTAATTCTCATGGGATTTCCTTTGTATGTTGTGAGTTGTTTCTCTATTTCTGCTTTTAACACTCTCTCTTTGGTTTTATTGTTAAGAGTTTTAATTATGATGTGCCTTGAAAACTTTCTTCTTTGGTCCTGTCTGTTTAATGTTCTTTGGGTTTCTTTTATCTGGTTGGGCTCTCTTTTAAGAGATTGGGAATTTTTTTTTTTTTCAATAATGTTGAATATGTTCTCTATGCCTCTGGCCTGGATTTTCTCTCCTTCTGGTATACCCATGATCCAGATGTTTGGTTGTCTTAGGGTATCTCACAGTTCCCTTATATTCTGTTCACTTGACTTTTAGAACTTAGAGAAGTTTTTGGCCTCCTGATCAATTTTTTCTGTCTTGTCTTCCAGGTCAGAAGTTCTGTCTTCCACATGAGTAACCTTGTTAGTGAGGGGTTCTAGAGAGGTTTTTATAATTTTCTAGGCTCTATTTGATTTTTGTTTTCTGTTGTGCTATTTATATCATGCCCCTCCCCCCTCCCCCCCCCCTCTCTCTTTTTTGGTGTTTTCAGGTAAGGTCTCACTCTAGCTCAGGCCAACCTGGAATTCACTATGTAATCTCAGGGTGGACTCACACTCATGGCAATCCTCCTAAATGTCTCCTGAGTACTGGGAGTAAAGGTGTGCCACCATCTCCATCTTGAAATTCTGATTTTGTGATGCTTCCTGGCATTCAGTTTTACATTTGATCAAGTTATCATTAAGCTTAATCAATCGATTGTTAAGATCTTCCATTTCTTGACTCACATTCAATTCATTCATATCTCTTTTGCAGGTTCTATCATTCTCTTTAATCAAATTAAGTCTACTGTGAAAGGCTGAATGTTCTAAAAGATGATTTCAATTTTATTGTTATGATTGTTTAGTTTTTTGATGGTTACATCCATTTCAACAATTATTTTGATCAGGGTACCATTGATTGTTTTGTTTTCATTTGGGATTAAATTTCTGTTGATTTCTCCATGATTTCATTGGAGGCTTTCATTGGTGGACTAGTCATCCTTAGTGGAGATCTCTCAGTTTTCTGACTTTCATTGGCTTTGTTTTTCTTTGTGGTCTACCCATCTTGGGCAGACACTTTATTCTATAGAGGAGGAAGAAATTTTTTCCTTATAAGATCTTCAGAGGGTGTTCTGTGTAAACCTGAGAATCCATGTACAAAGATGACAAGTGTTTGCAACGTCAGCCCTCCAATGTCAATATGGGAAGTAGAGACAAGAAAATTCCAGAAACTCTCAAGCCACCTAGTCCCTCATTTTATTTATTTGAAAGACAATACGAAAGTTATTCACAATCATCAACCACCATCAAGATACATTAAGGAAGTTTCAGGAAACAACTTGAAGATACCAATGATTATAGCATAACCAGAATTAAGCTAGAGCTATTATTTTCATAAACCCATCATACTAGTCCTGACATATCAACGTCAAGGGGTAAGAATGTCATTGACAACATTATTCTGTATTTTATATTGAATGTCTATCCTGTACTAATCCACATGTCATTTCAAACCTGGTTTCTGATTCATTAGTTTTCTCCTTCCAGACAATTTAGGCCATTAGAAAATTTATAGAAATCTACATGTGTTCATCACACATCCACTTCTTCAACAAAGTGGATGACCAGGTTTTCTGTTTATTCACCTACTTCTTGGGAAGAGTTTCTTTCTTTTTATTTTATTTTTTATTAGTTTTCTATTGTGCAAGTACAGGCAGTTTGGTAACAATATTAGGCTTATCCATGACCTACCCCATCCCCATTGGCCCCTCCTTGTTAAGGTATATGGGTCATGCATTGTGGGGTTATCCCACAGTTATTGGTATGATAAATGTCTCTGTATATCATGACCCAACATGTGGCTCTGACATTCGTTCGGCCCCCTCTTATGCAAAATTTCACTGAGCCATTTTGGGTTCATTTTTGGTCTGATTTAGTGATGAGGTATTGGGGGCCTCTGGGGCTCTGGCTCTCTGATTTGGTAGGTGTTGATTTTTCTGTGTTGGTCTCCTTCACCCTTGTGCTACTATCCAGTTCATCAGGAAAACAGCACCCTTGCTTGTTTTGCCAATATTCCTTAGTTTCAGTCAGGGTCCTTTTGAGGTATGATGGGGCAGCTCTCTCCTTAGGATCTGCATCTATCTGAAAAAGAGAAGCAGATTCTCCCACGGAGAGTAAGTTAGCACCAGGTCAAATGAGGTAACCCTTACTTTTTTTATAGAGAGTTTAATAGGTGTAGGTCCTCTTGGACCCCATGACTGATGGTGACTTGATATTGGAGAGTGGGCTTATGTTTGGATATGGTTCTGACTTGTTTCCTGGTTCCAGCTATGGGTCTCATACCACTGAGGGTATCAGTTAGCCGAATAAAGAGCAGTTGGTTTCCCAACATGGCTGTGTGCCACTATAGCACTTGTGTGGGCATCACAACAGGTTATTTACTGCTACATAGGTTGGACCATGTGTTGCTTGGACAGATATTGGTCATTTCCCCCAGTCGCCCATGTAGCACCTTCTGGCACTAGACATGCCGACTGTATGGGGACTGACTCTCCCCTGGCTTCCAGCCATGCCATTCCATCTTACATGTCAGCTGCATATGGTGTCTTCAGCAATAGGGTCTTACCACTAACCATTGGTGGGTCATCAAGTACTCTGACAGAAATCTGTCATTCTTTTAGAAAACCTTGTAGTTTTCTCTGATCAAAAGCTCATTGTGGGTGATAGCCCCAGGCTGGTAACTTGGAGTTACAGGTCAGTGCCCCCTAAGAAAACGAGAGTAAAAGTAACTAATATATAGGAGTTAGAGAGGTGAGAGAGAGGGAGAGGGAGAGGGACGGAGGGAAGATGTTGAGGATTTAGGTTAGACTTGATCCTACCCTCTCCACTGTCTTGTGGTTCAGTTGTTTCCTGTAAGGGCCTGGTGAGGGTTCAACCATTTGGTCTACTTTTTAGGAAGTGGAATTTTATGGTACCCTTGCCGTTTGGGTCTAGATTAGTGTTTCCCACCCTTTTGATGCCCTCCCCTCCCACCCCATCCCTCCTAGTGTCTAGTCCATGACATGTTTGCTTGGTATGTAAGGTATCTTGGGTAGATTCAGGTGAGGTTCTGTAGATGAGTGAGACTATGTGGCGATTTTTTTTTTTTTTCTTGTGATTGGGTAAGTTCACTGAGAATGATCTGTTCCAGGTTCAAACATTTTTCCTCAAATTTCTTTGTGTCATTTTTTTCTTACTGCTGAATAGAACTCCATTGTGTAGATATACCACATCTTAGTTATCCATTCTTCTAGTGATGGACATCTGGGTTGATTCTAGCTTTCAGCTGTTATGAATAGGGCCACTACACACATGGTTGAGCAAATCTCTCTGGCCTGTGGTTTGAAGGTTTTAGGGTAGATGCCCAGTAAGGGAATAACTGGGCCTGTTGGTATCTCTAGAGTCAGCTTTTTCAGGAGTTTCCATATTGTTTTCCAAAGTGGTTGTACCATCCTACATTCCCACCAACAGTGGATGAGTGTTCCTGCTTCTCCACATCCTCACCAGCATTTATTTTATTTTGTTGTTTTCTTTATTTTATTTTGTTGTTTTATTTATTGGAGTAAGGTGGAGTCTCATAGTTGTTGTAATTTGCATTTCTCTGATAATTAGGGGTGATGAACATTTTCTTAACTGTGTATTTGCCATTTGTATTTCTTCCTCTGTGAACTGCCAGGTCATCCCTTTGTCCCATTTTGTGAGTGGTGTGTTTGACTTCTTACTGTTTAGACTTTTGAGTTCTTTGTAGATTGTAGAGATTAGGCCTCTATCAGTTGGATAACCTGCAAATATTTTCTCCCATTCTGTGGGCAATCTATTGGCTTTGCTTATTCTATGCTTGTCTTAAAGAAACTCTTCAGTTTCATGTGATTGCATTTGTTGAGTGACTGTTTAAGATTGTGAGCTACTGGGGTTTTGTTCAGGAAGTCTTTTTCCATTCCTATATCATGGAAAGTACTTCCTAAATTTTCTTCCAGTAATATTCGAGTTCCTGGTCATATATTGAGGTCTTTGATCCATTTGGATTTGAGTGTAGTGCATGGTGAAATGTGTGGATCAAGTTTTAGTTTCCTGCATGTGGTTATCCAGTTTCTCCAGCACCATTTGTTGAAGATGCTGTCTTTTTTCCAGCCTATATTGTTTGGGCCTTTGTTGAATATCAAGTAGCTATAATTGCTTGACCCAATGTCCAACTTCTTAAGTCTATTCCATTGGTCTATACTCTGGTTTTTATGCCAGTACCATGCTGGTTTTTTTATTATAGCTTTGTAATATAGCTTTAGATCTGGTATGGTTATGCCACCAGAGGTATTTCTTTTGCTGAGGATATGTTTGGATATGCGAGGCCTTTTGCCTTTCCATATGAAGTTTGAGATCATTTTTTCTATGTCTGTGAAGAACACTGTAGGGATTCTAATTGGAATTGCATTATATCTATATATTGCCCTTGGTAGGATTGTCATCTTCACAATGTTAATTCTACCTATCCAGGAGCATGGGAGGTCTTTCTATTTTCTCAAGTCCACCTCAATTTCTTTTTTGAGTGTTTTTGTGTTTTTGTTGTATAGATCTTTCACTTCCTTGGTTAATTTTATTCCAATGTATTTTATTGTTTTTGTTGCTATTGAAAATGGTACTATGTCCCTTATTTCTTTCTCTGTACCTTTTTCATTTGCATATAAAAATTCTGCTGATTGTTGTGCATTGATTTTGTATGCTTCTACCTTGCTATAGGAGTTAATCAGCTTCAGGAGTTTTGGGATGGAATCTATCAGGTCTCTTACATATACAATCATATCATCAGCAAATAGAGCTAACTTAACTTCTTCCTTTCCAAATTGTATCCCTTTTATTTCCTTCCCCTGTCTTATTGCTTGAGCTAGGACTTCTAGTACTATATTGAAAAGCAGAGGTGATAGAGGACAACCCCGTCTTGTTCCTGATCTTCATGGGAGTTCCTCCAGTCCCTCTCCATTAAGTATTGTTTGGGCCTTCAGAGCTTTGTATATTGCCTTTATTATGTTAAGATATGTACCAACCATGCCAATTCTCTCCAATGTTTTGATCATGAAGTGATATTGTATCTTGTCAAAGGCATTTTCTGCATCTATTGAAATGATAATGTGGTTTTTATGTTTAAGCTTGTTTATGTGGTATATTACATTGACAGATTTCAATAGGTTGAACCACACTTGTGTTCCTGGGATGAATCCCACTTGGGCCAGGTGGATGATGATTTTGATGTGTTGTTGGATTCAGTTTGTGAGGATTGTGTTCAGGATCTTTGCAACTAAGTTCATTAGGGAAATAGGCCAGTAGTTTTCTTTTCTTGTGGCATCTCTGCTTGGTTTTAGAATTAGGATGATACTAGCTTCATAAAAGGAGTTATGGAGCTTTCCCTGTTTCCCTTGTTTCTTATTCCCATTTGCTTGGAATATTGTCTTCCACCCCTTTACCCTGAGGAGGTGTCTGTCTTTAGTGGTGAGGTGGGTTTCTTGAAGGCAACAGATTGAGGGGTCTAATTTTTTGATACATCCTGTTAGCTTGTGTCTCTTGATGGGTGAGTTAAGGCCATTAATATTTAGGGTAATGACTGTGAGATTTGATTTGATCCCTGCCATATTGTGGTGGTAGATGTTTGTTGGTGTTTTCATGGGCTTTGAAGTTTTTTGTGCCTACTCTGGGTTTGGTTGTTGTGATCTGCTTCTTGTAGGCATTTGAGTTTGGTTATTTGTTTCTTCTTTGTGGAGAATTTCCTGACATACTCTCTGTAGGATGGTTTTGTGTTCATATAATTGTAAAGCTGAGTATTGTCATGGAAAGTTTTTCTTTCACCATCTATTATGAGGCTTACTATTGCTGGGTAGAGTAGTTTGCATTGGAATCCATAGGTTCTTAGACTTTGCATTGTTTCATTCTAAGCCCTTCTAGTTTCAGGGTTTCCATTGAGAAATCTGTAGTAATTCTGATGGTGTTACCTTTGAAAGTGGTACACTGTTTTTCCCTAGCTGCTTTTAGGATTTTCTTTTTGGTGTCTATGTTTAGAGTCTTAATGATAATATGTCTTGGAGAGTTTCTCCTTTGGTCCAGTCTGTTTGGACTTCTGTTGGCTTCTTGTATCTTTATGGGCCTTTCTTTTAAGAGACTGGGGAAGTTTTCTTCAATGATTTTCTTCAATAAGTTCTCCATGCCTTTGGTCTGAATTTCTTCTCCTGGTATTCCAATGATTCTGATATTAGGACATTTAAGTGTATCCCACAATTCCCTCATGTTCTGTTCACAGCAACTTTGGAACTTACTGAAGTTTTTGAACTCTCTAACTGTTGCTTCCATCCTGTCTTCCAGATCAGAGTTTCTATCCTCCACTTTGCTGACTCTATTCTTGAGAGCCTCTAGAGAGTTTTGGACTTGTTCAATTATGTTTGCATTTTCTACTACTTTTCTTTGTATCATTTCCATTGCTCTGTCAAGCTCCCTTTTCACATCATTTTCTGATTTTCTTGATGATTCCTGGCATTCATCCTTACATTTCTTTATGTCTTCATTTAGTATGGCCAGCTGATTTTTAAGGTCCTCTTTTTTGTTCACTCTCCCTCAAATCCCTTAATTCTCTTTGTAGTCCTTCCAATGTCTTAACAATTTTTTTCTAGCTTAGTGATGGTAGCATCCACACAATTGTCAGTCCTTTGTTGCTCTCCTGCCAGTTCTATCAGTAGGTTCATCAGGGTTGCATTACTCATAGCTTCAATTTGATGTTCTGATCCTGATGTTTCTTCTGAGTTTTGGTTAGATGTATTATTCATTGTACGACTAGGTGATCTAACTGGATTTTCTTGCATTTTATTTTTCATGTTATTTCTTTTGCACTGTGGTCTGCCCATGACAGTGTATGGGCATGTAGGTGGGTGGATCTGCATGTGCTCTAGTACAATGGGAATCTGAGGTAGCCTGGGGCAGTTGCAAAGCAGCCTGCCACTTTCCAGAGCTGCCTATCTACTGCCTGACAGGGGCGCCAAAGTTGCCTGAATTCTAAAGTGGTAATATACCAAAGCTGCCTGCGTTTGAGCTTGGAGGGGGACTGAGGTACCAAGGCCTAAAGCAGCCAAAACTTGGGTTGGGAACACTGGGACCTGTAGACAGTCTGTGCTCCCCTGTCTCAGGAGAATGGGGCCTTGCTGGGAAGGCACCTGAACTGGCACAAGCTAGAGACACAGTCTGGGTTTGTGTGGTAGTTGCTGTGGGACTGGACTCACTGAGTGTGCAGTGGCAGGAGCAGTAATGTGGGCAAATGTGCAGAGCAGTTTGAGCTTCCGCAGTGGAAGTGGCAGGACACAGGACGGGGTGCAGGACTGTGCACAGGATGGCAATGGGGTGCATGATAGTGTAGGAAAAAACCCCCGCAGGGGGCCCCCACGCTCTGCCCGGATAAGGCGACACCCCAAATCACTCACAAGAAGCGGTCTTGATGCAAACTGCAAGAGGATTTTATTCCAAGCGCGCTGGGGCCCACAGTCGTACACCTCACAGGGGTAGAGGACTGCAGAGCCCCGAATGCAGGAACGGGACAGTTTTTATAGGGTTTCTAACAAAGCCTGTGCCTTAGACCAATCATTTTCTAATATTAGGAGCCCCGCAGGGTGTTAGCCAGTCAGTTGGTGCCACCCCATAGCTTCTAAGCCAATTAGTTTATGACCTTGGTGGTCAGCATTTGCGCAGGTCCTTGGGTGGGAGTAGCAGAGTGTGGTTCCAGTCTCCTATGACCTTGGAGGTCAGCACTTGTGTAATTCCTTAGGTGGGGGTAGCAGAGTATGGTATCAGCCTCCTATGACCTTGGTGGTCTGAGGCAGGCTGCTACAGCTTATGGTGCGAGCTACTAAGGCTAACAGTGTGGGCTATTAAGGCTTATAGTGTAAGGCTTATAGTGCAGGCTATTTACAGAAACCAAATAAGTGGTTCACTTCATTACTCATTTCCCATCCTTGAGGGCTATCTCATGCCCTTTTACCTAGTTTTATATTAGGAGTGGGCTCTGATATAATGAGAAGAGGGATTCTTTACTTGCTTCCAACAGAGAGTAAAGCCTGGAGTTTGAGGTATGCAGGGAGCCCGCTTAAGCTCCCCTTGGAGCGTGACAGTATTTCTGAGCTTCTGAATTCTTGGGCCTTTCAATAGGACGGAAGGCAGCAGGGAGCTGGACAGGGCGCATGATGGTGGCAGGGCACGTGGGATGGGGCGCGGGACAATGACAGGGCACTGGATAGGGCACAGGACGGTGGGAAGGCGCAACATCTATTTGTTGAAATGGGTGGTCTACCTGCCCGCGAGGGGATCTGCTATTCCCTGATTTCTCCCCCTGACAAGAAGACCCAGTAAACCCTGAATTTCTTACCTTTTCTTCCCTGGGATTTGCAGGGCAGCTAGGCGGTCACCATCTTGGCCGGAAGTTTCTTCAAGAGTTTCTTTCTTTATAGTTTACCAAGTAATACCATTGCCTTCTGGCAAGTGTTTTCAGTATGAGCTTATGTCATGAGACCACCTATCCATAATTCAGCTTGGATGTTTGAATTTTTTTTCTCTTCCTTCAGCAGATTAGACTTATTATAAAGTGTTCCACTTTGAACTTGTGATGAACTGCTGCTAATCCAGGTGACTTCATGACATTGTGTGTTTTATTCTGGACAATTTTAGGTACAGGCTCACTTGGTGCCCCGTGACTGAGTATTCCACCTGTGCTATGACTGGTTCTCATGCTAAGAGGTCATTCTCATAATGGAACATCATTATTCCCTGCAGAAGGCCTGGCCTTGTGGCAGAATCCCAATAACATATATGATGATTTTCCTACTTTAATTTGCCACAAACTTGCTTTCCGTATTTTCCAGCTACTGAAATTTACAGTGTATATCCTGAGAGGTAATTTTGGCTCAAATGTCAGGGTTATGTTTTTACCTCAACCAAACCATCTACAGAGCTTCTTTCTACCTTGGCCTCAGTCAAAAGATGAAGACTTTCTTATCATCAGACTTGAAGGCCAGCCATTGTTTGTATTACATGTATGTGCTCTCACCAGAAACTCAAAATATCTGCCAACTACTTTACATCCTTCTCTGTGATAGGGGTTGGAGGATATTCACTGAATATCTCAAATATCTTTACTATATTCCTAAAATTTTAGCTGAAATATGGCTATGTTAAATGTTTCATTAAAACACCACAAAAATACTAGCCAATTGGTCATTTTTGTTTTACTGTTTTACTTCCCACATTAACATTGAAATACTAAACATAATAAACTATGAAATATGCAGATTGTCCACATCAATTCTGAATTCATGATAGATTTTTTAGGGTTACTACAGTCCTCAGGGAAAACATAAGTGAATATTGTCATCCATTCTGCAAAAATGTAACTTTTTCACACATATTCTGACCAGAATTTTAAGAGTGCATTTAAAAATCCCTTGTCTTCTTATGGTTTTCAGGAAGCTTAAGTTTTTAGCTATGACAATGTTACTGTTTAGTATAGCATCTACAACCAGAACTATTATATAGCTATGTGTATAGGAGTCTTCAGTCATTCTTCAGAATCAGTTTCTCAGGTACAAGAAGAAATAATTTAAAAAAAATGTTTGGGGGCTGGAGAGATGGCTTAGCAGTTAAGCGCTTGCCTGTGAAGCCTAAGGACCCCGATTCGAGGCTCGGTTTCCCAGGTCCCATGTTAGCCAGATGTACAAAGGGGCGCACTAGTCTGGAGTTCATTTGTAGAGGCTGGAAACCCTGGTGCACCCATTCTCTCTCTATCCCTCTATCTGTCTTTCTCTCTGTGTCTGTCACTCTCAAATAAATAAATAAAAAATTTTAAAAAACTGTTCAGGCCTCCACCTTGACAACGCTTAGTTATCTAATGTTGTGCTAATTTCCATCTTCTTTCCTGTCCTCTAGAGAAGTTTTGGTATACAATTTTGCCCCAAGAAGGGTAAATTTCAAAGTTCCCCACTTGACACCTCCAAGTAGAGAAAAAACAGCCAAAGTGTCAATATCAATTACTTCTAGACATGTCTGTAATCCAATCAAAGGCATATTTCAGTAGGATTGCATTTATTACATGTGCCCTGTAAGTCTATACCCTAAATGAAGGTGGTGAAGTTGCTTTCTTATTGCTGGGCCACAGCACTCAACCAGAAACAGCTTATGAGAAGAAAGGGTTTACTTCAGCATACAGTTTCAAAGAGAAGAGTTATGACATGACAGAGAACAGGCTGTGCATCACAACTACCCATAGAAGCTGGCAGGTAGCAACAAGAGTGAATTGACTAACATCCACTAGGGCAAGACCAACAAACCCCAAGGTCCTCCTCCAAAGACACATCTCCAGCAAGATTCCACCTCCTAAATTGCCACCCACTGTCACATATTCAAAACATGAGCCTATGGAAGAGATTTCATTCAAACCACAATAGGAGGGAGTGAGCATCCAGACAGCTCTGATTGTGCTTCACAATCCTCTGAACAATGCTGCTTTCCCAGTGTTTGGCCAAGTGAGGAAATGACTCTGAAGACCCTTGGGGAAGGAACTGAGGTAACCAGCTGGTTCTGCATTCTAGCCTGGTTCTGACTAGGTGTCATATAGCATACTCACTTCCTGTCTGTAACTCTACTTTGGTGATGCTCTGTTACATAAATAATCTCTGTAGTTCTCCAAATGTCTCATGGCCAACAAAACTGGAGAATCTTTCCACCTCCTTGCTTTTGCCATTAGTTGCACCCTCAGTTACTAACCCTCTCAGATATTGATCACCCCAATTCTTAGGGTTCCTCTTCTACTCACTTCCCTGTCATTCTGCCATGAGGATCCCCAGGTTTACAGAAGCTGATGCTCAACCCCCAATCTTTCTGAATGTCTTGCAGAGTGCTGGTTTTTCTCAGGCCTTCCATAAGCATATTTTTCTAACAGGTCTTCTGTTTTCCATAACAGCCACATTCCTGAGCAATTTTCATTTTTTACTAAAATATGCCAAGCAACCCCATCATTCTCAGTTTGTTCAAGTGAGGAAAATCTCTTACTCTGACCTCTAAAAGCTACTCTTAGTAAAGCTATTGTGTATGTAAGAAGCTTTAACACAATGGCAAATCAAATGTACAAAGAAATTGCTTCCAAGTCAATAAATAGTGTCTCATTTTTCATTCTAGGCCCTTGGAGCAAGCACCCACCAAACCTTATCCCAGAGCCATAAAGATAAGTATTTTATTGTTTCTCTCATATGTAGAATCTTTTAAAAAAATTATGGTAGAAGGGAACTATTACTGAAGAGGATGGAAAATGGAAGGACAAGAAAAGTGAATGGGGGATGAATAAGATCAAAGAATATAATATGCATATTTGAAAATATCACAATTCATTACTTTATACAATTAGACACACCTATAAATAAATTCAGTGGATGTGGGAATAAGAATAAGGTTATATACACATAGAATATATATGTGTATATTTGAAGATCACAATGAAATTCATTTATTTGCATAATGACCAAAATCTCAATTTAAAAAATTAAACAGAGGGCTGAAGAGACGGCTTAGCAGCGAAAGCACTTATCTGCAAAGCCCAAGGACCCAGGTTTGATTGCCCAGGACCCATACAAGCCAGGTGTACAAGGTGGTGTTTGCATTTAGAGTTCGTTTGCAGTAGCTAGAGGCCCTAATTCACCTATTTTCAGTCTCTCTCTCTCTCTCTATCTTTGCCTCTTTCTCTATCTCTCAAATAAATAAAATATTTTAAAAAATACCTCTATACACCTTTCTAAACTTAAACTTCAAAATGTCATAAAAGAAAAATATAGTTTGGGGGGTATTCTTTTGTTGTTTGGACATAGTGGTTAATTCTTATGGCCCCATGACGCTAGATAAAATTAAACTTTAGTCAGCCGACAAGCCAGGATGAAGAGGAGGAAAGCTGAAGAGCACCTGTTGTGCTGAGGCTCAGCTCTCTGCAGCTCTTCCCTGTGTGGGAGAAGTGCAGTTCTCACTGAGAAGAACTGCTGGCCTCAGTCCCTTTGAGAGGCTTCATCCCTCTGACAAGCTCTCAATTCCCAGGGAAGCAGAAAAGCTACAATCATAAAAGAAGCCAAGTTCACACTGGAAGGTAAGAAAGACTATTTACTCACCACTAGTGAAGTAGGACAGAGAAGGAGGCTGGGTCTAAGCCCACCACCCCTGAAACAAAGAGCACGTCTTAAGTGTGATTATAGGAAAGTGTTAGAGGATGTGTGCCACACACAGAGGTGAAAGCTTTGACAAGATCTCTTGCTGTTGCAACTGAGTCTGACCCACAGGTGATTTACTATGAATACTGGCATCTTAATTTGGCTTTTAACAAGTGGAAACCCTCCCCCACCCAGCTCAACTTTTCTCAATTTTTAAAGCATTTTGCAACTGTTGAATGGTGGCCTGAAGTTAGATGTCTGTCCTGTAGCAGACCTAAAGAGAAGATCACAACCACCCTCAAGACTGTATTTCAGAATGGTTTCCAGTCATAGTAGTCTTCCCTGGGCTGTGAAACTGACAGGAGGTTTTGCTATTCTTGTTTTTAAATACTTCTTTTAAATTACATACCTATAAATAATGGAGATCAACATCATATTTTATTTATTAACTAGAAACCTTATAGAACACATCATATGTTGCTACCATCATTCCCTCCTCCCTGACCCCACCCCACTGAGGACCATTCCTACTGGGATTACTGGTATCCACTGTAGATTTGAAGGATATGATTTGTGAGAGAAGCAAACTGGCATTTTAAATCAAATACATCATTCTACTTTGTTCCTATTCGGTTCCCTCTCCCAGTACCCACTGCATTCCCTGTATCCTCCTTTCTGCTTTCAGTACACATGTATTCGGTTACTCCTTTGTCCCTAACAAGATCTCACATACTTGTAGAATACACCCATGTGTATGCAGATGTGCATTTCATACATGTGTGGAGACCAGAGGAAAATGTTTGGTGTCTCCTTTTGATCATCTGCAGGTTTCCTTGAAAAGGAGTCTCTCACTCAACCCATAGGTGCTGTTTCTGCCTCATTTTTCTGGTCCTCAAGCCCCATCTATTCTGTCTTGGTACTCTACCCCAAAATTGGAGCTTTTTTTTTTTTTTAACATAGGTGCTAGAAATCAAATTCCTGAGGTCCCAAGCAAGTGCTCTTAACTGCTGAGCTGTCCTCTATCCCCTAAGAGACCTTTTAAAAAGGGCTTACATATCAAAAGACAGAGAATTTCATTCATTTATTTATTAGTTTTGAACTCAGTGAATACAATGTAGTTGGTACCATTATTAGCCTCCTCCCTGTCCTCCCTGCTCCACATAGACTCTCCTTGTTGAGTTATATGGGTCATGCATTGTGGGGTTAGCCAGCAGTTATGGGTAAGAGGAAATGTCTCTACTTATCATGACCCACTGTGTGGCTCTGACATTCTTTCCACCCCCTCTCCCACAAATTTACCTGAGCTATGTTGGGTTCATTTGAGGTCTGATTCAGTGATGAGGTCTTGGGAGCCTCTTTGTCTCTGGATATCTAATTTGGTAGGATTGAGTGTTCTCTATGTTGATTTCCTTCACCCTTGTGCTGGTACCAGGTTCAGCAAGAAAACAGGACTCTTACTTGTTTCACCAATTATTCTTAGTTTCAGCTGGGGCCCTTTTGAGGTATGATGGGATGGTTCTCTCCTTAGGATCTGTGTCTATCTGAAAAAGAGAAGCAGATTCTCTGATGGAGAGTAAAGTTAGCACCAGATAAATGGGATAACCTTTACATTTTAGAGAGAATTTCACAGTTGTAGGGCCTAACTAAGATTGGTGGTAGCTTGACAATGGAGAGTAGGCTATTTTTGGATATGGTTCTGACTTGTTTCCCAGCTCCAGCTATAGGTCCCATTTCACTGAGAAGATCAGTTAGCCAAATCAAGAACAGCTGGTTTCCCATCATGGCTGTGCACCACTATTGCACTTTGTGTAAGCGTTATGACAGGTTATTTGCTACTAAGTAGGTTAGACCATGATTTGCTTGGGCAGATATTGGTCATTTTCCCCCAGTTGCCCATGTAGCACCTTCTGGCACTAGATGTGCTAACTGTCTGGGGACTGACTCTCTTCCAACTTCCAGCCATGCCACTCCATGTTTCATGCCAACAGCATATGGTGTCTTCAGCAGTAGGGTCTTACCACTAACCTTTGGTGGGTCATCAAGTACTCTGGCAGAAATCTTTTTAGGAAACCTTGTGGGTCTCTCTGATCAAAAGCTCACTGTGGATGATAGCCACCTGCTGGTACTGGGAATTACAGGTCAGTGCCCACAAAGATAAGGGAGAAGAAGATCAGTAATATAAAAGAGTTAGAGAGAAGAGGGAAAGAGAGAGAGAGAGAGAGAGAGAGAGAGAGAGAGAGAGAGAGAGAGAGGAAGAGACAGTAAAAGATTAAGGTCAATCTTCACTGTATCCTCTCCAGGGCCTTGCGATTCATGTGTTCCCTCTAAGGGCCTGGTGAAGGTTCAACCATTTGGTCTGTCTTTTAGGAAGACAGAGGATTTTAAATTGCATGTTTTTAAGACAAGTTCCAATGAAAGGAAAGTCACAGATCTCAGGCAAGTAAACTGTTTTCTAGAGTTGAGTCAGCCTGAGGGAACATGAGGAAGGCTGTGAGGGCATTTACTGAGGTGTTGAATTCTTGACCTCAGCTACGACATAAGTGTAACCAGGACTGCCTGTGGAAAATTTAGTGTTGGACATAGGCAGGGCCCTGGGTTAAAGCATACCTAAGCTGTCTGACACAAAAGCCTTAGACTATGGAGGGGTTGCAGCAGCCTGAACCGCTTCATATCTCAGGGGCAGACCAGCAGGGGAGCTCCTCCCCCCATTCTCAGGGTTGCAGTGAGCCTGGACCACCAGACAAAATCTTAGACCCCGATATCAGCAGGAAGTAAGGCCACACCCTGTCCAAGCATGGGATACTTGGACATTCACATAAGACTAGGCTTTGGCCATAACCCTGTGGCCTTTGGCCAGTTGCCTAGGAAACTCCTTATATGGTATCAGCCAGTACGTTTGCATACCTGCCCTTTACCATTGTCTATTTGCTGGAATGAATGTCCCCATATTAGGCATAGACTAACAACCTTTAAACCCACCAATCCCATTAGGGTCCTCTTCCCACCTTCAACTGCTTATAAATCCATTTTCCTGACAATAAACCGAGAGCTGTTCACCGAAACTGACTCCTGGGAGTGAGCGATTCTTTCTCTTCTCACATATGCACAACCTTGGTCACCACAGTTTCCTGGGACACATTTGGGTGAACCACAGCCAGGCCCTGGAGGACATAGGAACCCACAATTTAGTGGGGTGCTGCCATTCTGAGTGCGACATCTTGGGCCAGCTGCCCCAGGACATCTGCTTTTCTTTTATTCCTTCCTTTAATTTTTTTTTTTTTCTTTTTGGTAGAGTTTCAAGTTTCACCTAGCAATTCACTGTGTAATCTCAGGGTGGCCTCAAACTCATGGTGATCCTACCTCTCCCTCCCAAGTGCTTGGATTAAAGGTGTGTGCCACCACACCTGGATGACATTTTTTCAACTGCTGGAAACTGGCTTCTATGAAAACTTGCATAGAGGTCCTCTGAGTCCAACCCCACTTAACTTCAGCTTCTGTCACCTGCTCTGAATTCTTTGGACCTTTCTCAATAAGGCACCAATTAAACTCAGTAGCAAACCCTCCACTCTGTTGTCTCACAGGAATTCTTCACTCCATGTCCTTCATACTCTTTAGTTCAGTGACCCACTTACCTCAAATGTCCTATGGTGATGTTTTACTTACCAAATAAACAGTGAATCATCTGGTCCCTAAATCCTATCTTTCCAACTACTTCTCTGGGCAACCCTCTGTATCATTTGTGCACTGTGGCAGAACTGGTCAGTGGTTTGTGGAGATGCCGTTCATGAATTACAAAGAAGCAGGAAGAAGTCTTCAGATGAGTTCAGAGTATGAGGGCAGGACAACAAAGGAATCTTTGGAGCAGTTCCAGGGAACTCTTGCGCAGCTGAAGGGAAGCTCCAAGGAAAAACTGATTCGCTAGAGGCAGTGTTACTTGCAGCCATGTGAGGCTGGCTGTAGTCTTCCTGCTCAGCCATATGCTGGAAACAGAAGTGAGGTGCAGAGCCTAGGTGCTGCTGACTAGTATCTTTTGCTTTATGACAGGCTTTCACAAACAACATCTAGAGTGGGCATAGCCCCATCAACAGGCCATTTGCCAGAATCCAGTGGAAAATCAGCAACTGTATGCAAGGAAAATTAAAACTTATGATTATGGGGCATGTTGGTGGGTTAGGTTTACATTTAGACACCAAGCCTTGGTTCTATTTCAGTCCATCCAGGAAAGTATTGAGCACTGCTTTTTGTTGGTGGTCTTAAGCATTATTTTAGTGTTCTCAAATAATTAGTGCTTGTATTAAATAGAATATTATATGCTTACCCTTTTGAAAATTTTATACAAAGGCAACACTGAAAAGAAGTGTTAAATACAAAAAGTTGGCCCAGTGCCTTGTTAGTTTATGAATAAATAAGAAGAGATATTTTTAACTAAATTATTTTGGATAGCTTGATAGTCTTTTAACATGTGGAAAAAAATAATGGCTTAGCCTGGTGTAAACCTACTTTAGGTTCCTGGATTTTAAAATTGGCTTTTAATGATGGTATAGCTTTCTCCCAGGAGTGTGGGGAATGCCTCCTTAGCATATACTTCAAAGTGATGCTCAAAGCCAGCCAAGCCACTGCCTTGGTGATTGTTCAGTGCTCTCACAAAGTGGACATGAAAGTGTGCCTGCTCCCAAGAGGAAATAATACCAGACCTAGAGGCATTCAACAGTGTAATTGTTCTGCTTACAATGAAGTCTCAGTTAAGACATACTCAAACTATGGACCTTTATGTTGATGTCTGTTTCCTATATTCTTTGCTCTGTTTCCTGCTTGTGTCGTGCCTAGTGTCACACTCTTCAGCAACATCAACAACATTATCTGATGTCTACATCCCAAGTGTGTATTTGGCTTAAATAGTTGAATATTACAAAATGGTTTTCAATATTTGTAATGTGCTGCAAACAATAAGATAGGTCAAATATATGTTAAAGCTGAAATCCCAAACTCTACAGAAATTAGTTCTCAAGAACATTAGAACCAAGGTGGGTCACATGGTGAAGGAGGAGGGCTTATGGGAATTTTTCTTCTAGTATTCATGAGCATTAGCTGGATTGATAACCACTCCATTTTTATGGAATCTCTTCTCGTATTAGGTGGAGGGTGAGCCATCCTGATAATACATGTAAACAGATTCTTTGACTCCTCCATCAGTCTCTGTAGTCCTTGAATATTTCTGACTTCGGGAATATTTTTAAATGCAGCATATATACATATACACTTATGTTAAGACACTATTAAGACACTTATGTTTTATCTAGTGTTGTTTACAACCCAATATTGAGAATTTATCAAGCTTTAGATGTTTTCTCACAACAACCCTTCCTTCCTGTTAACTTGGCAGAAAAAAAATAAATCTCCCAAATATTGTAGTATCAGTAAAGCAGATAATTTTGACAAAAAGAAGACACACTCCCAGTCATTTAAAACATGTGTGTGTGTGTATGTTTGTGTGAAGGGAGATGTGTATGTGTTCTTGTGTCAGAGTACATGTTTGGTGAATCCATACGGAAAGCAAGGGACAAGTTGGATGTCATTCCTCAAGTTTTGACAACTTAAAATTTTCTTTTGTTTGGTTTATTTTTATTTATTTATTTGAGAGTGACAGACAAAGAGACAGAGAGAGAGAATGGGCACACCAGGGCTTCCAGCCACTGTAGTTGAATTCTAGATGCATGCACCCCCTTGTGCATCTGGCTAATGTGGGTCCTGGGGAATCAAACCTCAAACTGAGGTCCTTAGGCTTCACAGGCAAGTGCTTAACCACTATGCCATCTCTCCAGCCCTTTCCACTATTCTTTGAAAGAGTATCTCATTGGCCTAGAGCTCATATTTGGACTAGACTGGCTGGCCAGGAAACTACAGGGATCCTCTTGCCTTGGCCTCCTGAGGGTTTGGAATTACAAACATATACAATGCTCAACATTTTCATGAGAGTGGTGGTGATGTAATAAAACTTAGCTCCTTATGCTTTCAAGAGAAACACATTAGTGACTGAATTATCTTCCCCTGCCCTTCAAAAATATATTTTGAATGAACTTTTTGAGTAAATATTCTCAGATATCTTATTCAATAATCTCTTCAGAAAACCAGTTTCATATTTCTCTTTGCTCTTTTTAGGGTCTAAACATGAAAAAGGTTGTATTAGTCTAACTGAATATGGCCCACTGCAGAGAGAAAATAAACTGAGTTTAAAATAGGCTGGGAATTACAAATTTGCCTTTATGTCTTTTGCAAACATATCCAGAGCTTCCTCTGCTTCAGCATTTGTGAACCATGACCTCTGCTGGAGCTTCATGAAGTCAGTGAAGTACATGCTAAATGATTGTACCCAGTGTACTAACAGCTCATTAATCATTGATAATCCCTGTTAATGGAGAAGAGTCACAAGCGTGTGCTCAGCTGTACTTCTGGGAGGAGAGCCTCCCTTCTGGAAGCCATTTATGTTTCTTTTCTTAAATGACAAACGAACCTAAGTCAGATTTTCATGACAGATTTGGGTCCTCATCATTTCCAATATGTGTAATGAAAAAAGTCTATATTCAATGTTTTCATTTTTAGTTTCTCTATGTACAGATTTATGTGGAGATGTATATCCTATACAAATGTGCCCTTTCACCATTGCCTCACAATATTTTACTGTGAAAGGTCTGTGTAAAGAAAATTCCATTTGTTTTCAACCCAAGTCAATATTTTATACCTTTTAAGTCCACCAATACTCAACTTAGGTTACCAAGAAAGTAGTCTCAAATTTGTTCCTATAGAAAAGAGGAAATAGGTTGTTTCTATTGTGTTAAAAAGCACAAGCACTATTATTCTTCATTTTGTCTCAAAATGAATATTCTCTATCAACATAGCAGATAATGTTTAAATAATTTGTATGTACTAAGTTCCATTTTTAATTTTAAATCTCTATCAGTCTATGTTTCTGGAGAAACAGAACTAATAGATAGATAACAGATATGTAGACAGATCGATGACAGGTAGCTATGTAGAAATATAACTTGTTGTGGTTTGAATGCAAATTTCCTCCATAGGCTGTGTTACAACAAGCCACCAGCTTCCATCTCTGGCCTTCCATTCCTTCCTTGCTATGGTGGACTGTACCCTCTGCAACTGTAAGGTGAATTGAACCCTTTTCTACCTTAAGTTGCTTCAGGTCAGGTATTCATTAATAGCAATGAAAAATATGTGATGCATTTTCAACTCAATATGCCTACATATTAGTATTTGTATCGTTAACATTTCATCTATAGAAGCACTTAGATGGAACAACTTATTCTTCCCCTTAAAAGAGATATATTAACATGGTCTATAATATTGTGCCCCTAGAAATTTCGCTGATGCAGAAGGTCCCTGGATTTCTAGTAGATTTATTTTCCACTCTGACATACAAATAATTTATCAATATATCTAGAGCAGTTACAACTCTTGCTTACTAAGTCCAAGCAACATAGTGTCGTCAATGTAAGGGACCAAATGTAATGTCTTGAGAAATGGGAAGGTAATAAAAGTCTCTGCCAACTACATTATAACATGACCCTTGAGAGGTTGTATACCCTTGACAGATAATAATAAAGGAATACATACACACACACACACACATACACACACATGTGTGCATGCAAAGAAAGCCTTATATGCCTTGCCAACTAAAAGACTGTTTCTAGTGGTCTTTAATGATAATTGCTGAGAATAAAAGATTTGTTAGATCATTAACAGAATGCCCAGAATCAGGGAATATGTTAATTTATCCAAGCAAAACTACATCTGGTATGGCAGCTCTAATTGAAACCAATATTTGGTTATAATAATCCACTCATTCTCCAAGATCCATCTGTCTTCCAATAGCCCAAATAGCTGTGTTCACTGGCAATATGACAGAAATCACCACACCTTCATCTTTCAAGTCCTTGATGGTGGCAAGCCATTCAAGAAGGCAATATTGCTTTTACTTTACTATTTTCCTCAGTAGAAACAACTCATGGATTTCATTCAGCTTTTCCTATCATAATAAGCCACTACCGGGGAATCACTGTAGAATTCTGTAAGATGCTGATTGCTTCTACTTCAATCTTTATTCTGCAATTTAGAAAGTAACCACAGGATGGGTTCAGAGACCCAGACAGCCTACTATGAGACAAACTTGAGCTAAACCTTTAATGATCACTTAACCTTCATAAGCCACTGCTCTAACAGGTTGTCCACAGCAATGTTTGCAGACCAACATCTATAAAATGTCATGGGTCCCTTATTCAAAGACTAATAGTAAACATTTTTTGAGTGTAGCTAAGTCTTTTCTCTAGAAGAAAATTGCCCTTCATTCAAATGGTTCTGGGCCTGTAAACTAGCTCTAGTCTGGTATTGATAGAGGGATTATTGCCTTTTTAAAAATGATTCTGGTTAGATTTTTGTGTACTAGACCTAGACAATTTTTACTAAAAAAAAACAAAAAAGGAAGAAGTATGATCAGATCTACCATCTATTTTATTTCTAGGAACATCATGACTTGTCACAAGCAATAGGTTTGTGAAAGTTAGCATACACTGATTGCTTCTTTGACTCTACTGTCCATCTTGGGAACTCCATCCCCTTCTCTCTTAGCAGTTGAGTTCTGCCACTCAGCTTCTGCCAGGGTAATATTCAATGGGTCCTATTATTTTCAAGTTATTAAGAATCGTGGCTCAGGTCCCATAATAAGGTCTGACATTTAGAGAAAAGTGATCATAGAATTCCTATTTTTCAACATGGTGGTGAAAGGTATGTCTTTTGGGTTTTCATGGTGAGGGTAGATAGGTCTTAAATGACAGATTTACTCTAAAGCTTAAAGCTTCCCAAGACATGAATTCTTTTTCCCAACATTAAACCACAGCATTGTCTGAATTTCTAATCTTCTCACTGTGTCTCCATTTTTTTTTTTTATCTAACTCCTAAGCTAAAACTTGTTATGGTATGAATGCATTTTAAAAGGTGTCCTCCAAACAGCTCAGGGTTAAAGTTTTGTTCTCCTGAGGGTAGATAGGTCTTAAATGACAGATTTACTCTAAAGCTTAAAGCTTCCCAAGACATGAATTCTTTTCCCAACATTAAACCACATCAGTATCTGAATTTCTAATCTTCTCACTGTGTCTCCATTTTTTTTTTTAAATCTAACTCCTAAGCTAAAACTTGTTATGGTGTGAATGCATTTTAAAAAGTGTCCTCCAAACAGCTCAGGGTTAAAGTTTTGTTCTCCAGCTGATGGTGCTATTAAGATTGGATCTTGAGTGGTAACTTTATCAGTGGCTTGATCAATTGATGTATGCAGAGCTAAATATTAATAGCTGGGACCTAATGTGCAGAAGAATATCACTGGGACCATGATTTGAAGAGCATTTCTCTCCTCTCTCTCCATATGTGTATGTATATATAGTTTCTATCATTTATTTCTCCCACAGCTGATGTCTTTGATTTGTCATTCTTTTATGCCATGATGATCTTTCTACCATAGCTCAAAAGTGGTGAAGCCAGTCTATGGACAAAAACACCTCCGAGAACATAAGCCAAAATAAATCTTTGGTTATTCAAGTTTATTTACTCTGGCATTTTTGTTATAGTCATGGAAAAGGACTAGCATGGACCTCAAATATAAAATCTCTGCCTTTCTGCTTCCTGAGCCCAAATAAATAAATTCAGCCTGATCCAATCTCATTTTCTGTCTGTCATTATTATACACTCTGAATATCCAATCCTACATATACAGTCCATATTTCTATCTACATAAATCATAAAATTCAAGCAGTCCTTTTGTAGGGGCTTTCTGAGACTTTAGTCTAGTGACAGGTATAAAAGCAAAGAAAGTTTGCAGAGGTGGGTTCTGAGAAAAATCAGCATTGTATTTTATAGCTGTCCTAAGGACATAGTTCTATTTTTATTTACTTGAAACAGAGAAAGAGGGAAAGAAAGCATAGGCACAGGAGGGCCTCCTGCTACTGGAAACAAATTCCAAATACATGCACCACTTTAGGCATCTGGCATTATGTGGGTACTGGGAAATCAAACCTGGGCCAGCAGGATTTGCAAGCAAGTGCATTTAACTTCAGAGCCAACTCTTGAGTCCAAGAAGGTTATTCTATAAAGAATTCTTATCTGACAGAAAGGAAAAGTCATTTCTGCTCTAGAAATTTCTACCTGTTTGGAGGTTGGGGTAAGCCTTTATAATAATGATGGACTATTTGTCCTGAAAAAATAAGACTCATTTGAATTTAAGGACTCAATTTCTCCAAATTAATAAACATGTATTCCCAGAACTCTCCATCCCAATTTAAAATATTCTATTCTTTCCAATCTTTTGCCTTAAGACTAGACATTCTGTGAGTCTGGGAATTCAACTTGCCTAATACATCTGCTAATCAAAGAAAGAGATTCCATGTTTATCAGCCCTTCTCCAAGACCAGCAATGCAGGGCACACATAGACACATGCAAGTTATTTGTATGACATTTGAATTCAGGATTTAAATTCTTGAGATCATTCCTTTCATTCATCACTTTGTCCCTTGACACTTAGTAGCCATTCAACTTTGTTATGTATATTAGACTTCCAAAAATGTTCTAAGTTGTCATGCACGCAAGTCATCCAGGAATTTTATTTCTTATAAATCATTGATAAGTTCATCTAATAGGCATTAAGGGTAAGTTGAAGACTTTGGACTCAATTCTTATCACTGCTAAGAAGAAAATAAAGATAGAAAGAGAAAATAAGAAGGAGGAGCTGAAGGAAAAAGAGAAGGGGAAGGACAAAAAGAAGGATAAGAGGAGGAAGAGAAAGAAAGGAAGGAATGGAGAGAGAAATAAAGAGGAAAGAATGAAGGGGAAAAAGTAAAAGGAAACAAGAAAATATCGCATAGAAGTTAAGTGCTGTGATATACACCTATACTACAAGCTATGTACAAAAATGTGGTGGTGGGAGATCATTTAAGCCATTAATTTAAGATCAACCTGAATAATACACAAAGAATATATTTATTTAAAAATACAGTAAAGGTGGGCATGGTGGTGCACACCTTTAATCCCAGCACTTGGAAGGCAGAGACAGGAGGATTGCCGTGAGTTTCAGGCCACCTTGAGACTACATAGTTAATCCCAGGTCAGCCTGCACCAGAGCCAAACCCTACCTTAAAAAAACAAAAAAGAAAAAGAAAAAAAAATAAAATCGAAAGAAAAGGCCTGTGCCTGGTGGCACACACATCTTTAATCCCAGCACTTGGGATGCTGGCCTCAGGCTACACAGTGAATTACAGGTCAGCTTGGGCTAGTGTGGGACCCTACCTATAAAAAAATAAAAGAATAAAATTAAAACCAGCTCCAAGTAAAGAAATTTTGCATGTTTCTATGGCCAAATCATGACATGGACTATCAGATTTATATTTACTATAATATATATGTAGTTACTGGAATCCATTTCTGGAAACTTGAGGATCAATTCATTATTAAACCTCTATTCCTCTAGAACCATTCTTGGTACCAAAACTTTCTTAACTTGTGCTGCTATAATATAATGCTATATAATGCATTTCTTATACAGATGGTATACAGATTTCTTATATGTCCAAGACTAGGATATCAAAGATTTAGCTTCTGGAAAGTCATGTTCTTCCCAAGAACTCTCTTGCAGAGTTGTAGAAAGCTATCTTTAACTGTGTCTGCACATGGGAAGGAGACATCAGGATGCTCTTGTAAGCCCTACCCTCATAATTTTATTGGAAGGGAATTACTTTCCAAAGGCCTCACCTAACAAAAACAATCACACTGGGGTTAGGACTTCAGCATGCAAATTTGGAGAAACACAAAAATTCAGCCAATATGGCCAAATAACCTAAATTAATATCACCAGCAATAATTTATCAAGTAACTACCATATACAGAACCAGTACATATAGTGTGCTTGAGTTCTAATCTTTACAATAAGTTTGCATCATACAAGTGCTATTTGTGTGCATGTATGTGTGTGTGTGTGACATATATGAGAAAACACTATGGTGAGCATGTGGCAGTCAAAGGACAGCCTTACTGTTTGTTCTTTCCTTCCACCTTCTTTTTGAGAGTCTCTCTCCTGTTGTTTTTCCATCACATGTGGGAAAATCCAGTTGGCCTTAGTTCTTCCAGATTCTCCTGTCTCCATGTGCCATTAGAGTAGCCATATTGTGATTACATACACCACTTTGTAAGTGGTTATCATGTGTTCAGGGAAATAAAACTGGGCTGGCAGGTGAGTAAGCAAGTGCCTTTAACCACTAAAACATCTCTCCAGCCCCACTATTCATATTTTTAAGTGAAGAATGATATGATAAAAGCTACAGTTATTGAAAATCATAACTAACATTTAAATACCTCAAGTTACATCTGGCATTCTATGCCTATGTGTTTAAACATAATCAAAAATTGAAATGAAAAATGCTAAGAAAGTATAGGTCTTTATCTGGCTATTGTTCCCTAACCAGCACAGCATGAAGACTACACAATATTCACTTTATTAGTATTACAAGTGAGTTAGAGATAATTTAAAATGTATGTGTATATATATGAATTATGGGGTGGAGAGGCAATGTCTCTGAGCACTTAGGAGCCCCTGGATCTCTGGTACCAAACCAGATATTGAGTGTCCTCAGTATCTATCTCCATCAACATTGTGCTGATAATAGATTCACTAAGAAAGCAGCACTCTTATTCATTTCCCCAATTCCTCTGTGATTTCAGCTGGGGCTGGGGGTGGGATGGCGTGCACTGGATCATTTATCTTCTCAGGTCCAGCTCCCATCTGAAAAAGAGAAGCAGATTCTCCAACAGAGAAGGAAGTCAGTACCCTTTAAATGGGCTAACCATTATTAATTTAGAGAGAATTAAAAGTCTAAGGTTGGTGGGAGCTTGACAATTGAAAGCAGAATCATTTTCTGGATATGATTCTGACTTGTTTTCCAGTTCCAGATTTGGTTTTCCTTTCCACTTAGCAGATCTGCTAGCCAATCCAAGAGCAGTTGGTTACCCACCATGGCTGTGTGCCACTATTGCAATTGTGTGTGCATCATGTCAGGCTGTTTGCTTCTGAGTTTCTTAGACTTTGAGTTGGCCACTTCCCCCTGGTAGGTCATGTAGCACCTTCCAGCACTAGATGGGCTAATTGTCTAGGGACTGGTTCTCCTCCAGAATCCAACCAGGTTTCTCAATGATCCATGCAACAACATTTGGTGTCTTCAGTAGTAAGGTCTTACCATTAACCTCTTGTGGGTAATTAAGTGCTCTGACAGAACTCTGTCTTGTTTGTTTTGAGAGATCTAATAGGTCTTTGATCAACAGCTCATTGAGGATCCTGGTACAGGAAATTACAGGTCAGCCCCAAGGGAAAAGAAAACAAGAAAAACACAGAGAAGAAAGAGAAATAGGAAAAACTTGAGGTTAGGTTTTGTCTCAGCCTCTCCAGGGCCCTTCCATTCAGGGGCTCCCCCTAAGGTCCTCTTGAGAGTTCCACCTTTTAGTCTGATTTTCAGGATGTAGGATTGTATGGTACAAGTTCAATTTGGGTCCAGTTTTCTGCCCCCCCACCACACACACTTTCCTTCCCCCAAGCCCTATCCTCCTTATTGTCCAAGCCTCAAGATGCTACTCAGTTATGTCAGCAACTTGTGCTGGTCCAGGTTAGGAAATGAAGATGAATGAAATTATGTGGCGGTTCTCTTTCTGTGATTGATTGTGTGAATTCACTTAGAATGGTCTGTTCCAAGTTTGATCATTTCTCTACAAATTTCAATGTTTCATTTCTTTTTCTTACTGCTGAGTAGAATTCATATAGATGGATATGCTACATCTTAGTTATCTATTCATCCAATGATGGGCACCTGGGTTGATTCCAATTTTTAGCTGTTATAAACTGAGTACCCAAAAACATGGTTGAGCAAATATCCCTGATCTGAGATGTGAAGCTTTTAGGGTAAATGTCCACTAATGGAATAATATGGTCTGTTGTTAACTCTATATTCATCCTTCTCAGGAGTCTCCATATTGATTTCCACTGGCTTACATTCCCACCAACAGTGAATAAACGTTCCTATTTCTCAACCACCTCAACAACATTTGTTTTTATTAGAGATTTTAATGTTTGCTATCCTTACTGTGGTGAGGTTGAATCTTATAGTTGTTTTAATTTGAATTTCCCTAGTGTTTGGGTATGTAAAACATTTTCTTAAGTGTGTGTTAGATATTTGTAATTCTTCTTTCTTAAAAAAATATTTATTTATTTGAGAGTGACAGAGGCAGACAGAGAAAAGGGACAGAGGGAGAGAGAATGGGCACGCCAGGGCCTCCAGCCACTGCAAACGAACTCTAGAAGTGTGCACCCTCTTGTGCATCTGGCTAACATGGGTCCTGGGGAAGCGAGCCTCAAACTGGGGTTCTTAGGCTTAACAGGCAAGCGCTTAACCGCTAAGCCATCTCTCCAGCCCTCTTCTTCTTTTTATTATCTTTAATTTATGTATTTTTTCTCAATTTTTATTAACATTTTCCATGATTATAAAGAATATTTCATGGTGATACCCTCACCCCACCCCACACTTTCCCCTTTGAAATTCCATTCTCCATCATATTATGTCCCCATCTCAATCATTCTACTTACATATATACAACCAACCTATTAAGTACCCTCCTCCTTCCTGTTCCTTCCCTTTATATCTCCTTTTTAACTTACTGGCCTCTGCTACTGAGTTTTTTCCTTCTCATGCAGAAGCCCAATCATCTGTAGCTAGGATCCACATATGAGGGAGAGCAAGTGGTGCTTGGTTTTCTGGGCCTGGGTTACCTCACTTAGTATAATCCTTTCCAGATCCATCCATTTTTCTGCAAATTTCATAACTTAATTTTCTTTACTGCTGAATATAATTCCATTGTATAAATGTGCCATATCTTCATTATCCACTCATCAGTTGAGGGACATCTAGGCTGGTTCCATTTCCCAGCTATTATAAATTAAGAAGCAAAAAACATGGCTGAGCATGTACTTCTAAGGAAATGAGATGATTCCTTCGGATATATGCCTAGGAGTGCTATAGCTGGGTCATAGGGTAGATACATTTTTAGCTGTTTTAGGAACCTCCACACTGACTTCCACAATGGCTGGACCAGATTGCATTCCCCCCAATGGTGTAGAAGGGTTTCCTCTCTTTCCACATCCCTGCCAGCATTTACCATAATTTGTTTTCATGATGGTAGCCAATCTGACAGGATTGAGATAGAATCTCAAAGTAGTTTTAATCTGCATTTTCCTAATTACTAGGGATGTAGAACATATTTTAGATGCTTATACACCATCCATATTTCTTCTTTTGAGAACTCTCTATTTAGCTCCATAGACCATTTTTTAATTGGCTTGTTTGACTTCTTATTATTTAACTTTTTGAGTTCTTTTCATATCCTAGATATTAATCCTCTATCAGGTATATAGCTGGCAAAGAATTTTTTCCCATTCTGCAGGTTGCCTCTTTGCTTTACTCACAGTGTCCTTTGCAGTACAAAGTCTTTGTAATTTCATGAGGTCCCAGTGTATAATCTGTGGTTTTATTGCCTGAGCAATTGGGGTTGTATTCAGAAAGTCGTTGCCAAGACCAATATGTTAAAGGGTTTCCCCTACTCCTTCCTCTAGCAGTTTTAGAGTTTCTAGTCTAATGTTAAGGTCTTTATTTGGACTTAATTCTTGAGCATGGAGATAGAGAAGAATCTATTTTCATCCTTCTACAGATACATATCCAGTTTTCCCAGAACCATTAGCTGAAGAGACTGTCTTTTATCCAGTGAGTATTTTTGGCATTTTTATCGAATATCAGATGGCTATAGCTACCTGGAATTACATCTGGGTCCTTTATTCTAGCCAAAGAAAGACTCAAATAGGACTCACTAACTTTATAGAGTCCATCTGTAAAGCTCACTTGGTACATTTACATATGACCCTAAATGTCACATGTTCCCATTTGATGAATGAACTACAGGAAAAGAGGTGATGGCAGGCATAACTGCCAGGTTATGGTGAACTCTCTCAAGGAAAATTACACTCAAAAGTAAATGTTGGGCTGGAGAGATGGCTTAGCGGTTAAGCGCTTACCTGTGAAGCCTAAGGACCCCTGTTCGAGGCTCGGTTCCCCAGGTACCACGTTAGCCAGATGCACAAGGGGGCGCACGTGTCTGGAGTTCTTTTGCAGAGGCTGGAAGCCCTAGCATGCCCATTCTCACTCTCTCCCTCTATCTGTCTTTCTCTCTGTGTCTGTCGCTCTCAAATAAATAAATAAATTTTTTTTTAAAAAAAGTAAAAGTTGATCATAGCATGCCTGCATCTGAATGCTGTGTCAACCCAAAGTTCAATGTTGAGATTCTGATCCAGAAGGAAATGGTATTAGGAAATTGGGAATATGGAATGGGTGTGGGTTATGAGAGCAGAGCCCCCTAGAAGGGATTAGAACCATTATAAGAGAAACCCCCATAGAGCTCACATCTCTCTTCCATCAAAGGAGGACATGAACAGTTGATGCCGTCTGTGAATAGGAAGGAAGCCGTCACCAAACAACAGATCTATCTTCATCCTGTGGTTGAATGTCTCATTCCTAGAACTGCAAGAAATGTCTTTTGCTTAAAACCCATCCACATAGTATTTTGCTAGAGCAACCTGGATAGACAATCCTCATCTTAGAGTTTTGATGTGTTTTCATGCTGTTAGTCCAACATGACTTGGACCCTGCCTGTAATCTTTAATAATTCCCTTTTTTGCTTTGCACTGCACCAACCTTACAAGCTCTAAAATCATTATGTTTTCACTTTGGCCCCAGTGCATTGCCAGCTGTTCTCTTAGCTCAACCGAGGTACATCTTTAGAACTTATTGCAAGTGTCACATTTTCAAGATCTTTGAAGAAGTTTAACTAACCATTTACTTGGTGAGCATGAGACCACCAAGTAAATGTTGCCTTATAAAATCAATCATGGTCCCATAAGTTGCAGACTATAAGCCTTCAACATGTAATTGGCTTGTTTGTGTTCACTGATCTTAATTCTGAAGGTAGCATTTTTCACTAGTGCTATGTTAAATGTAAACTTGTAAGTCATTTAATGCAATAATTTCAAGTGATTGACTTTAACATTTTGTTCAAACTTTAGAAGTACAAAACACAGGCTTATTTTTAGCTGGCCATAATAAAAGACTAACTTAAATAATTTTATCTCTGGAGGGAATGGGGCCAGTATGATACAAACTGCCCATCAAGCCCTTACTTTATATTTTCTAAGGCCTTCTACTGATGATCATTTGTCACCTTGTGCCTTGACTGTCTTGTGTGTCTGATTTTCGTATTAATGAACCTATTTGTCAATCATGTATATATTCTGAGAAAGTAGATTTGGGAAATAATTTATTGATTGTTGCCTAAATGTGTTTTGAGAGCTAAAATTAAAAGTTAAAAATTTCTAAATAAAACAAAATGGAGGAAAGGTAAAAAGGGATTGAGAATTATGGTAGTACATATTTAATAATGTCAACTTTCTATAAAGAGGTAGAAAATAGTAACAACTTTTGTAGGAAACACAGGGTGGTACTCTTAAAAGTAACTGCCCAAAACTATAGAAGGAAGGTATGGAAAAAGACAAATATAGATTAAAGACTTTATTTCACTAGCATTGTGCCCTGTTTGCCTGTCTGATTTTCTCATTAATGAGCCTCTTTGTCAATCAACTATATGTTCTGATAAAGCAGATTTGGGAAATAATTTCTATTTTTTACTTCAGTGGTGTTTAGATGGGTTACAAAGAAGACAAGGAATGAGGGTCTAGGGAATGCTGATTGGGAGAATAGTTCTTACTTCTGGGCAAGTGACACTGAGCCCACTCAAAAGTAACCTTTCCCAGATATGGTTTTGTAGTTTACTTGTTATTTTGTGTTTAATCCATAAGATCATTGAAGATTAGATTTCCAAAGGAAAATCTGAAGAAGATGTATAATGCCTTAGTGTATTATGTGTTAAAAAATGTTTTTAGTATGGGGCTGAAGAGATGGCTTAGCAGTTAAGGCATTTGCCTGCAAAGCCTAGAGACCTAGGTTTGATTCAGCAGGATACATTTAAACCAGAGGCACCTGATGGCACATGTGTCTGGAGCTTGTTTGCAGGACCTAGAGGCCCTGGAATGCCCATATTCTTTCTGTCACTGTCTTTCTTAATAAATAAATAAAATTTCAAAAAGATTTTAATATTTGTTTCATAAACAAATATTATTGTCTAGACATAGTGGTACATATCTCAAATCCCAGCAGTCAAGACACTGAGTCAAGCAAAATATAAATTTGAGGTCTGCTAGATTGTGGTGGTTTGATTCAGGTGTCCCTCATAAAATTAGGTACTCTAAATGCTAGTCTCCCCAGCTGATAGGAATTGTAAATTAAAGCCACCTGGAGGCAGTGTATTGTTGGGGGCTTATGGGTATTATAGCCAGTTTCCCCATGCCAGTGTTTGGCACAATCTCCTGTTGCTGTTGTCCACCTTATGTTGGCCATGGTGTGATATCCATTCTCTTCTCATGACATCATTTTTCCTTGCCATTATAGAGCTTTCCCTCAAGTCTGTAAGCCAAAATAAGCCCTTTTTCCCAAAATTCCCAAAATCTGTCCTTGGTTGGGTGATTTCTGCCAGCTATGAGCACCTGCCTGCAACAGTATAGTTGATTCTGATATGGGAGTCATTTGCTACTAGACACCTATGTGGCTTTGGCCTTTTGGAGCTGATATTCAAGAGGAATATGGATGAATTTGGAACCTTGACATAAGAAAAGCCTTGCAGTGCTGTAAGTACAGCTTGATGGAGTAGTTTGGTTAAAGTTGAAAGACCTGGATGCAATAAGAGCTATGGACTGTAAGATTTGTCTTTTGAGAGTGAGAAAGAGCTTTGTCTGGACTTGACTAGAAGCAGTTTGTGTGAGAGGCTTGCAGTTTTGACCATGTCCTGAGAAGTTGTGCCAGATTGCATTATGTAGACATGGACTGGTGTGAGAAGAGGGATATTGCACAGAGATGTAATCTTTGAGCTGAAACTTCTGTACATTCAGCTGCAATTATATGAGAGATCACAACCTTTGAGATTGGGCCAGCTTATGTGCATTGGACAACAGAAAGAATGTAGGTTCTATTGAAAGGACCTCAGTGTTCAAGTAGTGTCCTGTCCTTCAAAGTCTGCTTTACTCAACCCTGGGTTAACAAATTGGCACCCTACCTGGTATTGTGGAGTATAAGAAATTCATGAAAGACAGAGTCATTGATTTTGCCATGCAGTCTTGTGTTTTGGAAACAGCCATTGGCAGTGTGAAGCAGGTTTGCTGGATGCCTGCATGGAGACCCCATGGAGCCATGAGGATTAACTTTGGGTTGCACTGGAGACCCAGTAGATATGCCAGGACCACAAGATGGCTGCCAAGGAGAGCTGCTAGCTCCAGATGACGTTTTCCAGGAATGGGAGTAGCCTAGCTGGAGGGGTGTAATTGGAACTCCAGAGACTTGTTGCAGGTTAGAATTATCAGACTTTGAGACTTTTCACTGATTAGAGTTGTTGTACTTGGAGCTACATAGTTTGATGTTTTCCCTGATTTAAATCTTGTATTTGGCTGAATATTTATTTGCTAGGCCCAATGCCATCTTTTGTAGTATGAGTATTTATTCTGTGCCTTTATGGTTTTTTGTTGTTGTTGTTGTTGTTGTTGGGAGGTGGGAATTTTGGCTCAGTTAAAAGATCTTGGACTATGGGGATGTTTGAACATCATTGGGATTATAAAAGCTATGGGGACTTTTAAAGATGTACCGAATGTATTGCTTGTTACCTCATGGGTGGTTAACAGTTTATGGGGCCAGGGACAGAATGTGGTGGTTTGATAAGGTATCCCTCATAAACTTAGGTATTCTAAATGCTAGTCCTCTCAGTTGATAACAATTAGAAATTAAAGCCTCCTGGAGGCAGTGTATTGTTGGGAGCAGGCTTATGGGTATTATAGCCAGTTTCCAGTGTTTGATACACTCTCCTGTTGCTATTGTCCACCTTATGTTGGCCAGGCAGTAATGTCCACCCTCTGCTCATGCTATTATTTTCCCCTGCCATCATGGAGCTTCCATTCAAGTCTGTAATCCAAAATAAACCTTTTTCCCAAAAGCTGCTCTTGGTCGGGTGATTTCTGTCAGTAATGCGAACCTGACTACAACACAGAGCTACATGCTGAGATCATATCTCAAAATAAATAACTGAATAAATACATACATAAATAATAAATGAACAATGTTAGGGCTGAAGATAGCTAAGTGGTTACAAATGTTTGTTCCACAAACCTGATGACTAGAGTTTGGTTCCCCATGAGTCCCACATCTGTAAGCCAATAAAAAAAATAGTTGAGGCTTGGTAAATAACATGAATAAACACAGTAGCCAAGAATTTTTAGTATTTGTGTAGTGCTTAACCTTTCTGAATTTCAGTTTTGAAAGCTGAATTTTCAATGAGAAAGTTATTATGAATTCATTATTTTGAGGACTCTCATAGTTTTCAAAATTCAAATAATTATTTGTTAGAAAATGTTACCTGACCCTCTCCATATTTGAGGTTGAACTCCTTCTAATTGCTAGTATGGTAAAATAAATTATGGAAGCCATTATTGATGTACATAGTAATAAAGTGATAATTGAATACCTGTGGGATAAGAATTAAATGGGGACTGTCAAAGTGTATTCAGAAAAGCTTCATTAAATGCAGAATAGGAAACTGCTGAGGAGCTTCCCATCACTTAGTATTGAAATAAAATGGCTTTTTAAAAATTAATTTCAGATGTTAGCTGCTACAAAACTGTCAGCAAAACAAGTCAGTAAGAGGTAAAATCTGCATTTGGACTGATGAAATTTGAGAGTAAATAACTTACCCCATTGACAGTTCATACCAGCATGCCTTACATTAATGTCATATTGAATAAACGCTTGATATTTGAATACTCATTTTAGCAATGAAGTTGAAATCATGTAAAGTATAAAAAATTATTAGGCTACAAACAGGAGACAGAAAGACAAGATTCTATGAAGCACATCTTGGGTTGTCTACAACCCAAACACTTAGTACTGTGATTGCTCATATACATATACAGATACATATACATATACATACATACACACATATATATGGAAATACACATGCAGGGCTTTCTTCAGCAGGTTGTACATACATCTGACAAGTCATGACCTTGACAGCTTGCTTTCTCCCTTTGAAAGTTTTCCAATTCTCAACTGAAAATTGTATATCCAAATTGTACTTCTCAAGAATTTACCTATTTTTTAAATTCATTCACTTATACTTATTTCCCATTAAATGAAGAATTGTGTTAATTTGTTGACTTCCTCAATGAATGAGTATGGTTTCATTGTCATTGTTTTTGTTTTGTTTTGGTTTCTCGAGGTAGGGTTTTGTTCTAGTCTAGGAAGACCAAGAATTCACTATGTAGTCTCAGACTGGTCTCAAACTCAGAGCAATCCCCCTACCTCTGCCTCATGAGTGCTGGGATTGAAGACATGTGTCACCACACACCACTGAGTATGGTTTTATTCTGATAGTGAAGGAAGTCTACTTGTTCTTGCTTTGCAGCTACTTGGCCTCAAGGTGGTAGTATAACTCTTTGACAGTTAAAAATTTCCAACCTGTGTCTTTGACTTCAAGATATACAAAATCAGATACAATTTGTTTTCTCTTACCCAATCATGCCATGGACTAGCAGAACTCTGTTTATTACTAGAGAAAGTCATTAACATCTCTAAATCTAGTCACATGGCATTGAAGGGTTAATGAAGCCCTAAAGTTGCTTGAAGGATTAATTAACTTAATAAGATTAATAAAGTGGCTGAGACAGCCCCAGAGGCTTGGGAATGAGGGTCAAATTTCTTGGTAATAATATTTTCCCAGATCTTGGGCTTGAAAATGAAACAAACACCTGTTTAATGAAAGACCACTGTTCTATACAGTATCATATTCATATTCTGAAGACAGCACAGTTTAATCTTACATGTTGTAACTGTCTTTTCAACAAGGCAAATGGCTTTGTCCCTATCTTGTTTTCCCTGAGTCACACCCTTGTTTGCGTTCTTCACACCCCTCATTTTGTATAAAAGTCTGCTCATCTGTAAATATGTCACTGCAGCCTCAAGTTCAAGAAGAAGTTTGCACTCACTGCACTACTTCACCCCATCCACCACTCACCTCACTCAGGCCTTCAGCCTCCACCCTGCGGGAAGGCTGCTGCCCCTCTCTGTGCTTCCGTAAACAGTCTCTGTTGAGAGCAAGACCTATGTGCTTTCTCCTTCACTTTCTTGTGACTCAGCTAGCAGAAGGGCCTTCAGGGCTAATGCCTCATCCTCTCACTCACTATTTCACTTCCTTGGAGCCAACTACTGTTTTGGTTGTTGGAGGTAGGGTCTCACTCTTGTCCACACTGACCTGGAATTCACCATGTAGTTTCAGAGTGACCTTGAACTCATGGTGATCCTCTTACTTCAGCCTCCTGAGTGCTGGGATTAAAGGCACACACCACCATCACACCAGGTTGTTTCATACCCTTGGGAGCACAGACACTTGCCATACTCACTGTTCTGGACAAAACAGCCACCAGTCATGACCTGACCCCTTTGGTCTTTGTGGCCTCTGCCTATGTATGCGGTGTGAGCCCTATTCAATCTTATGATTTTAGGTGGTGTGTGTAAACCCAACTGGATTCCTGGTGACTTCTTTCCTCTATGACCCACCAGATTACATGAGCTTCGTGGCTTCTTTGCAGAGAATGAGGAAATTCTGGCCAGGGCTACACTCTGGTGAATATCCAAAATCCCATTCTGGGCTCAGTAGGGACTCTGACCACTCTGGGTAATCCACAGGGTCACACTTCTATCTCTCCCTCCCACCCCGCCCCTTTTGAACTCCAGGAGAGAGGCCATTTGCTATTTGGCTGGCTTCCTTCCATATCCTTATCACATTTTAGTCTTCAAAACAAGATGTGATCTCCCAGTCTGGAACAGAGACACCCTGTCTCAGACACCAGAAACTCCAGGAGTTCCTCACTTTCTTTCTGTCTGAGGATGATTGGAGGTTCTCTAGGAGCCCCTCACAATTGTCTTGTCCCACTGGACACCCCAAAAATTATGAGTTCGGGAACATTCCCTCTTAATTCTTAGGTTACTCTTCAGCCCACCCTAAGCCTTGGAAACAGCCCTGGTAGTGGGATTGGCCACTACATTTAGTCCTTGTCCTACAAAATGGGTTCTAAATTATCTGTTTGAAAACACACCCCATTGGTCTCAGAGCTAATTTAAAGGAATTTGAACTAACTGAGCACCTACCCAGTAAATTACTTTCTGTCCAAATTTGGCCACAGTATTCCCTGGACAATGGCCACCACTGGCCAGAGTTTGATACTTTCAATTTCAGCATCTCACGGACTTAAATAACTTTCTCTGATGACAGCTCAATGGTCAGAGGTTCCCTACATGCAAGGCTTCTTTGCCCTGTCCTCCCACCCCTCCCTGAAACTCTGTCTCACACACACAGTTTTGTCAAGTGGCCATAACTTGCTAGGGTCTCTCCACCTCATGCCAAATTTGAGCCATTTTGCTAGATCAAATACAAACCCTGCCTCCAAAAGGAAACTCCTATCTTTACTGGGTCTCTTTGACTCCTTCTACATATAGGTGCCTAATTTTTCCACCTTGCTAAAATTTAAAACCACTATGTAGCTTCCAGGGTTATCTTTTTCTTTCTTTTTTTTTTTTTCTTTCTCTTTTCCCCTTCTATTCATTACAAGCTGCCAAACAGATACTGACAACAGTGGCAGGACAATCACTGTACAAGGAAACATCCCTAAAGTTAATAGAAAACACAGTGCCCACCACACAGCTAAATAAAATAAACAAACACTAAGAGAGGTTCTGTGACCCCAGCCACCTTACATATGGCTAATGGCCACACAAGGAAGTAAATTGTCAGCTTTAAATTCAAACTACTGCCTGTTTTTCTGTTAAGATTATGACCTCACCAATTTAAAGCATATCTAAAATCTTATAAAGGATATCTTTCAGTGTTTTATGTTCTGTGTCATGTACTGTGATGTCTTCTATGTTTCCCATAATCTGTCTTTATTTGTGACTAAATTAATTGTTCCAATTCTTATGAACATTAAGTGTCCTAATGCTTATAGATATACTTTAAGATGGCGAACTACTCTCTTCTCTAGCAATTGGTAATAAGATAAGTCAATCAGGTAGTCTTATAAATAAGATGGTTAAACTTGTGTGAAAAGTAGACTAAGATTGTTGATGTGTAAAATAAGAAGAGATTTTCAATAATAGGTATACAGAACATTGTTAAGAAGTATTACTTAAAATTAAAAGGTAAATCAAAATATAAAAAGGTATGATGATGCAAACAATAAGATTAAAAAAGAAAAAAAAAAGATGGTCTTCAGGCAGTACTAAGAAGTGATATGGCATCAGGAAGCATAGACACTCCTGATTACAGTTTCTTGCCCCTAGGCTCTGATGCTTTCCAGGAATTTCTTCAGGTGACAGGGAGACAGATCAAGGTAAATGTTCTAACTATTGGGGAAACTGAATCTTAAAATAAAGTATCACTTAATAGCACTTAATTTCCCAAGATAAAGTTCTCATACTAAAAACTTTTAAAAAGTTGTATTTTAAGCTAAAAATATTGGTTATCCAACAGCATTTTCTCTTCAAAAACAGATTTGTCACAAGTTATATTAGAGCTCACTTTTAATTCAACAATAACTAGATTCTGCTGTTTTGTTTGTTTGTTTGTTTTTCAAGGTAGGGTCTCACTCTGTCTCAGGCTGACCTGAAATTCACTCTGTAGTCTCAGGGTGGGCTCGAACTCTCAGCGATCCTCCTACCTCTGCCTCCCGTGTGCTGGGATTAAAGGTGTGTGCCACAACACTCGGCTAGATTCTGCTTTTTAAAATGTACCATCAAGTAGTTAAATAACTGTCTCATTTTTTAGAACCTCAAATTCATTGCTCATAAGTAAATCAACATATTTCCTACCTCAGGGTATAGCCCCATGCTCAAACAATGGTCTTCATCTGAATAAAATGATGTCAAGCTCTGTGGTTCTGTTTCCAACCTTCCCTGGATAATCTGTACCCAAACAAGCGTCTAAATTCATCAAAGATGCTTTCAAACACTAATGCCAAGTCTTTATTGCTGTCTTACGTGGTTTTCCTGACAATTTCTACAATAAATGAATTGGTTTAGAGTTGTTGATAAAGAGATTATTTTCAAAACTGGTAACTTGTTTTGCCTGTACTTACAGCGATTATATATTTAAGGATAAGATGTGCCTTTCTTCTAAAAAAAGAAAAAACTCATTTCTCTGCATTTCTTTCACCTTAATTGTTTACCTAACTCCAATTTAATTCTCTATAATAAGATGATAAATTTATTTAAGGTACCATGATTCATATTAAGATAAAAGAAAATTTGGAGGCCCCTCTCCCAAAGTCAGGTATTATATTATAATAGACTTTTGTATAAATAATGCCCCATATGACAGTCTTTTGTATTGACACTGCAGTTTGTTAGACTGTTTCAAGGCCATAGCGGGCACTGACCTGTAACTCCCAGTACCAACATGGGGCTATCATCCACAATGAGCGTTTGATCAGAGAGACCTACAAGGTTTCCTAAAAGAAAGACAGATTTCTGTCCAAGTACTTGATGACCCACCAAAGGTTAGTGGTAAGACCCTACTGCTGAAGACACTGTATGTGGTTGACACATAAAATGGAACGGCATGGCTGGAAGCTGGAAGAGAGTCAGCCCCCAGACAGTCAGTGCATCTAGTGCCAGAAGGTGCTACTTGGGCAACTAGCGGAAAATGACCAATATCTGTTCAAGCATCTAACCTAGTTAGCAGCAAATAACCTGGTGTGATGCCCACACAAGTGCAATAGTGGCACACAAGCCATGGTGGAGAACCAACTGCTCTTGATTCGGCTAACTGATCCCCTCAGTGGTACGGGACCCATAGCTGGATCTGGGAAACAAGTCAGAAACATATCCAAACATAAGCCACTCTCCATTATCAAGCTACCATCAATCATGGGCTACAAGAGGGCCTACACCTATTAAATTCTCTATTAAAAAAAGTAAGGGTTATCTCATTTGTCCTGGTGCTAACTTACTCTCTGTTGGAGAATCTGTTTCTCTTTTTCAGATAGATGTAGATCCTAAGGAGAGAGCCACCCCATCATACCTTAAAAGGGCCCCAGCTGAAACTAAGAACAATTTGCGAAACAAGCAAGGGTGTTGTTTTCCTGGTGAACTGGATACCAGCACAAGGGGGAAGGAGATCAACACAGAGAAAAATCAACTCCTACCAAATCAGAGAGCCAGAGTCCCAGAGGCCCCCAACACCTCATCAGTGAAGCAGACCAAAAATGAACCCAACATGACTCAGGGAAATTTTGTGGAAGAGGGGGCAGCAAGAATGTCAGAGCCACATGTTGGGTCATGATATGCAGAGATATTTATCCTACCCATAACTGAGGGCTAACTCCACAATGCATGACCCATATACCTCAACAAGGAGTGGCCAAGGAAAGAGGGTAAGCCACAGATGAGCCTAATAATGGTACCAAACTGACTGTATTTGCTGGATACAATGCTAATAAAAAAAAATAATTAATTAAAGTTTAATGAAAAAAGATTTGCCTATTTCATACTCAAGGGCTCGGACATGAGGCCAAGGCTTTGACGTCTGAGACTTAACAATAATAAGACTAATCCAACATAAAATATATAAGGTCTGAACTACCAAGAATCAGGGCCTGGGCTTTGGAAGAGATTTCTCTGGGCTCATGCTGATGTGATAATAGACTGATTCTCTGATGCAGGTTCTGTGAGCTACAATTACCTGACTTCTACCCTGTCCTCCTCTGTTCTATCCCTTTGGGAGCCCATTATAGTTGAAAGAGCTTCTTGTATAATAAGTTCTAACTAGAATCTCTCCCAATCTCTCTTTTTCAAAAAATTACAATACTTTGATTACTATCATGACTAAATCTGAGCCCTTTGCTGCACTCCACAAAACTTGGCTGGCTTGCACTTCTGGCTTAACTAAATATATCACTCTCAGAGACCTAGATGATAGCCCTGCATTATGTCATTGTCCATGTACTTCCTCAAATTTACATCTATAGTGAGCCTGAGGATGAATACTTTATGCTACCCCAGGTCTTGAAACATGCTAGAAGACAGCAACTCTATTTCTGGTACCCATGTTGGTGGGACTTAATGTAGCAGGGTCTGTGGCTCTTGAAACAACTGCATTCATAAGAGGTGTACTGGGCATGCCACAAATATCCCAACAAATGGATATCAGTCTGGATAACCTATGGGACTCCATTACCATGCTCATAAGTCAGATATGCTTCCTGAAAAAAAGAGCATTATGGTAGAAAAGAAAGTAAAAGTTGAACGGATTCACTGAGTTATTGTAAGAGTTAACTGCTAAAGTGCTAAACTTATCTTTGTCATCAGATAGAAAAATACAAAAGAGAGAACTGTTTAGAAAGGGCCCATAGGTATGATAAGAAGGAAAGACAGTTTAGGCTAAAACAAAGAAAAGTGGAGTTCATTGTTAGAATGGTCTGACTATAGACACACAGTGTGGTAACTCTTAAAAGTAACTGCCCAAAACTACTGAGGAAAGGTGAGAAAATAGACAAAAGACTTTGTTTTACTCATATTGTGCCATGTTTTCCTGTCTGATTTTCTCATTAATGAATCTCTTTGTCAATCAACTGTATGTTCTGAGAAAGTAGATTTGAGAAATAATTTCTGGTTGTTACTTAAATGGTGTTTAGATGGGTTACAAAGAAGACAAGAAATGAGGGTCTAGGGAATGCTGACTATAGAAATGATTGAAATTCAGATCACTACATCTTGTTTGTTCACTTATCCCTCCCCTCAGCTATGAAAACTATAAAATGGAAAAAAAATCTCAGCTTGGAACCAGAGATTCTTTTGGCCCCCAATTTAAAAAAAACAAACAAACAAAAAAAAAAACTCCTCTACTTTCTCTCATACTGGGTTGGAATGATTTTTCCAGAGAATTTATGCAATATCACTGGAGGCCCCAGCAAAATTTTCATTTGCCACAAACCCCATTGATCAGGAAGTGCTGCTGTTCCTAGGCTTCCCAGCTAACAAAGTTTCCTAGAACAAAGTGTGCATACCTGAAATGATTGTGGGGTCCCCTTCCAGGTGGCCCAAGGATACTGAAAAACTCTGAACCAGAGTTCCTGAGTGGAACCATATGAGACTGATCCAGATCTCTGAATCATGTAAGAACTCCCTGGGGATATAGGAAATTAGAGTTTAGAATTGGGATTGTGTCTAGTCAGGTCTGAATTTTACTCAAAGTGATTTGGAGGTCTGGAGGAGCCAGTGCAGATTGATCCCACAAGAGGAATCCTAAGCCTCAATTCAGCTCCAAGGGGATGGCCCTCTTGTTCCAGTCAGGACCAATATTTGTTTGGTCTCAAAAACTAGCTAGATCAGGACTGATCAGTCTCCATAACTAGCTAGATGAGGGATATGAGTGGCATTAGATAGGAAGAATTCCTTAAACTCTGGATGAATGAATGAATATGTGAGGGGGAGGTGGCCATCTAGAGTTTGTATAAAAAGTACACTTAATACAAATGTGTGTGTGCAAGTATGTATGTGGCTCACAGCCCTAAGGCTGCTGAGTGATTTCTGTTCTGAGCAGTGCATGCTCAGAAAGCTTTTCTTCTTTGTGTCTGTTCTGCATCACCAACACAGTGGAAAATTCCTCATGGTGGAAGTCCTCCACCAAGCCCATTGTCCTAGACTGAATGATCAAGAATAAACCATACTTCAAAAGGGAATATTCAGGAGTCTCTAATACTAAGATAATGCCAGGAAAATTAAAGGCCTTTGTAAATAAGGATGGTCAGCTTTTAATGTTAAATGGCCCCAGAGGAAACAATGAAAGTAAATAAGATTATAGACAGAGAAAAAATTCAAGATTCTCTTTCTCTTAAGTTATAAAATGGCAAGATCAGGAAGCTGCATTATAGCCCTGAAAGAAATCCAAAACTCTCCCTGGAAAAGGCAAACAAACAAACAAAAAAACAGCTCAGCTAGAGTCAGACCAAATGCATCAAGGCAAGAGATCATCCCCACATTCAGCTGCCTCCTACTCTCCAGTAATGAGGTACTGGCTGGCAGAACTTAAAATTGGCTAAGCACAAGACCACAAAAAGTAGGGTAGAGAAAGACTACGCTGTTACTGGAGAATTCCACCACACTAGGGCCTGACACTGAAAAATAAAAGAGGAGGGATATCCTGTCCTCATTTGCAAAGGAGGGTAATGCTCTCCTGCTGTGTTCCCCAGGGTCCAAATATTAATCAGAAGTACCTAAATTCTGGAATCAGCCCCAGGAAAATGCTAGAAACCTGGGGAAACTCATCTGTCTTGCTCTCATAAACTGTGGGTAGGGCAGCTCTCCAAGGCAAGGACAAAATAGGGAGCTGCACATAAGCAGGCACCTGCGATTAAAATGTGTTACTTAATGCTTCCCCTGCAGGGATTAATCTGCATGATGGCCAGGCAACCCCAAAATATGAGGGAGAATCTGAAACACAATTATCATTGTTAGAGAAGGAGATAGGACACAACACTCTCTGGGTTTATACAACTCCCAGGGAAATCCCTGATGGCTCAGCTTTCTTGGCTTCCCTGCCTTGCAGAGCCAGAGGGATCTACAGACACAGAAAGTCTCAGGGTCCTTGCCCCAACATGATTATGGGTGAGTCCCAAATTACTGCGGACAGATTAAGACTTCTTTTTTTTGTTTGTTTGTCTGTCTGTTTTTTTAAGGTAGGGTCTCACTCTGGTCCAGGCTGACCTGGAATGTAGTCTATGTAGTCTCAGGGTGGACTCCAACACATGGCTAACCTCCTACCTTTGTCTCCCAAACTGAGTGCTGGGATTAAAGGCATGTGCCACCATGCTCGGCCAGATTAGAACTTCTTATAAGAAATGTTTAACTGTTTCTTTGGGGTTTTTTGTTTTGTTTTGTTTTTTTGAAGTAGGGTTTCACGCTAGTCCAAGCTGACCTGGAATTCACTCTGTATTCTCAGGGTTGCCTCAAACTCACTGTGATCCTCCTACCTCTGCCTCCAGAGTGCTGGGATTAAAGGTGTGTGCCACCATGCCCGGCCAGATTAGGATTTCTTTTAAGAAATCTGTAACTGTGTTTTGGGTTTGTTGTTTTTTTTTATTGTTGTTGTTGTTTTGGTTTTTGGTTTTCTCGAGGTAGGGTTTAATTCTAGTGCAAGCTAACTTGGAATTCACTCTATTCTCAGGGTGGCCTGGAACTCACAGTGATCCTCCTACCTCTGCCTCCCAAGTGCTGGGATCACAGGTGTACATCACCAAACCCCAGTGAGAAATGTGTAACAGTTTTAAGATTACTTCATCTCTCTCTGCTTCTGTGGAACTGCTTACAGACAACAGCCGCAAGACTTGCATTTAGATTCAGAAGTCTTTAATACTGAGTTTGTCAGAAATTTTATAATAATGTTCTAATCTGACTTCATATTTTTTAATATATGTTTCAAAAAGCAAATAATAAATCAACAAATGATATATATATATATATATATATATATATATATATATATATATATATATATATATGTTCCGAGTAAATAATTTAAGTCAAGTATGGTCTACTTTTTTTATAAAAGGTTATTTCAAAGAGCCTTTTGGGGACAATAAAAAAACAAACACTTAAATGTTAATATGAAAAGGTATTAAAATAAGGACAGTAAAAGTTTTGGTGGTAATTATAATCATATAAACTGTATAAAGGGATAAGTTGAAGGAGAAACTTTAAATGTTGGATTTTAAATTTTGATAAAGAAGATAGTTACAGAAAAGTTACACAAATTGTAAGGTAAAAGTATGTAGATTAGGGTATGACTAAACTTAAACAGAAAGCTTAAAGACAAAGTTGATTAACTAAATTTTAAAGTGCTTGATCAGATTACAGACTACTTGAGATTAAAATGACTATTAGCCTAGAGTCTATATCAGATTAACCAAGGATGGTCTTAGCTGTTAGCAGGATGTTATGACATTCAGGTTTTAAATTTAAAACCTTAATTTACTAATGTTAATATGGTCATAATAATGGTTATAAGGTTGTAAAAGATTAACATTAAAGTGCTCAACCATGTTAGCTATGTTCCTCTATTTGTCAAACCTTTAGTATTATCTCAAAAGTTATTATATCTGAAAACAACAACAACAGAAAAAAAAAAAAAACACTGCAGTCTTAAGATCGTTCCTGACTTGTTCTTGCTCTTTTACAGGGTAATTATCACTGAGATTATTGTCTAAGTTTTATAAAGGGTGATTTAGTAGTAGTGACTTTGGTCTTAAGAAAACTGAGGAAACTCCTTATGTTCTAGGAAAACCTGTTATATATAAACAACATAGTTTGTTTAAGCTTTATATATTCTAACAGTCATAAATGTTGCTTAAGCTTAAAAATAGTTCAATGATTAAATGTACTTGACTAAGAAATTATTTATGTCTGTCATAATTTCCCTAATGTATGTTAAAATCAGGCTAATTTAGCTCAACAACTATCAGGCATGGCTTTATTATTAAGACATGCATAATCAGTCTCAGTCAAGGATGTACTTAAGTTAATTGTCTCATTTTTGCTATCTTAAGTTCATTGTTAATAGATATATTGATACATAAAACATGTTCCATGCTCTAGGAAAACAATCTTAAACTCTGCTGTTCTGCTTCCAGTTTGGGGGGTAATTGGTACCTATATAGGTATACAGATTAGCCGAAGTTGTTTCCAAACACAGATGCCAAAGTTTTACACTGTCTTGTCTTTTCCTGACATACAATTTATAGATAAAGTCAATTGATTTCAAAATGTGGGTAAAATATTGTTTCCAGGGGTGCTGACATTTCTGCCTATATTTATAACTAACAGATACATAAGAGATTAAATGTGTTTGTTTTCTGTGTTCCAGCTAGAACTTATACTGCCACCTGACAAAACTTAGATACTAATAAGAATGATTTTAAATTATTGTGTCATTTTCTGACTGGATCTGTTTTGCTAATCAGATGTGTAGAGTCTCTCTGACTGATTGATAACTGTAAGTAGAAGCCAAAGTCAACTGGAAACATTTCATACATACATACATATACATATACATATACATACACATATACATATACATACACACACACACACACACACACACACACACACACACACATATATATATATATATGTATGTATATATATATATATATATATATATATATATATATATATATATGTATAACTAATATTTTGGGTCCTGTTCCCATGTCAGAAGGCCACAGGAGATAATGGGACATTTGCTAGCTTCTAGCCTCTGGTAAATTACCTGAATTCTTGATCAAGGAAGACAGAAAACCCAGAGATAGACTCCAAATCAATGTGTCTGCAATAGAAAAGTCACAACAGAGGAAAATCTATCCACCAGGCTTCCCACAAGAGGAGGGCCACTTGGTCAGCATGACCTTGACTTATCCTAGCAGATGACAATACTAAGACTCATAGATATCCTCACAGGTCCCTAAAAGTCTCTCCTAGAGTCATAAATGATCTTTAAAATGTAATACATAGTTAAATTTAGCTGCCTACATGGTCTTAAATGCCAGTATGAGAATACAACTACAAGATATTACAAAATAAACAAAGATTCAGACAAGTAGATGGCCCGGCCTGATGCTGGCCTACAGTAATAAGTTCTAACATTAACTTATGCCTTCTGCCTCTACTTGGCACTGAGTAGTCTGAAACTGTTTGTCTTTAAATCAAAGATCCAAAAATTATTCTGATTATGTTTACCTGATAGTTAGTGATATATATTAATATAATATCTCCTTGACATGTCTTATTAAAAGAAGGTATATCACTAAGGACAGATCTCACAGGCCTAAGGTACATTTGGGACAAATATAGATCCGTGCCCTAAGATGTAAAACCAATTTAGAGTTCTGACTGTTTGTACATGCTAATATTAGTGATGCTGGTTATTTGATGGTATCTCTCTGCATAGATTTATAGAGGTAATCCTGATTCTCCTACCATTGATAATGTTTGTAACACAAGGGGACCCACATAACACAATTGGGCCCACACCTATCAGCCAAGAAATATAAACTCATCACCCCAGAATCAATAAGACAATGTCTTTAGCCAATTATAACAGCTAACAGCTCACCAGAGACCCTCCAGTCTTACTGGTGTTAAAAATTGTCTGCTTCTTATAGCAACATGTGTCCTACTAAACTGTATAACTCATAGATAATCAGACATATGGGATCAACTCCTTCCATTTGCTAGACTGATCAACTTATTTGATAACCTCAGGGGATCCATAGAGAAACTTTGTCTCCAAGGGACTTTTATGTCTTTCACCCCTGAACAGATAGAGTTCTTTATTATTGCCTTATGTTATATCCTTTTCTTTTTGTTCACAAGGTAATTAATATAATTTATATGTGAAAAGTCATTGCAGCTCATCTACAATAAATCAGGTGATATTTAATTGTGTCAATTAGTAAAACATAGGAGGCAACTTCCCAGCTCCAAACCAAACCCTACAGCCTAAAAATGTCTCCTTCATTTCTGAGAATGAGAAGGCATTTAAATGTCAACAAACAAGATCAAAGGGATAAAAGTCAAATATCCAAAGTGATTGTGAAATAGATGAAAGAGTTGTGGTATAAAAATGGTAATGCAAAGATAGCATAAAATTCACCAGAAACAATTCATAAGTCAACTTTGACACTGAACAAATACTGGATGTAGCACTTTGCCCACAGAAGGTATAACTGATGACACAATCAACACAGTTGGAGAGACTGCACAATATCCCTACTTTTCAGAATTTCATTGAACCAAAGTGAGAATCATGAGGCAGTTAGTATTCAGTCTAGAAATATGTCCACATTCATGAGAAATGTGAAGTATTAAAATCACTATTTAAGAGACAGAAAAAACTTTTAGAGTATTAAATTCGGGAGTAGGCTTCTAGCCTCCCAGCTACTCTGGAGGCAGACACATGGAGACCATAAGTACACAAGAATGTGTCAGATACTAAACCCAGAAGTCTACAAAACCAGAGGCCTCTTGCCTTGTTTGTTCTTCTTCTTTCTAGTGTGGGGCCTTCTTCCCTGACCATGGAATTGACCAAGGATCATCGACTGCTGATCACACTCCAGTTTCACACAAGTTTTCATAGAGAATTTTCATTTTTGGAATGATTTTTCCCCAAATAGCCTCTGTATTTTGGCTGGTGAATAATTACTACATTGGGTGGCAGAGTGACTTCTACTCTCCTGAGGTTAAATTCAGACTGGAGATCCCAAACGAGATGTGTCCTCTGCCATGGAACCTCAGACACCTATTATATCCTTTTCTTTTTACAGGAATATCTTGTTCTTTTTGAGGAATGAGGTACAATCCCCTCCCTCTAACTGTAGGAATGTCTTGTGCTCTCCTCCTCACAGTAACTCCTGCTGATTTATCTTGCACAGAGAAGGCCCTCCTGGTTCACTTTCTTTGACTTTATTTTATTATAATAATTCTATTGTATTGACATCCATATTTTCAAGGACAATAATCATGTACCAGTTCCTGCTGCTGATAATTAAATACAAGATTTATTGGTAGCAGGGTCAGTATTCCCAATGACAACTGACATACACTTGGCCCTCAAGGTAATATTTACCCAAGACTATGAAGATCATGTACCCCAGACCTTGAGTTTGCACCCTATCTGGACTACATGGGGACACTGGCTAGCACTTTTAATGGGATCTCTTATAATTAGTATGCTGGGACTTATGTTAAAACCCTATGTTCTAAATGCTCTGTACAGGCTCATTCACTCTCAGATGAAAATAATTAAAATATAGGTGATACACCAGGTGTACCAGCCTTTATATACAAAATCATAAGGTATTATGATAATAAAGAGGAGGAAATATGGTAGAAGGGAAGTTAAAAGTAGAACAGATTCACTGAGTTACTCTAAAAGTTAATTGCCAAAGAGTTAAACCTATTTTTGTCAGCAGATTAGAAAAATGCCAAAGAGAGAACTGTCCTAAAAGGGCCAAGAGGGATGATAAGAAGGAAAGACAGTTTAGGATAAAACAAAGTATTGTTAGGGTGGCCTGACTACAGGAATGATTGATATGCAAATTTCTATATCTGGTTTGTTCACTTACCCATGCCCTTGGCTATGAAAACTATTAAATGGAAATAAGATCTCAGCTCAGAATCAGAGCTTCTTTGGAGAGCTATCTCAAGCTCTTTTGGCCCCTTGGTAAATAAACTTCTCTACTTTCACTCGTACTGGCATTGGAATGATCTTTCCAGAGAATTTTGACAATAGTATGCCAATAAATCAGACCTCATTACTAACACCTAATAAAATGTAAAGGAAAACTTTGAAAATTGCCAGAGAGAATGGGAGGCTAACAATTCCTGGTTCATAGGTGATTTGATGGGAATCCCTGGGTAACTACTTATTTGCTGGTCTAATGGGTCCCTTAATCCTTCTACTCCTTGGACTATTAGTTGGACCCGATCTAATCAATTGGCTATTAAAATTTATCATACAACAAATTAATACAGTCAAACTAGTGTACTTGAAAACTCAAGAAACCATTCACAATCAAGTCTTTAAACATTAATCTCTAATTTCATATCACTATCCTTACTACAGGACAAGGCCATTCTAAAGAAAAACATACCAGATAACTCCATTTTTGAATATTTCAATCAGTTTGGCCCCTACACATTCAAACTTCTGAGGTCAGACCCACAACTCCTTTCATCACCCCCATGTCAGCAGGAAGTAGTAGAGATTTAAATCTGCATCCCACTTGTCCTCAGAATCTGAAATGGAGGGTTAATGAATCCCTAAAGTCACTTGAAGAGTTAATAAGGTTTTAATGTTGCTGAGACAAGCCAGCTCTAAAACTGAGGCTTGGGAATGAAGGTCAAATTCCTTGGTAATAACATGTTCCCAGACTTTGGGCCTGAAAAAGAACCAAACACCTGTTCAATGAAAAGCTACTGTTCTGTACAATAACATATTCATATCCTGAAGATAGTACAGTTTAATCTTAAATGTTGTAACTGTCTCATCAGCAAGGGAAATGGCCTTGTTCCAAATTTTGTTTCCCTGACTCACATCCTTGCTTACATTCTTCTTGTCCCTCATTTTGTATAAGGGTCTGCTCAGCTGTAAATATGCCATTGAAGTCTCATAGCAGAGAAGAGATTTACAGTCAATTTCACTGCTTGACCCTGTCCTCTACTCAGGGCTTCATCCCACACCCTGCAGAAAGGCCACTGCCCCTTGCTGTGCTTCAATAAACAATCTCTGTCTTTGAAATCAAGTCCTGTATTCTTTCTCTTTCACTTTTCTTACAGGTATAGCCAATTCTGAACACCCCAGGATTAATTTAAAAAAAAAAGTATCTAGCCTTTTAAAATTCTGATCTATTCTAGGTTTTATGTTTGAATTTAGGCTGTTTTAGAACTTGTCATGGAAATAATCTTCAGAGGGTACATTTTACAAAAACAAAAGAAGACATTTCTGAAGGCTGATTTAGCAGGTCTTGGATAAGGATTGAGGAAATTGTCCTAAATACAAATGACCCATACATTCCAGTCACCAAACAAGCTTAAATTATACACTCACTGCTACTTTTATTATTTTTTTTATTTTTTTTTTTAGGTTAGTGGTTCTATGTACCACTGTGGTCTAGAAGCACCCCTTTCTGGAACTGTGCCTTTTAATTCAAGACTATAAAAAATCAAGATTATGTCAAAGACTATGAGATACCCAAATGCGGGGCTCCTTCCTGCTCAGGTAGTACCGAGGGAAGGACCAGGACTGCTGGTTCCTCCCTAGGGGTTGAGGGGATGATGAGCGTGGGACGACTCAGAAATCTCTCCTGGCCACCGGAGAAAAACCACACTGAGTCGGGAGTCTTTTCCATGCAGAAACAACTCGCTTTATTACTCTGAGCAGTTGCCTATATCATGTTGGGGATGAAGGCGGGGATTTTAGGATGGGGGCAGAGGTAAGGGCCAATAGTAAACTTTAACTATTGAAATGGTAATTACAATTACCACGAGGAAGTAGCAGGCCAGAAGCCATTAGGCATCCTGCTGAGTCATAGCTGGCCAGAGACAGGTCGCCAAACTTTAGCTAGGCTCAGGAAGTTCCACTAGGCTTCATGCCTGGGCCTTTCAGGGCCCAACACCCAAAAATATATAGCTTCAGTTGAACATTGCATTGTAGAAGTGGCATTATGTATGCATGTATTGTACTCTTATAAAAATAACTCAAGAAAATTATTGCAGTACAAAATAGCAAAATGAGATACAAAACCAATGCCAAGTCAGTTGTGGTGGCACATGCCTTTAAGGCCAGCACTCGGGAGGCAGAGATAGGAGGCTCTCTGTGAGTTCAAGGCCGCCCTAAGACTACATAGTTAATTCCAAGTCAGCCTGGACCAGAGTAAGACCCTACCTTGGGAGGAAAAAAACTACAGAGTGAGAAGTTATTTTATTTATTAATTTTTAATTTTGGAAACTCTGCAGAAATTAGAACTCTTAACCATGGTTTGAACTAAAAGGGAGAAGCTGGGAGGGGAGAAGGAGGAATTGTCTGGCATGCTTGTGTGTATATTTCAGAACCTCTTTTAAGTGTAAAAGCTGTACATTTCTGGGAAGTTCTGAATTTCTTTTGTTTCTTTTTCCTTCAAGCATTTTGAAGGGAGCTTCTTTTATATATAGCAAACTATTTGAAAGAATACAAAAGTATGTGAAGTTCATTCAAAACTACAGTATAGCGCAGGTACAATACGCTAAAGACTTTGATAAAAAGAAACAATAACGAGAGGCCTCTATTTTAAATGTCATTCATATATACCTTGTGGATGAGAGCTATATACTTTTACACACTTTTTTAGAGGAATAAATTATTGAATTACTTTAAAAAAGCAATGCCATTTTAAGTATCTATAATATGTAACAGTTACTTCCCAATCTACATAAGATATGAACATTTGAAAGTGAAATCAGAACAGTAATTTGGTAAAAGCTGTTATAAAATCTAGGCATTAATAGCTGCAGTCATTATAGGTGACCTGGAGTCACACACTGATAGAGTTGGGTCAGAACCCAAAGCAGTGCTCCATCAGAAATGTCTTTAGCCTCCCCAAGTTAAGGACAAATTGATGTACTAAAAAATAAATAGATAACTAATACAGAGTCTGAGGTTATACTTCAGTGATAGGGAACTTGCCTAGCATGTCTGAGGCCCTGATTCTGGTCTTCAGAAATCAGATGGGGTTTGAGGGGAGTTACAATCAATCAAGGCCCAGATGAATATGAGCTCAGTGTTGAAGACATTTACATGGTGGTATTGCAATAAGAAGATGAAGCTAAAAGTTGCGATGATAAAAGCGGATAGAATGACCAACAGTTCAAACTACAATGTCCTATAAATTACGTTAAACTTGAATGTGACAGGGTGTATATTTTGAGATATTCTCATTATTTTGCAAACATAAATGGTTACATAATTTCACACATTAAGATGGTTGATGTTAGTATTTTCTAAGTATTTAGAGATTTTTAAAATTCCTTAGCACTTAATTAAGCCCCACTGTCAAAGGTTTAGTTTTCTAACAATCTACAAGCTTGACCAGAGCTAGCTGGGTTGAGTGTGAGAGCTGACAGCCCCCCCAGGGACTGTTGATTGCTTCCTGCATCTCTTTTTAACAGGTTTTATGTTCTCTGTTGGGTTCGTATATCTGTACTTTTCAATATGACTATGATTTCTACCCCTTTCATGTGAGTTTGGAAAATGATATTTACTATAAAAGAAATTAAAAACTAAATTCTTTTGTTTGACATACTAAGAATAGCCACTAGGTGACACGAAAGGACCAAATTTCTGAATCGCTGTGAACCCCCTCTCAAAAATGTCCAAATGTGTCCAACATTAGTGAAAACTCTGCAAAAAGTGAAATACTATAGTAACATTAATGTCCATTTTAATTCGTTTTTCAGTATTGGATGTTACTTTTAAAGCTTGGTAGTCTATGTATTGTATTGAGAGTGTTTTCCAAAATTGGATTTTTAAAAATTAATTTTTTAGTTATCATTTATAACTCCTAATGAAATCTATTAATCACAGAACAACAAACTTAATAGTGTAAATACTACCTAAAATGAACATTATTATGGAACATAATACGATGTGGGAATGGACTATAAGAACAAATTGGGAGTGAACTATTATCCTGAAATATGGGAATGAACTATGAGAAAGAACTGGGGGAAATTTTTTTTAGACCTTACAAGTAACTTTTTTGAGATTATTTCTGTGATAAATAAGTTCCTTACTTGTAACAAGACCTACAATTAATCTTATAACTACATAATCCACCTGCTACAGCAATATGATCGGATTTTGCCTATGTTGGCATTCCTTTGGCCTGAACAGCACAGATGACCAGCATTATATTGACAAGTTATGTTTAGAGATGCTTACTTATCTTAAGCTATGCTCTTTGCCCAATTTCCTCAATGGTCTGATTAGACCCTCAACTCAAAACAAGCATTCATGTGTAAGAAGCACTGAACATAGCATTGATGACAATGAGGTCAGCAACTATGACAGTAACTGTGTGACCACAATTGCATTGAAGAAAACAGGTGGGCTTAATGTGATTACATTAATGAACAGAATAAGTGTGTGTTCTGAATCATTGGAGTCCAACAGGTAGTACCCGTAAATCCTTTTCCTTAGCAAATGTTTAAGTATAAGCCAATATGGAAAGTTCCTTACCAATGGGTTCACCCTTGGCTTGGACAAAACTTCAAGCATCAACCTATTTTTTCTGAGGCTGCTACTAGAAATAGGTAGCTCTCTCTTGGGTAAGAACTCACTGGTTGCCTCAAATACATATGTGATAATACCAAACTCTATATAACTCTGTATGGGGGAGGGGTGTTAAAGTTGATAAAATTGGGCATAGTAAAATACTAATAGCAATAATAAATAGAATAAGTATATTCTGTAATAAAATTACCAGCAATTCTTACACTTGGAATTTGTGCCATGCTACTGATTGTAATAAGGGTCATTTAAGCAAAAGTCCCATGACACCATGGTATACCTTGACAAAGGTATGCTTCACCTCCCTGGGGTTAAGTATAGATTTAATTATACCATGCAGAACACTGCATAATATAGTTTTGATCTGCTTCTTCTTGGGATTTTCTGTTTGATATATTCAGACAATGATTGATCCAGAAATGGAAACTGAAGAAAGTGAAGTTGCAGGTAAGGTGAACCTCCTGGAATTTTTTCCATAGTGGAGTAATGGATTCAACTTGTGATAGGAGTTACACATACTGGCCCTTGGCATTTATAATACATTAAAATTGTAAGCCTGTGTCTGGGGAGGTCTTGAGCCCTAGGGGAATAACACCAGCTTTCATTTGACTAAATGTATATATTACGCCCAGTAAACTGCCTCCTAAGTACATTTTTATGTTTACACCTGTATATTAATGCTACTCTCACCTTTAGTTAGAGAAGCTTCTCTTTTGAGATGGCAGTGACTACTGGAATGACTCACCATCACCCTACTGCTGAGAAGAAGTGACAGAAGAGTGTTCAGCAGTGAGACATCTTTATCATACCCTCCCAGGCTCAGGGTCCATTGCAGAAGAGGTTGTGGAAAGAACTCAAAAGTCAAAGGTAGGGTAGGACTACTTCCAATGAAATCTTGCAGACACAAAATGGCTTTGATATTCATGGTCTCACAGTACCTGATACTCCCCATAGAAGACCTTCGTAATAGGAGAAAAAACGAGGACATCAGAAGAGAAGAGACTAATTGGAAAGAAGGGATTCAAAGCAGGGTGAAATTAAGAGGAAGAGAATAAAAGTAGGGTAGGGAAGTTAGCATGGTTTGTTGTCTATACTTATTATATCTGTCTATAACCATGTAAAGAGTTGTAGAGAGAGCTTCGTGGTTAAGGTGCTTCCCAGCAGAGCCAAAGGACGCAGGTTTGATTCCCCAATATCCACAGTACCCAAGTAATGCCAGATGTGCAAAGTTGCACATACGTCTGGAGTTTGTTTGCAGTAGCCAGAGGCCCTGGCATGACTATTCTGTCTGTCTGTCTCTCTCCTATCATTGTCCGCTTGCAAGTAAATAAAAACACTTAAAAATGTTAATTAGAGACATGTAGATAATAGACTAGCTGAGGTACGAAGATAGCAATGAGTTCTAGGCCAACCTAAAACTACATAGTGAATTTCAGGTCAGGCTAACTTAGTGAGATAACTATCTTGAAAACCCAAATAACTACACACACACACACACACATATTCATTCAGTATACAGAGAGGGATTGTGAGAAGAGAGAAATGGTGAGGAGAGAGAGAAAAAAACAAAGACCCCAAGAGAAAATATTTAGTATTTGTATACTTAGCCAGGCAAGGTGGTGATTCATGCCTATAATCTCAGCAGTCTGAGGTAGGAAAGAGATTGCTGGGAGTTCCATGCCAGCCTGGCTACAGAATGAGTTCTAGGTCAACCTAGGCTAGAGTGAGACTCTGCCTCAAAGAAACCCAAAAAAGTAAAAGAAACTAAACAACAAATATTTGTGTAGTTTTAAATTATTATATTTTCATTAATGAAATGAATACATGTACACAGTAATTAAATAATAATAATTTATAATAGTAATAAAATTATAAGTACAATGCTGAGGAAATGGCCCAGTGGTTGCAGTAGATAGTACCAAATGATGGGACTTACAACCAGACAAATACAGTTCTATAGGAGGAGGGGATTTATTTCAAGTTTACAGATCTAGGGGAAATTCTGTCAATAGCACAGGAAGCTGGCTCCCATTCATAAATGCAGAGAGACAAATGACCAGCAGCCAGAAAATACCAAAAAGCAGCAATCACAAACCAATAGCAAATAAGACACCCAAAGCTCTCTGCATACCTTTGGGCTGGAATTCAGATCTACTCCTGTGGTGGTTTGATTCAGGTGTCCCCCATAAACCTAGGTGTTCTGAATCCTAGGTTCCCAGCTGATGGATATTTGGGAATATCCAACTCCTGGAGGGAGTGTATTGTTGGGGGTGGGTTTATGGGTGTTATAGCCAGTTTCCCCATGCCAGTGTTTGACATATTCTCCTATTGCTATTGTCTACCTTATGTTGGCCAGGGGGTGATGTCCACCCTGTGCTCATGCTTTCATTTTCCCCTGCCATCATGGAGCCTCCCCTCGAGCCTATAAGCCAAAAAAGATCTCTTTTTCCCAGAAGCTGCTCTTGGTTGGATGATTTCTACCAGCAATGTGAACCCCGTAAACACTTCTTTAGGCTGAACTTCAGGATCTGCCCCCAGTGAAACTTTCCCCCAGCCAGGCTGCTAGAGACCCAAGTTATAAAGCTTTAATAAAATGCTTGAATCTATGGAGGATATACATTCAAACTACCACAGTGGTTAAATATGCTTATTTGCACCTAAAGGCCTGGGTTTGATTTTGCAGTACCACATAAAATCAGATGCACAAAGTCGCACATGCATCTGGAATTCATTTGCATTGGCAAGAGACCCTAGCACACACATTCTCTACATGACCCCACTCTTTCTCTCCTGGAACATAAATAAATAATAAATAACTCTTTTAAGAATAATTACAACCCCTTCAAAGTGTTATATTTGATAAATAAAAAAATTACAAAGGAAAATGATACTTTTGTAAGAACAGTGTTATGTTGGAATTTCAGTAGGGTTCTGGGGATTAAACCCAAGGCTTTGTGCATGATAATCATGTACTCTAGTGCTTGTTTCAGCCTCAAATTGACAGCATCCTCCCTGCATAACCTCAAGAATGCTATTATTACAGACACACAGCTCCATAACTGCCTTCTACATACCCTTTAAGTTTTTAAACTATTAGAGATTTGTAGAATTGAGCAGATAGTAGAGTTCTCATTTTATATCCTCCCACAGAGTTCTCTTTTTTATTCTATGTTTCTATTGTACATTTGTTATAATTAACATACACATACTGATATATTACCACAATTAAGTAAACACTCTTTTCATTCAAAAACAAAAAATAAATGTGCTCAAAATGAACATCGATTATTATAATGCTTTGTTGTCAATTTTTTAAAGCTGATAAATGTCACTGGAAACATGTTGTAGTTGGAGATCTGTATTGTGTGTTGTTTGAGAATAAAGAACACTAATTCAACTATGGCTGTCCTTAGAATTTTAATTATGACTTAATGAAAAATAATTTTCTTTAGTGGTGCAGCCTGACATATGTAACTGAAAATGCCTCTTGAAGAGAGCCAGTGATATTCCTAGCAGGAACTGACTAGCATGCACATGAATATTCCCAGTATGTCTTCTTATGCTCATGGGATCTGATGAATTCACTTTGGTTGGTTGGTCTCAACTGAGGTTTTGACCATTTTGCTTGTCCTTTCTATGAACGTGACATATTATTAAAATTTACTTAGAAATTTGTTTTATACTCAGTCTTGGCTAGAATGTGGACATTATTTTAAAAAAGAAACTAGTGGGCTGTAGAGATGGCTTAGTGGCTTAAGGTGCTGGCTTGCAAAGCCTGATGGCCTGGTTTTGATTCTCCAGTACTCACTTAAAACAAGACTTTCTAAGTGACACATGTATCTGGAGTTACTTTGCAGTGACAGGAGGCTCTGGAATGCCTATATTCATTCTCTTTCTATATGCCTCTTTTTCTCTTTATTGCAAAAAAAAAAAAATCTTTTTTTAATTAGCTCAGACTCATGGGAAGTAGAAAGTTTATGAAGTCACTTGCTGCTGTATCAAACGCTTGCTTGAAAACTCCTAAGGCTTATGAATCTCAAGGATTAGCCATGTTAACAATAGGGATTGTCTTGTTCCAGTTTGCTATAAATATCATTTGAATTTAATCACATATGAAATGGAAAATTTATACTACCATATAATTTGTCCTATGACCAAAAGTTTAACATAATAGACCTCTGACAAATAAGTTAATTTAAATTTGTTGATAAGATAAAGGTGTTTTCAGAATTATTAGTAGACATTTTGATTATATTACATTTTAGCATTGCATGTCCCAAATATAGAAAGTGGGGGGTGACTCTTTTGGAAAAGAAATGGTGGGCATTGTCTATTTGTCTGATTTTTAAATTTCATGGGAAATATAACAGTAACTATTGGACATCAAGGGTGTAAGCATGATGTGTGTGAATGTTTAAAAATATATATTACAGTGGAAAAATACCTGCATTATAAAGCAATCTAAGATATTTGCTTAATATGATTTCAAGTACTATAGGCTTCTGAAATCTATGAAAAGCTAATATATTTAGGTCAATTTAATATGTGTCATACATTTTTCACACACATACACACACATACACACAAAGACCTCTTTCTTTGCCATCTAGAGATATGTGATTTTTTTTAATAAGTTTGAGAAAAAAACACTTTTGAGGGAAATTATCTGAATAAAAAAACTTTTCTGGGTGGGGAAGGGAAGGAATTACCATGGGATTTTTTTTATAATCATGGAAAATGCTAATAAAAATTTTTTAAAAATGTCCAAAAAAACTTTTCATAAGTACACTTTCATCTAATATAAATTAGTAATTCAGAGGGAATGAGCTTTAAGCAATAAGCTTTGGGATGATTAAAGGTCATATTTGCCCATCAATTTAACATACCCAAGATAAGGTCATTCATGTCGGAGCAGTCCATGCAAAACTTGAGCTATGAGATAGTCCCCATTTACTTTAGGTATCAGTCTTAAAAAGACAACTTTCTATATTGTGATAAAGGTCAAATTAATAAAGGATATTTGAAGGAGAGCTAATAGCTGTAACTTCCTTAGCTTATTAATGAAATTGGCTTATTTTTATCATCTGATGCCAGCTGAGGCCTCCTGTTCTCCCCAGCAGTAGGTAACTGCTGCTGTCTTCCATATAGCTCTGGCTAACGTTCCTAAAAAAATCACTGTTAAAATATTTTTGCAAGTAAACTTTACAAGATTTGAAAACAAAAAAAAAAATCTTGGGTTTACATACCTGTGATATGTTATAATAACTGTGCAATGCCTGTCCCTATGAATGACATCATAGTTTTTAGTACAAACATGAATAAATAAAAACTTAATAATATCAAACACATATGTGGAAATCTACACAGGAGACTATACAGTGTGGACAAACTAAACTCTGAAGAGCTTATAATTCATACATTATCATGATGCTCTGTCATATGCCTCTTTAAACATTCATCATAGTTCATGTTTACACCCTTGATTTTCAACAGGTAGTTTAGATTTCCCATGAAATTTAAGACATCAGACAAATACTGAATGTTTGCTATTTCTTTTCCAAAAGAAGCTCCCAAATTGCTTACAGTCAAGAAATACAATTTTATATGTGGTTTCAAGTCTGTACCTCATGCCCAAAATAAATTAAGAAAATAATGAATGATGTTAACCACTGAATTGTCTCCCCAGCCCATAAATAATGAATGATTTTAAAAAGTGCTGGGAGTAGCTGGGCATGGTAGCACATATTTGTAATCCTAGGATTTAGGTGTAGAGATAGGAGGATTGAAAGTTCAAGACCACCCTTCATGATGTAGCAAGTTCAAAGCCAACTTGGGCTACATGAGACCCTGTTTCAAAAATACAACAAACAACAAAAAGAACTAATAGCATAAATATTATTTCTGGTTTCCAGGGTGTGGTGGCTTTATTCAGGTGTCCCCAATAAACATAGATGTTCTGAAAGCTAGGTTCCCAACTGATGGAGATTTGAGAATTAACGCCTCCTGGAGGCAGTGTTATTGTTGGGCGTGGATTTATGGGTATTACAGCCAGTGTCCTCTTGCCAGTATTTGGCATACTCTCCTGTTGCTATTGTCTACCTTATGTTGCCCAGGGGGTGATGTCCACACTCTGCTCATGCCGTTTTCCCCTGCCATCATAGAGCTTCCTCCTCAAGCCTGTAAGGCAAAGTAAACTTCTTTTTTTCCTATAAGCTGCACTTGAATGGGTGATTTCTACCAGCAATGCGAACATGACTGCAACACAGGTGACTTCAGTTTATAACAGTCTTAGTATCATTCATCTAAATGATTATAAAATTATAAAGTATTACAGGAGATTGATAAAAGATAAATCTTATAAGATTTGTATGTAATTAAATGTCGCCAGAAGGCTCTTTATTGGATCCCCATAGATAAAAATGTAAGCACAAATATAAAATCAGAATCTAATTCTTATATGTATACTAACAAGGCTTTCTTAAAGTATTGATCTCCTCCTAGTAAATTTTACTAAATAATTTGCTTTGAAGAACAAGAATTTTTTTTTTAAATTTAATTTATTAGTTTTCTTTTCAGCAAATACAGGCCATTTGGTACCATTGTTTAGGTTCATCCAAGATCTACCCCCTCCCAATGGACCCTCCTTGTTGATGTAAATGGTTCGTGCATTGTGGAGTTAGTTATTGGTATGATAAATGTCTCTGCATATCATGACCCAACATGTGACTCTGACATTCTTTCGGCCCCTCTTCCACAAAATTTCTCTTAGCCATGTTGGGTTCACTTTTTGTCTGCTTCAGGGCTGAGGTGTTGGGGCCTCTAAGGCTCTGGCTCTCTGATTTGGTAGGAGTTGATTTTTCTCTGTGTTGGTCTCCTTCCCCTTTGTGCTGGTATCTGGTTCATCAGGAAAACAGCACCCTTGCTTCTTTCGCCAACTATTCTTTAGTTTAAGTCGGGCCTCTTTTGAGGTATGTTGGGGCAGCTCTCTCCTTAGGAACTGCATTTATCTGAAAAAGAGAAGCACATTCTCCAACGGAGAGTAAGTTAGCAATAAAATTGAGATAACACTTACTTTTTTGATGGAGAGTTTAATAGGTATAGGCCCTCTTGTACCCCATGATTGATGGTAGCTTGATATTGGAGAGTGGGCTTATGTTTGGATATGGTTATGACTTGTTTCCCAGCTCCAGCTATGGGTCTTCTACCACTGAGGGGATCAGTTAGCCAAATTAAGAGCAATTGATTCCTCACCATGGCTGTGTGCCACTATTGCACTTGTGTGGGCATCACATCATGTTATTTGTTGCTAATTAGGTTAGATCATGAGTTGCTTGGACAGATATTGGTCATTTCCCCCAGTCACCCAGCACCTTCTGGCACTAGACAAGCTGACTGTCTGGGGTCTGACTCTCTCCTGGGTTCCAGCCATGCCATTCGATTTTACTTGTCAGCTGCGTATGGAGTCTTCGGCAACAGGGTCTTACCACTGACCTTTTGTGGGTCATCAAGTACTGTGACAAAAAGTCTGGCATTGTTTTAGGAAACCTTGTAGGTTCCTCTGATCAAAAGCTCATTGTGGATGATAGCCCCATGCTGGTAGTGGGGGTTACAAGTCAGTGCCCACTAAGAAAATGGGGAAAAACATAACTAATATACAAGATTTAGAGAGTTGGGGGGAGAGGAGGGGGAGGGAGGGAAGATGGAGAAGATTTAGGTTAGCCTTGATCCTACCCTCTCCAGTGTCTTGTGGTTCAGGTGTTTCCTGTAAGAGACTAGTGAAGGTTAGGCCTTTGGTCTGTCTTTTAGGAAGTAAAATTTTATGGTACCATTGCCGTTTGGGTCCAGATTACTGTTTTCCACCCTTCAATGCCCTCCCTGCATTCCCCATCCATCCTATTGTCTAATCCATGAGGTGCTTGCTGGGTATGTAAGGTATCTTGGGTAGATTCAGGTTAGGTGTTGTAGATGAGTGAGACTATGTGTCGATTTTTTTTTTTTTTTTCTGAGATTTGGTAAGTTCACTGAGAATGATTTATTACAGGTTCAACCATTTTTCCTCAAATTTCTTTGTGTCGTTTTTTCTTACTGCTGTATAGAATTCCATTGTGTAGATATACCACATCTTTGTTATCCATTCTTCTAATGATGGACATCTGGGTTGATTCTAGCTTTTAGCTATTATGAATTGAGCCGCTACAAACATAGTTGAGCAAATCTCTCTGGCCTGTGGTTTGAAGGTTTTAAGGTAGATGCCCAGTAAGGGAATAACTGGGTCTGTTGGTATTTCTATAGTCAGCTTTTTCAGGAGTCTCCATATTGCTTTCCAAAGTGGTTGTACCATCCTACATTCCCACCAACAGCGAATGAGTGTCCCTACTTCTCCACATCCTCACCAGCATTTATTTTCATTTGATTTTTTGATGTTGGCTATCCTTATTGGGATAAGGTGGAATCTCATAGTTGTTTTAATTTGCATTTCTCTGATGATTAGGGATGATGAACATTTTTTTAAGTGTGTGTTTGCCATTTGTATATCTTCCTCTGTGAACTGCCTGTTCAACCTGTGCCCCATTTTGTGAGTGGAGTGTTTGTCTTCTTATTGTTTAGAATTTTGAGTTCTTTGTAGATTCTTGAGATTAGGCCTCTATCATTTGAATAACCTGCAAATATTTTCTCCCATTCTGTGGGTATTCTATTGGCTTTGCTTATTATATGCTTGTGTGTAAGGAAACTCTTCAGCTTCATATGATCCCGTTGGTTGAGTTACTGTTTAAGAACATGAGCCACTGGGGTTTTGTTCAGGAAGTCTTTTTCCATTCGTATATCATGGAAAGTACTTCCTAAATTTTCTTCCAGTAGTATTCAAGTTTCTGGTCTTATGTTGAGGTCTTTGATCCATTAGGATTTGAGTGTAGTGCATGGTGAAATGGGTGGATCCAGTTTTAGTTTCCTGCATGTGGTTATGCAGTTTCTCCAGCACCATTTGTTCAAGATGCTTTCTTTTTTCCAGCCTATATTGTTCAGGCCTTTGTCGAATATCAAGTAGCTATAGTTGCTTGACCCAAAATGCGGGTCCTCAAGTCTATTCCATTGGTCTATACTCCTGTTTTTATGCCAGTACCATGCTGTTTTTATTACTGTGTCTTTGTAGTATAGCTTTAGATCAGGTATGGTGATACCACCAGAGGTATTTCTTTTGCTGAGGATATGTTTGGATATACAAGGCCTTCTGCCTAACCATATGAAATTTGAGATCATTTTTTCTATCTCTGTGAAGGACACTGTAGGGATTTTAATTGGAATTGCCTTAAATCTATATATTGCCTTTGGTAGGATTGTCATTTTCACAATGTTAATTCTGCCTATCCAGGAGCATGGGAAGCCTTTCCATCTTCTTATGTCCTCCTCAGTTTTTTTTTTTTGAGAGTTTTTCTATTTTCATTGTATAGATCTTTTACTTCCTTGGTTAATGTTATTCCAAGGTATTTAATGTATTTATTTATGTTTGCTATTGAAAATGGGACTATGTCCCTTATTTCTTTTTCTGTATCTTTGTCATTTGCATACAGAAATGCTGCCGATTTTTGTGCATTGATTTTGGGTCCTACTACTTTGCTATAGGAGTTAATGACATTCAGGAGTTTTGGGATGGAGTCTCTCGGGTCTCTTACATATACAATCATGTCATCAATGAATAGAGCTAACTTAACTTCTTTCTTTACAAATTGTATCCTTTTATTTCCTTCTCCTGTCTTATTGCTTGAGATAGGACTTCCAAAACTATATTGAAAAGCAGAGGTGAGAGAGGACATCCCTGTCTTGTTCCTGATCTTAATGGGAATTCCTCCAGTCTCTCTCCAATAAGTATTATTTGGGCCTTTGGAGCTTTGTATATGGCCTTTATTATGTTGAGATGTGAACCGGCCATGCGGATTCTCTCCAATGTTTTGATCATGAAGTGATGTTGTATCTTCTCAAAGGCCTTTTCTGCATCTATCGAAATGATCATGTGGTTTTTATGTTTAAGGTTGTTTATGTGGTGTATTACATTGAAAGATTTTCATAAGTTGAACCACCCTTGGGTTCCTGGCATAAATCCCACTTGGTCAAGGTGGATAATGCTTTTGATTTGTTGTTTGATTCGGTTTGTGAGTATGTTGTTCAGGATCTTTGCATCTATGTTCATTAGAGAAACAGGCCGGTAGTTTTCTTTTCTTGTGGCATCTCTGCCTGGTATTGGGATGAGGGTGATACTAGCTTCATAGAAGGAGTTGGGTAGCTCTCCCTGTTCTTCAATTGTGTGGCACAGTTTTAGGAAGATTGGTTTGCGTTCTTCCATGAAGGTTTGTTAAAATTCGGCTGGGAATCCATCTGATCAAGGACTCTTCTTTTTGGGGAGGTTTTTTATTACTTTTTCAATCTCCATAATTGTGATGGGTTAATTGAGGTGATTAATCTGCTCTGAGTTTAGCTTTGGTTGATGATATTCATCCAGGAATTTATCCATCTCCTCCACATTTTACAGTTTTGTGGATTAGAGGTTTTTGAAATAAGTCTTGATGATTCTCCCAATTTTACTTATGTCTGTTGTGATCTCTCCTTTTTCATTTTGAATTTTGTTAATTTGGAGTCTCTCCTTCTGCCAGAGGTTTGTCAATCTTGTTTATTTTTTCAAAGAACCAGCTCTTTGTGTTGTCAATTGCCTTAATTTTTTCCTTGGTTTCCAATTGAATAATTTCTGCTCTGATTTTAATTATTTCTTTCCTTCTGGAGCTCTTTGGGTTGGACTTTTCTTGTTTTTCCAGGCCTTTAGGTGGAAGCTTAGGCTATTGATTTGGGATCTTTCTGTCTTTTTTATGAAGGCATTGAGTGCTATGAATTTGCCCCTGAAGACTGCCTTCATTGTGTTTCATAAGTTTTGGTATGATGTGTTCTCATTGTCATTCAATTCCAGGAATTTTGCAATTTCATTTTTTATTTCCTCCACTATGCATTTATTGTTTAAGAGTGTGCTGTTCAGTTTCCAGGTGCCGTTGGGATTCTTGGTGGGTCTTTTGTTGTTGATTTCTAGCAATATAGCATTGTGATCTGATATCATGCAGGGAATTATGTCAATTTTCCTAAATATGTGGAGGCAGTCCTTGTTACCCAGTATATGGTCTATTTTAGAGAATGCTCCATGGACTGCTGAGAAGAATGTGTAGTCTGTGGATTTGGGATGGAAAGTTCTGTAGATGTCTGTTAGGTCTAAGTGTTCTATGGTTTTGTTGAGCTCTCTTACTTCACTGTTGAGTTTCTCTTTGGATGATCTGTCTATTACTGATAATGGTGTGTTGAAGTGCCCAGCTATGATGGTGTTGGTGGTTATTTCTGTTTTATTGTCAAGTAGGTTTTGTTTTATGTACTGTGGTACCCCTGTGTTTGGTGCATACAGATTTATGATTGTAATATCTTCTTGATGGACTGTTCCCTTGATAAGTAGGAAGTTGCCTTCTTTGTCTTTTTTGATTATTTTTGGTTTGAAGTAAATTTTATCTGATATTAATATGGCTACACCTGCTTGTTTTGTATTCCCATTTGGTTGGAATATTGTTTTCCACCCTTCACCCTAAGGAGGTTTCTGTCTTTAGTGGTAAGGTGGGTTTATTTAAGGCAACAGATTGAGGGGTCTAATTGTTTGATCCACAGTTAGCTTGTGTCTCTTGATGGATGAATTAAGGCCATTAATATTTAGGGTAATGACTGAGATTTGATTTGATCCTTGCTGTGATGTGATGGTAGAGGTGTGTTGATGTTTTCATGGAATTTGAATTTTTTTGTATCTACTCTGGGTTTGGTTGTTGTGATCTGCTTCTTGTAGGCATTTGTGTTTGGTGATTTGTTTCTTTTCTTCTTCTTTTTTTTAATCTAATTATTTATTTATTTATTTTATTTATTTTTTTAATTAACATTTTCCATGATTATAAAATATATCCCATGGTAATTCCCTCCCTCCCCACCCCCACGCTTTCCCGTTTCAAATTCCATTCTCCATCATATTACCTCCCCATTACAATCATTGTAATTACATATATACAATATCAACCTATTAAGTATCCTACTCCCTTCCTTTCTCCACCCTTTGTGTCTCCTTTTCAACTTACTGGCCTCTGCTACTAAGTATTTTCATTCTCACGCAAAAGCCCAGTCATCTGTAGCTAGGATCCACATATAAGAGAGAACATGTGGCGCTTGGCTTTCTGGGCCTGGGTTACCTGACTTAGTATAATACTTTCCAGGTCCATCCATTTTTCTGCAAATTTCATAACTTCATTTTTCTTTACCGCTGAGTAGAACTCCATTGTATAAATGTACCACATCTTCATTATCCACTCGTCTGTTGAGGGACATCTAGGCTGGTTCCATTTCCCAGCTATTATAAATTGACCAGCAATAAACATGGTTGAGCATGTACTTCTAAGGAAATGAGATGAGTCCTTTGGATATATGCCTACGAGCGCTATAGTTGGGTCATATGGTAGATCAATCTCTAGCTGCTTTAGGAACCTCCACACTGTTTTCCACAATGGCTGGACCAGATTGCATTCCCACCAGCAGTGCAGAAGGGTTCCTTTTTTTCCACATCCCTGCCAACATTTATAATCATTTGTTTTCATGATGGTGGCCAATCTGACAGGAGTGAGATGGAATCTCAATGTAGTTTTAATCTGCATTTCCCTGATGACTAGTGACGTAGAACATTTTTTTAGATGCTTATATGCCATTCGTATTTCTTCCTTTGAGAACTCTCTATTTAGCTCCTTAGGCCATTTTTTGATTGGCTTGTTTGATTCCTTATTATTTAACTTTTGAGTTCTTTGTATATCCTAGATATTAATCCTCTATCAGATATATAGCTGGCGAAGATTTTTTCCCATTCTGTAGGTTGCCTCTTTGCTTTTTTCACTGTGTCCTTTGCGGTGCAAAATCTTTGTAATTTCATTAGGTCCCAGTGGTTAATCTGTGGTTTTATTGCCTGAGCAATTGGGGTTGTATTCAGAAAGTCATTGCCAAGACCAATATGTTGAAGGGTTTCCCCTACTTTTTCCTCTAGCAGTTTCAAAGTTACCGGTCTGATGTTAAGGTCTTTAATCTATTTGGACTTAATTCTTGTGCATGGCGAGAGAGAAGAATCTATTTTCATCCTTCTGCAGATATTTATCCAGTTTTCAAAACACCCTTTGCTGAAGAGGCTGTCTCTTCTCCAATGAGTATTTTTGGCATTTTTATCGAATATCAGGTGGCTATAGCTACTTGGGCTTACATCTGGGTCCTCTATTCTGTTCCACTGATCTACATGTCTGTTTTTGTGCCAGTACCATGCTGTTTTTGTTACTATGGCTCTGTAGTATAGGTTAAAATCAGGTATGGTGATACCACCAGCCTCTTTTTTGTTGCTCAGTATTATTTTAGATATTCGAGGTTTTTTGTGATTCCAAATGAATTTTTGGATTGTTTTTTCTATTTCCATGAAGAAAGCCTTTGGAATTTTGATAGGGATTGCATTAAATGTGTAGATTGCTTTAGGTAAGATTGCAATTTTCACGATATTGATTCTTCCAATCCAGGAACAAGGGATGTTTCTCCACTTTCTAGTGTCTTCTGCAATTTCTCGCTTGAGTGTTTTAAAGTTCTCATTGTATAGATTCTTTACTTCCTTGGTTAGGTTTATTCCAAGGTATTTTATTTTTTTTGATGCAATTGTGAATGGGAGTGATTCTCTGATTTCATCCTCTGTGTGTTTGTTGTTAGCATATATGAAGGCTACTGATTTCTGTGTATTTATTTTGTATCCTGCTACATTGCTGTAGGTTTTGATCAGCTCTAACAGCTTGCTAGTAGACTCTTTAGGGTCCTTTATGTATAGAATCATGTCATCTGCAAATAATGATAACTTGATTTCTTCCTTTCCAATTTGTATCCCTTTTATGTGTATCTCTTGCCTTATTGCTATGGCTAAGACTTCCAAAACTATATTAAATAGAAGTGGGTCAGTGGACACCCTTGTCTTGTTCCTGATTTTAGTGGAAAAGCTTCCAGTTTTTCCCCATTTACTAATATGTTGGCTGTAGGCTTGTCATAAATAGCCTTTATTATATTGAGATATGTTCCTTCTATTCCCAGTCTCTGTAGGACTTTTATCATGAAGGGATGTTGGATTTTGTCAAATGCTTTCTCTGCATCTAATGAGATGATCATGTGATTTTTGTCCTTCAACCCGTTTATGTAATGTATTACATTTATAGATTTGCGTATGTTGAACCATCCCTGCATCTCTGGGATAAAGCCTACTTGGTCAGGGTGAATGATCTTTTTGATATACTCTTGTATTCTGTTTGCCAATATTTTGTTGAGAATTTTTGCATCTATGTTCATGAGGGAGATTGGTCTGTAATTTTCTTTTTTTGTTCTATCTTTGCCTGGTTTTGGTATCAGGGTGATGCTGGCCTCATAGAAGGAGTTTGGTAGAATTCCTTCTTTTTCTATTTCCTGGAAAAGCTTAAGAAGCAATGGTGTTAGCTCTTCCTTAAAAGTCTGGTAAAATTCAGCAGTGAATCCATCCGGGCCTGGGCTTTTTTTAGTTGGGAGATTATTGATAACTGTTCGGATCTCCATGTTTGTTATAGGTCTATTTAAGTGATTAATCTCATTTTGATTTAATTTAGGTAGGTCATATAGATCAAGGAAATCATCCATTTCTTTCAGATTTTCATACTTTGTGGAGTATATGCTTTTATAGTATGTCCCTATAATTTTTTGAATTTCTCTGGAATCTGTTGTGATGTTACCTTGTTCATCTCTGATTTTATTAATTTGTGTCTCTTCTCTCTTTCTTTTGGTCAGATTTGCTAAGGGTTTATCAATCTTGTTTATCCTTTCAAAGAAGCAACTCTTTGTTTCATTAATTCTTTGGATTGTTCTTTTTGTTTCTATTTCATTAATTTCTGCCCTAATCTTTATTATTTCTTCCCGTCTACTACTTTTTGGTTTGCCTTGTTCTTCTTTTTCCAAGGCTTTAAGGCGAAGCATTAGGTCGTTTACTTGCGACCTTTCTAATTTCTTAATCTAGGCACTTAAGGCTATAAATTTACCTCTTAGAACTGCCTTCATTGTGTCCCAGAGATTTTGGTATGTTGTGTTCTCATTATCATTTGACTCTATAAATTTTTGATTTCCTTTTTGATTTCTTCATTGACCCACTCATCATTTAGTAGTGTATTGTTTAGTTTCCATGATTTTGTGTATGCTCTATAGCCTTTCTTGCTACTGATTTGTAGTTTAATTCCATTGTGGTCAGATAGAATGCAAGGAATTATTTCAATTTTCCTGAATTTGTTAAGATTTGCTTTGTGTCCTAATATATGGTCTATTTTAGAGAATGTTCCATGTGCTGCTGAAAAGAATGTATATTCTGCAGCCTTTGGATGAAATGTCCTGTATATATCTGTTAGGTCCATTCCTTCTATGACCTCATTTAGTCCAGATGCCTCTCTGTTTATTCTTTCCCTGGATGACCTGTCAATTGATGAGAGTGGGGTGTTAAAGTCACCCACCACCACTGTGTTTGGTGTTATCTGTGACCTTAGTTCTAATAGTGTTTGTTTGACGAATTTGGGAGCCCCCATGTTAGGTGCATATATGTTTAGGATTGTAATGTCCGCCTGTTGGAGTGTGCCCTTAATCAATATAAAGTGACCTTCCTTATCTTTCTTGACTAACATCGGACTAAAGTCTACCCTGTCTGATATTAGGATAGCAACCCCTGCTTGTTTTCTAGGCCCATTTGCTTGAAACACCATCTTCCAACCTTTCACCCTAAGATAATGTCTATCCTTTGTAGAAAGGTGAGTTTCTTGGAGACAACAAATTGTAGGATCCTGCTTTTTAACCCAGTCTGCTAATCTATGTCTTTTTGTTGGGGCATTGAGACCTTTGATATTAAGAGATATTATTGAAAGGTGTGTATTTATGTTTGCCATTTGTGTGTGTGTGTGTGTGTGTGTGTGTGTGTGTGTGTGTGTGTTACTTGTTCTACCTGTGCTCTCTTCTGTTAACTGGTATTTGAGTATAGCTGGTTTTTTCTAGGTTCCTTATATGTGTGCTTTTCCTTTTGTTCAGCATGGAGGATTCTATCAAGTATTTTCTGTAGAGCTGGTTTTGTCTTCAAATACTCCTTTAACCTGCTTTTGTCATGGAATGTCTTTATTTCTCCATCTATTTGAATGGATAACTTTGCAGGGTAAAGTAACCTTGGTTGACAGTTGTTATCTTTCAGAACTTGGAATATATCACTCCAAGCCCTTCTGGCTTTAAAAGTTTGTGTTGAATAATCTGCTGTAATCCTGATGGGCTTGCTTTTGTAGGTAACTTGATTTTTCTCTCTAACTGCTTTCAATATTTTTTCTTTGGTTTGTGTGTTTGGAAGTTTGATTATAATGTGGCGAGGAGAGGTTCTTTCTGGGTTTTGTCTGGCTGGGGTTCTAAAGGCTTCCTGTATCTGTATTGGCACCTCTTTCCCAATTTGGGGGAAATTTTCCTCTATGATTTTGTTGAAGATGCCTACTATGCCTCTGGAGTGGATTTCTTCTCCTTCTACTATGCCCTGAATTCTTATATTGGATCTTTTCATAGTGTCCCGAATATCTTGAAATTCCCACTCATACTTTTCTATAAGTTTGTCTTTCTCTTTGTTGGACTGCATTAGGTCTGCCACCTGGTCTTCTATCTTAGATATTCTGTCCTCTCCCTCATCCATCCTACTGGTGAGATTTTCTACAGAGTTTTTTATTTCATTAACTGTGCTCTTCATTGCTAGTAATTCTGACTGGTTTTTCTTTATTATTTCTATTTCCCTATTTATGTCTTGTATTGCCTTCTTTATTTCATTAAATTGGTGTCCTGCCTCTTCTTTGATTCCTTTGATTTCCTCTTTGATTTCTTCTTTGATTATTTTCATGTGTTCTTTGACCTCTTTGAACATATTTATAATTATTCTTTTGAACTCTTTCTCAGGTATTTCCTCTAACTGTTTCTCACTGGAGGACATTTCTGATGCATTAATACTTTTAGGTGGATTTATATCGTCTTGCTTTTTAGTGTTTCTTGTGTTATAATGTATATATTTTTGCATCTTGGATTAAGTTAATGCTTGGATTTTCTAGCTAGCTGTGTAGTCTTAGCTGTATCAATTGATTTGATGTAATATATTTTCAGGGTAGGACCTTAAGGTATTAGGTGTGGTTCTTAAGACTCTCAGAGTATCTACAATGATGTTCTTAGGGGTTGAGTTTCCCTGCTATTGGAGTATTCAAGCAGGCTGAGTGGAATAAAATACAGGTAGATTCTAAAATTTAACTAAACACTGTACACATTCAATCAAAAACAGCCCCGGGTATGTATGCAAGAGTAGTTATTATAATGGCCAGATCCTCTATCAACAAAGAGGTTTAGATTTCTGGTCTGTTGAGGTATCCAAGTCAGCTTGTGACCAAGTGAGACCCTTCCCTGGTGCAATCCCAGTTACCTTGGGTGATTTTGGTCTCAGTCAAGTTGCTGCCTGGGTCGTCGGGCTGCTGTTCTGATTTCTGGAGCTGGGCACTTGCTTTTCCTACAGGGCAAACTGAGCCGCTGCTGCTGCCTCTGCTGATATCGTAGCTGCCACCACCGGAGCCACCCCCGCTGCTGAAGCTGCTGCTGCCGTGTCCACCGCCGCTGCTCCCCCCGAAGCCGCTGCTGCGGGATCTGACGCCGCTGCCGCTCCTGGGTCCGCTGCTGCTGGGGCCGCTGGTACCGGTGCTGGAGCCGCTGAAGTTGCTGCCGAACTCTGCTCCTGCTTGGGTCCCGCCGTCAGCCCAAGTTGGCGTGGCCGGTCCCGGGCCACTGCTGTGTTCGCTGGAGCTGGGTTCAGGCATTGGGGTAGGGGAGGGGAGGGAGCTGCGGCTGCTCTGGTTGTCTTGCTGCTCCACGTGTGCTTCTACCTCGCGGTCTTCTCCTCCGCTGCTCGCTGCCGCTCTCCCCTCACGTTTCCCGAGTTGCAGAGAGCGCAGTGCGAGGGGAAAATCCCGCACCTGGCTTCTCCTGCGGCTCGAGCCGAGAGTCTGGCGGCTTTCTGCTGTGCCGCGGTTGCAGCGATTGGCCGAGCTGCCGGAGCCGCCCTTCCCACCTGTGCAGGCTCTGGATGCTCTATAACTCTTCCACTTCTCCGCTGCCGCCTCAATTTCCTATACACCTCACTTTTTAGTAAAAGTGTGTATTCTGCTGAGTTTTTTTGGTCTTTTTCCCCCCTAGGCTGCTTTGGCGTGGTACCTACGCCGCCATCTTAACCGGAAGTCCTTGTTTCTTTTTTGTGGAGAATTTCCTGGAATACTTTCTGTAGATTTGGTTTTGTGTTCATATAATTATAAACCTGAGATTTGTCATGGAAAGTTTTTCTTTCACCATCAGTTATGAGGGAGACTTTTGCTGGGTAGAGTAGTTTGGGTTGGAAGCCATAGTTTCTTAGAGGTTTGAGAGTTTCATTCTAGGCCCTTCTAGTTTTCAGGGTTTCCATTGAGAAGTCGGAAGTAATTCTGATGGGGTTTCCTTTGAAAGTGGTGTGCTGTTTTTCCCTAGCTGCTTTTAGGATTTTCTCTTTGGTGGCACTGTTTAGAGTCTTAATGATAATATGTCTTGGGGAGTTTCTCCTTTGGTCCAGTCTATTTGGAGTTCTGTTCACTTCTTGTATCCTGATGGGCCTTTCCTTTAAGAGACTGGGGAAGTTTTCTTCAATTATTGTGTTAAATAAGTTCTCCATGCCTTTGGTCTGAAATTCTTCTACTTCTGGTATTCCAGTGATTCTGATATTAGGTCATTTAAGTGTATCCCACAATTCCCTCATGTTCTGTTCACAGGAACTTTTGAACTTACTGAAATTTTTGAATTCTTAAACTGTTTCTTTCATCCTGTCTTCCACTTCAGAGTTTCTATCCTCCACTTCGCTGATTCTATCCTTGAGAGCCTCTAGTGAGTTTTGGACTTGTTCAATTAAGTTTGCATTTTCTATTACTTTCCTATGTATCACTTCCATCACTCTGTCCAGCTGTCTTTTCACCTCATTTTCTGATTTTCTTGATGATTCTTGGAATTCATCTTTGCATTTCTTTATGTATTCATTTAGTGTGGCCAGCTGACTTTTAAGGTCCTCTTTTTTTTCACTCTCCCTCAACTCTCTTAGCTCTCTTTGAATTCCTTCCAATGTCTTATCATATTGCTCTAGCTTAGTGATGGTCGCATCCACACGATTATTGGTCCTTTGTTGCTTTCCTGCAAGTTCTAGCAGTAGGTTGGTTAGGGTTGCATTGCTCATAGCTTCCACTTGACGTTCTGATCCTGAAAACTCTTCTATGTTTTGGTTAGATGTCATCCTTGTTGGACTGGGTGATCTATCTGGATTTTCTTGCATCTTATATTTCATGTTTTTTCTTTTGCGCTGTGGTCTACCATGACAGTGTATGAGCAGGTAGGTGGGTGGACCAGCCGGGGCTCTAGCACAATGAGACTCCAAGGCAGCCTGAGGCAGTTGCCAAGCAGCCTGGGTTTTGGCTCTCTCTTGCCAAAGTTGCCTATCTACTACCTGACAGGGGCGCCAAAGTTTCCTGAATTCTCACCCAGTAATGCACCAAAGCTGCCTGCCTTTGGGCTTGGAAGGGGACTGAGGTAGCAAGTCCTGAAGCTGTCCGAACTCTGGCTGGGAACACTGGGGCCTGCAAACTGTCTGCACTCTCCCACCACAGGGGAGTGGGGGATGGGCGGCGATGGACAGGTAGGGGATGGCACCTGAGCTGGCTCTACTGACTCACTGTGGGCTTGTGTGGCCCTTGCTGTGGGACTGGGCCTGCTGCCCTTGAAATTGTAGTGCAGAGGCAGCTGCTGTGTACATGGGAATGGGGCACAGCAGAGGCTGGCCGGAGGGTGCGCAATCGGAGCACAGCAGCTGGGGGTCTGGCGGCCACCTGATCCTAGCCGCAGTGGTCACTGCGGGTGTGTGAACCGGCTCGGCAGGCCAGCGTGAGTGATCAGAGCACTACAGCAGAGGTTCCCGCAGGTTTGGAAATCCCCACGGGTATGCAAAGGGAGCACAGCAGTGGAGAGCCCCGCAGGTGTGTGATCAGAGCACAGCGCAGTGGGCTGGCGGGTGCACAATCAGAGCACAGCTTCTTGGGGCACGGGGTGTGGCGGCTGTATGGGGGGGTAGACTATCCACCAGAGAGGGGATCCGCGATTCCCTGGTTTTCCCCACTCTGTGCCCTCCCACTGGCAAGAAGACCCTGATAACCCTTAATTTCTTGCCTTTCTTTCCCCAGTATTTGCAGCACAGCTAGGCAGTCTCCATCCTGGCCACACTCGATCAAAGAATTTTTATATTGAGATTATTTATTGTGTTTTCTGCTATTGGTATTTTTGACTGCTTTAGGAAATTAAATATTAACAAAATTAATATTTACTTAATAATTAGCTTTAAAGTCTTAAATAAAGTATGAAGGATTGATAAATCGCTCAGTGATTAAAGATGTTTGATTGCAAACCCTTACAACCTGAGTTCAATTGCTCAGTAAACATGGAAGGCCAGATTCATGGAATGGCACATGCATCTGGAATGCAGCAGAAGCAGTAAGAGGGCCTGGTGCACCACAACTATCTATCTATCTATCTGTTTGTCTGTCTGTCTGTCTATCTACCTATCATCTATCTATCTATCTCCTATTTCTTTCTGCACACAAATAAATAAATATTTTAACAACTAAAAATGAATAGTTTGACTTGTAAGTTTACTTAAATGAGCTACTGTACATATATTATAATGCATATAATTTATGTTATAATTATAATATATACTATAGATTAAGTAAATACAAGATATATGTAATAGATAAAGCCTGATGTCCTAATATAATGATTACTACCTGAATATGCTATTTAAAATAACTAATTTTTGTTTGCTGAATTACTAAAGCCTCTACATCATTATTGTAGTCATTTTAGTTAACACTAACCATAGCTGTATAAATGAGAAAGGGGAACTTTTACTTTATTTATCCTCATTTCAAAGTGAATTTAAAATTAAGATTTTTAATGTAAGAGTGCTATTTTATGGAGGTGATCTCAATTTTTAATCAGTAATATGTGCTTAAAGAATGCTTAAGCGATCAATAGAAACCAAACAAAAACAAATACAGGCTAATTATTAAAACACAATTCTTGGCTGAAGACATGGATTGGAGGTTAAGGGTACTTCCTGTGCAGGCATGGGGGTCTAAGTGGGCCTGAAAGATCACTCCAGCTTGCTTCCCAGGGCCAGCATAGACAGATATTGTTCTACATATCTGTAACACCAGTCCCATAAGGGAACAGAGCCCCAAGGATCACCAGAGCTTGAGAAAAAGCAGCAAGCACCAGGATAAGTAAGAGACTCCTGCTCAGTAAGAACAGAAGAGTGATGAAGCTGGAGATATAGCTGTTGAAGATTTTCCCCCATTTTCTGGGATATCTATTGTCTCTGTTGATGATTTGCTTGTTTGTACAGTAGTTTTTTAGTTTCATGAGTTCCCAGTGGTTGAGTATTAATCTAATTTCCTGTGCTACTGAGGTTATATTCAGAAAGTCTTTCCCTATGCCTAGATGGTTGAGTGTTCTCCTTGCTTTTGATTTTAGTTGTGATAGTATTTCAGGTCTTATATTGAGGTTCTTAGTCCATTTAGAGTTGACCTTTTATGCAGGGTGAAAGAAGTCAGTCTAATTTCATTCTTCAACATGTGGTTATTCAATTTATCCAGCACCATTTGTTGAAGATGCTGTCCTTTCGCCAGGGTGCACTTTAATCCCTTTGTCAAAATGAGGTAGCTGCAGTTGCTTGGATATAGAGATGGGTGTTTTATTGCATTGATATGTGTGTCTGTTTTGTGCTAATACCATGATGTCTCAGTTACTATAGCTTTGTGGTATAGCTTATAATCAGGTAAGGGGATAACACCAGATGTTTTCCTTTTGTTTAGGATAGTTTTGACTATCTGAAGACTTCTGTTCTTCCATATGGATTTTGAGACTAATTTTTCTATCTCTGTGAGGAACATTGCTGGAATATTTGTTGGAATTGCACTGAATCTGTATATTGCCTTAGGTTGGACGGCCATTTCCACAATATTATTTTTTTCCAATTCATGAGCAATAGAGATCTTTCCATCTTCTTGTGTCCACCTCAATTACTTTTTTCACTGTTTTGTTTGTATAGGTCTTTCACTTCCTTGGTTAGTGATATTCTAAGGTATTTTTTTTTTTGTGGTTAAAAATGGAATAGTGTGGGCTGGAGAGATGGCTTAGCAGTTAAGCATTTGCCTGTGAATCATAAGGACCCTGGTTCAAGGCTTGATTCCTCAGGACCCACATTAGCCAGATGCCAAGGATCCATGCATCTGGAGTCTGTTTCCAGTGGCTGGAAAGCCTGGCATGCCCAATTTCTCTCTCTGCCTCTTTCTCTTTCTGACTGTCGCTCTCAAATAAATAAATAAAAATAAACAAAAAAATTTAAAAATGGGATAGTGTTACTTATCTCTTTATCATTGACCTATGGGAAAGCTACTGATTTTTGTGTATTGAGTTTGTATTATGTCACTTTATTGAAAGAATTTATCACTTTTAGATGATTTTTGGTGTAGCATTTTGGGTTACTTATATATAATGTCATGTCATCTACAAAGCGAGCTAATTTGAGTTCTTCATTACCAATTTGTATCCCCTTCGTTTGTTTCTCTTGCCTTATTGCTTGAGTTAAAACGTCAGGTATTATGTTGAAAAGCAATGGTGAGATTGGGGACCCTTGTCTTGTTCTAGACTTTAATAGGAATGGTTCAAGTTGGTCCCCAGTTAGTGTGATCTGGGCCTTAAATACATTATAAATAGCCTTTGAAAAGTTAAGGTATGGTCCCTCCATCCCCAGTCTCTTCAATGTTTTAATCATGGAAGGGTGTTGCATTTTGTCAAAGGCCTTTTCTGCATCTATTGAAATAATAATGTGATTTTTTTGTTTATTTATGTGATGACATATATTTTTCATTAAACCTGCATCACTGAGATGAAACCTACTTGATCAAGGTGGTTAATATGTTAGATGTGTTCTGGAGTTTGGTTTTTGAGGATTTTATTGACTTTTGCATCTAAGCTCATTAAGTATATCAGTCTATAATTTTCTATTTTTGTTGAGTCTCTGTCTGGGTTAGGTAGTACAGTAATAACAGAAAAATGGTGGCTTCATGGAAGGAGTTTGGGAGCAGTCCCTCATTTTCAATTGTGAAAAATAATTTGAGAAGTGGTTTGAGTTCTGGAATGAATGTTTGGTAGAACTAAACTATGAATCCATCTAGTCCTGACCTTTTTTATGTTGAGAGTTTTTAATTATTTTTTTCAGTTTTGTTACAAGTAATGGGTTTGTTTTAGAAGTCAATCTGTTCTGGATTTAATTTTGGAAGGTGATATCAATCAAAGAATTCATACATTTCTTCCACATTTTCCAATTTCGTGGAAAACAGGTTTTTTGAAATATGGTCTGATGATTCTTTCAATTTCACTCAGCATCACTTTTGATGTCTCCATTTTCATTTCAAATCTTGTTGGTTTGTGTATTCTGTTTTATCTTTTGATCAATTTTGCCATTGGCTTATCAATATTGTTTATTTTTTGAAGAGAAGCTCTTTGTTTCATCATTTTTTTGTTTACCTTATTTCTAATTCATTGATTTCTGCTTTGATAATTGATCATTTCTTTTCTCTGGGACTTTTGGGTTTGGTCTGTATTATTTTTTTACAGTATCTTCAAATGGATGTTAAAGTTATTTATTTGAGATATTTCTGTTTTTATAATGTAAGCATTTAGTGCTATAAACTTCCATCTTAGAACTTCCCTCATTGTGTTCCATTTAATTTTGGTATGTTGTGCTTTCATTGTCATTCAGTTCAATAAACTTATGAATTTCCTTTCTGATTTCTTCAACAACCCCTTAAGTATTTAATAGTGAGTTGGAAGCCGGGCGTGGTGGCGCACGCCTTTAATCCCAGCACCCGGGAGGCAGAGGTAGGAGGATTGCTGTGAGTTCGAGGCCACCCTGAGACTCCATAGTGAATTCCAGGTCAGCCTGGGCTACAGTGAGACCCTATGTCAAAAAACCAAAAAAAAAAAAAAAAAAATAGTGAGTTGGAAACTTACAGATAAGATGGAGGCATAGGAGCCATGCCAAAACAGCCTAGGGAGGGATTTAAGAAAAACTACAGCAAAATATATTCTTCTGAAAAGTAAAAGAGTATAGGTTAGACACAGCAGAGAAGCAGGAAAGATCAAGATCCATCAGAAAGGAGGAAAAGAGCAAGAGGCAAATGTGCCCCACCAATCTTTGTGATCTTCAGTTCCACCTGGCACCAGGCACCAGACACACCAAGTGGCAGCAGCAGCTACCAAACAAGGGGATTTACCAACCTCATCAGCCTCCTTGCAAAGTCAGGAAAACTGAAGGAAAGACAGCTGAGATCAACTAAGGATCTAATGAAGGGGATACATGCAGGACAGCATGATCAGCTCCAGGCTTTGTGCACACTTTTATCCCCCAATAGTCAGAACCATGAACCTCTGGCATTCAGCCCTTGGTGGCAGTGCATGAAGCACAGCTGATCAGAACTCCAGGTCGAAAGCACACCACATAGGGATCAAGGTGGGCACTCAGAATTGGTGGGAGTGGAAGCCACCCCAAAAGATAACAAGGCAAACTGAAAAAAAAAAAACCAGGCACATAGGATTGCATTGGAAGTGCTAAGCTCTCTTTCCATGTCAAGGCACATTATGGGTTAAATATTCATAGCTGGCTTCATCATTTTCAAATAATCTGTATTTGGGGGTTGAATATGGTTGACTTTGATGCTTTCAGATTTTATAGGACCTTTGTCTTTTGCTTTTGTCAATATTAGAGGCAGGGTCTGATTCTGATCCAGGCTTACCAGGAACCCAATTTAGAACAGAATTCTCTACCTCCCATCTGACAGGATTAAGGGAGTAGAGCAAAACACACCCATAAATATTTTAGCTTTATAAGACTATCTGTTTTAATTTCCACAATTTCATACTGTATGCTGGTATTTTATTGAATGTGTATAATTGTTCAGTTGAAGTTTAGAATTGCCAATAAATTGTTCCACTCAGTCACTAGAATACTTGCTTAGCCAGCAAACTGAACACCTAGGATTACTTCGGAGGCTTGATTGGTGGAAAAGAGCTACACTTGGCAACTTAAACTCATATCCTGAAAGTATATAAAGGTGGATCACCACATCTAAGAACACTGCAGATAAGTGGAAAACCTAAGCATCAAATCAACTCAGGATGCAAAAGTCGCTACATTATACTACAAGAAACACAAAGAATCAAGACAATATAATCACACCAAAAATTATAAATCCATCAGAAATTATCACCAATGAGAATTTTTTAGATGAAATGCCTGACAAAATTTTCAAAAAAAATAATTGTATCTATACTCAAAGAAATCAAAGAAGAAATGAAAGGACTCAAAGAAGAAAACAAAGGAATTAAAGAAAAAAAAATTCCTGAAAGCAAACACAGGAAACCTGCTTAATGAAATAAGGACATGAGTAAGGAAATAGAAACACTGAAGAAAAACCAGGCTGAAATTCTAGCTCTGATGAACACAGTCAGTCAAATAAAAAGCTCTGTGAAAAGTCTCACCAGTAGAATAGATGAAGGAGGGAACAGAATATCTAAACTAGAGGACAAGGTGGCAGACCTAATACAGTCCAACAAATAGAAAGACAAGCTGCTAGGAAGACATGAATAGGAATTTTTATTAATTAATTTATTTTTATTAATTAGTCATGTACTCAGTGAATGCAATCAAGTTGGTACCATTGTTAGGCTAGTCCATATCCTACCCTCTCCCTCTAGCCCCACCTTCTTGAGGTATATGGGTTCATGCATTGTGGAGTTAGTTAGTTATGGGTAGGAGAAATGTCTCTGTGTATCATGACCCAACATGTGGGTCTGACATTCTTTCCACCCCCTCTTCTGCAAACATTCCCTGAGCCATGTTAGGTTCATTTTTGGTCTGCAACAGTGATAAGGTGTTGGGAGCCTCTGTGTCTCTGGATATCTGATTTAGTAGGAGTTGATTGTTCTCTGTGTCAATCTCCTTCACCCTTGTGCTGATACCAGCTTCACCAAGAAAACAGCACCCTTGCTTATTTCACCAATTATTCTTAGTTTTAGCTGGGACAATTTTGAGGTATGATGGGGTGGTTCTCTCCTTCGGATCTGCTTCTATCTGAAAATGACAAGCAGATTCTCCAGTGGAGAGTAAAATTAGCACCAGACAAATGGGATAACCCTTATTTTGTTTATAGAGAATTTAATAGGTTTAGGCCCTCATGTAACTCCTGATTGATGGTAGCTTGATATTAGAGAGTGGGATAATGTTTGGATATGGTTCTGACTTGTTTCCCAGCTCCAGCTATGGGTCCCCTTCCACTGTGGGGATCAGTTAGCCAAATCAAGAGCAGTTGGTTTCCCACCATCGCTGTGCACCACTATTTCACTTGTGTGAGCATCACAACAGGTTATTTGCTGATAAGTAAGTTAGACCATGAGTTGCTTGGACAGACATTGGTCATTTCTCCCCAGTCATACATGTAGCACCTTCTGGCACTAGACACACTGACTGTCTGGGGATTGACTTTCTTCCAGCTTCCAGCCATGTCATTCCATGTTACATGCCAATCACATATGGTGTCTTCAGCAGTATAATCTTACCATTAAACTTTGGTGGGTCAACAAGTACTCTGACAGAAATCTTTCTTTGAATAAACCTTGTAGGTCTCTCTGACCAAAAGCTCATTGTGGATGATAGACATCTTCTGGTATTGGGAGGTACAGGCCAGTGCCCATGAAGAAATGGAAGGAAAAGATAATTAATATAAAAGAGTTAGAGAGAATAGAGAGAGAGAGAGGCTGTAGAAAATTAAGGTCAGTCTTCATCATACCTCTCCAGTGCCTTGTGGTTAAGGTGTTCCTTCTAAGTGCCTGGTGAAGGTTGAACCATTTGGTCTACCTTTTAGGGTATATAATTTTATGGTACCATTGACATTTGGATCTAGATTTTTGTTTCCCACCCCATCCTTTACCCTCCCCTTCCTCCCCACCAACACTATTGTCTATTCCTTAAGATGCTTGGTGGGTATGTCAGCATCTTGGGTAGATTCAGGTTAGGTGCTGTTGATGAGTGAGACTATGTGCCAATTATCTTTCTGTGGTTGGGTAAGTTCACTGAGAATGATCTGTTCCAGGTTCAACTGTTTTTCCTCAAATTTCATTGTGTCATTTTTAATTACTGCTGTGCAGAATACCATTGTGTAGATATACCACATCTTGGTTATCCATTCTTCTAGAGATGGACATCTAGGTTGATTCCAGCTCTTAGCTATTATGAATTGAGCCACTATAAACATGGTTGAGCAAATCTCTCTGGACTGAGGTTCAAAGGTTTGAGGGTGCATGCCCAGTAAGGGAATAACTGGGTCTGTTAGTAACTCTATAGTCAGCTTTATCAGGAGTCTCCATATTGCTTTCCCAAGTTGTTGAACCATCTTACATTCCCACCAACATTGGAGGAGGGTTCTTAATTCTCCACATCCTCACCAGCATTTGTTCTCATTTGATGTTTTGATATTTGCTATCCTTACTGGGATAAGGTGGAATCTCATAGTTGTTTTAATTTGCATTTCCCTGATGATTAGGAATGATGAATATTTTCCTAAGTGTGTGTGTGCCATTTGTATTTCTTCCTCTGTGAACTGACTGTCAGATCTTGGCCCCATTTTGTGAGTGGGTTGTTTGACTTTTTACTGTTTAGGTTTTTGAGTTCTTTGTAGACTCTAGAGATTAGGCCTCTGTTAGTTGGATATCCAGCAAATATTTTGTCCCATTCTGTGGGTAAATTATTGGCTTTGCTTATTGTATGCTTGTCTGTAAAGAAACTCTTCAGTTTCATGTGATCCCATTGGTTGAGTGGCCGTTTAAGATCATGAGCTGCTGGGGTTTTGTTCAGGAAGGTTTTTCCATTCCTATATCATGGAAAGTTCTTCCTATATTTTCTTCCAGTGGTTGCTGAGTTTCTGGTCTTATATTGAGGTCTTTGACCTATTTGGACTTGAGTGTTGTGCATGGCAAGATGTGTGGATCAAATTTCAATTTCCTGCATATGGTTATCCAGTTTGTCCAGCACCATTTGTTGAAGATGCTGTCTTTTTTTCCAGCCTACATTGTTAAGGCCTTTGTGAAATATCAAGTAGCTATATTTGCTTTACACCAAGCCCAGGTCCTCAATTCCTTTTCACTGGCCTAGACACCTGTTTGTATGCCAGTACCAAGATGTTTTTATTACTATGGCTTTGTAATATAGCTTTAGATCAGGTATGGTGATGCCCCCACAATTATTTCTTTTGCTGAGGATATGCCTCCATATCCGAAGCCTTCTGCCTTTCCATATGAAATTTGAGATCATTTTTTTCTGTCTCTGTGAAGAAAAATGTTGGGATATTAATAAGAATTGCTATAAATTTGTATATTGCCTTTGGTAGGATTGCCATATTCAATGTTAATTCTGCCTATTCAGGAGCATGGGAGGTCTTTCCATTTTCTCAAGTGCTCCTCAATTTCTTTTTTGAGTGTTTTTATTGTATAGAGATTTAACTTCCTTGGTTAAAGTCATTCCAAGGTATAATTTTTGTTGCTATTGAAAATGGGACCATGTCCCTTATTTCTTTCTGTGTATATTTGTCATTTGCATATAGAAAAGCTACTGATTTTTGTGCATTGGTTTTGTATCCTGCTAATTTGCTATAGGAGTTAATCACCTTCAAGAGATTTGGGATGGAATCTCTTGGGACTCTTACATATACAATCATATCATCAGTGAATAGAATAAACTTAACTTCTTCCTTTCCAAACTGCATCCTTTTTATTTCTTTCTCCTGTCTTATTACTTGAGCTAGGACCTCTAGTACTATATTGAAGAGCAGATGTAAGAGTGAACACCCCTGTGCTGTTCCTGATCTCAATGGGAATTCCTCTAGTCTCTCTCCATTAAGTATTGTTTGGGCCTTAGGAGCTTTGTATATTGCCTTTATTATGTTAATATATGTACCAGGCATGTCAATTCTCTCCAATGTTTTGATCATGAAGTGATGTTATATTTTATCAAAGGCCTTTTCTGCATCTTTTGAAATGATCATGTGGTTTTTGTGTTTAACCTTATGTGGTATATTACATTGGCAGATTTCCATATGTTGTACCCCTGCTTTCCTGTGATGTATCCCACTTGATTAAGGTGGATAATGCTTTTGATGTGTTGTTGGATTCTGTTTGTGATTTTTGTTCAGGATCTTTGCATCGAAGTTCATGAGGTAAAAAGGCCGGTAGTTTTCTTTTCTTGTGGCATCTCTGCCTGGTTTTGGAATTAGGGTGATGCTAGCTTCATAGAAGAAGTTGGGTAGCTTTCCCTGTTCTCCAATTGTGTGGAACAGTTTGAGAAAGATTGGTTTGAGTTCTATTATGAAGGTTTGACAGACTTCAGCTGAGAAGCCTGGATTTCTTGGATTCTTCTTTTTGGAGGTTTTTTATTATTATTATTCCTTTTGCAATCTCAATGAGTATGATAGCTTTAATTAGGAGATTAATATGCTCTGATTTTAGCTTTTATAGATGGTATATGTCCAGAAATTTAGCCATCTCCTCTACATTATCCAGTTTTGTGGAGTAGAGGTTTTTGAAATAAGTCCTGATGATTCCCCTATTTCATTTATGTCTGCTGTGATCTTTCCTTTTACATTTCAAATTTTGTTAATTTGAAGCTTTTTTTTTTTTTTTTCTTGATCAAATTGGCCAGCGGGTTGTCAATCTTGCTTATTTTTTCAAATAACCAGCTCTTTGATTTGTCAATTTTATTAATTTTTTCTTAGATTCTAATTCATTAATTTCTGCTCTGTTCTTAAATATTTCTTTCCTTCTGGAGCTTTTTTGGTTGGATTTTTCTTGCTTTTCGGTGCTTTTAGGTGGATGGTTAGGTTATTGATTTGGGATCTCTCTGTCTTTGTTAAGAAAGCATTGAGTGCTATGAACTTTCCCTTTTGGACCAACTTCATTGTGTCCCTTAAGTTTTGGTATAATGTGTTCTCATCGTCATCATTTCAAGAAATTTTGCAATTTCATTTTTTATTTCATCCAATATCCATTTATTGTTTAAAAGTGTGCTGTTCAGTGTCCAGGAGCTGATGGGATTCTTGGTGGGTATTTTGTTGCTGATTTCTAGCAATATAGCCTTGTGATCTGATATCATGCATGGAATTATGTCAATCTTTATAAATATATGGAGGCAGGCTTTGTGACCCAGTATATCTATTTTAGATAATGTTCCATGGGCTTCTGAGAAGGATGTGTAGTCTGTGGATTTGGGATGGAATGTTCTGTAGATGTCTGGTAGGTCTAAGTGATATAGGTTTTGTTGAGCTCTCTTACTTTCCTGTTGAGTTTTTGTTTGGATGATCTGTCTATTACGTATAATGGTGTATTAAAGTCCCTAGCTATGATGGTGTTGGTGGTTATTTCTGTTTTATTGTCAAGTAGGTTTTCCTTTATGAACTGTGGTGCCCTTTATTTAGTGAATATAGATTTATGATTGTAATATCTTCCTGATGGATCATTCCTATGATAAGTAGGAAATGGCCTTCTTTGTTTTTTGGTTACTTTTGCTTTGAAGTCTATTTTATCTGAGATCAATATAGCTCTGCCTGCTTGTTTCTTATTCCCATTTGCTTGGAATATTGTTTTCTACCCTTTCACCCTGAGAAGGTGTCTGTCTTTAGTCAGAGATGGCTTTCTTGAAGACAACAGTTTGAGGGGTCTAATTTTCTGATCTATCTGTTTAATTTGTGTCTTTTGATGGATGAATTAAAGCCATTAATATTTAGGGTATTGACTGTGAGGTTTGATTTGATCCTTGCCATATTGTGTTGGTATATGTGGTTGAAGTTTTTTGTGCCTTCTCTGAGTTTTGTTCTTGTGATTTGCTTCTTGTAGGCATTTGAGTTTGATAATTTGATTCTTCTATGTGGAGAATTTCCTAAAATACTCTCTGTAGGTTTGGTTTTGTGTTCATATAATTGTAAAGCTGAGTTTTGTCATGGAAAGTTTTTCATTCACCATCTATTGTGAGGGATATTTTTGCTGTATATAGTATTTTGAGTTGGAAGCCATAGGTTTTTAGTTTATGTGGTGTTTCATTCCAGACCCTTCTGGTTTTCAGGGTGTCCTTTGAGAAGTCTGAAGTCATCTGATGGGTTTACCTTTAAAAGTTATGTGCTGCTTTTCTCTAGCTGCTTTTAGGATTTTCTCTTTGGTGTCAATGTTTAGAGTCTTAATGACAGTATGTCTTGGGGAGTTTCTGTTTGGAGTTCTGTTAGCTTCTTGTATCCTGATGGGCCATTCTTTTTAGAGAATGGGAAAGTTTTCTTTGATTATTTTGTTACATAAGTTCTCTATGCCTTTGGTCTGAATTTCTTCTCCTTCTGGTATTCCAATTATCTGGGTATTAGGACATTTAAGTGTATCCCACATTTCCCTCATATTGAGCTCACAGAAATTTTTGAACTTATTGAAACTTTTGAACTCTCAAACTGTTTCTTCCATCTTGTTTTCCAGATTGGAGTTTCTATCCTCCACATGACTGATTCCATTCTTAAGAGCTTCTAAAGAATTTTGGACTTGTTCAATTAGATATGCATTTTCTCCTACTTTTCTATGTATAGTTTCTATCCCTCTGTCAAGCTCCCTTTTCACATCATTTTCTGATTTTTCTTGATGCCTCTTGGAATTCATTCTTGCATTTCTTTATGTCTTCATTTAGCATCACCAGCTGATTTTTGAGGTACTCTTTTTTTTTTTCACTTTCCTTCATATATCTTAGCTGTCTTTCAACTCCTTTCATTTTCTTATCTATTAGGTCTAGTCTTGTGATGGCAGCATTCACATGATTATCTGTCCTTTGTTCGTTTTCTGCAAGTCCTACAGGTAGCTTGGTCAGGGTTGCATTGCTCATAGCTTCATTTTGGTATTCTGATCCTAATGTTTCTTCTATATTTTAATTTGAGATGTTCATTGTAGGACTGGGTGATCTAACTGGATTTACTTCATTTGATTTTTCATGTTATTTCTTTTGCACTGTGGTCTTGCCCATCACAGTGTATGGGCAGGGAGAGTAAGAGTGTGGTCTTGATGGGCAGGGATGTGGTGCCCCTTGGGGGAGCTGACCTGGCCTAGCCAGCAGGCAAGCAGATGGGCTGAGTGGTCCTGAAATAATACGTGGGTGGGTGGATCGGCATGAGCTGAAGCACAGTGGGAAGCTGAAGCAGCCTGAGGCTGGATGCCAAAGCAGTCTGTCCTCTCACTTGGCACAATGCTAAAGCAGCCTGAGCTCCTGAATGGCAAAGATGCCTGAGCTCTTATGTAGTGATGCACCAAAGTTGCCTGCACTTAAATTCAGAGGGATGCTGAAGCACCAAGCACCAAAGCATCACATGTGATGGAACACTGGAACACAGAAGCAGTCTGAGCTCTCCTGCAACAGGACTGGTGGTCAGCATGTGCAGAAGATAGGCAGGGGCTTGCACCTGAGCTGGTACAGGTGGACAGGCAGAGTGAGCCTGAACCTGCATGTGCAGGTGAAATGGGACTGAGCACACATGTGAATGGGCAGTGGCAGGAGCAGTAAGTGGGCAAATGGGCAGAGCAGGATAAGCTTGTGGGGATCAGTGGTGTGCATGTGGAAGGAAAATGGACCAATGGAGCCTGAGCTCTATTAGTCCAGTGGTCCAGCGGGTGGAACCTGCCCAAGGTCATGTGTGGGTAGGGCTAGAAGGGTGATCACACCTGTGCAGTGAGGCAATGTTTGCCTGGACCCCTTTCCTACCATAAGTGCAGGGGTATCCTGAAGCTGGGACTGTGGGTAAGGTGGCTGTTTGTGGAGGTTGGGACTGAAGAGTGAGGGAATCAGTGATTTCCTTTTCTTTCCCCTCTGTGGCCTCCCACTGGCAATCTACTAGAGATTGGTCTCCCCTAAAAGACCCAGTGAACCCTTAATGCCTTGACTTTCCTTTCTGGGGATGTGCAGTGCAGATAGGCCAGCACCATCTTGGCTGGAATTTAGGAATGAAAATTTTAAGATATCCAGGAAACTATTAAAAGATCAAACATAAGAATTCAGGGTATAGTAGAAGTAAAAGAATTTCAATCCAGAGGCTTAGTAGGAGTATTCAACAAAATTTAAAAAAATATATTTTTACAAAATTGGGAAAGAAATGCCAGTGCAGATACAACTTATTAGAACAAAAAACAGACAAAACTTGGAAATAACCTCTCTTCTCTGTGTTATAATTAAACTACTAAAAATGTAAACCAAAGAAAATATATAGAAAGCAGTTAGAGAGAAAAAGCAAGTCACCTACTGAGGCAAGGCCACCACAATAACAGCAAATTATTCAATACAAACATGAAAAGCCAGAAGGGCTTAGAATGGTGTATTCCAAGTTCTGAAAGATAACAACTGTCAACCAAAATTATTTTATCCTACAAACCTAGCTATCTAATTTGATGGAGAAATAAGGACTTTCTACAACCAAAACAGGCTAAAAGAAAAAGATAGACACTGTCTTAGTGTGAAAGGATGGAAAATGGTATTTCAAACAAATGGACCTAGGAAACAAGCAGGGGTTGCTATGCTAATATCTGAAAGGAGAGACTTCATACCAACATTAATGAGGAAAGATGAAGAAGGTCATTTTTTAAAAAAATGTTTAATTTTTTTTCTCAATTTTTATTTACATTTTCCATGATTATAAAGAATATCCTATGGTAATACCCTCCCCTTTACTTTCCCCTTTGAAATTCCATTCTCCATCATATCCCCTCCCCATCTCAATCATTCTACATACATATATACAATACCAACCTATTAAGACCCTCCTCCCTTCCCTTATCTTCCCTTTATATCTCTTTTTTAGCTTACTGGCCTTTGCTACTGAGGTTTTTCCCTTCTCACACAGAAGCCCAGTCATATGTAGCTAGGATCCACATATGAGGGAGAACATGTGGTGCTTGACATTCTGGGCCTGGGTTACCTGACTTACTATAATCCTTTCCAGATCCACCCATTTTCCTGCAAATTTCATAACTTCATTTTTCTTTACTGCTGAGTAGAACCCCATTGTATAAATGTTCCAAATCTTCATTATCTACTCATCAGTTAAGGGACATCTAGGCTGGTTCCATTTCCCAGCTATTATAAATTGAGTGGCAATAAACATGGTTGAGTATGTACTCCTAAGGAAATGAGATGAGACCTTAGAATATATGCCTAGGAGAGCTGGATCATATGGTAGATCAATTATTAGCTGTTTTAGGAACCTCCACACTGACTTCCACAATGGCTGGACCAGATTGCATTCCTACCAACAGTGTAGAAGGGTTCCTCTTTTTCCTCATCCCCACCCACATTTATGATCATTTGTTTTCATGATGGTAGCCAATCTGACAGGAGTGAGGTGGAATCTCAATGTAGTTTTAAACTGCATTTCCCTGCTGACTAGTGATGTAGAACATTTTTTAGATGCTTATATGCCACTTGTATTTCTTCTTTTGAGAACTCTCTATTTAGCTCCATATCCCATTTTGTGATTGGCTTGTTTGATTACTTATTATTTAACTTTTTGAGTTCTTTGTATATCCTAGATATTCATCTTCTATCAGATATATAGCTGGCTAAGATTTTTTTCCCATTCTGTAAGTTGCCTCTTTGCTTTATTCATAGTGTCCTTTTCAGAGCAAAATCTTTGTAATTTCATGAGGTCCCAGTGATTAATCTGTGGTTTTATTGCCTGAGCAATTGAGGTTGTATTCAGAAAGCTTTTGCCAAGACCAATGTTTTGAAGGGTTTCCCCTAACTTTTTCTCTAGCAGTTTCAGAGTTTCTGGTCTGATGTTAAGGTCTTTAATCCATTTGGACTTAATTCTTGTGCACAGAGAGAGAGAAAAATCTATTTTCATCCTTCTACAAATACATATCCAGTTTTTCCAACAACCATTTGTTGACGAGGCTGTCTTTTCTCCAATGAGTATTTTGGGCATTTTTATCAAATATCAGGTGGCTATAGCTACCTGTAATTACATCTGGGTCCTCTATTCTATTCCATTGTTCTACATGTCTGCTTTTTGCCAGCACCATGCTGTTTTTGTTACTATGTCTCTGTAATATAGGTTAAAATCAGGTATTGTGATACCACCAGCTTTATTTTTGTTGCTCAGTATTATTTTATATATTCAAGGCTTTTTGTGATTCCAAATGAAGTTTTCAATTGTTTTTTCTATTTCCGTGAAGAAAGCCTTTGGAATTTTGATGGGGATTACATTAAATGTGTAGATTGCTTTTGGTAAGATTGCCATTTTCACAATATAGATTCTTCCAATCCATTTGGGATACCTTCCAGTGAGTTGTTGGCCAGGGAAGGCCCTGGTGCCCCCCAAAAATAATAGGCCATTGCCAAGGCCTTTGGTTTCTCACCAGGAATAGATGGCAAGTCCCTATTGCTGAAGACTCCACCTACTTGGGCTGCAAGGCCACTGAAAAATCCTGCTGGAGTGATAACCTCCTCCATTTAGACCATGTGACAGAAAGCTGGAAGAAGCCATTCTACATGCAGTTCAATGGGAGAAAGATACATCACCAGTGAAGATACTCAACATTGGACACTATAAGACTTATAATTGGCCAGCCAGGCCAAATGAGCCAATGGGTGCAATAGTGGCACATCTGTCATGGTGGAAACCAACTGCCCTCCAACTGGACTGTAGGCCCACTCCAAGGGAGGGAATACATTCCTGATACTGAAAACTTAAAACAGGGGTAGTCATGACCCCTAGGGTTGTCATATCTGCTGATGTCTGGATAAGTGTATATACTCTGCTTATCAAACTGCCCAGTAAGCACTTCTCTTAATATTCATACTCTTATATTAATGCTACTCTCACTTTAGATAGAGAATCTTCTCTTTTCAGATGGTAGTGATCTTGAGACAACTCAGAAGGTATCATGGTGCTGGAAACAAGTAACTAGAGTACTGAGTAACATCTCGATCACAACTTCCAAGGCTCAGGGTCTAATGCAGAAGACATGGCAGAAAGAATGTAAGAGCCAAAGGAAGCATTGGACTCCTTACCATGTGCTCCCTCCAGACAAAAAATTGGCCTTGATATCCATGACTTCACAGTGCCTGACACTACCTACACAAGACCATCATAAGAGGAGGGAAGCATCATGGCATCCAAATAGAGGAGAGACTTATTGAGATGGGGAGTGGATGTGATGGAGAAGGGAATTTTGAAGGGAAAGGAGGGGAGGGTGGTATTACCATGGGATATTTTTTATAATCATAGAAAAGGTTTAATAAAATTGAGAAAAAAAAAAGATTTCAAAGAACGATTGTAAATATGTTCAAAGCAGTCAAAGAAATCAAAGGAATCAAAAAGGAATCAACGAAGACACAGGAGACCAATTTAACAAAATAAACAAGTCAATACAAGACATAAATAAGGAAATAGAAATAATAAAGTAAAAAACAGTCAGAATTACTAGCAATGAAGAACACAGTTAATGAAATAGAAATCTCAGTAGAAAATCTCACCAGTAGAATGGATGAAGGACAGGACATAATATCTAAGCTAGATGATCAGGTGGCAGATATAATACAGTCCAGTAAATTGAAAGACAAACTTATAGAAAAGTATGAATGGGAATTTCAAGATATTCGGGACACTATGAAAAGATCAAACATAAGAATTCGGGGCATAGTAGAAGGAAAAAAAATATCACTCCAAAGGCATAGTAGGCATCCTCAACAAAATCATAGAAGAAAACTTCCCCCAAATTGAGAAAGAGATGCTAATGCAGATACAGGCAACCTTTAGAACCTCCATGCTGAAGAGAAGGAAAAGCACAGTTAGGAACCTGGAAAAAAATAAATCAATACTCAAATGCTATTTAACACAAGAGAGCAAAGGTAGAACCGGAACCACAAAAAAAAAAAAAAAAAGAAAGAAAGAAAGAAAGAAAAAAAAAAAGGCAAACAGAAATACACACCTTTCAATAATATCACTTAATATCAATAGCCTCAATGCCCCAACCAAAAGACATAGGTTTGCAGAGTGGGTTAAAAAGCAGGATCCTACAATTTGTTGTCTCCATGAAACTCACTTTTCTACAAAGGATGGACATTATCTTACAGTGAAGGTTGGAAAGTGGTTTTTCAAGTAAAGGGGCCTAGAAAACAAGCAGGGGTTGCTATTCTAATATCTGACAAGGTAGAGTTCAGTCCAATGTTAGTCAAGAAAAATAAGGAAGGTCACTTTATATTGATTAAGGGCACACTCCAACAGGAGGACATTACAATCCTAAACATATATGCACCTAACAAGGGGGCCCCCCAATTCATCAAACAAACACTTTTAGAACTAAGGTCACAGATAACACCAAACATAGTGGTAGTGGGTTACTTCAACACCCCACTCTCATCAACTGACAGGTCATCCTGGGAAAAAATAAAAACAGAGGCATCTGGACTAAATGAATTCATAGAAGGAATGGACCTAACAGATAAATACAGGACATTTCATCCAAATGCTGAAGAAGGTCATTTTATATTGATTAAAGGAACACTCCAACAGGAGGACATTACAATCCTAAATATATATGCACCTAACATGGGGGCTCCCAATTTGATCAGACAAGCACAATTAGATTTACAGTCTCAGATGACACCAAGCACATTTGTATTGGATGACTTCACTACCCCACTTTCATCAATTGACAGGTCATTCTGGCAAAAAGTAACAGAGAGATAACTGGATTAAATGAAGTCATAGAACAAATGGACCTAACAGATATATACAGAACATTCTATCCAAGTGCTTCAGAATACACATTTTTCTCAGCAGCATATGGAACTTTCCCTAAAATAGACCATATATTAAGACACAAATGAAATCTAAACAAATACAGGAAAATTGAAATAATCCCTTGTACTCTGACTACAATGGAATTAAACTGAAAAATAGCAAAAGAAACACTAAAGAAATTCATAGAGGCTAAATAGTACACTATTGAATGACAAATGGATCCTTGAAAAAATCAAAAAGTAAATCAATAAATTCACAGAATCAAATGATGATGAGACTACAACACTACAACATACCAAAATCTTTGGGACAAAATAACGGCAGTCCTAAGAGGGAAATTTATAGCTCTAAGTGCCTATATTAAGAAATTAGAGACTTCACAAGTAACAACTTAATGCTTCACCTTAAGGCCTTGGAAAAAGAAGAAGAAGGCAAACCAAACATTAGTAGAGAGGAGGAAAGAATAAGGGTTAGGGCATAAATTAATGAAATAGGAACCATAAAAAAAAAAGAATCAATGAAACAAAGATAAACAAACAGTTGGTTCTTTGAAAGGATAAACAAGATTGATAAACCCTGAACAAATCTGACCAGAAGAAAGACAATGACAAAAATTAATAAAATTAGAGATGAAAATGTACCATTATAGCAGATACCAAAGAAGTTCAGAAAATCATAAGGACATTCTTTCAGAATTTCTATGCCTCTAAGATGCCTCTAAGTTTGAAAATATGGAAGAAATGGATAATTTCCTTGATTCATATGACTTATCAAAATTAAATTAAGATGATATAAACCATTTAAATAGACCTATAATAAGTACGGAGATCCAAGCAATTATAAAAGCCTCCCAACAAAATAAATTCCAGGCCCCGATGGATTCACTGGTGAATTTTACCAGACCTTCATGGAAGAACTAACATCACTGCTTCTCAAACTTTTCTATAAAATAGAAAAGGAGCAGGGCATGTGGCATATGACTTTAATCCAAGCACTTGGGAGGCAGAGGTAGGAGGATCATCATGAGTTCAAGGCCAACCTGAGACTACATAATGACTTCCAGGTCAGCCTGGGTGAGAGTGAGACCCTACCTTTAAAAAATAAAATAAAATAAACAACAACAAAAATAAATAGAAAAGGAAGAAATTCTACTGAACTCCTTCTAGGATCAAGTGGATCAACCTGATACTGAAGTCAGGCAAGGACAGATTAAAAAATTTAATTTTAAAAAATTTAATTAGTTAATATGTGTGTGTGTGTGTGTGTGTGTGTGTGTATAATTGGTTTTGGTTAAAATAATAAATCAATTTATTTTCCACTTTTGTATATATTAATGAGGCTGATCATCTATACCTAGTACTAGAACTTATGTCCTGGGGACCTGATAACATTATTTAACATTATTTAATTCCCAAGAAACTCTGCTTTGGTTTTACTTCCTGCTTTATTACTGATTTAAATAATTTACTATACCATAAAGTTTGACATCTAATAAGCACCCAGTATTCTTATACCAATTTAGTTTACTTGCCTTGAAAGACATTAACAAGGGTTATATCTAGTTTCCTGACTACAATGCCTAGGGCTCTCAAATTAACATATTAAAAGACAGGTTAATAAGAGGAAAATGATTCAATGAACTATGATCTCAGGCTGAATACAAATGAGAACACTAGCTGAAAACTAGCATTTATCTCTCTCTGCTCCCTGCTTGCAGATGGAATGTAAACAGATGCCTCATGCTCCTGCTGTTGTGCCTACCCCACCATGGACTTGTCATGAGGTCCAGTGTTGCACAAGTGAGACCATCAACTCATGGAATATGAGGTAAAAGGAAAAAAATATGAAGAAAGGAAAAGAAGAAAGTCTGATATGCCAAGTCTGCTCCCCAAAGGTAATCTCAATGGGCAGCACCTCTGAACTGTTTGTATATCAGCTTTTATTGGAGATAACCACATGACGGTAGGAAAAAAAAAAAAAAAAAAAAAAAAACAGGATTGGAGTTAAACCATAAATCACAATTTACATGTGATAGTTACAGCCATAAAAGTAAAAAAAAAAAAAGGAACTTGTAAATAGATCATAGGTCAGTTATAGGAAGCACCACCTGGGGTGCGAGGTAGGTCTGTGACCAGGAGTTTGCTCAACAATGCAGGCCCCAGGAAATGAATCATCCCAGAGAGCCTCATTTACCTGCTATTAGTAGAACCTCCTGTTTGTAGACCATCAGCAGAGCCTCCTACAAGGAAATGAACTATATTTCTCTTGGCTAGGTATAAAGAAATATAGAGAAATATAATATTTCTCTCTCTTTATGGTCTCTAATTTAAGCTGTGATCCAAAATAAGTCTTTCCTTCCCTACATTGCTTTTGTCAGACATTTTGTGTACACAACAAAACAATAATTAATATAAATATTAACTCAAATCTGCCTAACAAGATTCACATTTTGGACATTTTGCTTTCATTAGGCTTTTCATACATTTCAAAGATCTAGAGATGTAAACTTTCTACTTTTTATTTTTTTAACTAAGGAGTACACTATTCTTTAGAGATTTTTTTATATGTGTTCATTGAGTTTTAATTTTTTAAAGATATTTTTATTTATTTAGTTGCAAGCAGAGAGGGGTAAAGAATGAGCACATTGTTATGCCCAGTTCTCGGCACCCCCAGTGACCACCAAGGAGAACCAATAAAGTATGCAAAGGCAAGGAGCTTTTATTTGGGCCTAAGCTTGGACTCTTGACTTCATCAATGCAGTGAATCCATACAAGAGCCCTGAGCAGCAGAGGGGCAGGTTTTTTATAGGGATTTGAACAAAAAAGTAGGGTAATGGTTACATGATTGGTAGATTTAAGTAGTAACTGCACTTGTGTTTTTCTGATAGGCTTAGGATGCCAGGGGGGGGGGGGGCAGAGCTGGTGGGCAGGGGCCTAGGGGAAGTTCAAGCAGATTAGGTAACCTTTGTTGTGATTGGCTATGTGTGTTTGAGGAAATTAAGCAACTTGTCTTATGACTATAGAAATGTATGGCATAAGCAGTTTGTGATATTTTTTCAGTAACTGTTAAATTCTTATTTAAACTTTGCTGGGAAACAGAAACTTAGGCCTACTGGTGACTCTGAAGCCTGTCTTGGGATCCCACTGGTTCCTGAATCCTTCACACATGAGGGTCTCTTGCCCTTGAACACCAGATGCATGCACCACTTTGTGTACTTTAGGGGAGTACAGGAGAAGTTAACCAGGCTTTGCAATAAGTACCTTTAAGGCTGAACCATCTCCCTATTTGTGTGTGTGTGTGTGTGTGTGTGTGTGTGTGTGTGTGTGTGTGTGTGAGAGATTTTGACTCTAAAACAACATGGGAAAAACTCAAACTACCTCTAAAATTAAAATGCAGGAAAAACTGAGTAGAAAAATAAAATCTGTGACCACTTCACATTTTTAACTCACTACCCAATGTTGTAGTTAGTTTCACATTGTGGGGATGACCTCCAGACTAGACACAATTTGTAGGAGGGAAGGATTTAATTTAGGCTTATAGATCCAAGGGAAATTCCATTATGGTGAAAGAAGCTGCCCCCCTTTACAGATCTATACAAAGAAAAGTACCACCCAAACCACAAACACACACACCCTGGAAACCCCAAGTAGAGCTCTGCATACCTTTAGGTTAGAATTTAGAACTACCCCCAGTGTCATGCCACCCATAGAGCAGGAGTCTGCTTGCTAATGGCAGAAACTGCAAACTCAACATTAATAACAACTTTGTCTATTAGGTGACATAGACTCAAAGTACTACATTCCATCCCTAGCCATTAATAGACTCATAACCACCTTGCACTGCAAATTGTATGTAGTCCAAAGGACCCATAGTCTTTATTAACCTTAAGATTATCTCTTACCTGTGAGTCTTGAAAAATCAAAAATGTTACATATGTCCAATGTATAATGATAGAGAGTAAACATTTACATTTCTATAAGGCTATATAATGAGAGACTGGACCAATGCAAATTTAACAATTATTGGGCACACATCTGTAGTTCAAGTCCAATAGCCATAACAAGTGACCAGTGACAAGTCTCTGGATTTTTCAATTCCACCTCCCAAGCTGGGCAAAGTAGGTAGGAAAAACTTCCATCCTTAGCAGACAGTACTCCATGGTAGCCCTGCACAGTTGTGATATATCCATCTTCCTGTACCTTCACTGACTTCTTTTTTATAAATTTTTAAATATTTATTTATTTACTTGAGAGAGACAGACAGCAGGGAGAGAAAGAGGCATATATATACAGAGAGAGAATGGGCATGCCAGGGCCTCCAGCCACTGCAAACTCCAGATGCGTACGCCACCTTGTGCAACTGGCTTATGTGTGTCCTGGGGAACCGAGCCTTGAACCAGGGTCCTTAGGCTTCACAGGCAAGCACTTAACCATTAAGCCATCTCTCCAGCCGGTTCACTGACTTCTTTATCAGGGTCATCATGTCCTGCCTCATGCTGCATCTCAGCAGTGACTCCTGGGACCATGCATACTTCATAACTCACTCCACACATTTTCATGCTTCTGAAACCAATACTTGGTGTGCAGGATATGGTGGCCATATTGTTAATTCAGGGACAAAAGAAATCTTGGCCTTAAAGAGCAAGTTCTTTCTTTTTTTTTTTTAATTTTTATTTATTTATTTATTTGAGAGTGACAGACACAGAGAGAAGGACAGATAGAGGGAGAGAGAGAGAATGGGCGCGCCAGGGCTTCCAGCCTCTGCAAACGAACTCCAGACGCGTGCGCCCCCTTGTGCATCTGGCTAACGTGGGACCTGGGGAACTGAGTCTCGAACTGGGGTCCTTAGGCTTCACAGGCAAGCGTTTAACCACTAAGCCATCTCTCCAGCCCGCAAGTTCTTTCTTTTCATCATTTCCTTTCAAAAGAGTTTGGATTTCTTCCATCCATTCTTTTCTGTGGCCTCCTCTCCATTGTTTGAATGTAGTGTAGTTGGGTCATCTTCCTTAAGATTGCTAATGTGTTTGACAAAAGCAGCTTCAGTAACCGAAAACCAGTCTCTGTGCCTGAAACTTTCAAACTTGTTTGTATTTCTCCAACTTAAAATCTTAAATCTCTCGGTTCCATATTTTTAGACAAATACATTGGTCCATTACAAATTTATCCTTGATCTAACTGTCTGGGAATTGGTAGCAGAATGCAACCAGCCCTTATGTCAGAAGTCCAGATCCACCAAAGTTCTCTGCAGTCTTTCCTTCTCTTTTGAATGTTCATAAGCAAAACCTCCAAATTCAATTCTCTCTGGACTTAGCATTTTCACACAGTCACAAAAATACTCTATAAAAGTCGGCTTACTGCTCTGGATGGGATCTTCAGTTTCAAGTACCAAGTCCATGCCCATTTCTTTAAAACAAAAGTTCCAACTCATTGCAGCAATATCACCCACTACTCTTGATACCAATTTCTTTCATAGCTTCACATTGCTGGGATGAACCTCTAGAACAGATACAAGTTATGGGTGGAAGGGATTTATTTCAGGCTTACAAATCCTGGGGAATTTACATAATGGCAGAAGAACTGTTTTACAGATCCATGTAGAGAAAAAAAATATATGTATGTATGTATATATGTGCGTGTATATATATATATATATATATATATATATGTATGTATGTATGTATGTATGTAGGTGTAGGTGTAGGTGTAGGTGTAGGTGTAGGTGTAGGTGTATATGTATATGTATATGTATATGTATATGTATATGTATATGTATATGTATATGTATATATACATACCACTAGCATCACACAAAAACACCCTGGGAACTCCAAAGCAGCCTGCTAGGGGAAGAAGCTGCAAACTCAATTGTAATAACACCTGAGTCTATTAGGCATCATAGATTCAAACTACCACACCTTTTATAATTAGTATTCTTGGCAGGTCTAATGTATGTATTAGTATTATTGGCATGTATGATATTTATATGTGAATATAAGCATTTTGGGATTATTGTTGTATTTATAAGTGTTAAACTTGAGATACAATGTCCATGCTTTCTGTTTCACATAGTTATTGCAAAAATAAGTGTTTTCAAATTTTGTAAATGAATAAATACAATAATAATAAGGAAAATTGTTTATGATTAAAAACTATAAGTATATAGTAAAATGGGATTCTTGTCCCCAAAGATAAAGGATTATTCAAATTGGAAATAGACAAGAAAAAAATGTAGGAAAACAAATTATGTCATAAAAAAAACATTCTAGAAGGTGATGTTTAAAGAATTCTTTCATAGGCATGATTAGTAGGCTATAAATAAAGATTCTTAAAAATTCCAAAGCTTCATTTCTTAGCCATTGTGACTAGAACTGCAATGAACAAGTATGTCCCTGTGGAAGGATAGAAAGTCCTTTTAGTATATTCCCAGGAGTGACATAGCTGGGTCATATGGTATTTCATGTTTTAGCTTTTTGAGAAGCCTCCACATTAGTTTCCACAGTGGCTGAACTAGTTTACAGTCCCACCACCATTGAATAAAGGCTCTTCTTTCCTACACCATCACCAGCATTTTTATAATTTGATTTCTTGATGATAACCATTTTGATTGAGGTGTGACTAAGTCTTGAAGTTTTAATTTGTATTTCCCTGATGGCTAAGGATTTGTATGTTTAAAGATCTGTTGGCTATTTGTGTTTCTTCTTCTGACAACTGTCTCTTCATTTCAGTAGCACATTTATGGACTAGCAGATGTTGTTTTGGAGTGTTGCTTTTTTCCGATATTTATTCTTAATGCCAAACCCATGCAAAATAGATGATGAAAGTATTTGCCAGCTACTGTAGGTTTTCTGACTCTGCCAATAGTATCCTTTGCTGTGCAAAAAAAATTAAGTCCATGTTAGTACCATGTGTTGATTCTTGGGACCATCTCATAAGGCACTGGAATCATGTTCAGAAAGTTCTTACCTGTGCCTATAACTTCCAGTGAATTACCTATGCATTCCCTCTTGTGGTTTCAGCAATTATGGCTTTAAATTAAGGTCTGTCATCCATTTTGAACTGGTATCTGTACAGGGTAAGAGCTGCAAACCTAAATTCATTCTTGTGTAAGTGGAGTTCCAGTTCTGACAAGACTAGTTGTTGAACAGGCTGTCCTTTTTTTTTTTTTTTTTCTCCAGTTTATGTTTTGGATGACCTTGTCAAAAATTAAGTGGCCATAGCTCTGTGGGTTTACTTCTGGGTTCTCTATTATATTCCACTTGTTGAAGTGTCTGTTTTTGTGCTAGGTCCATTATGTTTTTGTCACTATGTCTCTCTAGCATAACTTAAGTTAGAGATTGAAATACAACTCACTATGTTCTTTCTGCTTCAGATTTTTTTGTCTATGTGTGGTATTTTGTGTTTCCATATAAATTGTTGGATTTTCTCTTTCTAACTCTGAGAAACATCACTGGGAACCATGAACAGGACTTTCCATGAAAAAAGAATGATCCAACTTGGGACATTCTCTTGCTAAATTACACAATTATGTTGAAGCCCATTTTAATGTATAAATATAAATAAATTTGCAAAATATAGAAAAGCTATTTTAAAGTCTATAAAAAGTAACCTCACGGTTCATTCCCACAGTTCCTTCCTACAAGTTTCTAGGAGACCAAAATATATATTAGAAGGAAAAGAGCTAAAACAAGTGATTACATCAAATTTTGGGGGCAGGAACCAAAGAATCCATCATGGAGGTAACGGACTCTTTCAGGTACTTCTGATTACCTCTTATGCTGCAAAACCTGAGAAGATAAAATACTATATTTGAATTTCTAATTGTAAAAATGTGCCAACATCTGAAAGTGCACACACATGGGCTTCAAAATAGCTGGACAAGGGCTGGAGAAAAGCCTTAGTGGCTAAGGTGCTTGCCTGTGAAACCTAAGGACCCAGTTCAACTCTCCAGATCCCACATAAACAGACACACAAAGGTGATGCAAGCACACGGTTACACATGCCCACTAGGTGGTGCAAGCAACTGTAGTTCAATTGCAGTGGTTGAGGTCCTGGTTCGACAATTCTCTTTCTCTCTTTCTAAAATAAAAAAATATATTAAAAAGCTGGGCAATATAAAAATATAATATATAATAATATAATAATATAATAAATGACTCTTTGACTACATCAACAACTAAGTACTCCAAGTGACTGAACTGATAATGTCCTTAATATTTCTAACTCTTACTTATATATATTACTTAAATTATTTTTATATAGATTTTTAAAGTTGTCTGAGATATTTGGATTTTTTGAATAGATTTCTCAGTGATAGAAGTAATGTTAGGTTTTATTTTAATGAAGCTACAAGTGAAAATATGTTCTTTCATTATTCATGCTTTTGTTTTGACTGTTTGCTTACTCAGACCCCTATCTTATTTGAACCAATTCTTTTTATTTATTTATTTATTTGAGAGTGACAGAGAGAAAGAAGCAGAGAGAGAGAGAGAAAGAGAGAGAATGGGTGTGCCAGGGCCTCCAGCCACTGCAAATGAATTCCAGGCACGTGTGCCCCCTTGTGCATCTGGCTAACATGGGTCCTGGGGAATCAAGCCTGGAATTAGATTAGGCTTCACAGGCAAGCACTTAACGGCTAAGCCATTTCTCCAGTCCATGAACCAATTCTTAATACTTAAAGGTCTTTACTTTTTAAACATATTCATTAAAGATTTCTATATTCAGTATAATTTAAATTTTTTAAATTCTAATTTTTTTAAATAATGAAGACTTATTTTAAATCCTTCAAGAAGTACTATACTTTGTGGTACTTTTATTTTAAATCGAAACTTTTAAATTCAAAAATGAATAAAGTTCCCACTAATTAAAAAGGAAAAATATAAACTTAAGTGTAGCCAATAGGATTACTATGTTATTACTGGTTTTAATAATGTTAGAATGCAACAAATGAAAATCTCTGAGAAGCACTCAAAGTACTCACTACCTTCCAGTAACTTTAACTACATTGAGTCTTGCTCAGAACACTCAAAGATTTGAATTGATTCCTTTCTATACTTTATAGAAGCCATTTATCTCCAATGACAAAAGCTTTTGCAGTGAGTTATGCCTTTAGGCCTCATATTTCTTGCATAAATTAGTACTTAAGTTTTCCTATCATGTAGTTAGCTAGGATTTAAAAATATTAAATGATACTAATATTTTGTCACTAAAATAAATGGACAATAAACTCCCATTGGAGTTTCCTTTCCATTTCTGATTACAGTATAAATAATATTTGTGATGAACACAAAAAATCTATTAACACTAATTTCTCACATGCCTAAACTCTTGTTTCTATTTCTGTCACTAAGAATATTTGGTACACAGAAAAGTGAGTAAAGACAATTTTAAAAGCCTATTTAAAGAGATACTATAGTATTATCTGACTTCTTTTATAATGTGACTATTCATTTACTTCCCCAAACTAATATCTTATGTAGTACCAAAATAATAAAACAAGTGAATTATATTAGTTCCAAATTAAAGTAATAATTTAGATCTTTCTTTCTTTCTTTCCTTCTTTTTGAAATGGGGTCTCACTCTGGCCCAGGCTTACCAGGAACTCATGAACTTACTCTTTACAAGTTGATCTCAATCTCATAGTAGTCCTCCTACCTCACTTCCCAAATGCTGGGGTTAAAGGCCTGGGCCACTACTTCCAGAAAAATTAATCTTTCTAAGATTAGAACTGTTATAGCTATTAAATACAACTGATTAAATGAAACACCTAGAATTGAAAGATAATATTTCAAATACATCAAACATCGAATTAAAATATTTCATAGAGTACAAATCACTATAGACAGAGGGGAAAATATTTAAAGGTTCATTTGTTCAATGATTAAAGTCCTATGTGATCTGAGTTCAGACCAGAGTAATCCAGGTTGGGTCTCGATCTATTAGCAATTTTCGCCAGTATAAAAGGACCAGAAGAATAGACGCCCCCTATAGCATTCATGCACTCAATAGGTAAAACTAGTCAACCTAGTTCAAGTATGATTCAAATGATTGTTTTCCCCACCTACTATCCTTCTACACACCATAGTGTTCTTGATAATTTTACCTTTAGGTATAATAGTCCTATTATATATGCATGTCAAGAATAAGTGTTTCAGACACAGAAGATGGGAAGGGAAGAGGAAAGAAAAATACACAGATCTTAGTAGCTATTAAATTTAATATGATCAAGGGATTTATTGTCTAATCCCTTCACCTTCACTTCTGTCTCCTAAAAGCCCAATTTCCTTTATCCTCAGCCATATCTCTATAAGATTTGAAAATGAACCTTCCTAGAACTCAAACATAAAATAAAATTTGTCCATCACATACACAATATGTGATATTTAGTCAACAGGAAGGAATGAAGTTCCTTGAAAAAAAAATCTATACCTGTGTTAAAGAGTCTTCAAGGTCAATGGTATTATTAGCATTTCTGTGGTTGTAAAAAGTTGAAATGTTGCGGGTGTAGAGCCAAATTATTTTGGGTTACATTTAGCCCTGTAGGTAGTTATTTATTGCCCCCTTCCACATTTCCCAACAGCCTTATGACTATTATGTAGAATCCTCTTTAAAATATATAATTAGGGCTGGAGAGATGTCTTAGCGGTTAAGTGCTTGCCTGTGAAGCCTAAGGACCCCAGTTCGAGGCTCGGTTCCCCAGGTCCCACGTTAGCCAGATGCACAAGGGGGCGCACGCCTCTGGAGTTCGTTTGCAGAGGCTGGAAGCCCTGGCACGCCCATTCTCTCTCTTTCCCTCTATCTGGCTTTCTCTCTGTGTGTCTGTCTCTCTCAAATAAATAAATTTAAAAAAAAATTAAAAACATATATATATATAATTAGACCCCAACAACCACCAAATTTAAAGGCTAATAATGTATCAGATTACATCTAAGACCTATGGCAGAGATTTTTCTGTTGTATCATGACCTACATACTGATATTCCTGCAAGCATATGTTAAAAGTATCTTAATTCATGACTCTCCTTTGTGTCATAACTATAAAAAAATCTTCACAAAACTGTTATCATGCTGGACCATGATTCATAGGTAACGTGAATTCATGCTTCTGATACATTCTCACTCATATTTGACTCCAGAATAAACTATTCTTATTCCTTTGAGGAAAGGTCTGTGTTTTTGGATCAAAATGGGTGGGGCAGAGCAAGGTGTGGTGGCATATACTCTTAGTCTCAGCACTCATGCAAGCCATGTAGAAGGAGTTCTGTGAGTCTGTGGCCAGCCTGAGACTACTTAGTGAATTCCAGGTCAGCTTGGGTAGTGCAAGACCCTATGTCAGAAAAAAAAAAAAAAAAAAAAAAAAAAAAAAAAATATATATATATATATATATATATAAAACATATATATATATAGTATATAAATATATATATACTATATGCTATATATATACCATATATATACTATATATATATATACACACATATATATGGTATATATATACTATATACTATATATATACCATATATATATATATATATATATATATAAAGGTTGAGGCAAGCTGGCTGGTAGTACTCACTATTGAAGAATGCTTATAACTAATCTAAATACTTCTTTAAAATGTTTGAACTATCCAACAGGTTCTATCATTGATGAATGTATTAAACCTTTGATATGTATTTATTTTATGCTCATATGGTAGTTTTACATTTAAATGTTGGTACTTTGAATGTTATGCTCCCAAGTTTAGTTTGCATTTAAATGTGAATTTCTAGCCACTTGGTTGAAAGAGGAGTAACTGGGAGCAGATCCTGGGGTCCAGCCTAAAGGTGTTACTGGGAATGGATCTGTTTCCAGCCTAAAAGTGAAGCATGCTTGAGCTCTAGCTGGGATTTCTGCAATGTTTGTAGCCAGACTATGCTCACTTTTGGTGGTGCTGTTGGTGACCATTTCTCTCTGTGTGGATTTGTGAAAGGAGGCCAGCTCTTTAGCCATTGATGGAACTTCCCCTGGTTCTATAAGCATCAAATAAATCCCTGCCTCCCATAAATTGTTTCTGGTTTGGAGGTTCATGCCAGGAGTGTGGAACTGTCTTCTACAAATTTATTACCAGAGAATGGGTTGTTGCTGAATGATAAATGTGGCCATGTGGAGTTTGGGTTTTTTTTGAACTTTTTTGCTGGAGGAATTGATCCTAACTTGGTACTTGCAATTAAAGATGCCTTGCAGAATGGCAACACAAGTTTTATGGAGTGCTGTGCTAAGAGTCTGAAAATGTTAAGTGAAGAGAGAATTGTATTTGGAGGCTTTGCTTATGAACTTTCTAAGGGGAAAGAAATGCAACAGAGAACTTTGTTGGAGCTGGGCTACTGGCAAAAGTGCTCACTGTGTTCTGTTGGCCATGCCCAGAGAGTTTGAGCAAGGTTGAATTTAAATATAGTGATGTGCTTGGTGGAAGATATAGAACTGAAAAATTTAAGATTTGAAGTTAAAGAAATCAAAGAAGTTTAATGTTACTGGCACTGAGACCAGTTGCTGAAAATGTCCTGTGGTTAAGGAGATATTACTATGATTAAGGAGGGTCCAACAGCTTTACACTGAAATAATGGAAAGTATGCCTCAGGAAAGACTGAATAGTAGAATTACAAACTGTTTTGAAAGGAGATGACTGAAAGGAAGGAACCTACTTTCAAGGTCATGATTTATTTCATCCTTAAATTAACAAAATGGTTGTGTCCTGCATAACTGGTATTGGTTTTGGAAGTATGAAAAATTTGTGGAGTGGGTCATGAAGTGCTCATGATTCCAGGAGCCACTACTGAGATGCAGCAAGTGAGGCAGATTGCAATGACCCTGGTAGTCTGTGAAGCCATTGGCAGATGCAGGAAGTTTTGCATGGAGATCCAAAGATATTCTGGATTTACCAGGACTGTGCAAGGGCTATCATGGAGTGCTGTTGGCTCAGGATGTAACTTTTTTTTGACTACTCAGCCCAGATGGAAGGGCAAAATTGTAAAATTCAGAGACTTTCAGTCACTGGTAATGCACATCAGACTTAAACTACAAATTTTTTATGTTAGCTTGATGTTGTTGAGTTTGAATTGGTACAATCTCTCCTTGTTATGCCTTATAGCAATGGAAATATTTACTCTGATGTTGAAAGCATATTGTTTTTTTTTTGTTTTTTTTTTTTTTTTTTTTGCAGAATTCACAGTTGAGAGACAGCAATAAATGTCAGATGGGACTTTGGAACTATCTTCAGTTGGTAGAGGCTATGGGACCTTTGGAGTTGGACTGAATACAATTGACAATGTGAGATAGCTGTGAGTGTATTGGGAGCCAGGGGCAGAATGTGGAAGTTTGAATGTTATGTCTCCCAAAAGAGTCAGGTATTCTTATTAAAACTTGGCTTTCCATCCACTTGGCTGAAAGAAGTCTCACTGGGGGTGAATTCTAGGGTCCAGTCCCAAAGATGTTACTGTGGGCAGATCTGCTTCCACCCTAAAGGTAAGAAGAGTGCTTGAGCTCAGCCTAGAGTTTTACTGCTGTTTACAGCCAGAGTGTACTTGCTTTTGGTGGTGCTGGTAGTGCCCTTTTTTTCTCTGTGTGGATGTGTATAAAGGGGGCCAGCTTCTCCTCCATTAATAGAACTTCCGCAGGATCTGTAATCTTCAAATAAATCCCTGCTGCCAACAACCTGTGTTTGGAGGTTCATCCCAGCAGACTGGTTCTAACTACTACTTCTACCTACCTGATATTCCTGCCAACATGTATTAAAAAGTGTCTTGACTGATGACTTCCCTTTGTCTCATAACTATAAAAAAATCATAAAACTGTAATCCTTATGAACCATGATTCACAGGTATTGGAATTAATGCTGCTGATACATGTTTCCTCGTATTTGGCACCAGAATAAACTATGCTTATTCCCTTTGAGGACATGTCTGTTTTATTTGGAACAAAAGGGTTGGGGCAGCCTTCACTGTTGAAGCATTCTTACAACTGTTTCCTTCTAACATTTTGAACATTCAGCAGTTTCTATCATTTATGAATGAATTAAACCTTTATTTACTTAAAAGAGAGAGAATAGGAAATGAAGAAGCAAATATAGACAGAATGGGCACACCAGGGCCTCCGGACAATGCGAACAAACTCCAGACACACGTGCCATCTTGTGCATCTGGCTTATGTGGCTACTGGGGAATCACACTTGGGTTTTCAGACTTTTCAGGTAAGCACTTTAACCACTAAGCCATCTCACCAAAGCATGAATTAAACCTTTGATATGTATTTGTTTCATATTCCTATGGCAGTTATATATTTACATGTTTGAAAACTATATTTTGGCATCACTAATCTCTTAGAATCTGTGTTCTTCAACCCAGCACTCATGGTGTTTAGAATCCAACAGGGTATCAGAAAATACTTAATCTCTAAGATGAATATCACAGGAAAAGAAAGTTGACCTAGGACATGAACCTCCTTAAAATTTAAATAGGTTTTGTTGTGATTTGAAACTCAATTGGAACCCTAGTTTTGAAGTTTCTAGTCCAAGGACTTTTTTAATAAAACATTGCATCTTGCACACCATATATAGGACTAGATATTCAAATATTATTGTTACCATGTGCTTTGAGTAAAACATGCTATTACATGAAATAACACTGAATAAAAGGTATAGCTGCTGTACTCTTTATTATAATATTCAATCACCTTATGGATGTCAAAAATCATGCATAATTGTAAGAGAGGCAGTTAATGTAAAATAATCACTCATTACATATTTAGTGAACAGTTTCATTACTGTAATACCCAGATATTAAAATTTCAATAAGAAAATATAATAAATATGAGATATTTTTAAAAAAATATATCAGGTGAAAATAGTACTACATTTATAAATCAAAATATTCAGAGCATAGTTTAAAAATATGGATTTGTGAAATAAGAAATAATATCACATAATTACATAAACTTGTGTTTTCTGTCTAAAGATAAATCTAAAAACCTAGCCAAAATAATGCCCTCATTTTGACTATGGAGCCAAAGTGGGGAAAAACACAGGGAGAGACAGAAAAAAATTAAAACTGAATCATTTTCATTGTCAAAAATATGATTATTGACAGAAATTACTTTATTTGTCATTTGTTCTATGTCAGAACCACAGATGAATATGTTTGTGCCTTTCCACAATATCAGAATTATTTTTATAAAAGCAGTAAGTTCCTAAAGTATGGTGGTTTTGTTGGCAGCAATTTGCGAACTGCTTTCCATGATAAGACAGGTAGAGAGAAATACAGTTTCTTTTATTCCAGTCTTAACTAACATTAACTCTCAGATCACACTTTACACATCACAGCAAACTGTATGTATGTATATGTATATATCTTTCTGCCTATCTATCATCTACTTCTGTCTATCTATCTATCTGTCTGTCTGTATCTGTCATTTTTATCTATCTATCCATCAATCCATCTATAGATATAAATATGGATATAGGTGTAGATGTCCAGGTGTAGGTTACAAAGTAGCTATAAATGGTGAAAAAGCCACAGCAGAGTGAAAAGACTACTCAACAGGCCTGAGAAGACAGGAATGCATGGATAAAATAACCTAGGAGAAGGTCTGCAAAGAGCTGTTGCTTCTCAGGTCAGCCATGTGCCAAATCAAAGACTTTATTTGAGCTGAAGATTTGAGTCCATCTGCAGAGGCCAAATGTGGGACAATGTAAGTGTATGAGCAAAGGGCAGGACAGGCTTAAGGTCCAGATGAAATAACAGGCAAATAGCAATTGAAGTAGGCTTCATAAATAGTGGGGACTAAGCAGAGTTGAATCTCTTAGACAGCTGGAAAATCTGCCTATTTTTCTCTAAATGACCACACTCAGATGGGATGGTGACATGACAGGATGGTGGGCTTTCACTATTACAGAGTTAGATGTCTCCCTCTTCATTGAATAATGGTAAGAGAGTTTTACCTTGATGTGCCTAAGAAGTTGTCAAGTATGGTTTTCCTGATATAATTTTAATAGAGAAAGTGATTCTATAATTTTAATTTACTGTGATAAATTTACAAGGTAACACAATTTCCACTTTTAGGAATAAGTTATTTAACAGCTCTTGCTTTATGGATGGTAACAGACAGGTAGTGTTAATTATACATCTGCCAAGATGTGCTCATCCTCCATCCTAAAAATGGATTCAAATTCTCCTTATAAAATGGGTTTCTCAGGACAAGGCACAATCTGGAAGCAAACACATGTGGAATAATTTATGTCAGGGCACAGTCTGATCTCAACAGTGTTTTTTTCAATTAAATAAAAATACATAATACAATTATAATTACAAATAGATATTGATATAAGTGGATAGGTCTACTTATGGATTCATGGAACAAAATGTTGTCTCTGGAGAGTGACATATAAAATCAGTATGTTTCTGTCTATTTGGTGTCTCTATCATGTCATAGTTTGTGCCACTCCAGAGCTCTGTAGTACATGCCAGCAAAAGGCCTTACCCCATGGATATTGTTATCAGATTCTAAGGTTGTACTTCTTGCTTGTTTATGGAAAATCCAGGGCACAGAAATACATAGAAGAAAATGATTCAACACTGAACTTGAGGAAAACAGGAGAAATTCTGTCTCGAATATCCATCCTTGAGACATTAAGAATTGAAAAGTAAGGGCTTTGTACAGGCTTTTATAGGACAACAAGGAGAAAATAACTGTGATATCTCCATATGAGGTGAAGTCTTTTTCTCCAGAACTCAGTATTTCTCCTTCCTTGGGGGTCAGAAATAAATCCAGACCAGGCCCTGGGTCCTTCTAAAAGCCAGCACCTACATTTTCCTTTTGAACAAACATTACTTTTCTGCAAGTCAGTTCATGTGAGCTGAAGAGGAAGGGGTATTATAGACACCTCTCCTTATAATTTAGAAAATCAGGGAAAAGGGTAGTTCAAAGATAAAGGAAAGGATTACTAAAGAAAAGGAGGCAACAGTTTCCTCCTGCTGTTCCACTGTATGACAATAGATCAAGGAAGAAGCTAAGTCATTTTCTGGCCAAAACACTCTCTTTCACCTCTCACACAGCCTCCAAACATTAGGTAAACTCATATGAGCATATTTCCACATGCTGTTGAAATATGAACTTTCAACCTTAGACTTGTCAGCAGCTCCCTGAACAATAAAATTCCACTTTATTATATGTAAACTACCTAGTCTATTTTACTGAATTGTAGAGAAGATAGACTAAGACAAGGTGAGGGCTAAATTGTTTTCAGGATTTTACTCCATAATTGGTAATGAAGGCCTGAAGTTAGAATTAAAATCATGAGTGCTTGACCAAAAGTTCATCAGTCTATTTCAACTGTGTTCTAAAAAATTCTTCATTCTGCAATGGTTATTCTTCTACCAAAGTATGATAAGACAGTAATATAGCATTTTACTTGATAGAATTTTGTGACTATCAAACTTTTTACCACTAGAATAAATCATATCCTGACCAGAAATGATAGTCAACAAGCCCTTGGTATCCTTTTGTATCTGTATCCCCAGCACTGGGATACAGGTGCATACCATAGCTGTTAGGAATCTAAACATCAGATCTTCATGATTGTGCAGCAAATACTTTTACTGACTGAACTATATCCCCAACCCTAAGGAATTATTTTTAGAGAAATTTTATTTCATGAAAAATTTGTAAAACTCTCAATCATATCAGTATCCTATTAGTGGTATTCTTAATACATTTAGAATATTGGGGAATGATTGTTTACATGAAGAATTAGTTCATGTTCCAAGATTCATGTTAGGTGTTAATGTAATTAACAAAATGTCAAAATAAATTTGTGTTTAAGACAGGAAAATTGTGTTAAATTTCATCACAAGGTGCCAAAACTTGAATGTGTGACAAATCGATCATAATCTTAAATATTAAGTTCAGTTGAAAAAATTAGTGGTCATCCAAGCATCACGAATAAGTAAAGATTGGGTTTTGGTCATTTTATGCTTAAATTTACTGTAATATTTTAAACTTCATTTTGTATAGCTTCAAAACAAGCAGTCTTTCTGGAAGTGATTCAGTCATTTTATTTATGACTGATTCCAATAATGCTATTTCTGCGTACTGTTTTCATGTACTATCTGATCTACCAGTTTCTGCCACCAACCAAGAATCTGTGTATTGATGTGTCCATTCATGGGCAAGACATTACCTTTGATGTTGATTACTATCCACCATAATTCATCCTCACATAAAGAAAGTTATCACCAATAATCCTCATACTCTTTCACATCTTCTATTCTTTGTCAGTTATGAAGCCTGTCTGAACCTCAGTGCCACATATATGCAACTTGGATCATTCCAGAAGAGGTGAGCTGATGACTAAATTGAGTCAATATCTTTAAACATGCCTTGGAAAATATATATGTAACATGTAAACAAAAGTAGTATAACCAAACTTGGATTTTACCAAACTGTACACATTCAATTAATTGTACCACTTGAGCTAGAAACAAAAGATATTAAATAATTTTCCAGTCTTGAATTTTTCCTTGGGCACTCACCCCTTATTAGCAGTAATTTGTGTGAGAAAAAGTATATTTAAAACAAAAAAAATATTAAAGCCAGTGAAACTTTATATAAAGATCTGGAAATGACAAGAAATCTAGATATAACTTCATTCTGGTAATAATAATTTAGATAAAGTTTATGGAATTAGTGCTGAAAAAAAAATGACTCTGGTGTATACAATACTAAGTGGGACATCTATGTCACCCTCATGAATCAGAAAACAATGTAGAAAGAGGATGTGGAAAGATTGTAAAGACAGACAAGAGGAAGATTGCTGTGAAATGCATCATCCAGGTAAGAAAAGACCATGGCATTCACAACTTCACAGTGACTGTTATCACCCTCACATGCCCCATACAATATGGAGACCATCACTATTCTGTTATACATGATGCAGGAGTGTGTGAGGCCCTCATCCTTCCCTAAGTAGTTATAGGCAACTAGTGGTGACGGGAAAGTAGAAAACATTTTCTGCAGTGGTGCTGCCATGCATAGGGCCCATGTGCTCTGGTAAATAATCTCCCAGCTGTCTCCATGCAGGCAACCCTTATTAAACCCATTGGGACACATCCATACAGACAATAAAAAGAAAGAATATATTCAAAGTACTAGAAAGACTAATTGGGAAGAAGAGTTTCTATGAAAGGGTGATGGGGAGGAAAGTCAAGAGAAGGCATGGGAATGGACTTTGATCAAAATACATTATAGGGCTGGAGAGATGGCTTAGCAGTTAAGGTGCATGCCTGTAAAGCCTGAGGACCCATGTTCTGCTTTCCAGATCCTATGTAAGCCAGACACAAAACTTCATTCTAGTAAGCACAAGGTGGCACTTGCCCACTAGGTGGAGCAAGTGTCTAGAGTTATAGTGCAGTGGCTGAGTCCCTGCTATGTCAATTCTCTCTCTCTCTAAAATAAAAAAAATTATATACATGTACAAATATTGTCAGGTTTTTTTTTAAGTTTATCAAATTAATTTATAAAATAAAAAGTCAGGCCAACAACAGTCAGTGAATGGTTTGTTTTGCATGATATACCACCAAAACAAAAAGCAGATACAATAGGTGTTATTACTTTCTGCCATGACAAAGTTCTTTTAAACCAAACTTTCTAGGGAAAAAAATATGCCATAGTTGGGTGAATGATTTTATAATGCCATTTGACTGATTAGAATTTCCATTATTGGGAGAGCTGGAATGATTGTAATCTGAAGCCAAGTCATATTGCACTGTCTTTATCCCTCTAAATAGTCATTTATTGCCACCTCTGTGTTTAACACAATGTCTTTATGACAGGTAAAGCACTTCTGGAAATGAATAAACAGACCTCAACTTCCACCAACCAAAAGATTAAGAATATTGTCAGATAATATCGGAGGCCTATTGTAGAGATTTCCCCACTTTGCTGCAGTCCATGTACATGATGGTACCATCAATGTATTTTTAAAATACCGTGCTTTGTGGCTTTATTTGTTCTGTGTATATGTAAAAAAACTTATGAATCAGTCATCACATTGGTAAATTGTATTTGGGCTAATGTGAACCTGTGTTTCTTGGGCATAGTCAGTCATAGATAGCACCAGAATAAACCATCTCTATTCTCATTGAGGTGAAAGGTGTTTTGGACTTGGTATTCTGAAGAATACGTTTTGCCATCACAAACTCCTGTGATTGGCAAATCCTTCTGGAAAAGATGAGATCAAGATACCTGAGCTGGGCCAGGTGTGTTGGTGCTTGACCTTAGCTACTCTTCAGTTTGAGGCAGGAGGATGACAAGTTTGAGTCAAGCCTGGAACACTGAACAAGACCCTATTTCAAAATGAATTACAAGAGTAAAAGAAAGCAAGCAAACAAACCAAACAACAAGAGAGTTGAGTTGGTCAAAATTATCTATTAAAATATCAAAATAGAGCACAACTTTGAAGCCAATACTCATCAAATAAAAATCAATGTGAAAGTCATTTTATGTGCCATTCAAAAATTGTAATAATTCACTTACTTGTCATAACTTTTACTGCAAATAATACATAAAATACAGACAAGGATGACTGTGTTTCACTAAATGAAGTTAATATGAATTGACCCCAGCATCTTAGGATGTAAGGCAATTCATTAACCATTGGGATTTTGTACAACAAAAGACAGTTGAATAGGGCAAAAGTTATCGTAAAGATGGGAGAAAATTACACATCTAACAGAGGATTAATTATAGGATTTACAAAGAATATTTAAAAAATTATATAATAAGAACTCAACCCAATCAAAAAATGGTCTAAATAAGTGACTAGTGAATTCTCAAAAGAAGAAATATAAATGGCCAATAGCCATGTAAAAACATGTTCTACAACCTGAGACATCAAGGAAATGCAAATAAAATTAAAAATGAAATGAACATAAAAATTTCATCTCACTCCTCTCATGATGCTTATCATCAAATGGTAATAAATACTGGCAAGGGTGCTGAAAAAGAGGAACCCTTATTTATTGTTACTTGTAAGCTAGTCAGCCACTGTGTAAATTACTGTGGAGTGTCCTGAGACAGCTAAAATATATTTACAATATAATCCAGCTATATCAAGCATTAGCATATACCCTAAGGAATGTAGACAGTATAGCTTACACTTAATCATCTATGTTTATTGCTACACTATTCACAATAGCTAGGAAATGGAACCATCCTTGATGCTCATCAATTGCTGAATAGATAATGAAAATGTGATGCATTTACACAATGGAATTTGATTCAGCTGTAAAAAAAATTGAAGAAATTTTCAGGGAAATTGATATACCATTATACTAAGTGTGGTAACCAGGCACAGAAAGTGAAACACTATGTTTTCACACTCATACATGGATCCTAGCTTTGAATACTTAGATTCATATGTGAATTGGAGCAAAAGTCTATAGTAGAGATCAGGAAGCTACAAAGTGGCCATAAGAGAGGAAGGAGATGGGAGTGCTTAAAGGGAGTATATAGCAGATATGTAAAGAGAGGGGCAGAATACTAGGGATGAAATGGCCCAAGTGAGGTCGGGGCAATGGATAGAAAAAAGGAGGGTCCCAGGTAAGGATAAATCAAAATGGAAAATATAATTAGGTTAACATTGATACAAAGATTCTGAACAAAATATTGGCAAACAGAATACAAGAATATATCAAAAAGATCATACACCCCAACCAAGTGCACTTTATATTAGACATGCAGAGAAGGTTCAACATTTGCATACTGATAAATGCAATATGTTATATAAATGTACTGAAGGACAAAAATCACATGATCATCTCAGATGCAGAAAAGGCATTTGACAAAATCCAACATCCCTTCATGATAAAAGTCATACAGAAACTGGGAATAGAAGGAACATATCTCTACATAACAAGGGCTAGTTATGACAAACCTACAGCCAACATAAGACGAAATGGGGAAAAAGTTAAAGCTTTTCCAATAAAATCAGGAATAAGACAATGGTGTCCAATGTCCCCACTTTTATTTAATGTAGTATAGGATGTCTTTGTTATAGCAATAAGGCAACACACACACATAAAAAGGATATAAATTGGAAAAAAAAGAGATATATAATTATCATTATTTGCAGATTATATGATTCTATACATAAAGGACCTTAAAGACTCTACCAACAAATTGTTAGAGCTGATAAACACTTTTAGAAACATTGCAGGATACCAAATAAATACACAGAAATCAGTAGCTCCATAAATATTAACAACAAACATGCTGAGAATGAAATCAGGGAATCACTCCCATTCAAAATTACCTCAAAAAAGTTAAAGTACCTTGGAAGAGACCTAACCAAAGAATTGAATGATCTCTACAATGAAAATATTAAAACAACCAAGAGAAAAATTACAGAAGACACTAAGAAATGGAAAGACATACCATCTTCTTGGATTGGAAGACTCAATATTGTGAAAATGCCAATCCTATCAAAATCAATCTAAGATAGGTATGCTAGTCCATGCCTTTAATCCCTGCATGCAGGAGGCATAGGTAGGAGGATCACCATGAGTTCAAGCTCACCCTGAGATTACATAGTGATTTCCAGGTTAGCCTGGACTACAGTGAAACCCTACCTTGAAATAAAAATGCAATCTACATAAATCTACACATTTAATGTAATCACCTTCAAAATTCCAACAGCATTCTTCACAGAAATAGAAAAAAAAAATCCTAAATTTCATTCAGAAGCACAATCTCAGATATCCAAAACAATTTTGAGCAACAAATTGTGTCTGTCAAAATGTTTCTAATGTAGGTTAAAATCAGGCTACTTCAGCTCAACATTGACCAGGTTTGGCTTCATTCTTAAGCTGTGTACAATAAGTTTCATTCAAAATTTTACTTAATTACTTGTCTCATTTCTTGTATATTAAGTTCATTACTTATAGTTATATTGATACTTATGACACATTTCCTGCTTTAAAAATATGATCTTCTTCCAGTTAAGATGGCGGCTTAGGTACAATGTCAAAGCAGCCTAGGGGGTAAAATGACCAAAAAAACTCAGCAAAATACACACGTTTACTAAAAAGTGAGGTGTATACAAAATTGAAATGGCAGTGGAAAAGTAGAAGAGATCCAGAGCCTGCACAGGCTGGCAAAAGTGGCCCTGGCAGGTCTGCCAACCGCGGAGGCAGCAGTGCACCAGAAAGCCACTAAAGTTGGCTCCAGCCACAGGAAAATCCAGGTGCCGGGACCTTCCATTCACACTGGTGCTCTCTGCACCTCAAGAAACATGAAGGGAGAGCAGCAGTGAGCAACGGAGGAGCAGATCACAAGGTAGCAAGAGAACTAGAAGAGCTGCAGCTCCCTCCCCTCCCACAACACCTGTGCCCAACTCCAGTGAACAGAGCAGTAGTCCCAGGCTCTGGCCTTGCCTACTTGAGATGACAGCGGGACCCAAACAGGAGCACAGTCCGGCAGCAACATCAGCGGCTTTTGAACCAGCAGCAGCGGCGCCAGCAGCAGCAGATCTAGTAGTGGCAGCAGCAGCAGATCCAGCAGCAGCAGCTTTCAGAGGCAGCAGTCGCAGATCCAGCAGTAGCAGCAGAGGATACAGCAGTGGCAGCCAGCTAAAGCAACAGCAGCAGCGGTAGCAGCAGCAGCGGTGGACCCAGCAGAGGCGACAGACCCAGCAGCAGCAGCTTTAGCAGTAAAGGCTACAGATCCAGTAGTGGCAGCTTCAGGAGCAGCAGTGGTGGTTCCAGCAGCACGGGTGCCAATCTGCAGGGCCACAGTTGCCAGGCTCGGTTTGCCCTGCAGGAAAAGCCAGTGCCCAGCTCCAGAAATCAGGACAGCAGCCCAACAACACAGCCAGCAACTTTACTGAGACCAAAATCATAATAAAAAGGTAACTAGGATTGCACCAGGGACGGTTCTTACTTGGTCACAAGCTGATTTGGATCACTCAACAGACCAGAAATCTTACCCTCTTTGTTGCTAGAGGATTTGGTTGTTATAATAACTACTCTTGCATAAATATTCAGTGCTGTTTTTGATTGAATGTGTACAGTGTTTAGTTAAATTTTAGAATCTACCTGTATTTTATTCCACTCAGCCTACTTGAATACTCCCATACCAAGGAAACTCAACCCCTAGAAACACCTTTGTAGAAACTCTGAGAGTCTTAAGAGCCACACCTACCCCCTTAAGCTCCTACCCTGAAGATATATAACACCAAATCAATTGATACAGCTAAGAATACCTACCTAGCTAGAAAATCCAAGCATTAACTTAATCCAAGATGCAAAAAGTATATACATTATAACACAAGAAACACTAAAAAGCAAGGCAATATCAATCCACCTAAAAGGATTAATGCATCAGAAATGACCTCCAGTGAGAACAAGTTAGAGGAAATGCCTGGGAAAGATTTCAAAAGAATGGTTGTAAATATGTTCGAAGAAGTCAAAGAACAAATCAAAGGAATCAAAGAAGAAATCAAAGAGGAAATCAAAAGAATCAAAGAGTCAATCAAAGAAGATGCAGGACACCAATTTAATGAAATAATGAAGGCAATACAAGACATAAATAAGGAAATAGAATTAATAAAGAAAAACCAGTCAGAATTACTAGCACTGAAGAACACAGAATGGATGAAGGAGAGGACAGAATATCTAAGCTAGAAGACCAGGTGGCAGATCTAATACAGTCCAACAAAGAGAAAGACAAACTTATAGAAAAGTATGAGTGGGAATTTCAAGACATTCAGGACACTATGAAAAGATCAAATATAAGAATTCAGGGCAGGGTAGAAGGAGAAGAATTCCACTCCAAAGGCATAGTAGGCATCTTCAACAAAATCATAGAAGAAAACTTCCCCCAAATTGGGAAAGAGGTGCCAATACAGACACAGGAAGCCTTTAGAACCCCAGCCAGACAAAACCTGGAAAGAATCTCTACTCATCATATTATAATCAAACTACCCAACAAACAAACCAAATATATATATATTGAAAGCAGTTAAAGAGAAAAATCAAGGTACCTACAAAGGCAAGCCCATAAGGATTACATCAGATTATTCAACACAAAATTAAAAACCCAGAAGGGCTTGGAGTGATGTATTCCAAGTTCTGAAAGATAACAACTGTCAACCAATGTTACCTTATCCTGCCAAGATATCCATTCAAAGAGACAGAGAAATAAGGACATTCCATGACAAAAGCAGGTTAAAGGAATATTTGAAGACAAAACCAGCTCAACAGAAAATACTTGCTAGGATCCACCATGCTGAAGAAAAGGAAAAACACACATATAAGGAACCTGAAAAAAACAAGCAATACTCAAACACTAGATAACACAAGAAAGCAAAGGTAGAACCGGAACCACACACACAAAAAAATGACAAACATAAATAAACACCTTTCAATAATATCTCTTAATATCAATGGCCTCAATGCCCCAACCAAAAGACATAGATTTGCAAACTGGGTTAAAAAGCAGGATCCTAAAATTTGTTGTCTCCAAGAAACTCACCTTTCTACAAAGGATAGACATTATCTTAGGGTGAAAGGTTGGAAAACGGTGTTTCAAGCAAATGGGCCTAGAAAACAAGCAGGGGTTGCTATCCTAATATCTGACATGGTAGACTTCAGTCCAATGTTGGTCAAGAAAGATAAGGAAGGTCACTTTATATTGCTTAAGGGCACACTTCAACAGGAGGACATTACAATCATAAACATATATGCACCTAACATGGGGGCACCCAAATTCATCAAACAAACACTATTAGAACTAAGGTCCCAGATAACACCAAACACAGTGGTGGTGGGTGACATTAACACACCAATCTCATCAATTGACAGGTCATCCTGGAAAAAAAATAAACAGAGAGGCATCTGGAGTAAATGAGGTCATATAAGGAATGTACCTAACACATATATACAGGACAGTTCATCCAAATGCTGCAGAATATACATTATTTTCAGCAGCACATCAAACATTGTCTAAAATAGTCCATATATTAGGACACAAAGCAAATCTTAAGAAATTCAGGAAAATTGAAATAATTCCTTCCATTCTATCTGACCACAATGGAATTAAACTACACATCAGTAGCAAGAAAGGCTACACAGCATACACAAAATCATGGAAACTAAACAATACACTACAAAATGATGAATGGGTCAATGAAGAAATCAAGAAGGAAATCAAAAAATGTATAGAGTCAAATGATAACGAGAACACAACATACCAAAATCTCTGGGACACAAGGCAGTTCTAAGAGGTAAATTTATAGCCTTAAGTGCCTAGATTAAGAAATTAGAAAGGTCACAAGTAAATGACCTAATGCTTCATCTTAAAGCCTTGGAAAAAGAAGAACAAGGCAAACCAAAAATCAGTAGACAGTAAGAAATAATAAAGATTAGGGTAGAAATTAATGAAATAGAAACAACAACAACAACAACAACAAAAAATCCAAAGAATTAATGATACAGAGTTGGTTCTTTGAAAGGATAAACAAGATTGATAAACCCTTAGCAAATCTGACCGAAAGAAAGAGAGAAGAGACAAAAATTAATAAAATCAGAGATGAAAAGGGTAACATCACAACAGATTCCAGAGAAATTCAAAAAATCATAGGGACATACTATAAAAGCATATATTCCACAAAATATGAAAATCTGAATGAAATGGATTATCTCTTTGATTTATATGACCTACCTAAATTAAATCAAGATGAGATCAATCACTTAAATAGACCTATAACATACATGGAGATCTGAACAGTTATCAATAATCTCCCAACTAAAAAAAGCCCAGGTCCAGATGGATTCACTACTGAATTTTACCAGACATTTAAGGAAGAGCTAACACCATTGCTTCTTAAGCTTTTCCAGGAAATAGAAAAAGAAGGAATTCTACCAAACTCCTTCTATGAGGCCAGCCTCACCCTGAAACCAAAACCAGGCAAAGATAGAACAAAAAAAGAAAATTACAGACCAATCTCCCTCATGAACATAGATGCAAAAATTCTCAACAAAATATTGGCAAACAGAATACAAGAATATATCAAAAAGATCATTCACCCTGACCAAGTAGGCTTTATCCCAGATATGCAGGGATGGTTCAATATATGCAAATCTATAAATGTAATACATTATATAAATGGGTTGAAGGACAAAAATCCGATGATCATCTCATTGGACACAGAGAAAGCATTTGAGAAAATCCAACATCCCTTCATGGTAAAAGTCCTGCCGAGACTGGAAATAGAAGGAACATATCTCAATATACTAAAAGCTATTTATGACAAGCCTACAGCCAACATTTTACTAAATGTGGAAAAAACTGGAAGCTTTTCCACTAAGATCAGGAACAAGACAAGGTGTCCGTTGTCCCCATTTTTATTTAATATAGTTTTGGGAGTCTTAGCCATAGCAATAAGGCAAGACACACACATAAACAAAATAAAAAACAAACCAAAAAAAGATGACATCAAAATAGGATAAAAGTCACCTGTGGTGGTGCATGCCTTTAATCCCAGCACTTGGGAGGCAGAGTTAGAAGGATCTCTGTGAGTTCAAGGCCACACTGGTAATACAGAGTGAAATCCAGGTCAGCCTAGACCACAGTGAAACCCTACCTCAAAAGAACAATCTAACTAAAAAAAAAAAAAAAAAAAAAAAAAATTAGAGAGAGGCTAATTGGGAAGAAGAAGTGATTCAATGGCTGCAGGATGCCATTTTGGAGAAATAAAGGGAGGGGATTATGATCATAACATATTGGTTACATGTACAGAGGTTGTTAATAAAATATTTTTAAGACTCCTCATTAAGATGGTAGTTTAGGAACCATGCCAAAGTAGGCTAAGGGAGAAAAGGCCAACAACAACAACAAAACAGCAAAATACATTCTTCTACTAAAAAGTGAGCTGTATAAGAAATTACCAGCTGCAGCAAAAAAGTAGGAGAGATTCAGAGGATCTAATGCCTACAGAAGCAGGCAGAAGCTACTCTAGCAGTGGTGGCATCCAGTCCATGTGGCCATAGCCATAAGGCTCAGCCTGAGCCACAGGAAGAGCCAGGTGAGAGGATTATCCATTCCCAACAGCCTCCTTGCAAACTCAAGAAAGGTGAAGGGAAGATGGCAGGGACCAAGACACATGAGGAAGAGGATCACAAGGACCAGTAGGAGAACTTCAGCCACCAGACACAGCCTACCCTCCCCCACTGCCAGTGCAAGTACCAGCAAGCACCAGAAACCTGAGGAAGGGAGTTCAACTACACAGTATCCCACACAGGTGAACTGAGTAGGGAGCTACCGACCTAGCCAACCTACCTAAGCCCACAGTGCAGCAAAGAGGGACCCAAGCAGGCATGGAGCATAATTGAGACCAAAGCCATCCCAAAAGGTAACTGGGTTTAGACCAGGTGAGTACCCACCAAATAAGCCTGGTATATAGGCTTGAATCAGAAGTGCTAATTGCGCCTTCCATGTCAGGGTAAATTATATGTTAAATCTGATGGATAGTTGGATTTGTCATTCTTTTTTTTTTTTTTTTTTTGGTTTTTCAAGGTAGGGTCTCACTCTATCCCAGGCTGACCTGGAATTCACTATGGAGTCTCAGGGTGGCCTCAAACACACAGCAATCCTCCTACCTCTGCCTCCCAAGTGCTGGGATTAAAGGTGTGTGCCACCATGCCCGGCAGATTTGCCATTCTTAAATAAGCTATATTTTGGGTTTATCATTCATTGCTTCCTGGTTTATACTGCCTTTGTTTTCTTTTCTGTTCTTCAGTGGGGAAGGGTCTCAGTTGGTCACATGCTGATGTGGAACACTTTACAGACCAGAAATCTTAGCCTCCCAGTTGAAATGATTAAGGGTTTGGGGCAACACACATACTTTGGGACTGTGACTTTGTTAGAGGATCTGGTTGTCATAATACCTACTCTTGAATAAATATTCTGTGCTGTTTTTCATTGAATGTGTGTATTGTTTAGTTCAATTTTAGAATTTTCCTGTACTTTCTTTCACTCAGCCTACTTGAACACTCTCATTACAGGCAAACCCAACACCTAGGACCACTTTTGTGGGAATGCTGAGAGTCTTAAGAGCCATACCTATCACCTTAATCTCCTAACCTGAAGATACATAGCACAAATTGATTGATATGTATAATCATACCACAGATAATTAGAAAATCCAAGTATTAAGTTAGCCCAAGATACAAGTTTTCTACATTATGATAAAAGAAACACAAAAAGTCAAGACAACATAAATCCACCAAAAAGTATTAATAATCAGAATTGACCCCCAGTGAGACTGATTTAGAGGAAATACCTGAGAAAGATTTCAAAAGAGTGATTATAAATATGTTCAATGAAATCATGGAAATCAAAGGAATCAAGGAGAAAATTAAAGGAATCAAAGAAAATCCATGAAACCAATCTAATGAAATAAGGATGTCAATACAAGACATAAATAAGGAAATAGAAATAATAAAGAAAAACCAGTCAGAAACACTAGTAATGAAGAACACAGTCAATGAAATAAAAAACTCTTTAGAAAATCTCACTAGGAAAATGGATGAAGGAGAGAACAGAATCCATAAACTAGGTCACAGAACAAATGGACCTAACAGATATATACAGGTGTTGGGCCTTGAAAGGCCTGGATGCAAGGCCTAGTGGAACTTGCTGAGCCTAGCTAAAGTTTGGTGATCTGCCTCTGGCCACCTATGACTCAGTAAGATGCCTAATGGCCTCTGGCCTGTTACTTCCGCATAGGAGTTGGAATTCCCGTGCACGTACAGTTAGAACCAATCATTTCAAAACTCGTGGTACACTATTGGCCCTTACCTCTCCCCCCATCCTAGAATCCCCACCTTCGTTCTCAACACTATATAGGCAACCACCTGTAACAATAAAGTGAGTTCCTGCTTCTACAAGACTCCCGGTTTGGTGGTGTGTTCCTGGCCATTGACACTCATCCTCCTCCTCAACCCCTAGGGAGGAACCAGTGGTCCTGGTCCTTCCTCAGAACTACCTGCCAGGGGATCCTGGCAGTCTGGCGCCTAATATGGGGCTACAGGAACCTGGAAGACTGGTGCCTGTGTGAGGAATTCTCGTTGAGGAGGTCAATCGGTGTGCGGGTGAGTGTACCCTCATAAGTCATGAGGTAGTCTTCATATTTAATGTGCTAAACTTTGCTTCTGTAACCTGTGCTTGTTTGTCAACATCTTTTTGTTCCTTTATCTTTCCTTTCACTTTCGGTTGTCTTGAGAGCTACATCTGTAGCTTTGGTATTGCTAGACGGGTCATATGTCCCTAGTGGACACACTGTGTGGCTTTTGACCTTTAGACTTGTGCCTCTCTCTCTCTCTCTCTCTCTCTCTTTCTCTCTCTCTCTCTCTCTCTCTGCTTGGGCCTGTGAAGGAAGGCCAGCTTCTTCTGCCATTTATGGAACTTCCCCTGGATCTGTAGACTTTAATAAATACACCTTCCTCCATAACTGTGCTTGGTCTGGAAGTTCATCTCAGTGAACCTGAAGCTGTCTGATACAGAACTTGGTACTGAGGAGTGGACTGAGATGAACCTGACCATGTGGATGTTATCTTTTGGAACCTTTGTTTTGGAGGAATAGGCATGGACTTGGTGGTTGAAACTGAAGGTCTCTTCTGGAGTGGTAAGCCAAATTTTATGGACTATTCTGATGAGAGTCTGAGAATGCTAAGTACAGATAACATTAAACTTCGAGGCTTGGCTTATGAGCTTTCTAAGAGGAAGGAAAAACTACAGAGTGCTTTGTTGGAACTGGGCTACTGGCATGAGGGCTGGCTGTGTCCTGCTGCCCAGGCCCAGAGAGTTTGATCAAGGTTAAATTTGTAATGGACTTATGTGCTTGGCTAGGGGTACTGAACTGAGAGATTTAAGATTTTATGCTGGAAAACTTTAAGCAAGTTAAATTTACTGGCACAGAGACTGGCTTTAGATTACTAAAGTGCTATTGTCAACACATTAACAATTTTATTCCAGTTAAAAATGTTTACTCTGTGCCTTTGTATGTTAGAAGTGTTTAACTTGTTTGATTTTATTCAGTTGTTTATTTGTTTGTAGTTTGCATTCTACAGCCACCTGGCTGGAGGAAATATCACTTAAGGTGTGGTGGTGGGTTTCAGATTTCATCTAAAGATATGCAAGGAGGAGTTCCTGAAGTGTGCTGTGGCTTTGGCTTTAGGCTTGTACTCATTACTCCCCCTTTGGAAAACTTAAATATATCTTCTTAACAGTTGATACTTTCTCCCATGCCTGTTGGGCATCTGCACATGCTGAGGAGAAATCTAAACATGCCATTAGTCATATGTTTCAATGTTTTGCCACCCTTGGACTACATGACCAAGTTAAGACAGATAATGGCCCCTGCTTCATAAGCAAGGCCTTTGTAGAATTTCTCCAGACCTGGGAAATCTCACATCCCACAATCATCCCATACAAACCCCAGGGCCAGGCTATCGTTGAAAAATATAATCAGACTCTCAAGTCTCAATTACAAAAACAAAAGGGGGAATCCATACCTCCACACAACCAACTAAAAAAGGCATTATTTCCCATAAATATTTTAAATTTTTCTAAAGATAAACAATTATCCCCTTTTCAAAAACACTGGTCCTCATCCATTACCTACAGTTCTATCTGGGTAAGATGGAGGGACCCATTGACTGGGGCCTGGAGAGGACCAGACCCACTCCTCATAACAGGGAGAGGGTTTAGATATTTCTTCCCTCAAGAAAAAAGACCCATTTGAGTACCAACGAGACACCAAAAATATTTGTCCCAATAAGGGGACACTGACAATCACTTCTCCAGGGAGTGTCCCACCCCTGAGGACTGTTCCTAAAATGGACTTCACCCTACTAAACCAAACAACTCCCTCCCTTGCAGAGGATTGCTGGCTTTGCCTCTGATCTGGGCCTCCCGGCTGCTTGCAGTTATCACCAATGATACAACTACATTTGCTCATATGACCCTAAAAAAGTTTTTCAGCCACCTTCCCCATCCCTGTCCAGCATTTACCAATGTGTTCTTCTGGAACTTGAATTTGGGTCCTGTTTTCCCCTAATAATTAATACAACTGACCCTAGTGCTCAATGCTGCCCACCTTCTGGAATGGTTTATGTTTGTGGAGGTGGGATGGCATATGACTTTCTGCCCACCAATTGGACAGGCCTTTGTGCCCCAGCCACCTTAATCCCAGGTGTAGATATCAGTCCTAGAAATGAGGCCCTTCCTATGCCCTCTTTTTTTTTTTTTTTTTGTTTTGTTTTGTTTTTCGAGGTAGGGTCTCACTCTGGTCCAAGCTGACCTGGAATTAACTCTGTCATCTCAGGGTGGCCTTGAACTCATGGCAATCCTCCTACCTCTGCCTCCCAAGTGCTGGGATTAAAGGTTGTGCACCACCATGCCCAGCTCTATGCTGTCTTTTGATTATATTGGAGGGATACCTAAGAGAGCTGTACAAATGATACCTTTACTCATTGGGTTGGGAATAACCACAGGCATGGCCACCGGAACAGCTGGGATGGATATGGAAGTCCATCTCCACAGAAAGCTCTCTCTCCAGTTGATCAGGGACATAAAAGCCGTGTCTAATACTATCCTTGATCTCCAACAACAGCTAGATTCCCTGGCTGAGGTAGCCCTACAAAACAGGAGGGGACTAGACCTATTAACTGCCAAAAAGGGAGGCATATGCTTGTTTTTAGAGGAAAAATGATGTTTCTATGCCAATAGATTGGGAATTGTTCAAGACAAGATCAAAAGTCTTCAAGAGAACCTGTAGAGAAGATGGTGGGACTTCAGGACAACACAATGTGGAGGGGCCTACATGGCTTCTTACCTCCTCCCTCTACTTGGCTCCCTCCTTTTCCTTATCCTTATCCTCACTGTCAGGCCTTGTGTAATTAACAATTCATTCACCAGCTGCTAGAGGCAATATATTACCACAGGCTGGCAACTCAGGCATTATGTTCCTCAGATGACCCACTGCCACCTCCTCTGCCCTCCATGTGACCGATGACAGGTAAGATTTCAGATGACTGAGACAACCTAAGACAGGCCATGGGGTGGGTTCTCAGCAAGCTAAATACCTGGTACACAGTAACGGGTAAGATCCCCAGAGGGGGACATCCTAAAACAGGGGCCATGGTGACTAATGCTCTTACAAAAACAAAAGGGGGAGAGGTTGAGCCTTGAAAGGCCTGGACGCAAGGCCTAGTGGAACTTGTTGAGCCTAGCTAAAGTTTGGTGATCTGCCTCTGGCCAGCTATGACTCAGCAAGATGTCCAATGGCCTCTGGCCTGTTACTTCCGCATAGGAGTTGGAATTCCCATGCACACTTAGAACCAATCATTTCAAAAGTTGCGGTATACCATTGGCCCTTACTTCTCCTTCCCATCCTAGAATCCTCATGCTCATTCTCAACACTATATAGGCAACTGCCTGTAACAAATCATTAGCAAGAAAATCTATAGAGCATGGACATAATCATGGAAACTAAACAATATACTACTAAATGATGAATGGATCAATGAAGAAATCAACAAGGAGATCAAAGCTTTCCTAGAGCCAAATGATAATGAGAACACAACACAACATACCAAAACCTTTGGGACACAATTAAGGCAGTCCTAACAGGGAAATTTATAGCTTAAGCACCTATATTAAGAAACTAGAAAGGTCACAAGTAAACAACTTAATGCTTCACCTTAAAGCCTTGGCAAAAGAAGAACAAGGCAAACTGAAAACCAGTAGATGGGAAGAAATAATAAATATTATGGCAGAAATTAATGAAATAGAAACAAACAAACAAAACCTCACTATCCAAAGAATTAATGAAACAAATTGTTGGTTCTTTGAAAGGATAAACAAAATTGATATACCCTTAGCAAATCTGACCAAGAGAAAAAAAGAAAAGACACAAATTAATAAAATTAGAGATGAAAAAGGCACTATCACAACAGATACCAGAGAAATTCAAAAAATCATTGGGACACAGTATAAGAACATATACTCCATTAAGTATGAAAATCTGAAATAAATGCATGATTTCCCTGATTTGTAGGACCTACCTAAATTAAATCAAGATGAGATTAACCACTTACATATGTCTATAAGAAATATGGACATCCAAATATTTATCAAAAATCTCCCAACTAAAAAAAGTCCAGGCCCAAATGGATTCACTGGTAAATTTTTCCAGGCCGTTATGGAAGAACTAACAGCAATTCTTCTTAAACTTTTCCATAAAATATAGAAAAGAGGAATCCTATGAAACTCCTATGAAGCCAGCATCACCCCGATACCAAAACTAGACAAGGACAGAACAAAAAAAAATTTCAGACCAATCTCCCTCATGAATATAGATGCAAAAATTCTCAGCAAAATATTGGCCAACAGAACCCAAGAATATATCAGGAAGAACATTTACCCCAACCAAGTAGGCTTTATCCCAGAGATGCAGGGATGGTTCAATATATGCATATCAATAAATATAATAGATAATATAAATTGACTGAAGGACAAAAATCACATGATCATCCCATTAGATGCAGAAAAACATTTGACAAATTTATGATAAAAGTCCTACAGAGAGTGGGCATAGAAGGCACATATCTCAACATAATAAGGCTATTTATGACAAACCTACAGCCAAAATAATACTAAAGGTGGTAAAACTTGAAACTTTTTACAAAAATCAGGAACAAGACAAGGATGTTTACTGCTCCACATTTATTTAATATAGTACTGGAAGTCTTAGCCATACCAATATGGCAAAAGACACACATGAAAGGGATACAAATTGAAAGGAAGATATCAAGTTATCATTATTTGCAGATGGCATGATTCTATATATAAAGAACCCTAAAGACTCTACCTGTATAAGATTTGTATAATGGGAGGGAATAAAAAGAAGGACACCAAAGCAGAGGAGGGACTAATTGGAAAGAGGCAATGTATGTATATTGTCAATAAAAAGTTTTTTTTTTTTTCTTGCAGTTGAAGTATTTGCAATGTTCAGCTGCAAGAATATGGCTCACCCAAATCAAGCCAACAAGACTCTTGAAAAAAAAATCACCAATTCCATAGTGTGGTAGTTTGAATCAGATGACCTCTTTTGTCTCATTGTTTTCAATGCTTGGTCCCCAACTTGTGGTGATTTGGAAAGGGTACCCTTGCTGGAGGAGATGGATTGCTGGGAGCAAGCTTTGGGGTGTTATAGCTGAGTTCCTCCCATCTAGTCCTACCTAAATAGCTCACTCTTGTTGTTTCCTGCAGGCTGGTGTGGCAATATGATGTTCAGATCTTTCCAAACCCTTCCACCCACATATGTGACAGCTTTATGCTCTGCCATTCTTTTCTTCAGCAAGATGAAGCTCCCCCATGAAACTATAAACATAAATAAACTCTCTCATTATATAAAAAAGGCTTTTTTTTTCTTTTTTGTAAAGAATACTTTCCAAGTTCTTGGTGTCTCTCTATCCATTGTAATGTCTAATTGATGCTCTACACAGGGGGGGATCACAATAACTGAAAACTAACCTCAGTGCTGAATGTAGTGACTGCTTCAGTATTTTATTTACCATCATACTTCAAGTATTTAGATCATGTATATATGTATGTAACAAATATTTGGTTTTTGTTTTGTTTCAACTGGTTATACTAGTCATGCTAAAATGTTAAAGATCAAAGTTTGGAGACTAGTTGAAAATTTTTTGGAGTATCTTGTAATACTAAAAACTGGAATAAAGCTGATGTCTGCACACCATGTTAGGTATGTATCTCTTGTGTAATCTATCCACACAGCATCCATTGTATTGCTCAGCATGTCTTCCAGCATAGCTTTGTCACTGAATCCAAGTTTGTCTAGACAGTGGAACATTTGACTCAGCCTATAGTAGTTCAGGGAAGGAATAGGACACATCTAATGGTGTGAGTATGGTCTCCTCAGGGAACAGCCATCATTGTCTTGGCATTAGCTATATATATCATTTTTGTGGCTACCAAGTCACACCTGAAAATGTTGCTAAGAAACCTTTATTCTCTCTTTATGAGTAAAAGATTATAGTGTGGCTCTGGAGGTTCCTTGTGTGGGATTAAGATTGGATATGGTGAAACCAGCAGCCACTAGCAAGAGGGATGAAAAGGGCCCCTATCGTACATAGGTTTCCTGTGGGAGTCCTAGCAAACTGAAGATTAACAGACAGGAAGGAGAAAAATCTCAAGCTGCTATGCTATAATTCTTGCTTCTATGCTGGCTAGTAACTTCTACCAGGTTTCTGGGTGCACAGCCCCTATCCCATTTCATGTTCTCATAATTTTCTCTGTCTTTATATCCTAGTGTTCAGAATCTAGCTCCATTTTCTCATGTTTTTGATTTGTTTTGATTTTCCAGGGAAGGGTTTCACTCTATCCCAAGCTGACCTGGAACTCACTCTGTAGTCCCTGGCTGTCTTTAAGCTGACTGTGAACTTTCCACCTCAGTCTTCACTTATTAATTAATTAATTAATTTTGTTTTTATGTTAAATTTTTCTCAATTTTTATTAACATTTTCCATGATTATAAAAAGTATCCCATGGTAATACCCTCCCTCTATCCTCCCCTTTCCCCTTTGAAATTCCATTCTCCATCATATCCCCTCCCAATCTCAGTCTCTCTTTTCTTGATGTCATGGTCTTTTCCTCCTCTTATGATGGTCTTGTGTAGGTAGTGTCAGGCACTATGAGGTCATGGAAATCCAGGCCATTTTATGTCTGGAGGGAGCAAGGTGTAAGGAGTCCTACCCTTCCTTTGGCTCTTACATTCTTTCCGGCACCTGTTCTGCATTAGACCCTGAGCTGCCTACATGGTCTTAAATGCCAGTATGAGAATACAACTACAAGATATTACAAAATAAACAAAGATTCAGACAAGTAGATGGCCCAGCCTGATGCTGGCCTACAGTAATAGGTTCTAACATTAATTTATGCTTTCTGCCTCTACCTGGCACTGAGTAGTCTGAAACTGTTTACCTTTAAATCAAAGATCCAAAAATTATTCTGATTATGTTTACCTGATAGTTAGTGATTCATATTAATATAATATCTCCTTGACATGTCTTATTAAAAGAAGGTATATCACTAAGGACAGATCTCACAGGCCTAAGGTTCATTTGGGGCAAATGTAGATCCTTGCCCTAATATGTAAAAACAATTTAGAGTTCTGACTCTTTGTTTGTACTTCAATTTCTCAGCAAGAGTGGCATAGAATACCTAAACACAAAAGACAGCATTCATACAAGATGTCTAACTCCTTGATGCAATAATGCATACACTTCAAAATGATTACACTGTCATTACACCTAGGGCTTTCTGCAACTACAAGGTGGTGGTCATGGACAGCATGGCCCCCAGTATCAACATCTAGGAAGCAGCCACCACCTTCTATGTGTCTTCTCTTTTTGCACTTTTTCTTCCTCTTTCTTTCTTTCTTTTTTTTTTTTTTTTAATTTATTTATTTGAGAGCGACAGACACAGAGAGAAAGACAGATAGAGGGAGAGAGAGAGAATGGGCACGCCAGGGCTTCCAGCCTCTGCAAACGAACTCCAGACACATGTGCCCCCTTCTGCCTCTGGTTAACATGGGTTCTGGGGAATAGAGCCTCGAACCGGGGTCCTTAGGCTTCACAGGCAAGCGCTTAACCACTAAGCCATCTCTCCATCCCTCTTCATCTTTCTTAATCAACTCTGCTGTTGCTGCTTCTAAGCAAAACTGGTAAAACCAAAATTGTAATCATTGAACATGGCACTCTGGCAATCAAGACGTTTAAAACCTTCAGTCTTTTGGGGTGAAAAAAGCACTGTGCAACATTTAGAACTCTGATTAACAAACAAGGTGGTCACAAACTTTCCTGGATTGAAGATGTCCACAATTTTCCTGATCAGGTCATCATAGGAGGTCTGACTTAAGTTTGTTTCAAAGCTGACATTAGAAAATTCTGGTTCTGGAGTGATGTGAATTGTCCAATAAGTTCCATCTGATTTCATTCCATTCATCGAATACCCACAAGGATTGAACAGTGTGGCATCAATGACAGAAGCTGGTATCAGGTCATGAATTCCACTCTCACAAGTGACATCCTTTGCAGTAACACCGTCTTTCATGTAGAACTGGTCCATAACTGCTGGGTCAAGCTCACTCATCAGATTTTCCAGGGTTTGATCTGGCTGGCTGATTACCTGACTCTCTGGGAAATCCAAAGTATACAAGTACCGACAGTCAAAATTCATAAGTCCCATACAATATGCTGCTCCATTTGGGAAAATGGCATTCAGAAACTCCATTTCTTCTTGTAAATTCCGGTGTGGGCACCCTTGGTGAGAAGGCTTCATCAAATTCTTACGAGAATAAAAGAAGCTTTGAATTGAGTCAAACCCACTATAATCCCTAGAAAGCTTCAACAGGAGAACCAAGACTTTCAGCAAGAGGGTGGTACCACATGTCTTCAAAATGAAACGTCTCTTGGAGACAAATATGCTACTCTCACTGAGTACATAAGCTTCCTGCTTGTCAGTTTTAGTCACTCTTATGATTGAGCGTTGCACATCCTTCAAAAGGACATCCCATTCAGACCTCGGGATGGTGCGAAGATTCCCAGATCCCTGGTTAGCATTGGATTGCTGCCTGGAGAACCAAACATCCAGCAGCTTCTCGGTCCCTTTGAAGAAAATGTGCAGCTTCCATCACCATAAGACTAGCAAACAACCAACAACCACAGAAAATCAACTAAAATTAAATCTCTTCTCCCACCACTGTGGATTGTTCCAGCTGTATACAGCTGTGTTCAGATTCCTTTTTTTATTTTTTGCTATAATTTCATATTAACATTTTTTTAGAAAAAAAAAGAGGATTAATAAAAATTTTCCCAACTATTTTCGTGAGCAAAAGTTGAATGTGAGTCTGTTGGAAATAAAGAGGCAGGTAGAATTCAGTCTCTGGCAGTCCGCTGCTTTCCCCATTAGAGAGAGAGTTGAGTGAGCACTAGCTAATATCGCCAACCACACTGTATAAGCCTTTCTACAGGTCTCTCTCTCTCTCTTCTCTCTAACTCTTTTATATTAGTTATCTTTTCTTCATGGGCACTGACCTGTATCTCCCAGTTCCAGCAGGTGGCAATCATCCACAGTGAGCTTTTGATCAGAGAGACTTACAAGGTTTCCTAAAAGAATGACAGATTTCTGCAGAGTACTTGATGACCCACCAAAGGTTAGTAGTAAGACCCTACTGCTGAAGACACCATATGCTGTTGGCATGTAACATGGAGTGACATGGATGAAATCTGGAAGGGAGTCAGTACATAGTCAGCACGTCTAGTGTCAGAAGGTGCTACATGGGCAAGTGGGGAAAAATGACCAATATCTGTCCAAGCAACTCATGGTCTAACCTATTTAACAGCAAATAACCTGTTGTGATGCTCACACAAGTGCAATAGTGGCACACAGCTATGGTGGGAAACCAACTGCTCTTGATTTGGCTAACTGATCTGCTCAGTGGAATGGGGACCCATAGATGAAGCTGGGAAACAAGTCAGAAACATGAGCCTGCTCACCATTATGAAGCTACCACCAATTGTGGGCTACAAGAGGACCTACACCTATTAAATTCTCCCTAAAAAAGTAAGGGTTATCCCATTTATCTGGTGCTAACTTTACTCTCTGTTGGAGAACCCACTTTTCTTTGCAGATAGACACAGATACTAAGGAGAGAACTACCCCATCATACCTCAAAAGGGCCACAGCTAAAACTAAGAATAATTGGTGAAACAAGCAATGGTGCTGTTTCCTTGGTGAAACTGGTACCAGCACAAGGGTGAAGGAGATCAACACAAAGAATAATCAACTACCAAATTAGATATCCACAGACAGAGAGGCTCCCCATACCTCATCACTGAAGAGACCTAAAATGAACCCAACATGGCTCAGGGAAATTTTGTGAAAGAAGGGGCAGAAAGAATGTCAGAACCTCGCATTGGGTCATGATATGCAGAGACATTTCCTCCTACACATAACTGAGGGCTAACTCCAGAATGTATGACCCATATACCTCAACAAGGAGGGGCTGGATGGAGGAAGGACAACATGGAGGAAGCTAACAATGGTACCAACTTGACTGTATTCACTGAGCACAAAATTAATTAATAAAAAATCAAATAAAATAAATAAAATCTCTCCTTGTGTTTTCTTTTAGTTCTATGAGTCATGTGGTAGCATTCTAATATCTATTTATAAATTCTTTTTGGTGGAATCTCTTGCTTGCTAACACAATTAGCTAACTTATAAATTGTGCATATGAAAAGGATATACTTATATCATATTCACACTATGATAAAAATTGCTTTTCACAGAATAACGAATATTAAATCTAATTTCTTGGGGATTAATACTTAAGCAGAGCCTAATAAATGCTATATGCTTGGTTTAAAAAAGAAATTAAACAGAGGAGCCTCTGTGTCTCTGTATATCTGTGGAGGACAGGGAGGAGGCTAACAATGGTACCAACTTAACTTTATTCACTGAGTACAAAACTAATTAATTTAAAAAAAAATTTAAAAATTTGAAAAATTACACAGGATAAATATCCTAGGTTTTTACTAACAATGCATATTCTCATTAATGTACTTTATAGTTTAGAATCCATTCATTAATTCTGAGTAGCCATCTCTCTCATTTCTAGTTTTGAAAATATAATCGTGGATGGGCTTAGCAGTCAAGGCATTTTCCTACAAAGCCAAAGGATCCCAGTTCAACTTTCCAGGCCCCACATAAGCCATATGCACAAGGGGGTGCATACATCTGGAGTTCATTTGCAGTGGCTGGAGGCCCTGTTGCACCTATTCTCTCTCTCTCCCTCCCTCTTTTTCTCTCTCCCTCCCTCTTTCTCTCTCTCCCCCCTTTTTCTCTCTCTCAAATAAGTAAATAAATAAAATATTTTTTAAAAAATTGAGGATGATGGGTATATTATGAAACTATTGGAACTGTAAATACTGACGTGAGGCAAATACCTCCTGGGGTACAATTTTATCTTACTTTCAATTATAAGTTTGAAAATCATAAAAAGTTAGGTATCAATACTAAAAGCGAAAATTATTTTAAGAATTAGCAATTAGTGAAAAGTAATAGAGTAAGTTATTTAGATTTTAATTCTCGGTGATGATGGTTTCAAAAATAGGTGCCTAGTGGGTATTCAGATGGGGGAAAGCACTGAAGCTCACTCAGGAGGACTCCTGATCCATGAGTCTATAATATACACCAGGAATTACAGCTGAACCTTCCTTCTCTATTTGTATACAGATCTCATTGTATTCCCATAAAGAAGTGGAAAACTTCAAAATAAAATTGTGAAGAATATAATTGTAGGTATTATTTTGTATAGTCCATTATTAGAGAAGTTTCTGTGACTGTATAGCATACCATTGATGGACAGAAGACCAAAGAGGGAACAAGGAGATGTCCTTGTCTGCCCTGGACAAACTGTCTCATCAAAAACCAGCAACACTCCCCAACCAGAACTTTCTGCTTTTTCTTTAGCTTAGCCTCTGTAAGGCCATGAACCCATCAGGTGTTGGCCCCTTCTGGCTCAGTCCCCAGAGTCCATGAGCCAAACAAGTATCTCCTTACACACCTAAATCTGATAGTAAGGCCCATGCTAATTGGATGTCTGCTCCACTAAAAGGAAGTTAACTACATGGGAAACACCCCTCTTTTTCCTGTGACCTGGCCAGAACAGCCATATAAGACTGTCTGGGAAGGGGAGAGCACTTCTTTCAGCCTGGATATTTTTCTGCTTGCATTCTATATGTGTATTGCTTTGGGGTGTTTTTTCACTTTGATTACATGTATGATTTTTTTCTTTGATCCCTGGGTACTTCAGTATTTCTTAGTACTCTCTGGTTTACTATGTGAGGGAGATCTTCTGGTTCTTATGCTTAGTTTTCACATGTGGGTGGATGTGGCTTTTCATCCCAGAGGGATTTTTCTGGAATGGTGATTTTCTCTGTCTCCCCACTATCTTTCAAACAAGTTAAGGTCATTTAGCTTCTTCCTTATATCTTAATTGCCCCTACAATAAACATCATAATTCATGATTCATCTCTAAATAAACTTAATAACGCATAGTAAACCATTCATGGAGTCCATTTTATCAATTCTTTGTTAATGAGATGAGGACCCAAAAGTTGAGATTCATAGCCCCTCCCTCAACCTGACAATCCTATATCACCATAACCACCATAAACTTATTTGTTCACCAAAATGAAATTGCCAATGCTCATTGTTTGTCATGTCATGTGAGAAAAACTCCACACTCTAAAGCATAAAAATAAAAATCATGTTCTCATCTCCTCTAGTGAGATACCTTTGCAAATTGTCCGTGTTGTATTCTTCTCTGAGATGTTCCTTCAGACACAGAGGTTACAAATCCTAGGCTAGACTATGAGGATACCATCAAGCTGGTATGACCTTCTGTCATTTCAAGCATCCAACTAGCAGGCAGGAAGAGAGATGTTATTGCAAAGAAGGAAGAGTTCATTTGGGTTTGGCCATAGTGGAAGATAGCTGTGTCTTTCCTCTACTTAGGATGTCGCTTCAATATTATACATGAAGACAAAAGGGAGGACTAACATGAAAGAAAAAAAAAAACTTACAGGAAAATCTATAATGACATAAGAAGAAGGGTATGAGCTCTATGCCTGATATTTGATCTGCTTTTACTGCTGGGAAAACTTCAGGCTTCAAACCCTATTGATAGAGGTCAAATGACATACTGAGAGAGATATCATATGGGTTCCAAGAGGGTCTTCTAAAGGCCGCAAACAAATGGCGCCTACAGGACTGAAATAAGCTGTGATCATACATCCTTCACACTGATCTCTCATTCCTAAGTCTCATACAGTACACTAAATAAATTTGATTACCAAGAGAAACTCTTTAACTTTTAACAGATTACACTTTTTAAAAATATAAGACATAAAGGGATGATTTTCTGAAACCTTTTAGGGATATAACTTGAGAGCCACCAAACAGTTTATGTGCCTAATGATAATACAACCAAGTGTGAGTTTCCACTGGGTACTGGTACCCATGCTGTAATATGTCTTTCTCTCAGTAATTCTTACTCTGGAGAAGTCCACACCTGTCTTTGGGCTTGTTCTAGCATGTATGCATTTCTTTATTTCTTTCTTGAAATCCCTTCCTTATAACATTTTAATAAAGTTTCAAGCTTTGCCGCAACAGCCAGCTCTTCATTGAACTCATTTTAGCGTGAAGCCACCTACCCTGAAAATTCTACGTGGGTGGAGGTCTCTGAAAAAGAAAATCCTTGGGCTTCAGAAATGGAGACATATTAAGGCCACAAGTAATAGGAAATGCAACATCTGTTTGGGCTGCTGAAAATCCCACTTTTTAGGAGCAAAAATAGTTCAGCACAATTTAGAAGGACACAGAGAGAATCTGGAATGCAGTATTTTTCGTGGATGCCTTAATTGATAAATCACTGCATCCCATAATAGAAAGGGCCTATGAGAGCCAGATGGATCTTTAAAGAAAGATGGACTCCCTTTTGAGACTTTAGAGCAATGCTTTTACATGTAATGTGCAGATAACTCTCCGGGAGGTCTTAGAAACATAAGCACTAATCCACTTAATCACTATTCTTATCCACATCTTCAGCATGGCCATAGATTTTGCATTTCCATCAAGTTTCCAAATGGTGTTAATAATTTTGGTTCTTGGTTCCCACCTTAGCATGGAGGTGCTAGCTTCCCATCCTATCAGTTTTCTTGAGTTCTGGTCTTGCTACCATTAAAGCTAATGAGTGCAGACACAGCCCAAGGGAAAGTTAAGCAAGATTTTATTTTTAGAAAGTAAAGCAGAATGATGATAATCTGTGAGGGATCCCAAGTGGGTAATGGCTTGGCTACTTGGATCAGGTGTTCTTATAGGGACGTAAGTTAAGCATCAAGTTGGAACAGATTGGGTTGGTTACATTAAATGTCTGTAGGGGGTTTCAGGAGGTTGATGAGTTAAGCAACATGTGTGGGTTTCCAGCAGAAAGTTTCAGGAAGGAGAATGAACCAAGGTTCCAAAACAGAGAAAGAACCAAAAGTAAATAAGAGAGAGACAGACAGACAGAGAGAGAGAGAGAGAGAGAGAGAGAGAGAAAGGCTGGTTATCAACAATATCTTGGTGATTCAGCATAAGTTAAGTCTTTTTTGGATTTCAGTCCACTGAATCTGTTCTCTGGACTTATTAGCAGTAGTACTATACAATTTGTTATAAAACTTCCATGTTCATCAGCTCTGTCAGAACATATAAATATCTGTTTATTTCTTTCCGGTCTGTAACCTTCACTAGTGATCTACCATACAGGGGCTATCTTATCCTTCATTCCTATCATCAAAGGCTCTACCCTCTCCATCACAATCTCTCTTGATCCTCCTACTTGCTAGATCAAACCTGAGATCTGGAATCACCTTTTGTTATGATAACTGAGTACCCCTGGTGTGACAAGAGTGAAATGCTACCTTCTTCCATGCCCTGTCTTAACATACTTCACACAATACATTTCTCTCATGGTGTAGTTTTCCTCCTCCTCTTCCAATAATCCTTAAATCTCCCCCATCTCTCTCTTCCATTTGGATATCTCTATTCCAGTATTCTGAAGCTGCTTTTCCCTTCCCTTAGTAGCCATATTTCTTCTGATCCTGCCAGTCTCTCGTGGTGTTAAAGTCTTGAACCCAAGAAAGTCTTTGTTTCAGTTTCTCTATCCAGAACATGACAAGAAAGGCTCTATGAAATATCTGTAAGACACACACTGGAAACAGCAGCATCCAGCAAATATTTACTAAGAAGAGTGACTCCTGATCACCAATAAATGACCAAACTATATGTGGCGTTACTAAAGAAAATTCTCTTTGGAGCCAGGGATGATGCACACCTGTAATCCAGGAGCTCAGAAGCCTTAAATAGGATGTTGGCCAACTCAAGTAGGACAAACTGGGTTAAATAGTTGGACCTTTTCTCAAAAATGAAAAATAAATAAATATACAATAAGAGTTTAAAGTCTTTTGTAAATATTTTTTTTGAAATCCAAGAGCATCATTGCATGCCTATAATCCCTGCTTACATTTCAAAAATAGAGGCAGCAGGAGCATGAATTCCTATCCAGTCTAAGCTATTATCATAGGGACATCTAGGTCAATTTCACCTACATAGGAATATAGTACCTTAAAGCTAAAACCAACCCAAAATAAAAATAAAATAATGAAATAAAATAAAGGAAAATAAAGGAAAAATGGAAGATCTTTGAATAATGTCCCCAATGAAACAAAGATTTACAAAGTCTTATCCAATGGATATTAACCTTTAAATATCCTCTTCATGTTTTTGTCTCAAAGTAGTTTCTGGAAACATGTTCCATAGTGACCATTCTATTTATGACAAGCATTTAATTTGTAATGGTTAACATCAAATTTTGAATGTTGGTTTTCATACATACATAATGTGATAATGTGTGTGTATGTATATATATATATACATATATATATATATATATGTATATATATATGTATATATATGTATATGTATGTATATATATATTTGCAAACAGAGAGACAGAGATTGAGGGCCAGTGACATTGATGGAGAGTGTGTGAGGGAATGGGTGTGCTAGGGCCTCTAGCCACTGCAAACAAACTCCAGACACATATGCCACTTTGTGCATCTGGCTTTATGTGTGCATTGAGAAATCAAACCTGGGTCATTAGGCTTTGCAGGCAAGTGCCTTACCTCTTGACTCATCTCTCCAGCCTCCAAATATATTTTATTTAAAACTATGTATTCTATATAATAGTTATACTTCATTACAGATTGTTCAGAGAAGAAATTACAGGTAAGTATAATAAAATTGCCTCCACAAGACAGATTATGAAACAAAATCTTTCCTGAAGCAAACAAGAATTATCTTTTCAATTAAACTTATATTTCTTCACACTGGATCTAAAGGTTCATTACAACATTGACTTTATGTTCACCTGAGTCACTGAATGCAAAAGTTTGGCAGAAACCATGTAACTTACTAAGACAAGTCTCAAAATAAGTTTTAAATTATTATTTGTGTTCTAATAGTTCTAGAGAATGTATGGTGCGAAAATTGTCAATAAATATCTGATTTGATAATTCTTTTTTAATATTTTATTTTTATTTATTTATTATTTGTGTGTTTGTGAGAGAAAAAGGGAGAGAATGGGTATGTCAGGGCCTCCAAGTGCTGCAAGCAAACTCTAAATGTCTGTGCCACCTTGTGCATCTGGCTTAGGTGGGTCCTGGAGAATCAAACCTGGGTCCTTTGCCTTTGTAGGCAAGAACCTTAACCACTAAGCAGTATCTCCAGCCCTCATTTGATAATTCTTAATCATTTTCTCTATAGAGTTTGGTGTCTTGATTTTTATTGTGATTGTTTTTTCGTATGCCCAGGACAGAGAGGGCTGGGAAGCAGGGACGCTTTGTGAGATTTCTAGGTGGTGTCCCAGAACAAAGAATTGCACTAGTGACACATGCTAAGTTAATAGAAATAGAGAGGTTTATTAAGAAGAAAGACACTCCCAAGAATGAGAGTGTGACCAGAAGCAGCTTATGGTAGTAAAATGTTTATATCCAGCTTACAGTTTCCAGGGAAAGTTTCATCATGGTGGGGCAGGCATGAAAGGAAAAGGCAGTGAGGCTTCATGCCTTTATATTAGCAGAAAGGAAGCAGCAAGTGTAAACTGAACAAGTGATGCTGGGCTCTATTACCCCAACGCCCACCCACTACTTGGCTTCTTCCACAAGGTTCCCCCTCCCAAAGGCTCCACAAAGTTCATGAATAAAGCTTCCAAGAAGGAATTAAGTACTAAAGAAAGTGAGAACTGGGGCTGGATAGATGGCTTAGTGGTTAATCACTTGCCTGTGAAACCTAAGGAATCTGGGTTGAGGCTGGATTCCCTAGGACCCACCTAAGCCAGATGCACAAGGGGGCACATGTATCTGGAGTTCATTTGCAGTGGCTGGAGGCCCTGGTGCTCCCATTCTCTCTCTCTAATAAATAAATTTTAAAAAATAATTTAAAAAAGAAAATAAGACTATGTGGGCAGTTTACAATCAAATCACATTCTTCCCTTGTTCCCCATAGACTTATGTTGCAAAATGAATTTACTCCTACTTCATCACAAGCCCCAAAGTATATATTAATCCCAACACTGTTCAAAAGTCCAAAGTCAATGGTCTCATCTGAAACTCAAGGTAATCTCTTAGCCATGAATATAATATCAAAACATAAATTACACATTGCCCACATATAAAGATAGAAAGTTAAATTTCCATTGCAAAGGGCAATAGGGCCACAACAAGGAAAGATTAGACCACATAGAAGTTACCAGTACCTGCACAAGAACTGCATAATTGTGGGCCTGCCAGGCTATCATGAATGATGGGGGAGAAATGACATCAAGATAGAAGAGGGAAAAGTTAGAAAGAAGGGGCCAGTGGAAGGGAGCTGAGGAAAGGCGGACAAAAAAAAAAAAAAAGGAGAGTAATGACAGAGAACTATGTTTAAAATACACATACATGTGAGAGAATTGTCAATTTAAAAAATAAACTTTTCAAAAAAGAATTCCATATCACTTGCTTAAAATGATATTAAGCCTTGAGGTTTTCTAGTTGCAGTGTATTTGGGTATTACAGTATATAAAATCTCCCCTTTTAATCTTTCAATGCATTTGGATGGAAGAAAAGTTAACTTTATTATTTTATGCCCGTTTGTGTTTCAAGGACAGATTACTTCAAAAGATACATTGAAATTTCCATTTGTATTCTAATTACCTTTTAAAATTATGTTCAGTGTTGTCACACACAGTGAGACCATAAAACACTATACACCATGGAGGCAGCTGTTAATGACTGCTTCAAAGGAGTATAGTTTAGGGACTATGCAGCATTTCACACAGCAATGCATTTCTCCATCTCTGAAGGGATCAACAGTACAGCAATATTCAGAGGCAATGTGACCATAATTTTGCTGAGTTTACCTCAAAGACATTTTCTGTTTCATCATTTCTTTATTTGCAAGCAGCCTTCAAGCAACAAAATTATATGAGAAAATCATAGTGTACTAACATTTAATTAAAACTTCACATTAAAAATCAATTGGGAATTCATTTAAATATATAATTGACATGCAATTTTTAAATGAAAAGAAGAAGCAGGATCTGAGACTGTAACTGCATGATGAAGAGGCATTGAGTTAACCATTCCAAGTTGAGTGTCCAGGGTGCATGCTACATCAATAGACTACTAAGTATTTCCTGTTATACAATAGCTCCTTCTGAATACTTTGCAGACACCTAAGATTCAAGGCAATGAATACCAAATTCATTAATTTGGGAAGTAGAAGGTATCTTTGAGAGTGATGGAATCGTTCATGGCTCTTAGTGGGACTGGTAACTCAAGAATTAGGGTGCCAGATATTCATGGTCACACAAAATATCCATAGTCAGTGGCCTTCAGGTTCTCGTCTCATGAATTTGATGAATAAAATCCATGGATCACAGAGGGTAAAATTTAGAAAGATTTTATTTTATAATTTAGAGAAGGAAAGAAGACAAAGTCCCTCTATAGCAGGATGGGCCACCAAAAATACCATTAAGCAAGATTTATTTTAGGAAAGTACAGCACAGAGCTCCAGAGTTTGGAGGGATCTCAAGTGGGGACTCCACATAGTAACTTAGATTGGAGTTTCTTATAGGAACAGTGCATTACCAGATATCGGGATGAGCTGGCCCCATGCCAGGTCTCTAGGCATCTTGCTTGTCTTAGTCACATCCTTATGTCTGCTTCCTGGGAAAGGAGAACTCCTTTAGGAAACCAACCACACTCCTCTTTGATATTATGACCTCTAACAAGGTGGAAGCTATGCTGGACTCCTTTAGGGGAAAAGAGACAAGGAAAAACTGGATTCTACCCAACCTACCCATTCTCTTATGGGCTCAAAGACATTTCTCACTTTAACCAAGGGCACAAAACAAATTCACTTTTGGGGCTCTTTTCCCCTAAGCTGCCGAGAAAACTTCTATCTCCTGTTCTTCCCATTATTATCTTCTCACTCTCCAATATTTTCTATTATGATGAATGACAGTGACATATATCTTGTTCCCTAAACTAGAGCCCTGCTTTTTCCTATTCCCTCTCTCTCCTTGTCCAAGAACAACATGGTGTCTTTCATTAAGATATGTTGACACAAAGCACTGCTTATGCGAGGACAATTTTAACTGGCTGAGTTAATCTGAATTTCTTTTCCCATAGCTTGACCAAGTTTGTGTAATACAGTAAAATCTACAATTTAACACAACAGGACTGAAGTTTATTTTCCACTTTCAGTTAAAAACTGAATTATAATTCTTGTGTTATCAATGAACATCAATTAGATTGTGAATGGTAAATCTCATGTCCTTTTCACTGGTTTGTTAAAACCAGCCAGAAATGATTTGTCAAAACCAAAGTCAAGACTCATGAATTAGCAAGCCTGTTGATAGCATATTAGTGACTTAGAAATTGGAAATGGCTGAGGTATTTACACCAAGGAAATAAGATAATATTTCAAATCAGATTATTGTTTTCTTATTTCATAAAACTGCTTTTAAACATTATCAGCTTACCATTGATACACCATTCATCGGTCCTCCTATGTTTTCCCTATTTCAAACAAAAATAACACTTTCAAGGCCCAAATCAATGTAACTAAACATTTGGCTCTGATATTCTTTGCATAGTAAATGTACACAGATTTATGGGGGAAGACATGCATCTTCTGTCCTTTGTAGAAAACAGAAACATAAATCTTGCCTGTCCTAATATAGGGAGAGTAAAAAAAATGTTATACCATGTTCCTTATTCCATCAATCATCATAGGTAAAAATATCAACTAAATCTGTCAAGAAATCTTAATAGAATATTTATAAAGCTTTAAATTGTAGGTTGTAGTCAGCAATTTTACCTTTGGAAAAAGTAGGTAAAACAAGCATGGTCTCTACAGGAAGATGCATAGGAATCCCAGAGAAGTTTGAATTATCCTTGCTAATATGCAATACAAAAAAATATCTAACTGTTAATACCCTTCAAACTCACTTAAAGGAAAATATTAGATCCTCTTATTATGGTGATAATATTTGTTCATATGAAAGCCTAGATAGAGTTAACTTTCTTTTATGCTTGACAGTAATGTCTCATGAATAAAAGCCAAACATAATGGAAAGCTAAGAATTCAACTTACACAACATTCAACTCAGATTCTCTTCATATCTGGGGAGTTTTCAGAGTAGGTTTCCTGAATAGGGAATAAAAATGGAAGGTGTTTCAGACTTAATTTTGGGAGGATCTCAATAGGTGGTATTTCAGAGAACATCATAAAGAATGCATAAATTTTGGTGAATAGCTAAATAAGACCTATTTGCATATAATAGAATGACCATATGAGCATATTGCAGTTTGAAAGAAGTCATTATAGTCTAACATATAAACATTTTTGGATAATTATTATGAATAATACATTTTATAAAATATTGCTGAGGTGGAAAGATACAACTACAGACATCCAAAAAGTAAAGATAGAAAACATTTCCTTTTCTAGAATAGTTACTATTCCATCCCCCTTAGAAATCACTTCCTCCATTATCTGTCCCCATGATTACCTATTATATCTAGCTTCTGGTGCTGAGCACAATGATTTTTAATAGATGTATATTGATTAATAAATTTAAAATGTCACAAGTAAACACTTCATTCTTCACCTTAAGGCCTTGGAAAAAGAAGAACAAGGCAAACAAAAACTCAGTACATAGGAAGAAATAATAAAGACTAGGGCAGAAATTAATAAAGTAGAGACCAAAAAAAAAAAAAAAAAGATACAAAGAATCAATGAAACAAAGAGCTGGTTCTTTGAAAAGATAAACAGGATTGATAAACCTTTAGCAACTCTGACCAACATAAAGTGATAAGAGACACATATTAATAAAGTTAGAGATTAAAATGTCACCATACAACAAATAACAAAGAAATTCACAAAATCATAAGGACATACTTTAAGAACATATACTTCACTAAGTTTGAAAATCTGAAAGAAATGGATGATTTCCTAGATGTATATGACCTACTAAAATTAAATCAAGATGAGATAAACCATTTAAATACACTTATAGCAAGTATGAAAATTCAAGCAGCTATATATTAAACAAAAGCCTCCCAACTTAAAAAAATATTGGCCAGGCCCAGATGGATTCACTAGTGAATTTTACCAGACCTTCATGGAAGAACTAACACCAATGTTTCTCAAACTTTTCCATGAACTAGAAAAGGAAGGAATACTTCCAAACTCCTCCTATGAAGCCAGCATCACCCTGATACCAAAACCAGACAAAGGCAGCACAAAAGAAGAAAGCTAGAAACCAACCTCTCTCATGAACATACATGCAAAAATTCTTAATAAAAATATTATTAATCAGAATATAAGAATATATCAAAATATCATCACCCAGACTAAGTAGGCATTATCCTAGAGATTCAGGGATGGTTCAACATACAGAAATTGATAAATGCAATGCACTATATAAATGAAATGAAGGATGAAAATCACATGATCATTTCAATAGATGCAGAAAAAATATTTGACATAATCCAACATCCCTTCATGGTAAAACTCCTAAAGAAATTTGGAATAAAGGAACATATAGCAACATAATAAGGGCTACTTATGACAAGTATACAGCCAACATAATACTAAATGGGGAAAAATGTGAGATGTTCTACTAAAATCAGGAACAAAATAAGGGTGTCCACAGTGTCCATCTTTACTTAATATAGTAGTTTAAGTCTTAGCTATAGCAATACAGCAAGAGATACACATAAAAGGTATTAAAAAATTGGAAAAGAAGAGATCAAATTATCATTATTTGCAGATGATATGATTCTATACACAAGGGATACTAAAGAGTACCATCAAACTGTTATGCTGATGAACACTTTTAGTAACATAGCAGGATATAAAAATAAACATACAGAAACAAGTAGCCTGCCTATATACTCACAACAAACATGCTAAGAATGAAATGGGGCCATCATTCCCATTCACAATTGCCTCAAAAAAGATAAAAGTCCCTTGGAATAAATCTAACCAAGGAAGTGAAGGATCTCTCTAAAGAAAACTTTAAAACCTGAAAATGAGAAATTGCAGAAGATACTAGGAGATAGAAAAATGTCCCTTCATCTTGGTTTAGAAGAATCAATATTATGAAAACATCAATTTTACCAAAAGCAATCCACACATTTAATGCAATACCCATCAAAATTCCAATGGCATTCTTCACAGAAATAGAAAAAACATCCTACAATTCATTTGGAAGCACAAAAAACCTCAAAGAGCCAAAACAATTTTGAGCAACAAAAGCAAGGTTGGTGGGGTGGTATCACCATACCTGATTTTAAGGTATATTACAAAGCCATAGTAATAAAACAGCATAGTGCAGGCATAAAATGGATACATAAATCAATGGAACAGACTAGAGTAAGCATATGTAAGTCTGGACAGCAACAGCCACCTGATTTTTTACCAAAATTCCAAAAATGTTCACTAGAGAAAACAGCTTCTTTAACAAATGGTGCTGGGAAAACTGGATATCTATCTGTAGAAGGATGAAAATTGATTCTTATCACTCGCCATGCACAAGAATCAATTCCAAATGGATCAAAGACATAAATAGCAGAACTGAGACTCTGAAACTGCTAGAGTAAAAAGTAGGGCAAACATTTCAATATATTGGCATAGGCAATCAACCACTGGGACCTCATGAAATTAGAAAGTTTCCATACAGCATACAGCACTCTGAATAAAGCAAAAGGGCAACCTAAAGAATGGAAGAAAATCTTTGTCAGCTATATATCTAACAGAGAATTATTATCTAGACTATACAAAAAATTCAGAAAGCCAAATAATAAGAAATCAAACAACTCAATTAAAAAATGGGCTATGGATAGACCTGGAAAGGATTACTCTAAGTGAGGTAACCTAGGCCCAGAAAGCCCCATGCCACATATTCTCTCTCATATGGTTCCTAGCTACTAATGTTTAGACTTGTGTATGATTTGGAGTAAATATTAGTAGTAGAGGTCAGTAAGCTAGAAAAGGACTATAAGAAAGGGAAGAGAGGAGAGAATTTAAGGGAATGGTATTATTCATATGTAAGTAGATGAACAGATTACTGGGATGGAATGACCTAAGTGAGGTCATGGGAAGAAATTGAGTAGAAAAGTGGCATGGGAGGATAAATAAAAATTCAAGATGTTATGAATAAGCCATATATAAACTACTTTTTTGGATAATGGCACATCCAGAAGCCATAGACTGTTACTAGTAAAATTTCAGTGCCAGTGATAGGATACTTTCCAGTGAGTTGTTGTCCAGGGAGGTTCCTGATGCCCTTAAAACATTACAGGCTATTGCCAAGGCTCTTGGTTTCCCACCAGAAACAGATGGTAAGACCCTGTTGCTGAAGACTCCACATATCTGGGATGCAAGTTCACTGAGAAATCTGGCTTGAACTGAGCTGAAAACCTCCTCACTATAGACCAGCTGACAGAAAGCTGGAAAAGGCTACATTGCATGCAAACATATGGTGGAGAGAATTCATCAATGGTAAAAACAGTGGACACTGCAAGCCTTAAGTTTGGCCAACCAGGCCAAATGAGCCAAAGGATGCAATGGTGGCATGCTCTTATGGAGGAAACCAACCACTCTCTAATTGGACTGGAGGTCCACTCCATGAGAGCAAATACATACCTGCTACTGAAAACCTAATCAAAAACCTATGTAATATCCACTCTTTTCTGGCTAGGTGCAAATATTATGCTCACCAAACTGCCCTATAAGCACATTATTCATGTTCATACCCATATATTAGTTCTATTTTCACTTTTGGTTAAAGAAGCTTCTCTTTTCAGATGGCAGTGACCACAGGCTTGACCAAAAAGGCACCACAGTGCTGAAAAGAAGTGACAGAGTAGTATTCAGCACTGAAATATCTCTGTTATACCTTTCAAGGCTCAAGGTCCATTGTAGAAGAGTGGCAGAAACAATGCAAGAGCCAAAGGAAAGGTAGGACTGCACACAGTGTGAACATTGAGATACAAACTGGTCCTGCTATCCATGACTTCACAGTGCCTAACACTCCCTTCACATGATCCTCATAATAGGAGGAGAAGATGATGACATCAAAATAAAAGAGAGTCTAATTAAAAGAGTAAGGATATATGACAGAGAGTGGATTTGTGCATGGGAAATCAGGGGATGGGAGGAAATCATCATTTATTGCTATTATTATAATTATGGAAATTGCCAATAATAATTTTTTTAAAAGGTACTGCATTGGGATAAACTTAAGAAATGTTGGACAATAAAGTCTTTGGAGGTAAAGAAGCCAGAGCACAGGAATCTAGTAGTGCAAACATAAATGTATAACGAGATGTTTTTATTCCAAATCTGATATTAATGATATTTAGTTCAAAACCTTAAATATGCCATAGTTCCACATATTAAATTTCTGCAAGAATCTGATTACTTCCATTGAAATAAGTGAGGCTTTCTTTTTCCTTTAATGTTTTCCCCTTATAAAGGAAATGCCACATTGGGTCAAAGTTCTTCTCCCATCTTGAGCTTTTTCTTGTTAGCCTGATCTTTTTTTAAGAAAATTTGGTTATCATTACATTCAACTTTGTATGGTAAGCGTAAAGATTCTGATGGCACAGAGTGAGAAAGAGGAACACAACCTACCTCATATTTACTTCTGATGATTCTCATAGAGAAACAAAGCAACCATAAGGCCTTCTGCCCAGTCGTTACAGAAGATAGAATGTCAAATGACTGTTGGAACACAAAGAGGGTGTTGGGGAGAGAACCTTCATACCACAGAAAATGGATCCTAGCATCTGGAGCACACGGCAATACTTGGCATATGGATATATGTGTGGTTATAAATGAATGAAATTCATAGGTAGGTGGTTGGAAGGTGGGCAAACTCTTACGTGATAATCCTATTTACTGGATAATGTGATGGCAAGAATAGAGATGGTAAGACTTGAAGAAATAAAAACAGGAAATAATCACTGAGGGAAAGCTCCAATAATAAAGAATTATAATCTTCCTAGTTCATGTAAAATAATTACTCTTGGAGAAGGTTATCCCAGAAATTCCCAGTGATGCCAATATTCTTACACTTGTGAAACTTTCTGTTAATATCCAGTAGTCCACAGTAGGAGGCAGAAGCAAGAATATTACATTACTACCAATACTTTTGTTTTGAGGATGTTGCTGTAGCAGAAATGGCTAAATTTGATTAAGAAGAGGACAAAGGTGATGAAACTAGTTGATGATTGTGCATAAAGGAAAGTGGTACCTACAGTATGGATGTTCATTGACTTCCAACATGCTTTGTGTTTTTGTGTATTTGCTTTCTCTTTTCTTGTATGATAAATCTTTTACTGTAAGAAAGAAAAATGACTAGCTATGCTGATACTATTCACTAATATTTTGTTATACTTAATACTTTGGTAGACATTTTACTGACTAGGAAATGTACTGTATGCATTTAATGGTGAAACACTATTAGTCTTGATAATATCAATATAATATTAGGTTCAGTCTCTGAAATAAATAATAATAATTATTTGTGAACATTAATATAATAACAAAATAACAAAAAATTATCAATTCTATGATAGAATATAACTAATCATGCAAATTACAAATAGTTTTAGCAAATGGCATTTTGCCAAAATAAAACTTAAAAAAATATTTTCATGATGTAACCATAATTTTCTTTCCTGTGTCCCTGTACCTAAAAACTTCAAATAAATAAACATTTATAATCAGCACATTGATCTTCCACTGAGAGGAAAAATCAAAAAATCAAAACAACAACAAAAAAAGCTACTGGCACAGAAAGTAAGATGTTGTGAGAATCATCCTACTGTGGGATGAGTGCAGTGAGACTTCCCAGCTCCTCATCAGCTTTGCTATTTACTCCTTTATGTTCTTGTGTCAATTTATTAACATTAATGTTTTCATTATTTGTAAAGATAATATGATAATTTTACACCTCACATTTTATTAAGACTAAATGCTAAGACTGGAGAGATGGCTTAACAGTAAAGATGTTGCTTGCAAAACCAAAGGACCCAGGTTCAACTTCCCAGTGCCCATGTAAGGCCAGAAGCACAAGATGACACATGCAGCTGGAGTTCATTTGCAGTGGCTGGAGGCCCTGCTGTGCCCATTCTCTCTCTCTCTCTTAAATTAATTAATTAATTGAATACCAAAAAGACTAAATGCCAATAAAAGAAAAGTACATAGGACAGAGATGAGTGCATAAGAAATCCTATATAAATTATTTTGCAGTTTTTCTAGGTGGACAGATTAATTTTATTTGCAAATGCACTTTAACAGTGTTCATGAATGGAGACATGAAATGACCTAGACTTACAACATACTATAATTCACTGATCCAAAACTCCAAATTTCATTTCATATACTGACATGCTCTCAAGAAAACACCACGTTCCTGTCACACAGTTGGTGATCAGATCCTTCTTCACTCCAGATTTCTGTCTTTACTCCACTGGGAAAACTTCTGTAACCTGCATGGCTCACTCAATTTAGAAATCTTTGTTTTGCCAGGCATAGTGGTTCACACCTTTAATCCCAGCACTTGGGAGGCAGAGGTAGGAGGTTTAGCATGAGTTCGATACCACCCTGAGACTACATAGTGAATTCCAGGTCATCCAGGGCTAGAATGAGACCCTACCTCAAAAAACCAAAGGAAAAAAAAAAAAAACATTGTTTCATTTTAGGTGTTTGAGACAAAAACCTCACTATATTGTTGAGGATGGTCCTGATCTCATGATCCCCCATTTCAGCATCCCTAGTGTTAGGATCGCTGATATATGCCAATACAGCTATATAAATATTAACATTTATATTAAACTTATAAATCAAATTGTCATTTTTATATGTATATATTTTATTTCCTCTACTAGTAACAGAGTGCTTCCAAAATAGGAGTTCATCTCTCTGACTCTTGCCCTAATGAGAAATATACAGTATTTGTTCTATAGATGAAAAATTTGGAGACTCAGTCAAATTACATACTTTAGAAATGCTTTATATTCATTGAGTATTTGCGATGTGACATCCCATGCCCTGAGCACTCTACTTCTCAGTATGTCTCCCTTAAGACTCTATGTGGGAAGATAGCATTTAGCCAAGTAACATGATAAACTTAAAGAGTTGAAACTCGGGAGTCTGAGTACAGAGTAAGTAATTAGCTAGTATCATTGTTTATGTTATGTTGGCATTAAAATAAAAGTTATTCATGGATTCATGTCATGACTTTATGTAATATCACAACCATAATTCCACATATGGAAAACTTTGTGAATCATTTCTAGTGTTCTCTGCACTCCAGCATTATTCCTGGCAGGAGAAGATTTGCTTTATTGCATTAATGAAAAATTGTTTAGTCCTGTAATAAATTAATTACATTTTAGTAACTTGTAGTCATTGATTGCTTTCTATATTAAATTAATTTTTGTGTATAAATACACACATTTTTCCAATAGCTTTGTAAGATTTCTGACATTAAGATCAAAATGCAAAAGAATAAAATAATGACAAGATCTTCCTTCACCTTCCTTCTCTTGACCCTGCTCTCTTCATTCCTTCCTCATTTAATCACTAAGAGTGCAGATCAAAACACTGATTAAACATCTAAGTAATAATCTGAACAACTGCAACAAAATTCTCTCAAGTGCCCCCCTGCTTTTTTTGCAAAAATATAACAAGGCAATTTGAAAATAAATGTTTATTCATGAAGGACTGGCCTAAAATATAATATAAAGAAAATTTGATGAAGAATTGTTCTCCTAGTAGATCTTAGCCTAGACTTGGCAAATTAGATGATGCAAACTAAGATAGGCTTAGTTTGGTTGCTTTCACATAGATTATACAGATGTCAATATTTAAAATTCAGGGGGATGTTCACCTACTCTAGACTAGATTTCTTTTCTCTCTTTCATAGGAAAGATCCATCTATCATAACCAAGTTTTCTGCAAACCAACCAGTTGTCAAAAGACAGTGACACTATCTATCTTATCTCCTCAGTCCTCCGACCCCACTCTACTTAAGATAGCTCAATTCACTTGTTCCATAGCTTGCTCCTTGTGTGCAAATATTTTTCTGTCTTCCTGTGGTTCCAATTGACTATGTTTTATATAAACACTACGGAAACTTTATTTGCAATGTTTCATGTATAATGACTATCCACAAGAATGTCTTTTTTTTTTTTCTAAAATAGCACTTTGCTTTCTATATCTTAAAAAAAATAAATGGCACACAGATGGTAAAAGAGCTAAGCAGTTTTGACAAGCCCTGCAATATCACTAGATTTTCATACCCAGGTCATGGTGCTTAATGAAAGTGACCAGTCATCCTTGACATGCTAAGAACTGCAGAGGAACTCAAAGGAAAAATTGCATGCCCTTCACTTTGACAGCATCTATGTATCTTAAGGTCATAACTTCATAACTTCAATTTCTATTTCCAAGTGCAACAAAGAAAATGAAATCATGCATGAAAACTTCTAGGACAGCAATGAGAGTGGTTTACTTGATCAAAGAAAATTTAGAAAAAGGGCTGTTTTACTGAACAAAAAATATGTCTTAGAAAATATTTTTTGATATAAAAAGATATTTTAGTATATTGAGTGGAAGCCACATGTTTATTAGCATTTTACACATAATTTTATTTAGTTCAGTAGCTTCTAGAGAAAAGGGTAGTTACTAAAAAGTTATTTTTAAACATTACATACCATTTATATGTGAATCCATTAAATGTATAAATATTTAATATTTAATATCTACTTTACCACATCAGAGATACTGTCCTCAAGTAGTTCACAGCACATAAAATAAATGAGGGTGCCAATAACAAAAAATAAATGAAGGGTTGGAGAGATGGCTTAGCGGTTAAGCGCTTGCCTGTGAAGCCTAAGAACCCCGGTTTGAGGCTGGATTCCCCAGGACCCACGTTAGCCAAATGCACAAGGGGGCTCACACATCTGGAGTTCGTTTGCAGTGGCTGGAAGCCCTGGCGCTCCCTTCTCTCTCTTTCTATGCCTCTTACTCTCTCTCTGTCACTCTCAAATAAGTAAATAAATAAAAATGAAGACTGAGAAGCATTAATTCAAGAAAATTATATTGGTAGGTGTTTGGTTCAGATCCAGCTGCAGAAGAGAACATTTTATAGTTACATTTAGTATCAAGAACCTTATTATATAATTTGGTAAGCTGAGGACCCATATTCTACCTTGAACTTTTAGAAATAACTCCCACAGATACACCACAAACCCACAATGGCAAGGGAGTAGCACTCATCTGTTCCAGAGGATTGAACACCACAGCCACCAGGCTGAACCACTTTGCCCTGCAGATGAGATAGCAAGCAGCAGAACTTTGGGAAGGGAATGTGTGACAGAACTGTAAAGGTGGAGGAGAAATGTATTTTGAGAAGGAATGTTCAGTTTTAGACATACTTGAAGAATGCTCAGTTTGGGAGCAGCTTTGCAGAGGCAATGTTAAATTTTGAATCTCTGAAGTTGAGCAACCTGTGAGGAATCTGTTACACACAGAATGTTCAAGTCCCCCCAGAATGCACATGCCCATTTCACAGTGTGACATTAGGAGGTAGCGTCTTTGAATGAAGATGGAGCACACAATACTGGAATTAGTACCCTCCGATTAGCCAAGTGAGTAAAGTTGAATACTTTCTGTGATCTGACATGTGAGGATACAAAATAAGCTGGTATTCAGCCACCTGGAAGAAGGTCAGAACTGAACATGCTGACACCATTCAGAATACAGCAAATTTCAATTTATGCAGCAGTTAGCCTTCAGTACTTTGTCATAGCATCCCAGACTGATCTGAAAAACATAACAAAGTGTTTAAGGCAATTGAATATTTGAGATCCAGAAATGAGAGAAGTTAGCTTACAAGATTGAGTTTGGGAATTTTAAAATTAAAGTTTAAAGTAGAAGTTGTGAGCTTTGTTATGTTTTCTCAAATAAAAAAGACAGAAAGAAAAAGGGGAAGGAAGAGGAAGGGAGAGGAAGGAAGAGGAGAGGTGGAGTGGCAAGCTTCAACATGAGCCACAGAGTAAAGGGGAAATCCAGTAAAGCAGACTGTGAAGTTGACTCTTACAAATACTGTTTTTTGAAACTTTGTTTTGAAAAATTTAAAAGTATGAGAGAAGGGCAACAGTTTAGTACCACATAAAGGGTGATTGGAAGAGTTGAAGATTGTCAGTTGATTTTAGTGTGGATAAATCACTAATGCTAGGCCAGGAGCTGTCCCTTGAGAGTGCAATAGCAGAAAATAGACTGTAATGGATTGAGAAGTGAGTAATAGGTAATAAATCAGAATCAGAAAGAGTATACTCTCCAAAATGCTTACCCCTTAAAATAAGGAGTAACGTACTAAGATAGCCAGAAGAAAATAAGCCCAAGGCAAGAAAGTTTTACTTTAGTTTGTTTATAGTAAGAGAAGAATATGACAACATTCATATGAAGGAAAGGTGGACCAATGAGAAAGCTAATAGTTGAACAAACAAGAGAAAGATAGACTGTAGAATTTTTGATTACACACTCTTCTTCAATTACTTTGTGAGGAGGCTTAGAAAGAATAACTTTTCAAATAAATCTAGGGAAAAGGCCATGAAATAAGTTCCAGGAAAGAAAGCACACCAGTACCAAGCATCCAAGATTGATCTGAAGTTAAGTGACTGTGGGAAGCTAGATATTGAAGACTGAGAGAGCTACATTGTCTTGGAATATCTTTTTTTGAAGCAAGGCAGAGGAGATTTATATTGAGGAAAAGGTGAGAACAGTGGCAGGGCAAACAAGTTCAGGATTATGGGTGGCATCCAAAGAACAGAAAGGGAAAAGAGAAAATATTAGGCTCTCTGAAAATCCCAATAATTAAGTAGATTCAACAGTGAGCATATGAGGATAACTGCATTGAGGGAGGAGCCTTTGTAATCTTAAGGACATCATCTCATTAAGGGGATAAACATTCCTCCCATCTTTTAGCATGTCTGCAGGTGATGGGTGTTATTTTCAGCAAGTGATCCACAGCGTCCATTACCTTTTTTTAAGCTTTTATTTTTATTTTTTTATTTGTAAGGTGAGAGGGCTGGGGGGACAGAATAGGTATGCCAAGGACTCATGCCTTTCTGTAAATGAACTCCAAACACATGCACCACTTTGTGTGCATGGATTTACATGAGTACTGGGGAATTGAACCTAGGCCATCTGGCTTTGCAAGTAAGTGCCTTTAACCCACTGAGGTATCTCTCCAGTCCCCTCCATTGGGTTCAATTGAGATTCAACTCTTAAGGGAGGAAACTATAATTTTATGTTTTGAGTAGTACAGAATGTCATGTCTCAACCCAGGGCCAGAAAGAAAACTCACATTAGCTTTTTCTCAACAAATTCCTTGATGATGATTCTGAGGCAGGATTTGGGGGTTCTGAACCCCAACCATTTGGACCTTACCCAATTTTTGGCAAACAATTAATAAAACAGACTCTAAGATGGGTAAGTTATGATTTATGGGGCTTGTGGTAAGAGGAATTAATATCCAGGAAGGAGGCTAGCTGAAAGACTCAAACCAGAGGAGAATTCTCCTCTTTGCCTGGATTGAAAGGGACAGGGGAGACAGCAAAAAATTCCCCATTATAGAGACATTTCCAAGGAATAAAAAGGTTCTGGAGGAGACACATACAAAGAATGAGAACCAAATGGTTCCCTGTACATAAGAAACCAGAGAGGATTAAGAAATAGTGAAAAAAACTCAGAGATCAAATAAAAATCAAACATGTAACAAAGTGAGAAAACACCCCAAACCAACACATGTGTGAGAGGCAAGAAGGAGCATATCTAGGCAGATGGAAGTAATTCCACCTTCCAAGCCAAGAGGGAAAGTACAGACTTACACACTAGTGTTCAGGTGAAATCACAGGAATAAGAAAGGGCTTACACATGTGGTTAAGCTCTTTTATATGGACCAGATATCCAGTTAGGGTGAGCCTGGTTATCAGGCTCAGATATAGAAGGAGAGATCTGACTGGCTTTTGGGCTCAAGGCTCTAAGTCAGGAGGAGATAAGACCTAACTGGTTTCGTGGACTAAGAAGGGACAAGCCTATCTAGGTGTGCTCAGCTGAGGAAGAAGCATGAAGTTCCTGCAAGAAGTCTGTGTGTGTGTCGGGGGGGGGGGGGTTGCTTATAGCCATCTTGGATGAGACTGAACCACACACCAAGTTGTACTTTTGCCAGGGCATGCAGGGTGGCATTGCCTTGTGCTTGTTCCAGGCTGATAATAAAAAAGCTATTTGGCTGCTGTTTCACCTTCACTTCCATCCTCCTCCCTTCCACATGTTATTTTAAATCCCCTGGATTGTGGCAGTTTCCTTTGTAAGATTATCAGGGAAACAAGAGATGAGTTCCATCCTACAAAGACTTCCAAACCTGCTAATTTCTATAATACTGTCCACTCAAAATTTAAGACCCTAAAATAATTTAGGATATAGGCATCAACCCAATGTAGCTACTTCTGGCTGAAGCAGGGAATACATGGCTTTTTAGAATATCCACTCTGGTTAATAGGACTTGGACAATGATGAACAGGGACCAAGAGAGATGGATTTAAACTGTAGGACCACCTGAGAGTAATTGACTATAAACAAGACAAAATTACACAGTCATACAATAAGTATTAAGATTATAACAGATAATAACCTATTTTGCCATGAAAATCCATGAATCCAATTTTAAAGCTGCTCAATAAGAGTGATTATATCTGATATGGCTTAAATTTGATTTTAAGCAAAGTAGGCACTAGAATTATATGCAATATCCCATGGAACATTCTCTAAAATAGATCACATACTGGGTCACAAAACCTGCCACCATATATTTAGGAAGATTGACATAATTTCCTGCATGATATCAGATCACAATGCTATATTGCTAGAAATTAACAACAAAAGACCCACCAAGAATCCCATTGACTCCTGGAAACTGAATAGCACACTTTTAAACAAAAAAAGGTAGTGGATGAAATAAAAAATGAAATTACAAAATTTCTAGAAATGAATGACAATGAGAACACATCATATCAAAACTTATGGGACACAATGAAGGCAGTCCTCAGGAGAAAATTCATAGCACTAAATGCCTTCAAAACAAAGACAGAGGGATAGATCCCAAATCAATAATCTGACCATCCACCTAAAGGCACTGAAAAAGGCAGGAAGAATCTAACCCCAAATGCTCTAGACAGAAAGAAATAGTTAAGATCAGAGCAGAAATTAATGAATTAGAAACTAAAAAATAATTAAGACAACTGATGAAATGGAGAGCTGGTTCTTTGAAAAATTAAATAAGATTGACAAACCCATTGGCCAATTTGATCAAGTGAGAGAGAGAGAGAGAGAGAGAGAGAGAGAGAGAGAGAGAGAGGGAGAGAAGGAGTTCAAATTAGTAAAATTAGAAATGAAAAAGTAGAGATCACAACAAACATAAGTGAAATAGGGAGAATCATCAAGATTTATTTCAAAAACCTCTACTCTACAAAACTGGGTAATATGGAGGAAATGGATAAATTCTGGACACATACGATCTACCAAAGCTAAACTTAGAGTAGATTAATCTCATAAACAAATCACACATCAAGATTGAAATGTAATAAAAACCTCCCCAAAAAGAAGAGTCCAGGACCAGATGGCTTCTCAGCTGAATTCTATCAAACCTTCATGGAAGAACTCAAACCAATCTTTCTCAAACTGTGCCATACAACTGGAGAACCAGGAAATCTCCCCAACTCCTTCTATGAAGCTTGCTAGTATCACCCTAATACAAAAACCAGGCAGAGATGCCACAAGTAAAGAAAACTACCAGTCTATTTAGACACAAAGATCCTGGACAAAATACTTGTAAACCAAATCCAACAACACATCAAAAGCCTTATCAACCTTGATCAAGTGGGATTCATCCCAGGAATGCAGGGGTAGTTCAACATATGGAAATCTGTCAGTGTAATACATTATGTAAAAAAGGTTAAATCCAAAAAAATGATCATTTCAATATATATAGAAAAAGCCTTTGACAAATATAATATCACTTCATGATCAAAACATTTGAGAGAATTGTCTTGGTTGGTTCATATCTTAACATAATCAAAGCTATATATAAAGCTCCTAAATCCCAAGTACTGATTAACAGAGAGAAACTGGAGGAATTCCCATTGAGATCAGGAATAAGACAGGGTGTTCACTCTCTCCTCTGCTCTTCAATATACTACTGGAAGTCCAAGCTCAAGTAATATGACAGGAGAAAGAAATCAAAGGGATACAGTTTGAAAAGGAAGAATTTAAGTTAGCTCTATTCACAGATGACATAATTCTATATGCAAGAGACCCAAGAGCCTCCATCCCAAAACTTTTGAAGGTGATAAACTCCTTCAGCAAAGTAGCAGGATACAAAATCAATGCACAAAAATCAGTAACCTTTCCATATGCAAATGACAAAGATACAGAGAAAGAAATAAGTGACATTGTCCCATTTTTCAATAGCAATGAAAAAAATAAAATACCATGGAACTGGGAAATGGCTTAGTGATTAAGCCTTTGACTCTGAAGCCCAACGACCATGCTTCTAATCCCCGGGATACACACAAGCCTGAAGCCCAAGGGGGCGCTCCTGTGGACTAGGGCATCTGGTGTGCCCATTCCCTGTATCTGTCCCTTTCTCTTCTCTCTCTCTCTTTCTCCCTCATATTTAAATAAATAAAATACCTTGGAATAACAATAATCAAGGAAGTGAAGGACATATACAATGAAAACATAAAAATACTCAAAAAAGAAATTGAGGAGGACTTGAGAAAATGGAAAGATCTCCCATGCTCCTGGATAGGCAGAATTAACAATGTGAAGATGGCAATCCTATCAAAGGCAATATACAGAGTTAATGCAATTCCAATTAATATCCCAACATTGTTCTTCACAGAGATAGAAAAATGATCTCTAAATTCATATGGAAAGGCAGAAGGCCTCAGATACTCAAGCACATCCTCAGCACAAGAAATAATTGTGGGGGCATCACCATACCTGATCTAAAGCTATATTACAAAGCCATAGTAATAAAAACACCATGGTACTGGCATAAAAACTGGAGTATAGACCAATTGAATAGAATCAAGGACATGACTTTGGGTCAAGCGACTATAGCTACTTGATATTTGACAAAGGCCCTATTATAGGCTGGAAAAAAAGACAGCATCTTTAACAAATGTTGCTGGACAAACTGTATAACCATATGCAGGACATTGAAATTTGATCCACACATGCTGCCATGCACAACACTTGAGCCCAAATGGATCCAAGACCTCATTATAAGACTGAAAATTTGGCTACTACTGGAAGAAAATATAGAAGGAACTTTCTGTGATATAGCAATGGAAAAAGATGTCCTGACCAAAGCCCCAGTAGCACAGGATCTTAAACAACTACTCAACCAATAGGATCTTATGAAGCTGAAGAGTTTCTTCACAGAAAATCATACAATATGCAAAACCAATAGATAACTCACAGAATGTGAGAAAGTATTTGCTGAATATTGAACTGACAGAAGCCTGATCTCTAGAATCTACAAAGAACTCAAAAACCTAAACAATAAAAGGTCAAATAACCCACTCACAAAATGGGGCAAAGAGACTAGGAGAGATGGCTTAGTGGTTAAGTGCTTGCCTGTGAAGCCTAAGGACCACAGTTAGAGGCTTGATTCCCAGTACTCACATAATCCAGATGCACAAGTGGGCACACACATCTGCTTTTGATTGCAGTGGCTGGAGGCCCTAGTGTGCCTCTTTCTGACTGTCTCTTCTCAAATAAAGAAGGAAAAATAAACAATTTTTTAAAAATGGGGCAAAGAACTGGACAGGTAGTTCTCAGAGAAAGAAATACAAATAGCAAACACACACTTAAGAAAATGTTCATCATCCCTAATCACCAGAGAAAAGTAAATTAATACAACTATGAGATTTCACCTTACCACAGTAAGGATAGGAAACATTAAAAAAATCAAATGAAAATAAATGCTGGCAAGCATATTGTTGCAGTCCAGTTCACATTGCTGGTAGAAATCACCCAACCAAGAGCAGCTTCTGGGAAAAAGAGATTTATTTTGGCTTACAGGCTCGAGGGAAAGCTCCATGATGGCAGGGGAAAACGATGGCATGAGCAGAGAGTGGACATCACCCCCTGGCCAACGTAAGGTGGACCAAAGCAACAAGAGTATGCCAAACACTGGCATGGGGAAACTGGCTATAAAGCCCATAAGCCCTCCCCCAACAATATACTCCCTCCAGGAGGCGTTAATTCCCAAATCTCCATCAGCTGGGAACCTAGCATTCAGAACACCTAACTTTATGGGGGACACCAGAATCAAACCACCACATTCCACCCCTGGCCCCCATAAACTGATAATCATACATGATGTAAAATGCAATGCATTCAGTCTGACTTTAAAAGTCCCCATAGTTTTTATCAATTCCAATGACGTTCGTACATCCCCATAGACCAAGATCTTTTAACTGAGCCATAATACCAAAAAATAACCTCAAAAAACCCATAATGACACAGAATAAATATTCACACTGCAAAAGATGGCATTGGGCATAGCAAAGAAACATTCAACCAATGCAAGATTTAAAACAACTGGGAGAAACAAACTCTGTAGCTTCAAGTTCAGCAACTCTAGCCACTGACAAATCTTCAAGTCTGATAATTCTAACCAGCAAAAAGTCTCTGGCATTCCAATTCCGCCCCTCCAGCTAGGCTACTCACAGTCCTGGAAAACTTCATTGGGGTTGGCAGCTCCTTGGCAGCCATCTCATGTTCCCAGCATCTCCACTGGGTCTCCACTGCAATCCACGGTTCATCCTCATGGCCCCATGGGGTCTCTATGCAGACAACCAGCAAACCCGCTTCACACTGCCCATGGCCATTTCCAAAACACAAGACCGTGTTGCAAACTCAATGACCCTCTTTCCAGCATTTCTTATACTCCACGATACCAGTTAGGGTGCCAATTTGTTAATCCAGGTGGAATAAAGCAGACTTTGAAGAACAGGACACTCTTTGAGCACTCAGGCCCCTTCAAAAGAGTCTACATTCTTCTTCTTGCCCTAGCACAGGTCAGCTAGCCCAGTCTCATAGGTTGTAATCTCTCAGTTGCAGCTGAATGGGCAACAGTTCACCCAAAGATTTTTCTTTCTGTGCCATATCCCTCTGTACACACCAGTTCATTTCTATGCAAAGCAACCCTGCACAACTTCTCAGGACATGGGCATAAGAGCAAGCTTCTCACACAAACTGCTAGCCCAGTCCAAGCAAAGCTCTTTCTCACCCTCATAAGCCAAACTTCACAGTCCATAGTTCTTACTGCCTTCAGGTCTTGCAGCTCAGACCAGAATAGTCCATCAAGCTGTACTTACAGCACTGCAAGGCATCTCTTAGGCTAAGGTTTCAACTCCTTCCATATTCCTTTTGAAAATCAGCTACAAAAGGCTGAGCCCACATAGTCAGGTGTCTAGCAGCAACCCCACTCCTTGGTACCACTTTACTGTTGCAGTCCAGTTCACATTGCTGGTAGAAATCACCCAACCAAGAGCAGCTTCTGGGAAAAAGAGATTTATTTTGGCTTACAGGCTCGAGGGAAAGCTCCACGATGGCAGGGGAGAACGATGGCATGAGCAGAGAGTGGACATCACCCCCTTGCCAATGTAAGGTGGTCCACAGCAACAGGAGAGTGTGCCAAACATTGGCATGGGGAAACTGGCTATAAAGCCCATAAACCCGCCCCCAACAATACACTCCCTCCTGGAGGCATTAATTACCAAATCTCCATCAGCTGGGAACCTAGCATTCAGAACACCTAAGTTTATGGGGGACACCTGGATGAAACCACCACACATATGGAGAAATAAAACCCTCATCTACTATTGGTGGGAATGTAAGATGGTACAACCACTTTGGAAAGTAATATGGAACCTCTTTAAAAAGCTGACTATAGAGTTACCAACAGACCCAGTTATTCCCTTACTGGGCATATATTCTCAAACCTTCAAGCCTTAGTACAAAGAAATTTGCTAAACCATGTTTAGAGCAGCTCAATTCATAATAGTTAAGAGCTGGAATCAACCCAGATGTCCATCATTAGACAAATGGATAACTAAGATGTGGTATATCTACGTGATGAAATTCTACACAGCAGTAAGAAAAAAATGACACTAAATTTGAAGAAAAATGGTCGAACTAGGAACAGATCATTCTCAGTGAACTCACCCAATCTTAGAAAGATACTTGCCACATAGTCTCACTCATCTACAATACCTAACCTGAATCTACCCAAGATGCTAACATACCTAGCAAGCATCTTGAGGACCAGACAATACAGAGGGTCAGGAGGGAGGGGATGGCAATGAAGCAGGTGAGGGACACAAATCTGGACCCAAATGGCAATAGTACCATAAAATTCTATGTCCTAAAAGACAGACCAAATGGCTGAACCTTCACCAGGCCCTAGAGGGAACAACTGAGTCACAAGGCACTAGAAAGGGTACAATGAAGATTGACCTTAATCTTCTACTGCTTCTGTCTCTCTCTGTCCTGTCTCTCTTTCTCTCACACTCTTCTTTCTAACTCTTTTATATTACTTATCTTTTTCTTCCTTCTCTTCTTGGGCACTGACCTGTAATTCCCAGTACCAGCAGGTGGTTATCATCCACAATGAGCTTTTGATCACAGAGACCTACAAGGTTTCCAAAAAGCGTGACAGATTTCTGTTGGAGTACTTGATGACCCACCAAAGTTTAGTAGTAAGACCCTACTGCTGAAGACACCTTATGCTGTTGGCATGTAACATGGAGCAGCATGGCTGGAAGCTGGAAGAGAGTCAGTCCACCGTCAGTGAGTTTAGTGCCAGAAGGTGCTACATGGGCAACAGGAGGAAAATGATCAATATCTGTCCAAGCAACTCATGGCCTAACCTACTTAGCAGCAAATAACTCGTCATGATGCTCACCTAAGTGCAATAGTGGTGCACAGCCATGGTGGAAAACCAACTGCTCTTGATTTGGCCAACTGATCCACTCAGTGGAATGGGACCCATAGCTGGAGCTGGGAGACAAGTCATAACCAGATCCAAAAATGAGCCTGCTCTCCATTATCAAGCCACCACAAATCATGGGCTACAAGAGGGCCTACACATATTAAATTATCCCTAAAAAAATAATGGTTATCCCATTTGTCTGGTGCTCACTTTACTCTCCATCAGAATATCTGTTTCTCTTTTTCAGATAGATGCAGAGCCTTAGAAGAGAACCACCCCATCATACCTCAAAAGAACCCCAGCTGAAACTAAGAATTGGTGAAACAAGCAAGGGTGCTGTTTTCTTTGTGAACCTGGTACAAGCACAAGGGTGAAGGCGATAGATACAGAGAAAAATGAACTCCTACCAAACCAAAGACACAGTGGTTTCAAACACCTCATCACTAAAGGAGACCTAAAATGCACCCAACATGGCTCAGGGGAATTTTGTGGAAGAGAGGGTGGAAAGAATGAAAGAGCCACACATTGGGTCATGATATGCAGAGACATTTCTTCCTACCCATAACTGATGGCTAACCCCACAATGCATGACCCATATAGCCCAACAAGGATGGTTCATGTGGAGGGTGGGGGAGAACAGGGAGGAGGCTAACAATGGTACCAACTTGACTGTATTCACTGAGTACAAAAATAATTTTTTAAAAAAGAAGAATTATCTGCAATATATATGCACACATTTTCTTTGTAGCTAGGAAAAGTACAAGAATCCTCCAATATGTCCTTTCTCAGAGTTAACCGGAAAACCTATAAGTTAAGATGTTTGATTATATTTTGCTAGTCGTGGGTTACAGTCATCTGCAGGTTGTTTAAGACCAAGAAAGTAGAATACACATATATTTCTATTTTCTTCACACACACACACACACACACACACACACTCCTTAAGAATTAGGAACTACTTTTTAGGACCTGGAAGGAACCTCATGACTCCTTTAGTTTTTCTGTACAATTTGTGACATCTGATGGAATGGAGTGGTGGTTTGTTTCAGTTGTTCCCCATAAACTTATGTATTTTGAATGCTAGATCCTCTACATAGCAACTTGGGAGTTGGATCCTTCTGGATGCAATATACTGCTGGGGTCAGTCTTATGGGTATTATAGCCAGCTTCCCCTTGCCAGTGTTCAGCACAGTCTCCTATTACTACTGCCCCCTTGATGTTGGCCATGTCATCATTTTCCCCTGCCATCATGAAGTTTCCCCTGGATTCTGTAAGACAAAATAAACCCTATTCTTTCACAAGCTGTTCTTGGTTGGGTTCCTTGTATCAACAACATGAAGATAACTGGAAATACGGTACAAAGAAGTTGGATTGTTGCTGCTAGAAACCTGACTGTGTGTCTATGGTTAATTGGAACTGATTTGAGGGCAAATGTGGAAGAATTTGCAAACTTGGCCTAAGAGATAACTTGTAGTGCTCTAAGTACAGCTTGACATATTATTCTGGTCAGAGTTGAAAGACATGAATGCAAGAAGAACTATGGACTGTGAGGTTTGGCCTATGAGAGTGAGGAAGAACTTCATTGGGACTGGCCTAGATGCAGTTTGTATGAGAGGTTTGCTGCATTCTTCCTGCCTGTGTCCTAAGAATTTTTGCAGGGTTGCATTGCATAGAAATGGACTGATGTGAACAGAAGTATATGGCACAGAAAGAAATGAAATCTTTGGCCTGAAACTGTTGCTGTTCAGCTACAATTGTTTGAGAGATTACAACCATTGAGATTGGGCCAGCTGACCTGCACTGGGACAACAAGAAGAATGAACTCTTTTGAAGGGGCTTGAATGCTGAAGGAGTGTCCTGTAGGAGTGTCCTGTTCTTCAAAGTCTGTTTTGTTCTCCCTGAATTAACAAGTTGGTAGCCTAGCTGGTATTATGGAGTATAAGAAATGCGGGGAAGAAAGGGTCCTTGAATTTGCCACACAGTTTTGGTTTTTAGAAATGTCCATGGGAAGCATTAAGCAAGTTTAATGGATTGCCTGCATGGAGATGCAATGGAGCCATAAGGATTAACCATGGCTTGCATTAGAGACCCAGTGGAGATGCTAGGACTATGGCAAGATTGCCAAGGACAGCTGCTGACACCAAATGAAGTTTTCTAGGACTGTGAGTAGCCTATCTGGAGTGGTGAAATTGGAATTCTAGAGACTTGCCACTGGTTAGAATCATCAGACTTGGAGACTTGTCACTGGCTAGGGTTGTGGGACTTGCAGCTGTAGAATTTGGTGTTTTTCCTATTTGTTTCAAATCTTGTATTGGTTGAATATTTCTTTGCTATGCCCAATGCCATCTTTTGCAGTGTGACTGTTTATTCTGTATTTAGTATTATTGCTTAGTTAAAAGATCTTGGACTATGGTGATGTTTGGACATCTTTGGGATTTATAAAAACTTTAGGCACTTTTAAAGTTACACTCATTGAATTGTATTTTGCATCATGTACGGTTATCAGTTTATGGGGACCAGGGGTAGAATTTGGTAGTTTGATTCTTGTGTCCCCCATAAACTTATGTGTTCCAAATCCTAAGATCACAGCTGGTGGAAATCGGGAATTTGATCTTACTGGAGTTAGTGTATTGTCTGGGGGCAGACTTATGGGTGTTATAGCCAGCTTCCCCTTGCCAGTGTTTGTCACACTGTTCTGGTGCTATTGTCCTCCTGATGTTGTTCAAGAGGTGACGTCCACCCTCTGTCTATGCCATTATTTTCCCCTGCTATCATGGGGCTTCCCCTCAAATACATAAGCCAAATTAAACCCTTTCCTCCTGCAAGCTGCTCTTGATTGGGTGCTTGTTGACAATTCAAATCTGACTGCAAGACTGCAATAGATGGGTTAATGTCTTATTGGCCATGTGGTTTCCCTTGGAAGTATTAAAGATCCTTTCCTTGGTCTTGACCCATTCTTCTCTTGCAGACTGTATAGTCGATGGAGTCCATCTCATTATCCAAGGTCTCTTTAATGAAGAAGACAGGTGATTTATGGAAGCAGTAGGACCCTTTAGAGGTCATCATCTCCTAAGGCCTGCTTGACCTGAGAAATCATTGGCTTTGGCTTGGGCTTCCAAGTATGGTTATAAAATGCTCAAAATGTCAGCTACACTAGTCTAGAATAAAAGTGTGAATACCCAGAAGATCTCATCACTTTTTAGTAAAACAGACCTAGTAAAGGAATGTTGTAAATCTTAAACTGTCAGTAAATAGTCATGTCCAAAATCCAACAAGTTGTCTAATGACATTGTACACAGCCAAGTTTTACTATTACTATATTACTTTTACTATTTTAAGGTTTAAGGTTCAAATTTGTCCCAGTTATGGAGAATATATCAGATAGATGAACTAATAGGAATCAAAGGGGAACTAGTGTTACAGGGTTGGGAGTAACCAAACCATTCTGAGTTCTGGATAGGCGTATAACCCCTCAAAACAGTGGTTTTCAAATTATTGTATTATTATTAGCAAAGAATTTATAAGCATAAACACAGAAGGGTAAATTATGAAAGTTTTAAGAGGAATTAGAGAAAAGACACATATGCTCTCAAGCTGAGAAGCTAAGAGGAACTCTCAATAAGTAGAGGTAGATTTTGAGTGATGAAGCCTCCTGACCCAGATGGACTGGACTTACTGTCAAAGGCTCATGAGTTCAAGTTTCTATTGCAAACCAAAGAATTATTAAGGAATGCAGACAAGGAGGCAGGTTAAAAATATACTTTATTACTAAATATAAAAAGTAGTTGCCTATAGTGAGTGAGTTCTCCAGAGAGAGGAGCTTCCAGGTTAGGGTCTTAGAGCTGGGGAATGCTCCCAGTGTTAGTACAAGCATACTTAGCATTTCTACCAGTTTGCAAAGAAGAAAAAGAAATGAAAAGTAGGAATGAAAAGTTATGCTTTGGAGTTTGAATAAATGGCTCAGCAGTTAAAAACACTTGCTTGCTGCCAGGCGTGGTGGCGCATGCCTTTAATCCCAGCACTTGGGAGGCAGAGGTAGGAGGATCACCGTGAGCTCAAGGCCACCCTGAGACTCCATAGTGAATTCCAGGTCAGCCTGGGCTAGAATGAAACTCTACCTCAAAAAAAAAAAAAAAAAAAAAACTTGCTTGCAAAACCTGCTAGCCAAGATTCTATTCCTCAGTACCCATGTAAAACCAAACTCACAAAGTAGCACATGCTTCTGGTGTTTGTTTGCAGTGGCAAGAGGCCCTCGCTCACCTATATGTACATTTATTAATTCTCTCTCTCTCTCTCTCTCTCTCTCTCTCTCTCTGTCAAATAAATAAAAATATTTTTTTAATAAACTAAAAAGTTTTGCTTTTTAAGATAGAACTCCAAAAGCAGATAGGCTCAACAGTGTAGGACTTAGAGCAAGGGCATTGAGGAAGGGGTTTCTACAGATTTAAGTACATTATGTCATTAAGGGATAACTGTTCCCCTTACAGCTTTAGCATGTCTCTAGGTAAGGGGTGGTCTCTTGACCAGGTGAGTGACTGACAAACTACCAGAGGACTTTGTTCCTCTGATCTGGAGAAAGTGTCTAGTTCCCCTCCCAGTGCAACCAGGGAAACAGAAAGTGGGGTCCTTCATTCAGTGTCCTTTCAGCCTACCTACAACATTCCCCTCTCTAAGAGTTAAGAGTGTCAAATCATTTAAATGGGTAGCAAATGAATCTAGCTTCTTCAGGCTGAAGAGGCGTTTAGAAGGGTTCTGAGACTGCATCTTCAATAATCTCTCACCTTGTATGGAAAATCATGGTCTATGTTCCTTTGGGTCTGTGTCCCCTAACTGACTATTTAACAAACTTCACCTCGTTCCTGATCTCTGTTATTCAGATTGAGAATTTAGGTATTGAAACTTACTTTGGTTAGTGAGAACCAAAGTTCTTAGGCCATTTTAAACCCCTTGAATAGCCATTTATTTCCTATCATTGTGTGAGGTTTAACATCTCTGTAATCTGTAATCCTTTGTAATGTGTGAACTGATTTCCTGGCTTCCACTAACTCAGAAGTTTATGATGTCTTTGTTCTGTTACTTTTAAAACATCATTAAACAGTTACCACATTGAAACATGGAATTTGGCATTACTTTAATCTGTGTTTCTGAGCCATGATCACTCATATTTGGCTGCAGAATAAACTCTCTAATTCCTTTTGAGGTGAGAGCTGTGTGTTCTATGTTAACAAGGGTAAGAAAGGACCTGATACAGAAAATTCTTTGTGAATTCCTTGTTGGACAGGAAAGTGACTGTGGCTTGGGCTCACTGAGGACCTTCCTGCCAAATGCCCTCTTTCTGGATGGGAACCTCTGCAATCCAGAGAACAACTCTGCTTATTACACAGCCTGGAGGAAAGGGGACCAGTTCCATAGACAAGTTTAACTGATCCAAGTCTATCTACTGAGGTTTTCCCACAACTTCTTTTATTCTCCACCTTTGCAATCTCTGGGCCAATGTTAGAATCTGAGAGAGCAAGCAGTCTGTGTTAGATATAAGGAACACCTATTATGATGTTAATTTGACCTTTGAGCCCTTTGTATGCTAAAGCATCCATTTAAATTGGTGTCCAAATTTCTGACAATAAAATAGCAGATTACATTCTGTGTAAACACATTGGTACAAACCACATCACTGGAGATGACTGGCTTCATATGTACATGTATATACATACTTCTGTGTCTATACTTATACAGGACATGTTGATATTTTTCTCAGAAAACATTTAAAAACAACTAAAATATCCCTTAATCTTACCACCCACTTGACTTCTATAACAAATACTAAAAGTAATGTATGTTGGAAAATTTATGTAGCCTAGAAAATTTAGAATGGTTTCTACCTGTCCCCCTCCCACATGTGTATAAACTAATATATCAAAGTGCTATTAACACATTCTTGTGATTTCTTTCCCTCATTGAACTGTGTCTCTATGTACATGCAGAAAAAAAAAAAAAACTAGTTTAAATTTAGTTTCACAAAAGAGATCATAGCTGGGTGTGGTGGCACACACCTTTAATCCCAGCACTCGGGAGGCAGAGGTAGGAGGATTGCCTTGAGTTCGAGGCCACTTTGAGACTCCATAGTGAATTCCAGGTCAGCCTAGGCTAGAATGAGACCCTATCTTGAACCCCCCCCCAAAAAAAAGAGATCATAACAAAGTTGTATATTTCTTTTCCATTAAAATAGCATTTGACTTTAAAGATCTTATACTATCACATACATCAGATTACATTATTTAACATTATGGAGCAGTTTATTGATATGGACTGGAATAAAGTTAGTTTTTTAAAAAAATAAGTAACCCATTGTGTCTCAAGGAAGTATGGACCTACCCTTCCTGCCCTGGTGAGACTGTACCTCCAGCCTGACTCAGTCTCATCTAGCAACTTTCCAATTCTTCCTCCATTTTTGAACTAAACAAGTGAGTGAGCCCTTCCTAAATCAGCAACCTTCCTGGGCATCTATCAACTAATTAGTGTCCTTCCTATATACCTGAACCTGGCAGTGAGGCTCATTCTAACTGGATGACTAACCATATAAATTTACTTGAGCCAAGCATGTGTGTGTGTGTATATTACATGCACATGTGAATAGATGAGAATGTCAGGAGTCTTTGCTTTATCATGTATCCTTGTATTCCCTTGAAATGGAATCTTTGTCCCATCCAAGCACTAATGAAGCCCAACCCTGATTAGCTTCTGATATCAGACAAGATCAAGCACTTTCAGGGTAGTATGGCCATAGATAAGATGGAGCTGTTTTATTTATTTATTTATTTATTTTCTGAGAACATGGGGCTACGGTATTTCCATGAATCCCTGCCATTCTTACATGGAGCCAAGGAATCAAATCCAAGCAGTCTCAGACCTCTCAGGCCTTTATGTTTGAAGTAAATCTTACCTACTGAGCCACCTTTCCAGACCCAGTACTAATAATTTTGGTAGATATTGTCAAATTATCTTCAAGACAGATACAGCTTTTTGTCTTTTTATTAACATTTTCCATACATATAGACAATATATTAAGATCATAGTCCCCTCCCATGATCCTCTCTTTTCCTTCTTCCAAATCACCCCTCCACTGAATATTTTCTTTCCAATAAATCTCTCTTCTATTTTGATATGATTACTTTTCCCTTCCTATTATGTAGGGCTTGGGTAGGTAGCATCAGTCACTGTGAGGCCATTAATACCGTGGCCACTTTGTGTCTGGAATACAGTATTTTAAGCATTCTTTTCCTTTCTTTGTGTCTTACATTCTTTCTGCCACCTCTTCCACTGTGGACCCTGAGCCTTGAAGAGTGCGGTAGACATGTATCACTTAGTGCTGAGTACTCCACTGTCACTGTTTCTCAGTACTTTTGGTAAGTTTTGAGTTTTCACAGTGGTAACAACCATCTGAAAAAAAAAAAAAAAGAAGCTTCTCTAGTCAAATATAAATTAATCAGTAAAATTGTCCCAGATGAAAGCTGTAAAATATACTGGAAAACAATGTTTCAAGTTTTGTTATAATACAAAACATTTGGGAAATAATCCAATGAATATATAAGGAAGAAAAGAGTTTAAAATGAAGAAATAGAGCTGGAAAGATGGTTTAGCAGTTAAGGCACTTGCCTGCAAAGCCTAAAGATTCAGGTTCATTTCCCTAGGACCCATGTATGCCAGATGCATGAGGAAGAACATGTGTCTGGAGTTCATTAGCAGTGGCTGGAGGCCCTGGTGTGCCCATATTCTAGCTCTCTCTCCCATCCTCCCTCTTCCTCTTTTAAATAAAATATTTTAAAGATGAGGAAATAATGTTATCTATAATATACAAATTAAGCTAGTCTTTTTCAAGTCCAGAAGAGATAGAATGAATATTAATGGTATTGATTATTTGCTTGACTTTTCAGTATTAGCACACTTGAGTCATTAGCTTATTACTATACAGTGAGTTTGTGGAGCTGAGGGTGAGGGAAATGTCACCAGAGTGCATGGAAACAAGCTTTACTTCCAGAAGTCCACTGAGAGTGCAGCAGCTTCTGCCTCTTCAGCTCCTTGACTGGGGACCATATTCCGTGTGTCAGAGCATATCCTCCAAACATAACCTTCAAGCCAGATGACATCATCCTTTTAACTATTTCCAAATAAATAGTGGATAATTTTTATACCTGTAGTAATATATCAAAAGTTTGGGGGCTGGAGAAATGGCTTAGCAGTTAAGCGCTTGCCTGTGAAGCCTAAGGACCCCGGTTCAAGGCTTGGTTCCCCAGGTCCCATGTTAGCCAGATGCACAAGGGGGCGTACGCGTCTGGAGTTCGTTTGCAGTGGCTGGAAGCCCTGGCGCGCCCATTCTCTCTCTCCCTCTATCTGTCTTTCTCTCTGTGTCTGTCGCTCTCAAATAAATAAATAAATATTTTAAAAAAAAGTTTGGGAATGGGGTTAAATTTATCTGAAATAAAAATTAATCATGATTGAGATGGGTAGGTAATATGATGAAGAATGGAATTTCAGAGGGGAAAGTGTGGGGGGAGGGGAGGTATTACCATGGGATATTTTTTATAATTATGGAAAATGTTAATAAAAATTGTGAAAATAAATAAATAAATAATTTTAAAAACCACATTAAAAAATTAATGACCTTATTATAATTTAGATAAGCATCCTATGATCATTTACTTTATAAATGAAGTCCCTTATTTAAAAGTGACTTAAGGAGCTGGAGTGATGGCTTATTACTTAAGGCACTTGCCTGAAAGGCCAAAAGACCCAAGTTCAATTCTCAATTACCAACATAAAGCCAGATGCACAAGGTGGTGCATATGTCTGGAGTTCATTTGCAGTGGTTAGAGACCCTAGTGCACCCATTCTCTCTCTCTCTCTCTTTCTCTTTCTCCCCCACTCTCTCAACTAACTAAATAAATAAAATTTAAATGTGACCTAATATATTTCATACCCTTTACCTGGGTCTCCCAATCTTAATGCTTTTGATTTGGTGCCACATATTTATTGATTATAGAAGAACTATCCTGGGCATATTAGGATGTTTTGTTATACACCTGCCCACCATTCATTAAATGGAGATAACATATATAATCCACTTTTCAACCTGCTGAAAATAGTGACAACCAAATATGTTTAGTATACCTTACATAATGATGCTTAGAGAGCAAAATTGACCTTGGTGAAAAACAACATCTCTAGATCTGTGACAGATTATAGGAGAATGTTTACCTATCATGAAGTGAGTATCCAAAACCATGGTTTAAAAAGGTAGACTGTTACTGAGGATTCTACTCTATTCCTTAAGAACTATATTATTGAGAAGTTTCTGGTCAAGATGGCATCTGCCTAACCGCACTGCAACTCCCAAGAAGGAAAGGCAAGGAATTAAGGGGTCACTGGGACATTTGGGGAGGAGCAATCTCTAATAGATGGCCAGTGGGAGGGTGCGGAGATGCCAAAAAGATATCAGCTGATCCCTATGCTCTAGGGTTACCCACCAGTCAGTCCCCCAATTCCCCCAAGGAGCCATCCTAGCCAGAGTTCCAGCCTCAGGCTACTCTGGCAGTAACTGTAGGCAAGGAGACCCAGGCCATTAGTTCCATATGCACCACCAGGTACAGGCGATTGCCAGGATCCACACTCCCTGCCACCTGTGTATTCACAGATCCCCCCACATCCCCACATGTCTTCAGACCCCCTTTACTCCCCCCACTTTGGCCCCTCTCTACCCCAACCCTGCTTGCCCTGATTTTGGAACCACTCCACTCTGCCCCACCCTGCCCCCCATTCATTCCGACCTGCCCAGAGAGCCACCCCCAGACATCCTTCAGACATTCTGCTTGACCCCGCCCCCACAACTTAAGATGCACCCTATTAGCTCCACCCCCACGTGACTTCAGACCTGCTCTGCTACACCCTACTCCACCCCATAGAAGTTCCTACCCACTCTGCCCAGCTCCACCCCCCCCACCCCCCACCCACACCCCACCCACAGGACTTCCCACCATTCTGCTCTGCGGAGGTGACTCAGACCTGCTCTGCTCCACTCCACCTCCTGTGGCTTTGCCCCACTCTTCTCCTCCCTGCCCCCAGATGCTGTGAATTCAGACTTCCTATGCTCCACCCTGTGCCACAACTCTTGACCCACACTGCTCTACACCACCCCAAGACCTTTCACCACATGACTTCAGATCAGCTCTGCCCTCCCCCCATCTCTGCCAACATAAAGGTGCACCAACTACCTGGCCCATCACAAACACAGTCCCATTCTCCCTGCTCCCACAATGTGATGGGCAGGCCACAACTCAAAAGGAATAACAAAAAATCAAATGCAAGTAAATCTAGCAAGATCATCCAGTCCTATGATGAGTGTCTCTAATCAAAACATAGAAGAGACATTAGGACTAGGACACCAAAATGAAACCATGAGCAATGCAACTCTGACCAAGCTACTGGTAGAACTTGCAGAAAAGCAACAAAGGACTGATAATCATGTGGATGCTGCCACCAGTAGACTACACCTAATAGATAAGCAAATGGAAGGAGTTCAAAGACAATTAACACCTCAGCACTGAAGCAGACCAAAAATGAACCCAACATGGCTCAGGGAAATTTTGCGGAAGAGGGGGCGGAAAGAATGTCAGAGTCACATGTTGGGTCATGATTTGCAGAGACATTTATCATACCAATAACTGGGGGCTAACGCCACAATGCACGACCCATTTTCATTAACAAGGAGGGTCTAATGGGAAGGGGTAGAGCACAGATGAGCCTAAATAATGGTACCAAACTGCCTGTATTTACTGAAAAGAAAACTAATAAATTAAATTAAAAAAAAAAGAGATAGATAGAAAGGAGAGTGAAAAAAGAGGACCTCAAAATTAGCTGGTGATGCTAAATGAAAACATAAAGAAATGCAAGGATGAATTCCAAGAAGCATCAATAAAATCAGAAAATGATGTGAAAAGGAAACTTGACAGAGGGATGGAGCTATATATAGAAAAGTAGCAGAAAATGAAAACCTAATTGAATAAGCCCAAAATTCCTTAGAGGCTCACAAAAAATAGAGTCAACCATGTAGAGGGTAGAAACTCAGATCTGGAAGACAAAACAAAACATTTCGAGAGTTCAGTAGTTTCCATAAGTTCAAAAATTTCTGTGAACAGACCATGAGGGAAATGTAGGATATTCTCAAAAGTCCTAACATTTGGATCATGGGAATACCAGAAGGGGAAGAAATTCAGACCAAAGGTATGGAAAACTTATTTAACAAAATAATTGAAGAAACTTTCCCATTCTCTCAAAAGAAAGGCCCATCAAGATTCAAGAAGCTAACAGAACTCCAAACAGATTAGACCAAAGGAGAAACTCTCCAAGACATATTGTCATTAAGTTTCAAAACATTGACATCAAAGAGAAAGTCCTAAAATCCACTAGAACAAATCAACACATCACATTAAAAGTAATTTGATCAGAATCACTTCAGAATTATTAATGGAAACCCTGAAAGCCAGAAGGGCCTGGAATAAAGCACTGAAAACTCTAAGAACCTATGGCTTCCAATCCAAATTACTCTACCCAAATCCCAATCCAAATTACTCTAAAAGCAGATGTAGCCATACTGATATTAGGTAAAATTGTTTTATTATTATTATTATTTTTGGTTTGAAGTCTAAGAAGGCCACTTCCTACTTATGAAGGGAATGATCCACCAAGAGGATATCACAAGTATAAATCTTTATGCACCAAACACAGGTGTACCGCAATTCATAAAACAAATCCTACTCAACAAGAAAACAGAAATAACCACCAACATCATCATAGTTGGGGACATCAATACACCATTATCAGCAATAGATAGATCATCCAAACAGAAACTCCCCAGGGAAGTGAAAGAGCTCAACAAAACCATAGAACATTTAGACCTAATGGAAATCTACAGAACATTCCATCCCAAATCTAGGGACTACACATTCTTCTCAGCAGCCCATGGAACCTTCTCTAAATTAGATCATATACTGGGTCACAAAGCCTGCCCCCTTATATTTAGGAAGACTGACATAATCCCCTACATGATATCAGATCACAATGTTACACTGACAGAAATTAACAACAAAACACCACCAAAATCTGATTGGCACCTGGAAACTGAACAGCACAATTTTAAGCAATAAATGGATAGTGCACAAATAAAAAATGAAGTCAAGAAATTTCTAGAAATGAATGACAATGAGAACACATCATACCAAAACTTATAGGACACAATGAAGGTGTCCTCAGGGGAAAGTTCATACTACTAAATGCCTTCATAACAAAGACCGAGAGATCCCAAATCAATAATGTAATCATTCACCTAAAGGCACTGGAAAACCAAGAAGAATCCAACCCAAAAATTTCCAGATGGAAAGAGATAATAGATCATAGCAGAAATTAATGAATTGGAAACTAAGAAAACAACTAACAAAATTGATGAAACAAAGAGTTGGTTCTTTGGAAAAATAAACAAGATTGAAAAACAGCTGGCCAATTTGATCAAGCAAAAAGATAAAGAAAAAAAAAAGAATTGCTTCAATTTAACAAAATTAGAAATGAAAAAAGGAGAGATCACAACAGACAAAAGTGAAATTGGGAGAATCACCAGGTCTTACTGCAAAAACCTCTACTACACAAAATTGGAAAATATTGAGGAAATGGATAAATTCCTAGACACATACTATCTACCAAGGCTAGACTCAGAGCAGATCAATCTCCTAAACAAACCTATTATACCCATCAAAATTGAAAAGGTAATAAAAAAACCTCTCCAAAAAGAAGAGTCCAGGACCAGATGGCTTCTCAGCTAAATTCTATGAAACATTCATGGAAGAACTGAAACCAGTCTTTCTCAAATTGTGCCACACAATTGGAGAACAAGGAAAGCTTCCCAATTCCTTCTATGAAGCTACTGTCACCCTAATACAAAAACCAGGCAGAGATACCACAAGTAAAGAAAACTACCAGCCTATGTCCCTGATACAAAGATCCTGAAAAAAATATCACTAACCGAATTCAACAACACATCAAATCTTTTATCTACCTTGATCAATTGGGCTTCATCCCAGGCATGCAGGGGTGGTTCAACATACCCAAAATTGTAAATGTAATACACCACATAAACAAGGTTAAACACAGAAACCACATGATCATTTCAATAATTTGAAGAAAAGACCTTTGAGAAAATACAACATCACTTCATGATCAAAACATTGGAGAGAATTGGCATGGTCTGTTTATATCTTAACACAATAAAGGCTATATACAAAACTCCTAAACCCCAAATAATACTTAATGGAAAGAAACTGAAGAAATTCCCATTGAGATCATGAACACGACAGGGTTGTCCACTCTCACCTCTGCTCTTCAGTATAGTACTGGAAGTCCTAGCTCAAGCAATAAGACAGGAGAAAGAAAATCCATAGTAATAAAAACAGCATGGTAGTGGCATAAAAACGGGAGTATATACCAATGGAATAGAATTGAGGACCCAGACTTTGGGTCAAGCAACTACACCTGCATAATATTTGACAAAGGCCCTAACAATATAGGCTGGAAAAAAGACAGTATCTTCAACAAATGCAGGAAATTGAAACTTGATCCACATAAATTGCCATGCACAACAATCAAGTCCAAATGAATCAAAGACCTTAATATATATAATACAAGAAACAGCTACTACTGGAAGAGAAGTCAGGAGGAACATTCCATGATATAGGAATGGAAAAAGACTTCCTGAACAAAACCCCAATAGCACAGGATCTTAAACAATCACTCAGCCAATGGGATCACATGAAGCTTAAGAGTTTCTTGACAGACAAACATACAATAATTAGAGCCAATAGATTACCCACAGAATGGGAGAAAATATTTGCTGAATATCCAACGGACAGACAACTAATCTCTAGAATCTGCAAAGAACCTCAAAAACCTAAACAATAAAAAGTCAAACAATCCACTCACAAAATGGGGCAAAGAATTGGACAGGCAGTTCACAGAAGAAGAAATACACATACACACACTTAAGGAAATGTTCATCATCCCTAATCACCAGGGAAATGCAAATTAAACCTGCTATGAGATTCCACCTTACCCCAGTAAGGATAGCAAACATCAAGAAATCTAATACAAACAAATGCCAGTAAGGATGTGGAGAAATAGGAACCCTCATCCACTGTTGGTGGTCATGTTAGATGACAAAACTTTGGAAAGCAATATGGACACTCCTAAAAAGGCCATCAACAGAGTTACCAATAGGCCCAGTTATTCCTTTACTGGCCATGTACCCTAAAAGATTCAGCCTCAGATCAGAGAGATTTGCTCAACCATCATTATAGCTGCTCAATTTGTTATAGTCAAGAGCTGTAATCAACCCAGATGTCCATCATTAGATGGATGGATAACTAAGATGTGGTATATCTACATGATAGAATTACACACAGCAGTAAGGAAAAATGACACAATGAAATTTGAAGAAAAATTGTCGAACCTGGAACAGATCATTCTCAGTGAACTCACCCAATCACAGAAAGATAACTGTCACACAGTCTCACTCATCTACAGCATCTAACCTGAATCTACCCAAGTTGCCAACCTACCTAGCAAGCATCTTGAGGACTGGACAATACCAAGGGTAGGAAGGGAGGGGAGAGTAAAAGAGGAGGTGGGGAACACAAAACTGGACCCAAAAGGCAATGGTGCCATAAAACTCTATATCCTAAAAGACGGACCTAATGATTGAAACTTCCACCAGTCCCTGAACAGAAACACCAGATTCACAAGGCCCTGGAGAGGTTATGACCAAAACTGACCATTATCTCCTCCTTTTGCTGCCTCTCTCTCTCTCTCTCTCTCTCTCTCTCTCTCTCTCTCTCTCTCTCTCTCTCTCTCATTCCTTCTTCTCTCTCATCCCTTTATCTCTTTTATATCACTTACCCCCTTCTTCCTTCTCTTCTTGAGCACTGACCTGTAACTCCTAGTACCAGCAGGTGGATATCATCCACAATGAGCTTTTGATCACAGAGACCTACAAGGTCTCCTAAAAGAAAACAGATTTTTGTCAGAGCACTTGATGACCTACCATAGGTTAGTGGTAAGACCCTGCTTCTGAAGACACTATACACTGTTGGGATGTATCATGGAGTGACATGGCTGGAAGCTGAAGAGAGTCAGTTCCCAGAGAGCATGTCTAGTGCTGGAAGGTGCTACATGAATGACTAGGGAATAATGACCAATATCTGTCCAAGCAACGCATGACCTACCCTACTTAGCAGCAAACAACCTGGCATGATATTCATACAAGTGCAATAGTGGTGCATAGCCCTGGTGGGAAACCAATTGCTCTTGATTTGGCTAACTGATCTGCTCAGTAGAATGGAACCCATATCTGGAGCTGGGAAACAAGTCAGAACCATATCCAAAAATGAGCCCAGTCTCCATTAAACTATCTCTAAAAGACAGTGGTTATCACATTTACTTGGTCCTAACTTTAGTCTCCATTGGAGAATCTGCTACTCTTTTTTCAGACAGACATGGGTCCTAAGAAGAGAACCACCCCATCAAACCTCAAAAGGGCCCCAGCTGAGACTAAGAATAATTGGGGAAATATGCAAGAATGCTGTTTACTTGGTCAACCAGGAACCAGCACAACAGTGAAGGAGATAGACAAAGAGAACTATCAACCCATACCAAACCAGATATCCAGAGACATAGAGGCACCCAAGGTCTCAACATGGAAATGGACCCAACATGATTCAGGGAAATTTGCAAAAGAGGGGTGGAAAGAATGTCAGAGCCACATGTTGGGTCATGATATGCAGAGACATTTCCTCCTACCACCAATTAAAGGCTAACTCCACAATGCACAACCCATGTTCCCCAACAAGGAGGGTCCCTGTGGAAGGGGAGGACAGAGAGAAGGCTAACATGGTACCAACTGGACCGTATTCTTCACTGACTACAAAAAAAAAAAAAAGAATTATATTATTGAGTATGTCTTACATGGGGAACCAAATGAAGATCTGAATGTTTAATCTCCAAATGGCTGTTGTTTATCAGCTATATGACTTGCACAATTTAGAACTATTTTATATAAAGTAGTTTGCCCTATGCCTGTTAGTAAGTAGGTGAGTAATATTAAGTTTTAGGTTATTGTGGCAATCATATGAAAGTGTTTTATGATTAAAAATACTTGTTGTTCTTCACTATGAAAAGTCCTTGCATTCGCATCTCATAGAAATGCCAGATGATTTACTTTGGCCCAAAACTATAGGATAAAGTGGTCACTTTCATGAGAAACTTCAAGAACAGGGTTAGAGGGGCTTTACCTCTCTTGGGCAGGAGTTCTCTATACTTTGGGCTTTACTCTCCACTTCATTTCCATTGACAGGAGCTCTTCATATGTTCTCATCTTTCCTTATCTTAGTTTAATAATGTCTCTATAAACTTGGGGGGAAAAAAAGAACAGGATTAGAGTGTTAGCTTTCCAGTTGAGAGAAATGATATTCAGTTTGACTCATGATTTTAGAGGTTTTGGTCCACAGCTGACACCTTTGTTTTCAGGCCTGTGACAAGGCATGGTGTAATAGACTGGCAAAAATGTATCTATTGTATACCACATGGTGGTCAAGAAAATAAGGCTGTAGAGATGGCTTAGTGGTTAAGCACTTGCCCGTGGAGCCTAAGGACCCCAGTTTGAAGCTCTATTCCCTAGGGCCCATGTAAGCCAGATGCACAAGGTGTCACATCCATCTGGAGTTCATTTGCAGAGGCTGGAGACCCTGGCATGTCCCTTCTCTCTTTATCTATCTGCCTCTTTATCTCTCTGTCTGTCCCTCTCAAATAAATAAATAAAACAAAATTCTTAAAGAAAAAAAGTTAAGAAGAAGGGGAGGCATAGAGAAAGGTCATGCTTCAAAGGCATGTCTTCAGTGACCTACTGCCTCCAACTTGTCCCCATCTCCTAAGAGCCAGTTGAGAATGAACTCATTGATACCTTAATCCATTGATGAAGTCAGTACTTTCATGATCCAATCACCTTTCAAAAGTGCTATCAATTGAGGACCAAAAATCAGCATATGAGCCTCTTCAATCCAAACTTGCCAAGAACCATTCTGTGGGTCGTCTTTCTTTCCCCTTTCTCTCTCTTGAGAATGCCAATATCTTAGATGAGGCTGTTCTTTTAACCTGAAAACCAGCATGAAGGTTACATGGAGTATTGCCACCACTAATTTATAATATGCATATGATTTAATTGTCCAGGCACAATATTAAGTTAGACTTTTGTTCATGTTTCAACTACAGATAAAATTTGCCTTGGTTGATTAATGAAATAATTTGCAAACTTATGATTATGTTTTTGGTGCTGGGTATCAAACATAGGGCCTCATGCATGCAAGACAAGTACTTAACCATTCAGCAATATTTTGACTTCATTTATTCATGGGCACTTAAAACATGCCAACACCTTATATTGTGGAAAAGAGATCATCCAAATTCATCCTCTTTTAGAACAAGGATTCCAATGGTAAGGATGGAAAACAATGAACAAGATTTAATGTGATAGAGGCCTTCATTGATAGAGGGAAGGAAGGAGCACCTGAGTTACCCCCTGAAGACTTAGTGGTCTGATAGCTTAGAAGAAGAGAAGAATCAGGCTAAGCAGGAAAAGTGTGGCATATTCCTTGAGTGATAAGACTTATACATACAGCATGCAATGTATGGGCCCAGGGAAAGGACAGGCCGCAGGAAACTGAAGGTAGATAACTTGTAGGGTATTTACAAGACTTTTGTGTCCCCGTTCTCAAATTTGAAGGTAATCTTTATACAAAACGAAAGAATAAAACATTTCTTGGTTAAAAGACTGAAAATATACCAAATTATATCCTTCTATCATTGGCTATTTAAAATATGCTAATGCCTTCACAGCAGGTTTAAAGACGTGCATATATGTCTGAATGTCTTCTTTCTCACAACAAATTGGAGGAACACATACAAAAGGAATGCATTCCAGTGAGCTAACATTCAGATTTCCTAATAATGAATTTATTGTTTGGAGAAGTGATTATCCCAAAAGTAGAATAGACTCAAGAATCAACTACTCACTGACTATTGTGAGCTTTTTACTTCATAATTAAATGTTAACACCAATTAAAGTACAAAGTAATATCTAAGTAGGAAGAACATACTAACAATAGACATAATTTTAACAACAGTAAGATAATAGTGAACTAGTCCAAAGTCAAATTGGAAAGTTATTGAGAAGGATTTTAGAGATGGTAGATTCATCCCAGGAACACAAGGGTGATTCAACATACAAAAATCTGTCAATGTAATACACCACATAAACAAGCTTAAACATAAAAATCACATGATCATTTCGATAGATGCAGAAAAGGCCTTTGATAAAAAGAAATTCTTGACAACAGGATTGTCAAATGGGGTAATATTTGTACCATTTGCTTCAGAAACCAACTTCACACTTTCTAGAATTACTTAAGATTCATCAGGATTCTGGATTATTTGTAAAACATTGACAGTTGCTTCAGAATACTTTCTCAGCCAAGGGTATAGTTAGTTATCCATTTTCCCATAGGATGGGAAAGGGGCTGCATCCATGAGGGGAGACTAGAGCTAAATGACAGACTTTCATAGAATGTGCTGAGGGATCACTCAGGCTGACAGCAGGTTAGACAGTGGTCAAGGCCAGGGTTCTTGGAAAAGGATATATGAAAGGCAGAGTTGCAAGAATACTAGGCCCAAGTCCAAGGGGCCAAAGAATAAAAGTCTGTTACACTTTCTAGGTCTTCTTATATTGCCACAGAACCTCACTGTGTATACATAGGAGCTGATTATTACCATATATGCATTTAGATTTGCGAATCAACTGTGGAATCCTTTGACAATCCTAACTGACAAACTGGAAATGATTTTAAATAGGTTTCATACAAACTTGGATGTTTTCTATCCTAAGTCATATATTTTCCCAAATACTTTCATTTATGAAATCACAATGCACAGGTGTTTTTCCTTCACTGCTGGCAAAAGAAAGTTTGATCAACAAGAAGCCTTCTTGTAGTGATATCTGCTTCCAAGTGACACTAATACTGTTGTTTTTTGGGTCCTACATATTTGGAGGAAAACATCATATTTTTTAAGAATTTTAGGAAATTATATTCCAAACTATGATATAACCACTTTACTAAAATATGAAGCTCAAAAATAAAGTTGGTTCACTGTAGTTTAAAAGACTTTAATTAAGGGCTAGAGATATTGTTCAGTGGTTAAGACATTTCCCTGTGAAGCCTATGAGACAGGAATTTTGGGGGTCTTTGTAGGCCAGAGCAGCAATAATTTGGGGTGTTCCTGCATGCTGTCTTGTGAATCCAAAGAACAAAATTTATGGACCAGAGGAAAATGTTCAATTACAGCTTAAAGTTTTAAGAAGGCAAACAGAAGGGGCATAACCTAGGACATAAGAGAAGGAAGCAAAGTGGAATTCTTGCCCAGGGAGACAAAAGGGGATTTGAGAAGCCTCATGAGACAGGAGGGCAGAGCTCTTCTCCCATAGAGACAAGAGAGGTTTGAGAAGCCCACCTTCAAACTCAAATCTGTTTTTTTTTTCTTTTTTTATGGGGAGTGGCTATGTAAGGATGATCAGATTGATAGGTGTGGTGGTTTGATTCAGGTGTCCCCCATAAACTTAGGTGTTCTGAATGCTAGGTTCCCAGCTAATGGATATTTGGGAATTAATGCCTCCTGGAGGGAGTGTATTGTTGGGGGTGGGCTTATGGGCTTTATAGCCAGTTTCCCCATGCCAGTGTTTGGCACACCCTCCTGTTGCTATGTCCTACCTTATTTTGGTCAGGGGGTGATGTCCAACCTCTGCTCATGCCACCATTTTCCCCTGCCATCGTGGAGCTTCCCCTCGAGCCTATAAGCCAAAATAAACCTCTTTTTCCCAGAAGCTGCTCTTGGTTGGGTGATTTCTACCAGCAATGTGAACCGGACTGCAACAGTAAAGTGGTACCAAGGAGTGGGGTTGCTGCTAGACACCTGACTATGTGGGCTCAGCCTTTTGTAGCTGATTTTCAAAAGGAATATGGAAGGAGTTGAAACCTTAGCCTAAGAGATGCCTTGCAGTGCTGTAAGTACAGCTTGATGGACTATTCTGGTCTGAGCTGCAAGACCTGAAGGCAGTAAGAACTATGGACTGTGAGGTTTGGCTTATGAGGGTGAGAAAGAGCTTTGCCTGGACTGGGCTAGCAGTTTGTGTGAGAAGCTTGCCCTTGTGCCCATGTCCTGAGACATTGTGCAGGGTTGCTTTGCATAGAAATGAACTGGTGTGTGCAGAGGGATATGGCACAGAAAGAAAAATCTTTGGGTGAACTGTTGCCCATTCAGCTGCAACTGAGAGATTACAACCTATGAGACTGGGCTAGCTGACCTGTGCTGGGCAAGAAGAAGAATGTAGACTCTTTTGAAGGGGCCTGAGTGCTCATGGAGTGTCCTTTTCTTCAAAGTCTGCTTTATTCCCCCCTGAATTAACAAATTGGCACCCTACCTGGTATTGTGGAGTATAAGAAATTCTGGAAAGAGGGTCATTGAGTTTGCAACACGGTCTTGTGTTTTAGAAATGGCCATGGGCAGTGTGAAGTGGTTTTGCTGGTTGCCTGCATAGAGACCACATGGGGCCATGAGGATGAACTGTGGCTTGCAGTGGAGACCCAGTGGAGATGCCGGGACCATGAGATGGCTGCCAAGGAGCTGCTGGCCCCGATGAAGTTTTCCAGGACTGTGAGTAGCCTAGCTGGAGGGGCGGAATTGGAATGCCAGAGACTTGTTGCTGGTTAGAATTATCAGACTTGAAGATTTGTCACTGGCTAGAGTTGCTGGACATGAAGCTACAGAGTTTGATATTTGCCCTGGTTGTTTTAAATCTTGTATTGGTTGAATGTTTCTTTGCTATGCCCAATGCCATCTTTTGCAGTGTGAATATTTAAGCTGTGCCATTATGGGTTTTTTGAGGTTATTTTTTGGTATTATGGCTCAGTTAAAAGATCTTGGACTATGGGGATGTTTGAACATCATTGGGATTGATAAAAACTATGGGACTTTAAAAGTCAGACTGAAAGCATTGTACTTTACATCATGTATGGATATCAGTTTATGGGGGCCAGGGGCAGAATGTGGTTTTTTGATTCAGGTGTCCCCCATAAACTTAAGTGTTCTGAATGCTAGGTTCCCAGCTGATGGATATTTGGGAATTAATGCCTCCTAGAAGGAGTGTATTGTTTGGGGCGGGCTTATGGGCATTATAGCCAGTTTCCCCATGCCAGTGTTTGGCACACTCTCCTGCTATGGTCCACCTTATGTTGGCCAGGGGGTGATGTCCACCCTCTGCTCATGCCATCGTTTTCCTCTGCCATCGTGGAGCTTCCCCTCGAGCCTGTAAGCCAAAATAAATCTCTTTTTCCCAGAAGCTGCTCTTTGTTGGGTGATTTCTACCAGCAATGTGAACCGGACTGCAACAGTAAAAGACCTGATTGCAATAAGAACTATGGACTGTGAGGTTTGGCTTATGAGGGTGAGAAAAAGCTTTGCCTGGATTGGGCTAGCAGTTTGTGTGAGAAGCTTGCTCTTGTGCCCATGTCGTGAGAAGTTGTGCAGGATTGCTTTGCATAGAAATGAACTGGTGTGTGCAGAGGGATATGGCACAGAAAGAAAAATCTTTGGGTGAACTGTTGCCCATTCAGCTGCAACTGAGAGATTACAACCTTTGAGACTGGGCTACTTGACCTGTGCTGGGTCAAGAAGAAGAATGTAGACTCTTTTGAAGGGGCCTGGGTGCTCAAGGAGTGTCCTTTTCTTCACAGTCTGCTTTATTCCCCCCTGAATTAAGAAATTGGCACCCTACCTGGTATCATGGAGTATAAGAAATGCTGGGAAGAGGGTCATTGAGTTTGCAACACGGTCTTGTGTTTTAGAAATGGCCATGGGCAGTGTGAAGCAGGTTTGCTGGTTGCCTGCATAGAGACCCCATGAGGCCATGAGGATGAACTGTGGCTTGCAGTGGAGACCCAGTGGAGATGCCGGGACCATGAGATGGCTGCTGAGGAGCTGCCAGCCCCAATGAAGTTTCCCAGGACTGTGAGTAGCCTAGCTGGAGGGGCGGAATTGGAATGTCAGAGACATGTTGCTGGTTAGAATTATCAGACTTGAAGATTTGTCACTGGCTATAGTTGCTGCACTTGAAGCTACAGAGTTTGATATCTGCCCTGGTTGTTTTAAATCTTGTATTGGTTGAATGTTTCTTTGCTATGCCCAATGCCATCTTTTGCAGTGTGAATATTTATTCTGTGCCATTATGGGTTTTTTGAGGTTACTTTTTGGTATTGTGGCTCAGTTAAAAGATCTTGAACTATGGGAATGTATGAACATCAATGGAATTGATAAAAACTATGGGGACTTTTAAAGTCAGACTGAATGCATTGTATTTTACATCATGAATGGATATCAGTTTATGGGGGCCAGGGGCAGAATGTGGTGGTTTGGTTTAGGGGTTCCCCCATAAACTTAGGTGTTCTGAATGCTAGGTTCCCAGCTAATGGATATTTGGGAATTAATGCCTTCTGGAGGGAGTGTATTGTTGGGGGCAGGCTTATGGGCTTTATAGCCAGTTTCCCCATGCCAGTGTTTGGCACACCCTCCTGTTGCTGTGTCCCACCTTATGTTGGCCAGGGGGTAATGTCCACCCTCTGCTCATGCCATTGTTTTCCCCTGCCCTTGTGGAGCTTCCCCTCGAGCCTATAAGCCAAAATAAATCTCTTTTTCCCAGAAGCTGCTCTTGGTTGGGTGATTTCTACCAGCAATGTGAACCAGACTGCAACAATAGGTTACTGTGGACAAAGACCAGATTTTTACAGCTTTGCCAGTTATGTTAGGTAAGGATCAGGGTTTCTGTCCTCTAGGAAGGGTGCAAGCTCAATCTAGAGATCTTTCCTGGAGGATGTAACATTCAGGTTTTGGCAAGCTTAGTGACTTTTCCCGCTTTTTGTCAAGGAATAAAAAAAACAAAACAAAACATTAAGTTTGGGGGTTCTTTTGCCCTGACTGCTTAGCTGATTTCCATCTCCTATCATAAGGACACAGGTTCAATTCTCCAATACCCATGTAAGCCAGATGAACAAGGTGGAACATGCATCTGGAGTTCATATGCAGTGAATAGAGGCCCCGGTATGCTTCTCTCTCTCTCTCTCTCTCTCTCTCTCCCATAAATAAATAAAAGTATTTTTAAAAACTTTTTAAGCTGGGTGTGGTGGCGCACACCTTTAATCCCAGCCCTCAGGACGCAGAGGTAGGAGGATTGCCTTATGTTTGAGACCACCCTGAGACTCCATAGTGAATTACAGGTCAGCCTGGGCTAGAGTGAGACACTACCTCAAAGCCCCCCACCCCTGAAAAATAAAAAACTTGTTAAATGTACTTACATTTTGGATTTTTTCAGTGGCTAATGCAAGGTTCATGATAGGGTCTTATTTATTGATTGATAAAATTAAAAAGTGAAAGAGAGTTATTGAGACAGAAATTTAGTTGCAGAGTAGAAAGTGTTGCTGGAGAAAGGGAGAGAGAAGGAAAGCAAAGCAGTCTCAAAGAGAAGGGAGAAACAAAATGGAAATAATTGCCACAGTTATAAAGAACAATCAAAAACTGTCAAATGTGAACTATTCCCTCCCTCCCCCCACCAAGGCATGGTCTCACTCTAGCCCAGGCTGACATGGAACTCACTCTATTAACCAAGTTCAAACTCACAGGGATCTTCCCCTCAACCTAAGAGTTCTGGGATTAAAGATATGACCCACTACACCTGTGTAAATGTGAACTTTTTCTTAGGTAGCAATGAAATCTTGCACAATTTTATAGATTTTCAATATTATTTGGGGATGTCTTCAGTTCTGCAAGGCAGAAAAAGAAATTCATCATTAATTTCACTATCTAATTTAACAACAGATATAGAAGGTCCAGGCTGGTGTAGTGACAACTATATGATCAGGTCCTTAAGTCTCTTTCTGTCTTGTCACTCTACCATAATAGAATTAATTCCTCCTTTTGCCCACACACATCTTCTTCACAGCTGAGCATCTTCCTGCCATCCATCCACACTCCATATAACAAGGAGAGGCTGTGCTATCCTTCTTGTACACTTATATTCTTCTCTGACCTTTTCTCATTCTCCCTGTATCATGGGGAACATGCTCATAACCACACTTCCCAGAATATCTCCAAGGTGATTTTGCTTTATGCTCCCAGGGGAGCACTGGTAGTTAGCAATTCAAGGAGCAGAGAAAGAGCACACATTCTCTGATGGCATCTCTGAATACCAGCTGAGAGAATGAGAGACAATCCCTCATGTGAGAATCACCTCGCTGCAGGCCATCAGTGAGGACTGCTGAGCCTGGCTTTGGCTCATGAAAGCACATATGAATCCAATGTAGTGTGAAGATTCCATCCGCTGTACATTTCAGAAAACTGCTTCTTGCTATCGAACATATTCTTAACACAAATTAAAATAGCCTTTCCAACAAGTATGTAAACACAGTATATAATTATTCATAATTGTTTTCTATCTGTTCTTTAAATTTTATTCTTTTAATTTTTTTTTCTTTTTGGTTTTTTGAGGTAGGGTCTCACTCTAGCCCAGGCTGAACTGGAATTCACTATGGAGTCTCAGGGTGGCCTCAGACTCATGGCAATCCTCCTACCTCTGCCTCCTGAGTGCTAGGATAAAAGGTGTGTGCCACCACACCCGGCTCTTTCTTAAATTTTAAATAAGCATAATAAAAGGGTATGTTTCCTCCATTGCCCTCCCCTCCCTCCCCACCCACCCTATTGTCTAGTCCTCAAGATGCTTGCTGAGTGTGTTGGAATTTTGGGTAGATCCAGGTTAGTTGTGTAGATGAGTGAGACTATGTAGTAATTATCTTTCTGTGATTGGGTGAGTTCACTGAGAATGATCTGTTCCAGGTTCAACCATGTTTCTTCAAATTTCATTGTGTCACTTTTTTCTTACTGCTGTGTAGAATTCCAATGGATAGATATGCCACATTTTAGTTATCCATTCTTCTAGTGATGGACATCTTGGTTGATTCCAGCTCTTAGCTATTATGAATTCAGCTGTATAAACATGGTTGAGAAAATCTCTGGGGACTGAGGCTTGATGGTTTTAGGGTACATGCCCAATAAGGGAATAACTGGGTCTGTTGGTAACTCTATAGTCAGCTTTTTCAGAAGTCTTCCAGTTGCTTTCCAAAGTGGTTGTACCATCTTACATCACCACCAACAGTGGATGAGAGTTGCTATTTCTCCACATCCTCGCCAGCATTTATTTTCATTTGATTTTTTGATGTTTGCTATCCTTACTGGGATAAGGTGGAGACTCATAGTTGTTTTAGTTTGCATTTCCCTGATGATTAGGGATGATGAATATTTTCCTAAGTGTGTATTTGCCATTTGTATTTCTTCCTCTGTGAACTGCCTGTCCAGCTCTTGGCCCCATTTTGTGAGTGGGTTGTTTGATTACTGTTTAGGTTTTTGAGTTCTTTGTAGATTCTAGAGATTAGGCCTCTGTCAGTCGGATAACAAGCAAATATTTTCTTCCATTCTGTGGGTAATCTATTGGCTTTGCTTATTGTATGCTTGTCTGTAAAGAAGCTCTTCAGCTTCATGTGATCCCATTGGTTGAGTGACTGTTTAAGATCATGAGCTACTGGGATTTTGTTCAGGAAGATTTTTTTCCATTCCTATATCATTGAAAGTTCTTCCTATATTTTCTTCCAGTGGTAGCCAAATTTCTGGTCTTATATTGAGGTCTTTGATCCATTTGGGCTTTATTGTTGTGCATGGCAAGATGTGTGGATCAGGTTTCAATTTCCTGCATATGATTATCCAGTTTGTCCAGCACCATTTGTTGAAGATGCTGTCTTTTTTCCAGCTTATATTGTTAGGGCCTTTGTCAAATATCAAGTAGCTGTATTTTCTTGACACATAGTCCTGGTCCTGAATTCTATTTCATTGGTCTATACTCCTGTTTTTATGCCAGTACCATGATGTTTTTATTACTATGGCTTTGTAATATAGCTTTAGATCAGGTATGGTGATGCCCCCACAATTATTTCTTTTGCTGAGGATATGCCTCCATATCCGAGACCTTCTGCCTTTCCATATGAAATTTGAGATCATTTTTTCTATCTCTATGAAGAACAATGTTGGGATTTTAATTGAAACTGCATTAAATCTGTATATTGCCTTTGATAGGACTGCCATCTTTGCAATGTTAATTCTGCCTATCCAAGAGCATGGGAGGTCTTTCCATTTTCTCAAGCCCTCGTCAATTTCTTTTTTGAGTGTTTTTATGTTTTCATTGTATAGATCTTTCATTTCTTTGGTTAATGTTATTCCAAGGTATTTTTGTTGTTGTTGCTATTTAAAATGGGACCATGTCCTTTATTTCTTCCTCTGTATCTTTGGGGGACATAAATGTAGACCCAAACAGCAATGGTACCATAAAATTTTACATCCTAAAAGTCAGACCGAATGGTTGAATTTTCACTAGCTCCTTAGGGGGACCACCTGAGTCACAAGGCACTAGAGAGAGTACAATGAAGACTGACCTTAATCTTCTACAGCCTCTCTCTCTCTCTCTCTCTCTCTCTCTCTCTATCTATCTATCTTTCTCTTTCTTAACTCTAACTTTTTTATATTAGTTATCTTTTTCTTCCTTCTCTTAGTGGGCACTGACCTATAACTCCCAGTACCAGCAGGTGGCTATCATCCACAATGAGCTTTTGATCAGGAGACCTATAAGGCTTTCCTAAATGGAATAACAGATTTCTGTCATAGTACTTGATAACCCACCAAAGGTTAGTGGTAAGACCCTATTGCTGTATATGCAGTTGACATGTAACATGGAGTAACATGGCTGGAAGCTGGGACAGAGTCAGTCCCCAGACAGTCAGTGCATCTAGTGCCAGAAGGTGCTACATGAGTGACTGGGAGAAAATGACCAATATCTGTCCAAGCAACTCATGTTCTGACCTACTTAACAGCGAATAACCTGTTGTGATGCTTGCACAAGTGCAGCAGTGGCACACAACAATGGTGGGAAACCAATGATTCTTGATGTGGCTAACTCACCCACTCAGTGAAATGGGACCCATATGTGGAGCTGGGAAACAAGTCAGAAACATGAGCCTACTCTTCATTATCAAGCTACCACCAATCGTGGGCTACAAGGGGGCCTACACCTATTACATTCTCTATATAAAAAAAAAAAATAAGGGTAATCCCATTTGTCTGGTGCTAACTTTATTCTCTGTTGGAAAATCTAATTCTCTTTTTCAGATAGATGCAGATCTTAGGGAGAGAACCACCCCATCATACCTCAAAAGAGCCCAGGCTAAAACTATGAATAATTGGCAAATCAAGCAAGAGCTCTGTTTTCTTGGTGAACCTGGTACCAGCACAAGGGTGGAGGAGATTGACACAGAGAGCAATCAACTTCTACCAAATCAAACATGCACAGACACAGAAGCTCCCAACACCTCATCACTGATGCAGACCCAAAATGAACCCAACATGGCTCAGGGAAATTTTGTGGAAGAGGAGCAGAAAGAATGTCAGAGCCACATATTGGGTCATGATACGCAGAGACATTTCCTCCTACCCATTACTGCAGGCTAACTCCAGAATGCATGACCCATATACCTCAACAAGGCTGGGCCAGGGGAGGGGTTGGTACATGGAGAATGTTAACAATGGTACCAACTTGACTGAATTCATTGAGTACAAAACTAATTAATAAAAAATTAAATAAAATATTTTTTAAATAAAAAAAGAAATAGATGTTGTGATTAAAAAAAAAATAAAAATAAAATAGTGGGTTTCCTCATGACATTTTCAGTTACATCTATCATTGTAGTTTACATACATTCACCTTCCTCCTCCTTCTGGTTCTTTTCCTTTACCCAGAAAGTACTCTGTTTGATTTCCTGTTACATATGTTTATTATAAATGTGTGAATGTGTATGTACTTAAATCTAGGTTCTGCATGTGAGAGAAAATATGTAATATTAGTGCTTCTCTTTCCCTCTCTCATTACTCATTATGTTTCATGAGGCTCTACTTTTATGACTATATGCTGATATATAGTAATAGTCTCTTCAATGATAGCTGCCATACATGACCACAGGCAATTACAAAGGGGTACTGAGAAATTGAGCCTTGATTTATAACTTCTGTATTCATTCTGTCCCATTTGGGGGTATGAGCCACATTTGACTATGTAATTGCAATTTAAATTTGTCAAAATACAAGAAAAACATTTTAGTTCCTCCATTGTAGCAGCCACATTTCAAGTGATCATGAGGCATGTGCCCAGGAGCAGGTACAGAACATTTCATCACAAAACAGTATTGGAAAGTGCTTCAAACGGGAAGAAAGAAGTGAATACTCCTTCAAACCAGTCACCTGCCAAGCAGTGACTAACAAAGCAAAAATATTCAAACCCTAAATGAGTTACATTTATGTTTGAGATGACTAGTTTTAACTGTAAATGTGACTAGATTTGGGATCACCCAAAGACACACTTCAACCCATGTCTTTGTGAGCATTTCCAAAGATATTTAACTGAGGAGAAAATATTGACAGCACCAACCCATTGGGCTGGGGTCCCAGATTGAATACAAGGGAGAAGGGGAAAGTCAAATGAGCACAGGTTTTTATCTCTCTTTGCTTCCTAATTTAGATACAATGAAAGCGACTGCCTCAGACTCCCACTGCCATGCCTTCCTAACATGGGGAGCAGTTCCAACAGACTGTGAAAACAAATAAACCCCTCTTTGCTTAAATTGCTTTTCTAGGTGCTTTGTCAGAGCAAAATAAAAGTGAGTGCTAGTATAATGTTAAAATATTTTTTGAGACACATACTTCTTTTCACTGACATATTTTATTTTTAAAATGGAAAAGATTATAAATAATGAGTAAATTATAAAAATTGTGACTAATGTAAATTTTTCCAGAGCTCAATGAAGTCACTTAGAAACCTTGATTCCCTACTGTTCCTCCAAAATTCAACTAAAGGCATGAAACAAACAACACAGCAATTTTTTAGAGATTTAATGCCACTTTCTGTGCCAGCTATTTTATAAAATATTAATGAGGACATTTGTGGTGATAAATGTTAATACATTCTCTTGTGTGCATGAGCACTGGCAGATGATTCTTCATAGTGACATTCAGCAATAGAAAGAGTTTATTAAAACAATGTATTCATTTTCAGGGAGCTAAAAATAATACTGAAGCTCCTATCTATAGTTTTTAGTAGTTTTTTACTCATGTTTTAACTTGGAGGTAGATAATATCTTCTGATGGAAAGTAAAACCAGGCACTAAAATCCTAAATCAGAAAATAACCAAATCATGCTTTCTTGGTGATAGTGACATTGCTCAAGTCAAAAAGAATAACAAACATTTTGTAGAGCTTTCATCCATGACTAAGAAACATGGTAATTCATTTCAAATTACTTCTGGATATAATATAAAGCTTAATGTCACTCAATATGCAATATTCAAAGGGAAGAAAGTTGCTGATATAATGGAAATCAATTCTAATTTTCATGCATGCAACCATAAAAACTTAATCTGAATATACTATTTATGTGCTCTTTATTAGTCAACTCAAAAATAAAAGCAGTTTTCAAATTTATTTTTTAACAAATCTGTAAATCATTTAACTGTTGACATGTGTCTAGCAGAGGTGATTTTATGCAAACATTAATTAAATTTGCCTTCTGCCAAGTTGGAGATTTTTCATAATAAGTCTGCTTATGAGTATGTTACTATATGCTTTTCTTTTAGCAGTTAGATAATAAAAAAGGAAGATGCTTGTAGCATTTGAGTAAGATTCAGACTTCCAAACGACTTATTCTCATAAAGCTTCAAAGGTCTATGTTTTATATAGTATGGCTCACTTATTCAGCAAATTCTCATAGGATACCTTCAGTATATGGCTCTATGAACTCTGTATTTTGAAGTGGCTAAGAGGAGTTGAAAACAAAACCCAATGGTATATTTGTAACTGGTTTCAGAAACTCTGTACCCAAATGTTTAAGCTGGGAAAACTTGAGGAAATTTAAAGCAGGACATAAAACTTGCAGAGAATGCCTAATGTTTCTGAGGCAGGTCATAAGGTCTTATTCAAAGAATGCATTTTTTGTACACAAAAGAAGGCATGGACACTCAGAAGAGAAGTTCAAGGAGCAAGCCTGAGTAAGCTCACAGATTATCATTTGATCACAATCTTTCCCCAGACCTTTTCCTACTGTCTGTTCTTCACCAACTCAACGTGTGTGTGTGTGTGTGTGTGTGTGTGTGTGTGTGGTTTAAACAATTTTTTGGTCTTTAAGATATCATGAAGGTCCTTATGTCCATTGGACCATATGTCAAATAAATTTGTATCCTTTTCTCTTGTTAATCTCATTATATTGGGGTCACAGTCATGAACATAAGAAATGATAAAGTAAATTAATCTTCTATAGAGTCCTCCCTCACTTTCAATGTTTGGACATAAGTACTTAATAAAGCTCCCTTTGAAGCTTTAAAGCTGTGTTATTTAAGAGACTTTTGTGCACCTGATTAAGTCTTCTGTGATGGTTAATCATGGTTAACATCTTGACTGCACTGAGAAAAAAATTTTGTAAAGTACACTTCTGGATATGTCTATGTGGATGTGTCCAGAGATGATGATTGGTCAAGTAGGTGAGAGAGACCTGCCCTGAGTGTGCCCCACAACAGATACAACAGAAAATCAGGAGGTGGAAGTTTGCACACAAGGTACCCACATTACTTGAACAGGTGTGACTTTTGCTTTTGCTCTCTCCTGTGGGCATCAGACTCAAGCCTGGTCAGCTTTTGAATCCAGACATGCATCCACAGGTTTCTATACCTTCAGCCTTAACTGGGGCTGGATCATAAGTTCCTCTTACTTGGAAGCTTCCAGATTCTTGGACTGAGCAGTTACTTGTTTCCACATTCCTCCATCATGCAGAAGCACTTGCAGGAATACCAAACATTTGACTATGTAAATCATTCTAATAAACTCTCTCATAATTGTATATGTATTCTATGGGTTATGCTCCTGTGAAGAACCCTAATTTACCCTCAAATCAAGAAGCAATAAAATGTGTGTTCATCTGTGTTATAAACCCCCACACTCTGCATCTCCTCCCTTATTTAGCACACACAGTCTACTCCAGAATCACAAGGCTTCTTTAAACCACTGGCTTTCACAATTCAAGCAGGCAGGGCAACAATGTCTGCATTCTCTGCCTCTTGTTAGAAATGCTGCCTGGGTTCTAGAACTCAGAAACTGTGAGGGTGGGCCCAGAAATCTTGGATTTAAAAAATTGAGCAGGTGATTTTGATGAAGCCTTCCCTGTTTGAAAGTAACACCTGGAATGTGCAGATGCATCAGCTGCAACAAAGATATAATGAAAATAACAAACAAAAGTAAGTTTGTGTAAGAAAAAAATATGTGACTCAGAGTTGTTACAAGAAGTAATAAGATAGTATTTGTAAAGTGACAAAACCATATAATAATTGCCCATTTAAAAACTACCAATATGTAATGCATAACTTTATATTGTATTATTAAAACTCCTTGGGCTGGGGAGATAGCTCAGTGGTTAAAGGCACATGCTTGCACAACCTGTTGGCCTCAGTTCAGTTTCTCCAGTATGCATATAAACCTAGATGCACAAAGAGGTGAAGGTGTCTGGAGTTCATTTGCAGTGGCTGGAAACCTTAGTGTGCCCATACACTCATCTATTATTCATTCTCTCTCTCCTTCTCTCAAATCAATAAATATATTTGCAAAACTTCTTAATTCAATCAATCCTGTATTGTTCATATTTTATCCATGTACAAACTAAGTCTTAAAGAATTTAAATAACTTGGGCTGGAGAGATGGCTTAGCAGTTAAGCGCTTGCCTGTGAAGCCTAAGGACCCCGGTTCGAGGCTCGGTTCCCCAGGTCCCACGTTAGCCAGATGCACAAGGGGGCGCACGCATCCGGAGTTCGTTTGCAAAGGCTGTAAGCCCTGGCACGCCCATTCTCTCTCTCTCTCCCTTTATCTGTCTTTCTCTCTGTGTCTGTCACTCTCAAATAAATAAATAAATAAAATTTTTAAAAAAGGGGGAAGAAAGATGGCCTCTTTAAAAAATAAAAGAATTTAAATAACTTGATGAGTGAGTCAGGATCCTTTCAATTACAAGTATTAGAATCCAATTCAAAATAATAGAAGAATGTATTGATTTGTGTAGCTAAAAATTCCCAAGGCATGGGCTGGAGAGATGGCTTAGCGGCTAAGCGCTTGCCTGTGAAGCCTAAGGACCCCAGTTCAAGGCTCGGTTCCCCAGGTCCCACGTTAGCCAGATGCACAGGGGGGCACATGCGTCTGGAGTTCGTTTGCAGAGGCTGGAAGCCCTGGAGCGCCCATTCTCTCTCTCTCCCTCTATCTGTCTTTCTCTCTGTGTCTGTCACTCTCAAATAAATAAATAAAAATTTAAAAAAAAATTCCCAAGGCATAACTTAAATTATTGTATCAGGACCTGTGGGTAAATTTTCCCCAATGATATGTATGCCTCTTTGTGGGAGAACAACTACATATTCTAGTTGTACCTCCTGACTCCTAGATGGAAAGAAAACTACTCTGGGTTCTCTTGCTAGATTCTGACTTACATGATGTGCCTATCTTTAAGCCTGTGATTTTCATCTGGTGAGGAACATATTGATTAATTGATCTAGATCACATGATTATCTTCCAACAGGGAATGGTGTCAGATCACTTGATCTTCACACTCTTGTAAAAGGAGGAAAACAATATCATAGTTCTATAGTAGAAATGAGCATAAATGGTAAGAATGAAAAGAACTGCATTTACATAGTTATCCAGGTCTGTTAGTTAATTTTCTCATCTCTGACAACATATTCCATAGAAATAATGAGTGTGGGATTTGTTTGGCTCTGGGTGTCAGAGCATGTGTCCATAATGGCAGGGATGGCATGATGAGGTAGTCTATGCCCACTTGCTTGTGCCTGCTGCTTCTCACATCTTGGCCAATCAAGAAGCAGAGCATGTGTGGCCAGAGACAATATAACCAAGGAACTATCCTCAGTTAACTACTTCCCTTGTGTGCTAGAGTCATTTCTAGTTTCCACAACTGCTCAAAATAGCATCACTGGCTGGGGAACAAGCATTTAAAACATGAGCCAATCCAGGACATTTTTGGTTCAAGCCATAACACCAGTTATCACTGGTGAAAGCTGACCTCAAAATGAGCTCTGCCTGGAGAACAGCACTGTTTGCTTGGATATATATTTCCTGTCATGCCTTCCAAAACACTGCTTCTTGAAAGTAAGCTCTTTTGCTATTTACTATGTCCCAATGTGCTGAGTCCTATGAGTGTAAAGTTACAGACGAGACAGGCCTGCCCTAAGGAGCCCATTTAAAGGTAGAGACAGGAGTGAAGAGAAAATGACAGCACAATGATTAAGGTGCTCAAAGCATGTGAGGTTCATTAATGCCAGTTAGAAGTACTTTCTCTATGATCATTAAACAAGGGCTCACACTTCAGAAGTCCATGGTCTCCAACCTTCCTTTGCCATGAAGCAGCAGGGAAGATAATATGTTAGCATAGATTTATCTCCTAGAAGAAGCAGAAAACGTGTCAAGTAATTCTAGTTTGGCTAAGGGAGAAATTGATGTTACAGCTAAATGTTAGGGAAGGTACTGCCATAAACAAAAATAAAAATAAATAATAAAATTAAGGTAAATTAAATGTCTTACAAGTAATGTTTGCAAATCTTGATCTTGAAAGCTGCAAAAGTTTTATTTAAACTATTTTTAAATTTTTTTCATAGACAGGCTAAGACCATTCAAAAAAGAAAATGTTTCATTTTTGGCACTAAGGATGAGATTGTTAATTTAATGTAAAAATTAAATATTGGGTGACAATGGCTTCATGTACTATGCTCAGTTTAAAAGGCAAGATGGCCAGACTCTACTATGTGGCACAGTTTTCATTCAAACACATGTCATGAATTTATAATGGAAATAGACACACAATTGATGAGATGAAGGTAACAGTGTTACTGGCCTACTTTAGAGTTGAATTCTAGGTACAAGGATAGAGATAACACTACTCTATCATTTTATGGAGTGTTAGCTGTTTGTGAGATGATATGCTATAATTCCTAAACTGTTAGCTATTAAACTGTTCATAGAAAACACACAGAGCTTTTGTTCTGGTCTAGAAAATTCTTTAGTAAGAGCAGTACTCTCTCACAAGCACCTGTCAGTGGCATTATTTGTGACAAACTGTTGTGGACATCTGCTAAGGATAGTTTTCTTTTGACTAAAAAGATTCATAAGCTCAACTGACTGCAAAGAAGAATGTACATAATAAAATTTAATAAATAAACTCTGATATTCTTTACACCATATTCTTTAGTCAGAAACAAAAACAAATCTACTTTTATGAACAATGAATAAGAAGTATGAGCAGCAATCAAATAATTGTTCTTTGGGAAAGCATTGTTGTTTTTTTTTTTAAAGAAAGAACATAAATATAAATTAGGTCCCTAATTTTTCTGGTTAAAAAGATAAACCAAAACAAAAACAAGTGTTTTGTTCCAAACAAATCCCTGAATTTGTATGCAAGAGAACTCAGGAAGACAATTTTATTAAATCTCTATCATCTCATTGTCAAAGTTTATAATTGAAGGTGGCTTTCCTAAGGTAAGGATGGCAATCTTAATGTTAGAAGTCATCAAGTGTTGCAAAACTATTTTCACTAAATTGACATTACTTTCTTTTCTTATTCAAAAATGCCTTACCACAGTAAGTTTTACCAATGAATTGCTTACACAGAAAAGCTACTAGTTGATGCATGATTGACCACTCACACATGGCTAATTTAAAAAACCTCCTAAAGCTTTAAATGGTTGAATGTGGTACTAAGATAAAAATTTCAGCTTAAGCATTTTGTAAATGTTCTTACTAAATATGGGTGGTATTTTAAAACTGACATAGATTTATAGGGAAATAAATGGTTGTCATCAATTTTTACTGTGAGGTACAAATCTTACCCAGCCAGAAACCTTTGTATTTAAGATGTTAGCAAATGCATCCCTTATTTAGACAGGAAGGGTTCACGTTCAACTTGCAAATCAAAAAGATTACTCTTACTTTGCTTTGCAAAAAAAATACTGCTTAATTAGTGAAATAAATTCAAATTCAAGCCCTACATAATACTTTCTGCCTTTCTTTGCAGGTATAAATGCTAGACGTATTGACTATCTCTCATTGATGTTCCAAAATGTACAGGGCTCCTTCCTGCTACTTTCTTCAATATTCAGTTGCAATAAGTAGACTTTAATTAGCTTTTGGCAATTTGCTCACTATCATCATAGTACCTATGCCTTCACTTCTCTATTGTTGAAGCTCTTGTTGCTGCCTTCTCATTCTTTATTTATGCTGACTTATCCATACTCAAAAGGCTACTGAAGTCCTGTCTACGTGAGTTACTTATGATATACATTATGCTTAAAAAGCTCAACATAGGTCCTTTACAGCTGGTTAAATTGCTCTTTTCATGGCTTACTTTTCCACATTGTTCACAAACGCTAACCAAGTACAACTTATAAACAGGTCACAGACAAAGTTTACCTTCTTATAGGTTGTAAACATCTACGTAGTAGAAAAAAACATTTTCACTATTAAACTAGGTTCCAGAACACAAAAGGATGTTTAACAGTACAATTAACCTCATGACATTGAAGTATACTATCAAGGTTGTGTTAACAATTTCACAAACATAAAAACAAGAAACGAGGGCTGGAGAGATAGCTTAGTTGTTAAGATACTGGCCTGTGAGGCCCTGGCACACCCATCCTTTCTCTATATATGCCTGTCTCTCTATCTCTTTCTTCCTCCCTCTCTCTGTATCTAATAAATAAATTAAATTTAAACAAACAAGTAATGATAATTCCTTCAGCCTTTATTATATGAATAAAATAAGTTTAGACAACTTAGCTCAATTATAATGAAATCATGCCCAAGCATTTTGACAGGGTGCCCAGGTTTAAATTATGAACATTGATAATGTCCAAGGACTTAACCATTTTCTACAGCCTATTATTCACATATGCCCATTAACACATGAAATGTTGTCTGTTACATTTATTTGTGAGTGTTTTCTGGAAAAAGTGTAGTATTATGTGAAGACTGATTTTCATGCTGGCATTGCATACATCCAAATATTAATGCTGCACAGAGGAACAGAATTAGAGCAACAGAGAGCGTAGTCAAACACTAGCACGCCCCATCCCTTTTTATTGCTTATTTTACTCAGTACTTTAAAAATCAAGTAAAAAAAAATTGTATTCAAACATTTAATTGCCAAAGGAAAAGTAACAGCACGGAAAATACTCAGGGCCTGAATGATATTGTCAAGCCCTAGGTTGGTGCAAAACAGTAGACATTGCTTTTCATACTTATAACCTCACTTCTAAAACTTTTCTCAACCAAGGTTTTCCAAAGTGTACTCACACAAACATGTTTAGGTTGAAATATATACAGATAATACCATGTTCTTTGGGAACTCAAGATTATCCAAATTTAATTTCAGATCTATGGGAAGTATGGAGCTTGCACTTAGCAACTGTGCTACATTTCTACTGGATTATATTAAACAATGCTATATAAACTAGCCTTGGTTTCTGTTGCAGTCAGGTTTGCATTGCTGGTAGAAATCACCCAACCAAAAGCAGCTTGTGGGGGAAAAAAGAGGTTTATTTTGGCTTACATGCTCAAGGGGGAAGCTCCATGATGGCAGGTGAAAATGATGGCATGAGCAGAGGGTGGACGTCACCCCCTGGCCAACATAAGGTGGATCATAGCAACAGAAGAGTGTGCCAAACACTGCCAATGGGAAACTGGCTATAACACCCATAAGCCTGTCCCCAACAATACACCACCTCCAGGAGGCTTTAATTTCCAATTGTCATTGCATTTTATCAGTAGCTACATTTTTTTTTTTTTTTTTGCAAACTGTGCCTATGACAGTCCTGAACAAGAAGGGTTTCCTGTTTAAGCTGCAGTAACTCTTCTGGCTATAGTTCATTGCTCCTTCTGTGGTAGATTTTCACAGTTCCTCTAATGCATTTGGGAGGACTGTCTCAAAGTAACCTGTGCTTTCCTGACAACTCCTTGCTCTCTCGCCTGCTAAGAACTGTAGTCCTTTTCTGCTCTTTTAAAAACCTTCTGCTACCATATTCACCACTTCCACCATCAGATCCATAACCACCACCATAGGGACTGCCAGAGCTTCTTCGACCCAAACTGCCCCCTTCATGGGTCCATAATTTGACTGCTGTTGTCCACTAATATTTCCAAAATCATTGTAGTTCCCACCTCCACCATAGTTACCACCACGAAACTTTCCTTCTTCATTTTAACCATCATAGTCTCCTCCTCCACCACCATATCCATCACCTTGGTTTCCATATCCTTGTCCACCACCACCATATCCTGTTCTACTACCATAATCAGGACCACCACCATAGTTGCCACCATCACCTCCAAATCCATTATGTGCACTATCATTTCCACCATAACTCCCTCTGCTGCCACCACCTCCACTACCTCCACTACAATAGCCACCTCTTCCACCAAAGTTTCTACCATGACCAAAACCACCTGCAAACTTTCACCACAACCCTTAAAGTTACCAGATCCATCTCCATGACTTTTCTGTGTCCTAGCTGACACCATCTCTTGCTTAGAAAGGGCCTTTTTCACTTCACAATTATGCACATCAATAATGTAATATTTCTTAACAATAATTTTATCAACTGTATCATGATCTTTGAAAACTACAGAAGTAAATCCTCTTTTTCTACTCTGCCTGTCTTTCATCACTGCTATGGTTCCAATTTTGTCATAGTTTTCAAAGTAGTCTCTCCGATTATACTCTTCTGTGTCTTCTTTAATAGCATCAACAAAAATTTTCTTCACTGCTAAATGGGCACCAGGATTTGCAGAATCCTCTATAGACACAGCTGTCTTTGGTTCCACTACATGCCCATCAACCTTGTGTAGCTGAGCACATATTGCTGCATCCACCTTTTCTTCAACACACAAGTGAGTCACAAATCCAAAGCCTCTGGAACACTATGGGGCTCTGTCATGACTACACTATCTATGAGTGTGCCCCATTTATTGAAATGTTCTATCAAACTGTCATCTGTAGTTTCAAAGCTCAGACCACCAATAAATAGTTTCCTCAACTGCTGTGATTCTTTTGGATCACGATCCTCCATTTTGAGACTGGACTCACCTCTTCCAACTCGAGTTCAATATGGGACTGACAGCTGGTGGAGTTTTGATGTGTCTCCTATTGTTAATTTCTAGCTTTAAAGCATTTTGGTCTGATATGATGCAGGGAATTTTCTAAATTTATGGAGGCATGCTTTATAGCCTAATATATGGTCTATTTTGAGAAGCTTCCATGGGCTGCTGAGAAGAATGTGTATTCTCTAGAGTTAGAGTGGAAATTTCTATAGATGTTTATTAGATCCAGTTATCTATGGTGTTGTTGAGCTCTATTATTTCCCTGTTGATTTTCTGCTTGGATGATCTGTGTATTGATGATAGTGGAGTATTGTAGTCTCTGACTATGATGGTGTTGGTGTTTGCTTCTGTTTTGTTGTCTAGTCGGTTTTGTTTTATAAACTGTGGTGTACCTGTGTTTGGTGCATACAGATTTATGATTGTGATGTTCTCACATTCGATCATTCCCTTGATGAGTAAGAAGTGGCCTTCTTTGTCCTTTTCGGTTACTTTTTGTTTGAAGTCTATTTTATCAGATATCACTATAGCAACACCCACTTATTTTTTATTTCCATTTGCTTGGGATATCATTTTCCTTCTTTTCACCCTGAGGAGATGTCAATCTTTAGTGGTGAGGTGGGTTTCTTGAAGACAGCAGCTAGAAGGGTCCAGTTTTTTGATGGGTGAGTTCAGACCATTAATATTTAAGATTATTACTATGAGGTTTAAATTAATCCCTGCCATGATAAGGTGTTTTGTGGAGCTTGGTGCTTTCTGTGTTTCCTCCTATTTTGAGCCTTGTCTATTTTTGGTTATTGTTATCTCCCTCCTTTTTGGCTCTTGAGATTAGTTGTTTGACTGTTTTCTGTGGAGTATTCCCTCAAGTATTATCTGTGGTTTTGGCTTTGTGCTCACATAATCATATACTTGACTTTTTACATGGAAAGTTTTCCTTTCACTGTCTATTATGCAAAATACTTTTGCTGGGTAACATACCTTGGGCTGGCAGCCATAGATTTTTAAACATTGAAGTGTTTCATTCCAGGCCCTTCTGGCTTTCATGGTTTCCATTGAGAAAACTGATAACAATTCTGATGGAATTGCCTTTGTATGGTGTGAGTTGTTTCTCTCTCGCTGCCTCTAACACTCTATCTTTGTTTTTGTGGTTAAGAGTTTTAACTATGATGTTCCTCAGAGATTTTCTTCTTTGGTCCTGTCTGTTTGGTATTCTGTGGGCTTCCTGTATCAGGATGGGCCTCTCTTTTGAGAGATTTAGAAAGTTTTCTTCAATAATTTTGTTGAATATGTTCTCTATGCTTCTGGCCTGAATTTCCTCTCCTTCTCATATACCCATTGTTTGGATGTTAGGTTGCTTTAAAGTATCTCACATTTCTCATATTCTGTTCACTTGATTTTTTGAACTTAGTAAAGTTTTGGGCCTCTCCATCAATTTCTTCAGTCTTGTCTTCCAGGTCACAGGTTCTGTCTTCTAAGTGAGTAACTCTGTTAGTGAGGAGTTCTAAAGAGATTTTTATAAGTTCTATTCAATTTTTGTTTTCTGTTGTGTTATTTTGCATTGTGTCTGTCTCTTTTTTTTTTTAATTTATTTATTTGAGAGCGACAGACACAGAGAGAAAGACAGATAGAGGGAGAGAGAGAGAATGGGCGCGCCAGGGCTTCCAGCCACTGCAAACAAACTCCAGACGCGTGCGCCCCCTTATGCATCTGGCTAACGTGGGACCTGGGGAACCGAGCCTCGAACCGGGGTCCATAGGCTTCACAGGCGAGCGCTTAACCGCTAAGCCATCTCTCCAGCCCGTGTCTGTCTCTTTTTAAGGTACAATTTCAAGTTGTGTTCTGATTTTCTTGATGCTTCCTGGAATTCATTCTTACATTTGATCAAGTCTTCATTAAGCTTAATCAATCAGTTATTGAGATCTTCCATGTCTTTACTCAACTTCAATTCATTCATATCTCTTTTAAGATCTCTAATATTTTCTTCCATCACATTAAGCCTACTGTCAAAAACTAAATGCTCTAAGAGACAATTCTGTTAAATTTCATTGATATAATTGTTGGTTTTTGATGGTTTGTTTCCAGTTCAGCAATTTTTTTCATCAGGGTCTCATTGGTTGCAGTTTTTTTCATTTTGGGATTGAATTTCTGTTGATTTCTGTATAGTTTCATCAGGTGCTTGCATTGTGGGGCTAATCATCCTTCTTGTTGGAGATCTCTCAGTTTTTTGATGTTTTTGGCTTTTTTGTTATGGCCTGCCCATCTTGGTAAGATGCTTTATTCTGTTGAAGAAGAAGCAAAGTTTTGTCTTTCTAGGATTTTCAGATGGTGTTCTTTTTAAAATGTGAACTTGATTGATGGGGTTATAACCACATTGCACAGATTGTGGAGATTGTAGGTACATCAAAAGTACCTGGGGAACTGGGAGCTCTGGCGTGCTCACTCCACATACATGTACTCTTCAGCACATGGGGATCACAAGTTGCAGAATCAGAACCCAGGAATCTGAAGAGCCAGAGGCAAGTGGACTGCTCCTCCAGTGGCCTGCACACTGACTCAGAAGAATAGGGGTCTCAATATCCAGTGGCCAATCAGAATATCAGAGTAAAAGACCTGCTTTCATGGCCCTCACACAGGGACCAGGCCTCCCAAAGCCATGTGTAGTGGGACCTACCAGGACCAGAGGACTAGGAGGATCCAGGGAATAGAAGTGTGGCCTACTCACTCCATGTGACAAGGATATCTGAGAATTAGGGACCAGTGGCACTTTCAACAGGAAGGCAGAGCAAGGGGCCTACTTCTGCAGCAAGCTCTCAGGGTCTAGGCAACCCAAAGACAGTCCCCCAAGACAGCTGCTGGGGGACCAGCTATAGATTTTTGTTTTGTTTTGTGGTTTCCAGCTTACTATAAAAGGTAATCAGATGTATTGACTCTACAGGGCATATAAGTTTTACAATAAAAAGATGTCCAGTTAAATCCAGCCTCAATATAGGTAAATATCAAATAAGCACTTGAAAGGAAGGACTTTGTATCTATGCAAAATGCATCCACTTATTTAGTTTCTAAAACTAGACTGTTTTTGTTTAAACTTTAAATTTACAAACTGTTATATGTTTAAAACAGTAAAAGTTCACAATCCTTTATCCACAATATCAAATTTCAATATTGATATGAAAATGATCTGCAAACCCCAACCAGAAAAAAATGAGGGAGGCCACTTATTATTATTAGTTATTTTCATGTATATTTGCATACTTCACTGCAGAAATACTAATGTGTTCGATTTGGAAGTGCTTCTACAGATATCTCAGAGGTCAGGTAATATTGTCTTTCTGTATTTCAATTTGTCTTGTTCCAACTTTCCAGAGCCTCTATACGTACTACTTCCCAAATCTGCTATCATCTGTACTACAGCTCTTGATGCTATAAACTTGCTAATGAACTTGGTTATTAACACTTGATGTTAACATTCAGCAACTTTTCCCTCAGCACACGGCACACATCAGGAATAGTAGTACTTACTGGACTCTTGAAACAGGGAGAAGATAGAAGTCATATACCCATGCTACCATTTGTTCTGAGAAGGGTCCACAAGCCTATTTAATAATTTACCTATAAAACCTGGCATGGTTGGCGCATGCTTATAATTCCAGCCCATGTTATTTAGAAGAAAAGGATTGAAATTCAACCTAGGCTGGACTATGTAAGAACTTGTTAAAAAATACATAAAAATAAAAGAGAGGAAAACAAAGGATTCCAACCCTCTATAACACACAGTAATACCAAATTAATTGGCCCAGAGTATGAATAAAAGATGAAATTTTAGAAACTGTCATGGTAAAACATGTGATAATGCAACTTCAGAATTAGCTGAAATATTCTAATTTGTCAATTGTAGGAAAGGTAAGTTGAAAAACTAGAAGGAATAACAGTACTTGGAGAGAAACGACTAAAAATCAATGAAGGGAATTTTGGAATAAAGGTTATGTGGAATCTGTGCAATTCTAGATATCTTTTGCTCTCTCTGTACCCGTATTCTGAATGGAGACTCACTAATCATCACTTCCTCTCATGCTTTGCTGAAGATTACAAAACTATTTTGTAGGATGAGTTTATTTTAATTAAGAATGGTTATACAAGTGGTAAGTACTATCTTCAATGGGGTCCAAGATAGATATATAGACTTAAATACATTATAAAATTATTCTAACTTCTCAAATCATAATTTCCTACAAGTGATCATTGAATAAATGAATAGAATGCTAATGGCAATTATTGTTAATAGATGTGATAGTGGGGAAGTATTTTGGGGTTAAAAATATTGTGCAGAAAAAAAATCACAGAAGAAAGCTTGGCAGTTTTATAAACAGAAGAGATTATTAATAATTTGTATTTTAACTGGGATATTGCGATTTTGCACTCGTGCATTACTCAGTGGCTCATTTGACGTTCTCTGGTAAAGCCTAAGGCCTTCTTTGTGGTGCCTCTGTGCTCATGTTGTCATTTCAACGCATAGTAACAATCTGTGTGTTATTTGCTTGGTAAAAATATGCCTCAAGAAGGAAATGCTTGGATCATCTTTCTCATATAATAGGAAGGACTCAATAGCAACTTAGTTCCAAAAAAGAAAACATGAGCCCTTGCAAACTGATTTTGGCATTCCATACTTATTAGGTTGCAAACTATTTAAAAGTAAGAACTTTCTTTTTAACTTTAAATTATTTGTGTCAACTAATTTCTGGCAATATAAAAACATTCAATAAGTATTGTTGAATGAGCCAAGATGTAAATGCCTGAAAAAATATAATTGATTATTGATTAATAAAAAAAAGCTCAACCTTATGAGTACAAAACAAAAGACAGTTACAGGAATAATTTAATGGGTCTTAATACATTACCACAATGAGTGAAACATAAAGAACACAGAGAAATTGGTATATTCAAAGTCTAAAAAAATTAAATTGGACTTTGAGAAAAGTATCATTTAAAGAAACATACCATTACATTTTAAATTATTCTTATGGGAGTCTATTCTAAGAAAATAATTCAGTACTTTTTAAAAACATCTATGTAAAAACATAGCTCTTTAAAAATTATATTTAAGAGCCTCCAAATTGCTTTCCATAGTGGTTGTACCATCTTATGTTCCCACCAAGAGTACATGAGAGTTCCTATTTCTTAGCATCCTTGCCAGCATTTGTTTTCATTTGATTTTTTCATGTTTACTTTCTTTACTTGGGTAAGGTGGAACCTCATAGTTGTTTTCATTTGTATTTCCTGAGGGATAGGAATATAGAAAATTGTCTTAAGTGTGTGTTTTCCATTTGTATTTCTTCCTCTGAGAACTGCTCCATTTTGTGAGTGGGTTGTTTAATTTTTTACCATTTACATTTTTGAGTTCTTTGTAGATTCTAGAAATTAGGCCTCTGTTAGTTGTATAGCTGGCAAAAATTTCCTTCCATTCTGTGGACAGTCTATTGGCTCTGTGTATTGTATGTTTGTCTGTGAAAAAAAAAAAAAAAAAAAAAAAAACTTTTGAGCTTCCTGAGATCCCAGTGGTTGAGTGATTGTTTAAGTTCTTGAGCTACTGGGGTTTTGTGCCTTTTCCCACTCCTATTTTTCTTCTAGTAGTAGCAGAGTTTCCAGTCTTATACTGAGGTCTTTGATCCATTTTAACTTGATTTTTGTGCATAGCAACATGTGTGGGTATTGTTTTATTTTCCCACATATGGTTTTCCAGTTTTTTCAGCACCATTTGTTGAAGAAGCTGTCTTTTTCTCCAGTCTACATTGTTAGAGCCTCTGTCCAATATCAAGTGGATGTAGTTACTTGACCCAAAATCTGAATCTTCTATTCTGTTCTATATGTTTATAATTCTGTTATTATGCCAGTACCATGTTGTTTTTGTTACTGTGGCTTTGTAATATATTTTTATATCAGGCATGGTGGTGCATCCAGAGGTGTTTCTTTTGCTGAGAATATGCTTGGATAACTGAGACCTGCTGCATTTCCATATGATTTTTGAGAACAATTTTTTTTCTATCTCTGTGAACAAAAATGTTGGGATTTTTATTGGTATTATATTAAATCTGTTACTGCTTTTGATAAGATTGCATGTGACCCAGTTCAGAGATATTTGCTCAACAATGTTTATAGCTGCTCAATTCTTAATAGCTAAGAACTGGAATCAACCCAGATGTCCATCATTAGATGAGCAGATAACCAAGATGTGGTATATCTACACAATGAATTCTACACAGCAGTAAGAAAAAAAATGGCACAATGAAATTTGTATAAAAATTGTTGAACAGATTATTTTCAGCTACCTCACCCAATCACAGAAAGACAATCGTTGCATCATCTCGCTCATCTGTGGCTCCTAACCTGGATCAGCCTGAGATGCTGACATACCTAATAGGCATCTTGAGGTTGGGACAATAGGGAGGATGGGGCTGGAAGATAGGGTAAGGGGGGGACACAAAACTGAACTCAAATGGAACTGGTACATTACCTCCTATATTCTGAAAAACAGACTAAAGGGTTGAACCTTCATCAGGTCCTTACAGAGAACATGTGAATCAAAGAACCCTGGAGAGGGTATTATGATTTTCTCTTTCTCTCTTTCTTTCTCCCCTCTCTTCCTTTTTTATATTACCTATATTTTTCTTCTTTCTTTTCCCTTTGCACTTCCTTATAACTTGCAATACTAGCATGCTGTTAACATTCACAATGAGCTGTTGATCAGAGACCTACAAGGTTTCCCAAAAGAAGACAGATTTCTGTCAGAGCACTTGATTACTCACCAAAGGTTAATAATAAGACCCTACTGCCAAAGACACCATATGCTATTGGTATGGAACATGGAAAGACCTGGATAGAAACTGGAAGAGAGCCAGTCCCCAGAGAATTCTTCTAGAGCCAGAAGGTGCTACATGAGCTACTGGGGGAAAATGTCCAACATCTTTCCAAGCAACTTGAGGTCTAAGCTATTCAGCAGCAAACAACCTGATGTGATGCTCACCCAAGTGCAATAATGGCACACAACCATGGTGGGTAACCAACTGCTCTTGAATTGGCTAACAGATCCACTCAGTGGAATGAAACAATAGCAGGAACTGAGAAACAGGTGAGAATCATATCCAAATAATGAGTTCACTCTCCAATATCAAGCTCCTACCAATCTGGGGCTATGAGAGGGCCTACACATATTAAATTTTCTCCATTTATCTGTTGCTGACTTCACTTTTCATTGGAGAATCTGCTTCTTGTTTTCAGGTGGACACAGAACCTGAGGACAGAATCAGCCCATTGCACCTCACCAGGCCCCAGCTGAAACCAAGAGTAAGTAGGGAAATGATCCAGAGTGTTGCTTTTTTGGTGAACCTAGTATCAGTACAAGGGTGAAGGAGATAAACACAGAGAACACTCAATTCCAACCAAATCAGAGAGCCAGAGACACAGTGGCTCCCAAGAGCTCATCACTGAAGTAGACCTAAAACAAACCCATCATAGCTCAGGGAAATTTGTGGAAGAGGGGGCAGGAAGAATGTTAGAGCCACAGGTTGGGACATTATACCCCCACAATGCATGAACCATAATCCCCATGGGGATAACTGGCATACCAAACAAGGGCAGGGGCCAGTGATAAGGGTAAGGATGACACCAACATGGGCTGTTTATACACTATGTGTATAACTAATTAAAAATATTTTTTTAGGGCTAGAGAGATGGCTTAGCAGTTAAGCGTTTGCCTGTGAAGCCTAAGGACCCCGGTTCGAGGCTTGGTTCCCCAGGTCCCACGTTAGCCAGACGCACAAGGGGGCGCATGCATCTGGAGTTCATTTGCAGAGGCTGGAGGCCCTGGTGCGCCCATTCTCTCTCTATCTGTCTTTCTCTCTGTGTCTGTCGCTCTCAAATAAATAAATAAATTTTTTTAAAAAAATATTTTTTAAATCACATTTAATTAGAGAAAACTAAATGTAATCTTAGGAAGAAAAGTTGACAGAAATTTTTTGTATAGTTTTAATGAACCATTAGGCAACCATAAAGAACTGTTTAGGAAGGTGGCAATAACATGATTGAGCAAAATGTTAAGCAAAACTATGATAATGCAAATCTATTCATATGACATATTAACTTATATATATACATGAGAATGGAAAGGAAATGAAGAAAATGGCCCTGATTCAAATTTGATTTGTGATGTTTTTACAATGGACAATTATACTGATTATTCTCTAATTTACTGACTCCTGGTAGTTACTATTCCATCAATCTTATCATATCTACTCATTAATGATTAAGTAATCTTGAGCATTTGTTATATGCTAGGACATATGCTAAGCAGTGAGAGTATATAATTAAATAATGTGATGTATAACTGTAATAATAAATTCAGTCTTTGAGAAAATATTTCCCAAAACTCAGTCCCTTCTTTCTAAATAGTGTATTTTGTTACTAATAAGATTTCTGTAGGAAAAGAGTGAGATATTAGAGCTCACCTATTTTAAACTGTAGAAGTTAATGTTTTCATTAAGTTATGAAAATCCATAAATTGTTAATGTTTCTGTTTTGTGATAGCGTGCTATTGTGCCATCCAGACTTTTAATACTGTAATGCCTTAGATATTTTCCCTCTATCCTCCCACTTTCCCTTAACAAAAATATCTTAGCTGAATTCATAAGGCTGCTGCATGTAGTAGTGATAGATTGTTGTTGAAATAAAGATGATGAAGAATAGCAGGGCTATGAGCCTTCAGCAAAGTATGCAGCAAGTTCTGTACACTTGGACAACAACTGTATTAACAGCTCAGCATGCTGAAGAAACAGTGAGAGCTGGAATCCAAAGACTAGCAGATGAGACTGCTGTCCTGATGTCCAAAATAGACCTTGTACTTGTATCTCCATTTCTCCTTCAATCCCTTATTTATTAATGATAATAACTATTACCTTCATTTACTCAGTGTATACCATTGTGTTATATTATAAAGACCAAGTGAGAGTGACTTGAGTAAATTGTGCTACAAATAAGTTTGACTTATAGAAATGTAATATGTCTTTATGTGGCTTGTTTCTGCAAGTATATCCTGATAATCATGCACTAGATTATATACTTTAAACTTGATAGACTGTATAGAAAGTGAAATAATTGGACACTGATGAAGAACTGGTCCAAAACATATTCTTTTTTTTCAAGAGTGTCAAAAACTTTGCATTTCAAAAGGATTGTCTGTATAATTTAACTGTCTTTATTAAAAATAAAAATGTAAAAATTCTGGATAAGATGGTGGCATAGGTACCACACCAAAGCAGCGTAGGGAGGAAAAGCCAACAAAAAAAAAAAAAAGAAAAGAAAAGAAAAGAAAAAGAAAACCAGCAAAATACACACTTGTGAGGTGTATAGGAAATTGAAATGGCAACGGCAAAGTAGGAGATATCCGTAGCATCCAGAGCCCACACAGGCGGGCAGAAGTGGCTCTAGTGGGACCGAGGTGGTGGTGTGTCACCCAGCTGCCAGGCTTGGCTTGAGCTGCAGGAAAAGCTAGGTGAGGGGATTTTCCACTCACATCAGAGCCCTCCGCAAACTCAAGAAACGTGAAGGGAGAATGGCAGTAAAGAACAGGGGAGCAGATCACAAGGTAGAAGAACACGTGCAACAGCGAGAGAATTAGAGCAGCATTGGTAGCCACCCCTCCCCCACTGCCAGCACCCAGCTCTAGCAAACAGAGCTGTGGTCCAGGGAATTGGCCACACCTACTTGAGCCCACAACAGGACTCAACTAGGAGCGTAGCATAACTGCAATCAAAATCATCCCAAAAGGTAACTAGGATTACACCAGGTCATTACCCACCTAATATACCTGGTATATAGGCCTGAACCAGAAGTGCTAGTTGCACCTTCCATATCAGGATAAATTATATGTCAAATCTGATGGATGGTCAGATTTGCCTTTCATAAATAAGCTATATTTTGGAATTGTTATTTGTTGCTTCTTGACTTATAGTGGCTTTGTTTTCTCTTCTGTTATACAAATCAGGAAGGGTCTTACCTGGTCACAAGCTGACTTGGAACTTTCAAAAGACAAGAAATCTTAACCACCTTGTTGTCAGGATTAAGGGAGTGGGTGAGGCACCACACAGCCTAAGGGACAGACAGAGGATCTGGTTGTCATAATACCTACTCTTGGATAAATACTCTATGCTGTTTTTCATTGAAAGTGTACATGGTTTAGTTAAATTTTTAAACTATCTGTATTTGGTTCCATTCAGCTTACAGGAATACCCTCATAGAAGGCAAACCCAAAACCTAGGGTCACTTATGAAGAAACTCTGAGAGTCCTGAGAGCAAAGTCTAGCACCCTAAACTCCTACCCAGAAGATATATAACATCAGATTGATTGATAAATCTAATAATACTGCAGCTAACTAGGCAATCCAAGTATTAAATTAATCCAAGATGCAAAATATATAGATTATAACACAAGAAACACCAAAAATCAAGAAAATATAAATCTATCAGAAAGTATTAATGCATCAGAAATGACCTCTAGTGAGAATGAGTTAGAGGAAATGCCTGAGAAAGATTTCAAAAGAATGATTATAAACATGCTCAAAGAAGTCAAAGAGGAAATTAAAGGAATCAAAGAAAACACAGGAAACCAATTTAGTGAAATAAAGAAATCAATGCAAGACATAAATAAGAAAATAGAACTAATAAAGAAAAATGAGTCACAATTACTAGCAATGAAGGATATATTTAATGAAATTAAAAACTGTAGAAAATCTCATGAGTAGAATGGATGAGGGAGATGACAGAATATCTAAGCTAGAAGACCAGGCAGCAGATCTAATACAGTCCAACAAAGAGAAAGACAAAGAAATAGAAAAGTATGAGTGGGAATATCAAGATATTCAGGACAGTATGAAATGATCAAACATAAAAATTCAGGGCATAAGAGTAGGAGAAGAATTTCACTCCAAAGGCACAGTAGGCATCTTCAATAAAATCATAGAAGAAAACTTCCCCCAAATTGGAAAAAGAGATGCCAATACAGATACAAGAATCCTTTAGAACAGCAGCAGAAAAAACCTAGAAAGAACCTCTCCTCACCATATTATAATCAAACTACCAAACACACACACCAAAAAAATATATTGAAAGCAATCAGAGAGAAAAATCAAGTTATCAAAAATCTCCCAACTAAAAAAGCCCAGACCCAGATGGATGCACTGCTGAATTTTACCAGACCTTCAGGGAAGAACTAACAGCATTGCTTCTTAAACTTTTCCATAAAATAGAAAAAGAAGGAATCCTACTAAACTCCTTCTATGAAGCCAGCATTACCCTGATACCAAAACCAGTCAAAGATACAACAAAAAAAGAAAATTACAGACCAATCTCCCTCATGAACACAGATGCAAAAATTCTCAACAAAATATTGGCAAACAGAATACAAGAATATATCAGAAAGATTATTCACCCTGACCAAGAAGGCTTTATTCCAGAGATGCAGCGATAGTTCAACATACACAAATCGATAAATATAATACATTATATATATGGACTAAAGGACAAAAATCATAAGATCATCTCACTGGAGGCAGAAAAAGCATTTGACAAACTCCAGCATCCCTTCATGATAAAAGTCCTACAGAGACTGGGAATAGAAGGAACATATCTCAATATAATAAAGGCTATTTATGACAAGCCTACAGCCAACATATTACTAAATGGGGAACAACTGGAAGCTTTTTCACTAAAATCGGGAACAAGACAAGGGTGCCTGCTGTCCCAACTTTTAGTTAATATAATACTGGAAGTCAGCCATAGCAATAAGGCAAGAGATGCACATAAAAGGGATAGACATTGGAAAGGAAAAGATCAAGTTATCTTTATTTGCAGATGACATGATTCGGTACATAAAGGACCCTAAAGACTCTACCAGCAAACTGCTAGAGCAGATAAACACCTACATCCATGTATCAGGCTACAAAATAATTACACAGAAATAAGTAGCCTACTTATATGCTAACAACACACACAAAGAGGATGAAATCAGAGAATCACTCCCGTTCACAATTGCATCAAAAATAAATGAATAAATAAAGTACTTTGGAATAAACCTAACCAAGGAAGTAAAGGATCTCTATAATGAAAACTATAAAACATTAAGGTGAGAAATTGCAGAAGACACTAGGAAATGGAAAAACATCCCTTGTTCCTGGATTGGAAGAATCAATATTGTGAAAATAGCAATCTTACCAAAAGCAATCTACACATTTAATGCAATCTCCAGCAAAGCTCTAATGTCATTCTTCACAGAAATAGAAAAATCAATCCCAAAATTCATTTGGAATTCCAAAAACCTCGAATATCTCAAATAATACTGAGCAACAAAAATAGGGCTGGTGGTATCAGCATACCTGATTTTAACCTATACTACAGAGCCATAGTAACAAAAACAGCATGGTACTGGCACAAAAGCAGACATGTAGATCAATGGAAAAGAATAGAGGACCCAGATGTAAGTCCAGGCAGCTATAGCCTGCTGATATTCAATAAAAATACCAAAAACATTCATTGGAGAAAAGACAACCTCTTCAGCAAATTGAGCTGGGAAAATTGGATATGTACCTATAGAAGGATGAAATTTGATTTTTCTCTCTCTCCATGCACAAGAATTAAGTCCAAATTGATTAAAGAACTTAACATCAGACCTGAAACTCTGAAACTGCTACAGGAAAAAGTAGGGGAAACCTTTCAACATATTAGTCTTGGAAAAGACTTTCTGAATATAACCCCAATTGCTCAGGCAATAAAGCCAGAGATTAAAACCACCTGGACCTCATGAAATTAAAAAGATTTTGTACTGCAAAGTACACTGTAAATAAAGCAAAGAAGCAACCTACAGAGTGGGGAAAAAATCCTTAACAGCTTTACATCTGGTAGAACATTAATATCTAGGATATACAAAGAACTCAAAAAGTTAAATAATAAGAAATCAAACAAGCCAATTAAAAAATGGCCTATGGAGCCAAATGGAGAGTTCTCAAAAGACAAAATATGGAGGGCATATAAACATGCAAAAAAATGTTCTATATCCCCAGTCATCAGGGAAATTCAGATTAAAACTACATTGAGATTCCATTTCACTCCTGTCAGATTGGCTACCATCATGAAAACAAATGATTGTAAATGCTGGTGGGGATGTGGAAAAAGAAGAACCCTTTTGCACTGTTGGTGGGAATGCAATCTGGTCCAGCCATTGTGGAAGTCAGTGTGGAGGTTCCTAAGACAGCTAAAAATTGATCTACTATATGATCCAGCTATAGTACTCATAGACATATAGCCTAAGGACTCATCTCATTTCCTTAGAAGTGTGTCCTCAACCATGTTTATTGCTGCTCAATTCATAATAGCTGGGAAATGAAACCAGCCTAGACGTCCCCCAAATCATGAATGGATAATGAAGATATGGCACCTTAATACAAAGGAGTTCTACTCAGCAGTAAAGAAAAATGAAGTTATGAAATTTGCAGAAAAATGGATGGATCTGGAAAGGATTAAACTTAGTGAGGTAACCCAGGCCCAGAAAGCCAAGTACCACATGTTCTCTCTCATATGTGGATCCCAGCTACAGATGATTGGGCTTCTGTGTGAGAAGGAAAAAACTCAGTAGCAGAGGCCATTAAGCTAAAAAAGAGATATAAAGGGAAGAGAAAGGAAGGGAGGAGGGTATGTGTGTATATATATATGTAGAAGAATAGATTAACCGGTGTGAAAAGGCCAAAGTGAGGCCAGGGGAAGATATTGAGTAAAGGAAATGTGGAGGGAGGGCTAATCAAAATCTAAGAGGATATAAATAAATCATATAGAATCCTCTGATTTTGGACAATGGAACACTCAGGAGCCTTAGATCATCGCTAGAAAAATTTCAATGCCGGGCATGGGATACCTTCCAGTGAGTTGTTGGCCAGGGAAGTTCCTGATGCCCTCAAAACATTATAGGCCATTGCCAAGGCTTTTGGTTTCCCACCAGGAATAGATCATAAGACCCTATTGCTGAAGACTCTATATACTTGGGCTGCAAGGCCCCTGAGAAATCCTGTTGGAACTGAGCTGATAACCTCCTCCATGTAGACAACATGACAGAAAGCTGGAAGAAGCCATTCTACATGCAGTTCAATGGGAGAAAGAGATACCACCAGTGAAGATACTCAACAGTGGACACTGAAAGACTTGTAATTGGCCACCCAGGTCAAATGAGCCAACAGGTGCAATAGTGGCACATCTATCATGGTGGAAACCAGCTGTCCTCTAATTGGACTGGAGGGCCGCTCCATGGAAGGAAATACATCCCTGATACTGAAAACTTAAAACAGGGGTAGTCATGAGCCCTATGGGTGTAACATCTGCTGATGTCTGGATAAATTTGTATTCTATGCTTATCAAACTGCCCAGTAAACACTTCTCTTAATATTCATACCTTTATATTAATGCTCCTCTCACTTTGGGTAGAGAATCATTTCTTTTCAGATGGCAGTGACCTTGGGATGACTCAGAAGGTATCTAGTGCTGGAAAGAAGTGACTGGAGTACAGAGTAATATCTTGATCACACCTTCCAAGTCCCAGGGTCTAATGTTCAAAAGGTGGCAGAGGGGACTTCCGGTTAAGATGGCGGCGTAGGTACCACGCCAAAGCAGCCTGGGGGGGGGGGGGAGACCAAAATATCTCAGCTAAATATACACTTTCACTAAAAAGTGAGGTGTATACGAAATTGAAGCAGCAGTGGAGAAGTAGGAGAGATCCAGAGAATCCAGAGTCCGCACAGGCTGGCAAAAGCGGCTCCGGCAGCTCAGCGAACGGTGGCGGCAGCGGCGGCGCACTAGAAAGCCACCAAGCTCGGCTCCAGCCGCAAGAAAAGCCAGGTGCAGAGGCTTCCCCTCACACCGCACTCTCCGCAACTCAGGAAAGGTGAAGGGAGAGCGGCAGTGAGCAACGGAGGAGCAGACCGCCAGGCAGAAGAACACGTGGAGCAGAGAGAACCAGAGCAGCTGCGGCTTCCTCCCCTCCCCCACCGCCTGAGCCCAGCTCCGGCAAACAGAGCAGCATCCCAGGACCGGCCACGCAACCTGAGCCGACAGCGGAACCCAAGCAGGAGCAGAGTTCGGCAGCAACATCAGCGGCTCCGGCACCGGTAACAGCGGCCCAAGCAGCAGCCCAGGAGTGGCAACAACAGCCGACCCAGCAGCAAAAGCTTCAGCTGCTGACAGACCCAGTGGAGGAGCAGATCTGCAGGGCCACAGTTGCCAGGCTTGGCTTGCCCCGCAGGAAAAGCCAGTGCCCAGCTCCAGAAATCACAACAGCAGCCCGACGACCCAGGCAGCAATTTGATGAGACCAAACTCATCCAAGGTAACTGGGTTTGCACCAGGGAAGGGTCTCACTTGGTCACAAGCTGACTTGGATCCCTCAACAGACCAGAAATCTTAACCTCTATGTTGATAGAGGATCTGGTTGTTATAATAACTACTCTGGCATACATACTTGGGGCTGTTTTTGACTGAATGGGTACAGTATTTAGTTAACTTTTAGAATCTACCTGTATTTTATTCCACTCAGCCTACTTGAATAACCCCATAGCAGGGAAACTCAACCCCTAGGAGCACCGTTGTAGATACTCTCAGAGTCTTAAGAGCCACATCTAACACCTCAAGCTCCTACCCTGAAAATATATAACAGCAAACCAATTGATACAGCTAAGAATACCCAGCTAGCTAGAAAATCCAAGCATTAACTTAATCCAAGATGCAAAAATATATACATTATAACACAAGAAACACTAAAACGCAAGACGATATAAATCAACCCAAAAGTATTAATGCATCAGAAATGACCTCCAGTGAGAACGAGTTAGAGGAAATGCTTGAGAAAGATTTTAAAAGAATGATTGTAAATATGTTCAAAGAAGTCAGAGAACAAATCAAAGGAGTCAAAGAGGAACTTAAAGAGGAAATCAAAGGAATCAAAGAAGATGCAGGACACCAATTTCATGAAAGAAAGAAGGCAATACAAGACATAAATAAGGAAATAGAAATAATAAAGAAAAACCAGTCAGAATTACTAGCAATGAAGAACACAGTTAATGAACTAAAAAAATCTGTAGAAAATCTCACCAGTAGAATGGATGAAGGAGAGGATAGAATATCTAAGCTAGAAGACCAGGTGGCAGATCTAATACAGGCCAACAAAGAGAAAGACAAACTTATAGAAAAGTATGAGTGGGAATTTCAAGATATTCGGGATACTATGAAAAGATCAAATATTAGAATTCAGGGCATAGTAGAAGGAGAAGAATTCCACTCCAAAGGCATAGTAGGTGTCTTCAACAAAATCATCGAAGAAACTTTTCCCCAAATTGGGAAAGAAGTGCCAATACAGATACAGGATGCCTTTAGAACTTCAGCCAGACAAAACGTGGAAAGAACCTCTCCTCGCCATATTATAATCAAACTTCCAAATACACACACCAAAGAAAAAATATTGAAAGCAGTTAGAGAGAAAAATCAAGTTACCTACAAAAGTAAGCCAATCAGGATTACAGCATATTATTGAACACAAACTTTTAAAGCCAGAAGGGCTTGGAGTGACATATTCCAAGTTCTGAAAGATAACAACTGTCAACCAAGGTTACTTTATCCTGCAAAGTAATCCATTCAAATAGATGGAGAAATAAGGACATTCCATGACAAAAGCAGATTAAGGGAGTATTTGAAGACAAAACCAGCTCTACAGAAAATACTTGATAGAATCCTCCAGGCTGAAGAAAAGGAAAAGCACACATATAAGGAACCTAGAAAAAACAAGCAATAATCAAATACTTGTTAAAAGAGCACAGGTAGAACTGGAACCACAAAAAAAAAAAAAAGGCAAATATAAATACACACCTATCGATAATATCTCTTAATATCAATGGGCTCAATGCCCCAACAAAAAGATATAGGTTTGCAGAGTGGGTTAAAAAGCAGGATCCTACAATTTGTTGTCTCCAAGAAAATCACCTTTCTACATAGGACAGACATTATCTTAGGGTGAAAGGTTGGAAGACAGTGTTTCAAGCAAATGGGCCTAGAAAACAAGCAGGGGTTGCTATCCTAATATCAGACAGGGTAGACTTTAGTCCGACATTAGTCAAGAAAGATAAGGAAGGTCACTTTATATTGATTAAGGTCACACTCCAACAGGAGGACATTACAATCCTAAACATATATGCACCTAACATGGGGGCTCCCAAATTCGTCAAACAAACACTATTAGAACTAAGGTCACAGATAACACCAAACACAGTGGTGGTGGGTGACTTTAACACCCCACTCTCATCAATTGACAGGTCATCCAGGGAAAGAATAAACAGAGAGGCATCTGGACTAAATGAGGTCATAGAAGGAATGGACCTAACAGATATATACAGGACATTTCATCCAAAGGCTGCAGAATATACATTCTTTTCAGCAGCACATGGAACATTCCCTAAAATAGATCATATATTAGGACACAAAGCAAATCTTAACAAATTCAGGAAAATTGAAATAATTCCTTGCATTCTATCTGACCACAATGGAATTAAACTACAAATCAGTAGCAAGAAAGGCTATAGAGCATACACAAAATCATGGAAACTAAACAATACACTACTAAATGATGAGTGGGTCAATGAAGAAATCAAAAAGGAAATCAAAAAATTTATAGAGTCAAATGATAATGAGAACACAACATACCAAAATCTCTGGGACACAATGAAGGCAGTTCTAAGAGGTAAATTTATAGCCTTAAGTGCCTATATTAAGAAATTAGAAAGGTCGCAAGTAAATGACCTAATGCTTCGCCTTAAAGCCTTGGAAAAAGAAGAACAAGGCAAACCAAAAATCAGTAGACGGGAAGAAATAATAAAGATTAGGGCAGAAATTAATGAAATAGAAACAAAAAGAACAATCCAAAGAATTAATGAAACAAAGAGTTGGTTCTTTGAAAGGATAAGCAAGATTGATAAACCCTTAGCAAATCTGACCAAAAGAAAGAGAGAAGAGACACAAATTAATAAAATCAGAGATGAACAAGGTAACATCACAACAGATTCCAGAGAAATTCAAAAAATCATAGGGACATACTATAAAAGCATATACTCCACAAAGTATGAAAATCTGAAAGAAATGGATGATTTCCTTGATCTATATGACCTACCTAAATTAAATCAAAATGAGATTGATCACCTAAATGGACCTATAACAAACATGGAGATCCGAACAGTTATCAATAATCTCCCAACTAAAAAAAGCCCAGGCCCAGATGGATTCACTGCTGAATTTTACCAGACCTTTAAGGAAGAGTTAACACCATTGCTTTTTAAGCTTCCAGGAAATAGAAAAAAAAGGAATTCTACCAAACTCCTTCTATGAGGCCAGCATCACCCTGATACCAAAACCAGGCAAAGATAGAACAAAAAAAGATAATTACAGATCAATCTCCCTCATGAACATAGATGCAAAAATTCTCAATAAAATATTGGCAAACAGAATACAAGAGTATATCAAAAATATCATTCACCCTGACCAAGTAGGCTTTATCCCAGATATGCAGGGATGGTTCAATATACGCAAATCTATAAATGTAATACATTATATAAATGGGTTGAAGGACAAAAATCACTTGATCATCTCATTGGACGTAGAGAACGCATTTGACAAGATCCAACATCCCTTCATGATAAAAGTCCTACAGAGACTGGGAATAGAAGGAACATATCTCAATATAATAAAAGCTATTCATGACAAGCCTACAGCCAACATATTATTAAATGGGGAATACCTGGAAGCTTTTCCACTAAAATCAGGAACAAGACAAGGGTGTCCACTGTCTCCACTTCTATTTAATATAGTTCTGGAAGTCTTAGCCATAGCAATAAGGCAAGAGACACACATAAAAGGGATACAAATTGGAAAGGAAGAGATCAAGTTATCATTATTTGCAGATGACATGATTCTATATATAAAGGACCCTAAAAACTCTACTAGCAAACTGTTAGATCTGATCAAAACCTACAGCCATGTAGCAGGATACAAAATAAATACACAGAAATCAGTAGCCTTCATATATGCTAACAACAAACACACAGAGGATGAAATCAGAGAATCACTCCCATTCACAATTGCATCAAAAAAAAAAAAAGTACCTTGGAAAAAACCTAACCAAGGAAGTAAAGAATCTCTACAATGAGAACTTTAAAACACTCAAGCGAGAAATAGCAGAAGACACTAGAAAGTGGAAAAACATCCCCTATTCCTAGATAGGAAGAATCAATATTGTGAAAATGGCAATCTTACCAAAAGCAATCTACACATTTAATGCAATCCCTATCAAAATTCCAAAAGCATTCTTCATGGAAATAGAAAAAAACAATCCAAAAATTCATTTGGAATCACAAAAAAACCTCAAATATCTAAAATAATGCTGTTCAACAAAAATGAGGATGCTGGTATCACCATACCTGATTTTAACCTATACTACAGAGCCATAGTAACAAAAACAGCGTGGTACTGGCACAAAAACAGACATGTAGATCAGTGGAACAGAATAGAGGTCCCAGATGTAAGCCCAAGTAGCTATAGCCACCTGATATTTGATAAAAATGCCAAAAATACTCATTGGACAAAAGACAGCCTCTTCAGCAAATGGTGTTGGGAAAACTGGATATATATCTGCAGAAGGATGAAAATAGATTCTTCTCTCTCACCATGCACAAGAATTAAGTCCAAATGGATTAAAGACCTTAACATCAGACCGGAAACTCTGAAACTGCTAGAGGAAAAACTAGGGGAAACCCTTCAACATATTGGTCTTGGGAAAGACCAATTATTACCAGTTGCTCAGGTAATAAAACCACAGATCAATCACTGGGACCTCATGAAATTACAAAGATTTTGCTCTACAAAGGATACAGTGAAAAAAGCAAAGAGGCAACCTACAGAATGGGAAAAAATCTTCGCCAGCTATATATCTGATAGAGGATTAATATCTAGGATATACAAAGAACTCAAAAAGTTAAATAATAAGGAATCAAACAAGCCAATCAAAAAAAATGGGCTATGGAGCTAAATAGAGAGTTCTCAAAGGAAGTAATACGAATGGCATATAAGCATCTAAAAAAATGTTCCACGTCACTAGCCATCAGGGAAATGAAGATTAAAACTACATTGAGATTCCATCTCACTCCTGTCAGATTGGCCACCATCATGAAAACAAATGATCATAAATGTTGGCGGGGATGTGGAAAAACAGGAACCCTTCTACACTGCTTGTGGGAATGCAATCTGGCCCAGCCATTGTGGAAATCAGTGTGGAGGTTCCTAAAACAGCTAAAGATTGATCTACCATATGACCCAGCTATAGCACTCCTAGGCATATTTCCAAAGGACTCATATCATCTCCTTAGAAATACGTGCTCAACCATGTTTATTGCTGCTCAATTTATAATAGCTGGGAAATGGAACCAGCCTAAATGTCCCTCAACTGATGAGTGGGTAATGAAGATGTGGCACATTTATACAATGGAGTTCTACTCAGCAGTAAAGAAAAATGAAGTTATGAAATTTGCAGAAAAATGGATGGACCTGGAAGAGATTATGCTAAGTGAGGTAACCCAGGCCCAGAAAGCCAAGCGCCACATGTTCTCTCTCATATGTGGACACTAGCTACAGATGACGGGGCTTCCGCATGGGAATGAAAATAGTTAGTAGCAGAGGCCAGTGAGTTAAAAGGGAAACATAAAGGGAAGAGAAAGGAAGGGAGGAGGGTACTTAATAGGTTGATATTGTATATATGTATGTACAATGATTATTATGGGGATGTTATGATGGAAAATGGAATTTCAAAGGGGAAAGTGTGGGGGGTGGGGAGGGAGGGAATTACCAAGGGATTTTTTTAATAAAAATGCTAATAAAAACTTAAAATAAAATAAAATAGAGACTGATTGAGAGAGGGAGGGGATATTATGGAGAATGGAATTTCAAAGTGGAAAGTTGGGGGAGGGAGGGCATTACCATGGGATATTTTTTATAATCATGGATGGAAATTATTAATAAAATTTTTTTTGAAAAAAAAAAAGGTGACAGAAAGAATGTAAGAGCCAAAGGAAGGGTAGGACTCCTTACAATGTGCTCCCTCCAGACATAAAATGGCCTAGATATCCATGACCTCACAGTTCCTGACACTATCTACACAAGACCATCATAAGAGAAAGAAAAGTTCATGACATCAAAATAAAAGAGATTTCATTCTAAAGATATGCAAAGTGTGCCTAGCTGGAGTTCCTGAAGTGTGCTGTGCTATATGGCTTTTGGCTTTTAGGCCTGTGCTTCTCTCTCTCTGCTTGGTCCTATGAAGGCAGGCCAGCTTCCTCTGCCATTTATGGAACTTCCTCTGGATCTGCAGGCTTCAATAAATATCCCTTCCTTCATAACTGTGCCTGGTCTGGAAGTTCATCTCAGTGAACCTGAAGCTGAACTGATTAAGATTGGGAGGGGATATGATGGAGAATGGAATTTCAAAGGGGACAGTGGGGTGAGGAAGGGTATTACCATGGGACATTTTTTATAATCATGGAAAACGTTAATAGAAAATTAAGGAAAAATAAATATAAATAAAGCCGAAAAAAATAACGATGTAGTAATTTACATTACTTCAAATTAAGCAACTTTTGGGGGAGTGGTTCTAGCATTCTACCTCTGGATGTTACACATGTTAAGCACTTTTGCTCACACTGAGCTACATGGTTCTGGTCCATAATTAAGTAAATTTCAATTGTAATGTATGAAAGAGAAATGAATTCTTCAAGAAAAATTTAATTTTCTGATCATTATGGCATATAGTAAAAGTACATAGAGCTATAGACTAATGAATGAACAAGCAATAGAGCACTGATTGACAGCATTTATCATTAAATAAGTTCATATTTAGAATGCAAAGGGATTAAGATTCATCCGTAAATATCTATGGGAAAATAAGCAATTTTAGTATGGTACATTTAATATTTATAGCATGTGATTTGGCACAAAAGTTATTCTGTGAAATCTTTTGAAAAGCTATTGATTGATTCATGTATCCCTGGTATAAATTTTTTACCCCAGTAAATACATTACTCTTTTCCTTTATAACTGACTAAATGGGCAGAAAAAAAAAAAATACTAATAGCACATGTGTGTGCATGTGTGTGCCTGTGTCTGTGTGCATATGTGTTTCTTCAATTAGTGTTATTTTCAGTTAAAGAAAGTATTTTCAAGAGAAATATATACATATACATAAATATAGTATATAGCATATAATTATATATTACATTATAATATATATTGTTATATATGTACATTATATACTATGTAATGTTAATATCCATACCCCACCATAAAATCCTTCTAATATAGTAATCTTTTCTCAAAACATGCATTTATTTGTACCTTAACTTAGTTGAATCAAGATGGTTACTGAATGATTCCTGTCTACTAACAAGTCATGGGGCTCAAAGTATTCCCTTAATCACAGAGATAGGAAATTCATCCCCACTTTCTTTTTACCCTTCTATGCGTCAAATCATAAAATCTAAGAAGGATTTTCCCCCCTTCTCTGGAAGGACACGATGAACCCCCATAAAAGAGATGTCTTTTCTATGCCCAGAATAAAAGGACAACCTGTTCTACGTCCTATGATTCAGGATCACTGGGAAGAGTCTGAACAAAGAGAACTTGCTAGGTTCCCCCAGCTTGTTACCACTGGACTCTACACTTTTCCTCCACTGGTATTGCTTCATGGCTGTCCACTATTCATCAAACTAATTATAAATTTCATACAACTTCAACTACTTCTTCAGACCTCCATTTCCTTGTAAAGGCTCTGTGTTATATACAGCCTTTATTTAACAATATATCTAAATCTTGTTAATCAGCCTTGATAAGTGTGGTGGTTTGAATAGATGGCCCCTGATATATTCAGTTTTTTAATTGTAGTTTGCTTCTGCAGCCACCTGACTACAGGCAGTGACACTGGGCAGATCTTAAGGTGTGGTAATGGGTTTCAGATTTCAATCTAAAGATATGCAAAGTGTGCCTAGCAGGAGTTCCTGAAGTATGCTGTGCAATATGGCTTTTGGCTTTTAGGCTTGTGCTTCTCTCTCTCTGCTTGGTCCTATGAAGGCAGGCCAGCTTCTTCTGCCATTTATATTATTTATATTAACTTCCCCTGTATCTGTAGGCCTCAAAAAATATCTTTTCCTCCTTAACTGTGCCTGGTCTGGAAGTTCATCTCAGTGAACCTGAAGCTATCTGCTACAGAACTTGGTACTGAGGAGTGGGCTGAAATGAACCTGACTATGTGGACATTGATCTTTTAGAAACTTTGTTTTGGAGAAATAGGCATGGACTTGGTGCTTGCAACTGAAGATGTCTTCTGGAGTGGTAAGCCAAGTTTTATGGACTATTCTGATCAAAATTTGAGAATGCTAAGTGCAGACAGCATTGAACTTAGAGGCTTGGCTTATGAGCTTTCTAAGGGGGAATGAAAGACTGCAGAGGACTTTGTTGGAACTGGGCTACTGGCATAAGGGTGTTGGGCCCTGAAAGGCCCAGGCAAGAGGCCTAGTGGAACTTCCTGAGCCTAGCTAAAGTTTGGTGACCTGTCTCTGGCCAGCTAGGACTCAGCAAGATGCCTAATGGCTTCTGGCCTGCTACTTCCATGCAGGAGTTGAAATTACCATTTCAATAGTTACAGTTTACTATTGGCCCTTCCCTCTCCCCCCCATCCTAAAATCCCTGCCTTCATCCCCAACATTATATAGGCAACTGCTCATAGCAATAAAGAGAGTTCCTGCTTCCACAAGACTCCCAACTCAGTGTGGTTTTTCTCTGGTAGCTAGGAGAGGTTTCTGAGTCATTCCAACACTCATCTTCCTCCTTAACCCCTTGGGAGGAACCAGCAGACCCAGTCCTTTCCACAGCACTACCTCCCTACTGACAGAGCCCAGCATAAGGCTGGCTGCGTTCTGCTGCTGAGGCCCAGAGAGTTTGATCAAGGTTACATTTGTTATGGACTGATGTGCTTGGCTAATGATACTGGACTGAGAGATTTAAGATTTTAAGCTGGAAAACCTCAAGCAAGTTAAAATTACAGGCACTGAGACTTGTTTTAGGTTACTGAATCTGCTATTGTCAAACACATTAGCAATCTTAAGGAAGATGGTCCAGTTGCTTTATCATGGAAAGAATGACTGAGGAAAGACTATCATAGAAATGCAAACACTTTTGGAAAGAGTTGACTGGAGAAGGAACCTGATTTTCAAGGCTATGATTTGTTTTGTCCCTGAATTAAGAATATGGCTGTGTCCTGCATACTGGTATTGGTTTTAAAAGCATGAAAAATTCATGGAATAGTCGTGAATTGCACATGGTTTGAGGAGCTGCTGCTGAGATGCAGCATGAGGCACAGCATGATGCCCTGATAGGCTGAAAGAGCCTTTGGAAGATGGACCATGGTTTGCATGAAGACCTGAAGATGTTTTGCATATAACAGGACAATGCAAGGGTTACCATAGAGTGCACTACTGGCCTAAGATGGAAGTGTTCCATGACTACTCTGCCCAGCTGGAGGGGCAGCGTTGGAAAGTCTGCAGACTGTCAGTCCCTGGTTGTATTGAACTTGAACTGCCGAAGTTTGATGTTTTTTTGATGGTGGTTGAGTTTGCATTGTTTTAGTCTCTCCTTGCTATGCCTTATACCAGTTAAAAATGTTTACTCTGTGCCTTTATATGTTAGAAATGTTGAACTTGTTTGATTTTACAGGTCTTAGTATCTTAAATTGGTCAAGAATCTGGGGACCTTTGAAACTGAACTGAGTGCAATTTACAATGTATGATGGTTATAAACCTATTGGGGGCCAGGGGAAGAATGTAGTGGTTTGAATAGATGGCCCCCAATATATTCAGTTTTTTAATTGTAGTTTGCTTCTGCACCTGACTACAGGCAGTGTCACTGGACGGATTTTAAGGTGTGGTGGTGGGTTTCAGATTTCAATCTAAAGACATGCAAAGTGTGCCTAGCAGGAGTTCCTGAAGTGTGCTGTGCAATATGGCTTTTGGCTTTTAGGCTTGTGCTTCTCTCTCTCTGCTTGGTCCTGTGAAGTCAGGCCAACTTCTTCTGCCACTTATGGAACTTTCTTTGGATCGATAGGTTCAATAAATATCTCTTCCTCCATAACTGTGCCTGGTTCTAGAAGTTCATCTCAGTGAACCTGAAGCTGTCTGCTACAATAAGGTAGAGATAATTTTCTATACTTTATTTAATGATATATAACCAATTTGTACCTAGTGTGTATTAACGGCTTCTTTTTTCAGTCTTTATTGAAAACTAAAAATAAAATTCATTCAATGATTTGAAGAGGTTAGTAAGTTTCCACAACTACTCTCAGCTAATTTGAATTTTCCATTAATTTAAGAAGCTCTATTTGAACTCATCACAGTATATTTATTTTAAGATTTTTATTGAACTTAAACTGTTTGTAAGGTTGGGCCTTATAAATATCATAAATATCACTAACAGAGAAGGAAGATCTGAATCAACTGTTTAATAAATACAAACTACCACTCCCAGATACTTGGTTTCATTTGGAAATAAGAGCAGAGGTAAGCTAACTGCAAAATGATGAATACTTTCAGTATTCAGCCTACTCAATATGCAGACCAAGTTTTATGTACTTGATTTCCAAGTTTACATACAAGTACCCATGTTCATGAAATATTATCCACTAAGAAATGAAAATGGCTCTTATATCTGTGAACCTGCAATGAAAGGTAACACTTCCACGTGGCTATTTGCACTTTTTCAGACTCCAGATTAATAGCCAATATACTTGGAGCACATGTTAAATCCTCATTTATACCACCATGCATCTATTGTCTATTTCCTACAGAATGGGTTTTGCTCTAATCAATAAATGTATCAGCTTGGTTGTTTATCTTGTTAGAGAGGTCAAAGCAGTGACAGAGGTACATCTGTTTTCATGTCAAATAATGTCTGAGGTAATGAATCCTCTCCAACTAGATAAACAACACTCTTGCAATTGTCCTTTGGTTTCCCACTATGGAGCTGATTGCGATTAGACTGAGGCACCTGGGAATTCAAAGTGTTTGCACCTCCAGAAACCTTTTAAACCTAAGATTCATTCTCATCTAAGTGGTATTTTCATCCCCTAAGTAGTGAGTGACCTTGTTGCAAAATGTACCCCTAAAATGCAGCCTTTTCTATAAAGCTATTGTGCCTAGGTGGGAAAAAGGGGCAAAAATACCAAAATGTATCCCATGAAAGTTATTTTAATTGTCTAAATAATCATAAAATATTTCTTAAAGGATAAAAAATTATACTTAGGCTAATATGAAATAAAGTTCATAATAAAGATAAAATGCGTCTCTTAACATGCATCGCATGATAATAATAATTGGAAAATGGCAACTTGATGTTGTTTATATTTAAATGACTAAATGAGCATGATCACTAATTAACCAGAGGATAAGGCATAAAGAGGCTTATTTTGACAATTCTGCAAAGTTTATAGAAGTGTTGTTTTGAAGGAAAAAAATGTGAAAATGGGTCTCTTACTTGATGCATAAGCTCAAGTTGTGTCTTGGGTGGACTAAGTTATTGTGTTTTTTCAAACCTATTTCCTATAACAGAATTGGATGTGATAAATATATTCAGTCAATATGATTTGTAGTCACTTGCTGAATTGCTTGAATTCATTTTAGCTCCCATTTTAGCATTGATTAAACATGCAGTGCTGTCAGTCACTTGAGCCCCATAGTCATTGGTGTGGAGATTGGAAGAATATGAAATGATCCCTTACCAAGCAAATACTTTGGGGATAATGCACGCTTCAGACCTTGGGACAAAGTGCGCGCGTGCACGCGCACACACACACACACACACACACACACACACACACACACATTTGCGTGCGTGCTCACACGGTTGTCTGGATAAAAGTCAACAGGGTAAGATACTCTTCATGACTTGCTTTCCTTTCTTCTCTAATTATTTGTGTTATTCCATTTTCTATAGCTGTAATGAAATGACTGAGATGCTTATGAAAAATCAAAAGTGCTGTCTTGGCTTGCAGTTTCAGAGGTTCCAGTACAAAATCATGCAAAACCATTGTTTTGGGCTTTTGTTAGGCTTGGCTATGGAAATGAGTACAGAGCTAGCCTAAGAGCTCACCATATGACAAGGAAGCAGAAGAAATAATGATGAGGGAAGATGATTCAGTAGTTTAAGACATTTGCTTGAAAAGCCTGCTGGCCTGAGTTTGATTCCCCAGTACCCATGTAAAGACACATACAGTGTCATACATGTGTCTGAAGTTCATTTGCCATATGAAGAAGCCCTGGAATGCCAATTTTCTCTCCCATCCTCTCTCTCTTTCATAAATAAATAAAAGCTTTTAAAAAGAGAAAAAATGTGCTAGGCATGGTGGCACACACCTTTAATCCCAGAATTTGGGAGGCAGAGGTAGGAGGATTGCCATGAGTTCAAGGCCACCCTGGGACTACCTAGTGAATTTCAGGTCAGCCTGGGCTAGAGTGAGACCCTACCTCAAAAAAAAAAAAAAAAGAAAAGAAAAGAAAAGAAAAAGAAAAAGGAAAGAAAGAAAGAAAGAAAGAAAGAAAGAAAGAAAGAAAGAAAGAAAGAAAGAAAGAAAGAAAGAAAGAAAGAAAAAAAGAAAGAAAGAAAGAAAGGGAAGAAATGATGAAAATAGGGTCCCGCCATCCCAGCCAGTCACACCTCCATTACCTAAGGCCTAAGGTGCTCTTACAAGCCCTCACTTCCCAAAGGTCCCAGCACCTCGCAGTACTAGGGAGCAAGCCTATAGTACATCAGCCTCTGAGGAACATTGATCCAAACCATAGAACCTTGTGTTCTCATCTTCAGGTACCACACAAGAGTTTAGTGTCTGGGTAATTTACAGGTCCTATCTCTCTGCTTGTTTCTTCACAGTACAGACACCTCTCCTCAGTGAAACATCTCTGAGCCTACAAATTGCCAATTTGTGTTCCAGCACAATGTACTGTGCTTAGTAACCTGCTTCCTTTCCTAGTGTCTTTTGTCATATAAGATTTCACATGGATGCTCACAAATCTCCTATGGTTACAGAACAGAAAGAAATAGATGAGTGATTCAATACTACCCCAGTATTATTCACTAACAGAGTTAGGTTCTGGGCTGGAGATAATGGCTTAGCAGTTAAGGTGCTTGCCTACAAAGCCAAAAGACCCAAGTTCAATTCCCCAGGGCCCACATAAGCCAGATGTACAAGGTGGCATATGCTTCTGGAGTTTGTTTGCAGTGTCTAGAGGCTCTGGCATGCCCATACTCTGTCTCATTTCTCTGCTTCTACCTGTCTCTCAAAATAAAAGTGAAAATATTTTTTTTATTTTTTTTAAATTATTTATTTATTTATTTGAGAGTGACGGACACATAGAGAAAGACAGATAGAGGGAGAGAGAGAGAATGGGCACGCCAGGGCTTCCAGCCTCTGCAAACGAACTCCAGACGCGTGTGCCCCCTTGTGCATCTGGCTAACGTGGGACCTGGGGAACCGAGCCTCAAACCAGGGTCCTTAGGCTTCACAGGCAAGCGCTTAACCGCTAAGCCATCTCTCCAGCCCTGAAAATATTTTTAAATTAGATTCTAATTTGTGAACAGTTTCAAAATATTTCTAAGAATTTTAAAAGCATAGCCACCACCTTCTGGGAAAGGAATTGTTCCTACTTTGACACAGTACCTTAGTATGCTTGTACCAAGAACAAACTAGGTATATCATCAGTGTACCTGGAGTACAATAAATATCTCTTAACTCACTAGTAAGCATGCTTATCAATTTCAATACAAACATTACATATATATTATGTAAGACCTAATATTTTGTACTTGTAAATCATGTTTGTCTATCACTCTGTATAAGTTAATGAGGTTATTTTTAAGTCCTGCATTTGACAAAGCAAAATTATCATTTTTGAAAGGCCCAAGTGCTTGATACCCAACTGGTGGCAGTATTGAAAGGTTGTAGAAATTCTAGGAGGTGGGGCCGGGTTAGCATAAGTAGATCACTGGCTGCTGATTTTGAAGGGCTTAATGGCACCTGGACCCTCTTTCTCTAACTCACTCTGCTTTCTGGCAGCCTTGCTCCACCACACTATCCCTGACTCATGTTCTACCTCATTCAAGTTCAGAAACAACAGAATCAAATAACCATGAATGAAAACCTCTGAAACCATTAACTAAAATAAATCTTTCCTCCTTTAAGCTAATTTCTTCAGGTATGTTCTCATACAAATCTTCAATTATGTTGACTAATACAATCCCACATAGTAGAGGAAATGAAATTATGCTTTAAATTGCTGAAGTAATTTTTCAACATTACAAACTGAGGAACCAAGACCTAAGACATGAATTCTATTTCCCAGCTCAGTTTTTTTTCCTACCAACCATATCCATAGGAAATCAAATGGGAAAAGTATACAACGACATAATCTCATTTTATCACCTCCTACTGTGAGAAAAGGAAAATGGAAAGAGATTGATTCTAGGTCAGTGTTTAGTGACTGGAACATCCCAGCACTGGAGATGACAAATGAGATGACAAAGGTAATTATGTTGCTAGTGCATAGTCCTTTCATTTTAAATTCTTCTTCAACTTAGTGCTTCTGAAATTTTTCCACTCAGCAACCATTTTTGAGTATTTACCCCCTGAGCTGTCAAGATTGTATCCTAATGCACAGGAAAAAAGTTTTTATATCTTAAAATAATTTTATCTAAAAATAAATATAATGAAAAAACAGCTACCCAAGTTCACCCTGAGCCTAGTAGTCTTAGATGCACTGAATATGCATCTCCCTGAGTTGCTAGCAGACCAAGGACTCAGATCTTTTCTGGGAAACTGACAGCTGTCTAACTAAGGAAGGAAAGGGGAAAGAGGCTTGCTAAATCCTTGACTGATGTTTATTAAGCAGACAGTATTCCTCCACCAAGATTAACCTTCCAAAGCAGGTGATGCCTACAGTGGCTGGACGTTATGTATAGTAAACAGAACATTTACAAGCAATTTTCACCTTTATGTAAAATCCATTCTGCTTGAATTTTCAGATGATAGATAGAACATTTAAACTTCTCAATAAAAATAGTTTATAAAGAAATTGGAAAAGAGCCAGTCCCCAGACAATTAGTTCCATCTAGTGCTGAACGGTGTTGCATGAGCTACCAGAGGGAAAGTGACCAACATTTGTCTGAGCAACTCAAAGTTTAAGTGGCTCAGAAGGAAACAAACTGACGTGATGCTCACACAAGTGCAATAGTGGCACACAGCTATGGTGAGTAACCACCTTTTCTTCAATTGGCTATCAGATCTGCTCAGTGGAAAGGAAACCATATCTGCAACTGGTAAACAAGCCAGAATCATATCTAGATAACAAATTTGCTTCCCAATATCAAGCTCCCACTAATCTAGGCATATAGGAGGTATTGCAGTTAGGTTCACATTGCTGGTAGAAATCACTCAAACAAGATGAGCTTCTGGGTAAAAGAGGTTATTTTGGCTATAGGCTTGAGTAGGAAGCTCCATGATGGCCAGAAAAACAATGAGCAAGAGTGCTGCTTTCTCAGTGAACCTGATATCAGTACAAAGGTGAAGGAGATAGACACGGAGGACACTCAACACCAGCCAAACCAGAGATCTAGAAGCTTCTAACAGTCCATCACTGAAGTAGACTTAAAAAGCACCCAACATGGCTCAGGAAAACTTGTGGAACAGGGGATGGAAATATTGTTAGAGCCACAAGTTGGGACATTTTTCACAGTGCCATTGCCTTTCCCCCATAACTGATTGCTGCCACCATAATGCATGACCCACAATCCCCATGGGGTTGACTTGTATCACCAAGGAGGAAGGCCTCTTCAGAAAAGGGCCAGGGAAGAGGGAAAGGATGGTACTAACATGTATTGTTTACATATTAAATACATCCATAACTAATAAAATAGTTTATAAATATTTTCTAGGCAACATAAAATTTAAGTTGAACAGAGTATAAATTTTTTCTATATAAAACTCAGCAACCCAGAAATAACTCATAATAATGAAAGAATCAGACCCATTATCTTGGAATTTATCGATATTCATTTAGTCTATTCATGTATTCATTCTTGCAATAAAATTGTACATCTCCTTAGTGTCAGTCATTATGATGGACACAATGATAATATTTAGCTTAATGTGAGCAATGATAAAAATATGTCAGGATGAACATTCTGAAAAATTTAGTGCCTATGCTCAATTTTCAGAGAGGAGGAGTATATTAATTCAAAAATAAGGATCATTTTGTTATTAGAATTAAAGGGAAAGTAGTATTTAACAAATGTATAAATTACTAAGAAGTATAGTGTTGCAGTCAGGTTCACATTGCTGGCAGAAATAACTGGACCAAGAGCATCTTGTGGGAAAAAAAAAAATTTATTTTGGCTTACAGGCATGAGGAGAAGAAGATCCATGATGGCAGGGGAAAGTGGTTGCATGAGCAAAGGGAGGGCATCACCTTCTCGCCAACATAAGGTGGAATAGCAATTGAAGAGTGTGCCAAACACTGCAAGGGGAAACTGGATATAACACCCATAAGGCCACCCAACAATACACTCCCTACAGGAGCCTTTAATTTTCAGTAGCTATCAGCAGGGGAGACTAGCATTCAGAATACCTAACTTTATGGGGGACACCTGTATCAAACCACCACATACAGTAAAACCCAAACTAATCAGTACAGTTGGAGAAAAAGAAACCATTAGGTATGGCAAAGTGGTAGAATGAATAGGTTGCTGTTCTCATACATTTGCAGATAATCAGAGAAGTATAAGGTTCAGTTTTCTGATGGGTAACTGGCTGGATACTAGTTCTACTCAATACATAGACAAACACAGAAAGAAATGACAAAAAAAAAAATACAAAAAAACTCTCCAGTACCCGGAAGCTGACCAATAGACCAAAATGTCCTACTGTGGGCTCTTAAATAGACCTTCCTCTAAAGAAATCCTGACTGCTGAGGTCTAATATCACCCCCTTGTCAACACCTAGATGGAAGAGCATTTGTTGACCCAGTTCCCTAACAGCACTTAGAGTTGCTTCTGACAGGCAGAATGAGACACTGTCAGAGTTAGACAATCCTTGGCTTGGCAAACAGATATGGGGAAAGGACCTAAGTAGGCAGCTGCTAGAGTACCCCAAGATGGTGACCTAAGATGTTGAAACGGGCAGTTCTCTTTTTAATCTTCTTCCTTGTGTAAGTGAACTTTCCCACCAGTGAGCTTCTTTGTGGGCTTTCTGAGACCTGCACAGTGCTGGATGCATGGTGGAACAATCAACCTATGTCTTTGTTTAAGCTGACCAGTCATTGATTTAGGCCAGAAAGGCTTCCCCTCACTCAATAAAATGCCCTCCTCTCACTGAGGCTCTGGATACTGCTCTCCCTGCCCTCTCTGCTTCCTATATCTTTACTTTAAAATAAACTTCACTCTTGAGAAGGAAAACAAAGGAAGAAGAGCTGCAAGAGGAAGGAGAGATAGAGGCCTTACACAAAGGAACTAAAAACTACTTATGAACTACCTAGTAAGTATATTTTAAAAAGACAGCCACAAAAAGTGTATGCTCAGAAAGAAATCTGGACTGGAATTTTAGCTTGAGATTTACTAGTGGAAATTCTCCTTTTGAATCTTTTCATTGTTTTTTTTTAAAGTTTTCCTATAAATACATATTCATAGTTTAAGAAGCAAAAAAAGTTATAAGTTTTTATTACAAAGCAGTTGAGTCCTATATCACCTCTACTTACTCCCAAGAATTTATTCACTAAACCAAACTTTTAACTCTGTCATTTCTTCTCTTATTCTTAATCACACAGTATACATGTTAGAATTTTTATCATTTGTAGATTAAAATGTATTGAATTATTATGGTTTGAATGTGAAATTTCCCTCATAAGTTTATGTGCTTGAACATTTGGTCTCCAGCTGGTGGCACAGTTTGGAGAGGTTTTAGAACCTTTAGAAGGAAGTGGGTTACTAGGGGGAAGGCCTCATGGGTTATAACCCATATATATTCAAATAGAATTCCCTCCAAGATTTCTAATCCATGGAGATGTGAGCAAGTCACTTGAAACTCCCAGACCCTGGAGCCACCCATCACCATGCTTTCTCCACCTTGATGGATTGTATCTCCTCAAAGCATAAGCTTAAATAACACCTTTCTTCCTTAAGCTGCTTCCTGTTGGGGATTCTATCAGAGTAACACAGAAGACAAAAGCATGCCTCATTGCTGCTCTATTTACAATAGCTAAAATACAGAATCAGCCTAGATGTCCATCAACAGATGAATGAATAATGATAATGTGGTATCTACAAACAATGTAATTCTACTGAGCAGTACATAAAATTGAAATTTGAAGGAAAATGAATGGACCTAGAAATTATTACTTTAAATAAAGTGACCCAATCTCAAAAAGATAGAAAACACATGTGGATCCTAACTTGTAATATCTATATGTATGTATATAAAGGGAGGCAATTGTGCTTAAAATATATAAAGGTAGGCTGGTGTGGCAGTCAAGTTTGAATTGCTGTTAGAAATCGCCCAACCAAGAGCAGCTTCTTGGACAAAGACGTTCATTTTGGATTATAGGCTCGAGGGGAAGCTTCACAATGGCAGGGGGAAACAATGGCATGAGCAGGGGTGTATATCACACCCTGGCCAGCATAAGGTTGACAATAGCAACAGGAGAGTGTGTCAAACACTGGTAAGGGGAAACTGGCTATTACACTCATAAACCAACCCCCAACAATACACTCCCTCCAGGAGGCATTAATTCCCAAATCTCCATCAGCTAGGAATCTAGCATGCAGAAAACCTAAGTTTGTGGGGGACACCTGAATCAAACCACCACATTCTGCCCCTGGCCCCCATAAACTAATAACCATACATGATTTAAAATGCAATCCATTCATCCAACTTTAAAATTCCCCATATTTTTTTTTCAATTCCAATGATGTTCAAACATCCCCCTAGTCCAAGATCTCTTAACTGAGCCTTAATACAAAAAGTAACCTCAAAAAAAAAAACAAAAAACCATAATGTCACAGCATAAACATTTGAACTGCAAAAGGTGGCATTGGGCATAGCAAAGAAATATTCAATCAATAAAAGATTTAAAACAACCAGGGCAAACATCAACTCTGTAGCTTCAAGTCCAATAACTCTAGCCAGTGCAATATGTCTAAATTCGATAATTCTGACCAGCAATAAGTCTCTGGCATTCCAATTCTGCCACTCCAGCTAGGCTACTCACAGGCCTGGAAAATTTCATCAGGGCTAGCAGTTTTCCTCAGCAGCCATCTCATGGTCCCAGCATCTCCATTGGGTATCCACTGCAATCCATGGTTCATTCTCATAGCCCCATGGGGTCTCCATGCTGGCAATCAGCAAACCTGCTTCACACTGCCCATAAACATTTCCAAAAACACAAGACCGTGTTGCAAACTCAAGGACCCTCTCTTTCCTACATTTCTTATACTTCACAATACCAGGTAGGGTGCCAATTTGTTAATGGCGGGAGGGTGGGGGATAAAGCAGACTTTGAAGAGTAGGACACTCCTTGAGCACTCAGGCCCCTTTAAAAGAGTCTACATTTTTCCTGTTGCCCCAACGCAGGTCAGCTGGCCCAATCTTAAAGGTTATAATCTCTCAATGCAGCTGAATGGGCAGCAGTTCACCCAAGGATTTTTCTTTCTGTGCCATATCCCTCTGCTCACACCATTTCATTTCTATGCAAAGCAACCCTGCACAACTTCTGAGGGCCTACACATAACAGGAAGCTTCCCACACTAACTGCTAGCCCAGTCCAATCAAAGCTCTTTCTCGCCTTCATAAGCCAAGCCTCACAGTCCATAGTTCTTATTGCATTCAGGCCTTTCAACTCTGACCACAATAGTCCAACAAGCTGTACAGCTGTACTTATAGCACTGCAAGGTGTCTCCTAGACCATAGTTCCAAATCCTTCCACATTGCTCTTGAAAATCAGCTCCAAAAGGCCAAAGCCACACAGTCAGGTGTCTATCAGCAATCCTACTCCTTGGTACCTTTTACTGTTGCAGTCAGGTTTGCATTGCTGGTAGAAATCACCCAACCAAGAGCAGCTTCTGGGAAAAAGAGGTTTATTTTCGCTTACAGGTTTCAAGGGAAGTTCCATGATGGCACGGGAAAACAATGGCATGTACAGAGGGATGACATAACCCCATAGCCAACATAAGGTGGAAATAGCAACAGGAAAGTGTACCAAACACTGGCAAGGGGAAGCTGGCAATATCACCTATAAGCCCGCCCCCAACAATACACTGCCTCCAGGAGGCATTAATTCCCAAATCTCCATCAGCTTGGAACCTAGCATTCAGAAAACCCAAGTTTATGGGGGACACCTGAATCAAACCACCACAGGTGGTAACCAAGAGTGAGTATAAAGAAAAAAGTAGGAAGGGAGTAGGGGAAGGCACAAAACATACTTGTGCCATGAGAACAGAATGGACAAGGATTCTGGAGGGGAAGGAGGAGGCTGGGGGAGAGAAGGTCAAGAGTAGAATCAACTAAAACATATTGTATGCGAAAATGCCAGAACCAAAGATATATAAAGTTCTATGCAGACTAAAAACGTATCCTTAAAATATTTTCCTGGGGGCTGTGGAGATGGCTAAGTAGTTAAAGGTACTAGTTTGCAAAGTTTGATAGCCTGTGTTCAATTCTACAGTGCCCATGTAATGCCAAATGTACAAAGTGGCACACATGCATTTGGAGTTCCTTTGTAGTGGCAATGAGATCTTGGTGCATACATTCTCTCCTCTCTCATCTTTTTTTCTGTCTCTGTCAAACAAATCAATAAAAATATTTTCCTTGACCATCTTTATGGTCATCATAATTTTAGTTAGAGAAGAGAAGAATACACATAGATATTAGAAGCTATGATTCATATCAGAGAACATGCAGTTTTGGCCTTTTAAAATTTATGTAACTTGATATAATTAGTCTTTAAGAAAAGCAAAAAACAAATAAATAAAATAAAAAGAAAACAGGCTACAGATGTGGTTCAGTAGAGCATTTGCTGCCACCCTTGAGGCCCTGGTCTGATTTTGCTTCCTGGCTCCAACAAAAAAGAGAAATGAATATGAAAAATAAAAAGAAAAGGAGAGAAGAAAAGGATGATAATTTTGAATCTACAACCAATAATACATGTTTTGAATATGGAATCATAACTTAAAATGTCGAAGGCCTCAACTATGTATCATAGGCAAGCTAGGCTGGATATGAACCTTGAAAATCATCTATTTAAACCTGATTTACCTGCATAGCCAAGAATAACCTAAAAATTTGATATTAAGTGCACCTGAATTGAATCAATTGACTTCACTGAATACAGATATCAAAATACAGAGAGAACAAGGGGATTAGTAATATATCAGAAAGGAGACGATGATGTAGAGTATTTTGGGATTTTTACATCAGTATATATATTTTTTCACAGATCTATGAAGGTTTTTGCAACTCAAAGAGGACCAAAGACCAACAGGAATATCAATGTAACTATAAAAGCCCATTGAACACTCAGAGGTGCCAAAGCCATTTCCTATCATCACATATTTAGTTAGGAAACATCAGGCACTGCTAGGCACAGACTGGAGCCTACAGGAGATGGGCCCGAGCTGCCAGGAACAGCTAAGGACCCTCGGGCTACAGGAAGCCACACCCTCTCCAAGCTTGGCACATCTAAACATAGGCTTTGCCCATAGTCTTGTGACCTTTGGCCAGTTGCCTAGGAAACCTCTTATCAGTCAGCAGCCCATCCTTCTGCAATGCTCTTCTGGCCACTAGGTAGATACCTGACTCTTTCCCTATGTGCTTAAATGAATGTCCCTGGGCATTGGCTATCAACCTTTGAACCACCAATCTTCTGCTTATAAACCCATTTCCCTAAATGGAGCTACTCTTTGAAGTCGTCTCTCCACTGTACATCCCTTTGCTCTCACACTGCTTAAGACACTGCTCTCCATGGTTGCCGGGATGCCTTTGGAAAACCATGCCCCAAGGATCTAGGCACCCACAGGAAGAGCTAAATTTTCAAACGTCAAGTATCCTACCTATGTATCATGATGCTAATAGGAGCCATTACTGATTAAATATTTATTTATTTATTTTACAAACCAAGACTGCCAGCAATCCTTGAAGGGCTTACTGAAACACTCAGAGGAAGTCATGATGATAAATATATTAATTGCAGTGAAACTTTACATAGATTAACTCACATAGCAACATCTTATAAAATCTTGGGGCTGGAGGAATGCCTTAGCAGTTAAGGCATTTGCCTACAAAGCCAAAGAACCCAGGTTCTGTTCTCCAGGACCCACATTAGCCAGATGCACAAGGGGGTTCCCTCTTTCTCTGTCAAATAAATAAATAAATTAAATATTTTTTTTAAATCTCAGTAAACTACTGTAAATTGTAAAAAGTTTAACAAAGATAATAAAAATTAAGTTTTGGTTCTTATATATTCAAACTTTTATCTGACTAAGGATATGAATATCAGACAATATAAGCCCATTTGTCTTTCCCTCTCTGTTTCATATTTCCATTTATGAAAAGTCATGTTTAAATTCAAAGTACTATTTTTGTAAAAAAACAATTTACTTACAATTTTTTTATTTTATTTTATTTGCAAGATATAAAAATATGGGTATGCCATGGCCTTTTGTTACTGCAAATGAACTTCAAATGCATTTGCTTCTTTGTATGCCTGGCTTTACATGAGTATTGGGGAATTGAACCTTGACTGGAAGACTTGAAAACAGCTCACACCCAATGTTGAAGTCTTTTCTTCTAAGAAAGAAAGAAGACTGATCACTTTAAATCGATGTGAAGCTAATGAACCCTCCCAAGTACAGTCACACAGTTGGTCACTCCCCTGGAGTCCTTGCTCTTTTCAGTAACACAAGTCATTTACAAAACTATCAGATCTAGCAATTACCACATTTCAGTGTACTTCAGGGATGTTGATATACAATGACACCATTACTCTCAGCAAAGAAGGGCTTGGAGCATCATGTAATACAGGCATAAGTACGTACCATTTACGAATCATGTCGATAGAGCTCAAGTGTTAGCAGTGCTCCCTAGCACTTTAAATATAATTCCATGTAGTCCTCAGCATATCACTAAAAGCAGACATTATTCCTATAAAAATCAAGGAAATGAAAGTTTGTATCACAGTGGTTGATGCTACCTACACAAGACCTACATAATAGCAGGGAAAAAATGATGACATCAAAATAGAAGAAAGACTAGTTGGAAAAAAGGGAATGAATGGAGGATGGATTCAGGATGGAGCAAGAGAGGATAATAGGAACAGATTATGATCATGATATAGTCTCTATATGTATAGAGGTTGTCAATAAAAACATTTTAAAACATGAAGGAAATTTAAACTTATCATGAATTATAAAACCAGAATTTTAATTAAAATCAATTTGGGGCTAAAGAGATATGGCTAAGTGGATAAGGTGCTTGCCAATAAATACTAACAATAGGAGTTTGATTCCCCAGTACCCATGTAAAACCAGATGCAAAAAGTGGTACAGGAATATTGAGTTTGTTTGCAGTGGCAGAAGGCTCTGTTGTACCCATAATCTCTCTCTCTCTCTCTCTCTCTCTCTCTCTTTCACACACACACACACATACACAGAGAGAGAGAGAGAAATAAATAGAAGATTTTTAAAAAATGAGGGATGAAGAGATGGCTTAGCTGTTAAGGCTCTTACCTGCAAAGCGTAAGGACCCAGGTTAGATTCCCTGGTACCCACGTAAGCAAGATGTACAAGGTGGCATATGTGTCTGTAGTTTGTTTGCAGTGGCTGGAGGCCCTGACATGGTATGTCCATTCTCTCCCTCTCTACTATTTCTCTCTCTCTTTCTCTGTCATATAGAAATAAATAAAATTATATTTTTTTAATTTGAAAATTCAATTTGGTATTTGGTTCAAACTTCTGATATGTGATCAGCATATTACTTATTTTGAAAGTGATGAACTGAAAAAGATCTTCTAATACATTTCAAAAGAAGCTGAGTATAGACATAAATATGAATGCATAATGGTCTACAATTCTGACTGAAATGCTTCCCATTGGCTGAAACAACCTTATAGGACCCATCATCAGTATATTGCTTGCTTATCCGCAGGCTAGAAGTATTGAATCTATTCTTAGTAACAATAATCTTATCAAATCAATATCCTTTTAGCCATTGTACAAAAGCAAACTTGAATTCTGTTTTGTTTTGTTTTTCGAAGTAGGGTTTCACTCTAGCTCAGGCGGACCTGGAATCCACTATGTAGTCTCAGGGTGGCCTCGAATTCATGGCAATCCTCCTACCTCTGCCTCCCGAGTGCTGGAATTAAAGGCATGTCCAGCTTAAATATTTTTTTAATATTTTATTTTTATTTATTCATTTGAGAGAGATAGAGCGAGAGAGAGAGAGAGAGAAAGGAAATGGATTTTCCAGACCTCCAGGGCCTCCAGCCACTGCAAATGAAATCCAGATGCATGTACCATCTTGTGCATCTGGCTTATGTGGATCTCCGGGAATTGAACCTGGGCCACTTACCTTTGCAGGGAAGTGCCTTAACTGCTATGCCTTCTCTCCAGCTTACAAAAGCAAACTTTTAAAGGATGAACGGTTGAATAGTATGCTTCAAGGGAGTAGCAGACTGAATAGTGACTGGAGTATTGTCTGTCCTAAAACACAGTTGTTTGTGTTTATTTGTTTGGGTGTTTATTTTGTTTTTATTCTTCTTTTTTTTCTGAGAAAGGGTATCACTGTAGTCAGCATCACCTGGAACTCACTCTGTAGCTCTAGGCTGGCATCTAACTCACTGTGATTCTTCCACCTCAGCCTCTAGAATGCTGGGATTAAAGACATGAGCAAATGCACCCAGCCTCCAAAACATTTTTGCAGAAAAAGATGTAATGTCTTATTTTTGTACTGAACCTGCTTAAAGTTATATTGACACTAGTTTCATGTGATTCCTTTAAAATGACAACAATGACTGGAGATGCTCTGAAGTGAAGGGTTCTTCACAGAACCCAATCTCTAGCTCTCATTTCATAACTTGTAACCAAAACATCAAAATCTACCCACTTCACATACTGATTTATCCAAAGATACCTAGAAGGATAAGAAATTTACTAAGAGTTTATAAAGAGTTATTAATTGGGAATCCCTCTTTTCCAAGACCTTGTCATATCAGACTGTTTTATAATCTGACTCAGTGACATCTGTTTCTATCTGTATGCTGTATTTTGTGTTAGGTTTGTATCAATACAGTAGTTGACTGATTTTGAGAGGAAAAATAATAGTTCGGAATCAGAAATTAAGTTTGTATGTGAAAAAGTGAAGGAGCCAAAAGAATACAAAAAATAAGGTCTGCTACCATGACACAAATTAATCATTTTTTCATATTAAGATATCCATAGGTGGGCTGGGGAGATGACTTAGTGGTTAAGGCACTTGTCTGAAAAACCTAAAGACCCATGTTCCACTCTCCAGATATCACATAAGCCAAACACACAAAGGTGAAGCAAGCACAAGATTGCACATGCCCACTGGGTGGCACAAGCATCTGGAGTTCAATTACAGTGGCTGAGGCCTTGGCATGACAACTTGCTCTCTCTAAAATAAAAGAAAGAAAAAAGATATGCATTGGTTAGAAAGGAAAATTTACATACTTTATACTTCTTAAATTCCCCAGACTAAAATTAGATTTGTGAGAAAATTCATGTCACTGTGATTTCTGCTTTTTCAGCAGTAGTACCCCCAAAGACTCTGATTTTTAAAAATGTTAAACAAAATTTGACGTGTTATCATAGTAAGGTAGAGGTTTATGGCAGATTTGATCATGTGTAAAGTCTAATATATGATGTAATTATTAAATTACAAATAAATGGAAAAGATTATAGCCACAGAGACAACTTAAGAACCTAGGAAACATGTCACAGTTGAACTATATGTAGAAGTGACCCAGAAGTTGAACCTCAATCTTACAGTGCCCCTCTGTCTAGTACCTACTTATAGTGAAAATCCCTTTTCCCACATTGCCCAGAATCTATATCTTGAACGATGGCTGATTTAAGATGACAGGGCTGAAACAATCAGAATAGACCCACCCATCATCTCAAAGACGTTTCAAAAATCTCTGAGTTAATGCTAAAAGAAATCAATACTCATCTAAATTAGCTTCTAGCAGTCAAATTTGATCCTTGGATCAATAAAATAACATTGCTCATAATGAAAATGAAGGTGAAAACTGGAGCATAGTGAGTCTATAAGAGGGTATGGACATATAGTGTCAAAATGAGAAGTTGTAAAGTGTATAGTAAGCATTAAGCAAAGACTAAGGAGAACATGATAGGGTATGTTGTTCTTCATTCCTTTGAATGTATAGCATAAGATGGGATGCTCATTTTTATAAGTATATATTAGTTTTAGAAATAAACATGCAAGCCAGGTATGTTGTCTCACAACTTTAATCCTAGCACTTAAGGGGCTAAAGTAGGATTTCTGTGAGTTCAAGGCCAGCCTAGCCTCCAGAGTGAGTTCTAAGTAAGCCTGGCTAGGGTGAGAGACTGCCTCAAAAACAAACAAATAAAAACTTACAAAAAGAAACAATAATCTGAAATATGTTACTAATCAATTCAATACAAGAATGATCATAAAGATCAATGAGTAGACTGGGAGCACAGCAAGACTAGCCACTATAGTAAGGACAGAATGAACTAGTCAATAGCAGCAAACACAAAAAGAATAAACAAATTTAATGAGAGGACATGGAAAAAAGCATTGCCTACTAATAATGATAGTAACAGTAATGCTCCTTATTATTACAACAGTAATAACATTCTGCTATGTTCTAATGCTTTGAGTAGCTAATTCATACACTCTTTCTAATAGCCATGTGAAGTAGGTATTATTACTATTTATATTTTCCAGGTAAAGATGGAGATCCAGAGCTTGTGCTTATGGTCGCACACTAAGGTCACACATTATGAAGCTAACATTTAACTATTGGCAGTTTGACTCTGAGGTTAATCCTTTACAAAGTTAGCACCCTACAGGGGCTTTGTGGAATTGATACCTACTCAAACTTCCTCCAGCCTTCCAAGAAAGCCAGGCCTTTAATATTCCTAGAAATAACAATTATTTTATGGAGTTACAGTACATATTATTTAGTAACCAAATTTGATGTTTAAAAAAAATCATCTTATTAAAAACAAAGAAGTATCAAAGTTAAAAAAATATGAAAAGCATAGACTTAATATCCATATTGATAAAACAAGCCAACTTCAGTGAATTACAGAATCATGCATACTACCCAAATTAGTATTATCTTGAGAGAAATAATCAAGAATCAATTAATGTTTTTAACAGTCTTATTGTCATATGATTCATGTTTTTTGTTTTGTTTTTTTGAGATAGAGTTTCACTCTGGCCCAGGCTGACCTAAAATTAACTATGTAGTCTCAGAGTGGCCTTGAACTCATGGCTATCCTCCTACCTCTGCCTCCCTAGTGGTAGGATTAAAGGTGTGCGCCATCATGCCCAGCATGATTTACTTTGTTAAAGTACACATTGTGATGGCTGTTAGTATATTCACAAGTTTACAGCCATCACCACATTTATCATTTTTATCCCTACAGGAAAGAATCGATTCATCTTTTATTCAGTATACAGATCCTCAGAGTTCTGAGAAAGTGTGATTTGGGTTATAGAGCCACAAACATTCAGAAGGAATCAAAAATGATATCGCTGAATTTCTAGGAAGCTATCAAAATACAAGTGAAATAATATAAGATACAAACACAGAACAGATAAAAGCAAGAAATACAATAGGCCCACGTGAGGAAGGAGCATGTACTAAACTTAATGACTTTTGCAATCATGCTTATCTATCTAATGTTCAAGGATTTCAAGAGTTCATAATGACGACAGATAATTACATAATGGATATAGTTAAGTTTATATGTTTAGATCCTTAAGAATACTTTTGCAGTCTTTTATAATCTCAGATGAATAAATTTTAAATTAAAATATTCTATGTATTCCAGTACATACACATACTCCCTCACATACTAGGGTTTCTACAAATATGGCTGCTTGCCATCTTATAAGAAACATGTAGCTATATTAACATGAACCATAATTTTATAAATTGTATTTGAACTACCTACTTTAGGATTCTGAACATTCAGAAGCACATACATATGTACTTTACTTATTTATGAGAAGTTATTCTTGTGTATTGGTTATTTTACAAAATTAGTTATAGGGATTTATAAAATGAGAGACATTTAAACAGTAATCAGTTAATGGAAGCATAGTTATATGTAGGAAGCAAAGAGAAAGATATTATAAAGTATAGTCTCATTGTTAACTTCAGTAAGCCTGTCACTAAGAATTCTGTGAAAATTCACAGCTCTCCATTCTATTCCTGCTCTGATTTCAATCTTCCTTAATCTTCCAGCTGTGAATCACCTCCTGGCCTCTTATAAATCCCAGGAGGATCCTATCTCACTCTGTCTCCATCTGAATAGCTCCTTTTTATACCATGGCATTTATGATCAGCTGTGGAGACAATTTCTTGCAGTCTAGACTTTGTACATAGAATTTTTGTCTGCCTTATCTCTATGTCTAGGTCTGTACACTACTAGAATTTTAGTAAGCTTGTCCTCCCTTTGTATACATACTAGGCTATCTATAATCTATAATATATATACATACATACATACATATATATATATGTATATATATATATATATATATATATATATATATATATATATATGTATATTCCTATGATTTATCCACTATAGAATTAGAGTGTGTTTATATAATACTGCATATTTAGAAGGAAAATAACAACTTCTGAATATATACAGATTTTAATTTCTATAGTGCATGATACTATTCAAGGGGCTTTACAAACATTGATTCATTTCATTCTTCTACCAGGAATTATCATAATTTCCACTTTACAAATGAGAGAGCTTAGGTGCAGTGAAATTGATGAAATAAAAATCCTGCACTGGAGATAGATTTTTACAGATAAAATGAAAATTTAATTGGTTTAAATTTTTTTTCTTTTTTCTTTTTTTCCTTTTTTTTTTTACTTACTTTTCTATTCTGCAAGTACAGGCAGTTTGGAACCATTATTAGGCTCATCCATGACCTAACCCCTCCCCATTGGCCCCTCCTTGTTGAAGTGTATGGGTCGTGCATTGTGGGGTTAGCTCACAGTTAATGGTATGATAAATGTCTCTGTATATCATGACCCAACATGTGGCTCTGACATTTTTTCAGCCCCCTCTTCCATAAAATTTCCTTGAGCCATGTTGGGTTCATTTTTGGTCTGCTTCAGTGATGAGGTGTTGGGGGCCTCTGGAGCTCTGGCTCTCTAATTTGGTTGGCATTGATTTTTCTCTGTGTTGGTCTCCTTCCCCCTTGTGCTGGTATCCGGTTCATCAGGGAATCAGCACCCTTGCTTGTTTCGCTAATTTTCCTTAGTTTCAGCCAGGGCCCTTTGGTGGTATGATGGGGTGGCTCTCTCCTTAGGATCTGCATCTATCTGAAATATAGAAGCAGATTCTCCAACAAAGAGTAAGTTAGCACCAGGTCAAATGCGATAACCCTTACTTTTTTTATAGAGGGTTTAATAGGTATAGGCCCTCTTGTACCCCGTGGTAATGGTAACTTGATATTGCAGAGTGGGCTTATGTTTGGATAGGGTTCTGACTTGTTTCCCAGTTCCAGCTATGGGTCTGGTACCACTGAGGGGATCAGTTAGCCAAATCAAGAGCAGTTGGTTCCCCACAATTGCTGCGTGCCACTATTGCACTTGTGTGAGCATCACAACAGGTTATTTGTTGCTAAGTAGGTTGGACCATGAGCTGCGTGGACAGATATTGGTCGTTTCACCCAGGCGCCCATGTAGCACCTTCTGGCACTAGACATGCTGACTGTCTGGGGAATGACTCTCTCCTGGCTTCCAGCCATACCATTCCATTTTTCATGTCAGCTACATATGGTGTCTTCAGCAATAGGGTCTTACCACTTACCTTTGGTGGGTCATCAAGTACTCTGACAGAAATATATCATTCCTTTTGGAATCATTGTAAGTTTCTCTGATCAAAAGTTCATTGTGGGTGATAGGCCCATGTGGGTATTGGGTATTACAGGTCAATGCTCCCTGAGAAAATGAGGGAAAAAGGTAACTGATATATAGGAGTTAGAGAGGTGAGAAAGAGAGAGAGGGAGATGGAGAGGGAGGGAGGGAAAATGTAGAGGATTTAGGTTAGTCTTGATGCTACCATCTCCAGTGTCTTGTGGTTCAGGTGTTTCCTGTAAGGGCCTGGTGAAGGTTCAGCCATTAGGTCTGCCTTTTAGAAAGTAGAATTTTTGGTATCATTGCTGTTTGTGTCTAGATTAGTGTTTCCCACCCATTTGATGCCCTCCTCTCCCTCCCCATCCCTCCTAGTGTCTAGTCCATGAAACACTTGCTGGGTATGTAAGGTATATTGGGTAAATTCAGGTTAGGTGTTGTAGATGAGTGAGACTATGTGGCAATTTTTTTTTTTTTTTCTGTGATTGGGTAAGTTCATTGAGAATGATCTGTTCCAGGTTCAACCATTTTTCCTCAAATTTCTTTGTGTCATTTTTTCTTACTGCTGTATAGAATTCCATTGTGCAGATAAACCACATCTTAGTTATCCATTCTTCTAGTGATGGACATCTGGGTTGATTCCAGCTCTTAGCTATTATGAATTGAGCCACTAAAAACATGGTTGAGCAAACCTCTCTGGCCTGTGGTTTGAACATTTCAGGGTAGATGCCCAGTAAGGGAATAACGGGGTCTGTTGGTATTTCTATAATCAGCTTTTTCAGGAGTCTCCATATTGCTTTCCAAAGTGGTTGTATGATCCTAAATTCCCACCAACAGTGGATGAGTGTTCCTGCTTCTCCACATCCTCGCCAGCATTTATTTTCGTTTGATTTTTTGATGTTTGCTATCCTTATTGGGGTAAGGTGGAATCTCATACTTGTTTTAATTTGCATTTCTCTGGTGATTAGGGCTGATGAACATTTTCTTAAGTGTGTATTTGCCATTTGTATTTCTTCCTCTGTGAACTGCCTGTTCATCTCTTTGCCCCATTTTGTGAGTGGGTTGTTTGATTTCTTCCTGTTTAGATTTTTGAGTTCTTTGTAGATTCTAGAGATTAGGCCTCTATCAGTTGGATAAGCTGCAAATATTTTCTCCCATTATGTGGGTAATCTATTGGCTTTGCTTATTGTATGCTTGTCTTAAAGAAACTCTTCAGTTTCATATGATCACATTGGTTGAGTAGCTGTTTAAGATTGTGAGCTACTGGGGTTTAGTTCAGGAAGTCTTTTTCCATTCCTATATCATGGAAAGTAATTCCTAAATTTTCTTCCAGTAGTAGTCGAGTTTCTGGTCTTATATTGAGGTCTTTGATCCATTTGGATTTGAGTGTAGTGCATGGTGAAATGTGTGGATCAAGTTTCCGTGCCATTGGGATTTTTGGTGGGTCTCTTGTTGTTGATTTCTAGCAATATAGCATTGTGATCTGATATCATGCATGGAATTATGTCAATTTTCCTAAATATGTGGAGGCAGTCTTTGTGACCCAGTATATGGTCTATTTTAGAAAATGTTCCATGAGCTGCTGAGAAGAATGTGTAGTCTGTGGATTTGGGTTGGAAAGTTCTGTAGATGTCAATTAGGTCTAAGTGATCTGTTGTTGAGATTCTGTTTGGATGATCTGTCTATTACTGATAATGGTGTATTTATGTCTCCAGCTATGGTGGCGTTGGTGGTTATTTCTGTTTTGTTGTCAAGTAGGTTTTGTTTTATGAACTGTGGTGTCCCTGTGTTTGGTGTATGCATATTTATGATTGTAATATCTTCTTGATAAGTAGGAAGTGCCCTTCTTTGTTTTTTTTGATTATTTTTGGTTTGAAGTCTATTTTATCTGATATTAATATAGCTGCACCTGCTTGTTTCTTATTCCCATTTGCTTGGAATATTGTCTTCCACCTCTTTACCCTGAGGAGGTGTCTGTCTTTAGTGGTGAGGTGGTTTCTTGGAGGAACAGATTGAGGGTTGTAATATTTTGATCCATCCTGTTAGCTTGTGTCTCTTGATGGATGAATTAAGGCCATTAATATTTAGCATAATGACTGTGAGATTTGATTTGATCCCTGCTATATTGTGTTGGTAGATGTGTGTTGGTGTTTTCATGGGCTTTGAAGTTTTTTGTGTCTAGTCTGAGTTTGGTTGCTGTGGTCTGCTTCTTGTAGGCATTTCAGTTTGGTTATTCATTCCTTCTTTCTGGAGAATTTCCTGACATACTCTCTGTAGGTTTGGTTTTGTGTTCATATAATTCTAAAGCGGAGTTTTGTCATGGAAGGTTTTTCTTTCACCATTATTATGAGGGATACTTTTGCCGGGTAGAGTAGTTTGGGTTGGAATCCAGAGGTTCTTAGACTTTTTAGAGTTTCACTCCAGGCCCTTCTAGCTTTTAGGGTTTCCATTGAGAAGTCTGAAGTAATTCTGATGGGGTTACCTTTGAAAGTGGTGCACTGTTTTTCCCTAGCTGCTTTTAGGATTTTCTCTTTGGTGTCTATGTTTAGAGTCTTAATGATAATATGTCTTGGAGAGTTTCTCCTTTGGTCCAGTCTGTTTGGAGTTCTGTTGTCTTCTTGTATCTTGATGAGCCTTTCTTTTAAGAGACTGGGGATATTTTCTTCAATTATTTTGTTAACTAAGTTCTCCATGCCTTTTTTTTGAAATTCTTCTCATTCTGTTATTCCAATGAATCTGATATTAGGACGTTTAAGTATATCCCACAATTCCCTCCTGTTCTGTTTGCAGGAACTTTTGAACTTACTGAAGTTTTTTAAGTCTCAATCTTTTTCTTCTATCTTGTCTTCCAGATCAGAGCTTCTATTCTCCACTTCGCTGACTCTATTCTTGAGAGCCTCTAGAGAATTTTGGACATGTTCAATTATGTTTGCATTTTCTACTACTTTTCTATATATCATTCCCATTGCTCTGCCAAGTTCCCTTTTCATATCATTTTCTGATTTTCTTGATGATTCTTGGAATTCATCCTTACATTTCTTTATGTCTTCTTTTAGTATGGCCAGCTGATTTTTAAGGTCCTCTTTTTTTTTTTTTTTTTTGCACTCTCCCTCAAATCCATTAATTCTCTTTGAAGTCCTTCCAGTGTCTTATCAATTTGTTCTAGCTTAGTGATGGTAGCATCCACACAATTGTTGGTCCTTTGTTGTTTTCCTGCAAGTTCTATCAGTAGGTTGGTCAGGGTTGCATTGCTCATAGCTTCAATTTGATGTTCTGATCCAGATGGTTCTATGTTTTGGTTAGATGTATTATTCATTATAGGACTAGGTGATCTAACTGGATTTTCTTGCATTTGATTTTTCATGTCATTTCTTTTGCGCTGTGTTCTGCCCATGACAGTGTATTGGCATGTAGGTGGGTGGATCAGCATGTGCTCTAGTGCAATGGGAATCTGAGGCAGGCTGGGGCAGTTGCCAAAGCAGCCTGGCCTTTGGCTCCCACTTGCCAGAGCCACCTATCTACTGCCTGACAGGGGCGCCAAATTTGCCTGAATTTTCCAGTGGTAATACACCAAAGCTGCCTGTGTTTGAGCTTGGAGGGGGACTGAGGTACCAAGGGCTGAAGCAGCCCAAACTCTGATTGGGAACACTGGGACCCAGAACCAGTCTGTGCTCCCCCGTCTCAGGATAATGGGGGCTGGCAAGGAAGGCACCTGAATTGGTGCAAGACAGAGACACAGTCTGGGTTTGTGTGGCAGTTGGTGTGGGATTGGACTCACTGAATGTGCAGTGGCAGGAACAGTAATGTGGGCAAATGTGCAGAGCAATTTAAGCTTCCACAGTGGTGGTGGGCCCATGGCCCGGTGCAGCTGTGGGGAGCAGCAGCAGTGGGGTGCAGGACAGGGCATTGCAGTGGTGCGAGGGACTGCAGGGGGTGTGGAAAGGGGCCCAGAACTGTGTGCGGGATGGCAGTGGGGCACAGGATAAAGCACGGGATGTCCACGGGACAAGGGATGGGACACAGGATGGGGGCCGGATACGAGACAGGGTGCAGGACTATGCGTAGGAGGGCGATGAGGTGTGGGACAGGATGGAAGGCAGTGGGGCGTGGGATGGGGTGCAGACAGTGATGGGGCGCAGGATAGGGCACAGGATGGCAGGAGGGCACAACAGCTATTTGGTGAATGGGTGGTCTACAAGCCCACGAGGGGATCCACGATTCCCTGATTTCTCCCCTTCTGAGTCCCCCGCTGACAAGAAGACCCAGAAAACCCTTAATTTCTTGCCTTTTCTTCCCCAGGATTTGCAGGGCAGCTAGGCAGTGGCCATCTTGGCCAGAAATCCTGGTTTAAAAAATTTTAAGTAGGGGCTAGAGGGATGGTTTAGCAGTTAAGTCAATTACCTGCAAAGCCAAAGAACCCTGGTTTTATTCTCCAGTACCCACATTAGCCAAATGCACAAGTGGGCACGTGCATCTGGAATTCATTCGCAGTGGCTGGTGGCCCTGATACTCACTCACTCACTCTCTCTCTTCCTCTGTCAAGTAAATAAATAAATAAAATAAAAAAGTAGAACTGGAATGGTCTCTAAAATTCTGGGGTTTTGTTTTGTTTGTTTGTTTGTTTGTTTGTTTGTTTGTTTGTTTTTGATTTTGGTTTTTTGAGGTAGGGTTTCACTTTGGCTAAGGCTGACCTAGACTTTACTATGTAGCCTCAGGATGACCTTGAACTCATGGCAATCCTCCTACTTTTGCTTCCCAAGTTCTGGGACTCAAGGCAAGTGCCTATCACCACACCCAGCAGGCTTCTGGTTTTACAAAATGGTTAGCCCCCAATTCCCACCATCCAGTTTCCCTAATACATCTGTACTTGTAGTCTGTTCTGAATTCAAGCACTTCTATGATTAATAATCTCCTTATCTTAATTGATGTAGAGGTTAAATTCAGTAAACACTTGATGGTAGAAACAGAAATTAGTATTTTCATTAGAATGGAAATATATTCGTTTATTAAAATCTGTAGAAAATATATGGAGTCCACTTTCTATATCAATACCGCTGGTAAATAGTTCTATAATATGATAGAATACGTAAATCAAGGTAACAAACTAGTCAGTAAAATATACCTTTTCACTTATGCTAAGCATACTTCCAAGGGTTTTAGGAAATATTTTGAGTCAGATAAATAAAAAGGTAAATGCTTTAGCTAACATTTATGTTTTTTTTATTTATTTTATTTTTTTTAATTTTTATTAACATTTTCCATGATTATAAAATATATCCCATGGTAATTCCCTCCCTCCCCACCCCCACACTTTCCCATTTGAAATTCCATTCTCCATCATATTACCTCCCCGTTACAATCATTGTAATTACATATATACAATATCAACCTATTAAGTATCCTCCTCCCTTCCTTTCTCCACCCTTTATGTCTCCTTTTCAACTAACTGGCCTCTGCTACTAAGTATTTTCATTCTCACACAGAAGCCCAGTCATCTGTAGCTAGGATCCACATATGAGAGAGAACATGTGGCGCTTGGCTTTCTGGGCCTGGGTTACCTCACTTAGTATACTTTCCAGGTCCATCCATTTTTCTCAAATTTCATAACTTCATTTTTCTTTACCGCTGAGTAGAACTCCATTGTATAAATATACCACATCTTCATTATCCACTCATCTGTTGAGGGACATCTAGGCTGGTTCCATTTCCCAGCTATTATAAATTGAGCAGCAATAAACATGGTTGAGCATGTACTTCTAAGGAAATGAGATGAGTCCTTTGGATATATGCCTACGAGTGCTATAGCTGGGTCATATGGTAGATCAATCTCTAGCTGTTTTAGGAACCTCCACACTGTTTTCCACAATGGCTGGACCAGATTGCATTCCCACCAGCAGTGCAGAAGGGTTCCTTTTTTTCCACATCCCTGCCAACATTTATGATCATTTGTTTTCATGATGGTGGCCAATCTGACAGGAGTGAGATGGAATCTCAATGTACTTTTAATCTGCATTTCCCTGATGACTAGTGACGTAGAACATTTTTTTAGATGCTTATATGCCATTCGTATTTCTTCCTTTGAGAACTCTCTATTTAGCTCCATAGCCCATTTTTTGATTGGCTTGTTTGATTCCTTATTATTTAACTTTTTGAGTTCTTTGTATATCCTAGATATTAATCCTCTATCAGATATATAGCTGGCGAAGATTTTTTCCCATTCTGTAGGTTGCCTCTTTGCTTTTTTCACTGTGTCCTTTGCGGTGCAAAATCTTTGTAATTTCATTAGGTCCCAGTGGTTATCTGTGGTTTTATTGCCTGAGCAATTGGGGTTGTATTCAGAAAGTCTTTGCCAAGACCAATATGTTGAACGGTTTCCCCTACTTTTTCCTCTAGTAGTTTCAAAGTTTCCGGTCTGATGTTAAGGTTTTTAATCCATTTAGACCTAATTCTTGTGCATGGCGAGAGAGAAGAATGTATTTTCATCCTTCTGCAGATATTTACCCAGTTTTCAAAACACCATTTGCTGAAGAGGCTGTCTCTTCTCCAATGTGTATTTTTGGCATTTTTATCGAATATCAGGTGGCTATACCTACTTGGGCTTACATCTGGGTCCTCTATTCTGTTCCACTGATCTACATGTCTGTTTTTGTGCCAGTACCACGCTGTTTTTGTTACTATGGCTCTGTAGTATAGGTTAAAATCAGGTATGGTGATACCACCAGCCTCTTTTTTGTTGCTCAGTATTATTTTAGATATTCAAGGTTTTTTGTGATTCCAAATGAATTTTTGGATTGTTTTTTCTATTTCCATGAAGAAAGCCTTTGGAATTTTGATAGGGATTGCATTAAATGTGTAGATTGCTTTAGGTAAGATTGCCATTTTCACGATATTGATTCTTCCAATCCAGGAACAAGGGATGTTTCTCCACTTTCTAGTGTCTTCTGCAATTTCTCGCTTGAGTGTTTTAAAGTTCTCATTGTATAGATTCTTTACTTCCTTGGTTAGGTTTATTCCAAGATATTTTATTTTTTTTTGATGCAATTGTGAATGGGAGTGATTCTCTGATTTCATCCTCTGTGTGTTTGTTGTTAGCATATATGAAGGCTACTGATTTCTGTGTATTTATTTTGTATCCTGCTACATTGCTGTAGGTTTTGATCAGCTCTAACAGCTTGCTAGTAGACTCTTTAGGGTCCTTTATGTATAGAATCATGTCATCTGCAAATAATGATAACTTGATTTCTTCCTTTCCAATTTGTATCCCTTTTATGTGTGTCTCTTGTCTTATTGCTATGGCTAAGACTTCCAAAACTATATTAAATAAAAGCAGGGACAGTGGACACCCTTGTCTTGTTCCTGATTTTAGTGGAAAAGCTTCCAGTTTTTCCCCATTTAGTAATATGTTGGCTGTAGGCTTGTCATAAATAGCCTTTATTATATTGAGATATGTTCCTTCTATTCCCAATCTCTGTAGGACTTTTATCATGAAGGGATGTTGGATTTTGTCAAATGCTTTCACTGCATCTAATGAGATGATCATGTGATTTTTGTCCTTCAACCCATTTATGTAATGTATTACATTTATAGATTTGCTTATGTTGAACCATCCCTGCATCTCTGGGATAAAGCCTACTTGGTCAGGGTGAATGATCTTTTTGATATACTCTTGTATTCTGTTTGCCAATATTTTGTTGAGAATTTTTGCATCTATGTTCATGAGGGAGATTGGTCTGTAATTTTCTTTTTTTGTTCTATCTTTGCCTGGTTTTGGTATCAGGGTGATGCTGGCCTCATAGAAGGAGTTTGGTAGAATTCCTTTTTTTTCTATTTCCAGGAAAAGCTTAAGAAGCAATGGTGTTAACTCTTCCTTAAAAGTCTGGTAAAATTCAGCAGTGAATCCATCTGGGCCTGGGCTTTTTTTAGTTGGGAGATTATTGATAACTGTTCGGATCTCCATGTTTGTTATAGGTCTATTTAAGTGATTAATCTCATTTTGATTTAATTTAGGTAGGTCATATAGATCAAGGAAATCATCCATTTCTTTCAGATTTTCATACTTTGTGGAGTATATGCTTTTATAGTATGTCCCTATGATTTTTTGAATTTCTCTGGAATCTGTTGTGATGTTACCTTGTTCATCTCTGATTTTATTAATTTGTGTCTCTTCTCTCTTTCTTTTGGTCAGATTTGCTAAGGGTTTATCAATCTTGCTTATCCTTTCAAAGAACCAACTCTTTGTTTCATTAATTCTTTGGATTGTTCTTTTTGTTTCTATTTCATTAATTTCTGCCCTAATCTTTATTATTTCTTCCCGTCTACTGATTTTTGGTTTGCCTTGTTCTTCTTTTTCCAAGGCTTTAAGGCGAAGCATTAGGTCATTTACTTGCGACCTTTCTAATTTCTTAATATAGGCACTTAAGGCTATAAATTTACCTCTTAGAACTGCCTTCATTGTGTCCCAGAGATTTTGGTATGTTGTGTTCTCATTATCATTTGACTCTATAAATTTTTTGATTTCCTTTTTGATTTCTTCATTGACCCACTCATCATTTAGTAGTGTATTGTTTAGTTTCCATGATTTTGTGTATGCTCTATAGCCTTTCTTGCTACTGATTTGTAGTTTAATTCCATTGTGGTCAGATAGAATGCAAGGAATTATTTCAATTTTCCTGAATTTGTTAAGATTTGCTTTGTGTCCTAATATATGATCTATTTTAGGGAATGTTCCATGTGCTGCTGAAAAGAATGTATATTCTGCAGCCTTTGGATGAAATGTCCTGTATATATCTGTTAGGTCCATTCCTTCTATGACCTCATTTAGTCCAGATGCCTCTCTGTTTATTCTTTCCCTGGATGACCTGTCAATTGATGAGAATGGGGTGTTAAAGTCACCCAACACCACTGTTTTTGGTGTTATGTGTGACTTTAGTTCTAATAGTGTTTGTTTGACGAATTTGGGAGCCCCCATGTTAGGTGCATGTATGTTTAGGATTGTAATGTCCTCCTGTTGGAGTGTGCCCTTAATCAATATAAAGTGACCTTCATTATCTTTCTTGACTAACGTCGGACTAAAGTCTACCCTGTCTGATATTAGGATAGCAACCCCTGCTTGTTTTCTAGGCCCATTTGCTTGAAACACCGTCTTCCAACCTTTCACCCTAAGATAATGTCTATCCTTTGTAGAAAGGTGAGTTTCTTGGAGACAACAAATTGTAGGATCCTGCTTTTTAACCCAGTCTGCAAATCTATGTCTTTTCATTGGGGCATTGAGGCTGTTGATATTAAGAGATATTATTGAAAGGTGTGTATTTATGTTTGCCATTTGTGTGTGTGTGTGTGTGTGTTTCTGGTTCTACCTGTGCTCTCTTCTGTTAACTGGTATTTGAGTGTAGCTTGTTTTTTCTAGGTTCCTTATATGTGTGCTTTTCCTTTTGTTCAGCATGGAGGATTCTATCAAGTATTTTCTGTAGAGCTGGTTTTGTCTTCAAATACTCCTTTAACCTGCTTTTGTCATGGAATGTCTTTATTTCTCCATCTATTTGAATGGATAACTTTGCAGGATAAAGTAACCTTGGTTGACAGTTGTTATCTTTCAGAACTTGGAATATATCACTCCAAGCCCTTCTGGCTTTAAAAGTTTGTGTTGAATAATCTGCTGTAATCCTGATGGGCTTGCTTTTGTAGGTAACTTGATTTTTCTCTCTAACTGCTTTCAATATTTTTTCTTTGGTTTGTGTGTTTGGAAGTTTGAGTATAATGTGGCCAGGAGAGGTTCTTTCTGGGTTTTGTCTGGCTGGGGTTCTAAAGGCTTCCTGTATCTGTATTGGCACCTCTTTCCCAATTTGGGGGAAATTTTCCTCTATGATTTTGTTGAAGATGCCTACTATGCCTCTGGAGTGGAGTTCTTCTCCTTCTACTATGCCCTGAATTCTTATATTGGATCTTTTCATAGTGTCCCAAATATCTTGAAATTCCCACTCATACTTTTCTATAAGCTTGTCTTTCTCTTTGTTGGACTGCATTAGGTCTGCCACCTGATCTTCTAGCTTAGATATTCTGTCCTCTCCCTCATCCATCCTACTGGTGAGATTTTCTACAGAGTTTTTTATTTCATTAACTGTGTTCTTCATTGCTAGTAATTCTGACTGGTTTTTCTTTATTATTTCTATTTCCCTATTTATGTCTTGTATTGCCTTCTTTCTTTCATTAAATTGGTGTCCTGCCTCTTCTTTGATTCCTTTGATTTCCTCTTTGATTGTTTTCATGTGTTCTTTGACCTCTTTGAACATATTTATAATTATTCTTTTGAACTCTTTCTCAGGCATTTCCTCTAACTCTTTCTCACTGGAGGACATTTCTGATGCATTAATACTTTTAGGTGGAATTATATCGTCTTGCTTTTTAGTGTTTCTTGTGTTATAATGTATATATTTTTGCATCTTGGATTAAGTTAATGCTTGGATTTTCTAGCTAGCTGTGTATTCTTAGCTGTATCAATTGATTTGATGTAATATATTTTCAGGGTAGGACCTTAAGGTATTAGGTGTGGCTCTTAAGGCTCTCAGATTATCTACAAAGATGTTCTTAGGGGTTGAGTTTCCCTGCTATAGGAGTATTCAAGCAGGCTGTGTGGAATAAAATATAGGTAGATTCTAAAATTTAACTAAACACTGTACACATTCAATCACAAAACAGCCCCGAGTATGTATGCAAGAGTAGTTATTATAATGACCAGATCCTCTATCAACAAAGAGGTTAATATTTCTGGTCTATTGAGGGATCCAAGTCAGCTTGTGACCAAGTGAGACCCTTCCCTGGTGCAATCCCAGTTACCTTGGGTGATTTTGGTCTCATCAAGTTGCTGCCTGGGTCGTCGGGCTGCTGTTCTGTTTTCTGGAGCTAGGCACTTGCTTTTCCTACGGGGCAAACTGAGCCGCTGCTGCTGCCTCTGCTGCTGCTGTAGCTGCCACTGCTGGAGTCACCACTGCTGCTGAAGCTGCTGCTGCTGTGTCCACTGCCGCTGCTCCCCCTGAAGCTGTTGCGGGATCTGCCGCTGCTGCCGCTCCTGGGTCTGCTGCTGCTGGGGCCGCTGGTACCGGTGCTGGAGCCGCTGATGTTGCTCCCGAACTCTGCTCTTGCTTGGGTCCCGTTGTCAGCCCAAGTTGGCATGGCCGGGTCCCGGGCCGCTGCTCTGTTCGCCGGAGCTGGGTTCAGGCGGTGGGGGAGGGGAGGGAGCCGCAGCTGCTCTGGTTGTCTCGCTGCTCCACGTGTTCTTCTACCTCGCGGTCTGCTCCTCCGTTGCTCACTACCGCTCTCCCCTCATGTTTCCGAGTTGCGGAGAGCGCGGTGTGAGGGGAAAATCCCGCACCTGGCTTTTCCTGCGGCTCAAGCCGAGTCTGGCAGTTTTCTGCTGCGCCGCGGCTGCGGCGGTTGGCCGAGCTGCCAGAGCCACTTTTCCCGCCTGTGCAGGCTCTGGGTGCTCTATAACTCTTCTACTACTCTGCTGCCGCTTCAATTTCCTATACACCTCACTTTTTAGTAAAAGTGTGTATTTTGCTGAGTTTTATTGGTCTTTTTCCTACCTAGGCTGTTTTGGCGTGGTATCTACGCCGCCATCTCAACCGGAAGTCCAACATTTATGTTTTGAATGTTGATGTGATTCATTTTAAGGTAGTGCATTGCAACCAACATTTGGTGATCAAGGTGTGCACTGAAACAGGATTTTCACACTGGTCACTGGAAGTTCATTGGTGACAGCACTCGAATAGAAAAGCACAATCATAGCACACCCTAGGAGTCTCTGTGATGAGGAATTTAATACAGAGCTTCTTTAGTATGTCAAAGCTAATTTTAAACATTAAACTTATAGGTTTAATAAATCTCAATAAATCAGGTCCTGTGTGTGATTTCCCCGTATCCACACCCAGAACTTGAGGATTACTAGCAAGTGAGCAAGAAGATTATGGAAGAATCATTTAAAAAAAACAAGTATCTTCATTTCCAAGATGAGTGTTTGGAGGCTTGGCTTTATGGTAAAGTGACTTGCTAAATAAATTGTAAAAGCCAATATTAAGGCCTGTTCTCCATTACTTTCCTGACATGGTAGACACACATCATATTGCTCTCATAGGGAAGAAATTATTCTAGGGAAGAGTAAAGTCTGATGTTTCTTGTCCTGGGGAGTTGAGGGAGGAGGACAGTCAGGGCCACCAGAACAAAGGTAGAAGTTATGCATAGCTTTTCACTTACTATTACCTGGATTCCAAGTGAGGGAAGAAGTATTAGGTAAAAAGAGGCATACCTGAAGAGGAAGGGGGACAGTTATTAACTTCTTGGGTCCCTAGAAAAGCTGGCTTTATGGATTAATGTTACTTTAAGAGGTGTGGGACACACAAAGAAAATCTATGACAAAAGACAATTGCTTTTGAACCTAGGGCTTTCCACATATTAGGCCAGCACTCTCTACTACTGAATTACTTTTTATTTTAAGCAAGGTCTCTCTAAGTTATCCAGGCTGACCTTAAATTTTTCTGTAACCCAGGTAGGTACAAGCCAGTACCACTAGATATGGCTATTTTAAATAGGCTCAGGTGAGGTTAACATATGTTGACTACCTGGCTAAGGATTTCCTATGGATAATCTCTGCCCTTAAGCCTGAAAGTGCAGCAAAGTCCATTCTCCCAAAGACTATATTTCTAGCACAAAGTAAAGTGTGGGACACATAATAGATGCTCAAAAATTTTTTGGTGAATGAATCTTTAAATAAATTTACATATTAACTGCTGCAGCATTTGAGAGACCTGTGCCTTTACTTCAGGCTAATGACTTTACTGAGGAGGCAGAGCAGCAGCTCTTCAGGATCTGGGTAGTTCTTTGGCACTGCTCAGAAACTAACAAGTTTCATTGTTGCAGGACACCAGACATAGGCAAGGAGTGGTTGAGCTCTAACAAGCCCAGATATCTAGCTGGCTCACAGTCAGAGGACAGAAATTGCAGCCTAGATTTACTGAGTTTTTCCCCCCACAAGACAAAAGACCTCCCAGTCATTCAGTCATTCAGTCATTGTTGGGTGAAATCCAGCAGTTACAATTAGAACTTCAAATTATTTATGTTTCAATATATTATACATTTTTGTGCTTGTTCTGTTTATGATCTCTGTCACTCATTAGAATTTGAGTTTCCTTAAAAGTTGGATTCTGTGTTCTACCTTTCTAGCACAAAGGAAAGTTTCTGACACATAATAGATGCTCAAAATATTTTGAAGAATGAATGTTTAAATAAATTTACATATTTATTGCTGTGACATTTGAAAGACTTGAGATTTTATCTCAGGCTGGTGACAAAAAGGAAGCTGTAGGGGACATTAAGGAAAGGCAAGGAAATCTTAGGCAAGAACATGAAAATAATAAGAGGAGAGAGTGATGGTAGAAGAGCAAGAAGAAGACCAAATATATAAAACTCAATACACACACACACACACACAGAGAGAGAGAGAGAGAGAGAGAGAGAGTAACTACTTATTTCTGGATTGAGGAAGAATAAGGATGCTATGAATTATGAAAAATGGGAAAGAGGATAAGTGTTAGAGATTGTGAATTCTAAATAAATGCTACATCGTATGCCCATTGTCATCTGTATTAGAAAATTTGAGAAATAATTAATAAAACAAAAAAGCCAAACAGTATGATGGTAATCTATGACACATATTTTCTCAATTTCTATATATATTAATGAGCTTAACTGAATAGAAGACAGCAATATTACATATTATTTTATGAAATGAGGTTCACGCATACAGAACAGTTTGTAAGATAAGTATTGAATGAATTACAAAACATTTCATATTCTGAATTGATTGGCCCCATACTTAACTTGATTTCAGTTCCTTACCTAAGGACAAATGTGAACCCTTGAGTGGCTTACAAAACAATGGTCAAAACAAAGTTGAAAGTAAATTAAAGAATAAGACTCTAAATAAAAGACATTTTTGAATGCTTAAAACTTTTATTGATAAGTTCTATAAATATAAATAATATACCACAATCCTAATCTCTTCCCACAGCCCTTCCTTTTTTCCCTTGCAAATCTCCCCTCCACGGAATTCCTTCTTCTTTCCAATTATTCTCTATTCTATTCTGATGGCATCATTTTTCCCTCTTATTATGAAGGTCATGTGTAGGAAGTATCAGCCACTGTGAGGTTATAAATATCTAAGCCTCAGTTTGTCTGGAAATTAGTATTATAAGCACTGCCATTTGAAAACAGAAGATTCTATAACCAAAAATGAGAGTAGCATCACTATATAGATATAAACATCAATATTTAGAGAACAGTAGTTGTTTCCCTTGTAGGGCTCATGACCTCCCCAGTCATAGGCTTTTCATCAGGTTTCCAGTTCATGACAGGAATTCCTCCCTGTGGAGCTAACTTCAAGTCCAGAGAGCAGTGGGTTTCCCCCATAACACACATGTTACCATTGTGACAGTTGTACATTTGGCATGGCTGGCTACCATATACCTTGCAGGATCCACTGTTGGTTAACATCATTGACTTTTCTCTCCCAACATGCTGCATAGCTCTTTCCAGCGTCCTGACAGAGAGTCAACAGGGAGGAAGGTTTCCATCTCCTATCCAGCTTGATGCCTTAGTGACTTGAAGTCCAGACATGTGGATCCTTTAGCAATAAGGTCTTACCATCTAGTTCTGTTAAGCAACCAAGAGCCTTGGCAATACCCTGTAATGCTTTAGGAGCTTCAATAGCCTCCCTGAACAAAAGTTTTCTGGAAGGTATCGCACTCCAGCACTGAATTTTTTCTAATAGTAATCTTTGGCTTCTGGGAATAACATTATCTACCTTCACAAGATCTTTCTTCCCAAGCTCTCTCTTTTTTTTTTTTTTAAACAAATTTATTATTAGCTAGTGAAGTAGGTTTCCATATGACTTATTCATAAATGTTAAATTTTTATGTTCCCTCTTCCTACCCTTCATCTCCTTCATACCCTCCCAGAAATACATTTTTTTTAATTTTTTTTAATTTTATTTATTTATTTGAGAGTGACAGACACAGAGAGAAAGACAGATAGAGGGAGAGAGAGAGAATGGGCGCGCCAGGGCTTCCAGCCTCTGCAAACGAACTCCAGACGCGTGCGCCCCCTTGTGCATCTGGCTAACGTGGGACCTGGGGAACCGAGCCTCGAACCGGGGTCCTTAGGCTTCACAGGCAAGCGCTTAACCGCTAAGCCATCTCTCCAGCACCAGAAATACATTTTAAGTAAAATTTTGTTTTGTTTTAAAATTATTGTTGTTGTGTATAGTGTAGTCACATATATGTTCAGATACATATATCCCATGTACATATTGCAGAAGCGAGAGGGAAATACTTTATTTCTTGGATATGGAGTCTCTCATTTAACTTTGAGCAGCTATTTTTGTTATTGCTGTTATTTTGGACTGACAGGCTAACAATCAATCCTTAGAGATTCTCGAGATTCTCCTGTATCCACCCCACTCAAAACTGGGGCACAATATATGTGATGATTCCCCTACCAAGATATTTACATAGTTTCTGGGGATTGAACTCAAGTCCTGCTTAAACAGAAAGTGTTCTTACCTACTGAACTATCTCCCCAGCCCAAGGAAAGAATTTTTTTTAATTCTTTTTTTTTAATTTTTATTTATTTATTTATTTGAGAGCGACAGACACAGAGAGAAAGACAGATAGAGGGAGAGAGAGAGAATGGGTGCACCAGGGCTTCCAGGCTCTGCAAACGAACTCCAGACGCGTGCGCCCCCTTGTGCATCTGGCTAACATGGGACCTGGGGAACCGAGCCTCGAACCGGGGTCCTTAGGCTTCACAGGCAAGCACTTAACCACTAAGCCATCTCTCCAGCCCAAGGAAAGAATTTTTTAAGAGACTCATGAAATATATTAACCATGAATAAAAGTTACTCTTAGGGGCTATGGAGATAGGGCAGTGAGCAAGAGTACTTACTATGCAAGCATGGCAACTTGAGGTCAATCCTAAGTGCCCATGTTTAAAAAAAAATTGTCATGAATGCAACCCCAGGCCTTAACTGAGGTTGAGGCAGATGGTTTGCAGACACTTACACTTGTCAGATACTCTTAACTGAAAAAGTGGCAACTCTAGCTTCAGTGAGAGACCCCATGTTGAATAAATCAGGAGAGTAGAGGAAAAAATCTGAAATTCTTCTTTGGCCTCCAATTATGAGTAAGAGGGAAAGAGAGAGAAGAGGGAAGAGAGGAAAAAGTGAATGAATGTAAAAACGACATCAAGAAAATTGTTTTCAATGATTACATTGAATGATTACATTTTCAATGATGAACATTTATCCAGACTATAGAAGAAGGCTGTAGAATGATCCCAAGCAGTTTTTTAAAAAATTACAGAACACTTATTATGAATACATCATGTGTTGGTACCATCTTTTCCCTCCTCTCTACCCCCATTCCTCTGGAGGCTCTTCTCAGTGGGGTTGCAGGTGTTCCCCATGGGGTTGTGGGTTATGTGTTATGGGAGCTACAGTCAGTTGTAGAGGGGAAGCAATACCTCTGGGCATGATGTCCAAATCTCAGACTCCTACAATCTTTTTGCTCTCTCTTCTGCAAAATTCTCTAAGCCTTGTTGGGTGTGTTTTAAGTCTGCTTCAGTGATGACCTCTTAGAAGCCTCAAGATATCTGCTTTGTAGATATCAGACATTAGGCTTCTGTCAATGATATAGCTGCAAAAATTTTCTCCTATTCTATGGGTAATTTATTGGCTTTGCTTATGGCATGTTTCTCTGTACAAAAGCTTTTTAGCTTCATGTGATCCCATTGGCTAAGTTTTTAATTTCCTGGGCTACTGGGGTTTTGTTCAGGAAGAATTTCCCCACCTATATCATGAGGAGTTCCTCCTATTTATTCTTCTAGTATGAGAAAAGTTTCAGGTCTTTTAATTGAGGTATTTAATCTACTTGGAGTTTATTTTTGTGTATGGTGAGAAGTGTGAGTCATCTTCCTACATATGGCGATCCAATTAGTCCAGCACTTTTTGTGAAAGATGCTGTCTTTTCTCCAGTCTACATTATTGTACTTGGAGTTACTTGACCTAAAATCTAGGCCTTCAGTTTGGTTCCACTGGTCAATATGTATCTACTTTTATGCCACTACCATGTTGGTTTTGTGACTGTGGCTTTAAAAATAGCTTTAGATCAGGTATGGTGATGCCTCCATAGGTGTTTCTTTTCCTAAAGAGATTTTGAGATATCTGAGGCCTAATGCCATTTCATATGAATTTTGAGAACATTTTTTCTACCTCTGTGAAGAATGATGCTGGAATTTTTCTTGGTATTGCATTAAATGTATATATTTATATTGGTAAAATTACCATTTTCATAATATCAATTCCTATCAAGGAGCATGGGAGGTCTTTCCATCTGTAAAATCCTCCTCAATTTCTTTCTTGAGTGTTTTTTATGTTTTCATTATATAAGCCTTTCACATTCTTGGTTAGTGTTATTCCAAGGTATTCAACTTTTTTGTTGCTATTGAAAATGGAACAGCTTCACTGGTTTATTTATTTTTGTTGCTGTTGTTGTTTGTTTATTTTTATTTATTTGAGAGTGACAGAGAGAGAGAGAGAAAGAAAGAAGCAGAGAGAGAGAGAGAGAGAGAGAGAGAGAGTGGGCTTCCAGCCACTGCAAATGAACTCCAGACGCGTGCACCCCCTTGTGCATCTGGCTAACGTGGGTCCTGGGGAATCAAGCCTAGAACCGGGGTCCCACTGGTTTATTTCTGTATATTTGTCCTTTGCATATGGAAAGACTACTGATTTATGTGTGTTGATTTTGCATCCTGCCACATTACTGAAGAAAGTAATCACCTTCAGAAGTTTTGAGATGGAGGCTTTCACATCACTTATGTACAGGATCATGTCATCTGCAAATAGGACTAACATGACTTCTTCCTTTCCAATTTGAATCCCTTTTATTTCTTTCTCCTGTCTCACTGCTTGGGCTAGTGTTTTTAGTATTATGTTGAAGAGCAATAGTGAGAGTGGGCATTCCTGTTTTGTTCCTGATCTCAATGGGAACTCCTTCAGTCTTTCCCCATTAAGTATTATTTGGGCTTTCAGTGGTTTATGTATAGCCTTTATTGTATTGAGGTATAAACTGTCCATTCCTATTCTCTCCAGCATTTTGATCATGAAGTGATGTATTTTTTTTTCCAAATGCCTTCTCTGCATCTATTGAAATGATCATGTGATTATTGTGGTCAAGTTTATTTATGTGGTGTATTACATTGACCAATTTCCATATGCTGAACCATCCCTGCACCCAGGTATGAAGCCTACTTGATCAAGATGGACAATACTTTTAGTTTGTGAGGATATTGTTCAGGATCTTTGTGTCTAAGTTCACTAGGGATATAAGCCTATAGTTTTCTTTTCTTGTTGTATCTCTGTCTGGTTTTCATATTAGCATGGTGCTAGCTTCATAGAAGGAGTTGGGGAATATTCCCTATTCTCCAATTATGTGGAACCTAATATTAGATATGTAAAATTTATTGTTAATCAGAGTAGTATTTAACTTTTGTCAATACATATTTGCATGTATTGATTCCAATATATGAAAATATGCTTTTACTTATATAGTTATTTTATTAGGAAATGCATGTAGGTAAACATAGCACAGAAAGTATAACAGAACAAATGAAGGAAACAACCTCTATTGAGTTGATATTATATGATAATCAATGTGCTTGGTTCTCCCAGTGGGTTTGCTCATTTCACTTGAAATATAGATTTCTTCTTCAGGCTGGAGAGATGGCTTAGCAGTTAAGGTGCATGCATGTGAAGCCTAAGGACTCAGGTTTGATTCTCCAGGTCCCATGTAAGCTGATGCACAATGGTGGCACATATATCTGGAATTCCTTTGCAGTGGCTAGAGGCCCTGGCATGACCATTCTTTCTCTCCCTCTCTCTGTGTCTAATAAATAAATAAAAATAAAATCTTTAATAGAATAAACTGATTTTCATTTCCATCATATAGATAAGAATTCTGAAAACTCATCCTGTATAAGTTGTCTGAGATCACAGCACTAATAAATGGAAAAATCAGAATTTATATCCAGGCATCTTTGATTAGAGATTTCAGACTGATAATTTTATTTATGTTATTACTACTGCCTTAGTCTATTATTCCTGCTATAACAGATATCACAGACTTGTAGTCTGTGTACAATCAACCTTTATTTCTTACAGTTTGGAGGCTTGGGAGTCCAAACTCAACAATGCCAAGTTTACATGTATGGTGAGGACTTTCTTAAACTACATATTTTCATGGATGAAGAGATTTAAGATTTACTACTCTCAGCAAATCATGTACCCTTAATGAAAGATGAAATATATATGGCTGCACTAATGTACAATTTTTTTACTATACAGGCTAATTTCAAAAACTATCAATTATATAAACTCTTAGTACTTGAACTATCCAAGTAATTAAAGATATTCCTTGGACATGGAGCATTTATCAAATTATTGTTATAGAAAGAACCATGCTAATATTTTCTAGCTGACAAATTATATATATATTATATATATATATATATATGATCAAGTAGAAAGACTACATATTATAAAATATAGGTTTTAGATAGTTTTTGCCCAATTACATTTAAAATGAAAACAAAAAAATGGTTGATTATTTCTGCTCTAATTTTTCACTTCCTCCATTCCCCCATCCACCAAGAGATTTGCAATACATTTGGTCCATGCAATCTGAAATATACACACTATGTAAGTAAAGACAACTATATATGTAGAGGGAACTAAAAATTCTTCAAAATTGTTATAGCAATTGATGAAATTTGCACTGGTACTTTCATAGTCATTCATATATGAATGTACTGATTTCAGAAAGAAACTGTAAAGTGTTACCGAGGAGTGGGGTTGCTGCTAGATACCTGACTGTGAGGCTTTGGCCTTTTGGAGCTGATTTTCAAGAGGAATGTGAAAGGATTTGAGACCTTGGCCTAAGAGACACCTTTGCAGTGCTGACTACAGTTGATGGGCTATTCTGGTCAGAGTTGAAAGACCTACATGCAATAAGAACCATGGACTGTGAGGTTTGGCTTATGAGGGTGAAAAAGAGCATCCCTTGAACTGGGCTAGCAGTTTGTGAGAAGCTTGCTGTTATACCCCATGTCCTGAGAAGTTGTGCAGGGTTGCTTTGCATAGAAATGAACTGGTGTGGGCAGAGGAATATGGCACAGAAAAAATAAAATCTGTGGGCCCAAACTGCTGCCCATTCACCTGCATATTGTTTGAGAAATTACAACCATTAAAATTGGGCAAGCTGACCTGCACTGAGGCAACAGGAAGAATGTAGACTCTTTTTTTTTAAAATTTCATTTATTAGTTTTCTTTTCCGTAAATACAGGCAGTTTGGTACCATTATTTAGGCTCATCTGTGATCTACCCCCTCCCATTAGACCCTCCTTGTTAATGAAAATGGGTTGTGCATTGTGGAGTTAGCCCCCAGTTATTGGTATGATAAATGCCTCTGCAAATCATGACCCAACATGTGACTCTGACATTCTTTCCACCCTCTCTTCTGCAAGATTTCCCTGAGCCATGTTGGGTTCATTTTTGGTCTGCTTCACTGCTGAGGTGTTGGGGGCCTCTGAGGCTCTGGCTCTCTGATTTGGTAGGAGTTGATTTTTCTCTGCATTGATCTCCTTCCCCTTTGCACTGGTATCTGGTTCATAGGAAAACATCACCCTTGCTTATTTTGCCAGTTGTCCTTAGTTTCAGTTGGGCCCCTTTTGAGGTATGTTGGGGCAGCTCTCTTCTTAGGATCTGCATCTATCTGGAAAAGAGAAGCAGAATCTCCAACGGAGAGTAAGTTAGCACCCAGAAAATTGAGATAACACTTACTTTTTTGATAGACAGTATGATAGGTGTAGGCCCTCTTATACCCCGTGATTAATGGTAGCTTGATATTGTAGAGTGGGCTTGTGTTTGGGTATGGTTATGACTTGTTTCCCAGCACCAGCTTTGGGTCTAGTACCACTGAGTGGATCGCTTAGCCAAATCAAGAGCAATTGATTCCTCACCATGGCTGTGTACCACTATTGCACTTGTGTGGGCATCACATCCGGTTATTTGTTGCTAATTAGGTTAAACAATGTGTTGCTTGGACAGATCTTGGTCATTTCCCCCAGTCGCCTATGTAGCGCCTTCTGGCACTAGACACACTGACTGTCTGGGGACTGACTCTCTCCTGGCTTCCAGCCATGTCATTCCATTTTACACGTCAGCTGCGTGTGGAGTCTTCAGCAATAGGGTCTTACCACTGGCCTTTGGTGGGTCTTCAAGTACTCGGACAGAAGTCTGTCATTGTTTTGGGAAACCTTGTAGGTTTCTTTGATCAAAAGCTCATTGTGTATAAAGAAATGCAAGGATGATTTCCAAGAATTATCAAGAAAATCAGAAAATGAGACAAAAAGGGAGCTGGACAAAGCGATGGAAATGATACATAGGAAAGTAGTAGAAAATGCAAACTTAATTGAACAAGTCCAAAACTCACTAGAGGCTCTCAAGAGTAGAGTCAGCAAAGTGGAAGATAGAAATTCTGATCTGGAAGACAGGATGGAAGAAACAATTCGAGAGTCCAAAAATTTCAGTAAGTTCAAAAGTTCCTGTGAACAGAACATGAGAGAATTGTTGGATACACTTAAACGTCCTAATATCAGAATCATTGGAATACCAGAAAGAGAAGAATTTCAGACCAAAGGCATGGAGAACTTATTTAACACAATAATTGAAGAAAACTTCCCCCATCTCTTAAAAGAAAGGCCCATCAAGATTCAAGAAGCCAATAGAACTCCTAACCGACTAGACCAAAGGAGAAACTCCCCAAGACATATTATTATTAAGACTCTAAACATTGACACCAAGGAAAAAAATCCTAAAAGCAGCTAGGGAAAAACAGCACACCACTTTCAAAGGAAACCCCATCAGAATTACTTCAGACTTCTCAATGGAAACCCTGAAAGCTAGAAGGGCCTGGAATGTAACTCTCCAAACTCTAAGAAACTATGGCTTCCAACCCAAACTACACTACCCGGCAAAAGTCTCCCTTATAATAGATGGTGAAAGGAAAACTTTCCATGACAAAACTCAGCTTTACAATTATATGAACACAAAACCAAACCTACAGAAAGTACTCCAGGAAATTCTCCACAGAGAATGTAGATTCTTTTGAAGGGGACTGAGTGCTCAAGGAGTGTCCTGTTTTTCAAAGTCTGCTTTATTTCCCCCTGGATTAACAAATTGGCACCCTACCTGGTATTGTGGAGTATAAGAAATGTCGGAATGAGAGGGTCATTGAGTTTGCAGCCCCATCTTGTCATTTGGAAATGGCCAGGGGCAGTGTGAAACAGGTTTGTTGGTTGCCTGTATGGAGACCCCATGGGGCCATGATGAACCATGGGTTACAGTGGTTACCCAGTAGAGATGCCAGAACCATGAGATGGCTGCTAAGAAGAGCTGATGGCCCTGATGAAGTTTTCCAGGGCTATAAGTAGCCTAGCTGGAGAGGCGGAATTGGAATGACAGAGACTTTTGCTGGTTAGAATTATAAGACTTGGAGATTTGTCACTACCTAGAGTTGTTGGATTTAAAGCTTCAGAGTTTGATGTTTGCCCTGGTTGTTTTAAATCATGTATTGGTTGAATATTTATTTGCTATACTCAGTGACATCTTTTGTATTGTGAATGTTTATTCTGTGCCATTATGGGTTTGGGGGGATATTTTTGGTATTATGGCTCAGTTAAAAGATCTTGGACAATGGGGATGTTTGAATATCATGCAATTGGTAAAAAACTATGGGGACTTTTAAAGTTGGATGAATATATTGCATTTTACATCACATATGCTTATCAGCTTATGGGGGCCAGGTGCAGAATGTGGTAGTTTGATTCAGGTGTCCCCCATAAACTTAGGTGTTCTGAATGCTAGGTTCCCAGCTGATAAAGATTTTGGAATTAACACCTCCTGGAGTCAGTGCATTGTTAGTTGCGGGTTTATGGGTGTTATAGCCAGTTTACCCATGCCAGTGTTTGGCACAGTCTCCTGTTGCTATCTATTGTCCACCTTATGTTGGCCAGGGGATGATGTCCACCCTCTGCTCATGCTATCATTTTCCTCTGCCATCATGGAGCTTCCCCTCGAGTCTGTAAGACAAAATCAACCTCTTTTTCTCACAAGCTGCTCTTGGTAGTGTGATTTCTACCAGCAATATGAACCAGACTGCAACATTGACTTTGCAAGGAGGCTGATGATGTTGGAAAAGCCCTTTATTTGGTCTCAGCTGCTGCCATTGCTTGGTGCACCTGGCAAGGCAGTGCTGGGCACATGTGCAGATCACACAGATTGGTGGGCCAAAAGCACCTCAATGGGATTCTGTGAATTGTCCTCCTTTCTCATGGATATTATTCTCTCTTGTTTCTCCACTGTGTCTAAGGATAACCTACACTCCTTTATATATTTTACTGTGGTTTTGCTTAAATCACTCCCTCGGCTTATTGGGCAAGGCTTGTATGCTGCCATCTTACTTTGAAGTCTGCTGTCTTAACTTGTTTCTTTTGATGTGTGAATTAAGATGATTAATACTTGAGGTTATAACTGTCAGATTTTATTTAATCCTTGCCATGTTGGGGTGCTTAACAGGGTTTGGTGATTTCTTGTACTTTGTACTATTTTGTTCCTGTTCTAGTTTTGTTTAATGTGATCTGCTTCTTGTAAGCTCTTCTTTGTGGAGAGGTCTCTGAAGTATACTCTGTAGATTTGCCTTTATGTTCATATAGTCATAGAGCTGGCTTTTATTATGGAAATTTTTTGTTTTGCCTTCTGTTATGAGGGATACTTTCACTGGGTACAGTAATTTGGGTTGGAATCCATAGTTTTCTAGACTTTAAAGTGCTCCATCCTGGGCCCTTCCAGCTTTTAGGGTTTCCATTGTGAAATATGAGGCAATTCTGATGGAGTCGCCCTTATATGTAATGTGTTACTTTTAGCACTCTCTTTTTGTTTCCTTTTTGTTTAGAGTTTTAGTGGTGATGTGCTTTGGAGAGTTTCTTCTTTGGTCCAGTCTGTTTTAGCTTTCTGTGTCTTGATGGGACTCTCTTTTTGGAGTTTGGAAAAGTTTTCTTCAGTAATTTTGTTGAATAGGTTCTTCATGCCTTTTGTTTGAGTTTATTCCCCTTCTTGTATACTCATGATATGAATATTGGGATATTTTAAGGTATCCCACAGTTCCCTTATATTCTGTTCACAAGAAAGTTTGAACTTATTAAAGTTCTTGGACTCCCAAACTCTTTCTTCTGTTTTGTTTTCCAACTCTGAGATTCTGTCCTCCACATGCATAACTCTGCTCTTGAGGGTTTCTAGAGAGGTTTTCACTAGTTTAAATTACTTGTATTTAATTTCAGGTAATGTTTTGATTGTCTTAATGCTTCTTGGAATTCATTCTTTCATTTACTTACATCTTCATTAAGCTTCTCCAGCTGGTTATTGAAATCCTTTATCTTTTGGCTCACCTTCAGTTCACTTAAATCCCCTTTGACATCTCTCTATGTTTTGTCTATTAGGTTAAGCCTAGTGAAGACAGTTGTGTGAATTTCATTTATGTGATTGTTAGATTTGTTTACTTGCTGCCAGTTCTGCCATTTATTTGGTTACAGTCACATATTTGTGTCTTCATTTTGGGGTTCTATTCCTGTTGTCTCCTCTATGTTTTCATTGGAGACTTCCATTGTGGGACTAGGCAACCAGGTTGGAGCTCCCTCCATTTGATGTTTTGTGTTGCTTCTTTTGCATTGTGGTCTGCATGTCACAGAGTTGGAACTTACATAATGAAGGAGGAAGTAAGAGTTTTTACTTGTAGTGTCTTCAGTGAGTGTTTCATTTTATGTTTGAATAGAATAGGCTAATGATGATGTCTTATTTTGTGATGTGCAGTCTGTGAAGGGCATAAGTGCACCAGCTGCTCTAGGTGCTTAATAACAAGGTGTGATTGGAGGTCTGGGATCTCTTTGATCTGGTCTCTGTTGTGTCTTGCTTATGGCTCTAGGGTCATAGCACTTGACCTTGCTCTCCTATTGAATCCACATGTGCATGTTATGGAGGATTCACAGGATTGCCTGGATTTCCTATGCTCCCCTCCTGGGGCTCAGGTGATGCCCTAAGTTGTTACTGTGAGTGGGGTGAGGCATTGGAGAGATGGTAGGATTTGCTGGGTTCCACAACCCTGGCCAGATCAGGAAGTTGGCTGGTGTGGGGGAGACAGGGGTACTGAGCACGGGGTGTCCACAAGTGTACCTGTAGGCAGCACAGAGCGTTGAGGGTCTGTGATCAGGGGGAATGGAGGCAGCCTTCAGGCCAGCCTACCAAGTGTGCAAGACAGGTGGCAGGAGCACAGCTAGGCTTTGGACTCAATAGGCGCAGACTGTAGGAGCCAGACATGGGCCAGAAGCAGTGGGGTGACAATTTCAGGAGACAGGGAAGGTGCACAGGCTTCCAAACGATGTTATATGTGCCACCCACAGACACAGTGTGGGGTCTATGGGGTAGAGAGATGGTGTGAGATCACCAACAGATACAGTGGAGTGACCTCCAGGAAAGAAGGGAGGCATGCAATCACCCAAAAGATGTAGTGGGCGGGGGGGGGGGGGCAGCGGTGTCGAGGCTGAGGGAGAGAAGTAAGGTGCTGGGTCACCAAAAGATGCAGTGGGAGGGAAGGCTCTGGGAGAAAGGGATGGCATGAGGGCCCTAGTAGGTGGAGACTGCAGGTAGCATAGCAGAGAGCCTGGTTAGAGAGTGGTGACTAGGGTAGGTGGTTGGGGGAGGCCCAAAGGTCTAGTGGGCTACCCAAGGATGTGGGAATCAGCATATTTCCTACTGTGCCCCCTCTATGCCTGCCCACAGGGGATTTGCTAACACCTACTCACACTGGAGCCCCATAAATCTTGCCTGACATTACCGTAGGACCTGAGGCATGGTTAGGAGTATGCCATCTTGATTGGAATCTGGACTAAATCCTGAATATTTTAAGGCAAAAATGATAAATGTACTTTGTCCTTTATTACAATTTTGTTTCTAATAATATGATTGCATTATGTAATTTATGTGCCAGTTTTATTTAACAAAGGGATTATTAGACTTTGCATCAAATAAAAAAATTAAGATTTCATAAAAGCAGACAGTTGCTACATATTTTATCACAATGTAATGCAACACGGATGCTAAGTCATTGCTGAATCATAGTAAATTTAATAAACTCCAAACTCTCCAAGCTATAATAAAAGTTTCTTGGGACACTGTTGAAGTGATAATAAAGGGAGAGTGAAGCAAGGAATGTGACAGAGATTCTAGTTTGAAAGCTAATTGAGTTTTTAATGACAATCTCATATGGATGGAGACAACTTCAAAATTGCAGAGAGAGCAGAATATGTAAGAATTCACTTCTTGCCAATCAAGAGATTTATTCTAGGAAGATTTCTAACCAAACTCAATGAACATGAAAAACTGACATGGACTTCAATTAACTATTCATCCAGAAAAAAATCCCTGGGAGAAATCAACAAAAAATCAAATTGCAAATACATAGAAGAGAATGGTCTCAGGCCAAGAGTAATCTATGCTTCTCTTCTCAGAATTGTCTGCCTTTCTCCCAGGAGATAATATTAAGCCTGATAGATGTGAAGCTTAAAACCCATGACAATGTCATTGTCATTGTTTTCTGCATTCCTTTCTTGTCTTTTCCTGCATTCAGATCTGCCCTAACAGTTTGTTTTATTTTTAAGTAAAATGCATAAATCATATTTAATTTTTTTTTCAAAGTAGGGTTTTCACTCTAGCCCAGGCTGACCTGGAATTCACCATGTAGTCTCAGTGTGGCCTTGAACTCATGACTATACTCCTACCTCTGTCTCCCCAGTGCTGGAATTAAAGGCAGGTAGCACCACACCCAGCTAAATTTTAGAGGGTGTATACATTATTGCCTCTACTTAGTGAGCTCTTCGTGGCTAATCTTAAAAATTCTCTAGTCCAAGTCCTGATTCCTTGCTCTTAATACCTAAAAATAGCCTGCTGGATAAGCAGGAAGAAAGAACTGGAGGAACTGAGAGAAAGAGAAGCTACCTAGCATGCCCAGATATTAAAAGCTTCTTGAAGGTGAAGTGGGATTGGGGTGGGGGAGTGCTTAATGCAACAAAAATCAGGCAGGTTTTCATGTCCTGAGTTTACCAGAGTGCTGAAAGGCACAGCAGGGATCTTTGCAGATCCTCTGTTGTTGTGAAGGCATTTGTTTTTTCCTCTCACATTGTTTTGAGCACTGTTATTTCAGAAAACCAATATATACCCTATAGCCATTCCCAAAGTGGGGAAAATTACTACATCACCTTTTACATGTGGACTTTCTGTACTGTCCATGTAAGAACACTGAAGTGTTTTTTAAAAAAATGATATTAGTTCTCTTCCTCATAGTTTAATAACATCTCCTTATTAGGTCAAACTTTTGTATTTAAAATCCCAAATAACTCACAGTTAGATATTTAGCTCAAAAATGGAGATAGTGTAGCAGATATCTTGCTGTATCAGAAATCCTTTTCTCTTTTTCATCCAGTTTTATTTTAATAAAAAGGCATTTCTTTAAAAATGAACAAACAACAAAAATAACCTCTGCTTATTAAAAATGCACCACACTGAAAAAAAACTGATTCAATGTTCACAATGGCACAAGAAATCACAAGGTTTGTACTCCTGATATTTGAGCATGCACATATTGTTATACTCTTATGCATACATATATACCAAGCAGGTACATGAAAGCTTATAATTTTGAACATGATAAATATTTTTAGAAAAATCCTGTTGAATAAACAGATTATTTTGTATCTGATTTGCTTAGTACTGATTTTCTCTTCACAAATTGCAAAACCTGCCCCAATACTGATTACTTATCACACACTTATTTGGAGTTAGGCAGTTAATAGGCATGTCACTCTGACTCACTGATTATCATTAGTCACTGGAGCACCTGAAGCTTCCATATGCTCCTGACAGTACCCCAAGATAGATGTGCTCTGTTGGTTAAGATTTACGGTTAGCCCATGAATCATCACTATATATAATTCAAAGGCTGGCATCACCCTTGTGCTATAACATTTTATTTTCCCCTTCAATCAAGTCTACATCTGATTTTTACAATCTAGAGTTAATTTGTCTTCATAAAATAGGTAATGAGATGTGTTTATGAGACTAATGTTTTTAAATGACTTGGAATTTTAACTTGTTAATTAGGAAAATAAATACTTTTTATTTCACAGGATAGAACATGTCTTTGAATTATCTGTGTAAGTAGAAAAGATTTGTTTCCTAGAGGCTAAAAAGCTTTGAACATGCAAGTCAGTTTGGAGAAGGAAATTTATTGTCTTGAATGACGAAACTTTGATTCACAAGCCTCATCTATTCTATGAAGCAGGTGAAAAATCCAAGGAGCAAAATCCAGGGAGAAATATAAGCTGAAATATACAAGCAAGTGGATCTTTGCACACAGTACAAAGTATGTAGGTATACAAAATGTGACTGATAGGTAGGAACATGAATTCTTCACTTATAAGTAGAAATAGTAGTGATAAATCCAGTAGAGAGTCACTTCATACCTTTAAGTTTTCCACTATGGTTCTGTGGCTCTTAAAGGATGGAACATCTATTGTATTCTGTCATAAAATATATTTTAGAATCCATATTTACCTCCTTCCCTAAGTCTATTCTGTCCTCTTCTCATACATCAAAATTTCTAATTGTATCCCAGGAAACATTTATGACTTGATAAAATTTGATTTTCTCAGAATTTTTCTTCCATTTCTCTTTGAAAATAATTCAAAATGGAATGACCATAACTGGCAAATGCTTAGAGATATTTCAGGGGCAGGTAAAATACACCTCTTTTCTTTTAGCTTTGCTAATATGTCTACACAAAGTAAGTACTGTACTTACTGAGAGGATTTCCTTAAGTTCTTATCACATCATATGGTAAATATGTTGACAGGCATTTATCTCCCACTAGATGTCAAACTATTTTCAAGTCTATGTAGAATTCAGTAATATGAATATATGCAGGAAGCCAAGGAGATCATAGAACTGGTCTATTAGAGAAGAATACAATATAATGTCCCCCAACAATAATTCCAAGATTCAGGCTGATATTTGATCATTTGAAGTTGGAGTTAATTAAGATTAGGTCTTAGGAGTTCTCATTGTCTATTGTTTCCCGCAGTTTATTTCATTTCACCCAGTGACACAGTTTTATATTCACTTAGCTAAATAATTTATGCTTTGTAGTTCAAGATCCAAGTATCCAATTGCCTATTTAACATCTTTGGATTGCTAATGCCTCTTATGTCCACATATTCAAAATCAAATCCAGAACCAACTGCATTCCTCCTTCCAGCGGCACATTTGAACATATAAAATAGTTCATCTACTTTAATCTTAGTAGCTACTCAACTAATCAACAAAGTCCACATTTCCATATCAATTTTTGGCTCTTATTTCCACTCACATATTTGTTTCCCCATATCATAACTCTCTGAAATACCACTATTTTTCTCCAATCCATCTAATGGCTTAACAATATTCTCAAAACTATAGCCAAATGATGTCCTTAAAATACAACTCAGGCAATTCTTTTTTTTTTTAGAAAAAAGTTATATGTGTGTTTGTATGCATGTGTACAATATATATATATATATATATATATATATATATATATATATATATATATATATACAATATATATATTTACACACTCACACACACTGTGTGTGGAGGTCAGAGAATAACCTTGAGGTATCTGTGCTCTTCTTCCATCTTTTTTTGAGATAAGGTCTCTTGTCACTGCAATCAAATTCCAGTCTAATTGGCCCATGAGCTTCAGATTCCTGTGGCTCTGCCTCTCACTCTCACAGGCACATTAGGATCATAGGTGAATAACCTACACACCGGCTTTGTGTGTGTGCAGGTAAGGTCTACAAGCAAACCCCTTTAACCAAGAAACTATCGCTATAACCATAACTCAGGAAATTCTTTACGCTGCTTGATGCATTATTCCATGGGAAAAGCAAATAATCAATACCCTAAGAAACAAAATACCTGAAGCAGCTAGCTTTTTATGCAGAAGTTACCGTAAGTCACAGCCTTCCTGGTTCAAGGGGATAGTCCCTGCTGTGGCTCAGTTATGTGGGGAGCTCATGACAAATGCTGGATGGTGATGGTGGGAACACAGGCTGCATGGAAAGAGATCAAGGGACAGTCAGAGATGGCCAAAAATCTAATAATCAAATAAACTACCAAGGAGGTCCAGTTAAGATAAAGCAAATAGAAACTGCCACTATAATGCAAAGTTCCTGCTCAAAGATTACTTCCATAGGCTCAATCTGTTTGAGACCATCTGGACTTCATGCTGAGCAGAATTGTGGTAGCCAATGCTCATTTCAATAGTTTATCTTGTCTACCTTTTAAAAACATTTTTGTATTTCACAGAGAATGACAATTGCTTTTCTTATAATAGAATAGATTCTTTTAAGTCCATTTAATGTGGGTAATTATACCATGATGATGCACAAGCCTCTCTTAGTCTTACTTATGGGGAAACCATTCTGGAAATGTAGAAACAGACTCCCTCTGAAAAAATACATTGAGATGTCTACTGATACTTTCAGGATACCCCAACTCCAGTCATCCTTAGAATGTAGTTCAGGATTTCCTTTAAACCCTTTAGCCTCTGCATTTTTCATATAATGACAAAGGAATCTAGATTATACTAAGAACATTTTTCTGAAAATTATATCTATAAGAGATAAGAGATATTTAAATACTCTTTTTCTTGTCATAAAAGTAATTTTGAAAATATTTTCTCATTATATATATATATATGTGTGTGTGTGTGTGTGTGTGTGTGTGTGTATTTTACTTTACTATACTTTATACTTTAGTTAATTCTCACCAATTAAACTTAATGCAAGCCATTGCAACTGTGGCTCATATAAAACAATTCATTATTCACAAAGTATACATTCCTAAACATATTTTAGTAATTTTAATATTAAACTGTTGTATATTCAGCATTATATTTTACCCTAGATGTAAAAGAAATTCAGAGGTTCATTAAATGACAAAATAAATTAGGATGACAACAATTAAGTTAGAAAAAAAGTGGATAAAGCCCCTGCTTTCTAAAGATATACCTCCAAGATAGAGGTTGGACTCCTTCCTGAATTATTTAGAAATATGGATCAGTACTAACCCCAGAAAGCAATGGAGTAGATAACAGCACACCTGCTATATTGAATGAGCCTGGATTGATCCTGTTCTGGTCATACTAGTTATAGAAACATCTGCAAATTTACTTATTCTCTTGGACACTCAGTCTTCCCAGTATAACAGGAATAATAACAACTACAAAAGTGATGTTTATACCATTTTTACTCAGTACATAGTGTGTAGTTGGAGGTGTATACATCAGTACATAGATAGTCTCATTTTCTGTGCTTTAGTATCCTTTTTTGAATTTCTATTTCATAGGGTTATTATGAAGATTAGATGCTAACTTAAATAAGTAGAGAATACACCCTAGGTTTGGTAAGTATTCAGTAAGTTTTTTCTGTTATTTAGTTCATAGTTAATATTACTATCCCCTCCACTGTGTGTGTATGTGTGTGTGAGCATGTGAGCACATGTGTGTATTTGTGTATATGCAAAAACCTAGAAAATAGAAGGGACACTGTCAAAGGCATGGATGTGTGACTTTCCAGGAAGAGAAAAATTGGTTCCTTGATGAGAGTAAGTCCCTATGAAAAAGCTACCTTCCTATCTCCAAACAAATGAGGTACCCTAGAGCCCCTCAATGGTTCATGCTCTCTGTATGAAGATGTTTTTACCATTGCCAGTTTAGCAAAATATGTACTGATGCACCTAACCCCAGCATACCTTCTATATTACTCATTGTATCCTTATCCTTTAGATAGCATATCAATTATCTCTTCCATAAGTGACTTTACTCCATGTTTAAGTCAGATTACAGATAATAGTCACATATTCCACATAGTAACTGACTTTCTAGAATTTATCAGAGTTGGTACCTTTATACTGATTTAAGGACCATTTGGTTAAAAACTATGGACCTTCCAGGATTCAAGACTCATAAGGATCATGTTTTCTTGCCTCATTCCAGTTCTAGCACAATTATTTGCTTGTGTGCTGAAAAAATATTGGGTTAGGCTGGGCGTGGTGGTGCACACATTTAATTCCAGCACTTGGGAGGCAGAGGTAGGAGGATCACCATTAGTTCAAGGCCACCCTGAGACCATATGTAGTCTATATGTAGACTATATGTAGTGAATTCCAGGTCAACCTCAGCTAGAGTAAGACCCTATCTTGAAAAAAAAATGGATTACTAACCCACAGAGTCATCACTGGTTAACTGAAATTAAATAGTATCAAAAGGGTTTACAGGAACTTAAAAGAACATGTATATTAGATTAACTTAACTGAGAAATGGATAAGAGCATAAGAATACTAACTTGAAGGAAGATGGATTTCAAAAATACTTAGCTGGAGAAGAAGAATGTAAGAAAATATTTCTATATTGTCATAGGTACTGGATTATGAAAAATGAATCTAGAAAAGCTAAATAGACAGTATGGAAAACAAAGGATATACCTATAAGTGTGGATATGTACCATTAAATAGATCTATTAATATGAACTTAATTATATGTACACTTGCCCATAAAGAGTAGGTCAGGATGGGATATTTTAAGTCGAAGAGGACATATGATATACATCAGACAAGTTTTAATATAGAAGATGAAAATGAATTTAGGTATTTTGAGCTTAAAGAAATTTAACCAAGGATTAGCTAGCTAAGAAAATTGTTGCAACAGTTGGAAAAATGAGCTTCAAGCTAGGCCTCCAAGGATGCCTGTAAAATGTTTCTCAAAACTGAGAAGCTAGAAAATAGTCAGTAAACCTGCTGAGAAAATCAAACCTCATACCAATATGACTTTTATATCATCAAAACAGGTAAAACATATAAACTCTCTATATTACATCTTTTAATATTACATCACTGCATATCACTGGAGTAAAGACAGCCCAGAGCAAAGAACTCTGAGAATCAATCTCTCTCTCTCTCTTTTTCTCTCTCTAACACAAGCCTAATAACATATAAGGAAATTATTGAATTTCACTGGCTCTGTTTATAGCATTTGCCACTTAATTAATTCAGTGACAACATGCTTGTCTATGTCAGATTAGAGACTGATTGAATAAGGTTGGTAAAAAATAAAATGTCACCATTTACTCTCCCCTGGTTTGTAGTATAAGAACTGATGTGATCTTTTAAAATATTATAGAAAACCTGGGTAGGAAGTTTTCAAAAAAAGACATATACATGATTAATAAATAATTTTAAATGTATTTAACATCTTTATCCTTCAAGAAAATAGAAATTAAATCTATTTTGAGCTTCTATCTCACCCCAGTCAAAATAGCTATCATCGAGGAAACAAATGAAAACAAATGCTGGTGATGATGTTGGGAAAAGGCAACACTTATACACTGTTGGTAGGAATCTAAGCTGGTGAGGCCATTATGGATATCATTATGGATACTGTTGTTTGGTCACAACGTTATATTATATTATCATTATATTATCAAACTGCTTTCAACTTGGGTCAGAAAAGTTTTCTCTCCAGTAGGTGGCTGTTAATACATCATAGCTGATCAAAGCATTGAAAAGGAGTGACTGCCAAGTGTTCAGCACTATATGGGAACATGTATATATATAATCATCCTTTCCAAGGCTCAAGAAACACCATAGAACAGGGGGCAGAAAGAACTAAGAGCTAGACAGTAACTAGCTAGGAGTGTTATGGGACTCTGCCACGAGCATTGTACTTATGAACTCACCACAGCTGTGGTCACCTTCACAAGGCCTACATGTGATTGAGCCAGTCTACATTCTGTCCTGGATGGGGAGGACATCAAGAAACCTCATCCCTCCTTGAGAAGCTAATGGCATTTAATGATTGCTAGGGGAGGAGGAGTCATTCTCTTCATTCTCTTCACTGGTGTACCCACTGGGAAGTAGAAAAGAGGGTCTACATGATAAATATGATCACAAATATATGAAATTGTCAAAGAATGCATAAAGCACAGAAAATTCAACAGACCTTACCAATAACTGTGTCTTTCCTGGTTAGTATGTGATCATGTATTCCCTTTAAAGTATGTAATCAATATGCTTTTAAAAAGTCCTTTAGAAGTTGAACTTATATTATGGAAGCATTTCAATTCTCATTTCAAATTGGTACAAAAAGTTCTGTCTCCCTTCTGAAATATTTCCCACCAAATGAAAAAAAAAAAGTGGTCAAAACAAATCTCAACTTTTCATTAAATGACAATGTTCTAGTTCCCCTTGCCTTCCCCCATGAAAATAAAATACTAAGTACATATTGGGGTCAGAACAACTTGGAAATTTTAAACATCAATAAGGAAATATTGGCTGTGAGAATAGTATACACCATTGGTTAATCACTGATACTCCATTCATCAAGTTTATGTATAGCCACCATCAGTCTACTGCCTACATTCCAGCCTACATTTTGCTTTTTATAGTCCTTCTATTTGGAAATGAAAGTCAGGATCCTTGCCAATAACAGCCACCTCCAATGTTTTCAATATTGCAACCATCACCTTGGCAACAAAGAAGACAAGACATAAATAGTTACTCTGCCAAACCTATCTATTGCCTCATTGTGCTTGTGGGAGTTAGTGTTGTCAAGGGAAGTTTAGACAAAGGTTAAAAGCAAATTTTGACTTACCATTGGAAGATATTCCAAAACGTACATTTATGAATTATTTAGTTAAACAAGTGAGTGGAAATATAAATAAAATATAAACTCCTTGAAGGTAGAGACAAACTCTTGTCATTTTCTTCAGACCAGCAAATGGTCGATACACATTTATTAAACGGGTACCTTTGTTCACTGCAAGCGTATGTTTCTCAAGTCAAAGCCCAAAGTAACTGACTGTAGCAGCAGTCTCCATGAGCAAAATTCAACCAAGACTTTATGAATAGACAGAAATATAGTATAAAGTGTTGCTATGCATCCAGTTGAGACATGATGTGACCAGGTATTGCCTTCAAGGGGAAAAGCAGGAGAAATGGGGAATGGATTCATTTGAAACTCTTTTGGGTGGTTAACTCTCTTGTTAGGGGCATGAGGCATCAACAGATGGAGAGGTTTCAACCCTCCCTCTTCCTGTCCTTAAGTCCTTGGTCTTCAGCCACTCAAACCAGAATTAACACAGAACTTAATGGCCACCAGATGGCGCTAAAACCATAAGCAGGGGCTGGAAGAAAGGAAGTTCCTGAGGAGAAATTTGGGAGTTCACTTGAGAAAGTAATTCAGTGGGTAGGTAACTCACAAGCAACCTCTATTTTTTGCAATTGCATTTTTAAAGCCCATTTCTTGGGTTATCGCAGAGAGTATCTGCAGTTGGAATGAATTCTTCTCTTCGACTACAAACATTTCTTATTTAAAAAAAAACAGGCATGTTGGTGAAGGCCTGTGCTTTCAGAACTAGGGAAGCTGAGGCAGGAGAATTCAGGGCAAGGATGAGCTATATAAGGAGCCTCTCTCCACGAAACAGCAACATTATTTATTTTATTTATGTATTTATTATTTTTATATTTGCTTTTCTGAGGTAGGGTCTCACTCTAGTTCAGGCTGGCCTGGAATTCAATCTCAAGGTGTCCTTAAACTCAGCTATCCTCTTATCTCTGCCTGCCAAGTGCTGGGAATAAGGTGTGCACCGCGACGCCCAGCTAACAACTACTTTTAAATGGAAACATCTAAAGAAGCTACCTGACTTTTCAGGTAAGGTTTCCAAATACCAATTGCTTTTCAACTTCATGGTTCAAATACATTACTGATCATAGGCTAGGTGAGCTTTATTCTTAATTCTGTTTAATTTTCTCATCTTCAAATCTAAAAAAAAAATCAAGAAATTTTTTAATTCATTCTCAGAGGAACAGAGTCAATTCAGAGTATTTAATAATAGTGGCAATCCCTGTCTGCATTCAAAGTAATGTTGATTAGCTAAGCAGTACCCATGTTCCCAGTGTTCATTATGTTCAGAGTTCTACAAAGTATGTCAGACTGTGATTAACATTATAATGAGCTTTGGACATCCAACTTTCTTCTAAGAGCTATTAGAAATCTGCTTCCTGGAATTTTGTCTATGTAAGACAAACACTTCCAAAGACAAACCACCTGCTTTTCTCACCCTACTTCAACAGAGACAGAGCCATCCAAACCCTGGTTGCCTGTTTTAACAGTCAAGTAATATTGCTGGGATATGGAAAGTTTACCTTAAGACTTCAGTATATTTGTGATGGTCTTCACAATACTATTGATGAGATAGAAATCTATAATTTATTAATCAATCCTCTTCATATTTTCAATATAGTATAGTAAAACTGATTCCTAAGACTACAACTAGAATGGAAAATTGCTATATTTACATTTACATATTTGATGCAAACATTTATAAAGTAATTTCTTATTTGCTGTGCTGTAAATGCTTTCAGAGAAAAATAAATCAGAAACATACATCTTTAAAATGAGAATTCTGCTGTATAGAAGGAACTTATTGAAAAAATAAAGCCAACCAGTGAAAAAATAAGTATTAGAAATTAATGTTTGCTCATATTTTCTCATGTTTTATATGAAACCAGCAATGTCATGACTCTTTTTCACAGACCTTAGGGAATCTTTGGAAGTTAGTTAACTGATGTATGGTGAAATTAAATCCTCTAATGGTGTGGTAGGAGAAAGCATCTGACTTGAAGTAGCTTATGGGAGGAAAGGGTTTATTTAGACTTAAGAGTTTCAAGGGCAATTTCTTCATGGTGGGGAAAGCATGACAGGCCTGAGCTAGAAGCCTGGGTCACATTTTCTTTTTAACCTAGTTTTGTCTCGTTTTTTCTATGCACTGTCTCACTGTAGTCCAAGCTGATCTGGAACTCTCTGTAGCCTCAAATTGGCTTTGAACTCACAAGCCATGCTTCTATTTCCGAAGTGCTAGGACCAAAAGCATGCACCAAAGTGCCTGACACAGGGTCATATTTTTATATTAGCAGGAGTAGTCTAAGAATTTGGAATTGGGTCATATTACTCCAAAAACCACCCCAGTGCCACAATCTCCTCCAGCAAGGCTCTACCCTCCAAAGATCTCACAACTTTCCTAGATTGCCATTAGGTGGGAATCAAGTATTCACTACACATGAGTTTATGGGGGCATATTATTCAAACCATCATAGAGGAGTTCCTTCATTGCTTAATTCTAAAGTTTATATTATCATACTTTCTATCTATTGAAGCTGTATTATCAGAGAGATGAAATTTTTTTCTTGTCAGAAAAGTTGACGTAGTCAGCATTATGTTGATAAGCTGTTGAAATGAAGCAGCTCTCCTTTTGAACTCAGGCTCCCTGATTTCTTTCTCTCTCAAATAACTAAATAAATTTAAAGAAAAACAACCTAGAAAAGATATATAAGTACATGCAAGCTTAAATGTCTATTAAATTTCATCATATGAAAAGAGTCAAATGTGTGTGCTGCAAACTTTGAAAGTAAGGGTTTGCTATATGATCTTTTATAGTTTTTGTGTATATCTGTAGAATCTTAAATAGAATGAGTGAGTCTAGCATATGTCTAAAAGGGAGCACTGTTCAAAGCAGACGGATAGTAAGATGTACAAAAGCTCTAAACAGGAAATATGCCTAGTGTATTCTGGGAGCATCAAGGTGGGAAGTGGATCTGAAGTATACAGATATAAAGAAAGACCAGGCTGAAAAGCATTACTACTTAGAAGTCTAAAGATGAATAGCCACTTAGCTCAGAATGGTGGCAGTTGAATCAGGAAAATACCATTTGCTCTGGATATATTCTAAAATTACAGATAAAAGGTATATGGGTGAATTGGAAATGAGATTTGTTGTCAACTACTTTCCAATGGTGAGCAAAGGTTATATATGTTATATATATAAACACAGATAGAAATGATCATTTAATAGGCTCTGAAAGGATAGAAAAGAACCTGGTTTGTAGGAAATGGGGACAATCAGGAATTCTGTTTTTGAACCTAAGCTTCAGAGATATTTTCTCACAAATCTCAATGGAGTCCTGAAGTAAGCAGCTGCCACACTAATGAGTGAGAAGTAGTAAGGTATGGTAGATGCTGTCTGTCATCAGATTCCATGATGAAGTCACTGGTGGATTTCACAGTGTTAATGTTATTCATGGTTGTTTCACACTGGTCTAAAATTGTTATTATTAATTATTATTATTATTATTATTTACAGAGAGGGACACAGAGAGAGAGATGAAGAATTGGCATGCCAGACACAGAGAGAGAGATGAAGAATTGGCATGCCAGAACCCCAGACACAATCTGGTGGGCATGTGTGACCTTGCGCTTGCCTCATCTTTGTGCATCTGGCTAACATGGGATCTGGAGAGCCAGGCAACATGGGTCCTTAGGCTTCACATCCAGGTACCTTAAGGGCTAAGCCGTCTCTCCAGTCCTAAAATTATTTTTATACTTTTCTACTTGTCCTTATATGTCGAATGCCTTCTCACTATCCCATGCTACTTATTTTTATGTTCATGAGCACAGAAGAGGAATTAGAAAATCCCACTTATGTTTCTCCCCACAGCTTGGGTTTTTGTGCTTTCTGTGTGTCTATTTCCTCTAATCTATAGCTGGATCTTCTATTTGAGCAAGGTCTTATCTACTCTTGACTGTTCATAAGCATTGCTTGACTTCCATCACTGCTGTTTACTTCATGCTATTATTCTCATGAGGATACATATTTCTATAATTATTTTGGAAGAATGAAAAAAAAAAAAACATTTACCAGATTTTCTTTGTTGTTTTGCGACAGAGTTTTATTCTGTAACTCAAGCCTAGAACTCATTAGATAGACCCGGACAGGGCTCAAGCTCACAATCATCTACATTCAACCTCACTGTTGCTGGGGTTATATGTGTGAGCCACTATACTTGGCTCTGGATTCTTTTCTGATTACAAGGATTCAGGAACAGTCATTACTCTTCACATATTTTCAATCTCTGTCCTCCAGTTAGGCTTTAGCTATTATCAGAATTTCCTTGTATTGAATCTTACTATATATTTATATTTGCAAATAATTTCAGAGACATGGTCTCCAACACATCAGCACACCCTTATGCTCAAATTGATTCCATGACCCAGAGTAGAGAAGTCCCACACTTTTCTAGTTTGGGGGCAGCCAGTGTATATAATGAGGTCTACTTCCTCAGTCACAGAGACCACAGTAGCTGGTTACTCTCTATTATATGACTTGTTCAAGCAAAATAGCTCACCTATTAGTATTAAGAACAAACACTTTATTTTCAGTTGCAGACACTGGAATGAGTTAAACAGTGGATAGTATTTACTTTTTGTCCTCGAGTAGTTTAAATATCAACAAAGATAGAAACATGTGGGAACTCATTAACTGCTGCAGATGATTAGTTCTGTGATCACTGGAGGAATGGCTAGCCCAGGGTTAGAAGGATGAGGAAACTTTGTCTAAAAAACACTTATAGTGGTAAGACCCTACTGCTGAAGACACCTTATGTGGTTGACACATAAAATGGAATGGCATGGCTGGAAGCTGGAAGAGAGTCAGTCCCCAGACCATCAGTGCATCTAGTGCCAGAAGGTGCTACATAGGCGACTAGGGAAAATGACCAATATCTGTCTGAGCAACTCATGGTCTAACCTACTTAGCAGCAAATAACCTGTTGTGATGCCCACACAAGTGCAATAGTGGTGCACAGCCATGGAGGGGAATCAACTGCTCTTGATTTGGCTAACTGATCACCTCAGTGGTACAGAGCCCATAGCTAGAGCTGGGAAACAAGTCAGAACCATATCCAAACATAAGACCACTCTCCAATATCAAGCTACCATCAATCGTGGATTACAAGAGGGCCTACATATATTAAATTCTCTATTAAAAAGTAAGGGTTATCTCATTTGTCTGGTGCTAACTTCCTCTCCATTGGAGAATCTGCTTCTCTTTTTCAGATAGATATAGATCCTAAGGAGAGAGCCACCCCATCATACCTTAAAAGGGCCCTGGCTGAAACGAAGAACAATTGGGAAAACAAGCAAGGGTGCTATTTTCTTGGTGAACCAGGTACCAGCACAAAGGTGAAGGAGATCAACACAGAGAAAAATCAACTCCTACCAAATCAGATATCCAGAGACCTAGAGGCCCTCAACACCTCATCACTGAAGCAGACCAAAAATGAACCCAACATGACTCAAGTAAATTTTGCCGAAGAGGGGGTGGAAAGAATGTCAGAGCCACATGTTGGATCATGATATGCAGAGACATTTATCCTACCCATAACTGAGAGCTAACTCCTGAATGCTGACCCATATACCTTAACAAGCAGGGGCCAAGGGGAGGGGATAGGACATGGATGAGCGAACAATGGTACCAAATTGACTGTATTTGCTGAGTACAAAACTAATTAAAAAAATATTGCAAGGAACAAAAAACTCTTATAGTGTTATACTGGTTATGAAGACAAAAGACGATAAACACGGGGAAGACATATGAAAAGAAATTAGGGGAAACAAGAGGATTCTAATGGAAATAAAGACAAAATATAATTCTAGACAGTAATGTGACAAATGAGAAGGTAAAATTTAAAATCCAAATTCTGAAAAAAATAGCACATTTCATGAAAGAGCTTTGCCACAGTTTCCTACGAGGGCACAGAGAAAGTGAGTTTTAAAACCCCTTTTATTACACTACATGGAGTACTGAAAAATAGATCTTAACATAGCCCACACTTGTTATTTTGGAGTAAATGGAGATGAAGAGGGGAAGCCAAATCAGGAAAGAAGCAGGCACAGAATCTGTAAGAGAATGTCTGGAAGAAGATTCAAATCTTTCATAGTATTCTCTTAATCAAGTTTCCAGGATAAAAGTATATGAGATTGCTAGAGATGGGTCAAGAGCTCCCAGGGTGAAATTAGGCAAAAATTTAAGGGGTGTGGTGGGCGTGGTGGCCCACGCGTCTAATCCCAGCACTCAGGAGGCAGAGGTAGGACGATTGCCTTGAGTTCGAGGCCACCTTGAGACTCCATAGTGAATTCCAGGTCAGTCTGGGCTAGAGTGAGACCCTACCTTGAAAAACCAAAAAATAAAAATAAAATAAAATAAAATTTTAAGGGGTGAGTGGGAATCTAGCACTAGTAGGTCTTAAAGGACCTCCACTGGGTGGGCTCTTGGGAACTGCTAGGGTGCTACCACAGGGTAGACTGGCCTGGTTCCAAACATGCCCTGCTGAGCTCAGGTGGGCAGGGCAGTCTTGAGATTGGCCTTTGTCCACGCCCCACTCACTCAGAGAGGGAACCAAGCCACTGTGCATGTACATGCAGTGGGAGGCAAGGACCACGCTACCACACCAGAGCTTCTAGCCAGGAATTCAATGGATCCCTATGCCAACCACCAAGAGGATCTCACCTCTGGGCTACAGCCTACTCCCATCTGCTGAGCACCAGAACCCAATGCCTCAGGTCCCCATATGCCAGAGCCAGGGCCCCTGGCCCCTGCATCTACCTGTGCTAGAGGTAGGGCTGACATTTCTACACCACCTGCTGGCCCCTGTGCATAACCTCAGTGCCAGGGCCAGGACCCACTTTTCCACAACAACCCTATGTCACAGGCCTCTGTGTGCCCCCAAGGTGCCAGAGACAGAGCCCACAATTCTGTTCCACTCTGCATTACTTGTCCCTAAGTTGCTGGTCCCTGGGGTTCTCACAGTGCCAGAGGTAGGGCACATGCCTTTGCCCCACCCTGTGACACTTTGCCTGTCCCCACACCATTGACCCCTGCGTGTGTCCCCAGTGTGCCAGGGCTAAGGTCCACCTTCTGTCACACTCTGACCTCCTGTCCATGCCAGAGCTGGGGCCCACACTTCTGTTCAAATCAGAGCCATCTGTCATGCACCACTGATTCCTGTAGGCCTCCATGGTGCCAGAGCTAGAGCCCTTACTTCTGCCCCACCCAGCCAGCAGCCAGTCTCTGTGGGTCCCCACCCCATACTGCTGGCTCCTGAGAGTCCCCACACTGCCAGTCTCAAGAGAACTTTGTAGCCTCTGCTGCCTCCTCTGACCAAGCCAAGCCAAACCAGTGACAATAACCACATGCCCAAGCCTCCACATCAACCATCACCTCCTTGGACCACACTCAGTCCTCCTGAGTTTCAGAGGGTCACCCACATCCTAAACCCTCTTCCACAATCCTGCCACCAGCATCTCAGACAGGTAGCACAGGCTTATCTGGCAAATACTGGCCAGAGAGTACCAGTGTGTCCTCCACAACCTGCTCATCTGGGGTAACAGTGGGTGATCAGGGACGAGTACTACTGCTCCTGAGCTCCAAAGGCAAAACATTCCTACAATAGAGAGCTGAAGGGGTTGCAGACCTCCAACTGCAGCTCTTGTATCAGCTCCCAGCCCAGAACTGCTGGCACAGTTACAACCTTCACAACCTGCACATCTGTGGATATAACACATCCCACTCTAAGCGGGTTCAAGCCCAAAACAAAACCTCACTGAAGATTCTACAAGGGCAAATTCTTGGGGGGGGGGAATAGTAAAACTTTTACCCCAGACATGTGTTATCACAACATAAGAAGGAAAAAAATTAAAAAGCAAAACAAAAAAATAGAAGAGATATCCATCAAGATTGCTTACAATGGAAGTCTCCAATGAAAACTTAGAAGAGACACGCAGCTTTCACTACTAGGCTTAACTTAATGGAAGAACTCCAGAGATAAATGAGTTGAAGTTGAGTCAACAAACAGAGGATATGAATAACAAGCTGATTAATCTTAATGAAGACATGATTAAATGCAAGAATAAACTACAAGAAGTGTTCAAAAAAGAAACCATGACCTAAAACTGGAACTCAACAAGGAGATGGATACAATATAGAAAAATGCAATAAAAATCAAATAGAGCGTGTAAATGCTTCCCTGGAAATCCTCATTCACAGAGTTAATCATGTGGAGGACAGAATCTCAGGTCTGGAAAACAAGACAGAAGAAATTGCTCCGGAGTCTAAAAACTTTTGATAACTTCCCAAAATCATAAAACAGCATGACAGAATTGTGGGATACCCTACAATGACCAAACATCTAGATCATGGGTACACCAGAAGGAAAAGAAATTCAGGCCAATGGCATAGAGAACATGTTCAACAAAATTATTGAAGGAAACTTTTCCAAACTCTCAAAGGAGAGACACATCCAGACACAAGAAACACATAGAACACAAAACAGACTGAACCAAAGAAGAAACTCTCCAAGGCACATCATAGTTAAAACCTAAACAACAAAAACAAAGAGACTGCGAAAAGCAGCAAGAGCGAAACAACTTATTACATACAAAGGCAATTTCATCAAAATTACCTCAGACTTTTCAATGGCAAAATTGAAAGCCTGAAGAGCTTAGAATGGAACACTTTAAAATCTGAGAAACTAGGGCTGGAGAGACTGCTTAGTGGTTAAGGCATTTACTTGCAAAGTCAAAGGATCCTGGCTCCAATTCTCCAGGACCCATGTAAGCCAGGTGCACAAGGGAGTGCATGTATCTGGAGTCCGTTTGCAGTGGCTAGAGTTCCTGGCACACCTACTCTCTCCCTCCTTCCCTCTCTCTCTCTCTGCCTCTTTCTCTCTCTCAAATTAATTAATTAATTAATTAATATAAAAATAAAATGAAATCTGAAAAACTATGGCTTCCAACCCAAACTACAATACCCAGCAAAATTATACTTCATAATAGGCAGTGAAAGGAAAATATTTTATGACAAAAGCTAGCACTATGACTACATGAACATACAGTCAAACCTACAGAGAATAATTAAGGGAATACTCCAAACACAAGAGTTAAGCAACCAACCTCAAGATACTGCTAGAGAAAGAACATAATAACTAAAACTAGAACAGGCACAAAAATGCTCAAAGCCCAAGAAATCCCCAAATCTCATGAAGCCTCCAACATGGCCGAGACTAAATTGAACATCACAATTAAAAGTTTAAATATTGCCGGGCGTGGTGGCACACACCTTTCATCCCAGCACTCGGGAGGCAGAGGTGGGAGGATCGCCGTGAGTTTGAGGCCACCCTGAGACTACATAGTGAATTCCAGGTCAGCCTGGCCTACAGTGAGACCCTACCTCAAAAAAAAAAAAAAAAGTTTAAATATTAATGGTCTTAGCTGACCCATCAAAAGCACATGTTAACAGGGAAGATCAGGAAAAAAAAAAAAAAAAAAGACCCATCTACCTTTAGTCTTCAAGAAACCCACCACACCTCTAACGGTAGACACTTCCTCAGGATGAAAGGATGGAAAATGATTTTTCCAGAAAATAGAAGTAAGAAACAAATGGGTTTGGCTCCATTAGTATCTGATAAAAACAGACTTCAAACCAAAAGTAATCAAAAAAGAAAAAGAGGGCCACTTTTTACTCATCAAGGGAATGATCCAACAATAGGGCATCACAATCATAAATCTATATGCACTAAGCACAGGTACACCACAATTTATAAAACAAAACCTACTTCACAACAAACCAGAAACCAATCCCAATACCACCACAGTAGAGGACTTCAGTACTCCACTATCAGATAGACAGATCACCCAGTCAGAAAATCAATAGGGAAAGAATAGAGCTAAACAATACCATACATCAACTAGACATAACAGACATCTATATAACATTCCATGCAAGTTCTACAGAATACACATTCTTTTTGACAACCCAGGAAACCTTCTGCAAACTAGATCATATACTAGGAGATAAAACATGCCTGTATAAATTTGGTAAAATTGACATAACTTTCTGTACAATATCATACTACAATGCTTTAAATCCAGAAATTAACAACAAGAGAAATAGAACAAATTACACCACGTCCTGGAGACCAAATGGCATGCTATTAAATAATGAATGGTTGTGTCCAAGAACTTAATGGTAATAAAGCCACAACATACAAAACTTATGGGATACCATGAAGGTAGTCCTAAGGGGAAAATTCATATGTTAAATGCCTTCATAACAAAGAGAGAGATCTGAAATTAATAACCTAATCATCTATCCAAAGGGGTTTAAAAAAAAATAAGAGCAACCCAACCCTAAGAGTTCTAGATGAAAGAAATAGTTAAGATCAAAGTTGAAATTAATGCATTAGAAATAGAAAACAATAAAGAAAACTGAGGAAACCAAAAGCTAATTATTTGAAAAAAAAATAAACAAGATTGATAAATCTCTGGCCAATTCAAAAAAAGAAGTCTCAAATTAACAAAATTAGAAATGAAAAGGTAGGGGTCAGAATGGGTATCAATGAAATTAAAAGTATCTTCAGGACTGGACATATGTCCAAAACCTCTACTCCACAAAATCTGATGACCTTGAAGAAATGGATGAACTTCTAGACACATACCACCTACCAAGACTAAATTCAAAGCATATAAATCTCCTAATCAAAAGTATTACAATTATCAAGAATGAAAGTGTAATAAAAATCCTCCAAAAAAGGAAAAGTTCTTAAATCAGTATAACCAAACCTTCATTGGAGAACTGAAATGTTCTTAAACTCTTTCACATAATCAGAGGACAGGGAATGCTCTCCAAATCCTATGAAGCTAGCTTGACCCTAGTACCAAAGCAGGCAGAGATACAACAATAAAACAAATCTATAGAACTATATCCCTGGTAAACTTAGATGCAAAAATCTTGAATAATATTATTATAAACCAAATTCAACAACACATCAAAAGTATAATCCACATCAATCAAGAAGGCTTCATCCCAGGGAAATAGGGATGGGTTAACATATGGAAATCTAATACCTGGAATAACACTAACCAAGGATGTGAAAGACATACAATAAAAACAGGAAAAGCATTCAAGAAAGAAATTGAGGAGACCATGAGAAGATGGAATGACCTCTCATGTTTCTGGATAGGTAGAATTAATATTTTGAAAGTGGCAATTCTACCAAAAGCTGTATATAGATTCAATGCAATGTCAGTAAAAATTCCAGCATCATTCTTCATATATATAGAATAAATAATACTAAAATTCATATGGAATGTCAGAAGGTTATAGATATCCAAAAATATCCTCAGCAAAATACATCTTTGGTGGAGGGACAGCTAATCAAAATCTAAGAGGATATAAGTAAAACATATGTAATCCTACTTTTTTAGACAATGGAACACTCAGGAGCTGTAGATTGTTGCTAGTAAATTTTCAGTGCCAGGGATGGGATATCTTCCAGTGAGTTGTTGGCCAGGGAGATCCCTATGCCCCCTAAACATTACAGGCCATTACTGAGGCCCTTGGTTTCCCACCAGGAATAGATGAAGACCCTGTTGCTGAAGACTCCACATACTTGGGCTGTAAGGCCACTGAGAAATGCTGTGGGAACTGAGCTGATAACCTCCTTCATGTTGACCAGGTGATATCAAGCTATAAAAAGCCATTCTGCAAGCAATTCACTGGGAGAGAGAGAAATAACCAGTAAAGATACTCATCAGTGGACACTGCAAGCTTTATAATTGCTCAGCCAGGCCAAATAAGGCAACAGGTGCAAGAGTGGCACATCTGTTATGAGGGAAACCAACTGCCCTCTAATTGGACTGGAGGCCCACTCCATGGGAAGGGAATACATCCCTCATACAGAAATCTTAAAACAGGGGTAGTCATAAGCCCTAGAGGTGTAACGTCTGCTATTGTCTGGCCAAATGTATATACTATGCTTATCAAACTGCTCAGTAAGCACTTCTCTTAATGTTCATACCCATATATTAATGCTACTCACACTTTTTCGTTAGAGAACTTTCTCTTTTAAGATGGTAGTGACCTTGGGATGACTCAGAAGGCATCATAGTACCGGGAAGAAGTGACAGAGGAGTGCTCAGCACTGCAATATTTCCAAGGCTCAGAAGTGCTTAGTGGGCAGTTTGATAAGCATAGTATATACAATTAGCCAGACAACAGCAGACATTACACCCAAGGCTTATGACTACCTCTTGTCTAACAGGTTTGTGCATGCTGGTGCAGTGCTCCCTCCACGGGGCTGATGACTTTCTCGCCCTTGGTTTTTGTCCTTTCCTCCTTACCCACTGAGAGCTTTACTTAGGTAACAAACAAAACACAGGCTTTATCATCTCTTCTTGCCTTCTTTGCTGTAAGTATTGTTTCAAAAATCTTGGCAATGATTATTTCTTTCCTGCTTTCCCTTTCTGCTCCTTTAATTATTTTTCATTTCCTTCCTTCACTCCCTCCCTCTTCTCTCTCTCTCTCTCTCTCTCTTCCTTCCTCCCTCTTTCCCAGCACAGCTTGCAGTTTCCTGAGTCTTACCCACATTCCATGAAAGCACAGTGGTCATGGGGTCTGAATACTAGTGTGTAACCAGGCCTGTTCCCACAGCTTTTAGCTTTGCTTCTAAATAGTAACTCACTGGCAGAGGCACTTTTACTCAATAAAAAAGCTTGTGCAGCACTGTCCAAATTTCAGACTTAATGTGAATTGACCAATGAGGAATGTCCATCGAGTTTTTGCCACTGATTGGGACTCCCAGATTTTCCATTATGTCAAAGGTTGATCATACTACAAATCCCAGAACATTTTGCCTTCTTTGCTCAGGTCTGCTGGTAGTACTTTCTCCTGGAAGCTCATACTATGACATTGTCCTATCAGAAATCCCCCAATTTAGAAAGCCTTTCTATAAGATTTGTTGACACCGTGTGTTCTACATAATTGTATGTAGACTGGTCATCTTGCCTAACTTCAATGTCACACTACAGAAGTGTATTGTTATGTAAGAAAATCAAAGGTAGACAGGGGGTAAGAAATGTGTGTGATATTTCAGAAGCAAAACATTTGCAGGTCCATGGGGTCTGAGCTGCTCAGCTGTGACCAGATGATATAATTGTAAATATGTTTTCCATTTTGAGTCTCACGGTTAGAATCTTATCTAAAATGTCAAAATTTATCTTCATAATTCAATAGGGAGATACTATAAGTTTTATAAACTTTGGAAAATGCTGTTTGTTTCTTTAGTTTATAAATATTGGTTTTGATGGTCCTGAATAATTTGTTATATCATTAATTCTTTAGGCAAAAATGATTTTAAATATCTTTAAACTTAAAAATAACAGTTGTAGTGTTTAATTTTTAGAAAATCATAACATATCTTTTGAGATAGAAGTTTTAACAATGACAATATTTTATATTTTAAGTATTTCTATAGTCTTCATGCATAGATAATATTTTAAAAAATTAAAGATATGTGGGGGTATAATTTTCATATACTGATACATTGATTGGACCTATCAAGGAAATACTTCAGGATAAAGTAGCTACAGATTTAATGCAGTTGCCATACATAAGAATTTGTGGTTGTATGAATTGAAATGTATTTTTAAAACTCAGTACAATTTGTTGGCCAATTTTTTGCTTTATTATAGATCTTACTTGATGTGATAAAACAAAGATAAATCACATAAAATGTTATTAACGATTACCCAAAACTTTCTAAAAAAAAAAAAAAACCACCTTTGGAGGTGTCATCATACTTGATCTAAAGCTATACGACAAAGTGATAGTAACAAAAAAAGTGCACAGTATTGACACAAAAACAGACATATAGGACTTCCGGCCAAGATGGTGACCACCTAGCTGCCCTGCAAATCCCGGGGAAAGAAAGGCAAGACATTAAAGGTTTCCTGGACTTCTTATCAGTGGGAGGGCACAGAGGGGGGAAACAGCGAATAGTGGATTCCCTCATGGGCGGGTAGACCACACCAAATAGCCTAGGTGCCCCACCTCTGCAGCCCCACGAACTACCGCTGCAGCCCTGAACACCCCTCTGCATCCACCACCACTGTGGCTCCGTGCCTGCTGCCGGGGACCTGTGCCTGCCTCTACAGACCTGCTGCCGCCGCCACACCAGCTTCTGCGCCTAGATCGCCCGCACAGATCAATCCCTGCATGCAGAAGCTTAGCCCGCTCTGCACACTTGCCCACACTACTGTTCATCAAGTCCAGTCCCACAGCAATTGCCACACAAGCCCAGAGTGTCTCTCACTTGCACCAGCTCAGGTGCCCTCTCCTACCTGTCTGCTGCCATTCTACATTCTCCTGTGGCGGTGGAGCACAGACTGTTTCTGGGATGCAGGGTTCCCAGCCAGAGTTTGGGCTGCTTCAGGTCTTTGTACCTCAGACCCCTTCCAAGCTCGAAGGTAGGCAGCTTTGGTGCATTAACACTTCAGAATTCAGGCAACTTTAGCGCCCCTGTCAGGGAGTAGATAGGTGGCTTTGGCAAGTGGGAGCAAAAGCCCAGGCTTCCTGACAACTGCCCCCGGCTGCCTCAGATTCCCATTGCACTAGACCCAGGCTGATCCACCCACCTACCTGCCCATACACTGTCATGGGCAGACCACAGTGCAAAAGAAATAACATGAAAAATCAAATGCAAGAAAATCCAGTTAGATCACCTAGTCCTACAATGAATAATACATCTAACCAAAACATAGAACCATCTGGATCAGAACATCAAATTGAAGTTATGAGCAATGCAACCCTGACCAACCTACTGATAGAACTTGCAGGAAAGCAACAAAGGACCAATAATCATGTGGATGCTACCATCACTAAGGTAGATAAATTGATAAGAGGTTGGAAGGAGTTCAAAGAGAGGTAATAGGTTTCAGGGACAGTGAAAAAAAAAAAAGAGGACCTTAAAAATCAGCTGGCCATACTAAATGAAGACATAAAGAAATACAGGGATGAATTCCAAGAATCATCAAGAAAATCAGAACATGATGTGAAAAGGGAGCTTGACAGAGCAATGGAAATGATACATAGAAAAGTAGTAGAAAATGCAAACTTAATTGAACAAGCCCAAAACACTATAGAGGCCCTCAAGACAGGGTCAGTGAAGTGGGGAATAGAAACTCTGATCTTGAAGACAAGATGGAAGAAACAGTTTGAGAGTTAAAAACTTCAGTAAGCTCAAAAGTTCCTATAAACAGAGATTGAGGGAACTGTGGGATATCATTCATTGTCCTAATATCAGAATCATTGGAAGAAGGAGAAGAATTTCTGACCAAAGGCATGGAGAACTTATTTAACAAAATAATTGAAGAAAACTTCCCCAGTCTCTTAAAAGAAAGGCCCATCAAGATACAAGAAGCCAACAGAACACCAAACAGACTGGACCAAAGGAGAAACTCTCTAAGACATATGATTAAGATATATGATTAAGACTCTAAACATTGACACCAAAGAGAAAATCCTAAAAGCAGCTGGGGAAAACAGCACACCACTTTCAAAGGTAACACTATCAGAACTACTTCAGACTTCTCAATGGAAAGCTAGAAGGGCCTGGAGTGAAACTTTCCAAAGTCTAAGAAACTGTGGATTCCAACCCAAACTACTCTACCTGGCAAAAGTCTCCCTTATAATAGATGGTGAAAGAAAAACTTTTCATGACAAAACTCAGCTTTACAATTATATGAACACAAAACCAAACCTACAGAGAGTATTTCAGGAAATTCTCCACAGAGAAGAAACAAATAACCAAACTCAAATGCCTACAAGAAGCAGATCACAACAACCAAACCCAGAGTAGGCACAAAAAATTTCAAAGCCGAGTTCTGGCCAAAATGGCGACCACCTAGCTGCACTCCAGATACAAAGGAAAAAAAAAAAAGGCAAGAATTAGAGGGCAATTAGGAACATTTTGAAAGAGGGAGGGCACAGATTGGGGTAAAACAGGGAAGCACAGACCCCCGCGACCCACGACCACCATGCCCCCCACACCCGCCGCGGCCCGGCGCCCCAACGGTCCCGCGCGCACTGAGCCCAACGTGTACCAAGCCCAACGCGCCCAGGCGGCACTGCACACCCTGCGCCCTTCGTGCCCACCCCCAAACGCTCCATTCCCCCCGGCACGACACGTGCCCCCACCCTCTTCACGCGGCCCGTGCAACCCACGCGTCCTGAGAGCCCCACGGCGTGCGGCGGCATCCCACACCTCGGAGCTCCTTGCCCCCCCACGTGCCCTGCACCCCCCCTTGTGCCCCACACACCCCCGGCGTGCCCCGCAACCCCCGTGCTACCCAGCACGACCAGCGTGTGCCTTGGCATGCAATGAACCCCCCGGGCCCCACAAACCCCATGGCCCCGCCCCCCCACGTGCCACGCACCCCCACGCATGCCCCCCCCACGCACCCCGCACACCCCATGCCTCCAGCACATCCCCGGCACACCCCGAGTGCCCAGCACCCCCATGCGCACCCCGCACACCCTGTGTGCCCACCGTGCGCCCCTCGCTCCCCCCACCAACCCGAGTGCCCCACGCACCCCGCCCCACCCAGGTGCCCCTCCCATGCCCCCTGCGCCCCACTGCCTCCATCACGCTACCCCGTGCACGCGCCCTGTGCCCCCCACGCACCCTGCACACCCACCACGCTCCCCACGCCCACCGCACACCCTCGCCCTCCCAACCGACCCTAGTGCCCCATGCACCCCACCCCTCCCAGATGCCCCCCCATGCCCCCTGCGCCCCACTGCCTCCCGCATGCCCTGCCCTGAGTGCCCGGTGCCCCGGTGCGCCCCGCGCACCCCCCGCGTGCCCCACTCGCCCCGTATGCTCCATTGTGCACTGCACCCCCCGCCCGCCCCCCGCGCCTGCGCACCCTCCACATGCCCCACGCCCCGCGAGGCTGTGCTCTGATCAGGCACCCACCAGCCACACCTGCCAGCCTGCTGCACTGAAGCTGAGACCTCCTACCTCGCCCTTGTTCTATGATCCTGCAAGTAGACCAGCCACGTGGTGCTCGGTTCGCAGGCCCATGGGGGCCACCCCTGCCGTGAATAGGTGGCTGCCAGATCCCCTGCTGCTATGCTCACATCACTTGCTGCCGGTCAGCCTCTGCTGTGTCCTGATCCCATACCCACATCAGCTGCCTCTGCACTACAATTGCACATGCAGCGGGCCCAGTCCCACAGCAAGAGCCACACAAGTCCATACTGAGTCACTAGTGCCAGCGCAGGTGCCATCCCCTACCTGTACATGGCCACACATCCCCCACTCCCCTGAGGTGGGAGAGCACAGACTGTTTACAGGCCCCAGTGTACCCAGCCAGAGTTTGGGTAGCTTCAGGGCTTGCTACCTCAGTCCCCTTTCAAGCTCGAAGGCAGGCAGCTTAGGTGCATTACTGGGTGAGAATTTAGGAAACTTTGGCGCCCCTGTCAGGCTATAGATAGGCGGCTTTGGCAAGAGTGAGCAAAAACCCAGGCTGCTTGCAACTGCCCAAGGCTGCCTTGAATTCTCATTAAGCTAGATCCCAGGCTGCTCGACCCACCTACCAGCCCATACACTGACATGGGTAGACCACAGTGCAAAAGAAATAACGTGAAAAATAAAATGCAAGAAAATCCAGACAGATCACCCAGTCCAACAAGGATTACATCTAACCAAAACACAGAAGAGTGTTTAGGATCAGAACATCAAGTGGAAGCAATGAACAATGCAACCATGACCAGCTGTGGTGGTTTGATTCAGGTGTCCCCCATAAACCTAGGTGTTACGAATGCTAGCTCCCCAGCTGATGGATATTTGGGAATTAATGCCTCCTGCAGGGAGTGTATTGTTGGGGGCGGGCTTATGGGTATTAAAGCCAGTTTTCCCTTGCCAGTGTTTGGCACACTCTCCTGCTGCTATTGTCCACCTTATGTTGGCCAGAGAGTAATGTCCACCCTCTGCTCATATCATCATTTTCCCCTGCCATCGTGGAGCTTCCCCTCAAGCCTGTAAGCCAAAATAAATCTCTTTTTCCCAGAAGCTGCTCTTGGTTGGGTGATTTCTACCAGCAACACGAACCTGACTGCAACACCAGCCTACTGCTAGAACTGGAAGGAAAGCTACAAAGGATAGATAATCGTGTGGATGCTACCATCACTTAGCTAGAGCAATATGATAAGACACTGGAAGGAATTCAAAGAGAGCTAAGAGAGTTGAGGGAGAGTGAAAAAAAAGAGGACCTTAAAAATCAGCTGGCCACACTAAATGAAAACATAAAGAAATGTAAGGATGATTTCCAAGAATCATCAAGAAAATCAGAAAATGAGACAAAAAGGGAGCTGGACAAAGCAATGGAAGTGATACATAGGAAAGTAGTAGAAAATGCAAACTTAATTGAACAAGTCCAAAACTCGCTAGAGGCTCTCAAGAATAGAGTCAGCAAAGTGGAAGATAGAAATTCTGATCTGGAAGACAGGATGGAAGAAACAATTCGAGAGTCCAAAAATTTCAGTAAGTTCAAAAGTTCCTGTGAACAGAGCATGAGGGAATTGTGGGATACACTTAAACGTCCTAATATCAGAATCATTGGAATACCAGAAGGAGAAGAATTTCAGACAAAAGGCATGGAGAACTTATGTAACACAATAATTGAAGAAAACTTCCCCCATCTCTTAAAAGAAAGGCCCGTCAAGATTCAAGAAGCCAACAGAACTACTAACGGACGAGACCAAAGGAGAAACTCCCCAAGACATATTATCATTAAGACTCTAACCATTGACACCAAGGATAATATCCTAAAAACAGCTATGGAAAAACAGCACAACACTTTCAAAGGAAACCCCATCAGAATTACTTCAGACTTCTCAATGGAAACCCTGAAAGCTAGAAGGGCCTGGAATGTAACTCTCCAAACTCTAAGAAACTATGGCTTCCAACCCAAACTACTCTACCCTGCAAAAGTCTCCCTTATAATAGATGGTGAAAGGAAAACTTTCCATGACAAAACTCAGCTTTACAATTATATGAACACAAAACCAAACCTACAGAAAGTACTCCAGGAAATTCTCCACAGAGAAGAAACAAATAACCAAACACAAATGCCTACAAGAAGCAGATCACAGCAACCAAACCCAGAGTAGATAGAAAAAAAAAAAATTAAATTCCATGGAAATGCCAACACACCTCTACCATCAAACATGACAGGGATCAAATCAAATCTCACAGTCATCACCCTAAACATTAATGGCCTTAATTCACCCAACAAGAGACACAAGCTAACAGGGTGGATCAAAAAATTAGACCCCTCAATGTGCTGCCTTCAAGAAACCCACCTTACCACTAAAGACAGAAACCTTCTCAGGGTGTAAGGGTGGAAAACAATATTCCAAGCAAATGGGAATAAGAAACAAGCAGGTGTAGCTATATTAATATCAGATAAAGTTGACTTCAAACCAAAAACAATCAAAAGAGACAAAGAAGGCTACTTCCTACTTATAAAGGGAACAATCCATCAAGAGGATATTACAATCATAAATCTGTATGCACCAAACACAGCGGTACAATAGTTCATAAAACAAAACCTACTTGACAATAAAACAGAAAAAACCACCAACACCATCATAGCTGGGGACTTTAACACACCATTATCAGTAATAGACAGATCATCCAAAGAGAAGCTTAACAGGGAAGTAAGAGAGCTCAACAAAACCATAGAGCACTTAGACCTAACAGACAACTACAAACTTTCCATCCCAAATCCACACACTACACATTCTTCTCAGCAGCCCATGGAACATTCTCTAAAATAGACCATATACTGGATCACAAAGACAGCCTCCACATATCTAGGAAAATTGACATAATTCCCTGCATGATATCAGATCATAATGCTATATTCCTAAAAATCAACAACAAAAAAAACAACAAGAACCCCAACGGCAACTGGAAACTGAATAGCACACTCTTAAACAATAAATGGATAGTGGATGAAATAAAAGATGAAACTGCAAAATTCCTGGAATTGAATGACAATGAGAACACATCATATCAAAACTTATGGAACACAATGAAGGCAGTCCTCAGGGGAAAATTCATAGCACTTAATGCCTTCATAAAAAAGACAGAAAGATCCCAAATCAATAGCCTAACCATCCACTTAAAGGCACTGGAAAAACAAGAAAAATCCAACCCAAAGAGCTGCAGAAGGAAAGAAATAATTAAAATTCAGAGCAGAAATTAATGAATTGGAAACCAAGGAAACAATTAAGGCAATTGACAAAACAAAGAGCTGGTTCTTTGAAAAAATAAACAAGATTGACAAACCTCTGGCCAATTTGATCAAGCAAAAAAAGGAGAGACTCCAAATTAACAAAATTCAAAATGAAAAAGGAGAGATCACAACAGACATCAGTGAAATTGGCAGAATCATCAGGGCTTAATTCAAAAACCTCTACTCCACAAAACTGGAAAATGTGGAGGAGATGGATAAATTCCTGGACGAATATCATCTACCAAAGCTAAACTCAGAGCAGATTAATCACCTCAATGAACCCATCACACTCATGGAAATTGAAAAAGTAATAAAAAACCTCCCCAAAAAGAACAGTCCAGGACCAGATGGATTCCCAGCTGAATTTTATCAGACCTTCATGGAAGAACTCAAACCAATCGTCCTAAAACTGTGCCACACAAATGAAGAACAGGGAAAGCTACCCAACTCCTTCTATGAAGCTAGTATCACCCTAATCCCAAAACCAGGCAGAGATGCCACAAGAAAATAAAACTACCGGCCTGTTTCTCTAATGAACATAGATGCAAAGATCCTGAACAACATACTCACAAACCAAATCAAACAACAAATCAAAAGCATTATCCACCTTGACCAAGTGGGATTTATCCCAGTAACACAAAGTGGTTCAACATACGAAAATCTGTCAATGTAATACACCACATAAACAAGCTTAAACATAAAAACCACATGATCATTTCGATAGATGCAGAAAAGGCCTTCTACAAGATACAACATCACTTCATGATCAAAATATTGGAGAGAATCGGCATGGCCAGTTCACATCTTAACATAACAAAGGTAATATACAAAGCTCCAAAGGCCCAAATAATACTTAATGGAGAGAGACTGGAGGAATTCCCATTGATATCAGGAACAAGACATGGATGTCCTCTCTCACCTCTGCTTTTCAATATAGTTCTGGATGTCCTAGCCCAAGCAATTAGGCAGGAGAAGGAAATAAAAGGTATACAATTTGGAAAGGAAGAAGTTAAGTTAGCTCTATTCACTGATGACATGATTGTATATGTAAGAGACCCGAGAGACTCCATGCCAAAACTCCTGAAAGTGATTAACTCCTATAGCAAAGTAGCAGGATACAAAATCAATGCACAAAAATCAGCAGCATTTCTGTATGCAAATGACAAAGACACAGAAAAAGAAATAAAGGACATAGTCCCATTTTCAATAGCAACAAAAAAAAAATACCTTGGAATAACGTTAACCAAGGAAGTAAAAGATCTATATAACAAAAATATAAAAACTCTCAAAAAAGAAATTGAGGAAGACTTGAAAAGATGGAAAGTCCTCCCATGCTCCTGGATAGGCAGAATTAACATTGTGAAGATGACAATCCTACCAAAGGCAATATATAGATTTAACGCAATTCCAATTAAAATGCCTACAGTGTTCTTCACAGAGATAGAAAAAATGATCTCAAATTTCATATGGAAAGGCAGAAGGTCTCGCATATCCAAACATATCCTCAGCAAAAGAAATACCTCTGGTGGCATCACCATACCCGATATAAAGCTATATTACAAAGCCATAGTAATAAAAACAGCATGGTACTGGCATAAAAACAGGAGTATAGACCAATGGAATAGACTTGCAGACCCGGATTTTGGGTCAAGCAACTATAGCTACTTGATATTCAACAAAGGCTCAAACAATATAGACTGGAAAAAAGATAGCATCTTCAAAAAATGACACTGGACAAACTGGATAACCACATGCAGGAAACTAAAACTTGATCCACACATTTCGCTATGCACTACACTCAAATCCAAATAGATCAAAGACCTCAACAGAAGACCAGAAACTCAAAAACTACTGGAAGAAAATTTGGGAAGTACTTTCCATGATATAGGAATGGAAGAAGACTTCCTGAACAAAACCCCAGTGGCTCAAGTTCTTAAACAGTCACCCAACCATTGGGATCATATGAAGCTGAAGAGTTTCTTTACAGACAAGCATATAATAAGCAAAGCCAATAGAATGCCCACAGAATGGGAGAAAATATTTGGAGGTTATCCAACTGATAGAGGTTTTATCTCTGGAATTTTCAAAGAACTCAAAAGGCTAAACAATAAGAAGACAAATACCCCACTCACATAAATGGGCACAGAGTTAAACAGGTAATTCACAGAGGAAGAGATACAAATGGCAAACACATTTAAGAAAATGTTCATCATCCCTAATCATCAGAGAAATGCAAATTAAAACAACTATGAGATTCCACCTTACCCCAATAAGGATAGCCAACATCAAAAGGTCAAATGAAAATAAATGCTGGCGAGGATGTGGAGAAGCAGGGACACTCATTCACTGTTGGTTGGAATGCAGGATGGTAAAAACACTTTGGAAAGCATTATGGAGACTCCTGAAAAAGCTGACTATAGAAATACCAACAGACCCAGTTATACCATTACTGGGCATCTACCCTAAAACCTTCAAACCAAAAGCCAGAGAGATTTGCTCAACCATGTTTGTAGCGGCTCAATTCGTAATAGCTAAAAGCTGGAATCAACCCAGATGTCCATCATTAGAAGAATGGATAACAAAGATGTGGTATATCTACACAATGGAATTCTATACAGCAGTAAGAAAACACAGCATAAAGAAATTTGAGGAAAAATGGTTGAACCTGGAACAGATCATTCTCAGCGAACTTACCCAACCACAGATAAAAAATTGACACATAGTCTCACTCATCTACAACACCTAACCTGAATCTACCCAAGATACCTTACATACCCAGCAAGCACCTGAAGGACTAGATAATAGGATGGATGGGAGGGCGGGGAGGGCATCGAAGGGTGGAAAACAGTAATCCGGACCCAAACAGCAATGGTATCATAAAATTGTACTTCCTAAAAGACCAAATGGCTGAACCTTCACTAAACCCTTATACGAAACACCTGAACCACAAGACACTGGAGAGGGTAGGATCAAGACTGACCTAAATCTCCTACATCCTCCCTCCCTCCTCCCTCTCCCCCTCTCCTGTCTATCTCTCTCCTTTCTAACTCTTGTATATTAGTTATGTTTTTCCTCAATTTCTTAGTGGACACTGACCTGTAACCCCCACTTCCAGCTTGGGCCTACCATCCACAGTGAGCTTTTGATCAGAGAAAACTACAAGGTTTCCCAAAACAATGACAGACTTCTGTCAGATTACTTGATGACCCACCAAAGGCCAGTGGTAAGACCCTATTGCTGAAGACTCCATACGCAGCTGACGTATAAAATGGAATGACATGGCTGGAAGCCAGGAGAGAGTCCCCAGACAGTCAGCGTGTCTAGTGCCAGAAGGTGTTACATAGGTGACTGGGGGAAATGACCAATATCTGTCCAAGCAACACATTGTTTAACCTAATTAGCAACAAATAACCTGATGTGATGCCCACACAAGTGCAATAGTGGTACACAGCCATGGTGAGGAATCAATTGCTCTTGATTTGGCTAACTGATCCACTCAGTGGTACTAGATCCATAGCTGGAGCTGGGAAACAAGTCAGAACCATACCCAAACACAAGCCCACTCTACAATATCATGCTACCATCAATCACGGGGTATAAGAGGGCCTACACCTTTCATACTGTCTATCAAAAAAGTAAGTGTTATCTCAATTTTCCGGGTGCTAACTTACTCTCCGTTGGAGAATCTGCTTCTCTTTTCCAGATAGATGCAGATCCTAAGAAGAGAGCTGCCCCAACATACCTCAAAAGGGGCCCAACTGAAACTAAGGACAACTGGTGAAACAAGCAAGGGTGATGTTTTCCTGTGAACTGGATACCAGCACAAGGGGGAAGGAGACCAACACAGAGAAGAATCAATGCATGCCAAATCAGAGAGCCAGAGCCTCAGAGGCCCCCAACACCTCATCACTGAAGCAGACCAAAAATGAACCCAACATGGCTCAGGGAAATTTTGCGGAAGAGGGGGCAGAAAGAATGTCAGAGTCACATGTTGGGTCATGATTTGCAGAGACATTTATCATACCAATAACTAGGGGCTAAGTCCACAATGCAAGACCCATTTTCATCAACAAGGAGGGTCAAATGGGAGGGGGTAGATCACAGATGAGCCTAAACAATGGTACCAGACTGCCTGTAATTACTGAAAAGAAAACTAATAAATTAAATTGAAAAAAAAAAAAAAGAGTTCCAGTGCAGCATTTTGCATTAATTGGTTATCAGATATTTCATGGCTTTTAAGTAGGCCATGGGGTGCAAAATGTTGGAAAGGACTAGAGAGAGCAGAGCACTGGAGACACACATTTGCATTATCCAGGTTATATGACATAATCCACTGGGAGGTGATGAGTAGAGACCTGTCACCATCCAAATGCATTCCAGAGGAGACCAAGAGGCATAGTGAGTGAAGGAGGAAGAGACCCAAGAGAACAGAGCATCTCGGGGAGGCAAGAGAAGAAAGATTTCCAGAAATATCCATTGAAGTGATTATCTTAAGCAGACTGTCTTTATTGTTGTTATTTGTGTGATTTGTTTGTTTGAGATTTTTTGTTTGTTTGTTTGTTTAGGACAGGGGATTGCTGTGCAGCCCATGCTAGCCTCAAATGCACAATCCTCCTGCCTCAACTTCCTAAGTATGTCATCAATGCCCTCTTCTGGCCTCTACTAGACATGTGTTATTTGCAGCAAAAGAAAAAGAGAGTTTTCAGAGTTGGAAAGATGGCTTAGCAGCACACAGGCTCTTGTTTGCAAAGCCTATGGTCTCAGATTCAATTTCCTAGGACCCACATAAGTCAGATGCACAAGATGGCACATGCATCTGGAGTTCATTTGCAGTGGCTAGAGACTCCGGTGTGCCCATTTACAATCTCTCTCTCTCTCCCTCCCTCCCTCTCTTTCTCTTAAATGAGTAAATACATAAAATGTTTTAAAAATAGTTTTTAGAAATAAGTCATAACAAGGAGTTATAGTAAAAGCATAAAATAAGAAGAAAGGCAAATGATTTGGACTGTGATTAAAAGGCATTTAGTTGTTCATTAACTAGTTGTTAACAATAATGAAACATACTCAGTCTTCCATACCCACAGCTTCTGTGCCCACAATTCAAGCTATTGTGGACAGAAAATGACTTTAAGGATGATAACTATGTCTCACATTGACTATTTCCTGGTCATAATTTATTTCCCCTCCCCCCCCAATATATATGTATATGTGTATATACTTACAACTAGTTACATACATTACATTTGTTTTACTCATGCATAATTTTGTAATACCCTAGGCTATGTATTTGTAAAGTATGGGTTTACAGGCTTTCAGAAATCTTCTGAAACCAACACATTTCATTAGACAACACTTTCAAAATCAGATATGTAGCACCACTCTCTATCATTTCAGAGGCACTTCTAAGTTCTGAGAAGTTGTCTAAGGTCATGTGGAACTGCAGAGTTATAGATATGTAAGCTATGGCCATTTTGCTTATCCCCTATAAATTCTCATGTCTTATCTACTTTATAATAAAAATGAAATTAAAAAAAATTCAAAGCCCATGAAATCACCAACAAACATCTACCACCACAATATGGCAGGGATCAAATCAAATCTCACAGTCATTATGCTAACTATTAATGGCCTTAATTTATCCATCAAGATACACAAGCTAACAGGATGGATCAAAAAATTAGACCCCTCAATATGTTGCCTTCAAGAAACCCACCTCACCACTAAAGACAGACACCTCCTCAGGGTAAAGGGGTGGAAGAAAATATTCCAAGCAAATGGGAATAAGAAACAAGCAGGTATAGTTATATTAATATCAGATAAAATAGACTTCAAACCAAATATAATCAAAAACGACAAATAAGGCTATTTCCTAAACATCAAGGGAACAAACCATAAAGAGGATATTACAATCATAAATTTGTATGCACCAAACACAGGGGCACCTCAGTTCATAAAACAAAACCTACTTGACAATAAAACAGAAATAACTACCAACACCATGATAGCTGGGGACTTCAATACACCATTACCCGTAATAGACAAATCATCTAAACAGAAACTCAACAGGGAAGTAAGAGAGCTCAACAAAACCATAGAGCACTTAAACCTAATGGACATCTACAGAACTTTCCATCCCAAATCCACAGACTACACATTCTTCTCATCAGCCCATGGAACATTTTCTAAAATAGACCATATACTGGCTCACAAACACTGTCTCCCCATATTTAGGAAAATTGACATAATTCCATGCATGATACCAGATTACAATGCTATATGCTAGAAATCAACAACAAAAGACCCACCAAAAATCCCAATGGCACCTGGAACCTGAAGAGCTCCCACTTAAACAAGAAATGGATAGTGGATGAAATAAAAAAGGAAATTGCAAAATTCCTGGAATTGAATGACAATGAGAACACATCATACCAAAACTTATGGGACACAATGAAGGCAGTCCTCAGGGGAAAATTCATAGCACTCAATGCCTTCATAAAAAAGACAGAAAGATCCCAAATCAATAACCTAACCATCCACCTAAAGGCACTGGAAAAACAAGAAAAATCCAACCCAAAGAGCTCCAGAAGGAAAGAAGTCATTAAAATTAGAGCATAAATTAATGAACTGAAAACCAAGGAAGCAATTAAGACAATTGACAAAAAAAGAGCTGGTTCTTTGAAAAAATAAACAAGAATGACAAACCCCTGGCCAATTTGATCAAGCAAAACAAGGCAAAGCTTCAAATTAACAAAATTCAAAATGAAAAAGGAGAGATCACAACAGACATCAGTGAAATTGGGAAAATCATCAGGACTTATTTCAAAAACCTCTGCTCCACAAAACTGGATAATGTGGATGAGATGGATAAATTCCTGGATATATACCATCTATCAAAGCTAAACACAGAGCACATTAATCACCTCAATGAACCTATCACACTCATAGAGATTGAAAAAGTAATAAAAGACCTCCCCAAAAAGAAGAGTCCAGGACCAGATGGCTTCTCACCTGAATTCTATCAAACCTTCATGGAAGTTCTAAAAACAATCTTCCTTAAACTGTGCCACACAATTGAAGGACAGGGAAAGCTCCCCAACTCCTTTTATGAAGCAAGTATCACCCTAATTCCAAAACCAGGCAGAGATGCCACAAGAAAAGAAAAATACCAACCTATTTCCCTAATGAACTTAGATGCAAAGATCCTGAACAAAATCCTCACAAACTGAACCCAACAACACAGCAAAAGCATTACCCACCTTGACCAAGTGGGATTCATTGCAGGAACACAAGGGTGGCTCAACATATGGAAATCTGTCAATGTAATACACCACATAAACAAAGTTAAACATAAAAACCACATGATCATTTTGATAGATGTAGAAAAGGCCTTTGACAAGATACAACATCACTTCATGATCAAAACATTGGAGAGAATTGGCATGATTGGTTCATATCTTAACATAATGAAGGCAATACACAAAGCTCAGAAGGCCCAAATAATACTTAATGGAGAGAGACTGGAGGAATTCCCATTAAGATCAGGAACAAGACAGGGATGTCCTCTCTCACCTCTGCTTTTCAATATAGTATTGGAAGTCCTAGCGCAAGCAATAAGACAAGAGAAAGAAATAAAAGGTATACAATTTGGAAAGGAAAAAGTTAAGTTAGCTCTATTCACTGATGACATGATTGTATATGTAAGAGACTCCATCCCAAAACTCCTGAAGGTGATAAACTCCTATATCAATGTAGCAGGATACAAAATTAATGCACAAAAATCAGTAGCATTTCTATATGCAAATGACAAAGATACAGAGAAAGAAATAAGGGACACAGTCCCATTTTCAATAGCAACAACAACAACAACAAAATACCTTGGATTAGTGTTAACTAAGGAAGTGAAAGATTTATATGAAGAAAACATAAAAACCCTCAAAAAAGAAATTGAGGAGTAATTGAGAAAATGGAAAGACCTTCCATGCTCCTAGATAGGCAGAATTAACATTGTGAAGATGAAAATCCTACCAAAGGCAATATATAGATTTAATGAAATTCCCATTCAAATCCCTATGGTGTTCTTCACAGAGATAGAAAAAATGTTCTCAAAGTTCATATGGAAAGGCAGAAGGCTTTGCATATCCAAACATATCCTCAGCAAAAGAAATATGTCTCGTGGCATCACCATACCTGATCTATAGCTATATTACCAAGCCATAGTAATAAAAATAACATGGTACTGACATAAAAACAGGAGTATAAACCAATACAATAGACTTGAGCACCCAGGCTTTGGGTAAAGCCACTATAGCTACTTGATATTCGACAAAAGCCCAAACAATATAGACTGGAAAAAAGACAGCATCTTCTACAAATGGTGCTAGACAAACTGGATAACCACATGCAAGAAACTAAAACTTGATCCACACATTTCACCATGCACTACACTCAAATCCAAATGGAACAAAGACCTCAAGATAAGACCAGAAACTCAAATACCACTGGAAGAAAATTTAGGAAGTACTTTCCATGATATAGGAATGGAAGAAGACTTCCTGAACAAAACCCCAGTAGCTCATAATCTTTAGCAGTCACTCAACCAATGAGATCACATGAAGCAGAAGAGTTTCTTTACAGACAAGTATACCATAAGCAAAGCCAATATATTACCCACAGAATGGGAGAAAATATTTGCAGGTTATCCAACTGATAGAGGCCTAATCTCTAGAATCTACAAAGAACTCAAAAATCTAAACAATAACAAGTCAAACACCTCACTCACAAAATGGGGCAAAGAGCCTAACAGGCAGTTCACAGAGGAAGAATCACAAATGGGAAACACACACTTAAGAAAATGTTCATCATCCCTAATCATCAGGGAAATGCAAATGCAAACAACTATGAGATTCCACCTTACCACAATAAGGATAGCAAACATCAAAAAATCAAATGAAACTACATGCTGGCGAGGATGTGGAGGAGTAGGAACACTCATCCACTGTTTGTGGGAATGTAGGATCATACAACCACTTTGGAAAGCAATATGGAGACTCCTGAAAAAGCTCACTATAAAGATACCAACAGACCCAGTTATTCCCTTACTGGGCATCTACCCTAAAACCTTCAAACCACAGGTCAGAGAGATTTGCTCAACCATGTGTGTAGTGGCTCAATTCATAATAGCTAAGAGCTGGAATCAATCCAGATGTCCATCACTAGAAGAATGGATAACTAAGATGTGGTATATCTACACAATGGAATTCTACACAGCAGTTAGAAAAAATGACACAAAGCAATTTGAGGAAAAAATGGGTGATCATTCTCAGTGAACTTACCTAATCACAGAAAAAATTGCCACATAGTCTCACTCATCTATAGCACCAGCCTGGATCTACCCAAGATACCTTACATACCCAGCAAGCATCTGATGGGCTAGATACTATGACGGATGGGGCAGAAGGGGAGGGCATAGAAGGGTTGGGAAACACTAATTTAGACCCAAACAGCAATGGTACCATGAAATTCTACTTCCTAAAATGCAGACCAAATAGTTGAACCATCACCAGGCCCATATAGAAAACACCTGAACCACAAGACACTGGAGAGGGTAGGATCAATCTATCTAAACCTTCTACATCTTCTCTCCCTCCTTCTCTCTCTCTCTCTCTCTCTCTCTCTCTCTCTCTCTCTCTCTCTCTCTCTCTTTTTCTTTCTCTCTTCTCCCTATCTCTTGTATATTAGTTATATTCTTCCTCATTTTCTTAGTGGGCACTGACCTGTGACTCCCAGTACCAGTATGGGGCTATCATCCACAATGAGCTTTTGATCAGAGAAACCTACAATGTTTCCTAAAAGAATGACAGATTTCTGTCAGAGTATTTGATGACCCACCAAAGGTTAGTGGTAAGACTCTATTGCTGAAGACACCATATGCAGCTGACACGAAAAATGGACCAGCATGGCTGGAAGCCTGGAGAAAGTCTGTCTCCAGACAGTCAGCATATTTAGTACCAGAAGGTGCTACATGGGCAACTGGGGGAAATAACCAATATCTCTCCAAGCAACTCATGGTCTAACCTGATTAGCAACAAATAACCGGTTGTGATGCCCACACAAGTGCAATAGTGGCACACAGCCATGGTGGGGAACCAACTGCTCTTGATTTGGCTAACTGATCCCCTCAGTGGTATGAGTCCCATAGCTGGAGCTGGGAAACAAGTCAGAATCATATCCAAACATAAACCCTCTCTCCAATATCAAGCTACCATCAGTCATGGGCTACAAGGGGGCCTACACCTATTAAACTCTATTTAAAAAAAAAAAAGTAAGTGTTATTTCATTTTTCCTGGAACTAACTTACTCTCCATTGGAGAATCTGCTTCTCTTTTTCAGATAGATGCAGATCCTAAGGAGAGAGCCACCCCATCATACCTCAAAAGGGCCCCATCTGAAACTAAGGAAAATTAGCGAAAGAAGTAAGGGTGCTGATTTCCTGCTACCAGCACAAGGGGGAAGGAGACCAATACAGAGAAAAATCAACTCCTACCAAATCAGAGAGCCAGAGCCTCAGAGGCCCCCAACACCTCATCACTGCAGCAGACCAAAAATGAACCCAACATGGCTCAGAGAAATTTTGCAGCAGAGGAGGTGGAAAGAATGTCAGAGCTATATGTTGGGTCAGGATATGCAGAGACATTTATGGTACCAATAACTGTGAGCTAACTCCAGAATGCATTACCCATATACCTCAACAAGGAGGGGGCAGGGGTGAGGGGGTAGGTCATGGATGAGCCTAATAATGGTACCAAACTGCCTGTATTTGCTGAATAGAAAACTAATAAAAAAAGAAAAAGAAAACAGACATATAGACAAATGGAACACAACTGAAGTCCTAGCCCTTAGTTCAGGTAATGACAGCTACTTGGTTTTTGACAAAGATGCCAACAATGTACACTGGAATAAAAAACACCATCTTCAACAAATAATGCTTGTCAAACTGGATAACCAAGTGTATAAAATTAAAGTCAAACCCACTCCTCTCACTATGTAAAAATCAGCTCTGAATGGATTAAAGATCTCAATATAAGATTTGAGACTTGTAATCTACTAGGTGAAAAAATACGGGGAACTCTCCGCAATATAACTTCTCCAACAATATCCAAACAGCCCAGGGAATTAAACAATTACTCAACAAGTGGAATCTTATGAAGCTAAAAATCTTTTGTGCAGACAAACATACCATAAACAGAGCCAATAGACTGCCCACAGAATGGGATAAAATCTGCCAGTTATTCACTGACAGAGGCCAAAATCTACAAAGAACTTAAAATACTAAGCAATTAAAAAAAAATCAAACAATCCACTCAAAATATATGGCAGAGAACTGAATAGGGAATTCTCAAAGGAAGAAATAAAAAGCCTGACACTTACCTAAGAAAATGTTCAGTATCCTTAACAATCAAGGAAATGCAAATTAAAACTTTACTCCAGAAATGGTGACAATCATTGAAAAAAATCAAACAATAAATGTTGGTGAGGATGTGTGGAAAAGTAGACCCCTCATTCACTGCTGGTGGGAGAGCAAACTTATGTAACCACTATGGAAATTAATACGAACACTCTTGACAAAGATGAAAATAGAGCTACCAACTGATTCAGCCATTCCTCTACTGGTCATCTACCCTAAAGGCTCCACTCTTCACTGCGGAGATATTTGCTCAACCATGTTTATAGCTGCTCAATTCAAAGTAGGTAAAAACTGGAATCAACCTAAATGTCCATTGTATGATGAATGAATGATAAAGATGTGCTACATATACACAATGGAATTCTACTCAGCAGTAAGGAAAAATGAATTTATAGGGCAACAGACAGACTTGGGACAGATCATACTAGGTGAACTCACACAAGCACAGAAAGACAAATATCACATGATCTCCCTCGTGTTTGGTTTCTAAATTTGAACACCTTGAGTTGTAGGCATACCTGACAGACAACTCAAGGGACAGATAAGAGGGTTTGGGGGAAGAATTGAAGTGGGGGAGATATATATAAAACCAAATCCAAAATGAATTGGTACCATAGATAACTTCCTTCAGGAAAGCAAACTAATAGATAGAAAGAAGTATGGAGGGATCATCTAGTAAGAAGGACCCTGGAGAAGTGATATGGAGCCTAACCCTAAAATATTTGGCCCTGGCTTGTAACTCCCAGTACCAGAAATTGGTTACAATCCACATTGAGCTGTTGATTGGAGAAACCTATGAGGTTCCCAAAACAAGATAGTCATCTGTCATAGCACTTGATTACTTGCTTGAGGTAAATGGTAAGACCATATTGCTGAAGATACCACATGGATGCTCATACCAAACCTCAAGAGATTCAGCCAAATCTGGAAGAAGGCAGTTCCCAGATGGCTAGCCTGTATAGTGCTACATAAGCTGCTGGGTGAGAATGACCAACAATATTGTAAGCAAGCAGGGAACACTGCTATATGAAAGCAAACAGCCTGACAAGATGTACACACCTGTGCAATAATGGCACCCAGCATAGGAGAGTTACCAATGGCTTTAAGAATATTTTATTTTTATTAGTATTTGAGAGAAAAAGAGGTAGAGAGAGGGCGATAGAGAGAGAGTAGCCTTTATCCACTGCAAATAAACTCCAGAAGCATGCACTACCTGGCTTACATGGGTCCTGGGTAATTGAACCTCTGGGTCCTTTTGCTTTTCAGGCTAGTGCTTTAACAATAAAGTCATCCATCCAGTCCACTAATGGCTTTTTGATTGGCTATGAGATCTGCTCAGGGGAAAGGAACCCATAACTGGAACTGGGAACCAAGTCAGACTTCTATGGAGGCCAAGATTATGGACTCCAGTGAGAAGCTCCCTCTAGTCTTTATCCAAAAGTGAGTCTACACCAATCAAAATCTTTCTAAATTCACAATGCTATCCTCTTTAACCTATCCTGATCTCCCTCCATTTTTCTTTTTCAGAAAGCAGCAAGAATTGAGAACAGCCAAAATCTATCAACAAGACATGAAAAGATAGCTGACTCCCTGGAAGGAGATGAACCACCATTCACACAGCAGCTAGGAACAAGCTATATCACTACCTAAAGGTGGTGAAAAACACACTTTCAAAGGAAGTGGCGAGATGAGCAAGAGTTCTGCTTCCACAGGGAGCCTGATAATCTCGGCCAGGGTGATGGAGATGGATACTATGGATACTGAAAACACACCAAAGAAGAAATTCAGAAGCTGCTAGCAGTTTAACACTAAAGTAGACTTAAAGCACACCCATCAAGAATCAGGGAAATTTGCAGAAGAACAAATGCAAGAACCACAAGGTTGGAGGAGATATCCAGAGATATTCGCTACCTACCCCCAATGACTGCTGCTCTCACAACTCATAACCCACAACCCCATAACAGTAATCCCAGTGAGGAGGGCCCTTAGTGGAATGGAGGCAAGGAGGAGGGAAATGATGGCGTCAACACATGATGTGTCCACACAAAGATTCACTTAATAATTTTTATTATTAAACATTAATTATTAGTAAGCTGGGCCTGATGGCACATCCAGCTTACTTCCAGCTCTTGGGAGGTTGAGGTTGGAGGACCTCTATAAATTTGAGACCACCCTGAGGTTACACACTGAATTCCAGGTCAGCCTGAGATAGAGTGAGACTCTACCTCAAATAAATAAATAAGAAAAATAAAATAGAAGCATATAAGACTTGTGGATACAATTCACTTCTGGTTACTTCTGTCAAGTGCTTGAGATAAAACTAGCTTGTCTTTAAATGTGAAAGAAATGAGTCCAGAACCACAGTAGTTAATCTATATAATGTCAAACAATCAAGGACTTCATTGAGCTGAGGGATTGTTTTGGCATCCACAGTCCATCCCATCTATAACTCCACAAATAATTGATTTTGAATCAGAGGTACTTTAGACAAATTGTGAAATTGTGAGCCACATTTAATGCTGTAAGACACCAGAACTGATGTGCTGGAAAGGCAGCATTTTAGAGCTCTGATGAAGGATGCTGACAACCTTGGCAGGCTGGGATTGCTGGTGCAGAGGATCCAAAGTGTCACCTTTTTTAGTCATCACATTGAGTTGGCTAATGTCTTCTTTCCTCATGTCCAAATATCACTACCCTAGACAGGATCTCATGTCAATTATATCTTCATCTGAATTTAGATAGGAGTGTTTCATGCCCAGAGTTATGTGCATTTTAAGACTCATCATAAATGTTGTATCTTCTCTTAAAAGGAATTCAGAGAAGTAGGCATCATGATTGTAACTCTGGTACTTAAGAGGTGGAAGCAGGTTGATCATGAGTCAAAAGCCAGCCTCAACCACATAATGAGATCCTGTCCAAAAACAAAATGGAGGCTGAAAGAATATAACATAATTATTCTTTGACTAAACTGGCATGTTGCTACACTATCCCACATCCATGTTTCCTTTCCTGATAACAAGCACACTTCTCCCCTTCTCATTAAGAATTACAAACCCCATTCTATTTGTAGATTTAACTCCAGCTGTAGGTTGCAAAATGTGCAAATTAATTTGATCTAATTTGAGCATTACATTTTCCTGAACTTGGTGATGAATTTATTGTTAGAGAAATGGGTAGCTGTGATGTCAGGGAAGCAAAGGCATATTAAAACCATTCCAGGCAGGGCAAGCCAGAACCAAGAAGCTCAATTTTAACATTTGCATAGACTACAAGGGGAATAAACTTGTTTTTCTCCTTGCATTCCTCAGTGGAATGTGTGCAACATGACCTGCTGGCCATGAGGAAGAGGACCATGTCTGAGTATGAACCCTTAGGAGGGAAGGCGGAGTTAGGAAGGAGAGAAGGCCCTTCTGAAACATGTGGTCTGATTTGAACCATTGGTGTCTTCAGTTATGTGTACGTCAAGAAATTTGACTGTTCTATTGACTACTCTAACACTGTCTATATTTTTAATTGGATTTATTGATCATATTCAACCTAAACCTTTAAATTTGTTCCAACTGCAGTGAGAATTCTCAGAACTTCATACTGCTACCCTGACTCCTTTTACTATCCTAAAATGTCTTCCTTAAAGCATAATTTATTCTCATATTTGCTCAAATATACATTTACACAGACATTTTACTATCTGAACTTTTTCATGAACATTAATTCATTTAGTTAGTTTAGCCAAGCTACCAGGTGGTTAATACTTTCATCTCTGTCATGCTCACACAGGTACTGGGTGAGGGGGTTGGACAGGAAAAGAAAGAAGACAGCATCCTAGCCCCATTAAAGAAGAAATGAGGCTTTGTCAATTCTGGCTCACAAACACATCCAGCATCTGGAGAGTACAAAGATTACTATTTGTAGACCCCTAGTCCAAGAGACTCTGATTAATTGTCTGAATTGGGGCCTGGATATTAGTAATATTTTAAGCTTTAGAAATGATGTTAATGTGTAACTCAGTGAAAATAGGACCTATTCAGTAAAAGATCAACAATTATTTTGGCTCTCATCTTAACATACAAAATCTACATTGGCCTTTTAGTTTATGCTCAATACAAAGCAATGTTTTCTTTGAAAGTTATGATGAAAATTCATTATGACATAAATTTGTGATTGATTATATTTGTGCACAATTGGCACCATGGCTTATGAAAGTAAGAATGTGTATAATGAGAGGGAAAAGTCAGCAACACATGTAAAGGTATTTAAATTTAAGTAGCTACAAATGACCCACATTTACTACCTTATTATTGCTAAATTAAAGGCAAATGGGCAAAACTTTATACCTAATTTCTATTTGCCTCAGATAAACTTAATAGCAATAAAATTATGTTTGTTTACCTATTGTGTTTCTCCAAGGAGTATAACCTGTTTCAAACTTGATTCTTTCCATTGTGTCTACATTCTTAAAATCTAACTTCTCATTTTTCTTTCTACCTTGTTACCACATCCATCCTGGGACTTGTATCTCATGGTTAGGGGCCACAGATTCATTGCGTTTTTAGAAAAATGGGTGGACAAAGGATGGGGTAAAGTTCTAAAGACATCTTACAGGTGAAGGAGAAATTGTTTTTAAAAGCTCCAAATAATGCTCTGGGTGAATTTATGTTCTTCATATCCTGAAATGTTTGGATGGCATAACTTATGATTCTCTAACCTTCCTTCATTTCTCATTTGCAGAACTTCTTTATATATTCCCATTTCAGCTGAGTAGAAATCCAGATATTTACTTAAGGTAGAGAGAATAAATATTTAAGTATTCTAGATTTATAATTTATATTTTCTTGGAGGAAATAAAAGTCATTTTCCCTAAAATGTCAAAATATCATTTAGCATTTCAGAAAAATAACTAATCTACAATCAGTGACTTTATTCAAATTTCTTATAAATCAATCCTACCATCTCAGTGTCTCCACTTGCCTTCATTGCATTTTATGTTTCACTTGCTTTCATGTGTTTTTATTGTGATTTTAAAACAAGGCCTTTTATTTCCAAATAAAATTCACAAATTCCTGTAAGGTTTGGCAATGTCATCGTAGCCTAAAGATGCTCTTCCCTTCCTATGCATCCTTCAAGCTTTCCATATATCACTTTGCCTTTTAAATAAATACAGTTCAATGGTTAGAACATGAGTTATTAACATCACAAATACAGGAAATGAAATCTTTTCATAGTTTCATTCTTTTAAGTTATCAAGAAGATACAAGGTTTACTAATTATTTCTTAATTTGAGAAAGATATGGAAGTTTGAGTAACATTCAATCTATTTAGTTAACAATATAAAAGAAAATAACTAATTCTTCAGGTTTATAACCCATTAAAAGAATGGAGTGAGTTGCTTTTATGAGTCAAAAGTGAACAAATAATAATACAAACATGCTATTGTCTTGCTTGCTAAGGGAGAATGCAGCATACCAATATATCTTTTTGAGCAAGCACCAGACTCTGAAAGAATTCTGTTATGGGTTGTCTAAGCTTTTATTGTTGATGTGTGCCAGGGAAGAATTGAGGAACTGGTGGTACTGTGATTTTTCTGATTTGTACCACAGGCTTATTCAACAATTAGATTCCTTTCTGTGAACTAGTTTCTTTGTCAGTAATGACTCATTGCTTATGCTTTCTCTGAGGAAGTAAACATACTCACTTTCCATTTCTCCTTTTTGCCTCAGATATTCATACTCAAATATTCCAACAACCCATCTATTTCTTTTTAAAATCCCGCTTTTCTGGCTTTTGAATCCCCTCTGAATCTTCAAATAACACCATGTATGTGATTATAAATAGCATAGTATTGATACTTCAAGAAATATGACAATAAAGTGGAGATATGCTTGCCCAAAATATTGTTACTGAGTGTGTCAACTAGTCCCAAGTGAACACAAATGAGCTATGATACATTTCCTAGACAAAGCTGATGTCTTCACCAGGCTCCTGTGAAGCCCAATCATTATTATTGAGTTTACTGCATGAAAACACTATTGTGAGTGATTGGAGTATAAGTAGATGACTAACTTTTCTTATAGCCTTCCTTTATAAGCCCAAAGAGTTCTTTTCCAAACACATAGCCTAATTTGCCATGAGAAGTCCCCACTTACTCCAATAGTGTCAGTAGTATGACTTCATTTAAAAAAAAATCTACCTGTGATATATGTGTGTGTGTGTGTGTGTGTGTGTGTGTGTGTGTGTATTTCCCTTTATCTTCAAAGACATCAGTCATTCTAACCAAAACATTGATGTCAATATGAATAAGAGCTTAATGTGAAATCTTTTTTCAGGCATTGACTGACATCCAACAATGACTTAATGAGATGGAGTAAATTTTTAATTTTCTTAATTTTTTATTTTTAAATTGCATAGACATACAAAAATTGCAGAAATAATTCAAAATTATTGTTTGACCTTCACCTAGAATTTCTGATGTTAACACTTGTATGAATAACTGTAGGAAACATAGTAGTAGCAAGAAAATGAATATTGGACTTCGGCAAAGATTGCGACCGCCTAGCTGTGCTGCAAATCCTGGGAAAAGAAAGGCAAGACATTAAGGGTAACCTGGGGCTTTTAGGGGACAGCAATATCCAATAGATTGTCAGTGAGAGGGCACAGATGGGGGGAACAGGGAATTACGGATCCCCTCGGGGGCAGGTAGCCCACCCCTCCCCCCAAGTACCCAGCGTGTCTGCTGCCACTGCAGCAGTGCACTGACTGATCCCTGCGTGCCAAGCTTAGACTGCTCCACACACTCACCCATTTTCTGCTCTGGCCACCCGCGTTCAGTGACTTCTGGCAATAACAGGGAATCCCCGACTCCCTCAGGAGTGGGTAGCCCACCCCTCCCCATATCCATAGTGCAGCTGCATGCAGATCAATCTTCGGGAGTGGAAGTTTACACTGCTTCACCCACTCACTTGCATACTGCTCCTGCCGCTGCATGCCTAGTGAACCCAGTCATACAACTCAGACCGTGTCTCTCGCTTGCGCCAGCTCAGGTGCCATCCCCTAGCTGTCTGCCGTGCCAGCCATCTGCCATTTTCCTGTGGCAGGGGAGCACACACTGCTTCCGGATCCCAGTGTTTCCAGCCAGAGTTTGGGCTGCTGTGGTGCTTGGTACCTCAGTGTCCCTCCTAGCTCAAACACAGGCAGCTTTTGTGTATTACCACTTGAGAGTTCAGGCAACTTTGGCCCTCCTACCAGGCAGTAGATAGGCAGCTTTGAAAGTGAGAGCCAAAGCCCAGGCTGCTTGGCAACTACCCCAGACTGCCTCATATTCCCATTGTGCTTGAGCCCAGGCTGATCCTCCCACCTACATGCCCATACACTGTCATGGGCAGACCATAGCACAAAAGAAATAACATGAAAAATCAAATGCAAGAAAATCCAGGTAGATCACCCAGGCCTAAAATGAATACATCTAACCAAAACATAGAAGAGTCATTAGGATCAGAATATCAAATTGAAGCTATGAGCAATGCAACCCTGACCAACCTACTGGTAGAACTTGCAAGAAAGCAACAAAGGACCGATAAGCATGTGGATGCTGCCATCACTAAACTAGAACCAATAGATAAGAAATTGGAAGGAGTTCAAAGAGAATTAATAGATTGGAGGGGGCTGGAGATATGGCTTAGCAGTTAAGCACTTGCCTGTGAAGCCTAAGGACCCTGGTTCGAGGCTCGGTTCCCCAGGTCCCACGTTAGCCAGATGCACAAGGGGGCACACGTGTCTGGAGTTCGTTTACAGAGGTTGGAAGCCCTGGCACGCCCATTCTCTCTCTCTCCCTCTATCTTTCTTTCGCTCTGTGTCTGTCACTCTCAAATAAATAAATAAATAAATAAAATGAAAAAAAAATAGATTTGAGGGAGAGTGAAAAAAAAAAGACCTTAAAAATCAGCTGGCCATGCTAAGTGAAGACATAAAAATTGCAGGGATGAATTCCAAGAATCATCAAGAAAATCAGAAAATGATGTGAAAAGGGAGCTTGAAAGAGGGATGGAAATTATACATAGAAAAGTAGTAGAAAATGAAAACATAATTGAACAAGTCCAAAGCTCTCTAGAAGTCCTCAAGAATAGAATCAGCCAAGTGGAGGAGAGAAACTCTGATCTGGAAGACAAGATGGAAGAAACAGTTCGATAGTACAAAATTTTCAGTAAGTTCAAAAGTTCCTGCAAACAAAACATGAGGGAATTGTGGTATACACTTAAACGTCCTAATATCAGGTTCATTGGAATACCAGAAGGAGAAGAAATTCAGACGAAAGGCACGGAGAACTTATTTAACAAAATAATTGAAGAAAACTTCCCCAATCTCTTAAAAGAAAGGCTCATCAAGATACAAGAAGCGAACAGAACTCCAAACAGACTGGACCAAAAGAGAAACTCTCCAAGACATATTGTCATTAAGATTCTAAACATCAAAAAAAAAAAAAAAAAAAAAAAAAAAAAAAAAAAAGATTCTAAACATTGATACCAAAGAGAAAATTCTAAAAGCAGCTAGGGCAAAACTGCACACCACTTTCAAAGGTAACCCCATCAGAATTACCTCAACTTCTTAATGGAAGCCCTGAAAGCTAGAAGGGCCTGGAAAAAAACACTGCAAAGTCTATGAACCTATGGCTTCCAACCCAAACTACTCTACCCAGAAAAAGTATCCTTCACAATAGATGGAGAAAGAAAAACTTTCAATGACAAAACTCAGCTTTACAACTATATGAACACAAAACCAAACCTACAGAGAGTACTTCAGGAAATTCTCCACAGAGAAGAAACAAATAATCAAACTCAAATGCCAACAAGAAGCAGATCACAATAAACAAACTCAGAGTAGGCACAAAAAACTTCAAAGTCCATGAAAACACCAACACACATCTACCAACACAATATGGCAGGGATCAAATAAAATCTTGAGTCATTACCCTAAATATTAATGACCTTAATTCACCCATCAAGAGACACAAGCTAACATGATGGATCAAAAAATTACACCCCTCAGTCTGGTGCCTTCAAGAAACCCAACTTACCACTAGATACAGACACCTACTCATGGTGAAAGGGTGGAAAACAATATTTCAAGCAAATGGGAATAAGAAACAAGAAGGCATAGCTATATTAATATCAGATAAAATTGACGTCAAAGGACAAATAATCAAAAAAGACAAAGAAGGCCATGTCCTGCTTATCAAGGGAATGATCTATCAAGAGGATATAACAATCATAATTCTGTATGCAACAAACACAGGGGCACCACAGTTCATGAAACAAAACCAACTTGACAATAAAACAGAAATAACCACCAACACCTTCATAGCTAAGGACTTCAATACACCATTATCAGTAATAGACAGATCATCCAAAAAGAAACTCAACAGGGAAGTAAGAGAGCTCAACAAAACCATAGATCACTTAGACCTAACGGACATCTACAGAACTTTCCATCCCAAATCCACAGACTACACATTCTTCTCAGCAGCCCATGGGACATTCTCTAAAATAGACCATATACTGGGTCACAAAGACTGCCTCCACATATTTAGGAAGATTGACATAATTCCCTGCATGATATCAGATCACAATGCCATATTGCTAGCAATCAACAGCAAAAGACCCACCAAGAACCCCAAGGTACCTGGAAACTGAACAGCACACTTTTAAACAATAAAAGGATAGTGGATAAAATAAAAAATGAAATTTCAAAATTTCTGTAATTGAATGACAATGAGAACACATCATACCAAAACTTATGGGACAAAATGAAGGCGGTTCTCAGGGGAAAATGCATAGCACTCAATGCCTTCATAAAAAAGACAGAAAGATCCCAAATCAATAACGTTACCATCAATCTAAAGGCAGTAGAAAAACAAGACAAATCCAATCCAAAGAGCTCCAGAAGAAAAGAAATAATTAAAATCAGAGCAGAAATTAATGAATTGGAAGCCAAGGAAACAATTAAGACAATTGACAAAACAAAGAGCTGGATCTTTTAAAAAATAAACAAGATTGACAAACCCCTGGCCAACTGGATCAAGCAAAAAAAAAAAAAGAAAGAAAAAAATTAAATTAACAAAATTCAAAATGCAAAAGGAAAGATCACAACAGACATAGTGAAATTGGGAGAAACATCAGGACTTATTTCAAAAACCTCTACTCCACAAAACTGGATAGTGTGGAGGAGATGTATTAATTCTTGGATGCATATCATTTATCAAAGCTAAACTCAGAGCAGATTAATCACCTCAATGAACCCATCACACTCATGGAGATTGGAAAAGTAATAATAAACATCCCCAAAAGAAGAGTCTAAGACCAGATGGCTTCTCAGCTGAATTCTATCAAACCTTCATAATAGAATCAAACCAATCTTCCTCAAAATGTGCCACACAATTGGAGAACAGGGAAAGTTGCCCAACTCCTATGAAGCTAGCATCACCCTAATCCCAAAACCAGGCAGAGATGCCACAAGAAAAGAAAACTACCGGCGTATTTCCCTGATGAAAGTAGATGCAAATATCCTAAACAAAATCCTTGCAAACTGAATCCAACAACACATCAAAAGCATTATCCACCTTCACCAAGTGGGATTCATCCCAGGAACATAGCTGTGGTTCAAATATGGATATCTGTCAATGTAATACACAAGTAAGCAAGGTTAAACATAAAAACCGCATGATCATTTTGATAGATGCAGAGAAGGCCTTTCACAAGATACAACATCACTTCATGATCAAAACATTGGAGAGAATTGGCATAGTTTGTGCATATCTTAACATAATAAAGGCAATATACAAAGATCCAAAGGCCCACATAATTCTTAATGGAGAGAGGCTGGAGGAATTCCCATTAAGATCAGGAACAAGACAGGGTTGTCCACTCTCACCTCTGTTCTTCAATATAGTACTGGAAATCCTAGCTCAAGCAATAAGACAGTAGAAGGGAAAAAATGTATACAATTTGGAAAGGAAGACGTTAAGTTAGCTCTATTTGCTGATGACATGACTGTATATGTAAGAGACCTGAGAGTCTCCATCATAAAACTCCTGAAGGGAATTAACTCCTACAGCAAAGTACAAGGATACAAAATCAATGCACAAAATCAGTAGCCTTTCTATATGCAAATGACAAAGATACAGAGAAAGAAATAAAGGACACAGTCCCAATTTAAATAGCAACAACAACAAAAAAATAAAATAACTTAGAATAATGTTAACCAAGGAAGTGAAAGATCTATACAACGTAAACATAAAAACACTCAAAAAAGAAATTGCGGAGAACGTGAAAAAATGGAATGACCTCCTATTCTCCTGGATAGGCAGAATCAACATTGTGAAGATGACAATCCTACCAAAGCAATATACACATTTAATGTAATTCCAATTAAAATTCCTACAGGGTTCTTCACAGAGATAGAAAAAAATGATCTCAAATTTCATATGGAAAGGCAGAAGGCCTTGCATATCCAAATGTATCCTCAGCTAAAGAAATATCTCTGGAGGCATCATCATACCTGATCTAAAGCTATATTACAAAGCCATAGTAACAAAGACAGCATGGCTGGCATATAAGCAGGAGTATAGACCAATAGAATAGACACGAGGGCCTGGACCTTGGGCCAAGCAACTATAGCTGCTTGATATTCGACAAAGGCCTGAACAATATAGGTTGGAAAAATATAGCATCTTCAACAAATGGTGATGGACAAACTGTATATCCTTATGCAGGAAACTGAAACTTGATCCACACATTTCACTATGCACTACACTCAAATCCAAATGGATCAAAGACCTCAATATAAGAACAGAAACTCGAATACTACTGGAAGAAAATTTAGGAAGCACATTCCATGATATAGGCATGGAAAAAGACTTCCTGAACAAAACCCCAGTAGCTCACAATCTTAAACAGTCACTCAACCAATGGGATCACATGAAACTGAAGAGTTTCTTTACAGACAAGCATACAATCTACAAAGCCAATATTACCCACAGAATGGGAAAAATATTTGCAGGATATCCAACTGATAGAGGCCTAATCTAGAGAATCTACAAAGAACTCAAAAATTTAAACAGTATGAAGTCAAACACCCCACTCACAAAATGGGGCAAATAGCCTAAGAGGCAGTTCACAGAGGAAGAAATACAAATGGAAAACACACACTTAAGAAAATGTTCATCAGGCTGGAGAGATGGCTTAGTGGTTAAGCGCTTGCCTGTGAAGCCTAAGGACCTCGGTTCGAGGCTCGGTTCCCCGGTCCCATGTTAGCCAGATGCACAAGGGGGCGCACGTGTCTGGAGTTCGTTTGCAGTGGCTGGAAGTCCTGGCGCCCCCATTCTCTTTCCCTCTATCTGTCTTTCTCTCTGTGTCTGTCACTGTCAAATAAATAAATAAATAAATGGATAAAAAAGAAATAATAAAAAAAGAAAATGTTCATCATCCCTAATCATCAGGGAAATGCAAATGCAAACAACTATGAGATTCCACCTTACCCCAATAAAGATAGCAAACATCAAAAAATCAAATGAAAATACATGCTGGTGAGGATGAAGAGAAGTAGGAACACTCACCCACTCTTGGTGGGAATGTAGGATGGTACAACCACAATGGAAAGCAATATGGAGACTCCTGAAAAAGCTCACTATAAAGATACCAACAGACCCAGTTATTCTCTTACTGGGCATCTACCCTAAAACCTTCAAACCACAGGTCAGAGATTTGCTCAACCATGTTTTTAGTGGCTCAATTTGTAATTGTTAAGAGCTGGAATCAGCCCAGATGCCAATCACTAGAAGAATAGATAACTAAGATGTGGTATATCTACACAATGGAATTCTATATATCAGTAAGAAAAAAATGACACAATGAAATTTGAGGAAAAATGGTTGAACCTGGAGCAGATTATTTTCAGTGAACTTACCCAATCACAGGAAAAAAAGAAAAAAAGCCGCATAGTTTCACTCATCTACAGCACCTAGCCTGAATCTACCCAAGATGCCTTACATATCTGTCAAGCAGCTCAGGACTAGACTCTAGGATTGATGGGGAGGGAGGAGAGAACACTGAAGGAGTGGGAAACACAAATCTAGACCCAAATGGCAATGGTACCATAAAATTCTACTTTCTAAAAGGCAGAACAAATGGCTGAACCTTCACCAGGCCCTTACAGGGAACACCTGAACCACAAGATACTGGAGAGTGTAGGATCAAGGCTAACCTTAATCTTCTACATCTTCCCTCCCTCCCTCTCTCTCTCTCTCTCTCTTGTCTCTAACTCTTGTATTATTAGTTATCTTTTTCCTCATTTGCTTAGTGGGCACTGACCTGTAACTCCCAGTACCAGCATGGGGCTATCATCTACAATGAGCATTTGATCAGAGAGACCTACAAGATTTCCTAAAAGAAAGACAGATTTCTGTTAGAGTACTTGATGACCCACCAAAGGTTAGTGGTAAGGCCCTACAGCTGAAGACCCCTTATGCAGTTGACTCATAAAAGGGAATGACATTGCTGGAAGCTGGAAGAGAGTCAGCCCCCAGACTGTCAGCCTGTCTAGTGCCAGAAGGTGCTACATGGGCAACTAGGGAAAATGACCAAAATCTGTCCAAGCACCTCATGGTATAACCTACTTAGCAGCAAATAACCTTTTGTGATGTTCACACAAGTACAATAGTGGCACACAGCCATGGTGGGAAACCATCTCCTCTTGATTTGGCTAATTGATCCCACGGTGGCATGGTACCCATAGCTGGATCTGGAAAACAAGTCAGAACCATATCCAAACATAAGTCCACTCTCCATTATCAAGCTACCACCAATTGTGGGTTACAAGAGGGCCTACACCTATTAAATTCTCTATAAAAAAGTAAGGGTTATCTCATTTGTCTGGTGCTTACTTAATCTATGTTGGAAAATCTGCTTCTCTCCTTCAGGTAGATGTAGATCCTATGGAAAGAGACACCCCATTATACCTCAAAAGGTCCCCAGCTGAAACTAAGAACAATTGGCCAAACTAGTAAGGGTGCTGTTTTCTTGGTGAACCGGGTACCAGCACAAGGGTGAAGGAGATCAACACAGAGAAAAATCAACTCCTACCAAATCAGAGATCCAGAGACCCAGAAGCCCTCAACACCTCATCCCTGAAGCAGACCAAAAAATGAACCCTACATGGCTCAGGAAATGTTGCCAAAGAGGGGTCGGAAAGAATATCAGAGCCCAATGTTAATTATGATATGCAGAGACATTTATCCTACCCATAACTGTGGGCTAACTCAAGAATGCATGACCCATATACCTCAACAAGGAGGGGTCAGGGGGAAGGGTAGGACATGGATGAGACTAACAATGGTGCCAAATTGACTGTATTCGCTGAGTACAAAACTAATTAATAAAATAAATAAATAAATAAATAAGTAAATAAATAAATGTATGTCTCCCAAATGTGCAGTCTTTGAAAATCCTTCTTTTCAGGACATCCAGTTGGTTGATTTATGGATTGGACTTGCTTGCATCTTGAAAAAGATTATGAAAGCAACACTAGATTATATGTAATTTTTTTTAATTGGACAAGGATTAACTTTTTAAGCTACTTATGACATGATGAACTTTATTGCTACTTATATATTGAGTTGTGTTTTCATTTTGTTCTTTTAAAGGAGCTGAGCTATTCATTCAAAACACATGGTGACTTATAATACGCTGTTTTGTTAACTTGTTACATCTTTAACATTTAAAAAAAATGAGTAGTTTTCATTCCAATCTGCATAGAATAATATGCAATATTTGAAAACATTTATTTTATTTAAACATGGTTTCCAAAGTAATGTACATTGTTTACTATAAAATATTGTCTAAATGTAAACTAAGCTTGTATTTTTATAATAGAGCTGTTTTATTATTACACACCCTGCGCCTGTCACAAATTTAGGGTAAAGTTAACCACAATAACATCAAAGCATCCATGTACAGTTGTGAGAGGGGTCACAGATTCATCTGCGTGACATTAACCTGATTCCATCATTTAGTCATTTAGTTCTCATATTTTATGTGCACACAGGCTGATAGACTGGAAAAACAAACAAAACTCTTACACATATGTTGCCTCAAAAATTGCCAAGTCTCTGGGCTGGAGAGATGGTTTAGTGGTTAAGGTACTTGTCTGCAAAGCCACAGGACCTTGGTTCAATTCCCCAGTATCCACGTAAGCCAGATGCACAAGGGGGCACATGCATCTGGAGTTTGTTTACAGCATCCAGATGCCCTGGCATGCCCATTCTCTCTCTCTCCCTGCCTCCTTCTCTCGCTTAAGTAAATAAGATAATGAAATATATTTTTAAAAAAATTGCTAAGCCTCTTGCAAAATACAGAGGTTGCAAATTTTAAGGTAAATGTTAATTCATTTTTCTGTTTTGCTAAAACAAATCTAGTACTGTACTTTGATTTCATATCATCAATGTTATGCCAAAGGAACATTAAAATTGGGGCCATATGTTCATGACATGGGATAATCTGATCAGAATAAAATAGTAGGGGTTCCGGCTCATTGCAACTTAATTATACATTTTTATGAGTACAGACATTCAAAATTTCCAGTCTTAGATTTTATTATAGCTTTAATTAGCTTCAATAAGCCAAGTTATTCAATTTCTGGTTATATTAAATGCAAGCGTGAACCCATCTGTATAGCATAAGAAATACAATTATAAACTAACATAGCTACTAGTTGCCAGTAGTAAGTTATTGCATTGCACATATTTTGCCTTATGTTAAGCATTTCAACTTTTATTTCTATTTGTCACAAAAATTAAATTTGCATACTAAATTAACCATGAAACCTTATAAGTGATTAAAATTCCTTGAAACTTTCATAGCTTGTTTGCTGGCATACATTAATGCTCCCCTTAAAAATTTACTGGAAGAATTGAATGAGGGAATATATATATATATATATACATCTCTCACTTCTTTCATACATAATACATTTCTTTCCTGTTTTCCTTTTTTAGTGTAACACTAATGTTTTATCTTCATTTTTTGTTTATTTTTACTGGATGCAAATTCACATGCACCATGACAGACTAGAATAGTTTTGACCTTTATTACTCAATCTTTTTTTCCCTCTCTGTTTATTAGAGAGCTCCATGAACTATTATTCACAAATCATTATTTCTGACGCCATTCTCTGAGGTGTGAGCATCTGCTAGCTGCTAACAGAGGGTGCAGCTGTTGTTCCGAGACTGTGTTGTGTTGCCAAGCAACTGCTACAAACCAAATCCCGGGGTAGGTTGCTTGCCCAGGCACACCTGCCTGCCGACCCAGCTCTTTATTTAATTAAAAATCTGTTCCTGCACAACAGCTTGGCCGGAAAGGCAACAGTAGCCATTGATTACAACTACATTAAATGATCTACCCGTATTGTTTCACTGACTGTTCTTTGCAAATCAAAGGTGTCTCTGACAACCCCCACTCTTAATGACTGCAAAAAGTATGTGAGCTATGGATGGATGTATTCTATGCGCTTTCAGAGACCAAAAAGCAACTGGTCAGGATCTTGACCTCGTAGAATACAGTATGCCCAAAATATAACGTCTCATCAACAAGAGAACTTCCAACAACAAAACACTGTATTTTTATGTGCAACAAATAAAAGGGGATTTGAAATATGCATAAACTATTAATTGGGAATGAGGTCTTCATGGTCTGTTTTTTTTTTCCCCCTTCAATTAAAGAAAAATAATACCACTTCAGGGGCATTAGAGTTCATTGGTGACACTGGTCACATTCTGCTGTCCCCATTTTCAAAGTTGACAGAGTATCCTTTATGTCAACCACATATCAGTAGAAATAAGATTGTGAAGAATTAATCCCCATCACTGACACTTCTCTAACAAACCTGGGAGAGCCTTGGCAATGCTTATGTACAGAGATCAACATTATGCTGTCTTTTGAAGTGCTTTCCGGATCCTTTTTTTCTCCAAGGAGGAACTCCAACCACTAAGAGTTTCAAGAGAAAAGTAAAGTTTCTGTTGCAAGTGCATGACAGATTTCTTTTTAGTATATTTGAAATGAAGACTTCAAACTGAGATGCCAGAAACTGAAGTGGTCCTTCTTAATTTTTATGGCACCTGTTAAAGTCAAGGTAGATCTTTACTAAGAATGCAATGTTTGTAGTATCAATAATAGTAACAAAAAAAATGTCATTTTAAAGACTAGTTGATTCTTTTTGCACAATATAAAACCTATGTCATAATGGAAGCTTTTTTCAAAAAAGATATTAAATAAATTATAAAAATGACAATTTGATGATTTGATATGAAGGGGCGCTGACAGTAAAGGATATTACAAAAACTAGTTATTTATTTAAGGAGTGTTTGCCTTCATGTGTGTGCATGTGTGAAGGTCACTGTACAACTTCTGGGTTGTTTTTCACCTTCTACCTTATTTTGAGGTGGGGATGTTCCCTGTTTTTCATTGCTCCATTTCTGAGCTTTGGAGAAAGTTTCCTACTTCTGCCTCCCATATTTCTATAAACCTACCCACAGTTTTTACACAGGGTCTGCACATCTTAAATTAGGTAGTTGAGTTGCACAGCAAACACTTTACCCACTGAGCCACTTCCCAGGACCCAAAACGTTTTTATAACATATAAACATGTTTTTGTGTATCTGGTTTGAAATTGCCTTATATGTTTTGGCAGTAAAGTTGCAATTAAGCTATAATAAAACCAACCAATATACCAGTGTTATTTCTGGTTTAATTTATTTGTATCTTTAGGTACACCACTCACAGGTATAAAGGTTTCTTTGCTCATGCCATGTTTATATTTACATTTTGTAGTCATAGTGATTAATGTCATTACTATTGGATATAAGCAAGGTGTAAAGAGCTAGGGCAGTAGTTCAGTGGTCCAGTGCTTGCTTGCCTTGCATGTGCAGGGCCCTGGATTTGATTCCTAGCACCACTAAATAAATAAGCTCATACAACTTGATTTTAGTAGACATCTCATGAACAAAATTCAGTGAAATTTCACAGTATCTACTTCTAAGATGAAATTTATTATGAATTTACCAGGCTTAACTACTATGTTTGTGCATGTGTTTTCTCCAAAACACAGCTTTGTGCCTCTAGCACAATATTAAAGTATAGGGACTGGAGAGATTGCTTAGTGCTTAACGTACTTGCTTGCAAAGCCAAAGGACCTTGGTTCAATTCCCCAATACCCACGTAAGCCAGATGCACAAGTGGGTGCATGCCTCTGGAGTTGGTTTGCAGTGGCTGGAGGCCCTGGCACACCCATCCTCCCCCCCCCTCTCTGCCTTTTCCCCTTTCTCATACACTCAAATAAATAAATAAAAATAATTTTTAAAAAAGATTTTAAAAATTTTAAATTTAAAATAATACAAGTTCTAACTCTTTTGTTGGACATTTCAGTGGCTTATAAATCACTTTAAATCTGTAATTTATACTTTCTTTTTATCTAAGTGCTACTTACTAGTAAAAAAGACAGTATGTGATTTCATTTCTTTAAAACTTGAAACTCCTAGTGTCAGGACTATGTAGCATACATATGAAAACATACTGCTCTCACATCAAATTTTCAATGATTTTCCTGCTTCTGTATGCTTCTTCATAATTAGCTAAACCTTCAGAGCCTAGCTCGATATCATCTCATCTATCAGCATCATGCCTTCTGTAGTGTGCTCCTCCCCCATCTGTATGTCTTGAGTCCTTAACCACTGACTGAAATTGTACTATATATCTATTCATAATTCATGGATTATGCAAAAAAATAAAATAGTAGGTTTCTTTGTAATATCAAATATTTTAGACCTACAACAAGGATAGTTTATTCATTTGAGGAAGGAAAACAAAAAAATACCAGTAGAAGATATAAATTATAAAATATATAAGGATGTTACATTTTGTGCCTATATGTATTAATATGCCATATTGACTATTCTCCAAAATTCTCAATTTCTCATGGACAAGACATATTGGGTTAACCAGACATTCTTCTAAATTAAAATTTCCAAATCAGAATATCTCCTCAAAGTGTTTCACCACGCTGTCTTAATGTTATCACCATACATCTACATACATTCTCAATAATGTCTAAAATTCATATTCATTGTTTTTATATTACAGACAATCTTTAATAAAAATTACAATGTTCATAATTAACATCTACTGTCCATCATTTTTATTATTAATAATTATAGCTATCTGCTAGTAGTCTGTTTCCAGTCTGACTGTATCCACTGAGTGCTCTGATGCTACACAGATCATCTTAAAACACACAGTTGGTCAAGTTGCTTGACAGACACAATTTCCTAACATTTCTTGCCTGTCTATGAAGTTGAAACTATACCCTTGAGTACAGGAATTTCAAATAATAATTCTAAATGTCAAATTTAAAATCACTCCCCTCATGAAATTTTACCCAACTAACAAATATAATTTTCTCTGAGTCCTTGCCTCAATCATATTCCCATCATGACATTGTCCATGCTTTCTTAGGCAAATGGATGTTGAATAAACACTTGTTAACTGACTGTAGTGTCTTTGCCAATCCAAGAGTAACTATGACAACTTCATCCCCTTTAGTCTCTTTTTCTGTTATCGTGATTAACATTGCATCCATATAAATGAAGTAATTCAAGAAGTGTGAATTCAGTCTTATAATAAAAGGTGAAATAGGTATATTTTAGTGGGAAATGGTGCTCACTGATAAGAATGACTTGATCACTTCCAGGATGCAATATTTCTTAGACCTGAAAATTATCAGAATATTGGGAAGCTGTTTTAAATTTTAAGATACCTGTAGAATGGCAGCTTCCAAGTGATTCTGATAAAGAAAAACTAGGTTTGGTAATCATTAAAGCACACCTGATAAAACAATAATGAATATTTTGTAAAGATGTGAGGGCTTGATTTCTTCTCTCCTAAACTACCTCTCACAGTCTCTAGGGCATTGCCTATGTACGAACACCTTTTTAACATCATATAGAAAATACAAATTAGTATAAGATTATCAGTGTAACTGGTCTTATTTTGTTTTGGAAAGGGATCTAGAGTCCTAGCAATCCTAAGAATTCCTGACCCAACTTACCCCAACTGCAAGAACCAGAGTCCCCGTGGCGTTCTTCTTTGTCAAATTCCCAGAGAACAGGATCAAGTAGTAACTTATTGCTAACTCAAGCTGAAGACAGAGGGTTAGAAGACCTACAGATTGAGGAATCACACAAGAAGAGAGAGAATACACTAGAGCATGGAGTTCCCTCACTTTTCAGGTCTTTTCCCAGCAGGGACCAGTTTGGTATATTAGCAAACCTCAAATTTCTACAATATTGTGTAGGAAATAAGGATGGAGTGTATTTTTTTTTTTATATACCTGAATGGAAAAAACAGGAGAGGAAAGAAAAAAAAGCTGAAACCTGATTTTGCATTCCTTGATATTTTGTTCTTGCTCGTTGAGTTAAAAATAGGACAATTTGCTATAGAGTATGCCATCTATTAGTATATTGTCAGCGAGACCGTGATGATAAAGTGTGATTGTAACTGTCCTGCGTAATGCATTTCCTTTAGATCTTTCATAGAAGAATGGAGTTGTTAAACAGTGTGGTGGTTTGTGAGAAATGAGTAGGAGGTAATGTATATGGCTTATGATCAATGGGAAATGAACTCCCTGCATCTACTACATTTGGACACCCTGCAATGTTGACTTAATTTATCCTTCTAAGCTTCCTTTTCCTCTGGAGTAAAATAAGGATTATATGATAACATCTGTATCATATAGTTGTGGTGATGTCTCACCTTATGTTTTTAAAGTGCTTATTGTAGTACCTAGCAGTGCTTAGCAAAATACCATTTGATAAATGATTATAACAGTAGTTCAATATGATTGAATCCTAAAATATATAGAAAAGATGGAAGGAATATGTCTGAACTTATGCATGGCTACATCAAAAGTGGATTATTCTGTGTGAAAGGAAACCTGGACTCTCAGATCATCCTAAAATATTGCTTGGTCTTTCATGTCTTGCAATAGGTAAGGATTGATTTTGAGTATTTCCCCTGATACTTTAAATACCTCAAAGAAAGAAACCTCAAAGGGAAATCTGAAAAGGAGGCCATTTTCTTACACTGTTATAAAGCATAATCACACAAATGACTCAGAGAAAAGTATTTGTAACAAGAAATTTATACTACAGAGACGTCAAGATAAATAAACAGAATCCAGTAATAAAAAAATCCACCCTTCATCATATGTGATTGTGAGGTGACATAAAACCAATAAAAAAGACAAGACATAATGTTGACAATGGCTTTGAAATTCAATGACCCACATGACACAGGCTTTCAACTACTGAGTTGTTATTGTTTCTCTACATCAGGACAAGAAGTACACTAGTCTCTGATATTAATGCATCACTTTCTCTTTCATAAGACAGACTTATTCTCTTCAGAATTCCAAACGTATTCAGATGGCAGGGTGTGAGGCTTATGCAATTTTAAGTATTGGAATTGTTTTATATTTATTTTAGGATTTCCCTCTTCTACTCCTTGTTATTTGTAGTCTGTTCCTGGTAGGCTCATCTCAATATGTATGAATAGTATTAATTGACAAATTTATCAAAATAACTTTCCATATAATATGTAATGACATACCATATATTCAGAGATTCTGGGCATGCATTACAGTGGGTAGCCATTTTTTTTTCCTATTGTGGCCATTAGATTATATTGAGTTTTCATTTAACCTATATGTCCTTCCGTTTCTAAATCCATAGGCAGATCTGTTGCTAACTGTATCTCCAAGCCACCCTTTAGCTAAGGCTGTTTGGTTGCCATAGATTTATTTATAACAAATGAGTTATGTCCCAGCAAAACATGGTGTGTAACTTGACATCACTGAAAAGTTAACAAATATATCACATGGGTATTTAATTAGGAGACACCTCCTGATAATTATTACTTTGTAATGATACTAAAAGACAAAGCAAGCTCTTGCTTATCAAAAGGTTTCTCAATCTGAATTTTTTAGATCAAGTGAAGGGGGATGCGAATGATGAAAATGAGTCTGAAATGTATAGTTAAGGGTTTTCATCCATTCATGATGTATTTCCCATTCTTGGTATTCATTGTCCAATTTTTCTATGGGAAACTCCCTATGCTCATTCCAAATGTCTCTCCTCCTATGTCCTAAACATTTGGATTCCTCTGATCTTTGGGATTAATTAGGAAGGTAGCTACTCTAAAAAGTCACATCAGAGTAAACCTAAAGGCTACTGAAGCTGCCAAAGGCCCCACCATGTATTTTAGAATGAATTCCCTTACCAGAAAATGACCCTCCAGGAGATCTTATGTGTGAGCTCATTAACCTTAGACACAGCTTCAATTATGGACATTTCAAATATATGTATGTATGATAACCATGCCCTTTTCTTCTCAAGTCAGTTTGAATAGAGGTTTTTGTCACGTTCATACAAAAATATGTTAAGTAGCACAGACTCAGAATAAATGTCAGTTCCCCAGTGCTTATACTTTTAGGTAAAAGAGATGATATAGAGGTAAGATGATGAAGCTCAGCAAGTATATGATTTGTTAGGAATATACTACTAATATGTGCATTCATTCAAATTAATTCAGAACAACCACTTAAAAGGAACATTTTCATGTACTTTCAGAGAATAAAATGTTGTCCAAAGAACTAATTTAAGAGTTGGTGAGATGGTTCACCAGTTAAAGATGCTTAATCACAATGCCTGACAACCCAGGCTTAATTTCCAGTACCCAATATAAAGCCATACACATAAAGCAGGGCATGGGTCTGAAATTCATTTGCAGTGCCAGAAGGCCTGGTGCACCCATTCTCTCTCCCTCTTTCTCCATCCCTCTCTCTCTCTCTTTCTTTCTCTCTCTCTCTCTCTCTTTCTCTCTCTCACACCTAAATAAAAGTGATTTTTTAAAAATAACTAACTTAGAAATTGATTTCACCTCTTTATAACGTGACTACATAATGTAGGAATCCAAAATTAATGACTGATTGACCAATCCATATGTCTGAAATTTCTCAAATCTGTAAGTAAGTTTGATAGTCTATACATATATGCCTGTGTGTGTGAATATATGTGTCTTTATTTCTATTTTTCTTATAGATTTCCCCATCTCATGTGGCCCTTCCTAGATTCCTGGCATCTACTGATACGTATTCTGATATGAGTGCACATATATAACAATAACAACTAGAAGCTAGAATTCACATCCAAAAACATTCAGGGTTTAAATTTCTGAGTCTGGGATACTTCAATTATAATATTTTCCAGTTTCATATATTTTCCTTCAAGTTTCATTATTTCATTTTTTTCTAGGTGAATAAAATTCCACTGTGCGTACGTATGACATTTTCATTATCCATTTATCTGTTCATTGACATCTATGTTGATTCCATTTCCTTGCTATTGTGAGCACAGCCCCAATAAATATAAATGTCCAAGTATCTCAGTGGTAGGATGTAGAATCCTTTGAGTATATACAGAGGAAGGTATATGGTAGTTCTACTTTTAGCCTTTTTAAATATTGATTTTATTTTATGTATTTATTTGAGAGAAAGATGAGAAAGTTGAGAAAAAGAAAAAAAGACAGGGAAAATAAAAGTACCGGGACCTTCTGCTACTGTAAGCTAATGTTAGAAGTAGATGCTACTCTTTGTGCCTCTGGCTTTACGTGGGTACTGGGAAAATGACCATAAGTAGTCAGGTTTTGCAAGAAAGTGGCATTAACTGCTGAGATATCCTTCCAGAATTATTTTTAGCTCTTTTACTTTAAAAATTTATGTTTATTAAATATATACATATTTAGTATATGAACAACACATGCTAAGCTGGGCATGGTAGCACATGCCTTTAATCCCAGAACTCAGGTGGCAGGGGTAGAATTGCCATGAGTTCAAGGCCACCCTGGACTACATAGTGAATTTCAGATGAGCCAGGAGTAGGGTGAGATCCTACCTCGAAAAAACAACAACAAAAAGTTGGTACCATTCCTTCCCTCCTCCCTGAAACTTTTCTGAAGAGGCATTCCACACTTGGAATGCAGGTCAACCCCATGGGTACTGGGAGTCATGCATTATGGGGGCAGCAGTCAGTTATGGGGGGGAGGCCATTTCTCTGTACAAAATGTCCCAACTTGTGGCTCTAAAAATCGTTCTGCCTCCTCTTCCCCAAAATTCCCTGAGCCATGTTAGGTACATTTTAAGTGTACTTCAGTGATGGGCACTTAGGAGCCTCTGGATCTCTGGTTTGGTAGGTGTTGAATGTCTTAGTGTCTATCTCCTTCACCCTTGTACTGATAGTAGATTCACTAAGAAAGCAGCACTCTTGCTCATTTTGCCAATTACTCTGTTGTTTCAGATGGGGCTGGGGTGGAGTGTGCCTGGTCATTTTATCTCCTCAGGTCCAACTCCCATCTGAAAAAGAAAAACAGACTCTCCAATGGAGAGTGAAGTCAGCATCAGTAAAATAGGTAACTATTATTAATTTAGAAAGAGTTTAAAGGGTCTGGACCCTCTTATAGTCCCTGATTAGTGGGATCTTGACAATGGAAAGCAGAGTCATCATCTGGATGTGATTCTGACTTATTTCCCAGTTCCAGATATGGTTTCCTTTCCACTGAACAAATCTGCTATCCAGTCTAGGAGCAGTGGGTTACCCAACATGGCTGAGTACCACTATTGCACTTGTGTGAACATCAGATCAGTTTGTTTGCTTCTGAGTCCCTTAGAGTTTGAGTTGCTTAACAGATGTTGGCAACTCCTCCCCGCCCCACCCCTGGTAGCTCATGGAGTGCCTTCCAGCAGTAGATTGGTTAATTGTCTGGGGACTGGATCTCTTCCAGATTCCACCAGGTCTCTCGGTCTGTACCCACAGCATATGACACCTGCAGCAGTAGGGTCTTACCATTCACCTCTGGTGGCTAATCAAGTGCTCTGACAGAAGTCTGTCTTGTTTGTTTTGGGAGAACTGGTAGGTCTTTCTGATGAACAGCTCATTGTAGATGTAAATCACATCCTGGTACAGGGAGTTACAGGCCAGTGCCAAGGGAAAAGAAAAAAGAAAAACACAGACAAGAAATATAAACAGGACAAATTTCAGGTTAGTCTTCATCTCATCTACTCCAGTGTCCTTTGATTCAGGTGGTCCCCAAAGGTCCTAATGAGGGTTCTAGCATTTAGTCTAACATCTAGGGTATAGAATTCTATGGTACAAGTTAAATTTGAGTTCAGTTTTGTGCCCCCTCCCCTACCTTCCCCCAAGCCATACCCTCCCTATTATCCATTCAGGTATGTCATCAACTCAGATTGATCCAGGTTAGGAACCACAGATGAGTGAGACCTTGCGACGATTGTCTTTCTATGATAGTATAAGTTCACTTAGTGTGCTCTGTTCAAAGTTTGACCATTTATCTGCAAATTTCATTGTGTCATTTTTTTACTTACTGCTGAGTAGAATTCCATTATGTAGATATATGACGCCTTGGTTATCCATTCGTCTAACGATGGGCACCTGGGTTGAGTCCAGTTCTTAGCTATTATGAATTGAGCAGCTATAAATGTGGTTGAGCAAATATCTCTGAACTGGAATGTGGAGCTTTTAGGGTAAATGCCCACTAGGGGAATAACAGGGTCTTTTGGTAACACAATATTCATCCTTTTCAGGAGTCTACATATTTACGTCATATTTATGGCATGCTGCCATTCCATATGAATTTTGAGATCATTTTTTCCAATATCTGTGAAGAATGGTGCTGGTATTTTTATTGGTGTTGCCTTAAATCTATATATTGCTTTTGTAGAATTGCCATTTTGACAATATTAATTGTACTTATCCAGGAGCATAGGAGGTCTCTCAATTTTCCCAAGTCCTTCTCAATTTCTTTCTTTAGTTTTTCTTTATGTTTTCACTATGTAGGTCTTTCACATACTTAGTTAATGTTATTCCAAGGTATTTAATTTTTTTGTGCTATTGAAAATGGAACAGCCTCACTGATTTCTTTCTCTGAATATTTGTTCTTTGCAAATAGACAAGCTACTGATTTTTGTGCATTGTTTTTGTATTTTGCCACTTTGCTAAAGGCATTTATCACCTTGAGAAGTTTTGAGAAGGAGACTTTCAGGTCACTTATATATAACATCATGTCATCTGAAAATCATGCTAAATTGACTTCTTTCTTTCTGATTTAATCCCTTTTATTTCTTTCTCCTATCTTGTTGCTTTGGCTAGTCCTTCTAGTACTATGTTGGAGAGATGTGGTGAGAGTGTGCACCCCTAGGGCTCATGACTATCCCTGTTGTAGGTTTTCAGTATCAGGGATGTATTCTCTCCCATAGAGTGGGCCTCCAGTAAAATTAGAGGGTAGGTAGTTTTCCTCATAACAGACATACCACTATTGCACTTGTTGGCTCATTTGACCTGGCTGGCCAAACTTAAGGCTTGTAGTGTCCACTCTTGAGTATCTTCACTGGTGATTTCTCTCTCTCCCATTGAAAAGCATGCAGTGTGGCTTTTTCTAGCTTTCTATAAGCTGATCTAAATACAGGAGGTTTTCAGTTCAGCTCCATCAGGATTTCTAAGTGACCTTGCAGCCCACCTATGTGGAGTCTTCAGCAATAGGGTCTTACCATCTATTCCTAGGGGGAAATCAAGGACATTAGTAATGGCCTATAATGTTTTGGGGGAATCAGTGACCTCCCTGGCCAACAACTCACTAGAAGGATCTTATCCCTGGCACTGAAAAAATTTTAGTAACAATCTATGGCTCCTGAGTGTTCCATTGTCCATAAAAGTAGATTTCCATATGATTTATTTATATCCTCTTAGATTTTGATTAGCCCTCCCAATGCCTTTCCTTTACTCAATCTCTTCCCTGACCTCACTTAGGCCTTTTCACCCCCATCAATCTGTTATTCTACATACATATATTCAAAACTATACCATTAAGTTCCCCTCCCTCCCTTTCTATTCCCTTTATATCTCCTTTCTAGAATGCTGGCCTCTGCTACCGAGTTTTATTCCTATTCATATTGAAGTGCAATCATTTGTACCTAGGATCCACATATGAAAGAGAACATGTGACATTTGGCTTTCTGAGCCTGGGTTACCTCATTAAGTATATACTTTTCAGATCCATCAATTTTTCCGAAAATTTCATCACTTCATTTTTCTTTACCCCTAAGTAGAACTCCATTGTGTAAATGTGCCACAACTTCATTATCCACTCGTCAGTTGAGGGAAATCTAGCCTGGTTGCATTTTCTAGCTATTGTGAATAGAGCAGCGACAAACATGCTTCAGCAAGTATCTCTAAGGTAGTGAGTGAGATGAGTCATTAGAATATATGCCTAGGAGTGCTATAGCTGGGTCATATAGTAGATCTATTTTTAACTGTGCCAGGAACCTCCACACTGATTTCCACAATGACTGGACCATATTTCATTCCTACCAACAGTGTACAAGAGTTCCTCTTCTTCCAAACCTTGTCAGCATTTATGGTCATTTGTTGTCATGGTGGTAGCTAATCTGACAGGAATGAGATGGAATGTCAATGTAGTTTTAATCTGCATTTCCCTGATTACTAGGGGTGTGGAACATTTTTTATATGTTTATATGCCATCTGTGTTTCTTCTTTTGAGAAGCTCCTATTTAGTTCCATAGTCCATTTTTTAATTGGGTTGTTTAATTTCTTATTATTTAATTTTTTGAGTTCTTTGTATATCCTAGATATTAATGCTCTATCAGATGTATAGCTGGCAAAGGTTTTCTCCCATCCTGTAGGTTGCCTCTTTGCTCTATTCACTTGTCCATTGCCATACAAAATCTTTGTAATTTCATGAGGTTCCAGCAATTAATCTCTGGTTTTGTTGCCTTATCAATTGGGGTTATATTCAGAAATTCTTTGCCAAGACCAATATCTTGAATGGTTTTCCCTACATTTTCCTCTAGCAGTTTCAGAGTTTCAGGTCTGATATTAAATTCTTTGGTCCATTTGGACTTAATTTTTGTGCATGGAAAGAGATAAAGATCTATTTTCATCATTCAACAAATACATATCCAGTTTTACCAGCACCATTTGCTGAAGAGGTTGTCTTTTCTCCAATGAGTATTTTTGGCATTTTTCTTGAAGATCAGGAGGCTATAGCTACCCAGATTTACATCTGGATCCTCTATTTTGTTCCATTGATCTACATGTCTGTTTTTGTGCCAGTACCATGCTGTGTTTGTTACTATGGCTCTGTAATATAGGTTAAAATCAGGTATGGTGATACCACCAGCCTTATGTTTGTTGCTCAAAATTGTTTTAGATATCCAAGTTTTTTTGTGTTTCCAGATGAATTTCTGGATTGTTTTTTTCTATTTCCTTGAAGAATGCCATTGGAATTTTGATGGGGATTACATTAAATATGTAGATTGCTTTTGGTAAGATTGCCACTTTCACAATATTGATTCTTCCAATCCACAAACAAGGGATGTCTTTCCATTTCCTATTCTCTTCTGCAATTTCTCACTTGAGTGTTTTAAAGTTTTCATTGTAGAAATCTTTCACTTCTTTTTTTTTTTAGGTTTAATCCTAGGTACTATTTTTTGATGTAGTTGTGAATGGGACTGATTCCCTGATTTCATCTTCTGTGTACTTGTTGTTAGCATATAGGAAGAAGGCTACTGATTTCTTTGTGTTCATGTTGTATCCCGCTACATTGCTAAAAGTGTTTATCAGCTCTAACAGTTTGCTGGTAGAGTCTCTAAGGTTCTATGTATAGAATCATGTAATCTGTCAAATAATGACAAGTTGATCTCTTCCTTTCCAATTGGTATCCACTTCATGTGTGTCTCTTGCCATATTGCTATGGTTAAGACTTCTAGTACTATGATAAATGAAAGTGATGGCAGTGGACACCTTTGTCTTGCTTCTGATTTTAGTGGAAAAGCTTCAAGATTTTCTCCACTTAGTATATGTTGGCTGTAGGTTTGTCATAAATAGCCTTCATTATGTTGAGATATGTTCCATAGATTTTCAGTATCTGTAGGACTTTTATCATGAAGGTATGTTGGATTTTCTCAAATGCATTTTCTGCATCTAATGAGATGATCATGATTTTTGTCCTTCAGTCTATTTATATAATGTATTGCATTTAACGATTTGCATATGTTAACCATCCCTGCATCTCTGGGATGAAGCCTACTTGTTGGAGTGAATGATCTTTCTGATATATGCTTGTATTCTGTTTGCCAATATTTTGTTGAGAATTTTTGCATCTATGTTCATGAGGGAGATCGGTCTGTAAGTTCTTTGTTGGGTTTTGGTATCAGGGTGATGCTGGCTTTATAGAAGGAGTTTGGTAGGATTCATTCTTTTTCTATTATGGAAATGTTCAAGAAGCATTGGTATCAGTTCTTCCATGAAGGCATGGTAAAATTCAACAGTGAATTCATCTGGACCTGGACTTTTTTAGCTGGAAGATTGTTTTATAACTGCTTGGATCTCCATACTTGTTATATGTCTATTTAAGTGGTTAATTTCACCTTGATTTTATTTTTGTATGTCACATAAATCAAGTAAATCATCCATTTCTTTCAGATTTTCAAACTTAGTGGAGTATATGTTCTTATAACATGTGCCAATGACCTTTTGAATTTCTGTGGTATCTAATGTTATGGTGCTTTTTTCATCTCTAATTTTATTACTTTGTGTCTTCTCTCCTTCTTTTAGTCAGATTTTCTAAGGTTTTTCAATCTTGTTTATTCTTTCATCAATGATTTGTTTCATTGATTCTTTGAGTTGTTTTTTAGTTTCTATTTCATTAATTTCTGCCTTAATCTTTATTGTTTCTTCCCATCTACTGATTTTTGGTTTGCCTTGTGCTTCCTTTTCCAAGGCCTTAAGTTGAAGTATGAATTTGTTTGCTTGTGACCTTTCTAATTTCTTAAGATGGGCACTTAAAGCTATAAATTTCCCTCACAGGACTACCTTCAGTGTGTCCCACAGGTTTTGATATGTTGTATACTCATTATCATTTGATTCTTTGATTTTTTTTTATTTACTCCTTGATTTACTCAGTGCCCCATTCACCATTTAGTAGTGTATTGTTTAGTTTCCATGATTTTGTGTATGCTCTATAGCTTTTCTTGCTATTGATTTTTAGTTTGATCCCATTGTGATCAGATAGAGTACAAGGAATTATTTCAATTTTCCTGAATTTGTTAATATTTTCTTTGTGTCCTAATATATGGTCTCTTTTAGAGAATGTTCCATGTGCCCCTGAAAAGAATTTGTATTCTACAGAATTCGTATGATATGTCTTGTATATATCTGTTAGGTCCATTTGTTCTATGACCTCATTTAATCTAGATGCATCACTGTTTATTTTTGATGGGATTACCTGTCAGTTTATGAGAGTGGGGTCTTAAAGCCACCTACTACTGCTATCTGTGACCCTAATAGTGTTGTTTGATGAGGTTGGCAGCCCCCAAGTTAGGAATATATATGTTTAGGATTGTAATGTCCTCCTGTTGGAGTGTTCCTTTAATTAACATAAAGTGACCTTCTTATCTTTGCTAACTAATGTTGGACTGAAGTCTACCTTGTCAGATATCAGGATAGCAACACCTGCTTATTTTCTAGGACCATTTGCCTGAAACACCATCTTTCAACTTTCCACCTGAAGATAGTGTCCATCCTTTGTATAAATGTGAGTTTCATGGAGGCAACAAATTGAAGGATAATGCTTTTTAACCCAGTCTTCAAACTTATATCTTTTGGTTGGGGCATTGAGGCCATTGATATTAAGAGTCATGTTCGGTCATGATATGCAGAGACATTTATTGTACCAATAACTGTGGGCTAACTCCACAATGCATGACCCATTTACTTCAACAAGGAGAGGCCATTGGGAGAGGGTAGGTCATGGATGAGCCTAAACAATGGTACCAAACTGCCTGTATTTGCTGAAAAGAAAACTAATAAATTTAACAAAATAAATAAAACGAGTTATTATTAAAAGGTATGTATTTATTTTTACCACTTTTCTTTTTTTGTTCTTCTCGTTTTACCATTGTTCTCCTGTAGTAACTAGTATTTGAGTATTGTTTCTTGCAGGTTCCTTATATGTGTGCTTTGCTTTCTCTTCTGCATGGAGGATCCTATTAAATATTTTTTCTATAAAGCTAGTTTTGTCTTCAAATATTCCTTTAGCCTGGTTTTGTTCTGTAATGTCCTTATTTCTCCATATATTTGAATGGATCGCTTAGAAACCAAGTAACCTTGGTGGCCAGTTAGTATCTTTCAGAACTTGGAATACATCATTCCAAGCCCTTCTGGCTTTTGAATTTTGTGTTGAGTAATCTGCTGTGATCCTAGTGGGCTTGTCTTTGTATGCAACTTGATTTTTCTTTCTGCTTTCAATATATTTTCTTTGGTTTATATGTTTGATAGTTTAATTATAGTATGGTAATGACAAGTTTTTTTTTTTTTTTCCCAGTTTTTGTTTGTTTGGTGTTCTAAATGTTTTCTGTATCTGCATTGGCATCACTTTCCCAATTTGGGGGAAGTTTTCTTTTACAATTTTGCTGAAAATGCCTACTATGACTTTGGAGTGAAATTCTTCTCTTTCTACTATACCCTGAATTACTATGTTCTTTTCATACTGTCCCAAATATCTTGAAATTCCTATTCATACTTTCCTATTAGTTTGTCTTTCTCTTTGTTGGAATGTATTAGATCTGCCACCTGGTCTTCTAGTTTACATATTCTGTTCTCTCCTTCATCCATTATACTAGTAAGATTTTCTACAGTTTTGTTTTTCTTTCACTGACTGTGTTCTTTATTGCTAGCGTTTCCAACTGTTTTTTCTTTATTATTTCTATTTTCTCATTTCTGTCTAGCATTGACCTCCTTATTTCATTAAATTGGTTTCCTGTATCTTCTTTGTTTCTTTTGATTGCCTCTTTGATTCCTTTGATTTTCTCTTTGATTTTTTTTTTTTTTTTTTTTTTGTTGTTGTTATTTTCCTTTGTTTTTCAAGGTAGGGTCTTGCTGTAGCCCAGACTGACCTGGAATTCACTATGCAGTCTCAGGGTGGCCTTGAAGTCATGGTGATCCTCCTACCTCTGCCTCCTGAGTGCTAGGATTAAAGGCATACTCCACCATGCCTGGCTTTCTCTGATTTTTTGAACATACTTTGAATCATTATTTTGAAATCTTTCTCAGACATTTCCTCTAAATAAGTCTCACTGGATGTCATTTCTCATGCATTAACACTTTTTGGTAGATTTATATTTTCTTGACTTTGTGTGTTTCTTGTATTCTCATGTAGAGATCTTTGCATCTTGGATTAATTTAATGCTTGAATTTTCTAATTATCTGCAGTATTACTTATGTGTCAATCAATATGATGTTATATACCTTCAGGGTAGGAGTTTAAGTTGCTAGGTATGGCTCTTAAGACTCTCATAGAATCCCCAAAAGTGACCCTATGTATTAGATTTGCCTACTATGAGAATATTCAAGTAACCTGAGTGGAACAAAGTACAGGCAAATTCTAAAATTTAACTAGACAATGTACATTCAATGAAAGACAGCACAGAGTTTTTAAGCAAGAGTAGGTATTATGACAACCATATGCTCTCTAAAATTCACAATCCCTAAGGATGTGTGTTGCCCCACATCCTCAATCCTGTCAAGTGGGAGACTAAGATTTCTGGTCCACAGCGGATTCCAAGTCAGTTTGTGACTAAATAAGACCCTTTCCCAATGAAGGACAGAAGAGGAAACAAAGGCACTATAAATTAGGAAGCAGCAAATGACAAGCCCAAAATATAGCTTATTTAAGAGTGGCAAATCTGACCATCCATAAGATTTAACATATAACTTTCCCTGGCATGGAAGGTGCAGTTAGCACTTCTGATTCAAGCCTATATACCAGGAATATTTGGCAGGTACTGACCTGGTGTAATCCCAGATACCTTTTGGGATGGCTTTGGTCTTAGCTATGCTGCACACCTGCTTGGGTCCCTCTTTGCTGTGCTGTGGGCTCAGATAGGCTGGATGGGTTGGTAGGTTGCTGCTCTGATTGCCTGTGCCAGATGCTGTGTAGGTGAGCTCCCTTCCCCAGGTCCCTGATGCTTCCTGGTACTTGCACTGGTGGTAGGGGAGGGGAGGCTGTGGATTATGGCTGCAGTTCTCCTTCTGGTCCTCACAATCCTCTTCCTCATGAGTCACTCCATTGGTCACTGCTATCCTTCCTTCATGTTTTGCAGTTTGTGAGAAGGCCAATGTGAATGGAAAATCCCCTTACCTGGCTTTTTCTGCAAGCTTTGTAGCTGTGGCCATGCAGACCTGGGGCCACTGCTAGTGCCACTTCTGCCTGCTTCTGTTTTCTCTACATGCTCTGAATCTCTCCTACTTAGCTGCTGCAGGTGATAATTTCTTATATACCCCACTTTTTAGTAGACGAGTGTGTTTTGCTAGGGTTTGTTTCTTTGTTTGTTTTTGGCTTTGTCTCCCCTAGCCTGCTTTGATGTGGTTCCTATGCTGCCATCTTAATGTGAAGTCACTTTTGATGCTTCATTGAATTCAGTTTGCAAGGATTTTGTTCATGATCTTCACATCTAAGTTCATTAGGGATATAGGCCTATCATTTTCATTCCTTGCTGCATCTCTGACTGGGTTTGGTATTAGGGTGATGCTCACCTCATAAAGGGAGTTGGGCAGGATTCCTTGATCTCTGATTATGCAAAACATATTGATAACAATTGGTTTCAGTTCTTCAATGAAGGTTTAATACAATTCTGCTGAGCAGCCATCTGGTCCTGGACTTTTCTTTTGGGGGAGGTTTTTGATTACTTTTTCAATCTTCATGGATTTGATAGGTTTGTTTAGGAGATTAATCTGCTCTGAGTTTAGTTTTGGTAGGTGGTAGGTGTCGAGGATTTCATCCATTTACTCCAGAGTATTCAACTTTGCAGAATAGGGGTTTTGGAACTATACTTTGATGATTCTTCCAATTTCACTGATGTCTGTTGTGATCTCTTCTTTTTAATTTGAGAATCTCTATTTTTTTTTTTTTCATTTGACCAATTGGGCAGGGGTTTGTCAATCTTGTTTAGTTTTTCAAAGAACCAACTCTTCATTCCATTGAGTTTTTTCCCCTTTTTTGAGTATTATGTATATATGTTATATATGTATATATGTTATATATGTTACATATATACTCATTGTATAAACAGCCATTGTTAGCCTCCTCCCTGTCTTCCCCCCACTGAAGGGACTCTCCTAATTGGGGAGTGTGGGTCATGCATTGTGGGGGTAGTCATCTGTTATGGGGAAAAGGTAATGTCTCTGTGCATAATGTCCCAACTTGTGGCTCTAACAATCTTTCTGCCCCCTCTTCTGTGAATTTCCCTGAGCCATGTTGGGTTTATTTTAGGTATACTTCAGTGAAGAGGTCTTGGGAACCTTAGTGTCTCTGGATGTCTGGTTTGGTAGGAGTTGAGTGTTCCCTCTGTCTATCTCCTTGACCCTTGTGCTCCTACCAGTTCACCAAGAAAGCAATATTCTTAATCATTTCCTCAATTACTCAATGGTTTCAGCTTGGGCCCTGGTGAAGTGTAATAGGCTGAATCTCTCCTCAGGTTCAGTGTCCATTTGAAAAAAGAGAAGCAGGTTCTCCAATGAAGAGTGAAGTCAGCCACTGGATAAAGGGAATAAACATTATTATTTTAGAGGGCCAAATATTTGTGGGAGCTTGATATTGGAGAGTACACTCGATTTTTGGATACAGTTCTGACTTGTTTACCAGTTCAGATAAGGGATCCTTTCCACTTAATGGATCTGTTAGCCAATTAAAGAGCAGTTAATTACCCACTGTGGCTGTGTGCCACTCTTAGACTTGGGTGAGCATCATGTCATATTGCTTGCTGCTGAGTAGCTTAGACCACAAGTTCCTTGGACAGATATTGGTCATATTCCCCCAGTTGCTCATGTAGCACCTTCTGGCATCAGACAAGGTAACTGTATGGGGACTGACTCTCTTCCAGATTCCAGCCATGTCTGTCCACTTTCTGTACCAACAGCACATGGTGTCTTCAGCAGTATTGTCTTACCATTAACCTTTGGTGGATAATCAAGTGCTGTGACAGAAATCTGTCTTGTTTTGGAAAACCTTGTAGGTTGGTCTGGTCAACAGCTCATTGTGGATGTTAACCACATCATGGTACTGGGAGTTACAGGCCAGTGCCAAGGGAAAAGAAGAAAAAGATAAGTTATGTAAAAGAAAAAGAGACAGGAGAAGATTAAGGTTACTCTTCATCATACCCTCTCCAGGGCGCTTTGATTCAGGTGTCCCCTATAAGGATGTGATGAAGATTCAACCATTTAGTCTGTCTTACAGGATATAGGATTTTATGGTACCATTTCTCTTTTGGTCCAGTTTTATGTCCCCAACCCCCCCCCCCCGCCAACCCCTTCCCCGCCATTACCTTCCATTCCCACCCCACTATCCCTATTGTCCCAACTTCAAGATGCCTATTACGTATGTCAGCATCTTGAGCTGATCCAGGTTAGGAGCCACAGATGAGTGGGACCATGCAATGATTGTCTTTCTATGATCGGGTGAGTTTGCTGAACATGATTTGTTGCAAGTTTTACCATGTTTCTTCAAATTTCATTGTGTCATTTTTTCTTACTGCTATGTAGAATTTCATTATGTAGATATAGTAAATCTTGGTTATCAGTTCTTCTAAAGATGGGCATCAGGGTTGATTCCAGTTCTTAGCTATCATAAATTGAGCAGCTATAAACATGGCTGAGCAAATAGCTCCAAACTGAGTCATGGAGTGTTTTGGCTAAATGCCCAGTAAGGGAATAACTGAATATTTTGGTAACTCTATAGTCAAACTTTTTAGGAATCTCCATATTGCTTTCCATAGTGGTTATATAAGCTTACATTCCCACCAATAGTGAGTGAAGGTTTCTATTTCCACAGATCCTCACCAGCATTTGTTTTCATTTGATTTTTTAATGTTTGGTGTCCTTACTGAGTTAAGGTAGAATCTCATAATTGTATTAATTTGCATTTCCCTGATAATGAGGGATGTTGAACATTTTCTTAAGTGTATGTTTCCATTTGTATTTCTTCCCCTGAGAACTCTCTGTGCAGTTCTCTGCCCCATTTGTTGACTTTTAATTTTTTTTTTTTTACTTTTTATTGTTTAGGTTTTGAGTTCTTTGTAGATTGTAGAAATTAGGCCTCTATCAGTTGTATAGCTAGCAAAAATTTTCTCCCATTCTGTAGGAAATCTATTATCTCTGCTTATTGTATGTTTGTCTGTGAAAAAGCTTTGCAGTTTCATGAGATTGGAATGATTGAGTGATTGTTTAATTTCCTAAGCTACAGCAGTTTTGTTTAGGATATCTTTTCAACTCCTATATTGTGAAAAGTCCTCCTACTTTTTCCTTCCAGTAGTAGGAAAGTTTCCAGTCTTATACTGAGATATTTGATACATTTGGACTTGGTTTTTGTGCATGGCGAGATGTATGGATCTAGTTTCATTGTCCTACATATGGTTATCTAGGTTGTCCAGCACCATTTATTGATGGAGGTTTCAAGCAGTATTCATCTATGGAATAAGATATAGATATAGAAGATAGCTTGACATGCTTAGTATGATCACAATGGTAGGTTCCTCTTTAAAGCCTAAATCTCTAGTCATGGGCTTTTGGCCAGGGTTGTGGTACCAGGCATGAATACCCTCCTATGGGCTGGGCTTCATATACAATCAGAAAATGGTTGGTTCCTTCCATAGCATTCATTAGTGGGCATATCTTGCCTGACAGGTTAGTTGTGGAATAAGCATAGTCCACTGCTAAATAGAACTGTTGATAACTTTTCTCCTCTAGGAGCTTGCATAGCACCTAGGGTATGAAGAAAGATAGCCAGCCAGGAGAAAGGTTCCATCTCACTTCCAGATTAGATTTTTCTATGTCCTATAACCAAAATGTGTGGTGTCTTCAACAATACCAACTTATAATCTATTTTTTGTGGGCAACCATATCTTGCATTTTTTACCTAAAAGTATAGCTAGCTATAGCTTCATGTATTTTAAAGATAAAATTAACATTAATATTTTTGTGAATGTAATTTATTTTATTTTCCAAACTTTAAAATTATTACTTTAAAATATTAACTTTGAGTCCAGCTAATTACTTTTCAGTAGGAAACTCATGGAATTCATAATCAAATACTTTATTAATATTCAAATACAAAAGAATTGACACTATGGTGATACTTATTCTGACTTAAATCATGATCGATGTCTCTGTAATATTAACTAAGTAATGAGGAAAGGGTTTGTCTAATATTGATATGTTATTATGTATCATGTCAAATCTTCCACCTTAGACTATCACTATATCTCAAGATATTTTTAATGTTTCACTCCCAGGAACACATTTCAAATCATAGTATTAAGAGATATTTATCATCATGGGCAATAGTGTTTATTTTGATTATAAAAGTAAAATATTCTTTTCTTTATTAATTAGTTTTGTACTCATCGGGTACAGTCAATTTGGTACCATTGTTAGGGTCATCCATGTCCTACCCTCTCCCCCTGGCCCCTCCTTGTTGAGGTATATGGGTCATGCATTCTGGATTTAGCACACAGTAATGGGTTGGAGAAATATCTCTGCATATCATGACCGAAAGTGTGGCTCTGACATTCTTTCTGCCCCCTCTTCTGCAAAATTTCCCTGAGCCATGTTGGGTTTACTTTTGGTCTGCTTCAGTGATGAAGCCTCTGGGTCTCTGGATCTCTGATTTGGAAGGAGTTGATTTTTCTTTGTGTTGATCTCCTTCACCCTTGTGCTGGTACCTGGTTCACCAAGAAAACAGCACTTTTGCTTGTTTTGCCAATTTGCTTAGTTTCAGCCCAGGCCCTTTGGAGGTATGATAGGGTCTACATCTATCTGAAAAAGTGAAGCAGCTTCTCCAATGGAGAATAAGTTAGCACCAGGACAAATGAGATAACCCTTATTTGTTGTTTTTTTTTTTTTTTTTTTTGGTTTTTCAAGGTAGGGTCTCTGGTCCAGGCTGACCAACTCTGTAGTCTCAGGGTGGCCTTGAACTCATGGCGATCCTCCTACCTCTGCCTCCCGAGTGCTGGGATTAAAGGCGTGCGCCACCACGCCCAGCCCTTATTTGTTTTTATAGAGAATTTAATAGGTATAGGCCCTCTTGTAGCCCATGATTGATGGTAGATTGTTAATGTAGAGTGGGCTTATGTTTGGATATGGTTCTGACTTGTTTCCCAGCTCCAGCTATGGGTCCCATGTCACTGAGGGGATCAGCTGAATCAAGAGCAGTTGGTTCCCCACCATGGCAGACCTAAAATGAACCCAACATGGCTCAGGGAAATTTGTGGAAGAAGGTTCAGAAAGAATGTCAGAACCATACGTTGGGTCATGATACACAGAGACATTTCCCCCTACCCATAAACGATGGCTAACCCCAGAATGCATGACCATTATACCCAAAAAAGGAGGGGCCAGGTGGAGGGGGGAGGCTAACAATTGTACCAATTTGACTGTATTCACTGAGTACAGAACTAATTAAAAAAGAAAGAAAGAAAGAAAGAAAGAAAGAAAGAAAGAAGGAAGGAAGGAAGGAAGGAAGGAAGGAAGGAAGGAAGGAAGGAAGGAAGGAAGGAAGGAAGGAAGGAAGGAAAGATTATATTGTCCAACAAGATCTATCTCTGGTCATTATTTTAATTCACTTTTAATTAATTCCTTAGGACTGAAGAATTTTTAAATTCTGTTTCAATGGGGTAAGCATTCCTCAGATATGAAAGATGATTGTCAGGTATTCTTTTTTCAGACTTTTTCACCATTCTAATTAGGTGGCTTTTGAAGAAAGACATCCAAGTTCTTAACTGCCCAGAGTAAATAAAATAAAAAGAGCATAACTTCTGTTAAATATGTCAGCTCTTTTCCTAAGCAGGTAATACTCTGTATGAAATAAATTAGCACTATGAATTAATGAGTATTTATAGCAAGAGTTCAAATTATAGAAGATTGAAGCTGGAAAATCTTGGCTCTAGGAGCATACCTATTATTGAAATACCAGTTTATAGATTTGCATGGGAATTGTGGCCTTCCAACAGAAGAGGCAAGAGGTTAAGCCATACACTCAAGGATCTCTCCTAAATAATTTCAGGATGGCCTTATTAGGCTGAAATATTATGAGATCTGATGCTTTACATTTATTTTTATCATATTTTTTAAAATTTTATTTATTTATTTATTTGAGAGTGACAGACACAGAGAGAAAGACAGATAAAGGGAGAGAAAGAGAATGGGCATGCCAGGGCTTCCAGCCACCACAAACGAACTCCCGACATGTGCGCCCCCTTGTGCATCTGGCTAACGTGGGACCTGGGGAACTGAGCCTCGAACCGGGGTCCTTAGGCTTCACAGGCAAGCGCTTAACCACTAAGCCATCTCCCCAGCCCTACATTTATTTTTAAATCTAAGTAAAAATAGGATATTAGACAATGGGGTGTAATAACAGAAAAATGGAGTAATAAATGTGGAGACAGTAGTCATGGACATTTCTTCCATTTTTTTCTTAAGCTGTGAAGAAAATAAAGGTGAAACAATTAGGATATTAGTTTATTTTAACATATACTTGGGCTACAGAGATGTTTCAGTGGTTAAAGCACTTGCTTAAAATATACTTAAACATGGGTGAACATTGGTGGGAAATATCCTGTTGAGTAATGCAAGCATTGGGGATAGTTTAGGCACATGGGACGCTACTTGGCTTAATCAGTAAGCACATTCTTCTAAACAATGCACCAAGTAATCTGCTGAGAATCCAGGGTTTCCCACCTATACAGAGCTGCAAGAACAAACCACTGCACATAAGGACGTCATTTACTTCCCCCCTACATGACTATTCTTTGTGATCAGTACTTATTCAAATATATTCTTAGATCCATGATCAAGACTGCAGCCTCAACCGATTTTAGGTGCATATGCAGTACAGAAAACTGTGTCCTCTAAGAGAAATAGGGAGAAACCCATATTTACCATCTTAAGCCCATGTATAACTGGACGTACATATGAATAAAATTAGATTCACCATGGGACAGAATATGCACAGGAAAGAAAATGTTAAATAACTTGTTAATCAAACCATAATAACATAATACCCAATCTATACCCTAAGACACCAATCCATTCTCCCCTAAAAATTCCTATTAAAAGCCAGGCATGGTGGTCTATACCTTTAAGCCCAGCATTTGTAAGGCAGACATAGGAAGATTGGATTGCTGTGAGTTCAATACCAGCCTGGGACTACAGAGTTCCAGGTCATCTTGGGCTATAACAAGACCCTACCTCAAAAACCAATACAAAATATATATATATATATATACACACATACATACATACATACATACATACACATATACATATACATAATCTATAAAACTATAAAGAGAAGATGCAGTCTACTTCCTGGTACCCTTGAGAACCTTCCTCTGTAGTGACCCCTTGCCCCTTTGATGGCATGCTCAAACCTCCACTATCACTTTGCTCTTAAGAAAGCATCTTGCAGCTTTACTATTTGTGTACATCTTAGATTTTTTTCCACCAATGAGGGACTGGGGGTGTGGCTCAGTCTTTCAATTATTTGAGTAAGATGCCAAGACTTTGAAAATGCACAGAGACCACTGGTGAATCCATAGGCACGGAAAAAAAAAAAAAAAAAGCCTGATTACAAAGGAAAGAAAATACCTATAGGAAAAAAGTTCATAAGGAAGTGAGGCAGGCTGGGACATAACTTGAGCAGGGACAAGTCATCTATAGTGCTATGGAAAGCAGGTGCCTGTGTACAGAGATAGCTAGGGTCTTCCTTCATGGATGGCATTTAGAATTTGTCAATGATGGCTTTTCAGTTGTGAAATGAAATACAAGCAAGATTAAAACAGAGATGAAGGTAAGAGTAAGGACATGAAAGAAGTCTATGAATAAAAGAGGAATATAAAGTACTCCTTGAAACCCCAAAACTGCTTTTCAATCAGGTCATTATTCTAAGGAAACCTCAATAAATGCAGCTCCCTATATTTAAGCAAATATTGTCCTGTGGCCATAGGAAGAATAAGTTCCATGTTTCTTAGATGGGTTAAATTCCTATTTAATTTAATTTCTTCTGATTTAATAGATTCTGTGTGTGGAATAGTCCGCTGTATTGGGCTCTCATCAATGTACTTGCATTTAATGAAACAAAGGAAATAGGCATCGGGGACTCTTGATTCCCGGTGCACTGTGCCTTCTGTTTCAGTTGTTGAAACTGTCCATTGCCGAGGCAGTGAGAGTCTGTCTGGGTTTACATAGCATGAGTTTAGACATCCACCTTTACTTTTTTTGAAGATATATGCTGTTGTAATTACTGCAAATAAAGGAGAGGAACATGATTAAAAGGAGTTATGTGGTTGGCATGGTAGTACTTATTTAGCAAATTTAAAACTAGGCTGTGCTCACTGTGTACTGCATATACATATCATGTGCAGTAATGATCCTGGTGGAAGTGGGAGTCTGATGACCAATTAGACAGAATATTTTTTTCTAAGGTGTCAAAATAATGTAAGTGCTCAGGCAAAATAAAGTCATGCTGGTGTACTGCTGTGAAAATTGAATGATTAATAGCCTTTAGAATTATTTTTGCTTATTTTAAGACATAGTGGAATAGCATAAGATCCATAGCAAGAATACATTTCTACATAGATATTAAAAAATTCCATTTTAACTATCTACTCACCCTGTGTGTCATATATATCCTGATCATGATTTTATTCAGTTCTTCAATTTGATGTAAATCCTAGACCTAGACCTGGATATAGGCTTTAAAATTTTAACCTACAATGCTTTCTTGATGTGAAAATGGCTACTAATAAATCAGTGTCCCTGATTTGTTCATAAAACTTCGACCAAAGTTTTATGAATGGCCTTTAATCCCAGCACTTGGGAGGCAGAGGTAGGAAGATCGCTGTGGGTTCAAGGCCACCCTGAGGAGACTACAGAGTTAATTCCAGGTCAGCCTGGACCAGAGTGAGACCCTACCTTGAAAAACCAAAAAAAAAAAAAAAAAACTTGGACCAAAGTTTTATGGATTATGGATTAAATATTCATTTGTTTCTTTATAATACTAGTTTCATAATGACTCATAAATAAAAAATAACACTGCAAAGGTAAAATATGAACTGAAAAATTTCTTATCCATATCAAAAAGGACATCTTATCACAGCTATTTCTGGAAAAATAAAAATAAAGAGCTTTTATTTGTGTATTTCTGCAAATTTATAGTGTCATTAACAATTATTTTATTTTTGAGTGTCCAATTAAATGATGAAGAACATTGGAAAAGGAATAATTCTTGTGTTACTTCAACAATTATTTTCCTCATCTAGATTCATTGATTTTTCTCTCTATGAGAAGGCCTTTACATTATGGGATTCTATCAGTGACTTTTCCATCACTGACAAAAATGCCTGAGAGAAATGGTTTAAAGAGGCTTCATTTACTTGGATCACAGTTTCAGAGGTTTCAGCCCAGTGTTAGATGGATTCACTGCTTAGAGCCTGAGTTAAGACAGAACATCGTGGCAGAGGTGGCTGCAGCTGGGAGGACAACATGCAAGAGAAAGGAGAAGCAGGCACAATACTTCCTCCAAAGTTATGTCCACTGACCTTTTTCCCACCACAGCCTTCACCTCCTAATAGTTCATTCAGCTAGGAATTGATCAAAATATTAATCCATTGATGTTATTATACTCATGATCCAGTCACCTCTCAGTAATCCCTCTCCTGAATAATGTATTCATAGGAACCAAACCTTTAACACATAAGACCTTTGGGGGAATACTTCATATTCACACTACAAAAATATGGCTTATAATGTGGGCTTTGGTCCTTTTAAGAGAGAGAGAGAGCGTGTTTGTGCACCAGAGCCTCTTGCCACTGCAATTTAACTCCAGATGCAGACACCATCATTGTATCTTTTATTACTGTCTTCACTTTTAATCTTTTTGGAAGCACACTTTTTTGTTTTTAATTCCTGTTGTTGCTTTCTTTGTTTGTTTATTTTCCAAGGTAGAGTCTCACTCTAGCCCAGGCTGACCTGGAATTCACTATGTAGTCTCAGGGTAACCTTGAACTCATGGCAATCCTCCTATCTCTGCCTCCTGAGTGCTGGGATAAAGGCATGCACCATCACACCTGGCTTTTCACTTTCATGTTTCTTTCTAAGATCTATGTTCATTTATGTCGGCTCCTGGGCTGCACATGGGCTACATGGTACTCCACATGGTGTACCTCTCTTCTCCCCACTTTACCTTCCCTTCTTTGCTGCTCCCCACCCCCAGATTTCTCCCTTTTCCACATCTTTTAAAGATCTGAATAAAATGTGGTATTGTAAAATTAAAAAAGAAAATTAAAACAAAATAATATGAAACAAAACTACAAAGCCACATGTAGCTAATCTCCATGCTATGGCTTGAGTGTGTCCCCTGAAAAGTATGTGCTGAAAATCTAATCCTTAGTGCAACAGTGTTAGAAGTGGGGATGTGGGCCCTTTGGGATAGTAATTAAATAAGAGTTATGCTTTCATGAATGGATTAATACCAATATAAATATTTGTTCTACCATTATTATTATTATTAATTTTCCTTGTACAAAGGAAGGGGTGAGTTCTTTATGCAAGGCCAAATTAAGTCCCCATTTGTTTATACCTGCTTCTCTTACATTTCTTTTTGTCTCTCTCACCATCTGCTTTCTGTAATGGTACAACCTGATAAGAAGGTTTGTGCCTCATTCTTGAATTCCATGGCCTCCCAAACCATGGGTGTGGTGGTTTGATTCAGGTGTACCCCATAAACTTAGTTGTTCTGGATGCTAGGTAGGCAGTTGATGGAGATTTTGGAATTAACACCTCCAAGAGGCAGTGTGTTGTTGGGGATGGGCTTATGGGTGTTATAGCCAGTTTCCCCATGCCAGTGTTTGGCATACTCTCTTGTTGCTATGGTACACCTTATGTTGGTCAGGGGGTGATGTCCACCCTCTGCTCATGCCATCATTTTCCCAGCCATAGTGGAGCTTCCCCTCAAGCTTGCAAGCCAAAATAAACCTCTTTTTTTTCCCACAAGCAGCTCTTGGTCGGGTGATTTATACCAGTAAGGTGAACCTGATTGTAACAGGAAAGTGCTACTGAGAAGTGGGATTGCTGCTACACACCTGACTGTGTGGTTTTGGCCTCTGGAGCTGATTTTCAAGAAGAATGTGGAAGGATTTTAAACCTTGGCCTAAGAGATGCCTTGCAGTAAGTAAGTGCAGTAAGTACAGCTTCATGGACTATTCTATTCAGAGTTGAAAGACCCGAATGCAATAAGAGCTATGGATTGTGAGGTTTGGCTTATGAGGGTAAGAAAGAGGTTTACCTGGACTGGACTAGCAGTTTGTGTGAGGTTTGTTGTTATGCCCATGTCCTGAGAAGTTGTGCAAGGTTGCTTTGTGTAGCAATGAACTGGTGTGAGCAGAGGGATATGGCACAAAAAATGAAATCTTTGGGTGAACTTCTGCCTATTCAGCTGTGATTGAGAGATTACAACCTTTGAGATTGGGCTGGCTGAGCTGCCCTGGGACATCAGGAAGGATGTAGACTCTTTTGAAGGGGCCTGAGTGCACAAGAGTGTCCTGTTCTTCAAAGTCTACTTTATTCCTCACTGTATTAACAAATTGGCATCCTACCTGGTATTGTAGAGTATAAGAAATGCAAGAGAGAGTGGGTCATTAAGTTTGCAACGTGGTCTTGTGTTTTGGAAATGGCCATGGGAAGTGTGAAGCAGGTTTGTTGGTTGCCTGCATGGAGACCCCATGGGACCATGACGATGAACTGTGGATTGCAGTGGAGACCCAGTGGAGATGCTGGGACCACAAGATGGCTTCTAAGGAAAGCTGCTGGCCCTAATGAAGTTTTCCAGGAGTGTGAGTAGCCTAGTTGGAGAGGTGGAATTGGAATTCCAGAGACTTGTTGCTGGTTAGAAATATCAGACTTGGAGATTTGTCACTAGCTAGAGTTGTTGTACTTGGAGCTACAGATTTTGGTATTTGCTCTTTTTAAATCATGTATTGCTTGAGTATTTCTTTACTAAGCGCAATGCCATTTTTGCAGTGTGAATATTTTTCTGTGTGATTATGGGTTTTTTGAGGTGATTGTTTGGTATTATGGCTCAGTTAAAAGATCTTGGACTGTGGGGGTGTATAATCATTGGAATTGATAAAAACTATGGGGACTTTTAAAGTTGGATGAATGCATTGCATTTTACATCATGGATGGTTATCAGTTTATGGGGAACAGGGGCAGGATATGCTAGTTTGATTCAGGTGTCCCCCATAAACTTAGGTGTTCTCAATGCTAGGTTCCCAGTTGATGCAGATTTGGGAATTAACACCTCCAGGAAGCAGTGTATTTGGGAGGCGGGCTTATGGGCATTATAGCCAGTTTCCCCAAGCCAGTGTTTGCCACACTCTCCTGCTACTATGGTACACCTTATGGTGGCCAGAGGATGGTGTCCACCCTGTGGTCATGCCATTGTTTTCTTGGCCATCTTAGAGCTTCCCCTTGAGCCTGTAAGCCAAATAAATCTCTTTTTCCCACAAGCTGATCTTGGTTGGGTGATTTCTACCAGCAATGTGAACCTCACTGCGACAATGGGTCAATTGATTTCTGTGCATTATCCATCACTATTTTCAAGTCTGTTACATTAGTTCCAAATGGACTACAGCACTCCCTCTAACAAAAATCTGCAGTATAATCCAGCATACAGAGTTATTACATGGAAAACTGGAGTTTGACATGTCATATAAATATTTAAAAAGCAAGCTGAAGATAGTAAATGCCATTTTAAATGAAGTGGTTTAAAGAACAATGTTGTAATCACTTAGCTGGGAATATTAGTAGGTTTATACAGGCCCTGAAGCTATCAGTTCATTTAGAACACTGCTGGGTAGGAGTGCCTTCAGTTGTATATTGGTATTGGCATAAAATATGCTTCTTAGTGGTACAGTTTGTTTTAAAAAAAATCTCTAAACCGAGAAGATATGCATAATAAATTCAAAAATTCTATAATATCAATTCCCTTTTATCTAGAAAATTTGGTTGGGGGGGGTTGAGGTAGGGTTTCACTCTAGCCCAGGCTGGCCTCAAACACAGTGATCCTCCTACCTCTGCCTCCCAAGTGCTAGGGTTAAACATGTGTGTCACTACACCTGGCTAGAAATTTTTGTACAAACAGGATCCTTGCTTAAGAAAAACTAATTTAGTACCCTCTGTTAAAATACTAATGAATGGGGACAAATTTTGTAATTTATACATTTTGATAATAAATCTACTACTTAGTTTACTCTCTTATCCCTTAGTCTATTTTCCTTATGATTTGACCTTGTACTATTTTTTCAGAGTATGTTAGGTTTCATCATACTCATATCATAGCAAGATAAGTGACATGCAAGAGGCAGCTGAATAACAATATGGTAATATGTCAAAAACCCAGACAAGTGATTTACCGGCTGAATAATAGAGCCCTTTCAATGATTAGGGCAAATTCACATGTTTAATTAAGTTGTATCTGTTGATATTAACCAAAATTCTGGGAAAAAAATTTAAATCTACTTTAATGAACACCTATATTTAGTGTTAATATAACTACCTGGGTATTTTCCATGGAAGCCCCCCAACAGAGCATTTTCTTATAAAAGACATTAGAAATTTTTGTTCTCAATGTTACACAATTTATTATGGAATCATTTTTCAATTTAGTTTAAAATGCATGGTAGCTTTACATGTAAAAGGTGATTTCTTAAATACTAACAACTTTAGCTTCTAACAGTTTATATTACCTAAATAGGGAGTGTTTTTATGTGGCATATGCAACATGGGGACAGTGTTAAAGTAAGACATATGTCTAGTCAGTTTGGGGAGTAAGACAAAATGTTATAGAAATATTTGTTATAGATGTAATGCAATGCATTCCTAGCATGTGTTCATGGTAGTTGATTCATGATTCAAATAGCCTTCATGTAATTTTGTAATACAAAAGGATCAAAACTTATAGATACCATAAAATAACCAGTAATCTCAAGTTATGTGAGAAGTTTTTTAGTCTAATATAATAAAATTTAGACCAACAAATACTAGAATTGAAACGTATTGGGAACTATTCCCCCTATTTCATCATAACTGAGTTACTTAAATAGCGTCAATAATGTAGAGTCATAATCACATCTAGACTAATCATGTGGCTCTTTCTGTCTCTACTCTTTAAAAAAGGTCAATAACATGTTTTTAATATTTCTTTAAAATAATTTCTATTGAACATTTTATCATACAACGCATGATACATGTAAATAGAAATAGTGCTGTAAAAAAATCACCTATATCCCAAGTGTGCTGAGACCAACACTTAATGGTTTGTTTCATTTTATATCATTTTTTTACCATATAAGTGTATATTGATTAAGTTAGATTAGAAGTAAAAGTTATTTAGTGTGGGAAGCCATGCTGGCTTTATCAGGCTTTGCTGTGTCAGCTACTGTGGGAAGCCTTGCTGGCTTTATCAGGCTTTGCTGTGTCAGCTTGTTTACTGCTTTTGTATCCTAATTGTCTGTGCATGAGCACATGATGTTATCCTAACATGGCTGCTCACCTATCCCGATTGGGTGATGCATAGTCAACTGATGAGACTTAAGCCAATCAGACGACACTGCACAATCATCTGACCACTAGTATATAAGCTTGGGGCTCTGTAGGGTCAGGGTCCTTCTCTCTTTCAGTCTGGAGCTCCCAATAAAGTGTGCTTGAGAAGAATCCTGTTGTTGTTGTTCTTCCTGCTGGCGGGAGGGGCGCAACAAGTGGTGCCGAAAACCCGGGAACTTGTCAACAAACGGCCAATTGAGAGGACCCCTGAGGATACTTCCGAGGGAGGATTCAGAACTCAACACACGGAGCGGCGGTACCGGTAAGTTCCCCTGGTGCTATATGATAAGTTTTGGCCTGTAACTGATCTCTAAGTAACATACATAAGGTTGCAAAATGGGACAGCACCACTCCACCTTTTTGGAGCCACTTCAGGAAGTACTAACACAACGTAGGCTTAAGATTTCAGATAAAACTCTTAAAGGGTTTTTGGAAGAAGTGGCTATGATAGCGCCTTGGTTTGAGCTGACTGGAGGTTTAAATTTGACCTGCTGGGATAAATTAGGCAGAGACATTGACCGTGAGTCAGAAACGCGAAAGTTGCGCGCAGGTACACAGCCCTTATGGCGTTTGGTGCGATCCTGTTTGGAGGACAAACATTGTGAAGAAGTGATCAGGGAAGGTCAACGCATATTAGCACATCATCAAGATAGTATGTCAGAGTCTGAAGAAAGTAAAAGGGGAAAACAAAAAAAGGTTAAAATAAAAGGAGAACCTAGGTTTCAAATAGAACAGAATAAAAGTGCACAGAATAAAAATGAATCACAAAAGGAAGGGCCAAATTCAGGTCCTAAGTTATATCCAGATTTAATGGAACTTGCAAATTTATATATAGAAAGTTCTAGTGAATCTGAGGGAGAAGAATTAACTCCAGAGGAAGAACAGGATTTTGAGGAAGTAGAGACTGAATGTGGTCGGGAGTGTTCTAGACCCAGACAAGATGGCGTCTCTGCTTCTCCTCCAGCTTATGCTTCTATGAGTAAAAAATGTAAACAACAAGATGGCCGACTTCCGTTTGGGGCACGTCCTTCATCCGGATGTAGTCTGATAAAACCAGATACTTGGAAAAAGCTGGCTAGTGCTTATCCAGTCTTTGAGGATCCTAATACCAATAATAGATATCATAAAGCTATAGGATATAAGGATGTACTTGAAAATGTCTGGAAAGGCCCGGATCCAGTTATAGCCAGATCCAGGGGAGCTGTTTGTGTTTTTCCACAGGGCCAAGCTGATCCTATCTGGGTGCCAGAGCGGTTGACTCGAATCGTGCGTCATGAGACAACAAGGAATGACAACCTCCGCATTACTACTGATGATCCTGAGCCTGTTCCTGCCGATGATGATAAAGGGAATTAAGATGCAGTCTTGGGCTGTGGCCAGAACATGGCCTGTCCCTATGCCAGTTCATTCATATTCTAGTGTCTTACCTACTCTATTTTCCACATCTTGCCAAGGGGAAATGTCTTGCATCAGGGATCCTATGCAAACACCAACAATTTATAATCAAACTTCTTTTCATCTGAATGGCACTCTGTGTTTTTTCCAGGGTAATAAGAACCTAGCTCCCCCATGTATTGTATTACAAAAACAAAATCTTAGTGCTTGGCAGGACCCATTAGAAAAGTCTAAAGTTGATATGAGTATAATACTTGCAACTTTAACTCAGATTACTAAGAAAAAACAAAATGGGTCAGGAGAGGGAGGTAATGTTACAAATGTTAATATTACCACATTATTGATACAGAGTGAAGTGACTGTCCCTTCTAGACAGCCCAATCTTAAGATAAATGCTAGTAATGTAAAAGGTGCTCCCTGGTGTGAACCTAATTATGCATTTCCTCCGATTTTTACTCCATGTCAGAGTTCAGATAAAATCCAGAAACAGATCTTACAGGGATTTCAAATGACCCCTCCATTAAGGCGTTACCAATTTAAAAGTAAAGGAGATGATACTCTTAGTAATAGTGCTGGTTGGCCCTGGTATAAATGGCTTCTGTCCAATGAGGCCGGTGCAATGGCAGATGTGTCAGCTTTAGCAGGATTATTGGGAACTAAACATGCATTATGGAATGTTTCAGCAGTTAGAGTTAATATAAATGATAAAATTTATATTAAAGACATAAATAAAAATCACCAATGGATTAATAGTAGCTTTAATCCAGCCTCAATTTGTGTACAAGCTCCATTCTTTTTTCTGACAGCAAATGTTAGCACTAACATCTCTTTGATAGATTGTAGAAATATCACATGTTGGCTTGCAGAGTGCTGGAATGCTAGAGTTAATCTAGCTTTAATAGTAAAATTACCTACTTTTGTCCCCATTCCAGTAGAGGCGGATCCAAATACCTTTCCTTTAGTAGGACTTATTCGTCATAAAAGAGATTTTGGTATTACTGCAGCAATCATTTCCGCCATCGTCATTTCAGCTGCAGCAGCAACTACTGCTGCTATTGCCATGACATCTCAGGCCCAAACTGTGGAAGTTGTTAATAATATAGTAGAAAAGACTTCTACAGCATTAGAAACACAAGAAGCAATTAATACACACCTTCTTGCTGGTATTCATCTAGTCAATCAAAGAGTAGATTTGGTGCAGAATCAAGTAGAGGAATTATATAAAATAATACAACTTGGATGTGTGTCTCAGTATCAACATTTGTGTATTACTCCTTTACAATTTAATTTTACTGCTTCTTTTAATCAGAGTCGCAAGCTAGCTGAATTTTTGGCAGGAAACTGGACGCGTGAAGGAGAGCAGCTATCTCGGAAGTTACTGTTCCAGATTGTACAGCTGAATGGAACTCATTTGGAGCCAATCTCTTTGGGAGATTTTACTTCTTGGTTATCTTCTGCATTTTCTTTCTTTAAGGAATGGGTGGGGGTGGCTATGTTTGGAGCAGCCCTTTTGTGTGGTATGGTGTTCTGTCTCTGGCTTATCTGTCGAATCAGACGACAACGTCACCAGGATAACATAAAGATTGTTCAGGCACTTATAGCCTTGGATCAAGGAGCATCTCCACAAGTGTGGCTGGCAAGCCTGCAAAATGGTTAGTTCCACCCTGCTTACTGTAAGGCCTTTGCACACCAAGTGACCTTGTTGTCATTGCACCTTGGAAGGCTTACATTCCTGCATGAGCAGCCTTTGCACCCTGAAGGGATTTTTCCATTGCACTCGGGAAGGTGCTGAAGCAGGCTTTTGGTCTTGGGCTCTACCCTTGATCGGACTGGCCATCATGAGGGCCGGTCCTGGATCGGGTATCCTGAGGTTCAAAACAATTTTAAAAGGGGGAACTGTGGGAAGCCATGCTGGCTTTATCAGGCTTTGCTGTGTCAGCTACTGTGGGAAGCCTTGCTGGCTTTATCAGGCTTTGCTGTGTCAGCTTGTTTACTGCTTTTGTATCCTAATTGTCTGTGCATGAGCACATGATGTTATCCTAACATGGCTGCTCACCTATCCCGATTGGGTGATGCATAGTCAACTGATGAGACTTAAGCCAATCAGACGACACTGCACAATCATCTGACCACTAGTATATAAGCTTGGGGCTCTGTAGGGTCAGGGTCCTTCTCTCTTTCAGTCTGGAGCTCCCAATAAAGTGTGCTTGAGAAGAATCCTGTTGTTGTTGTTCTTCCTGCTGGCGGGAGGGGCGCAACAATTTAGAGGTTTCTTTTCCTTACTGTTTGTGTTGTACTAAAACATTCGTCTTTTTTTTTTTTTTTTTGCTAAATAATAAACTACTAGCAGTTTTTATGACACATCTTATGCTCTCTGAGGGGGTAGGAATAAAGTGTGATGAGGGCATGTGCTGCCTCCTCTGTGTGGAGTCTTGGGAGGCTATAGTGACTTAGTTAGGCTATATTTTCATAGGAAGCCTTGAAGAAGAAATAGCTTTCCCCTACTAATGATGTTTGGCTTAATGGATACATTCTGCCCATGAAATTGCCCTCTAAATATTTGTGTCTATGCCTACATATTAATGCTGTTCTCATTTCTGGTTAGAAAAGCTTTTCTTTTCTGGTGAGGGTAAGTATTGGGGAAATTCAAAACTCATCAAAGTGCTGAGAAGAATTGACATGGCAACACGTTTAATGATATTTAGTATCTGAAAAAATGTCCAGTGGATTCTTAAGCCATTCAAAAATAGGATTTTGGAGAATGCCTTTTTCAGAAAATTTTAAAGACTTACTCCAGAGATTATTAATTGTAAGGTAAATTATAAACCCTCAGAGAAAAACTAGGAGATATTAGTCTTAACTATTACAAATTTTATGAAAATCAGATGTAATAAAGTGACAGACATATGACAAAGATCCGTGCTGAATACATGCTACCTCTTTATAACCACATGCCATTAAATTTCACAGATGACCAAATGTCAGCAATTTATATGGTCTATCCAGATTTACACGTGTGGAGATTTGACATTCTATTTGAGCAACTGCCTTGGACTATTGAATAATGTTGATATTATAAAAGACAAATATAACAGTTGAGAAACTTATTAATTAGACTAAACAGACATAATAGCTCTTTAAAATATGAAATACTTAACTGGGTTCTGGATATTTTATTTTTATTTATTTATTTTTTTCTTTTTGACTTTTCAAGGCAGGGTTTCACTGTAGCCCAGGCTGATCTGGAATTCCCTATGTAGTCTCAGGATAGTCTTGAATTCACAGCGATCCTCTTATTTCTGTCTCCTGAGTGCTGGGACTAAAGACGTGTACACCATGCCCAGCTCTTGGGTCCTGAATTTTTAAGAGACCTAACTGGTGATCTGGAGAAACTTGAAGGCATAGTATATACTCAGTAAGCACATTTTAAGTTATATTTGATTGTAGTTGTATTATGGTAATGAAAAATCTGGCATAATTCTTTTGTAAAATATTTTATTTATGTATTTGCAAGGAGATAGAATGAGTGAATGGGTGTTCCAGGGCCTATAGGCACTGCAAACAAATTCCACATGCATGCACCATTTTATGCATATTGTTTTACACATGTATTGGAGAATTGAACCTAGGTTGTGAGGCATTGCAGGCAAGGGCCTTAATTGCTGAGAAATCTCTCCAGCCAAGACTGGCATAATTCTTAGCAAACATTTGCTAAAGTACTGAACGGTACTTCCAATGTCTTGATGTCTGCAAATAAATCTTACTGGGTATAGATTCACACATTTCTATGTATATACATATACATGTATATATACATACACAGGTGAACATATATGTGTATATGTGTGAATATGTGTGTGCTGGGGTTGGAAAGAACTACTGTATCAAAACACCAAATATGGCATTGACCTTGGGATTGGGTGGTAGGCTGAACTTGGAGAAGCCTTTAGAAGATGGTAGTTTACGTACTGGAGAGATGGCTTAGCAGTTAAGCACTTGCCTGTGAAGCTTAAGGACCGGGGTTCGAGGCTCAATTCCCCAGGACCCACGTTAGCCAGATGCACAAGGGGGAGCACCACGTCTGGAGTTCATTTGCAGTGCAGTGGCTGGAGGCCCTGGCGCGCCCATTCTCTTTCTCTCTCTCTCTCTCTCCCTCTTTCTCTCTCTGTCATGCTCAAATAAATAAATAAAAATTATATATATATATATATATATATATATATATATATATATATATATATATATATATATGTGAAGGTGGTAGTTTGCAACATGTTAGTTTAAGAGAAGAGAAGCAGATCCTTGTAAGGTACGGTACAGTACTGTATATGATATATAAAGAACACGTCAAGGGTAGCTAATGAGGGGCTACGGAAATAACTCAATGCTTAAAAATGCTTTCTTTGTCAGCATGAGGGCTTGAGAGCCATAGCTTTAGTTCTTAGCACCCATGTAAATAACTGGGTATGGCCACTCATGTCTGTAAACCCAATACTGCAGGTGAGGTGTGGCATGGAGACTGCAGAATCATTGGGCTTGCTGGGAAAAAAGAAAGAAAGAAAGAAAGAAAGAAAGAAAGAAAGAGAGAGAGAGAGAGAGAGAGAGAGAGAGAGAGAGAGAGAGAGAAGAAAAGAAAAGAAAAGAAAAGAAAAGAAAAGAAAAGAAAAGAAAAGAAAAGAAAAGAAAAGAAAAGAAAAGAAAAGAAAAGAAAAGAAAAGAAAAACGAAAACGAAAACGATAACAGGCAGGTGAGTGAAAATAGGACATCCAATATGCTCCAGCTGCTGAACTAGTTAGTGTACAAAAGCTGGGTTCATCTGCCTACACACGTGCACATACATGATACTGAAGGAAAATAGGAGAAAGCTATCCCTTTAAAGGCAGTTTCAGTTAGGAATTGAGGCTCAAAGAGAACCATGTGTTACCACCCCACATGCCACCGGAAATGGAACTTGTGTGTGATAGAGACTGATCTACAGCGCCCCCGCTGTCCACAGTCTAGTGCATGTATAGACAGCCCAAATGGGCTGACTCTAAGATCAGCCCTCCTTCTCTACAAACCAATTGGATCTTCCCCTTCCCTATAAAGGCTGCTGTCTGACCTGATGCACTCAACTCAGCTCCCCTCAGCTCAGCTCCTCTCTCCTCCCCTCAGCTCAGCTCAGCTCAGCTCAGCTCTGATTTTTTGCTTCTCTGCTTAGTCTGACTACCTCTTTACTCAGGCCACAAGGACACACGTGAGTCTGGTTTCCCTCTCATATGGCTGGCTGGCTGGGTGAGGGAGAATAGTATAAAACTGTTTATTTCTTTGGATGGCTTTTCTGCTTGTCTCTACTTTATAGTTTGGGGTAACTTCTTACCTTGATTATGTGCATAATTTTCCTCTGGTTTCTGAATCTACCATGTGCATATTTTTCTTACACTCCAGATCTATCATGTGGGTGCTCAAGCCAACTTTAGGCTTGCTAATTGTGTAAATTCTTTAAATTGGGGGTGACTATGAGTGTAACTCTCTTCATGACTTATTTCTACTCAGAATCTCTTGGTCTTTGCTTTGACATCAGCCCTCTCATTTTCTTTTTTGGAGCCTCACCTTTTGTCCTCTTAATTTCTCTGAAAACACACATCAGATGCCATGAGGGTTTTTAAGTCTCTGTACACAGGCTCCTAGATTCTACTTTCCATGTGCTTGAAGCTTACTCTTATCACTCCTTAGTAGACTCAGTTTCTCTTAAGCCCACAGGCATGCAGCTTTACCCTAATTTCTCTTTAAAAGCCTAGGTTTCTCTCAAGTACACATGCTTGTGACTTTACTTCCACTTTCCCCCCCAAATCTCAGCTTCTCTTAAACTGAACTTATAAACTATGCAGTGTTTCTACATGAGAGCATGTTCCTTAAAATCCATAATTTGTGATTTATCCCTCAAATATACCCCACAATTTGTGATTTTCCCCTCAATACACTTAATAATTCATAATTTATCCACTGTGAGTCTGTCTTTTATTATTTCTTTATTAAAGGTAGGACAGAACCCAAAAATTGGGGTTAATAAATTCTGAGACCCCTCTTGAAGCCCCAAATCCTGCATCAACACATGTCATATCTTTCACATGCACACACATGCAAAAAATAAAAAATAAAAAAATTAAGAGTAGTCAGTGAGTAATTTTATTGATGAGATTCTCAGGAAGAATTTAAAATAGAAACTGAATTATTTGATTTGCTTCTTTTTTAGACTAACGTGTGTCCCTGAAAATATAAGTATGTGTGCAGTGACGACCTAACCACTAGTGGTGAATTTGATCTTTTTGTGAAGTAGTGCTTTGAGGGCTGGGAAGATTGCTCAGAGGTTAAAGTCATGTGCTTGTAAAGCTGGCTGACCCAGGTTCAGTTCCCCACTACCAGGTAAACCAAATGCACAAACTGTGCATGCATCTGGAGTCACTTTGTGGAAGAAGGTTTGGCACATCCATTTTCATCCCTCTCCTTCCCTCTCCCTTCCTCTCTCTTTCTCTCTCTAAAAATAAATACAAGAATTTAGGGCTAGAGAGATGGCTCAGCAGTTATGATGCTTGCCTGAAAAACTTAAGGACTCAGGTTTAATTCCCCATTATACATGTAAGCCAGATGCACCAGGTGGCACATGAATCTGGAATTCATTTGCAGTGATTGGAGGCCCTTTTGCCTCTATATGTTCTCTATTCGCTCCCCCCCCTTCTCTCTCTCTCCTTCTCTCTCTCTTAAATAAGTAAATGATAAATAAATAAAATTTAAACAGTAGTGTTTTTGACATTATAATTAAGATGAGGTCATTAAGATGGCTCCCTATCCAAAATGATTGGTGTCCTTATACACCGAGAAGAGACATAAACAAAGAGAGCATGCTAAGTTACAACTGAGGCAAAGATTGAGGTGGCTCCTCACAGGTGTTCTGTTTAAAGAAAGCTATACCTGATTTCAGTCATAGGCACTATGTGATGCGCATACACTTATAATATAGTAAGTAAACACCATCCAGTCCTTCCAGTCAGCCCACACCCACGCTAGATAAGAACCTGTGGGTGATGGTATGCTCATGTGTATCCACTCTCACTCAGGATTGGGAAGAGAGAGCAATGTTGAAAATGTGGTCAATGTAGGAAAAAAATACTCATGGATGTTCAGTTTTCCAATGGGTTTGAATCCTTTTAACTTGAATGTTTAAAGAGAAAAAGAAAGCTCTGGGGATACAGAAAAAAACATCTTAGGTATAAAATGGACATGAATTAAAGCTGTTTTCTGCAAGACAGAAGAAAGAGCTCAGGCTTTTGTTAAGATAATATTTATAAGTCAAGAAAAGTAGCGCCACTGGGGATAAAGCCAGGAAAATTAGAGGCTTTGTCCTTAAGAATAGAGACAAACAGCTCTGTAAATAAAAGACATGTGAAACCATTACCAGGACTAAAAATATTCTCACACTAAGCAACTTGCACAGATCTGGCCATTATTGTTATTTCTTCCTACCAAGACTTTGAGGGAAAGAAAGTGTCCTTACATTTTTATAATTGCAAAATAAATATGTCTCTAGCTTTTAAGAAAATAAAGTTAGAATACTTCATTAGCTCATATAACTGAGAAGTCCAGGTGAGCATAACTTCATATTAAGGTGACTATAATTTTCTTAATGTATCAAGTACAAATTTTATTTTCTGTGTTTTTTTCCTCTGTGTATCTTCCTTAGGCTTAGCCTTTTATTAGCCCTGATTCCAGTATAACCACTGGATCTCAAAGCTGCCTAAACTCTTACTCTTTCATTAAAGTATGGGTGTCTTTAAAATTCCACAATTCATTAATATCAAATGTTCTCTTTGCACACATGCATGTATACACAAATATTCCCCAGGACCAGGCCATTGTGTGCAGAGGACGCAACATGATGCTCCTCTGTTTCATCATGTGATTTCCTCCCTAATCAAGGGTGCCATCAACATCTCTGATACCATGAAAATGACGCATAGATGTGCTGGGCACTTCAAGCAAACAATACATAGAGTCTGGGGAACTACCAAATAGCGAACCATCATGGCACCATATACTATCACCAGTTACCTCTCTCTGGGTTCGTTGCTTCTTTTTCTCTATGATATGACAAGACCACTAGAAAGCACTTCTGAGCTCTTATCTTAATCTATCATTTTTAAGAGAATAGCAGGATTATATAGCAAACTCTTTGTTCTGAGGTAAATTTATAGGAAATGGATACAGCATGTCATAATCTGAGTCATATAACTATTTTATATTTTATATGATTTGGGCTTTGAGTCAGGTTCTAGAAGAGGCAGTTATATCTGGTGTGCCCACTGGGTTTATTGAGAGTAGACCTAACTATCAAATGATTGACAGGGAGGACTACATAGCCAACTAATAGTCAGCCATGCTAAATTTCACCATATTGGTGAATGGTTTAATATTGAGCGATAGCCAGATTCCACAATGGCTCTCAATGACCTTTGATTCTATTTGCAACCAGTATAATCCCTTCCCAGAATGAAACAGGTCTGGTCTCTGCGAGCACTTTGAAAGTGATGGATTGGAATTCAGGACTGTATACTGAAAAGTAATGTAGCTCCTACCTTTGCTCTGAATTGTACACTCTAGGGGAAGCCAGACACCTTCTCAGCAGGACACACAAAAAAGACACCTGCAGAGACTCACATGGAATAAAACTGGGTCTATACACCAACAGCTCTTCTTATTTTATCAGTCACAAGGCTTAAAAGCACAGGAAATGCAATCATGTGCCCCTCTTATGCCTTCTAATGATTACAGCCTCAACCAACACCTTTTTTAAAGTTTTGTCTAAAATTTTGATTTACTTGAGAGAGAGAGAAACAGAAAGAGAATGAATATGGGCAAGCCACAGCTTCTTGCAGCTGCAAACAAACTCCAGACACATGTGCTACCTCTGGCTTTACCTGGGTATTAGTGAATTGAACCCTGGCAGAAGGGCTTTGAAAGCAAGTACCTATCTATTCCCCAGCCCCTCAACCAACATTTTGATTAAGGCACAATTTGTTATAAAGCAATAGATGGCTCACAGGGTGTGGTGGTTTGATTCAGGTGTCCCCCATAAACTTAGGTGTTGTGAATGCTAGCTTCCCAGCTGATGGATATTTGGGAATTAATGCCTCCTGGAGGGAGTGTATTGTTGGGGGCAGGCTTAAGGGCTTTATAGCCAGTTTCCCCATGCCAGTGTTGGGCATACGCTCCTGTTGCTGTGGTCCACTTTATGTTGGCCAGGGGGTGATGTCCACCCTCTGCTCATGCCATCGTTTTCCCCTGCCATTGTGGAGCTTCCCCTCCAGCCTGTAAGCCAAATAAACCTCTTTTTCCCAGAGGCTGCTTTTGGTTGGGTGATTTCTACCAGCAATGCGAACCGGACTGCAACACAGGGATTTATGTGCTCTATGCTGTTGAAGAAAAATTACTTCAATTCTAGTTGTATGTCTTTGTAAATGTATACATTTTGTTCTTGATTAGTTATTATAAATTTAAGTGTTCAATTAAAATCCTGATTGGAAAATTACCTATCTATCTTCTACTATTAATTAGCCAGGTGTGGTGCCTATCACTTTTAATCCCAGCACTCAAGAGGCTTAGCTAGGGGGATTGATATGAGTTGCATGACAGCCTGAGCTACAGAGTGAGTTTCAGGTGACCCTGGTTTAGAGAAAAACTCTGTTTAAAACAACAACAATAAGCCAGGCATGGTGATACACACCTTTAACCTCAGCACTCAGAAGGCAGAGGTAGGAGAATTGCCATGAGTTTAAGGCCACTCTGAGACTACAAAGTGAATTCCAGGTCAGCCTGAGCTAGAGTGAAACACTGCCTCGGAAAACCAAAATAATAATTAAAAAATAATATTAATAATTAGGTTGTGTGGTGTGGAGGAGAATGTTCTGTGGTTAGACACATTTGCTGTGCAAGCATGGGGGTCTGAGAGGCCATATTCACCCTGGGTTTTATTCCCCAAAGCTCATGTACACAACTGGTAATGGCCCCACATACCTTTAACCCTAGTCCTGTGGGGAGCTGAGACCAGATAATCACTGAAGCTCAGTGGTCAGCCAATGTAACCAAAATTGACAATCCTGGGTTTGAAGATGAATTGCATCTCAAGAAATCCACTAAACAGAGGAAATATCCCTTGACTTCTGTTTGTTCATGGGGTATGTGCATCTGCACACACACATACCACCACTACCACCACACACACTGCAATCCATACACAAAATGATTAACTAATGCCAATAAAAATTAAGTGTATTTATTATTTCCTCCCTGTATGAAACTAGTTACTAAGAAAGAAACTGAGACATAAATAAATTAGAGAGCTTATCTAACCTCACCCAGATGATAATCCAAAGGACTCAAGACCACATTTTTTTTTTTACATTGGTACCTGTGTTTTTAATCATCAGATTTTAAATAGATTTATTTCTGGTCTGAAACCTAAATGCTCATGCTTTCCTGTATAATTAGTAATGGTGGCATTTCATTTAGTGTTTTGTATTATATTCACAGAGGTAATTGCTCTCCATATCATATATACTAACTTTTGACATTTGGATGTCAGAATGATAATAGCTTCATAAACCAAGTGGAAATGTTATTCCTCTTTGTCTAGATTTTGAACTGCTTTATAAGATGAAGATCATACATTCCTGTAAGATTAAATAATGTGTCTTGAAAGTGTGAAATCAAACTACCTTATTTGAGAAATATTTTGAGAATGCTTTGAGTATGAGTATGTTATAAAACAGAAGGCAAAGCTGTATTAATGAGTGGTTGTAAAGAGTAGTTAGCCAATGAGTCCCAGGAGTACATTGTCTCCATTTCCTCAGTACTGGAATTAACAGTACATGACACTGTACCCAACTTTTTACATGAATAATGGATATTTGAACTTATACCTTCATGTTGGTGAAGCAAGCAGTTTATCCACTGAGCCATCTTCCCTGGCCCCAAACTTTTTTCATGCAAGTCCAGTTGTTGCAGTCAGGCTTGCATTGCTGATAGAAATCACCTAACCAAGAGCAGCGTATAAGAGATCTATTTTGGCTTACAGACTCAAGAGGAAAGCTCCATGATGACAATGGAAATGATGGTATGACCATAGGGTGGACATCACCCCCTGGCCAACAAAAGGTGGACAATAACAACAGGTGAGTGTGCCAAACACTGGCATGGGGAAACTGGCTATAACACCCATAAGTCCGTCCCCAATAATACAGTACCTTCATAACAGGAAACCTAGCATTCAGAGCACCTAAGTTTATGAGTGACACCTGAATCAAACCAATATTCCATCCCTGGGACCCATAAATGGGTAATTATCCATGATGTAAAATGCAGTGCATTCAGTGCAACATTAAACATCCCCGTAGTTTTTGTCAATCCCAATGATGTTCAAACATTCCCAAGATCTTTTAACAAAGCCATAATACCAACCCCCACAAAACACCATAATGACACAGAATAAACACTCACACTGCAAAAGATAACATTGGGCATCCCAAAGAAATATTCAACAAATACAGAATTTTAAAAGGGAAAACATCAAACTCTGTAGCTCCAACTCCAACAACTCTAGCCAGTGACAAATCTCCAAGTCTGATAATTCTAACCAGCAACAAATCTCTGGCATTCCAATTCCACCCCTCCACCTAGGCTACTCACAGTCCTGGAAAATTTCATCCAGGGCCAGCAGCTTTCCTTAGTAGCTATCTCGTGGTCCCAACATCTCCACTGGGTCTCCACTGCAATCCACGGTTCATCCTCACAGAGTCTTCATGAAGACATCCAGCAAACCTATTTCATACTGCCCATGGCCATTTCCAAAACACAAGACTGAGTTGCAACTCAATGACCCTCTCTTTCCTGCATTTCTTTTTTTTTTTTAATTTTATTTATTTCAGAGCGACAGACACAGAGAGAAAGACAGATAGATGGAGAGAGAGAGAATGGGCGCGCCAGGGCTTCCAGCCTCTGCAAACGAACTCCAGACACGTGTGCCCCCTTGTGCATCTGGCTAACGTGGGACCTGGGGAACCGAGCCTTGAACCGGGGTCCTTAGGCTTCACAGGCAAGCGCTTAACCATTAAGCCATCTCTCCAGCCCTCTTTCCTGCATTTCTTATACTCTACATTACCAGGTAGGATGCCAATTTGTTAATCCAAGGGGGAATAAATCGGACTTTGAAGAATGGGACAGTCCTTGAGTACCCAGGCCCCTTCAAAAGAATCTACATTCTTCCTGTTGCCCCAGTGAACTTCAGCTGGCCCAATCCCAAAGGTTATAATCTCTCAATGGCAGCTAAATGGGCAGCAGTTCACCCATAGATTTCATTTTTTCTGTGCCACATCCCTCTTATCACACCAGTCCATTTCTATGCAATGCAACCCTGCACAACTTCTCAGGACCCAGCTACACAAAGTACCTGTATCCTAGTCCAGGCAAATCTCTTTCTCACCCTCATAAGCCAAACCTCACAGTCCATGGTTCTTTCTGCATTCAGGTCTTTCAGTTCTAACCAGAATAGTACATCAAGCTGTATTTAAAGCACTGCAAGGTGTCTCGTAGGCCATGATTTCAAATCCTCCCACATTCTTCTTGAAATTCAGCTCAAAAAGGCCAAAACCACACAGACAGGTGTCTAGCCACAAATGACACCACTTCCAATAATACTGTTGCAATCAGGTTCACATTTCTGGTAGAAATCACCCAACCCAGAGTAGTTTTGGGGGGAAAAAAGAGGTTTATTTTGGCTTACAAACTGGAGGGGAAGCTCCATAATGTCAGGGGAAAACAATGGCATACGCAGAGTATGTATATCACCCCATGGCCAACATAATGCGGAAAATATCAACAGGAGAGTGTGTCAAATACTGGCTTGGGAAAACTGGTATAACAACCCATAAGCCCAGCCCCAACAATACACCTCCTCTAGGAAGCATGAATTCCCAAACTTCCATCAGCTGGGAATGTAGCTTTCAGAACACCTGTTAGCAGGGGACATCTGAATCAAACCACCACACCAAAAAACAAGGACTTTCTTTGTATGTAACTATAATTTTCAAACTTAGACAATTAACACTAACAATTTTTCCATCTTAACCCTAAACACCATTAGGTGTAAGTTGTAAAAGTGCTATTTCTACAGAAGGATTCCACATATAATCAGTGAACACACTTAGCTTTTATTTGTCTATTTTTCTTAATCTGGAAGTGTTTCTTACTCCTGTTTTTGGTTTTTGTCACTTTGTCATTATTAAAATTATGATTACTTTGTAGATTGCATCTCAGCTTCAATAGCTCTGGCAAGCCTTTGGCAGGAATGACAGGAGAATTTGTATCTTCCTGTTTGCTTCTGTCACAATTTATTTTTCCCCATTGTAATAGGAATCTTGAGGTTCCTTGCCAATAAACCAATATATGCCAACACATCAGTGAATTTAAGGTATTCCCAGATCCTTATCTTATGAATTTAAAGAATTAAAATCTATAGAATAGAAAGTAAGTCTTAGAGAAGCCTTATTAGATTAAGAGAAGGAGCCAAGCATGGTGGCATAAGCCTTTAGTCCCAGCTCTCGGGAGAGAGAGGCAGGAAGATCACTGAGTTTGATGTCAGCCCGGGACTACATAATGAGCTCCAGGTCACCTTGGGCTAGAGTTCAACCCTACCTCAGAAAAAAAGGACGTACAGAGAGCTCCTACCATGTGGCTGGCAGGAGGGAGTAGAGAGCCCATGTAAGAGTAGGTCTTCCCTCCCCCACTCATCCTAGCAGCTGGGCTGTACTCATGGATCTGGCTCAGGAAGATACCAACCATTGACACAGGCTTTGGGAGGTTTGGGAGGTGTCTCCCACACTTGTGAACATCCATGTGGAAGAGATCACAGAGAAGGAGAGAGGAGTGAGATCCACAGAGATAAGCCTTCAACATCAATTAGAAATAGATTCTACAGGCTGGAGAGATGGCTTAGAGCTAAGGCACTTTCTTGCAAAGCCTAAAGACCCAGGTTAGATTCACTAGTATACATAAACCAGTTGCATAAGGTGGTGCATGTGTCTGTAGTTCATTTGCAGTGGCCTGGCATGCACATTCTCTCCCACTTTCTCTCTGTCACTCTGTTTCTCAAGTGAATAAATAAATAACATATATTTTTAAAGTCCATTCCTTCTTTTATTTTATTTATTTCTAAATTATTTTCATTTACTTATTTGAGAGAGAGAAAGAGGCAGATAGATGAGAGAGGCAGAATGGGAATGTCAGGGCTTCAAGCCACTACAAATAAACTCCAGATGCTTGTGCCACCTTGTGCATCTGGCTTAAATGGGTCAGGGGCAATCAAACCTGGGTCCTTTGGCTTTACAGGCAAGTGCCTTAATTGCTAAGCCATATCTCTAGCCAAGTAATTTTTTATTTTTTATTTTTTTATTTTTTTTATTTTTTTTTTTATTTGAGAGCGACAGACACAGAGAGAAAGACAGGTAGAGGGAGAGAGAGAGAGAATGGGCGCGCCAGGGCTTCCAGCCTCTGCAAACGAACTCCAGACGCGTGCGCCCCCTTGTGCATCTGGCTAACGTGGGACCTGGGGAACCGAGCCTCGAACTGGGGTCCTTAGGCTTCACAGGCAAGCGCTTAACCACTACGCCATCTCTCCAGCCCTAGCCAAGTAATTTTTTTAAAATGGAATATTTTGTCTAACTCAGGTATGTAAGGGGAAGAGACCTGATTGGTTTGCAAAGTCCGATGTCAATCAACCTAGACGGTGTGCTAGACTGTGGAGGCAGCGGGGACACTGCAGTCACTGTGAATAAAACTAGATTCATGCTGCCAAGGCAGGGCGGTATCTCCTGATTCCCTCTTTAGGCTCTGTCCTGAACTACAACTGCCTAACATAAGCCATCTTTCTCCTCTTTCTCCATTATGACACCAGGTTTTGGTATTAAGATTAACCAACCAAAATGCCAGGTTGAGATTTAAATCTTACTTCTAGGATAGGGGAATTCCTTCTCAGGGAAGGTCTCAGGTTGTTTGGCTAGAAAAACAGATCTGGGTTACTCTTTTAGTCAAGATAAGGACAGAAGAGATCCTTCCCTGATCTCTACCAAAGTGGAGATTGCTAGGGTAGACTCAAGGACATCCCTGCTTTCATTTTTTTCTTTTTCTACATTTTTTTCATTAATTAGTTTTGTACTCAGCGAATACAATCAATTTGGTACCATTAGTAGGCTCATCCATTACCTACCCCCTCCCCTTGGCCCCTCCTTATTGAGATATATGGGTCATGCATTCTGGAGTTAGCCCACTATTATGGGTAGGATAAATATCTGCATATCATGATCCAACATGTGGCTCTGACATTCTTTCCACCCCCCTCTTCAGCAAAATGTCCTGAGCCATGTTGGGTTCATTTTGGTCTGCTTCAGTGATGAGGTGTTGGGGACCTCTGAGTCTCTGGATCTCTAATTTGGTAAGAGTTGATTTGTCTCTGTGTTGATCTCCTTCACCCTTGTGCTGGTACCTGGTTCCAAAAAAAACACCCTTACTTATTTCACCAGTTGTTCTTAATTTCAGCTGGGGCCCTTTTGAGGTATGATGGGGTGGTTCTCTACTTGGGATCTAATCTGAAAAAGAAAAGCAGATTCTCCAATGGAGAGTAGATTAGCACCAGACAAATGAGATATCCCTTATATTTTTATAGAGAATTTAATAGGTGTAGGCACCCTTCTAGCCCACGATTGGTGGTAGCTTGACAATGGAGAGTGGGCTTATGTTTGGATATGGTTCTGACTTGTTTCCCAGCTCCAGCTATGGATCCCATACCACTGAGATCAGTTAGCTGAATCAAGAGCAGTTGGTTTCCCACCAAGGCTGTGTTCCACTATTTCACTTGTGTGAGCATCACGACAGGTTATTTGCTGCTAAGTAGGTTAGACCATGAGTTGCTTGGACAGATATTGGACATTTTCCAACAGTTGCCCATGTAGCAACTTCTGGCACTAGACAGGCTGACTGTCTGGGGACTGACTCTCTTCCAGCTTCCAGCTATTTCATTCCATTATATGTGTCAACTGCATATGGTGTCTTCAGCAGTAGGGTCTTACCACAAACCTTTGGAGGGCCATCAAGTACTCTGACAGAAATCTGTCTTTCTTTTAGGAAACCTTGTAGGTCTCTCTGATCAAAAACTCATTATGGATGATAGCCCCATGCTGGTACTGGGAGTTACAGGTCAGTGCCCACTAAGAAAAGGAGGAAAAAGATAACTAATATACAAGAGTTAGAGAGAAGAGAGAGATTGGGAAAGGGAGAGAGAGAGTTGGAAGGGAGAGAGGGAGAGACAGGAGCTATAGAAGATTAAGGTCAGTCTTATGTCTTATGGCTCAGGTGATCCATCTGGTGAAAGCTCAGCCATTTGGTCTGCCTTTTAGGATGTAGAAATGTATGGTACCATTGCCGTTTGGTTCTAGATTTGAGTTTCCCACACCCTCCAGTTGCCCTCCCCACCCATCCTATTGTCTAGTCCATGAGATGCTTGCAGGGTATGTAAGGTATCTCGGGTAGATTCAGGCTAGGTGCTGTAGATGAGTCAGACTATGGGCAATTTTTTTTTTTTTCCTCTGATTGGGTAAGTTCACAAGAATCATCTGTTCCAGGTTCAACCATTTTTCCTCAAATTTCATCATGTCAGTTTTTGTTACTGCTGTACAGAATTCTATTATGCAGATATATTACATCTTAGTTATCCATTCTTCTAGTGATGGACATCTTGGTTGATCCAGTTCTTAGCTATTATGAATTGAGCCACTATAAACATGGTTGAGCAAATCTCTCTGGCCTGTGGTTTGAAGGTTTTAGGGTAGATGTCCAGTAAGGGAATAACTGGGTCTGTTGTTATTTCTATAGTCACCTTTTTCAGGAGTCTCCAGATTGCTTTCCAAAGTGGTTGTACCATCCTGCATTCCCACCAACAGTGAAGGAGTGTTCCTGCTTCTCCACATCCTCGCCAGCATTTATTTTCATTTGATTTTTTGATGTTTGCTATCCTTACTGGGGTAAGGTGGAATCTCATAGTTGTTTCAATTTGCATTTCCCTGATGATTAGGGAAGATGAACATTTTCTTAAGTGTGTGTTTTCCATTTGTATTTCTTCCTCTGTGAACTGCCTGTTCAGCTCTTTGCCCGATTTTATGAGTGGGGTGTTTGATATTTTACTATTTAGATTTTGGAGTTCTTTGTAGATTCTAGAGATTAGGCCTCTATCAGATGGATAACCAGCAAGTATTTTCTCCCATTTTGTGGATAATCTATTGGCTTTGCCTATTGTGTGCTTGTGTGTAAACAAACTCTTCAGCTTCATGTGATCCCATTGGTTGAGGGACTGTTTAAGATCATGAGCTACTGGGGTTTTGTTCAGGAAGTCTTTTTCCATTCCTATATCATGGAAAGTACTTCTTATATTCTCTTCTAGTGGTAGTGGCAAAGATCCTGAATAAAATCCTCACAAACCAAATCCAACAACACGTCAAATGCATTATCCACCTGAACAAGTGGGATTCATCCCAGAAACACAGGGGTGGTTCTCATATGGAAATCTGTCAATGTAATACACCACATAAACTAGGTTAAACACAAAAACCACATAGATTCAGAAAAGGCCTTTGACAAGATACAACATCACTTCATGATCAAAACATTGGAGAGAATTGGCATGATTGGTACATATCTTAACATAATAAAGGCAATATACAAAGCTACTAAGGCCCAAATAATACTTAGTGGAGAGAGACTGGAGGAATTCCCATTGAGATCAGGAACAAGACAGGGTTGTCCACTCTTACCTCTGTTCTTCAATATAGTACTGAAGTCCTAGCTCAAGCAATAAGACAGGAGAAGGAAATAAAAGGGATACAATTTGGAAAGGAAGAAGCTAAGTTAGCTCTGTTCACTGATGACATAATTGTATATGTAAGAGACCTGAGATACTCCATCCCCAAACTCCTGAACGTGATTAACTCCTATAGCAAAGTAACAGGATATAAAATCAATGCACAAAAATCAGTAGCCTTTCTATATCCAAATGACAAAGATACAGAGAAAAGTAAGGGACACAGACCCATTTTCAATAGCAACAAAAACCATAAAATACCTTAGAATAAAATTAACCAAGGAAGCAAAAGATCTATACCAGGAAAACATAAAAACACTCAAAAAAGAAATTGAGGAGGACTTGAGAAAATGGAAAGATCTCCCATGCACCTGTATAGGCAGAATTAACATTGTGAAGATGGCAATCCTACCAAAGGCAAAATACAGATTTAATGCAATTCCAATTAAAATCCCTACAGTGTTCTTCACAGAGATAGAAAAAATGATCTCAAATTTTATATGAGGGCTGGAGAGATGGCTTTGTGGTTAAGCGCTTTCCTGTGACGCCTAAGGACCCTGGTTCAAGGTTTGATTCCCCAGGACCCATGTTAGCCAGATGCACAAGGGGGCGCACACATCTGGAATTCATCTGCAGTGGCTTGAAGCCCTGGCATGCCTATTCTCTCTCTGCCTCTTTCTCTGTCTGTCACTATCAAATAAATAGATAAAAATAAACCAAAAAATATTTTTAAAAATTTATATGGAAAGGCAGAAGGCCTCACATATCCAAACATATCCTCAGGAAAACAAATACCTCTGGAGGCATCATCATACCTGATCTAAAGCTATATTACAAAGCTATAGTAATAAAATCAGCATGGTACTGGCAAAACAAACAAACAAACAAAAAACCAGTAGTATAGACCAATGGAAAAGACTTGAAGACCCGGAATTTGGGCCAAGCAACTATAGTTACTTGATATTTGACAAAGGCCCTAACAATATAGGCTGGGAAAAAGACAATATCTTCAACAAATGGTGCTGGAAAAACTGATAACCATATGCAGGAAATTGAAACTTGATCCACACATTTTGCCATGGACTACACTGAAGTCCAAATGGATCAAAGACCTCAATATAAAACCAGAAACTCAAGTACTACTGGAAGAAATTATAGGAAGAACTTTCCATGATATAGGAATGGAAAAAGGCTTCCTGAACAAAACCCCAGTAGCTCACGATCATAAACAGTCACTCAACCAATGGGATCACGTGAAGCTGAAGAGTTTCTTCACTGACAAGTATACAATAAGCAAAGCCAATAGATTAACCACAAAATGGGAGAAAATACTTGCTGGTTATCCAACTGACAGAGGCCTAATCTCTAGAATCTACCTGTCTTTCTTTTGGTCAGATTTTCTAAAAATTTCGAAATAGTGTTTATCTTTTCAAAGAACTAATTATTTGTTTCATTGGTTCTTTATATTGGTTTTGTTTTAACCTTATTAATTTATGCCCTAATCTTTTTTATTTCTTCCCATGTACTAATTTTTTGTTTGCCTTTTTCTTCTTTTTTCAAGTCCTTAAGGAACATGATTAAGTTGTTTACTTGAATCTTTTCTGATAAATGCACACTTAAAGCTATAAATTTTTCTCTTAGTACTGGCTTCAATGTTTCCCAAAGGTTTTGCTATATTATGCTAGTATTATCATTTTTTTTCTATGAATTTTTTTGATTTCTTTTTAAAATGTAATTTATTTATTTGAGGGAGAGAAAGAGAGAGAGAGAGAGAGAGAGAGAGAGAGAGGGAGGGAGGGAGGGAATGGGCATGCTAGGGTCTACAACCATTGCAAAAAATTTGAGATGCATGTTCCCCTTGTGCATCTGGCTTACATGGATCATGGAGTGTCGAACTGGGATCCTTAATCTTTGTAGGAAAATGCCTTAACCACTAAGCCATCTCTCCAGCCCTTTGATTTCCTTTTTTTTATTAAATTATTTATTTATTTATTTATTTATTTAAGAGCGACAGACACAGAGAGAAAGACAGAGGGAGAGAGAGAATGGGTGCGCCAGGGCTTCCAGCCTCTGCAAATGAACTCCAGATGCGTGCGCCCCCTTGTGCATCTGGCTAACGTGGGACCTGGGGAACCGAGCCTCGAACCGGGGTCCTTAGGCTTCACAGGCAAGCGCTTAACCGCTAAGCCATCTCTCCAGCCCTGATTTCCTTTTTTATTTCTCCAATGATTGATACATAATTCAGTAGTGTATTGTTTAGTTTCCATGATTTTGTGTATGCTGCACAGTTTTTGTTCTTGCTATTGATTTGTAGTTTAAACCCACTGTAACCATATAGAGTACAAGATACTATTTCAACTTTTCTATGTTTGTTAAGATTTGCTTTGTGTCCTAATATATGGTCTATATTAATGAATGTTTCATGAGCTGCTGAAAAGAATGTGTATTCTTCAGTATTTGGATGGAATGGTATAGATATCTCTTAGGTCCATTTGCTCTATGATTTTTTTTTATTTTTATTTATTTGGTTTTTCAAGGGAAGGTCTCACTCTAGTTCAAGCTGACCTATGTAATCTCAGGGTGGCCTTGTCTTAGCAATCCTCATACATCTGCCTCCCAAGTGCTAAGATTAAAGGCATGCACCACCACTCCTGGCTTCTATGATATTTAATCCAGATGTTATTCTGTTTTTTTTTTTTTTTACTAGTATGATCTGTAAGTTCATGAAAGTGAGGTATTGAAGTCACAAACTATAATTGTGTTTGGTATTATATGTGACCTTACATCAAATAGTATTTGAGCACACCCATGTTAGTTGCATATAGGTTTCAAAATTGTAATGTCCTTCTGTTGAATTATTCCTTTAACCAATATAAAATGTCCTTTTTTATCTTTCCTAAAAATGTTGGTTTGAAGTCTATCCTGTCAGATATTAGGATTGCAAACCTTGCTTTCTAGGCTCATTTGCTTAAAATACTATTTTCCATCCTTTCACCCTCTGATAGTGCCTGTCTTTTATGAAGAGGTGAGTTTCTTGGATGCATGCTTTTGTTGTGTAATGTCCTTATTTCTCCATCAATTTTGAAGGATAGCTTTGCTGAATAAAGTAACCTTGGTAGCCAGTTAGTATCTTTCAGAACTTGGAATACATCATTCCAAGCCCTTCTGGCTTTTAAAGTTTGTGTTGAGTAATCTGCTGTTATCATGATGGGCTTGCCCTTATAGGTTACTTAATGCTTCTCTCTTACTGTTTTGAATATATTTTCTTTTGTTTGTGTGTTTAGTAGTCTAATTATAATATGGTAATGAGAGGTTCTTTCCTGTTTTTTTTTTTTTTTTTCCCTGTATGGTGTTCTAAATCTGTATTGACATCTATTTCCCTATTAGGGAAGATATTTTCTTCTATGATTTTGTTGAAAATATTTACTATGTCTTTGAGGTGAAATTTGTTATACTGGATTAGACCTTCTGCTTTAGCTATTCTGTCTTCTCTTTGATTGATGGTACTGGTGAGATTTTCTAGAGTTATCTATTTGAGTTACTCTGCTTTTTATTTCTAGCATTTCTGGTTAATACTTTTTTCATTATTTCCTTATTCATGTCCTATAATGACATCTTTATTTCATTGGGCTAGTTTCCTGTGTTATCTTGGAATTCCTTCAGGAGTTTATTTTCTTCTTTGATTCCTTTAATTTCTTCTTTATTTCTTTGAACATAAATAAACTAATTATTTTGAGTTCTTTGTCAGGCATTTCATCTAAGTGCAACTCACTAGAGGTCATTTCTGATGGATTTATAATTTTGATGGAATTATACTGTCTTGGTATTTTGTATTTTTATTATAATTTAGAGATTTTTGCCTCTTAATTAATTTGATGCTTGAGTTTTCTAATTATCTGCAATATTTTATATGTGTAAATCCAGCATATTTCTTCAGAGTTGGAACTTAATGTTCCAGTTATGGCTCATATAACTCTCAGAGTAAAAGTAGAAGTGGCCCTAGTGTTGGGATTGCCTGCTATGCAAGTATTCTAGTAGGCTGAGTTTAGGAAAATACAGGTAAATTCTAACTTTCAACTGAGCAATATACACACTCAATTAAAACAAGCACATAGTACTTTTGTAAACGTGGTGATTAAATCAAACATAATCTAACAAAGTCAAGGTCCCTAAGGGTACATGTAGCCCCTCAGCCTTAATCTTCTCCACTGGGAGGCTGAGATTTCTGGTCTGGAATGGGTTCCACATCAGCCTGTGGCTGAATGAGACCCTGCCCCCAGCAATGACAGAGGAAGAATAAGAGAAAGGCACTATAAATCAGAAAACATCAAAAGCCACAAAATTCAACCCCAAAATGCAGCATATTTGACAATGGTAAGACTGACCATCAATCTAATCTAACACGTAACCTGCCCTGACATGGGAAGTGCAATTAGAACTTCTAATGCATGTCTATATACCAAGCTATGGGGAAGGTATTAGACCAGTGTACATAGACCTTTTGAGATGGCATCAGGTCTCACTTTTGTTGCATGTCCATCTGTGCCTCTCTTTTTTTGTGCTATGGGCTTGGCTATGCGGGCTGGGTCAGTAGATCTGCTATTCCAATGAGCTGTGTTGGATGCTGTGTGAGTGGGGGTTGGTTCTCTGGTGACTTGTGTTTTGTTGGCAGGTAGGGAGGAGAGGCTGTGGAAGGTGTCTGATGTTGTACTGAAGCTGCTTATCTGGTCCCAATTGTCTTCTCCTTAAGCAGCTGCTCAGCTGGTTACTTCTGTTATCTTCAGGTTTCTTGATTTTGTAAGGACACTAGTGTGAATGGAAAATCCCTTCACATGGCTTCTGCCCCTATGGCTCAGATAGGGCCAGTTGGGTGCACAGACTGGGACTGTTGGTGCTGCAGCAGAAACTGATGCTTGCTGCTTGTGTTGTTACTAGAACCTCTGGGTCTCTCTGGCTGCAGTGCCATAGTTGATAATTCCTCATACACCTTCAGTTTTCCATATAAAAGTGTATTGTGGGTCATCAAGTACTCTGACAGAAATCTGTCATTGTTTTGAGAAACCTTGTAGGTTTCTCTGATCAAAAGCTCATTGTGGATGGTAGGCCCAAGCTGGAAGTGGGGGTTACAGGTCAGTGCCCAATAAGAAATTGAGGAAAAACATAACTAATATACAAGAGTTACAGAGGAGAGAGATAGAGGGGAGAGGAGGAGAGGGAGGGAGGGAAGATGTAGGAGATTTAGGTCAGTCTTGATCCTACCCTCTCCAGTGTCTTGTGGTTCAGGTGTTTCCTGTAAGGGTCTAGTGAGGTTCAGCAATTTGGTCTGTCTTTTAGGAAGTAGAATTTTATGGTACCATTGCCGTTTGGGTCCGGATTACTGTCTTCCATCCTTTGATTCCCTCCCCGCCCTCCCGTCCATCTTATTGTCTAGTCCATGAGGTGCTTGCTGGGTATGTAAGGCATCTTGGGCAGATTCGGGTTAGGTGTTGCAGATGAGTGAGACTATGTGTCAATTTTTTTTCTGTGATTGGGTAAGTTCGCTGAGAATGATCTGTTCCAGGTTCAACCATTTTTCCTCAAATTTCTTTATGTCATGTTTTCTTACTGCTGTATAGAATTCCATTGTGTAGATATACCACCAAAGGCCAGTGGTAAGACCCTATTGCTGAAGACTCCATACGCAGCTGATGCGTAAAATGAAATGACATGGCTGGAAGCCAGGAGAGAGTCAGTCCCCAGACAGTCAGCGTGTCTAGTGCCAGAAGGTGCTACATAGGCGACTGGAGGAAATGACCAAGATCTGTCCAAGCAACTCATGGTCTAACCTAATTAGCAACAAATAACCGGATGTGATACCCACACAAGTGCAATAGTGGTACACAGCCATGGTGAGGAACCGATTGCTCTTCATTTGGCTAACTGATCCACTCAGTGGTACTAGACCCATAGCTGGTGCTGGGAAACAAGTCAGAACCATACCCAAACACAAGTCCACTCTACAATATCAAACTACCATCAATCATGGGGTATAAGAGGGCCTACACCTATCAAACTGTCTATCAAAAAAGTAAGTGTTATCTCAATTTTCCAGGTGCTAACTTACTCTCCGTTGGAGAATCTGCTTCTCTTTTCCAGATAGATGCAGATCCTAAGAAGAGAGCTGCCCCAACATACCTCAAAAGGGGCCCAACTGAAACTAAGGACAACTGGCGAGATAAGCAAGGGTGATGTTTTCCTGTGAACTGGATACCATCACAAAGGGGAAGGAGACCAATGCAGAGAAAAATCAACTCCTACCAAATCAGAGAGCCAGCTCCTCAGAGGCCCCCAACACCTCAGCACTGAAGCAGACCAAAAATGAACCCAACATGGCTCAGGGAAATTTTGCGGGAGAGGGGGCGGAAAGAATGTCAGAGTCACATGTTGGGTCATGATTTGCAGAGACATTTATCATACCAATAACTGGGGGCTAACTCCACAATGCACGACCCATTTTCATTAACAAGGAGGGTCTAATGGGAGGGGGTAGATCACAGATGAGCCTAAATAATGGTACCAAACTGCCTGTATTTACTGAAAAGAAAACTAATAAATTAAATTTTTAAAAAAAAGTGTATTGTGGTGGTTTTATGCTTATCCCCCACCCCCACGCTGCTTTGGTGTGTATACTACAATGCCATCTTAACCAGAAGTGCCTCTTTCTCTTTTTTATCCCTTTTTCAGATCCTGGCAAAAATCCTTTATACACTTGCCCAAACGCTGTGATTTCTCACTGTTTCTCTGAAGATCCATCCCCAACTATGCAACTGCATGCTGACCTCCATTGCTAAACCTGCTTTCTGAACCCTAACTCTAATTATCTATCTCCTTCCTTCTGGCAGCTGCAGAGATTCATTTTGTCTTCCCCATGTTTTTGCCTCTTAAATGCTAACAAATTTATCCTAAAATTTCCTTCTGAGTCTTTTTCTTTGTTTATTTTAAAGGAGAGAGAGTTGAGGAAAACAGAGAGGGAGAGAAAGAATAGGCATTCCAAGGCCTCTAGCTACTGCAAATGAACCCCTCCAGATGCATGTGCCCCCTTGTGCATCTGGCTTATGTGGGCCTCAAGAATTGGACCTGGGCCCTTTAGTTTCGCAGGCAAATGCCTTAACCAGTAAGCCATTTTCCCAGCCCTTATGAGTCTTTTTCTAAATTCTTTTAACAAGATTATGAACCCACAAAAAGGAAAATCTGCTCCCTGCTAACATGGACAAACCTTAAATCTGTTAAACTATACTATTCTATATCTTACTTTCAATTAAATCATTTAAGCTTATTTATTTTGATCGCTTCACAGTTTCCCACTTTATTTAAAACATTCTAATCCAATATTGTCACCATTAACTGTTGATGACTCCAATGTAACAATGGCAGTCATTTCCAGCTGTCTTATGTATCCTTTTGGCACATTCTTTCCTTTCAGAACCTTTCTGTGTCACAGTAACATGTTTCAGGTTCATCTCATCATTTGCTTGCTCTGACTATAGTATTTATTTCCATGTCTTTCAGCAGCCCTGGTACTTTTAGTAGAAATGGCTTTGCAACACCAAGATCTGAGCTCTAGATTTGTTTCCAGTGATCTCAGACAGTGACCAGAATTAGGGAATATGTGTGTATATGGATGTACATATGTGCACAAGGACTGTATATCTATATTTATAAATAGAGGCTTATACTGATCCAGGCACTTCCAGTTTGATATCACAGGATTCACTTTAGTTTTCTTCTTTCCACATTTCTATGCACTTTGTATGCTACTGAGAAATGAGACTTCCCTGATGTTTAATATATTTACTTATATGAGAAATCTGTATGCAAAGAAGCTCAATTTTCAGTCATCCCTCTTTCATATAGACTTATTTTCCTCCCTTCTTGGACCTTACTATTTACAATGCCTCCCAAGTCCTCAGCATGAAAGCTCATCTCAGCCAGTTTTGATCCTCTCAGTCAGCTTGGGCTATGACACCTCACCCCATATGGGCGACCTACCTGTATGGATGCTTCTTAAATTGCTTAAGTTTTAATACACAAAACCAGGTTACTGAACTTGGAAGAGACACTCTTTTACTCTACTTGGTTTTATACAAGACCACCCCTACAAATGCTTGGGTTGACACACTGCTCTGGGCTACTCCTTTTCCCATCACACTGCAGATTCCTGCCTTTATCTCTGAAACATAAATGCTAGGGGACAAAATCCTATGAAAATGGAAGAAAATGAAACAGATAGGAGGAAAGGTGATAATACTTTCTCAAATAGTTATTTGTCTAGTACTTAATTAGGAAGATGATTTTAAATGTATAAATTATACTTTCCTGAGATCAATTTAGTCATATTGAGAACTTCTAAGTGTAGAATTCAAAGAACAACATTCCTAGATGGTTTTTTTTTTGACAGTCTGTTTCATAGTAATGATACTTGGAAGACAGAGATTCTGTCTCCTCCAGAGTAGAAAGATTTATTTTGCTATACAATGGAACAGTATTAGTAATAATTCATTAATTTTTACTATTGAGTTCTAATTAATTCCATGTTTATACTGCAATTCATTCACAAGTTAGTAAATATCTAGATGGTTTTAGTTTGAGATACTACAAACAATATTATTCTGATCAAGAACTAGTCAAAATGCCTATGCTTTTAGTTACCTTTTGCTCAATGTCTATAAAGGCAACACAACAACAACAATATTGTCCTCCTGTGGTAATTGACGTTTGTTAGCAAATTTAGCATCAATTTACATCAGGTACAAGTAAAAGGACTAAATCAATTCCTGCTCATTCTCACTTTCTGCTCTACTGCATGCAAGTGTGGAAAATCAGCCCAGAAGCTGACACAACACTTGATCATGTGACCTTCTTTTAAGTATTATTTCCTGTGCTGCCTGAAGTCACATATCTGTAAATCATTGATGTATTTTACATTGGCTTTTAGCTATTTAATATGAAAGGATAAAACACAGCTCTATTATTCCATTGAAGCCAAAGCCATAATTCCCCCATAACATTTTTTTTCAAGCAAAAGCTAATAATAATCAAATCTGATAAATACTTGGCAAACCTGTTTAGGATAAATCAGAGAATACAGACATTCACAAAATTGAAAGTGAAACGTGTTACAACATAGTAAAAAGTATGAAATACAAGCTCATTATTATGGGAGACAGTTTTTTGGGTGACCTGATAAATCTGCAAACTGATTCCTGTAAGCCTGGGGCAGTCCATATGACACACTGTCACACAACCACACACTGAAAGGTAGTCACTGAACATAAGTCTGAACGTTAGTGTTCCTGATATACTTTTTTCTTTTTGGAATAAATCCAGAGTTCATTGACATTTTCAATCCTGTTTCTTGTAGATAAATGGACAGAATATTTATAACATGGAACTAAGACATGCTTTGGGATACATTGCAGAGCAAAAACAATTAAGACTCTTCGATCTTGATGGCATTATCTTAGTACTTGCACCATTACTAGATCGCTTATGTCACAAGTTTTTGGAAATATTATCTGCATACTGCAATGGTATTTGAACTTTTTATTACTTCTAGTCATGTGTATAAGTTTCAATAGCTAACCATTAAAAATTTGATAATTTTCTTCCTTGAAAGCTAACTAGTTATCTTGCAACAGTTGTCACATAACAGACGTTGGCACATGATAGGCATCTTCTGAGTTGCCCTCAAAGCACCTTTTATTACTCACAATAATATAACTAATTTCCTTACAGCCACCAACTGGCCCTGTGCAGAGACCAATTAATCAGGTGGTCCATATAACCAGGTTATGTAGGCTTAAGTCAAAGGGACTCAACTCCCCCCACATCATGTCCCACATGCCCAATGTGAGCCCCTCCTTCACAGTGCAAGACCATCTGGCCCCTTCCCCAAAATCCACCTCCTTCCCTTAGGATTTCAAAGCCGCTTTTCTTTGTTCGGGATTTCACCATTTTCTCACCTGGCATTAAATAATAGGTTGGTCCCAAGAAACATTTTTTCTCTGGATTCTCTTTTCTCAAGTCTGGACCTTACATAGATTTGCTAAATGCATGGCACAGGAAAAATCTTGACAGCATCCCAGGATAGTGGCACATACCTTTAAACCCAGCAATTAGAAGCAGAGGTAGTGGTAGTTTCAGTGTGTGCTAGAAATCAAGTATGATCTCCCATAATAAAGAGCTTGCATTTCATACTCTTTGACTATGTTATAGCACATTTTCACTCTCAAGTTTGTGAATGTCTGTATTCTCTGATTTACCCTAAACACATTTGCCAAATATTTATCAGTTCAAGGATACCCTGACACTATTTAATGAATTTCAGGTCAGCCTGAGCTAGACCCTACCTCAAAACAACAACTTCAACAAATAATCTTGACAGTAGAAGTGTTCAATTGCAAGATTCACCCTATTCATCCTTACTAGTTCCATTTACCAGTTATTATAATGAAAATTCTGGAGATATGCCTAACTCTGCCCTTTCACATTGAAAATCAAGTCTTGGAAATCCTGTCCACTGTACATATGAATGACAACCTAAGTCCAAATACTTCTTAAGGTCTCCACTACCATATCTACTTTCACCTTACTCTAAAGTACCTCCTGCTTCCACCTCTGTCTCTATCCATGTGATCTTCCCAACAAAACAATCAGGCTGTCTTTTCAAATGTAATCAGAGCATGTTATCTGAAATTCCACATATGTTGCATACAGCGTGGTCTTTTCTGACATGGCTGTCTTCCTCTGCTCTTTTCCCACTCATTTTGTCACACTTCTTCTTCTTCCTCCCCCTCCCCCTCCCCCTCCTCCTCCTTCTTCCTTCTTCCTTCTTCTTCCTTCTTCCTTCTTCTTCTTCTTCCTTCTTCTTCTTCCTTCTTCTTCTTCCTTCTTCTTCTTCCTCTTCTTCTTCCTCTTCTTCTTCTTCCTCTTCCTCTTCCTCTTCTTCCTCTTCCTCTTCCTCTTCCTCTTCCTCTTCCTCCGCCTCCGCCCCCGCCCCCGCCCCCGCCCCCGCCCTCGCCCCCTCCTCCTCCTCCTCCTCCTCTTCTTCTTCTTCTTCTTTTTCTTCCTTATGGCCAAATTGAAGCAAGCTTTTAATTGTGCACAATAGAGCCAGTCCGGCAGCTTCCTCCCTAAGGCAGGGTGTAGAGAACAGCCCAGAGTCAGCTTCTCAGGCTCCTTTCATAGGTTGAAGCCGTAGAAATCACAGGGTGGGGGTTTGGGGAGGCAAGCAAGCATGGTGAAAGAAGCCAGCCAGCAGTCATAGTTAAAGTACTTCTCAGAACGTTATGAATACACAATCCAGGGAACAGTAACCAAGGAACAATTTGTAGTCCCAGCTCAGACATAGACACAGAAACAAAAACTTAACTTAGTCATTATATCAGAATGGCTCTTACTGTTAACTTGGAGTCAGGTTGGCTCTTCAGGTGCACCACTAGGAGTCCACTTCATGTGTTTCTAGTCCCACCCTTCTCCTTGACCAACTACAAAACCCTCCCTCACTGTTCTCAACATCCTGGGGGGGGGGCACGGGGGGAGGTACAGTTTAGTGTGGCTGGACCCTTGGAAATAAGAAAAAGGCAGACAAGTCTGCACTTGCTAGAAATCAAGTATGATCTGACTTTTTATCTCTTGCCTATTTTCCTAGATCTGTTTTTCCATAAACAACCATGACCCCTCCCAGGAGGGAGGTCGTTTTTAGGATATAAACACTGTAATTGGTCAAGTTCAGACCCTGGAACTTAAGTGTTAAGGCTAGCCTCTTCTTGAGACAGAGCCTAGCCCTAACCAACCAGTTGTCCCTCTGGTTTACCTGAGCCAGAAGGCAAGTCCCACCACTATAAGTTTATAAATGCCTTTGCAAGGGGAGGACAGGCTCTAAAGCCACTTTGGAACTTCCAGATTTGGGTGAGTTTTTCTCCAGGCCCATCCACGAGGACTCTGTACAAGGGTTCTTTATCCCCTCCAGCTCCACACATGGGAGGAATGCCTTGAACTTTCTTTTTTTCACTTTTCTTTCCATAGTTTTTCCAGGCCCTCCATGTGGGATCTCTTGCCACATGGGTGCCTTTCCTTGGCTCTGTACTTCCCTCAAACAATATAATAATTTAGTAATTATCCTACTTAGTCTTTTTTTAAATTCAATTCTTTGATTAAAATTAGAAACAACCAGTCTGGAGAGATGGTTTAGTGGTTAAGGTGCTCCCCTAAAAAGCTAGCTTTGATTCTCCAGGACCCATTTAAGCCAGATGCACAAGGTGGAGTTTGTTTGCAGTGGATGAAGGCCCTGGCACACCCATTCTGTCTCTATCTCCTTCTCTCTCTCTCTCTCAAACAAATAAAATAATTTTTAAAAATATTAGAACAAACCTAGGGATTGGGGTTGAAGGATTTCCTGGACTCCAATCCCCCACTTACACTCCTACCTGCCTTTACCCTTCATCTTTTACCAGGAGCTTTCCCCCAAATTTCATCAGTAATAATCATTTCTTCCTTCAACTTCTTTTGCTCACTCTGACCCCTCGCTGATATCCAAACCTTAAACAATGCAATTTTCTATAGGCATTCCTGGATGTCCTTTGACCAGGAATACCGCCCCCATACACAGCCTCCAGTTAAAGGCCCAGCCTCTTTCTGTATGACATGTACACACTCATGATGGCTGCACCCACTGTTGAGGAGCTGTTTCCTACCTCAAGTGGCAAAACCATTGGATTTGGTGCATATTGCTGATGGATTTGGATTGGTGTACATGGAGACTGGCTAGAGAAAAAGCAAGTTTTTGCAATGCTTAATGTAATGCAGACAAATTCCCTTGTCTTTTGCATCATACTGACTTCCTCTTGGTAATGCACAGATCTCCATTGGTGCCTTCCTGCCTTCTGGAAAAATCATTTATGTATCTAGGTTACTTTCTCCTCTATTAATTCATATCTATGTTTAAATGTTATTTCTTCAAGGAAGACTTTCTTGTCCAGCATTTTAAAATATGATTGTACTTGGAATATAACTCAGTAGGTAAAGGCAATTGCTTGCAACTACTGCCAGGCCAAGTTTGACCTCCCAGCACCCAGACATAGAAAAACACATGACTTTGTGATCACAGGGTACATATGACAATGAGGAGTGGAGTCAGGAGTATCCAAAGCTCACCAGCCAACTAGACTGGTGTAGAGGTCTCAAAGAAAATGAACAAATTGCACAGTCACTTTGAAGTTATTCTCTGACCACATGTGTGCCAAGGAACACACAACAATATGTACACATATACACATGCAAATAAAAAAATGTGCTTGGAAATGTACATTTCTGACTGTGTATTTGTTCACTGTACTCTAACTGAAATAGATATTTCCTATTTATTGTCTACTTCCTACTTTTATGAAAAGAAAACTAATAAATTAATTTTTTTTAAAAAAAGGGCCAGAGAGATGGCTCAGCACTTAAGACACTTGCCTGCAAAGCCTAAGGACCCTGGTTCAAGTTCCTAGTACCCACATAAACCCACATGCACAATGTAGAACATGCATCTGGAATTCATTTGCAGTGGCTAGAGGCCCTGGGGTGCCCATTCTCTCTATATGACTCTCTATCTCTCTGTTTCTCTCTCTCTCTCTTTCATCCATAAATAAATAAAATAATAAAAAATATTTTAAAAAACAATTCTTGGTTTATAGTACCTGATAAAGTATTGATTATTAAGTGAATTAAGACTGGATAAATGAATAACTCAAGGTGTTACTACATTTTGATTAGTTTTAGATTAGTATCATACTAATTGAAAAACTGAAACTTTTAAAAAATATATTTATTGAGAGAGAGAGAATAAGTGCATCAGGGCCTCCAGTGATTCAGATGCATGCTCCTCGCTTTGTGCATCTGGCTTACGTGGGTCCTGGAGATTGCAACTGGGATCCTTTGGCTTTGCAGGCAAATGTCTTAACCACTAGGCAATCTCTTCAGCCCAACTGCAACTTTTTAAAAGGTTTGAAGTTCAAACATTACCATGATACTAAAAGAGCTACAATGCTATCACTGTGCTCTTTTGATCATATCAAACATCCAATTTTTAAGAGGAATTCTATCAGTACTGATTTCAAAATACAACTGAAATTCAATATTTTTTCACTTCCCTAATACTTACTTCTCTCCTTGCTTTTAACTGTTATTGCCTTTTTCATATTTTCCTTTATTCCAAATTTGAAAATTTTTTCTATTTTTTTTTTTTTTCTTTCTTTCCTTCTTTTTTTTTTTTTTTTTTTTTTTTTTTTTACCATTATACCCTTGAGAAACTTTCTACATTTCTGCTGAAGTCTGGTCAAATTACTCTTTAGTCTACTGTGAGGATGTAACATTGGGACATCTCTGTTTCTATTTTGGGTCAAAGTTACCCTTTTCTGGGTCCAGTGCCTTAACAATTCCAAACTAATTGGTCATTTTGGTAGAGGAAATCCTCTAAATGCTCTCTCTCGCCCTTGAGTACTTCTGTGTGTGTGCTTCACTCTGACATCTAAAATCTCCACATCCTTAGGTCTTTTTCAAATAATCTGCATTTGTCCTACAGATCAAATTTTATTCTGAGAACTTGTTTGTTGCTGTTATTTGGATATTTTGTTTTTCTTGCATAATCCCCCATCCTATCCCTTCCTATTTCCTCTACTTTAATCTCTACTTAGACTCATTTAATCAAATATTGAGACGCTTAGTCATTTTTCTCTTGTATTTTTTGTGTATCTCACATCATTGTCCCAATTTCACGTGGTATTAATGTTTTGAAATTACACATTTTATTTCCAGTGGCCTTTTTTTCTTATTGCTACTTTTTCTAACATATAACTATTTTTTTTATTTTTTTTATTTTTATTTTTTTTTTTGTTTTTCCGAGGTAGGGTCTCACTGTGGTCCAGGCTGACCTGGAATAAACTCTAGTCTCAGGGTGGCCTTGAACTCACGGCAATCCTCCTACCTCTGCCTCCCGAGTGCTGGGATTAAAGGCGTGCGCCACCATGCCCGGCTTATAACTATTTTTTGTGGCTGAAATATTTTAGTGAATGTCTAATGACAGTACACAATTTATATTAAAGTCATCTTGTGTTCTGGAAATAACTTTACTTTTGATTGTGACATTTTATCTTAATTTTTATATTGGTCTTTTACTTTCAAATATCTTAATTATGAGTTCATAAGGGTAATATAAATAGAACCATGGCTATTGGTTTATAGATGATAAGAAAGAGGAAGAAATTATTTCTCTTGATGAATAGAAAATGTTGGCTGGCACATAAGGGTAATGAGGTAGGCACCCAGCTTTTAGATGGGGTATGCGTTAAGTTCCAGAATTAGCATGGATTTCTACTGAGGTGCCAACATCTGAATTAGTCATTTTATATCTTAGCTGAAAGTTCTGTTGAGTTATTTAGAGCCTTGTGCTCTGTTGGAAGTTTCCCTGGGTGATGCTTGCAGCAGGCTTCTTTACATGTTGGATTTAGAAGGGTGTGCCAGCACTTAGTGCCAACTGATTCATGGTATTTCCATGTTCAGATCTGGGCTCCTGCATCATTTCTTCTGTCAGAATTGCACAGTGGATTCCCACAGCTTGTGATAAGTCAACAGAGTTTTTGTTTGTTTGTTTTGTTTTGTTTTGTTTTGTGTTGTTTTGTTTAAGGTAGGGTCTCACTTTAGCCCAGGCTGACCTGGACATTACTCTGTAGTCCAAGACTGGCCTCAGATTTACAGTGATCCTCTCACCCCTCACTTCCCAGTGCTGAGATTAAAGGCTTATGCCACCATGTCCGGCTCTGTTAGTATTCTTAATATACTTTCTGTCTTCCATAAAATGGAAGAAAGTTATGGTATCCTGATCTTCCTTCCCATTCTGTGTTGGTGACATGGTGTCACCTTTATTAAAATGTTTTTGGTGGGGATAATGAGTATAAGGTTTTTTAATTTAATTTAATTTATTTATTTGAGAGAGAAAGTGCCACAGAGAGAGAGAGACTAGGAATGTGTGTTTTCAGTCTACCTCATTTGTCCAGGGTTGCTAATATGTTATTATAGCTTTTTGAAAGTATAATGAAATATATGACTGAAATGTCTTCCCAGCCCTAATAAATAAAATCTTCCAAAAGATCTCAGTATTTCTACCATTTTGACCTTCATAGGAGGTCTCTACAAGTGAGATTTTGTGGGCCTCAAATGCAATGCATTTAAAACAAAGAAATTTCACCTCCAAACTATGATTTTATATGTACTGCAAAGTCCTATTAATAACTTAAAATATTATTCTGATCATCAAGCAAGTTTTTTTAAAGATGTTATTATTTACTGAGATGGAGAGAGGGAGAGAAAGAAGCAGATATATAGAGAGAGGGGCATGCCAGGGTCTCTAGCTACAGCATAAAACCTCCAGGCTCGCGTACCACCTTGTGCATCTTACTTATGTGTGTCCTGGAGAATCAAACCTGAGTCCTTTGAGTTTATAGGCAAGTGTCTTAACCACTAAGCTTTCTCTCCAGTGCAAGAAAGGTTTTTTGACTGGATGCTTAAGGAAAGCAAAGTAAGGGTTAGAAGGGTTAATATCAGTGAAAAACAACACAGATGCACCTCCTTATTGAAAAAGATAATTATCTTTATATTCTGAGGGGGAATACATCTGGAATTAAACAGGAGAGCTTTCTTTATGAGTGCAAAGAATGACAGCTCAGTGGAATTTAAAGAGAAGTAATAGCAAAAACACATAAGAAAAGATTTTTTGGCAACTTTTTATATGACTCTCTGAATCTTTTTCCAATTATCAGAAGCAGCAAGCAGATAGTATGCAGTCAGATATTTCTCTTGTTCACAGCATGTTCACAGCAATGCTATAGATTTGTGGTCTGTAGACTGAAAATGGGATTTTACAATCCAATGACTGAGAGATTTCTCCCTCTTTCTACTTCTCATCTCTCCCTCTTTCCTTTTATCTTTCCTTCTACCTCCCTTTCTTCCACTTATGTGCTAGTGAAATAAAAGGAAAAAAAAGGTAGTTGAAATACTTTAAAGAATAAAATTGAACCATTAATTAACAATGGTTACTCTCATTAATTCTTCCTTTCTCTGTAGCATGTCTGTAAATTCACAGGATTTGAAAAGTTTACCAAGCACATATTAGTTCCCATTTCCCCTTGGGCCATGAAATGATGTTAATGGATGAAGCAATATTGGGAGTCCATATTAGTAAATTATGACGGGGGGGGGGAGGGAGAATCCATCCATGGACATGTAGGAGAATTATAAGGAGGCAGAAGAACCTCACAAAACATAATTGGCTCTGTTATAATTGGGCCCTGGAGAAATACCAGCCAACTGCAGCATGTGGCTTTTCCTCAGGGAATAAGAAAACCTGGCTCCTCTCTTACTGGTTTCATTCCTGTTAGTCTTTATCATCAACTAAAACTGCAGAGGTGAGAGTAATAAAATACTGATGAGGAAAAAATCTAACTAAACTTTATGGAAATAGTATCTTCATAAATCCAATCCTAATTCTTGAGGTTGTATAAGTTCAACAAATTTGTATACATTTTATTGAGCAATTCAACAAATCATGATATTATCTGTGAAGTATTAGAACAATTTTAAGTCCATAGAAGAAAAAGGAAAAGAATTGTTATTTACATATTAATTCAATAATAATACAAGTAAGCATGTTAAACTGGAATCAACACATTGAAGAATATGTTATTATTTTATTAAAGAATATGTTACTTAATTTATTTAGCCAAGTGTTGCTAGCTTTATGATTTTATTAATGCAGTGTGTTTAGAAAATTGTTGTAAATATCAATGCTCACATTAATTATAGAAATCACAAATGAGCTTGTATCATAATTTCAATATGTTATGTTGAAGAACTTTGCTTCAGCGAATTGTAATTTCTTCCAAGGTCACAAGGTGCTTTGTTCCTCAGGCTAACATGCACCTAACATCGTATTTGTCTTTTCATTTGTTTTGTGTATGTGAGTTTTTCTTGTGAGGATTTCAGTAACAGAAATCATTTTCTATTAATCCTCATTGCTCTACAACCTACACCATATTTGCCAAGGGTTACATGCTTTTGGATTTATTTAAGTATTTTTTAAAGCTTTTTATGTTTATGGGCTGGAGAGATGCTTAGCAGTTAAGGTGCTTGCCTGCAAAGCCAAAGGACCCAGGTTTGATTCCCCAGTACCTACATAAAGCCAGATGCACTAGATGGCAAATGAGTCTGGAGTTTGTTTCCAGTGGCTAGAGGCCCTGGCACACCCATTGTCTATCTCTCTCTACTTTATGCTTATTTTCTCTTACCTCTATATTCATAGAGGTCTATAAAAATAGAATAGTATGGGGCTAGGAAGATGGCTCACTAGTTAAACATGTTTGCTTCATAAGCTTAACAACCCAAGTTCAATCCCCAACACTCAGAAAGCAAGGTAGCAGTGGCACCCAGATCTGTAATCCCAGTGAACCTAGGGCAATGGTAGGCAAAGCCAGGAAAGTCATGAAGGTCATGAGCCAGCTATATTGGCCATCTCAGTGGCAAACAAGAGACACTTGTTACAAAGAAGGTGGAAGGGAAGGAGCTAACACTCTGAAGTTGTCCTCTAACATGCTACAAGGGCATGGTGATATGTGTGCACTCATATACACACACAATTTTAAAAGTAGGACAATATTAGTATTTGACCAACAGAATGAAAGAAAGAAGTAAAATGAAATAAGTACATTGTTACAAATAAGTGAAATCACAAAGTCGATTTTGACAAACATAAGGTGTAAGAAAGCTGTTAAACTGATGTTCTGCATAGGTTGTGTGCCACACACCCACCAAGGCTGAGGGAACAGTGCAGAAGAGGGGTGAAAGATTGAGCCACAGGGTGGGAAGGAGTATCCTGAAGCATTGCCCCCATTCCCACAGAGACTGATACATTCATAACCCCACAGTGAATACCCATAACCATACTGAGGAGGGTCCTCAATAGAATGGGGGACAGAAAAGAGGGGACATAAGAGAGAAATAGGAGGGGACTGTGTCCAACATGCAAATTATTCATACAGTGATGTTTGTAATTAATAAAAAAGTTCTGTTTTAGAAGGTGTGAATAAACAAAAAACTACCACTGTATAGCCCTTTAAATATGAAATAATGTAAATATAAAAATAAAAAATATATATAAATATAAAATATTATTACATTCTAAGTAAATATAATAATATTTGAAAATTGGATTATAAGGTATTTCAATATTCTCAAAAATGCCTGAAGTAAGGGGATGACACATGTTGTTTTGATCATCCTTTTATTACTTTCATAATACATTTTTACTCTTACTTTCTTCAAATTTGTTTTGGGTCTATTTCCATGAAATACATATCCAGTTGAAACTAATAATTTTTAACTCAAGGCCACAAAAAGAAAAACACAAATTATTTAGCTATTATCTTGTTTTGAAACCAGTTGAACACTGGTCTGTCTCACTTCCTCCTAACTTCTTCCAACTTACTCTATGGGTCCATAATCTTCAGGTTTTGTTAAATAGCCTGTTCTTATACTGTTTGAACCTTTTTTTTTTCACCCACATACATCCTGCTGCTTTGCAGGTAACCATGACAATGCTTCACAGCACTAAGGTTATGTTCCACATGAATACAGGCATGCTATCTTACAGTTATTAGCAAAAACACCTTTCCCAAAATATACATAGGCACACAAAAAATTATAGTAAAACTGCATGATACTTAGGGACTCTTAAAAGATGGAGGGTGCAATGAAATAGCTTAATGAGAAGAAAAAGACCAAGATCATTTGCTAGGAATAAGTTAAAACATATCATGTCTTTCTAATGCAAAACTGAAATCTCAATATTTTTCTAAATGATTCCAAATTCTCTAATATCTTCAGTATCTGTCTCCTGGGCTGGGAGAGCCCACTGGGTGGAAGCAATTATGCAAGTGTGACAACTGGAGCTCAGATCCCCAGGACCCACATAAAATCCAGCCACTGTGCCATTATCTTCTTCAACTCTTTCTCATTAGGGTATGTCAGGTTAAAGTTCCAACACATAACTAAGTGCAATACAAAGATTTTCAGCAGAATAAACATAAAAGTGTGCCTGGCTGGAGTTCCTGAAATGTGGTGTATGGTGTGGCTTTTGGCATCTCCCTCCCTCCCTCCCTCCCTCCCTCCCTCCCTCCCTCCCTCCCTCCCTCCCTCCCTCCCTCCCTCTCTCTCTCTCTCTCTCTCTCTCTCTCTGCTTAGACCTGTGAAAGCAGGCCAGCTTCTTCTGCCATTATGGAACTTCCCCTGGATCTGTAAGCTTCAGTAAATACCCCTTCATCCATAATTGTGCCTGGTTTGGAAGTTCATCTCAACAAACCTAAAACTGTCTGCTACAGAAATTGGTACCTAAAATGTGGGGTGAGATGAACCTGACCATGTTGATTTTGGTCTTTTGGAACTTTTGTTTTGGAAGAACAGGCATGTACTTGGTACTTACAACTAAAGACGCCTTCTGGAGTGATAAGCTGAGTGTTATAGACTATTCTGATGAGAGTTTGAAAATGCTAAATACAGACAATAAAAACTTTAAGGCTTGACTTAAGAACTTTCTAAGGGGAAGAAAAGACTACAGAGGACTTTGTTGGGACTGGGCTTCAGACATAAGGGCTGACTATGTTCTGCTGCCCAGGCTCAGAGAGTTTAATCAAGATTAAATTTGTACTGGACTGATGTGCTTGGCTAAAGATATTAGCCTAAAAGTTTTAAAATTTTAAGTTGGAAAACCTCAAACAAGTTAAAATTACAAGCACTGAAATTGGTTTTAGGTTACTGAAGCAGCTGAAATAAATTAACAATCATAAGGAAGATGGTCCAACTGCCTTACATGAAAACAATGGAGAGAATGCCTGAGGTAAGGATATGATAGACATGCAAAACTCTTTTGGAAAGAGTTAAGTAGAGAAGAAACCTACGTTTCAATGTTATGATTGAACCCAGGTTGTTAGGCTTTGCAAGCAACTCCTTAACTGCTGAGCCATCTTTCTGGCCCTATGATGACTTTTTAGTCACTGCAGTAATCAATGCTATCTGAAAATAGAAGCCTTTCTAACCAAAAATTGAGAGTAGCATTAATATATGGGTATAAACATTTTTTTAAAAACTGCTTAAAAGGCAGTTTTGTGGGCACAACATACACTTTTAGCCAGACAACACCAGACATTACTCCCCCAGGGTTCATAATCTCCATAGTCTTAGGTTTTTGTCTAGGTTTTCAGTACTAGGCATGTATTCCCTCCTGTGGAGCAGGTCTCTGTTCCAATTAGAGAATGGTTGGTTTTCTCCACAAAAGATATGCCACTATTGCCCCAGTTGCCACTTTCGGCCTGGATGGCCAGTATTAAGGCTTGCAGGGTCCACTGCTGTTTAACAACATTATTGACTTCTCTCTTCGAAAGGGCTGTATGCAGCAGAACTTCTTTTTAGCTTTCTGAAAGCTAGTCAACAGGGGGAAGTTTCCATCTCAGCTCCAGCTTGATTTCTCATGGACCTACAGACCAAGAATATAGTTTTTACAATAGGGTCTAGTTGTGGTAGGAAACCAAGAGCCTTGACAATAGCCTGCAATGTTTTGGGGGGCATCAGCAACCTTCCTGGCCAACAATACAGCGAGAGGTATCCCACCCATGGCACTGAAATATTTCTAGCAACAATCTATGGCTTCTTGGTGCACCATTATCCAAAGAAGTACATTTCCATATGGCTTATCATAACATTTAAATTTTACTTAACCTTCCTCCCACACTTCTTTTACTCAATCTCATTTCCTGATCCCACTTAGGCCATTCCACCCCTAGTAATCTGCCCTTCTACTTAGATATCTACAATATTCTCCCCTTAAAGTCATCCTCTCTCCTGCCTCCCTTATAGCCTCTTGTAGCTTAGCAACTATTACTGACTTTTTTACTCTAAGTCATATACAAATGTAAACATTTGTAGCTAGGATCCACACATGAGAATGAACATGAGGCATTTGACTTCCTGGGTCTGGGGTACCTCACTTATTATAATCCCTTTAAGATCCGTCCATTTCTCTGCAAAATTTTATAATTTCATTTTTCTTTACTACTGAACAGAACTCCATTGTGTAAATGAGCCACATCTTCATTATCCACTCATCAGATGAAGGACATCTAGGCTAGTTCTATTTCCTAGCTATTGTGAATAGAGCAGCAATAAATATGGATGGGCAAGTATCTCTAAGGTAATGAGAAAAGTCCTTAGCATATATGCTGGGAATGATATACCTGAGTCCTATAGTAACTACATTTAGATGTCTCAGGAACCTCCACACTGATTTCCACAAAGGCTGTACCAGGTTACATGTCCACCACCAATGGTGAAGGGTTCTTTTTCCACATCCTCATCAGCATTTATTTGTTTTCTTGATGATAGCCATTCTTACAGGAGTGAGATGGAATCTCAAAGTAATTTTAATTTACATTTCCTTGATGGTAAGGATATAGAACTCATTTTTAGATGTTTATAAGCCATCTGGATTTTTCCTTTTGAGAACTCTCTATTTGGTTATTTTTGTTTTGTTTTTTTTAAAATATTTTTATTGACAACTTCTATAATTATAAACAATATCTCATGGTAATTCCCTCCCTCCCCATTTTCCCCTTTGAAACTCCACTCTCCATAATGCCCCCTCCCCCTTTCAATTAGACTCTTTTATTTTGGTGTCATGATCTTTTCCTCCTATTATGATGGTCTTGCACACGTAGTGTCAGATACTGTGAGGTCATGGATATCCAGGCCATTTTGTGTCTGGAGGAGCACATTGTAAGGAGTCCTACCCTTCCTTTAGCTCTTACATTCTTTTCACCACCTCTTCACCAATGGACCCTGAGCCATGGAAGGTGTGATTGTGATATTTTAGTGCTGAGTACTCCTCTGTCACTTCTTCTTAGCAGCGTGGCGCCTCCTGAGTCACTCTGAGGTCACTGCCATCTGAAAAGAGAAGGTTCTTTACCAAAAGTGAAAGTAGCATTAATATATGGGTATGAACATTAAGAGAAGTGTTGCAGGCTGGAGAGATGGCTTAGCAGTTAAGTGCTTGTCTGTGAAGCCTAGGGACCCTGGTTCAAGGCTCCATTCCCCAGGACCCACATTAGCCAGATGCACAAGGGGGCTCACGTGTCTAGAGTTCGTTTGCAGTGGCTGGAAGCCCTGGCATGCCCATTCTCTCTCTCTTTATCTCTCTCTCCTCCTCCTCCTCTCTGTCTGTCACTCTCAAATAAATAAAAATTAAAAAGATTAAAAAAGAGAAGTGTTACCAGTGGTGGTGCACGCCTTTAATCCCAGCACTCAGGAGGCAGAGGTAGGAGGATTGTCATGAGTTCAAAGCCACCCTGGGACTCCATAGTGAATTCCAGGTCAGCCTGGGCTGGAATGAGACCCTACCTCAAAGAGAGAGAGAGAGAGGGAGAGAGAAGTGCTTACTGGGTAGTTTGGTGAGCATAGTATATACTTTTAGGCAGACAGCAGCAGACGTTACACTCCTAGGGCTCATGAGTACCCCTGCTGTAAGTTTTCAGCATCAGGCATATACTCCCTCCTATGGATTGGGCCTCCAGTCAAATTAGAGGGCTGTTGGTTTCCCCCATAATAGATGTGCCACTATTTCACCTGTTGGCTCATTTGGCCTGGCTGCAGTGTCCACTGTTGGGTATTTTATTTTTAGACTGGGTTGTTTGATTTCTTACTAGTTTGAGTTCTTTGTATATCCTGGATATTAATTATCTATCAGATGTATAGCTAGCAAAATTTTTCTCCTATTCTGTAGGTTGCCTCTTTGCTCTATTCATAGTGTCCTTTGCTGTAATAAAGATTTTGAATTTCTTGGGGTCCCAATGATTTATTAGTGGTTTTACTTCCTGAGCTGCTGGGGTTATATTTATAAAATCATTGCCTATGCCAATATGTTGAAGAGTTTCCTTTAGTTTTTCCTCTAGCCATTTCAGTTTCAGGTCTGATATTAATATCTTTAATTCAGATGGACTTGATACTTGCATGGAGAGAAATAAGGATCTATTTTCTTTCTTCTACATATAGGTATCCAGATTCCCAGCACCATTTGTGAAAGAAGCTGACTTTTCTCCAATGATTTTTTGGTCAAAAAACAGATGGTTGTAGCTGCCTGGGTTTACATCTGCATCCTCAGTTTTTTCATATTAATCTACATGTCATGTCTCTTTATGTGCCAGTCCTGTTAGGTCACGACAAAATGGTGTCATATCAGGGTGGCTACAGCGAAAGAAGGAAGTGGGTCATCCACATTCCTCAAGAAACCACCCATCCACTATCCCTTCCTTGCCTAACAATGCCCCAGATCTAGATTTCCTGCCCCCTTATCTCTCAGGTCACCTGGCCACTGTTCTGGTCTCACAACCTAGCTATTTTCCTTCCTCATCTTCCCCCAACTGAAGAGCTCTTTAAAGTCCACTATCTGTAATCTCAAAGTTGGCTGTGATCCACTCTTGAGAGTCAGTCCTGGCCACTTGTGTTTTCCCAAAGAAAAGCTTCCATCTTTGCCTCAGAGTGTTCTCCTTCATCTTGGTCACTCCCTAACCTTACATCTGGTGCTCAGGACTCAGATAAGAAAGCTTCTGGTTGCCCCCTTAGGCAGCCAGACCTCCTTTTCCCTGACTACACCACCAAGCTGCCATTTGCCCTCTGAAGGCTTCGGACCTTCTCTGCCTGATACAGGCTCTCACACCCATCGCATTTCAGCATCACTGTTCTTCCCTTCCTCGTCCCCTCCCTCCTTCTTTGTAAGTGCCCCTCTTGAGTTGGCCTGCTCTCGGTTTCATCCCTTCTTGTGGAAGCCATACCAGCATGCCAGGATACACCCCTCTGCCATTAGGCCCCAACCCCAGGTCTCAAGAAAGACACACTCTCAACACCTGGACTTTCCCTATCTTGTCTACCTTACCCTAAGGGGTTTGGTTCAGTTACCATCTCAGGACAATCCCTCTCCCTCCCTCCTCTCCCTTCTAGAAGAGCTCTCATCTTCCACTGCCAACCATTTTCATCTTTCACAGCCAGCTACTTTTACCATCAGAAGCACAGTTACCCTCCTTGCCCACTAACAGGCTAAAAAGCTGACAGTTACAACATGTACAGCCTCTGCCCACATAGGAGGTGCAGCCCCATTCACCCTAATGGGCCAGGTGTCATATTGGTGTATTACATAAACACATCTTAAGCCCTGATTTGTTTTACTCTCACCCTTGTTTTGCTCTTTCCCCACCTCCTTAAGAACTTAAAGCCTCTAGGACTCTTAGAAAACATTTATCTTTCTCTGCAACTCAGTCTGGCCACAATAAAAGCTGGACAATGAGTCCAAATGGCATGAAAAATGGTACTTTTGATTTCCAAATTCTAATTAAAAAATAATAATAACTTCTTCCAGCATACAGGCAAATAGTCCAAAATGTATTATTTTTTCACTCTGCATGGACGGCCTTCCCTCTGCTGGACCTGCTTTTCTCACCAGGTACTTCTAGACACCTCATCCCAACCGCTCCCAGGCATCTTCAGCTCCCTCAGCCTCTCCTGACACCCAGCTGTTTACAAGGTTTGATTTTAGTCTGTAGAGTTGTAAGTAGAATAGAAATTTAAAGTGGGAATGCATACGTTCTGAATGAATGAATGAATAGATGAAGGAGAAATGGCTGTGTAGAGTCTATATGAAAAGTGCACTTGAAATGAATGTGTGTGCAAATTTTGTGTATGTTTGGAATTCAATATAGTTCTATAAAATTGATTTAGATTAAATTATAAATATTTCTTTTTGGCTCAGAAGTTAAAGGTGCTTATTTTCAAAGCCAGATGCACATAGTGGATCATGCATTTGGAAATTGTTTGCAGTGGCAAGTGGCCCTGACATGCCCATTCCCTCTTTTTTCCATGAGACTTGTCTCCTTTTTATTTTTATTAGATCATGGCAATTAAACCCAGTTCTTCTATTCTTTGGGTATGTTAAATATAGCCAAATTAAATTCAGAAACTGACTTATAGATTAGATGAATATCTTATTTAGCTTTTAAAAGTGCTAACTCTTCTCATTAATATACATATAATATATATATATATATATATGTGTGTGTGTGTGTGTGTGTGTGTGTGTATCCTGCCTCTGATGAACTTTAAAAAGTATATAATTTTTCATGTCTTAATATTTAAGCCAAAAATGTTACTACATAACATAGATTTCTTGTTTCAAGTTCTGTCAACAGATATTTGTTTATAGTTTACTTTTAGTAGCCTCATGTGCCTTAAATATGTAAACTCTACTTTTTGTTAATATCAGACTTTTCCAAATAACAGATTATTATGGTTTGGTTTATACAAAGTCTATGATGTTTGGCTATCAATAAACATGCATCACCATGCATGGATAAAACTCTGTAATTTTAACATAGTTCTTGTCTTGTTCATGATGGTTTTGCTAGGTGATTGTCACTGAGGTTATAATCTAAGTCTTCTAAAAATTGATTTATGTATTGCTTCTCAGCCTTTGAGCTAAGATCAAATGTAGAAGTGACTTCTTGCGAATTTGTTCCTAGAAAAACTACAAAAGCTCCCCATATCTTAGAAAAATCCACTGTATAAAAACAATGTTAATATAGATTGTCTAAGCTTCATGTAACGGTCATAAATATTTTAGATAAACCTTAATATTGTTCAATGGTAACAGGTACTTATTTAAGAAACTACTTTCTGTCTCTCTGTCACATTATTTCTAGTGTACATTAAAATCAGGCCTGTTTCACTCAATTATTACTGAGTTTTATTGTATCCTTGAGCTATGTATAATCAGTCCCAGTCAAGGTTTCAATTAATTAATTGTCTCATTTCTGGTATCCTAAGTTCATTGCTTATAAAAATATTGATACTTAAAACATACTTTGTGCCCTAGAAAAAATAACCTTAAATTGCTTTTCTACTTCCAGTTTGGGGGTGTGGGGTAATTGGTATTTAAATTGACATACACACTAGCCAAAGTGGTTTTCAAACACAGATGCTAGGTTTTTATACTGTCTTGTCTTTCCTGACATACAATTTCTATATTAAATCAATTGTCTTAAGGTTATTGATATAATAAATGATAAAATATTATTTTTAGGGCTACTAAAATGTTCTGTACATACTTATAACTGACAGATACTTAAAAGATAAAATTCGTATGCTTTCTATGTCCCAGATATAGCTTACACTGTCACCTGACAACTAAACTTAAATTTTAAGCAGAATGATTTTAAACTATTGTGTCATTCTCTAACCAGATCTGCTTTACCAACCAGATATGTTCTGTACCCTTTTTAACTAATCTGTTTTACTAATCAAATATGTACACTCTCTCTGAGTAATAACCATATGTAGAAGCCAAAATCAATTGGAAACTTTGGAGTTAAAAGGATAACCAATATTTTGGTTCCTGCTCCTGGGTCAAAAGGCCACAAGAGATGATGGGACACTTGAACTTCTAGCCTCAGGTAATTTACCTGTCTTCTTAATCAGAGAGGATGTAGAGAACCAGAAATGAATTCAAACTCACTGTACCTACAACAGGAGAGTCATGTTGGAAGAAAATCAGTCCTCCAGGCTTCCCAAAAGAGGGAGGGCCAGTTGAACAGCATGGCCTGGACTTATCCTAGCAGATGACAATGCTGTGAGTCATAGAACTCCTCACAGGTCCCTAAAAGTCTCTCCTACAGAGCCCTTATTCACCTCCAAAGTATCCAAAGTATATATCCAAAGTATGTATAAAGCTAATTCTGACAGCCTATATGGTCTTACCCAATAAGAAAAATATAACTACAAAATATAACTATACAAGGATTCAAACTAATAGGCTCCCCTGTCTGATGCTAACTTACCATACTAGACTCTAACATTAAACTCATGCCTTCTGCCTCTACCTGTCCCTGACTAACTTCACCTACCCTGACCCCAGCTCTTCCCACTTGCCTTAGCTAGAATCAGAACTAGTCCTTGGGCCCCCTTCTTCCTTAGCCCTTACCCTATCTCATCCAAGGATAAGTACACTGCCACTTCAATGGGCACTCTCAAACTTAAAGTCTCTTGTGTTCATACTCTTCCCATGCTCCAAAAATGCCCCTCTGCCTCCTCTTGCCCCAATCCTTCTATCTCTCACCTCTGAATGCTCATCTTCCCTTTACACCTGCTATTTGACAAGAGGAACACGCTCCTTTATTCTCACAGGGTGCACAGAGCCCATCACCCTCACCTTCTCTATAACAATTGTCTGCCAGCAACTGCCCTGAAGCCAGCAAAACATAGGGATGTTATGAGAGAAGTCTCTGCTTTGTTCACTCATGACAACATAAGAAACCATAACAACATGTGACACTGACACTATTGATCTCACCACTCTGCCACATCTAGCCATCATGAAACTGCCTCCTTATCACCTGCCTTGAAGAGAGACCCTTCAACTGCATTATTCAGCCTCTCCCATAAGAACTCATTGCCCTTATGGTCAACATAATATATATATATTAACCTTCTTCTCTTATCATAACAAAAGGCTGGAATGTTAGGTTGGGACAAAATGCAGTTACATAAGTATGGTGACAGAGACATAAAGAAGTGGGTCATCCACATTCTTCAAGAAACTGCCAAGCCATTATCTCTTCCTTGCCTAACAATGCCCCAAATCTAAGTTTCTTGGCCCCTTATCTCTCAGGTTACCTAGTCACAGTTCTGGTCTCACACCCTAGCTATTTCCCTTCCTCCAACTGAAGAGCTCTATATTGCCCTCTATCTGTAATCTCAAACTTGTCTGTGCTCTGCTCTTCAGGGTTAGTCCTGGCAGCTTGCTTTTTTACCCAAATAAAAGCTTCCATCTTTGCCTCAGAGTAGTGTCTTTGGTCTTGGCCACTCCTGAACCTTACAAGTTCCATTCTATTTTTGTAAATATGGTTCTATAAAATATTAAAATTAAGTTTAAAAATTAGTTTAAAATATTTATTCATAATTATACATGATATTATAATATAATGTATTTTAAATATATTTATTTTCTAAAATAAAATTAAAATCAGGTATGGTAATACTCCCAGCCTTATTTTTGTTTCTCAGAATTGCTTTGACTATTCAAGATATTTTTTTTTTTTGTGCTTCCAAATAAATTTTAGGAATTTTTTTTCTATTTCAGTGAAGAATGTAGTTAGAGTTTTGATTGGGATTGCATTAAATGTGTAGATTGCTTTTGCTAAATTTGTAACTTTCAAAATATTAATGCTTCCAATCTAAGAACATGTGATATCTTTCCAAATTCTAGTGTCTTCTGCAATTTCTTTATTGGATGTTTTAATGTTTTTATTATAGAAATCCTTCATTTCCTTGATTAGGTATATCCCAAGGTACTTTATTTTTTGAAAGCAATTGTAAATGGAAGTGTTTTCCTGATTTCAACTTCAGAATGTATGCTGTTATATTAGGAAGTCTACTGATTTCTTTTGTGTGTTTTGTTTCCTGCTACATTGATAAAAGTGTTTGTTAGCTCTAACAGTTTTCTGGCAGAGTCTTTAGAATCTATTATGTATAGAATCATGATGTCTGCGAATAATGATAATTTGACCTCTTCCCATTTGTATGCCTTTCATTTGTGCCCCTTGTGTTATTTTTATAGCTACTATTCCAGTACCATATTAAATAAAAGTGGGGGCAGTGGACACTCTTGTCATATTCTTTATTTTAGTGGAGTTGCTTCAAGTTTTTATCCCATTTAATATAATGTGGGCTTTAGGTTTGTCATAAATGTTATGTTGAGATGTGTTCTTTTTATTCCATGTGTTTTGGGGACTTTTTCTAAGAAAGGATACTTGATTTTTGTCAAATGTCTTTTCTATATCTATTGATGTGATCATGTGATTTTTGTCCAGAAGTCAATTATATGGTATATTTAATTTATTGATTTGCATATGTTGAACCATCCCTTCATTCCTGGGATAAAACCTATCTGGTCAGAGTGAATGATATTTTTTGATCTATTCTTATATTCTGTTTACTAGTATTTTGTTGAGAAGTTTTGCATCTATATATATTCATAATGGAGATTAGACTATAATTTTGCTTTCTTGTTGTATCTTGTTTGGTATCAGGATAATTCTGGTTTCATAAAATGAGTTTGGTAGTAGCCCTTCCTTCTCTATTTTATGGAAAAGTTTGATAAGCATCAGTGTTTGTTCTGTGAAGGTCTGAAGGAATTCACCAGATAATCCATCTGGGCTTGGAAATTTTATCGTTGGGAGATACTTTGTGACTGCTTTTGCCTCAGTTCTTGTTCTATGATTTTTTGAATGTTTTATCTCATCTTGTTTTAATTTGGTAGGAGATATATATATTTCTATCCATTTCTTTCATATTTTCAAACTTAGCGGGAGTGTATGTTCCTAAGGTATGTCCATATTATTTCTGTATTTTATCATTAGTGGAATGGTGCGTTTTTTTTCATCCAGAATTTTGTCATCTTGTGTGTCTTCCCTCTTTCTTTGGATCAGTTTATCTAAGTCTTTATTTTTATTTATTTATTTATCAATTATGTTTATCCTTTCAAAAACCTGTTTGTTTCATTGATTTTTGTATTATTTTGCTTCTGTTTCATTAATTTTCACCCTGATCTTTATTATTTCTATCTTCCTATTGATTTTTTGTGTTGTTCTTCTTTTTTCAGGGCCTTAAGGTATAGCATTAAGTTGTTTACCTGTGACTCTCTAATTTTTTTTAAAGTATCGACAAGTGTGTTTTTTTATTATTTTATTTACTTATTTGAGAGAGAGAGAGAGAGAGAGAGAGAGAGAGAGAGAGAGAGGATGTGCATGCCAGGGCTTCTAGCCACTACATATGAACTCCTGACTCATGAACCACCCTGTACATTTGGCTTATGTGGATATAGTGAATTGAACCTGGATCCTGATGTTTACAGACAAGCACATTAACTGCTAAGCTACCTCTCAAGCCCTCTAATTACTTCATATAGGCAATTAAACCTATAAATTTCCCTTCTAGGACTGCCTTTGCTATATCCCACAGGTTTTGGTATGTTGTGTTTACATTATCATATTATTTTATAAAATTTTTTCTTCTTGATTTATTCAATCATCCATTCATCATTCAGTAGTGTAGTGTGTAGTCTTGCTGTTGGATTGTTTCTTTAGTCAGTATAAAGTTCCCTTCTTTGTCTTTCCTTACTAATATTGGTTTGAAGTCTATCATGTCAGATATTAGGATAGCAACACCTGCTTGCTTTCTAGGTCTATTTGCTTGAAATACCATTTTCTATCCTTTTACTCTACGGTAGTGCCCATCGTGAAGGCAACAAACAGAAGGATCCTTCCTTTCAATCTGGTCTTCAAGCCTGTGCCTTTTGGTTGGGGCATTAATTAGGCCACTAATGTTAATAGTTATAATTGAAAGGTGTGTATTTATTGTTGCCATTTTTGTTTTTTTAGTGTTTCCTCTTTTTCCTTTACTCTCATTTTGGAACTATTATTTGAACATAGTTTTGGTGTTTTTTTTCTTTTTTTCCTGTTTACTCATGTATGTGATTTTCTTTCTCTTCACTGTGAAGGATCCCTTTAAGTATTTTGTATGAAGCTGATTTAGTGGTCATATATCCCTTTAGCTTGCTTTTGTTAGGGAAATTCCCTATTTCTTTGTTGATTTGGATGGAGAGCTTTACTATAAATAGTAATCTTGGTGACAGTTGTTATTTTTCAGAACAAGGAATATAATGTTCCAAACCCTCTGACTTTTTGTTTGTTTGTTTGTTTTTGTTTTGTTTTTCAAGGTAGGGTCTCACTCTGGCTCAGGCTGACCTGGAATTCACTATGGAGTCTCAGGGTGGCCTCAAACTCATGGCGATCCTCCTACCTCTGCCTCCCGAGTGCTGGGATTAAAGGCGTGCGCCACCACGCCCAGCGCAAACCCTCTGACTTTTAAAGTTTGTATTAAGTAATCTCCTGTGATCCTGCCTTCATAGGTAACTTGATGTTTCTTTCATTTGCAAGACCAGAGGTTCTTTTCTGGTCTTGAAAATGTGTTTTTATTTTCTAGTATTTCTGATTGGTATTTCTTCATTATTTTTGTTTCCTTCCTGATACGTTGTGTTAACCTCCTTATTTTGTTAAGTTGATTTCTTGTGTTCTCTTGGTATTCCTTCAGAAGTTTATTTTCTTCTTTGATTCCTTTAATTTCTTCTTTGATCTCTATGAACATAATTAAAATCATTCTTTTGAATTCTTTGTCTGGCATTTCATCTAAATCAGTCTCCTTAGAGGTCATTTCAGTTGGATTTATAATTTTGGTGTAATTATATTATCTTTATCTTTGTGTTTCTTTTATTATGATGTAGAGATTTTTGCATTAGTTAGTTCAATGTTTTGTTTTCTAATTATTTGCTGTGTATTTAGATGATTAAATCAGAAGTTATATATCTTCAGTGTAGGAGCCTAAGGTGCCAGGTGTGGTTCTTCTTTACTCCCAGAGTAACTGGTTTGCCTTGCTGAGTGACCTAAGCTGTTAGACATGCCTGTTATACAAATATTCTAGTATCAAATTGATAATAATGCTTCTTTTGATTTCAAAAATTGTTGCTTGGTAAAAGAACAAGTTTGGTAGAGATATTCTAGGATTCTGGTACTTAGATGTGAAAATAATGAAAACAAATTAGTATTAATTTTGCAAAAAAGATGGAAGGGGCTCAGGTATCTGTAAGGTTGTTGCAGTCAGGTTCAAATGGTAGAAATAACTCAACCATGAGTAGCTTGTGTGAAAAAGAGGTTTATTTTGACTTACAGGCTCTAGGGGAAGCTCCAGGATGGCAGGGAAAACAATGGCATGTGCAGAGGGTGGTCATCACCCCCAGGCCACGTAAGGTGGGCAACAGGAACAGGAAAGTGTGCCAAACACTAGAAAGAGGGAGATGGCTATAACACCCATAAACCTGCCTCTGACAATACACTGCTTCCAGGAGGTGTTAATTCCTAAATCTCTATCAGCTGGGATCCTAGCATTCAGACATCTAAGTTAATAGGTGACACCTGAATCAAACCACCACAAAGAAGGAAGTTATATATGATTACTTTCCACAGATATTAGAAGTTGTTGAGTCTATGGAAGGTTGTACTTATGAGGAATAAAAAGGGAAAAGGAGGAGAGGGTTTGGAAAATGAGTTGGGAAGAAAAGAAAATGTAAACAAGTTGTGGGTAGGAACAGTTGTAGAAAGATTAAAATGGTAGGCCGGGTGAAGAAAATGATAGGACAATTCTAAAATCCAACTGAGCCATATACTTACACTAACAAAACCAGCCAGCATGGGGTGTTTATGTACCAGTGGGGAGTGAAACAAACAGATAAACAAAAACAAATTCCCTAAACTGGCCAGGAATTTTGACTCACATCCTTAATCCTTTCAACTGGAATGCTGAAATTCCTGATCTACAATGGGTCCAAAGTCAGCCTTGACTAGAGTAAGGCTCTTCCCCAAGAAAGAAGAAAAAGAAAAAGAAAGGCACTATAGATAAAGAAATATAAAAAGCAACAAAAGTCAACTCCAAATACAATTTATTAAGAACTTCAAAGCAAACCAAAAGCAAATCAATCAAATCTAATACATCAGTACTTTTGTCTACGTGGGCTAGGATTGAATTCTTTCCCTTCCTGAGATTCTTATTTAGTAACCTGCCCTGATATGGAAAGTGCAATTATCACTTCTACTGCAGGCCTGTATACCTGGTTTGGGGGCAAGTATTGCCCCATTGTAAAATGACCCTGTAACCTTCTGGGATGGCTTAAAGTCTCACCTACTCAGAGTACCCAGCTGGTTCCCTGTTTATTGCACTGTGGCCTCTGCTAGGCTAGTTAGGTCAGTAGATCTGCTCGTCAAATAGGATGTGCTGGATGCTTTGTGGGTGAAGGGTTTCTCTGATCCCTTAACCCCTTGGTGTTCTGAGATCTTCAGTGGGTTTTGGCATTGACATTTGGGGAAGGGAAAGCTGTGGACAGTGCCTAAAGTTGTTGTGGAGCTGCCCAACTGGACCCTGTTGTCTTTGCCTTCAGGTTTTTGTTGTGGTTGTTGTTGTTGTTTTATTTTTGCTTTTGTTTGTTTGTTTGTTTTTAATTTTCAAAAGCCAGTGTGAATGGAGAATCCCTTCACCTCAGTCTGTTCATGCTGGCTAAGGCAGGGCTGGGTCAGTAGGTCTTTCTAGCAGACAGAAAAACCCACACTGATTCTCACTGGTTTTGTAGTTTCTAGAAGCTCTGGGTCTCCCCTACACTGCTGGGGTTAATAATTCCTTACACACCTTCATTTTTTGGTAGAAGATTGTACTGGGTATTTTTCTGCCTCCTCCCCCACCCTCCCCCCACAGGCTGTGTTGACCTTGCTACTACTATGCCATCTTAACCAGAAGCCTCAATAATTATTATTTCTGATCACAGATCTATGGATCTAGAAAACAAGGACAAAACAATTATAGGTGTGTAGACTAACCAGTTATCTTTTATTAATTTATTTTTTATTTGAGACAGAAAGAGGAAGATAGAGAGAAATAAACTGGTCATGCCAGGGCCTCCAGCCCCTGCAAATTCCAGATATATATGTCACCTAGTGCTTCTGGCTTTATGTGGGTACTGGGGAATCAAATCTGGTCCTTAGGTTTTATAAGCAAGGGCCTTAACTGCTGAGCCCTTCAAGTCCATCCAATAATCTTAAAAAAAAAAAATCTATGTCTCAAAGAAAAAGTTATAACTGAGATATGAAAAGTATTTCAAAGAATGATAGTGAAAATACTTCCTATCAAATCATATGGAATGTGACTGATGCTATATTTGGAACACTATAGTGAAGAAAAAAAAAGGGCTGATAAACCAACACTTTGGTATCATCTCAAGAAGCAGGAAGGGCACATACCACTCAGATATTGGATTTTAAATTCTATTTCTCATTAAAAGAAACCAGAAATGCTTCTCCTGATAGGAGAGCTCAATCCCAGGCTTGGGGAAGAAGCATGCACAGGGAATGAACATGGAATAGGCTACTCTGCCCAGATGTAATGAGAGTTTCTAAAACCAATAGGATTTTAAAATGCAATGTTTAATAGGGTTTTGGATTATAAACCTTGAATGACAGATTCCCTAAGTACTTATTGATGAGACAGTCACACAAAGGAGGGTTGGGATATCAGAGCAATGAGAACACTTACATTTAGAGGAAAAAAAGTACCCTCAATAGTACAGGAAGAATCAGAATGAGAAAAATAACCAGTTTGCCACCCACAGTGTAATAACTAATGCAGGAAAGACCCACTGATCAATGTTAAAGCCATTGTGTGAAAAGTTATTAGGTAATAAGACACTCAGAATTCTTATAATACTAGTCTATAAATGACATATCAGTTACAAAGGCAAACCTTATTGCAGTGAAGTCATCAGCCACCACTTCAAAGAAGTACTCATATTTAGCCTGGCTAAACACTGGACAACCTGACCTTATGTACCACAAACATTGGAGAAATGAGACCTATACATTATTGCCTGAAAATTATCCTTGCCAAGAAATTATCTAACTTGAATCTAATCATATGTAAAGTATCTAGACAAATGCAAACTAGCAGAAATTCTATAATACAGTTGGCCTGCACTCTTCAATAAAATAGTCAATGTCAGAGCAAGGTGTGGTAGTTTACACCTTTAATCCCAGCACAAAGGAGGCAGAAGTAGGAGGATCTCAGAGGGTTCAAGGCCACCATGAGACTACATGGAGAATTTCAGGTCATCCTGGGCTAGAATGAGACCCTGCCTTGAAAACAACAACAAAAATGTCAATGTTAGAAAAATAAAATATTTTTTAAAAGGCAATCTAGATTAATGGAGACTGATGCATCAAGACAAAAGAAATGTGTGTGCGTCCACTGGCTTCTGCATCCATGAATATGCAAAATTGTTGCAAAGATACTTTGGAATCAGGAATATCTATATGTTGATTTATATAGAATTAATTTTCATTTCCTACAAATAAAAGTGATTGTATTATTTTTATCACTGATATAATAAATTACCCCAAATTTAGTTTACAATACAAATTTAACATTATATAGTTCAGGTGGTTTCAAAGCTGACACTGGTTTCACTCAGCTAAAATCAAAGTATTGTCTGAGTTCTGTGAACAAGACTGGGTATTCCAAGGAAAACACATTTCTGTATCCTTTAGCTTCAGGGGCCATTAACATTCATAGTGCCAGGACTTTCTTCTCTTGTCTTCTAAGTGAACAGTGATGCATCTTACTGTTATATATTGCATATTCACATTTTCCTCAGTCCACAGAAGGGAATATATTTTCTTCTACAGACCCATGAAATTACATTGTACTTGGCCTACAAATCAGAATAATTTTCCCATTTCTGGGAACTTAGTTTAATCATATCAGCAAAGAGAAATTTGCTGAATGAGCTGTCTAGTCACAGGCCTTTGTCATAAGGTCATGGGATATTTGAAGAAAAAATGTTATTCTACTACCTCACAGATATTTTGATTATTTGGGAAATGAATTTTTATTCTTGGGAGAAGTATGTTCACTAACTTAGAAATGAATTTTAACACACACATATACATATATAAAAATGTGTGTTTGTAATAAGCAAAAAGTAGTAAAATGTTAACAAATACTGAGTATAGGTAGAAGGGTTATAGTGGGTTTTGATCCATCCTTTCAGCTTAGGTTTAAAGATGTCACTTAGGAAGCAAGGCTTTGCTTAGCATGCACATATCCCTGGATTCCATCCCAGCAACAACAACAAAATGTGGGATGACATTGAACTGTTTACTATATTATTTATTTTAATTATCAGACAATAGATTAGATGACATATCCACTTAGAAGTATTTTTTTGGAGGAGGAGGAGACGATAAAGCAGGTTACTCAGAAAAATCTCACAGAGAGAACTGAATAGAATAAATATACAGCTTGTAGTTAATGAATAAGGAGTCACAAAGGAAAGGAATAGTAGGTAGTGAATAAATTCACCTTTTAGACAAAAGTAGGAAAAATGATCTGATGAGTATGCTGTAGGAAGGTAACAAGCTAAGCAGAAAGTAGAACATTCCCGACAATGTAGAGAAATAGGCTATGGCAATCTCCATTTGGAGGAAGTGCTTTATAGATTAGAGCGATTAGAGTTTCTTTGTGTACAGTTTCCTGAATATAATTTGTGCCATGTGAAAGATAGTCCATAATGGGTGGTGGGCCACTGTGCACATAATTCCCAGTTGGGCAATCTCTGTGTGCAAATCAGGACCATGCAAATCAAGGCAGCCCATATGAAAGGGTTGAGTGTCCCTGGTGCAGGGCTGCAGCTCTATGGTGCTAGGTTGCAGACTTCCAAAGGCTTGCAACTTGACATTCCTGCACCAAGCTTGGAATGGGATCCCACTTCACATTCTAATTTCTTATAGATGACCATCCTGTCACAATGTTGTTATAGTTTTTGGTTGTTGCTTGTTTTGAGTGTGTGTGATGCAGATGCATGTGTGGGGTGGGAGAGGGAACCCTGAACTTCTATGTGCAGGTTTGGGCCAGCGGTTAATGTCAGGTATCTTCCTCAGTTGCCCTCCCCTTATTCTTTGAGACAGGGTCACTCTCTTATTGAATGCAGAGCTAACTAACTCAGCTACTCTAGCTTACCAGCTTGTCCAGTGTCTAATTATCTGCTCTTCCTGAGCACTGGTATAAAAGGCATGAACCACCATGCCCAGGATTCACATGGGTACTAGGGGTCCAAATTACTGACTGGGCCATCTCCCCATCCTTTTACAATTTCTTGCAAAGAAAGAATTGACTTATATTTGCTGGCAAAGGAGGGCGCTATAGCTTAAAGGAGACACAGTGACCTTGTTTTTGTCTTTTTAGAGAACATTGTGAAGTTACCTCATTTTGTCTCACTTTATAATTATCTCAGACTGAACTTGTCTGATGTTGATATTCCTTGAGACTGTTCATACTTGGCAGGACAGCCACACAGCCCATCCCTGAGCACTAGGCCAGCTCTGAGGACATTGCAAATGGCAGGCAAGTTTTCCATATCCAGGGCTGCATTATTCTTTCTTGATTTTTATTATAAATTAAATCCAAAAACACAGAAAAGAGTGAGGTAGTTATAACTGCAGTGGCAAATATTAAAGCAGGAGATAAACCTTAAAATGGTAGCTGAGAATAAGGTCAACATTTAAAGAAAAACAAACACTCCTCATCCTCAGGCACTTGTTTCATAAATACATTTTCTAGGAAATAGTGAATACTCTGGGTAGCCTTGAGGAAAATATTGGGATGAATAAGGGACAGCAGTTATTTTCTTATATCTTATATGTTGGCCATGCACAAGATAGATGTTTCAAACTTGAACCATTTATTGCAAATAAAGAAAACTTCCAGCATGCTTATTAACTAAATCTTTGCTGAAAGCTGAATTACAAAGAAGTAGATGTGGCAATTTAACATGGAGAGAATTTTCAGAGAAGTTTTGTAGAATTATTTAGCTTTATATATACATATTGTGAAATTCAAATATTTATCCCCCACTGACTTTTATTCAGGCTTCTACACACTGAACTGTCAGTAGAAATAAATATATGGTTGAACTTAGCTGAATGAATAATGTTAACTAACACATTTCTAATAGCTGTTCCCGTAAGGATTATCCAGCCACGCAGTCCTTAGTAGTGACATACAATTACATTGACAGATGGATGTTATAAAATGAGAATTGAGCCATGCAAATCTGGATGCTCAGGTACAAAATAAATATTTCTTGGTAAAATTTTCTCCAGTAAGTAATGTGAAAATGTGATGATTGGAACCATAGTTCTTACTGCTCTTGCCCTTTATATACACATGAAAATAGTCTTGAAGGGGAAATATGCCACTTATATGTACTGTTAAAAAAATAATTGACATGAAGAAAGATAACTATTTGAATCATAGGCACAGTCTCTTTATTAGTTGTCCCACTGAAGGTATACTTGACTGAGAAATTTTGTTAGAACTCAAAAATTTCCAAGTTTCTCAGAAGGTGAGTTCCAGCAGATTTGAGACTTTAAGCTGCCTGATACTTACTTTCACTTAGCCAGCCTATCTTGTGTTCATTTTCAAACTGTATTTTGGTTGTTGCTGCTTTCTGTTTGGTTCTTCTCTTTTCTTTATTTCTACCTATAGAAAGCTGAAAATTCCTTATTATTTTATTATTATTAAGACACTATCTCAATCTCTGAAGGTTTGAGAGTTTTTAGAGCCTGGCTCTCTAGTCCCTTTCCTTGATAATGGAGATATGAGTGGGAGAACTTTAGTCATTATCCCACAGGTCTCTTTTCTGTGCTATTTAAATGGGCAATTTCTATTGGTCTGTGATTCTTTGCTCAGTCTCCTTCACTCTGAGGTTGAATATATTTACTGAGGTTTCTTTTTTATATACAAATATTTTAGTTATTCATTTAAGAGAGAAGGAGGGAGACAGACAGACAAAGTATTGGTGCCCCAGAGGCCTCTTGTAGCTGCAAATAAACTCCAGATGCATATACTACTTTGTGCATCTGGGTTTACATATTTACTGGGGAATTGAACCCAGCTTTGCAAGAAAGTGTTTCTAACTTCTGAGCCATCTCCCCTGACCTTTATTGAGGTGTTTTATTAATTGCAGTTATTGTGTGTGTCAGTTCTAAAATTTTTGTTTAGTTCTGTTTTCTTATATCTTTACTCAGACTTTCTATTTCTTTTTGAAACTTTCTACTTGCAATTGTTTCAAGTACATTTTGTAATACATATTGAAATATTTTTAAAATCTCTGCTATAAATTCTGTCAACTACTTCTCATATATCTGTCATTTCAATAGTTGGGCTTCTTGCTTCTGTAGCTCAAATTATGGTTCTTCTATTTATTTTATTTATTTATTTATTTGAGAGAGAGAATGGGTGCACTAGGGCATCCAGCTGCTGCAAACAAACTCCAGACACATGCTCCCCCTTGTGCACTTGGCTTACATGGGTCCTGGAAAAGCAAACCAGTATCCTTTGGCTTTGTAAGTGAACACCTTAACTGCTAAGCCATCTTTCCAGCCCTCTTTCTTCTATTTCTTTGTGTAATGTTACTACTGGTGTAATACACTACTCAAAAAAGTACTGTAAAGTGAAACCTGGATGTTTGGAGTATTATGTTAGAAGAATGTGGGTTTCATACCAGTAATTTCATTTGCCCTTTTATTAATTAAAGTTATTGTGTTTTCTCATTCATTTAAGTTTTACTTTTTAGGTTTTAAATCTTATTCTCTTCAAATTCTTACTTTTTAATAACAAATTTTACTAAGAATTTTCCTACATGAATATAAATGAACATCATTATTTTCTCTTTTTTTTCATTTTCCATCTTTCATTAAAGTTTAGGATTTTTTATTGCATGGTAAAATTTTAAACATACACAGACATAAAACCAGCTATGTTAACATATACAACTCAGTGGCATGAAATACAATGTTAACTACCACTCCTGTCCATTCTTAGAGCTTTTTAAGTCACAAAGATGATATTTAATTAGACTAGGTTGGACTGTAAATGACCAAAAATTCAAATTGACACAAATACCAGAGATCAACTATATTTTTCTTTTTTTATGTGTCTATAAATGCATTTTGATCACATCTGCCTTCCATTACCTTTTGTTGACCTTCTCACTCAAGCCCTCTTCCTAGTGTGTATAAAAACAGGGTCTTGTTGTGTAGCTCCTCCTGTCTCTGTGTTCTGAGTTCTGATAATATAAGCATCCCTCACCACATGCAGTCTTTTGTGACTATGCGACCAGAACAGAACCAACCTTCTGGATTTTGAGCAAAATAGACTCAGTGTTCTTAAATGTACATAGCTGTCCATGGTAGAAATAATAGGAAATTAAGGTTGAAAAAACTAGTCTGGTCTTTTGTATCATTTGCCTTGTTTCTTCACTTCTGAAATCACGATTTCCACCAGGCAGCTTTCAAAGTTCTAACTTTAAGGTCCTAGTTACAGTTTCTCTTCTTAGTTCCAGAATTTCATGCAGACTTGTAGTCTTACTGAAGGCTCTCTTGAAACTGCTATGTGATATAGCAAAGGACATTATCCTGACATGTGAGTCCACTATGAAAGCCCTGCTGCAGGAGGCCACACACCACCTAATTCTCCTGGACCACTGCTCTCAATGACAGGTAAAGGTAAGGCAGTTTCAGCCAGCCCTCATGGTCCTGAGATCCTTTCTACTTTTACCTTTTACTCCTGGCCAAGCTTGGAAGTGGACACAGGATTCTGACTTTCTTCTCTGCCAACTAGTTTTCCATAGCATGTATTCTACTACTGGGCTAAGGCCCAACTCCCAAAACTCTTCCATTACTTTCTTTTGTAACCCTTTCCCCATTGTCATTCCACTGAGCCCCTGAGGCCTGCCATATTGCTGCTTCCAGACAGGAGAGAAGTCCTGGTTTCCACTCAGGCTTCACTGAGATATAGGAGGGAGAAGTTCTGCTGGATAGCAGTGGAATCGTAGCTTCCTTCTAGGTCCCCTTAAAACCAGCTGGGAGGGATAGCTGTGTTTGATTACTGCTAAATGAGTTAGGGGTTCTGGCCTCCACTGAAAGCAGGGAAGAAGGAGTAGCCCTGCAGTTATTGGTACTAGGAAAAACTTGATTCTTTACCATCCTTTGGCCATCCCAATGGCAAAAGCAGAGTACTTCGTTACTGAAACATGTGATAAAATGTTAAATTCATTTATACTGCCATTGGATAATTACTTCATCATAAGAAAAATGTATTTCTTACACTTCTGGAGCCTAGGAAATCCAAAGTTAAGTGTGTTCACCAGAAGGGGAGAGAAATTCCCCATTGTATCTATCCAGAACTTGCTTCATAGATGGATTTCTGAAGAGTCCCCATGACCTAGTTACCTAAAGAAGTCCCATCTCTCAGCACTACTGTATGAGGGGTTAGTTCTCCATAGATTATTTTGGGTGATGCTATAGGAAAGATTGTGATCCTGTTTTGCCCCTATGGATACCACGGGAAGGGGCACTCCTGATTGCAAGGTAGAAAAGAAAGTTTCAGCTCTCTACTTTGGTGTTTTTTGATATCTGGAAAGGCATACTAGGCATTGTTATAACCTGAAAGGGTTAATATGGAAGCAGATATCATTCATTCCCTGCTGTTTGTCTGGAGTGAAAAAGTTATTTCTTGTATGTTGGTAAACTGCCCATTTCCTGGTGAGCTGACTACATACAGTATGTTTGGTTGGGGTTATTTTTGTCTGCATCTGTTACAATTCCAAGTTGCTGCTTTTCAACATCCCATTTGGGAAATGTGAGGGAAAAAAAAGAAAACCAACAGTTAATTTACCACTATACCATTTCCTTTTTCTCAGATCTTTAATTTGATTGTCCTTTTTGCAGTCCTTCAGTTTTCTGTGTTTGTTTTATATGTAATGCACAGAACTGCTTGTCAATAATGAGAGGCATGTTTAAAAAAATGTACATATATATATATATATATATATATATATATATATATATATATATATCCTATTCCATCTTTCTTGATGTAGAAGTCCAAAATATGTTTATTTTTTATATTTAAAATTATTATATTTGTATTCTAGACAATTGTAATACTTGAATTGAATATAGATATTTACCAATAAGGGTAATTAGACCATTTGATAACATGGAAGTGTTATATGACTTTAGATTTATTTAAGTAGATTTTATTTTAGCATTCTCTGCTCAATGTAAGTAACAGTTGCTATGAAATATCTTTTAATTTATACTGCCCATTTTGTTAAACAAAGTTATATTAGATCATAATTATACCTATTTGTTTACAAGTTGCTTATGGCCACCTTTCACAGTAAAATAATTGTGACAAGCATATTGTGGCCCACAGAGTTGAAAATATTTTTCTTTTTACACAAAGTGCTTTCAATTTTAAATCAATTTTAAATGTTCCCTCATGCTTTCTCATAAAATGTCAGTGTACTCCAGAAGTTGTATTGAAAAATTGATAGTTATTTAAGGAATAAACTACTGATCCAGCTCAGTGGTAGTAGCTAACTATGTGGCTCAGTGGATAGTGTTCATTGCTTAAGACTGAATACCTGAATTTGATCCTCCGACTCCATGGTAACTTACTGAAATCCCAGCATTCTGATGGTGAGATGACAGGTGGAGATAAGAATTTCTCAGCAACTCAAATGAAGTGTAGCAAAGAACAATAGCAGAGCAAGTTGTAGCAAAACCCTCCCTCACACAAGGTAGAAGCCAGGGCCACGCTCAAAGTTGCCTGTAACTTGCACACTCATGCCAGGCCAACACAAGCCTGCACTCTCACACACAAACACACATACACACTCATGCCATGGAAGCACTCAAACACACATGAGCTCACAAGCACCCATTCTTGCAAAGGTACACAATTACAAAAATTAAAAGGATTAATTACATTTAATAATTTGTTATTTTAGTTGATAATTGAGTCCTTGTCCCATTTATGTCTACTGACTGGTGAAAGATATTTACAAATTGTCTTTTTCCTTAATGGAAAACATTTAATACCATTGATTTTAACAACCCATGATGGTATCTAATGCCAATTTCAGTTGAAAAGGCAAAATTTCCCCAAGCCCATTTATTTTGACAACTTAAGTCTAATAGTTTAAACTTTCAGTTGGTTATCCACACTAATCTCAGTTGAAATTTATAGTATCCAAGCTCTGCATTACCCTGTAGAGGTTTACTAAATGACATACAAATGAATGTATCCTTGCTATGGGTGAGCAAAGCAATAAAGGTAGAGATAGGGGGAAAGACTCAAGAATGACTGCAAACTTATATTTTTAAGCAAATATTTTTATTTATTTATTTTCAAGCAGAGAGAGAGAAAGAGAGAGAACGGGTGCATCAAGGAGAGCCACTGCAAACAAACTCCAGATGCATGCACTACTTTGTGCATCTGGCCTTACACAGGCACTGGTGAATTGAACTCAGGTCTTTAGCCTCTGTAAGCAAGCACCTTAACCACTGAATGATCTCTCTAGCCCACAAACTGACTTTTAACATATCTCAGTTTATTTGGAAAATAGCCAAGAGACATTGTGACTAAAGAGTGAATGAGGAGGACACTGATGAAGTTTGTGGGCATTAGTCAAATGATGTAGGTACTGGTTTACTATTGGTAAACCTTATCTTATGAATGAATTAATCAGCTAATGAAGAGCCTGGGGTAGAGGAATTATACACTCAACTAAGGTTTTGTAAGGAATACAAGAGCTGATATTGAGCTGTGGAAAAAAAATGCTAGAGGTTGAGAGGGCTATCAGGTAGAGGGCTATTACAGTTGTCCATATAATAATAATAATAATAATAATAATAATAATAATAATAAAAAAAGTGGTTTGGGAGGGGATTATATAGTGAGAATTTGGCTGGCCCTAATTCCTGGTTCCTGGGAGATAGCCTCAAAAATTCTTGAAATTTCCTGAGTCATGGAACCATATTTATTTCTTAGCAGACCCTCTTTGTTTATACTAACTAGGTAGCTTAAACTAGTAATAATGACTCAGATTTGGGATTTATCAGATCAGAAGGATATATGAATCTTCAGGTAAGATTCCTCCATGCATGACAATCAGCACTTAAAATTAACCAACATATCAAGAAATCAAGTGGAAGATGTTAGGTGTGCCCTTATTAAGGACCAGGAAACTGTCTGAAATGGTAATATTAGAACAAGCCCTGGGCAGTTGTACCACAATTTACAATGTCTGATTGTGCCTCCTTAAAGGGTTTTACATGAGTATGAGTAGTAAACATCTAAATTACTTAAAAAGGAAACTATAACTTTTTCAGTATGTTGTACTTTTACAAAAGTCTAAGTAATGTTAGGATCAGAGATAAAATGAGATGTAGTGTTCATAAATGTTGACAAAAATAAATTATCATAGCAGCAAACATTCAACATGATTTTCTTTCAACATTGCCACAAATGGACTTGATATACTTTTATTTTTAACTCTCATGCATTTATGTGTAAACGGAAATATCTTCAAAGTTGCATATATATGAATCCAGAGTTTATGACTCCCAGAAGATTTCATACCACCATTTGAAAACCAGTGTGCCACCATGCTCAGTGTGAGAGGAACCTACTAGACAGATATTGATGAACAAGTATTAACAGGTGATTACTTGAAATTAGGAAATGATAAGTATATACATATACATATGTTTTGGGGCTGGAAAGATAGCTTAGCAGTTAAGGTACTTGCCTGTGAAGCCTAAGGACTCGTGTTCCACTCTCCAAGTCCCACATTATCCAGATGCTCAATGAACATAAGCACACCAGGCTGCACATGCGCACTAGATGGTGCATGAATCTGGAATTTGGTTGCAGTGGCTGAAGGCTCTGGCATGCCAAGTCTCTCTCTCATAAATTAATCATAATAATAATAATAACATGCTTTAGCAAAAATCTTCACACTTGTGTGTGATGTGTCCAAAATGAATTAGTTTTCATTGTTATTAAAAAATGACATAGTGTTTGTGTTATAGATTGAATTGTGCTCCCATAAAAATTGATATGCTATATATCCAAAGGACTCATCTCATTTCCTTAGAAGTACATGCTCAACCATGTTTATTGCTGCTCAATTTATAATAGCTGGGAAATGGAACCAGCCTAGATGTCCCTCAACAGATGAGTGGATAATAAAGATGTGGTACATTTATACAATGGAGTTCTACTCAGCGGTAAAGAAAAATGAAGTTAGGAAATTTGCAGAAAAATGGATGGACCTGGAAAGTATTATACTAAGTCAGGTAACCCAGGCCCAGAAAGCCAAGCGCCACATGTTCTCTCTCATATGTGGATCCTAGCTACAGATGACTGGGCTTCTGCGTGAGAATGAAAATACTTAGTAGCAGAGGCCAGTAAGTTGAAAAGGAGACATAAAGGGTGGAGAAAGGAAGGGAGGAGGATACTTAATAGGTTGATATTGTATATATGTAATTACAATGATTGTAATGGGGAGGTAATATGATGGAGAATGGAATTTCAAATGGGAAAGTGTGGGGGTGGGGAGGGAGGGAATTACCATGGGATATATTTTATAATCATGGAAAATGTTAATAAAAATTAAAAAAAAAACTTAAAAAAAATAAATTGATATGCTAAAGTCTAAACTCCTGGCATCTCAAAATGTGACTGGATTTAGACCTTTACAGGGATAATTAAGGATAGGATTATTAAGGAGGTAATTAAGATTAAGTGAGTTCACTGGGGCTGGTCCATAAGCCAGTGTCACTAGTGTCTTTATAAGAAGAGTGAATAAAGGCATATAAAAAGTAGCTGCTGGGATGCCCACCAGAATTGGATGGTGAGACCCTTTTTCCAAACATTCTTTGTTTGTAGGATATAAAGAAATCAAGTTGAAACTGAGATGGAAGTTTCTTCTGGCTAGGTATATAGGCTTTGGGGGGATAAAAGTCATCAATGGTCTCAACCATTGGTTGACCTTATATTGTACAACACTGACCTTCTAGATAACAGGTGCCCACTGGTACAATAGTGGAATGAATGTTATTGGGGTAACCAACCACTCTGATTTGCTTCCTGCTCTATAAGAGGAAATTCATGCCTGGTCCTGTAAACCAGATAAAAAATCCATGGCTGAGAGGACATAGACCTTATCATCTGCTGTTTTGCTAAATGGAAGTGTTGTGTCACACTGTTTTCTGAGTCGTTATATAGTACTGCTCTCAGCATTACTTGCTCAGGAAAGACTTTTGGTCTGTATGTTTGTTTGCCAGTGTGTGGTGACTGTTAATGCAGAGACTCAAAACTGGTCAAAGTGCTGAAATAAGTGACTATTGATTTCTCAGCCCAATTTATATCACCCCCTATTTCTATATACAACTACATCACCCTTTCCAAGACTCGGGTAACACTGAGGAAGAAGGACCTGATAGAACTTAAGAGCTGGAGAATGATGGGGAATGCAGCAGAACATTATCATTCAAACAGACATGACCATTGCATTCATGAACTTACAGTAGCTGTAGTTACCTACACAAGACTTACATAAGATACAGCCAGTCAACATTACTTCATGGGTGGGATGTATAAAGCCACATTCTCCCTGAGTAGCTTGTGTTAGTTAGCGCTTGCTTTGAGAAGAGGAATCGTGCTCTTCAGTGATAAAGCCATTGATAAATGGTGGGAAAAACAAGGATACATGAAATGGGAGAGGAATAAGAGAAAGGGAAAGGGATATTGTTGCAGTCAGCTTCTTGTTACTGTGATAAGTATCCAACCAAAGATAACTTTTCAGAGGAAAGGGGTTTCTTTCAGGTTTACAATGTCCAGAGGAAATTCTATCAATGACAGAAGAAACTGGCTTAGTCCATCATGAATCAGTACAGCAGAGAGAAAAAAAAAATACCAGCTAGCATGAACCACCAAAGCTTAAACTGCCCTGAACAAACCTAGTCGGGTTGAACTCCAAGATCCATCCCATTGGTACCTCCTCCAGTTGGGCTGCTAGAGGCTCAAGTTGCAGGCTCAATTCTTAATTAAAATCACCTGAGTTTATGGGGCCATGCAGTCTAACTACTATAGGTATATATGATCAAAATACAGTATATACAAATATGGAGTTGTCAGAAGAAATAAATTAGAGCTAACAAGAAGAGTGAGGAAGGAAGAGGGGAATAAAAAGACAGAGAGAGAGAAGAGAGAGAGAGCACACACAGGAAGAGCACATGTACTAAGAAAATGCCATGTGAGGATCCAGAGAGATAGTGGTCATCTACAAGCCAAAGAGAAAGGTCTCAAGTAAGAGAACACCTGCCTACCTGCCAACAGCTTGATGTTCTTGTAAGAATTTTTTTTTTTTTTGCTTAAGCCCCCCCCCCCCATCTGTGGAATTTGCTTACAGTAACCCTAGTGTTGCAGTTACCTTCTTGCTGCTGGGACAAAACACCTGACCAGAAGCAGACCATGGGAGGAAATGGTTTATTTCAGCTTAGAGATTTGAAGGAAAGCTTCTTTATGGCTGAGAAAGGATGGTATGAATAACACAACAAGGAATCACAACTTTTCACATCATTGGGAGAAACAGTCCCAGCGTGCTCTCCTAGTGAACATCTGATGGGCCTAGACTAATTAGTTTCATGATTTGCCCCACCACCCAGTGACATACCTCTTCCAGAAAAAGCTCTGTTTCCCAAAGATTCTATCAGTTAAGGATAAAGTGTGAGGCTTGAAGCTATAGGGTGGCCAGTTTACATTCAAACTACCACAGCTGGAAGCTAATATAACTTGTAAAAATGAACCCCATTTAGGAAAAACTTTATTGGTTTAGACTAGAAAAATATCATCTACTGCCAGTTTATTGAACCCATGAGTCATTCTTATTACTGTGATATCATAACTGATTGGGTTGTCACAGAGAAATAGGATTAAAGAGAGAAAGTGCCACCTGGTTCACTGTTAAGTGAGCCATTAAGAATGCTATTATGTTGCCAGGCATGGTGGCACACGCCTTTAATCCCAGTACTCAGGAGGCAGAGGTAGGAGCATCACCATGTTTGAGGCCACCCTGAGACTATGTAGTGAATAGTGAATTCCAGGTCAGCCTGGGATATAATGAGACCCTACCTTGAAAACCCAAAAGAAAAAGAATGTTGTTATGTTTAACTTTAATTTTATGATCCCTTTCTCTCTCAAAACTAGGCATTTATTTGAGTGGCCTTTGACAGTGCAATTAAAAGGAACACAGTCACATTCAACACTGTTGACGATATGGGAAATTTATACAATATAATCTTAGTAAATATTACCTAATAAACACTAAGATAGCTACAGTGATCTTAGCCACATGTATAAGCATTGCTGTGCTTTGGTGTTAAAGCCTGCATGTGCATTTACTTTTATAGACTACATGAACACTATGCTTTTTAGTTGCCACATTGTCGCTGATAGACATTTGTGTGCTCCCATGACCTGACAATACCATAGCTTTAAACTTTTTCATTTATTTAAATCAAATCATTTTAAAAAATCATAAAAAAAACCTGGACTCTTGGGAAGTGATTGGTTTGACTAGAAGCCCAAAGAAGCACATACAGCCTCAAAGAATTACTAGATCTTACTGTAGATAGGACATTATTAGCCTCAATCCTTCAATGTTGAAATCATGAGAATGGCAACAATGAGCAAACACATGTGGCAAGTGATAAGTAAATAACTTCCAATGTCATTTCAAAGTCATTTCTATGAAAGTTTACACTTGCCAAATAAAAGCAGGAAAGTATTGGCAACCTCCCCTACACACACATATATACAGCTTCTTACATTTTCTAACATTGTGTGTAGTTCAAATAAAATAGGTTTTCAGGAATAATGCTACAACTCCATTACAGATGACAATGAGAGTAATTATTGAATATTGTGCCATCTTTTAACAAAAAATCTAAAAACATATGGATAATATAAAGATAATTATAAGGATGAATTTTGAGCAGCAATAGATTTTTTTGTTTACTTTTATTTATTTATTTGTGAGCAACAGACCCAGAGAGAGAAAGAGACAGAGAGAGAGAGAGAGAGAGAGAGAGAGAGAGAGAAAGAAAGAGAGAGAGAGAGACTGGGCACACCAGGGTCTGCAGCCACTACAAATGAACTCCAGATGCATGTGCCCCCTTGTGCATCTGGCTAATATGGGTCCTGGGGAATCGAGCCTCGAACCAGGGTTCTTTGGCTTCACAGGCAAGCACTTAACCACTAAGCTATCTCTCCAGCCCAGCAATATATTTTTTTTCATTTTTTTAAAAATTATTTATTTATTTGAGAGCAACAGACATAGAGAGAAAGGCAGATAGAGGGAGAGAGAGAATGGGAATATATTTTTAATAAAGAAATTATATGTTGCTTTTGGATTTTTTCCATACTCTTTCAATGATTTCTATAAAACCAGCCAAAAGCTTGTTGATTTATCAGCCACTCTTACTATAAGAAAATCAGGAACAGTTATCCAAAGTTTATTTAATGTTAGGGTGTTAAAAGAATACATCATTTTCCATTATATTTAATAGTCATTGAATTAATTACTACCACTCTGGTTTTCAGGTCATAAAAGGTCATTGAATTACATAAACTAGAGTCATGTAAGAGGAGTACATTTATTGTGAATCTGTAAATAGGTATGAATTAATTCCCTTCACTGGCTCAAATATCATTATTTGAAAAGCATAAAGATTTTTTCAAGTCTGATGTGGTGGTGCATGCCTTTAATCCCAGTTCTAGTGAGGCAGAGGTAGGAGGCTCAATATGAGTTTGAGGTCATCCTGAGACTACATAGTGAATTCTAAGTTAACCTGGGCTAGAGCAAGACCCTATCTCAAAAAGCAAAAAATAAAAATAAAAGAGAGAAAAAAACTTTCTGCAACTCACCAGAGATAGTGGAAAACTCATCCTGTGACTACATTTTCAAAAAATTAGGAAGCATAGCAATTATTTGGGTTTATCTGTAGAAATTGGTCATTAGTAGTTGCAACCTAGACTATTCTTCCATCTACCAAAGGTAAAAGCAAACAGCTGTGGACATAAAAATTACTAGAAGTATATTGTATCTATAATGAAATTTAGGACATTGTATAAGTATAATATATGAAGTAAGTCAATAATTGCCAAGAAAGATTACAACACATAATATACACTTCAACCTATGAAAACAAGATTAAATTATTCACTCTCAGTATGAGTGGAGTTGGCTCTCAAGGTATGTGTCACAGTTGAGAATGTTAAAATAAAATGGTTTTGGGAAAGGCAATGTTTGAATATTTAGATTTGGCAGGGTGATATATTTCCCAGGAAAAATGAGATTGAATTCAGTTGTGGATGGGTTTATATGCCAGACTCATATATATAATTCTATAACATTGTCTTAATATTTTCACTTCTTTCTTGAGTTAGTATATCCATAAATCAAAATATAAACTTAAAATCTATAACAACTAAAAAGTGATGAGCTTGTTTACTTGAAAATAATGGTTATTCATTATTGCTTCTTTTACCTGAGGGGAGATTTTGCAAAAGCATATTGATGAAGAAATTTTAAACAACTATTTTAACATAGTATAAGCCAGATGTGGTGGTACACCTCTAATCCCAGCACTTGGAATGCTGAGGTAAGGAGATCACTGAGAGTTCAGTGTTCAGGCTCAACTTGGGCCTATAGGGTGAGTTCCAGGTCAGCATAGACTAGATTAAGAAACTGTCTTTAAAAAAAAAAAAACACAGATGAATAAAGGATGACATCAAGTGTCTAGAGAAGGCTTTCTCACTATCCTGAGTTAATCATTCATATCTGTTGGAATCTTCCTTGAGATGATTCCTAAATATTATTCGGTAGACTTTGCTTCTATTTTGCAGGTTTGCTGTCCATAATGAATATAACTTTGTAGAATTGACAGTTAAAGTGCCCTGACCTGCCCTGTTCTTGAGAGGAACACATGACCCAAGACCAGTCAGGTTCCTTTATTTGAAGTCTAATACAATTGGTAAAATGACAGACTGAACTGCAAGGCAAACAACCTATCACAACTGCTTTCTGTTAGCAGTTTCTTGGAGCCTCTCTAGTTTCCTCTGCTCTGGATACTGATTCTTCACATTTTTCTTTTTATGGTGAGCTGCCTTATGAATATCCAAGAAATTCTTTTTTTTTTTTTCTTCAGCCTTTGTTAGCATTTCCATGACTTGCAACTAAAGGATATTTTGGTACTTTCCAATACCAATATGGATTTCATGATTTTAGTATGGCGTGTTACTATCAATCCTTCATGCATGAAGAGCCATTAATTGCCTTATAAACAAAATAACATATTTGTCACCTTAAATTACTAACACTTTCAAAGTAAAAGTGAGTATTATTAAGCATTACCCTTTGCAACAGATATAAAACAAGATGAGGCCATAGGCCTTATCACTATGTAATTGCATATGCTGTATAAATAATTTAAGATAATCTGCTCCAGTTTGACTTTTAGACTTCTGAGCATGCTACTTTCAGAATATCAGGATAGTTATTTGCCATCTGGGAATTTTCCTGGCAGATCTTTCAAGTCTTACAGTGATGCTTTAAAAATTGTTAATGAGGCTATTATTATAGACATGTGTGGTGGTTTGATTCAGGTGTACCCATAAACTTAGGTGTTCTGAATGCTAGGTTCTCAGCTGATGGAGATTTGGGAATTGACTTCTGGAGGCTTTGTGTTGTTTGGGGGTGAGCTTATGTGTGTTATAGCCAGTTTCCCCATGCACACTCTCCTGTTCCTGTTATCCACCTGATGTTGGCCAGGGAGTGCTGTCCACCCTCTGCTCATGTTCTTGTTTTCCCTGCCATCATGGAGCTTCCCCCTGCAGCCTGTAAGCCAAAATAAACCTCTTTTTTCCCACAAGCTGCTATTGATTGGATGATTTCTACCAGCAATGTGAACCTGACTGCAAAAGTAAAGTGGTACCAAGGAGTAGGATTGCTGCTAGACACCTGACTGTGTGGCTTTGGCCTTTTGGAGCTGATTTTCAAGAGCAATGTGGAAGGATTTGAAGGCTTGGCCTAAGAGACACCTTACAGTGCTACAAGTACAGCTTGATGGACTATTCTGGTCAGAGTTCAAAGACATGACTGCAGTAAGAACTATGGACTATGAGGGTATGGCTTATGACTATGACTTATAGTTTAAGACTATGGCTTATGAGGGTAAAAAGGTGCTTTGCTTGGACTGGGCTAGCAGTTTGTTTGAAAAACTTTCTATTATGCTCATGTTCTGAAAAGTTGCCCAGGGTTTCTTTGCACAGAAATTAACTGGTGTGAGCAGAGGGATATGGCCCAGAAAGAAAAAATCTTTGGGTGAACTGCTGCCCGTGCAGCTGCAATTGAAAGATTATACCCTTTGAGATTGGGCCAGTTGACCTGCACTGGGGCAACAGGAAGAATATATACTCTTTTGAAAGGGCTTGAATGCTGAAGGAGTGTCCTGTTCTTCAAAAGTCTGCATTGTTCCCCCCTGTCTACCTGGTATTGTGAGTATAAGAAATGCAGGAATTAGAGGGACATTTAGTTTGCAACACAGTCTTATGCTTTGAAAATATCCATGGATGCTGGGCGTGCTAGTGCACGCCTTTAATCCCAGCACTTGGGAGGCAGAGGTAGGAGGATCGCCATGAATTTGAGACCACCCTGAGACTACATAATGAATTCCAGGTCAGCCTGGGCTAAAGTGAGACCCTACCTCAAAAACAAAAAACAACAAAAAAAAAAAAAAAGGAAAAAGAAAGAAAATGTCCATGGGCAGTGTGAAGCAGGTTTGCTAGTTGCCTCCATGGAGACACCATGGGGCCATAAGGATGAACTATAGATTGCAATGTAGACCCAGTGGAGATGCTGTGACTATAAGATGGCTGCTTAAGCAAAGCTGCTGGCCTGAATAAAGTTTTCCAGGACTGTGAGTAGCCTAGCTGAAGGGGTGGAATTGGAACTCCAGTGATTTCTTGCTGATTAAGATTATCAGACTTAGAGACTTGTCACTGGCTAGAGTTATTGGACTTGGAGCTACAGAGCTTGATGTTTGCCCTATTTAAGTCATGTATTTCTTGGGTATTTCTTTGCTGTGCCCAATGCTGTCTTTTGCAATATGGACGTTTATTCTGTGCCATTAAGGGTTTGGGGTGGAATTTTTTCTTGGTATTATGGCTCAGTTAAAAGATCTTAGATTATGGGGATGTTTGGACATCATAGGGATTGATAAAAACTATGAGGCCTTTTAAAGTTGGATGAATGCATTACATCTTACATCATGAATGGTTATCAGTTTATGAGGGCCAGGGCAGAATGTGGTGGTTTGATTCAGGTGTCTCCCATAAACTTAGGTGTTCTGACTGCTAGTTTCCCAGATGATGGAGATTTGGGAATTAACACTTTCTGGAGACAGTGCATTGTTGGGGGTGGGCTTATGGGTGAATCAGGACAGCAGTAAATAAATAACAATATACCACAGGTGTTTTATCCTAACAATGAGAAAGTAACTACAATGCAATCTTTCCTTGTTTGTCCCCATTCCTTCTTTTTGAAATAAAAATGTTCACACCATGCCATTTTGTATCAGAAGTAAGTACTTTTTAAACCCTTCATTGACAATTTCCATACATATCCCTCTTCCTTTTTTCCCACTCTGCTTTCCATCTATCAGAAGTAAGTAACAAGTTTTGATTTTACAGTTTCACATGTCTTAATTCACGTGAAAATTTGGACTTATGAATAAAGTTGGCACTGAGTGACTTCTGGTCAGGTTTTTTTTTTTTTTTTTTTTTTTCCCAGAGATGAGAAAGTCACTAATTCACATGCAGCTATCATTTATTATCATCCTATAGCAAATGTACATTGTACATGCAATATTTAATTTCTCTCTCCTAAAAATAGCAAATAAATGATGAAGAAAAATGCAAAATGTTCAAATCCAACTCATCATCTGATTATTAAAATCAAGGAAAACATAATGATATTGGAGCAAGTGAAAACTTATAAATATGAGAAAATAATATGACCTGAAACTGTTATTAAATTATTTCTACCAAATGGTAAATGCTTAAATTCTGAATCTCCCTATAATTAGTAGAATGTAACATGTTATTTACAAAATAAAAAGCTTCCCACAGACTGTGATATTCTTTTTAATGAGTCAGTGAAAAGTTTCTTGAGTTTTTGTTTGCAAATATTACATTTTACAAACATGTCATGTCATTATCAAGGGTCTACATAAATCTAGTAAAACAATTTTTTATTTTCTCATTTTAAATTTGATGAAAACCATACAGTTTCATACTATCACAAATCATTAAATGTAACATTGATTTAAAAAAAAATGTTGGGCTGGAGAGATGGATTAGCAGTTAAGGTGCCTGTCTGTGAAGCCTAAGGACCCAAGTTCAATGCTCCAGGTCCCACATAAGCCAGATGCATATGGTGGTGCATGTGTCTGGAGTTTGTTTGCAGTGTTTAGAGGCCCTGGCATGCCCATTCTCACTCACTCTTTATCTCTCTCTTCCTCTCACTGTCTCTAATGAATAAATAAATAAATAAAAATAAAACAAATAAAAAACAATGTTAAGGATACAATGGTTGGTTATAGATTTCTTTCCATTTTATAGAACATATTATAACATTCAAATTTTCAGAAAAGACAATTAAAATGTGGAAGTTTATTCCTCTTTTGCTTAGTAAATAATTTTTTACTGATTTAGAGTGAGAAATATTCAGAAGAATATCCATTGCTATATCTTTCCCTAAGTATCTTTAGGCCATCTGGAGATATAAAACACTCAATAAAATACCTTCATAGAAAACAGCTAAAGGAAGAATGTGTGACAGGAGTCTATGAACATTATGCAGATAATAACATAAATACATTTTTCCATGATTATGGAAGGAATTTTTAAAATATTTTTTATTAACATTTTCCATGGTTATAAAAAAATATCCCATGGTAATACCCTCCCTCCCCCACCCACACTTTACCCTTTGAAATTCCATTCTCCATCATATTACCTCCCCATCTCAATCATTCTACTTACACATATACAATAACAACCTATTAAGTACCCTCCTCCCTTCCTTTCTCTTCCCTTTATATCTCCTTTTTAACTTACTGGCCTCTGCTACTAAGTATTTTCCTTCTCAAGCAGAAGCCCAATCATCTGTAGCTAGGATCCACATGTGAGGGAGAACATGTGGTGCTTTGCTTTCTGGGCCTGAGTTACCTCACTTAGTATAATCCTTTCCAGACCCATCCATTTTTCGGCAAATTTCGTAACTTTATTTTTCTTTACCGCTGAGTGGAACTCCATTGTATAAATGTGCCACATCTTCATTATCCACTCATCAGTTGAGGGACATCTAGGCTGGTTCCATTTCCCAGCTATTATAAATTGAGCAGCAATAAACATGGTTGAGCACATACTTCTAAGGAAATGAGATGATTCCTTCGGATATATGCCTAGGACCGCTATAGCTGGGTCATATGGTAGATCAATCTTTAGTTGTTTTAGGAACCTCCACACTGATTTCCACAATGGCTGGACCAGATTGCATTCCCACCTGCAGTGTAGAAGGGTTCCTCTTTTTTCACATCCCTGCCAGCATTTATGATCATTTGTTTTCATGATGGCAGCCAATCTGACAGGAGTGAGATGGAATTTCAATGTAGTTTTAATCTGCATTTCCCTGATGACTAGTGACATAGAACATTTTTTTAGATGCTTATATGTCATTCGTATTTCTTCCTTTGAGAATGCTCTATTTAGCTCCAAAGCCCATTTTTTGATTGGCTTGTTTGATTCCTTATTATTTAACTTTTTGAGTTCTTTGTATATCCTAGATATTAATCGTGTATCAGATATATAGCTGGTGAAGATTTTTTCCCATTCTGTAGGTTTCCTCTTTGCTCTTTTCACTGTGTCCTTTTCAGTGCAAAATCTTTGTAATTTCATGAGGTCCCAGTGATTAATCTGTGGTTTTATTGCCTGAGCAATTGGGGTTGTATTAAGAAAGTCTTTGCCAAGACCAATATGTTGAAGGGTTTCCCCTACATTTTTTTAGCATGCAGGCCACGAGATCAAACAAGAGGACACTGCTGATCCTGACAATATGGAGTCATCTACATCTTGCTTACAGTGACCTCTACTGGACCTATGTTCCTGACCCTCCTATATTACATCTGGTGACCGAAAAGGAGGGAGGAGATGGGAAGAACAGTGAGGCCGAATCATGGTGGCTGTGAGAGCCTGTGTCAGATAGAGCTGGTCCGAGGCCTTCATCTCCGTGGCCTGGTTGGGGAAAAGGAGGTCTAGCCACCTAAGAGGGCAATCAGAAGCCTTCCCGTTCGAGTCAGGGTACCGCAGGTAAGGTTCAGGAGTGACGAAAAGCACAAAGACCACTCTGAGGCAAAGATGGAAGTTTGTAATTGGGGGGGGGAAACATGAGCTGCCAGGACTGACTCTCAAGAGTGGAGCAGTCATTTTGGGGTTACAGATAGTGGGCTTTGTAGGCTCTTTAGTTGGGGGAAAGTGAGGAAGGGAAGGAATTTCTTTGTTGAGGTAGTAAATCTCTGGTTCTTTACATGAGCCATAGGGTGAGACCAGAAGTGACGCAGTGAGAGATAAGGTGGCAGTAAAACTAGACCTGGAGACTTGATAAGCAGGGGAGGGATAATGGCTGGTCAATATCTGGAGAGATATAAGTTAGGGATGTTCTAGAAGGGAAGCTACTGATGGGAATCTCTCGAAGGAATATTTTAACACAGACCAAAAATTATTTTGTATCAATTTAAAGATAAAGCTAAATCACTGAGAATTGTGTTAGAGAAAGTGTTGACCAAAAGAAGTAGAAATTATGAAAAGAAAACCAAAAGAAAAAATGTAGTATATTTTTTTCTTTTTTAATTTATTCTTTTTTTGTAGTCAGTGAAAACATTCAAGTTTGTACCATTGTTAGCCTCCTCCCTATCCTCCCTCCTCCACCAGGACCCCCCTTGTTGGGGTATATGGGTGGTGCATTGTGGGGTTAGACTTCAGTTTCAGGTAGGAAGAAATGTCTCTTTGTGTCATGACCCAACCTGTGGCTCTGACATTCTTTCTGCCCCCTCTTCTGCAAATTTCTCTAAGCCATGTTGGGTTCATATTAGGTCTGCTTCTGTGTTGAGATCTTGGGTGCCTGTGTGTCTCTGGATATCTGGTTTGGTAGGGGTTGATTGTTCTCTCTATCTCCTTCAGCATTGTTCTGGTTCCCAGTTCTCCAAGAAAACCACATTCTTGCACATCTCCCCAATTATTATTAGTTTCAGCTGGGGCCCTTTCAAAGTATGATGGGGTGGTTCTCTCCTTAGGATCTGCGTCAGTCTGAAAAAGAGAAGCAGATTCTCCAACGCAGTGTAAAGTTACCACCATGTAGATGTGTTAACCTTTTTTTTTTTTTTTTTTAGAGTAGTTTAGTGGAGAGAAAGTTCATTTTTGGATATGGTTCTGACTTGTTTCCAACTCCAGCTATGGGTTCTGTTCCACTAAGCAGATCAGCTAGCCAATATGAGAGCAGTTGGTTTCCCACCATGGCTATGTGCCACTACTGCACTTGTATGAGCATCATGTCAGGTTGTTTGCTGCTAAGTAAGTTAGACCATGCAATGCTTGGATAGATACTGGATTTTATCCTCCAGTCACTCATGTAGCACCTTCTGGCACTAGACATACTAACTGTCTGGCGAATGACTCTCTTCCAGCTTCCAGCCATGTCACTCCATGCTATATACCAACAGTGTATGGTGTCTTCAGCAGTAGGGTCTTACTACTAACCTATGGTAGGTCCTCAAGTGCTCTGATATAAATCTGTCTTCTTTTGGGAAACCTTGTAGGCCTCTGTGATTCTCCAGGACCCACCTTAGCCAGATGCACAAAGGGGCACATGCATCTGGAGTTGGTTTGCAGTGGCTGGAAGCCCTGGTGCACCCATTCTCTCTCTCTTTCTCTCTCTGTCTGTCGCTCACAAATAAATAAATAAATAAATAAATAAATAAATAAATAAATAAAAATAAAACAAACAACAAAAAGAGCAGAGCCTCAGGAAGGCAACAGCACTTTATAAAAAAAATAAGCTCATTGTGGATGATTACTGCCTGCTGGTACCAGGAGTTACAGATCAGTGGCCCAGAAGATAAGGAAGAACAGGATAAGTGATATAAAAGAGAGAGGGAAATGAGAGAGAAGAGGTAGAGAGACCGAGAGAGAGAGCATATATATCACTAGGCTTTTGATATTTAAGCTATGGTCAAGATCCTCTATCTACAAATAACAGATGGTTAACTGTTACCAAGCTCTCATCTGTTAAATAAAAATCTAAAAATAAATAGCCATTTCCATGTCTAAATGGTATATATAATGATGAACTTGGTACCAAAAGAACTGATGTTTTTAAAATCTATTTTTATATTTGCTTTTACTATTCTGTAACAGCATTACTGTCATGTAATTATTCATCATTATTTCATAATACTTTGATATTTAATATTTATTTAACATACATATTTTGCCTGTCTTCATTTTAATCTACTAATAACATTAATACTAAAGAAATGCTCCTAATATAGTGTGGTACTAAGGTAGTTTCATAGTGGGGAAAAAAATACTATCAAGTGTTAGGTGATATAGATCCTGTTTCTGATACTGACACATGCTATTAAGCAAGTGGCAATCTTTTGATTTTCATTTTCTTCACTTAAAAATGAAGATGCTAAGGAAGTGATGTTATTTATGAGAGCACCTGCCTAGTATGAACATGGACCTAGGTTCAATCACCACTACTGTTTAAAAATATAAACCAAAGTAACCACTTGCATAATCACATCCCAGATTTTTCTGAAAACTAGAATAGCCATATAATAGATGGCACTTTGTAAATTACGAAATATGCAACAATGTGCTTATTATCTTTGTTATGCCTACTGTTACATGTAAGTTGGAGATCAAAAGTCTAAAACCAGAGAGTTAGAAGGCGTATATGCATAACACAATCTAAGAATTTAAGAGTTACTCTTTAAATAAAATGAATTCTAAGATAGTTAAATTTATTTTGGCCAAGTAAACTCTGAAATTAATACCACACAGCTTGGTTTTGCAAATGGTATGAATGTGAGATAACAAAGAGAACAAAGTTTTGATAAAGAGGCAGGATTCATATTATGAAAGGTGTGTGTCTTTGTAAGACATTTTTCTTGTACTAAGAAGAGACAGTGCTGCTGCATGTTTTGCAACAGACTGTACAGGATATGAAACTTTAGAAGATCAATTGAGCTACTGTGTAACAATAGATAAGTGAAAACTAAAGATAAGAAAGCCAAATGTTACATGGTAAGTAGTAGATACAGAATGCCTTCATTCAAAATATAAATCATGCTTTTCATAATTTAATTTAAACTTAAAAGAACATATTTCAGTGCATTTATTTAATTTCAGTAGAGTAGGTAAATGTGAATTTGTTTGTATTTTAGCTTTATTTTAGCAAATAACTTAAGCACAAGGAGGGAAGGGGAGGGGAAGAGAGAAAAGGAAGGGAGGGAATAGGAGGGGAGGAGAGGGGAAGGTTTGGCACATCAAATATACCTTTCAAAGGCACAGCCCCAATGATCCACTTCCTCAAACCAACCTCTAACTCCTAGTTTCCATAACTTCTCAGTAATCAAAATTTATATCAATCAACTTATTACTCATTGATTAAGTCAGAGTCCTCATGATTCAATCGCTTCCAAAAGCCTGCAACAGCTGGCAATCTATTTTTAACACAAGAGCCTTGAGCAGACATTTCAGATACAAACCATAACAGTTATAGTACCAGGACCGAATTTAGACAGGATTGTCAAGTAACTTTGCCTCCCCAGTGCTTCACCTACTGGTTCTCTCTGTTCTTTGCTAATTCCTTAGTGCTGAGAAGAAGGAATGTTCTTAGAAGCACACTGTGGTAGGAAGGGGGAAAAAAGTCAGTCACATAAAAGAAAAAGACAAGTGTACATCTTAGATTCCTAGTAACCTAATGTCTGCTGTTGCCAGGAAATCTTTTTTCTTCTTGTACAAATGACCCAAAGTGGAATTTCTTAATTCTGCTCTTAAAATTCTATTGTCCCATTCAGAGGAACTAAGTAAGTCTTCAACAGACTAGTGATGATAGGCACTGTACTACCATTTTAATGTCTCATTTCTATGAATAGTATCATGGACAAATCAGTGGAGAGTATATCAAATGAGTTATTTGTTGAAGTGGGATAAAAACGCCCAACTTACAGGAAGAAAACTAAATGCATCTCTGAGGTTTGTCTGGTTCTATAATTTATTATGTATTTATAATAATTTATTAGTAGTAGTATGAGAAAGGATAAAATAAACTAACAATATTTGTTATAACAGAAGAGCAGCATTTTTTTCACAGAAATTAATGTGTCAATTTCAAAACTTCATAATTCCATTTCTGTTTCTACTTCAAGGAAATGTACAATATAAACTCTAAAAATGGTAAAATCTGCAGAGATTTCTTGAAATCATAATATGCACATGGTTATCCAAGCTATCTCATTTGTTGTTAATGGTGATGGTGGTGGTATTGTGGTTGTTTAACTGAATTGACACTTCTTGATTTGAGTTAATTTATTCTTCACTGTTGTATGGAAACATTTTTAAATTTGTTTTTATTAGATATGGACATACTTAGTATGTAAACAACACATGTTGATACTATCCTTTCCCTCATCCCTACCCCCCTTCTGAAGAAGCCCTCCTCCTTGGGGATGCAGGTCAACTCCATGTGGATTGTGGGTCATACACTATGGGTTGGGGGTGGCAGGGGGGAGAGGCAATGTCTCTATGCATAATGTCTCAACTTGTGGCTCTAACAATCTTTCCGCCCCATCTTCCGTAAAATTCCCTGAGCCATTCTGGGTGCATTTTAAGTCTACCTCAGTGATGATCTCTTAGGAGCTTTGGTAGGTGTTGAGTGTCTTCAGAGACTTATCTCCTTCACCCTTGTGCTGATAAAAGGTTCACCGAGAAAGCAGCATTCTTGCTCATTTTGCTGTGGTTTCAGCTGGGGCTGGGGTGGAGTGACCTGGGTCGTTTATCACCTAAGGTGTTCCTCCCATTCTATGCCTCTGTGCCTGCCCACACAGCATCCAGCACAGGGAACAAAACTATCTTATTTTAACAAATGTTTATAAGGAACATCTTTTTTTATTCTGATGGAAACAGTCAAAATCAGTTGCTGAAAACCTAAAAGTGAAAAATGTGCATAACTGCTCATAGAACACAAAAATTAACAGAATAATTATGTAAACTAAATACTAAAAAAGTGGAAATAATCATTGTTTTCATCATCTTCAGCTGAGATCACTGAGGTATGTGTAAGAGTCAGAACTACTAAGTGTGGGAAATTTTACCACACTTGAAGGTATCAACTTGTTCTGCCATGGTTTTATATTTTCTGACAGCAAACATCAGATTCCTGAGTCACAAACAAAGGACACTATTACTCATTGTAGCAGCTGATAATAGAGAATCAATATTTTGTCCTAAGCTTTACTTCCCATAGCAGATTTGAAGAAGGGTAGATGTTTCCCATGCATGCAGTGGGTTATTTTTATGAGCATATTGGTGTTGTTCATTGTTGTTGTTACTAATGCTTATTAATTATGTAAAATAATGGGTGTCAATGTACCATTTTAATACATGCATATAATATCCTGTGATTATATTCATTGATATTATCTACTTTTTTGACAAGAGAGGGGAGGCGCATGTTTTTACTTTTAAAGAATATGGATTAAGACATGAAATTCTATTTTCCCCTTGTCTCCATGAAGTTCTCTACTTCATTCCTCTCTGAGACTTTCTTCTTAATTGTAAGGGGGCATGCGATATAGGTATTTTAACTTCTATAGCTGGCTGCTTCAAGCTTGTGGGTATTGACTCCACTTATGCTTGTAGGTTCTGGAAACAATGGGGACAAGATTGAAGGAATAGGATTTTGATTTAGATGAATTGAAAAACACTGGTGAACATCAGTTTGACCTGGAACTTGTGCTGCCAATGTCTATACCAATGAAGAAGATGTCTCCCCTCCCCCAGCTCTGATTAACTTGAACAGGAATCACAAACGTAGGTGACAGATGCTTTACAAAGGAAAGTAAATTTGATTGGCCTTTTCCCTATAAAGAAAGATTATATTCACTCATATACGGCAATAAACAAACTGTCACCCCAAAGGGAGGCACTATTTCTATCTTTCACTGTTATTCCCTATACAAGCATCTTTGACAAGAGAGCCTACAACAAAGGCCATCAAGATATAGAGAAATTTACCCTGTATTAAATGCCTAATATAAATGTAGAAAAATAAAACTATATGATAATTAACGATCTACATTTAGATACCTGACACAGTTGAAAATTTGGACAGTAGTAAAATAAAAATATAAAGCAAACTAGATTATTATTTTAAAAACAACAACTGTTTCTGTATAGTCCACTGTTATAGTTCACCATAGTATCAGCTGCCATATGCTCCTATAATACTTCCTTCTTCTGATTTCTAGAAGTATAATGTTTTGGCTTTTATCTTACTTTACTGGGAGCTCGTCTGCTGGCTATTATGCCAAACTTTCTCATAAGATGAAGCCATATATTTTAGCCCGTCCTCAGATAATGTTTTTAGTTGTCTTCCACACTTGACTTTTCTCTAGGTTATCTCATTCACTCCTACACATTAAAACCTAATGCACATTATACCTACCCAGATTATATCTCTAGCTGAGAACCCTTTCAGATTTATGGGCTCTTGTATCTAATTCTCTATTCATATTTTTACTAGAATACATTCAGAATGTGAAACTCATTATGTCTGAAATAGAATCCTTGGTTTTGATTAGCCCAACAAGATCAGTTTCTCCTTAAAAGGGGATTTCAGTTAATGACACAAATTACTCAGTAACTCAGCCCACAAACCCAAAAGTTATATATGATTTCTCTTTTATGCATACAGGACACACAAGCCATTTACAGGTCATGTCATCATTACCCCAGCATTTATCTGGCACCTCCTCTGCCTTTTGAACATAGTACCTGTGTCCTCACCAGAAACTTTTTTTTTTTCATTTCACCAGAGTAGCTTCTAAATTCTTTTATCCTCACAAACCAAATACAGCAACACATCAAAAGCATTACCCAACTGGACCAAGTGGGATTCGTCCCAGGAACACAAGGGTGGTTCAACATATGGAAATCTGTCAATGTAATACACCACATAAACAAGCTTAAACATAAAAACCACATGATAATTTCAATAGATGCAGAAAAGGCCTTTGACAAGATACAACATCACTTCATGATCAAAACATTGGAGAGAATTGGCATAGTTGGTATATATCTTAACATAATAAAGGCAATATACAAAGCTCTGAAGGCCCAAATAATACTTAATGGAGAGAGACTGGAGGAATTCCCATTAAGATCAGGAAAAAGACAGGGTTGTCCTCTCTCACCTCTGCTTTTCAATGGAAGTCCTAGCTCAAGCAATAAGACAGGAGAAGGAAATAAAAGGGATACAATTTGGAAACGAAAAAGTTAAGTTAGCTCTAATCGCTGATGACATGATTGTATATGTAAGAGACCCGAGAGACTCCATCCCAAAATTCCTGAAGCTGATTAACTCCTATAGCAAAGTAGCAGGATACAAAAATCAATGCACAAAAATCAGTAACATTTTTATATGCAAATGACAAGGATACAGAGAAAGAAATAAGGGATAGAGTCCCATTTTCAATAGCAGAAAAATAAAAATAAAAATAAAATACCTTGGAATAACATTAACCAAGGAAGTGGAAGATCTATACAACGAAATCATAAAAACACTCAAAAAAGAAATTAAGGAGGACTTGAGGAAATGGAAAGACCTCCCATGCTCCTGTATAGGCAGAATTAACATTGTGAAGATGACAATCCTACCAAAGGCAATATATAGATTTAATGCAATTCCAATTAAAATCCCTACAGTGTTCTTCACAGACATAGAAAAAAATGATCTCAAATTTTATATGGAAAGGCAGAAGGCCTCGCATATCCAAACATATCCTCAGCAAAAGAAATACCTCTGGTGGCATCATCATAACTGATCTAAAGCTATATTACAAAGCCATAGTAATAAAGACAGCATGGTACTGGCATAAAAACAGGAGTATAGACCAATGGAATAGACTTGAGGACCCGGACTTTGGGTTAAGCAACTATAGCTACTTGATATTTGACAAAGGCCCGAACAATATAGGCTGGAAAAAAATACAGCATCTTCAACAAATGGTGCTGGACAAACTGGATAACCACATGCAGGAAACTGACACTTTATCCACACATTTCACCATGCACTACACTCAAATCCAAATGGATCAAAGACCTTAATATAAGACCAGAAACTCAAATATTACTGGAAGAAAATTGAGGAAGTACTTTCCATGATATAGGAATGGAAAAAGACTTCCTGAACAAAACCCCAGTAGCTCACGATCTTAAGCAGTCACTCAACCAATGGGATCTCATGAAGCAGAAGAGTTTCTTTACAGACAAGCATACAATAAGCAAAGCCAATAGATTACCCACAGAATGAATCTAACTCTTAACAAGAATGTTCCCTTCATTCCCTCCTTACTAATAATAATGACTCTTGAGTCTTCTTTTGGTACTTTGGAGTCTTGGAGCTCTAGGGCAAAATATTGGTTAAAGATTGTAAAAAAAAAAAAATGACAGAAAAGAGAGGATTTTTTCAAATGATAAGATAATTGAGCTCTTGAATTAAACATATGGAAACTCTCCTAGTACCTACTTTCACAATTTTGGAATAATAAATGTCCTTTTTGAACAAAATTTTAGTTTTTTTTTCTTCCAGTAACTTAAGACAGGAAATTTCTTCACTGCTATATTCAATATCTGTGTTGTATTTTCCCTGGCCCTTTCTTCAATGAGGCTAGAGACATCAGCTATGCTGTGGATCATTGTAAATGCAGTGGCCAGAACAGTGCATCTGCCTCAGTAGATATTCACTCAACATTTTTAATTAACTAATAAATGTGTTGGACAAAATTGGAAGTAAAATTATCTAAGAGTATTTTATAAGAAAATGATTAGTTTCACACAACCTAACATATATAGTAGCTATAACAATCTTTTAAATGAGCTGATAGTACATTAAAAGCAATTTAAAATTTTTTCACATACCTTCACACATGTAATAGCCTGCCAATCCTTTGAAATATGCCTTTCTCTTTCATCTTTCTATACTGTGTAAACTTCCCCTAATCAATGTTTTTTTTTTTTTTTATTCATGTGGAATTGGAGTTATTTTGAGGAAAGAAGTAACTGTTCAACTTTCAAAAAAAAAAAAGCAGCACCTTTTTTTTATTTATTTTTTTTTAGTGTATTACAAGACAGTTGTCTAAACTCCAGGTGATTTTGAAAAGAAAAAAAATGCTTAACTGTTTAAACCTTCATTGGCATACTAAGGTCTCAGCTTTCCTGCCTTCTCAAGTCTGTGTCAAGATAGAGAAACACCAAGAAGTGAGTCTTTCAACTAGTGAATGGAAATGAATTAGTTTTTGGAGTAGGGAGTAGAAAGCCTGAAAAGATAGTGAGAGGGAAATGTCTCCTGAATGGTTCTGCCAGATCAGAAGAAATGAGTTGTATGGATCAGGACCCTCTGAGCAATGCAACAGTAGCAGGAAGAGTAAAAATACACCAGGAATACCTAGAATAAAGAACTTAGGCAGTATCAGTGGATGCCATAGAGGGCTGTCCCTAGTCCATGCAAACTTCATGAAAGGAACGTAAACACATGGAAGGATCCAGGGAATCTGAGACAGACTCTATGTGTTGGTCACAAGTACTTAGCTCTAGTCCAAATCTCAGTGTTAAGTCTAACAATCATACTTAATGTTCCACTTAATATTTCCTCTTTAATAACAAATTACTAACTGAAAATTGACATATTTCTCTCAAATAAGCACACCGACAACAGAAAATTTTCTCTATTACTTACTTCAAACCCTTTCTTGCTCCTTTTTCTATCTTAAAAAAGAGACTTGGAATAGAAGGAACATATCTCAATATAATAAAAGCTATTTATGACAAACCTACAGCCAACATATTACTAAATGGGGAAAAACTGGAAGCTTTTCCACTAAAATCAGGAACAAGACAAGGGTGTCCACTGTCCCCACTTTTATTTAATATAGTTCTGGAAGTCTTAGCCATAGCAATAAGGCAAGAGACACACATAAAAGGGATACAAATTGGAAAGGAAGAGATAAAGTTATCATTATTTGCAGATGACATGATTCTATTCATAAAGGACCCTATAAACTCTACTAGCAAACTGTTAGAGCTGATCAAATCCTACAGCCATGTAGCAGGATACAAAATAAATACACAGAAATCAGTAGCCTTCATATATGCTAACAACAAACACACAGAGGATGAAATCAGAAAATCACTCCCATTCACAATTGCATCAAAAAAAATAAAGTACCTTGGAATAAACCTAACCAAGGAAGGAAAGAATCTCTACAATGAGAACTTTAAAACACCCAAGCGAGAAATAGCAGAAGACACTAGAAAGTGGAAAAACACCCTCTGTTCCTGGATTGGAAGAATCAATATTGTGAAAATGGCAATCTTACCAAAAGCAATCTACACATTTAATGCAAATCCCTATCAAAATTCCAAAAGCATTCTTCATGGAAATAGAAAAAAACAATCCAAAAATTCACTTGGTATAACAAAAAACCTCGAATATCTAAAATATTACTGAGCAACAAAAATAAGGCTGGTGGTATCACCATACCTGATTTTAACCTATACTACAGAGATTTAGTAACAAAAACAGTGTGGTACTGGCACAAAAATAGACATGTAGATCAGTGGAACAGAATAGAGGACCCAGATGTAAGCCCAAGTAGCTATAGCCACCTGATATTTGATAAAAATGCCAAAAATACTCATTGGAGAAAAGACAGCCTCTTCAGCAAATGGTGTTGGGAAAACTGGATATATATCTGCAGAAGGATGAAAATAGATTCTTCTCTTTCACCATGCACAAGAATTAAGTACAAATGGATTAAAGACCTGAAACTCTGAAACTGCTAGAGGAAAAAGTAGGGGAAACCCTTCAACATGTTGGTCTTGGCAAAGACTTTCTTAATACAACCCCAATTGATCAGGCAATAAAACCACAGATTAATCACTGGGACCTCATGAAATTACAAAGATTTTGCACTGCAAGGGACACAGTGAAAAAAGCAAAGAGGCAACCTACAGAATGGGAAAAAATCTTCACCAGCGATATATCTGATAGAGGATTAATATCTAGGATATACAAAGAACTCAAAAAGTTAAATAATAAGGAATCAAACAAGCCAATCAAAAAATGGGCTATGGAGCTAAATAGAGAGTTCTCAAAGGAAGAAATAAGAATGGTATATAAGCATCTAAAAAATGTTCTACGTCACTAGCCATCAGGGAAATGCAGATTAAAACTACATTGAGATACCATCTCACTCCTGTCAGATTGGCCACCATCATGAAAACAAATGATCATAAATGTTGGCGGGGATGTGGAAAAACAGGAACCCTTCTACACTGCTGGTGGGAATGCAATCTGGTCCAGCCATTGTGGAAATCAGTGTGGAGGTTCCTAAAACAGCTAAAGATTGATCTACCATATGACCCAGCTATAGCACTCCTAGGCATATATCCAAAGGACTCATCTCATCTCCTTAGAAATACGTGCTCAACCATGTTTATTGCTGCTCAATTTATAATAGCTGGGAAATGGAACCAGCCTAAACGTCTCTCAACTGATGAGTGGATAATGATGATGTGGCACGTTTATACAATGGAGTTCTAATCAGCAGTAAAGAAAACTGAAGTTATGAAATTTGCAGAAAAATGGATGGACCTGGAAAGTATACTAAGTGAGGTAACCCAGGCCCAGAAAGCCAAGCGCCACATGTTCTCTCTCATATGTGGATACTAGCTACAGATGACTGGGCTTCTGCTTGAGAAGGAAAATACTTAGTAGCAGAGGCCAGTAAGTCAAAAAGGAGACATAAAGGGAAGAGAAAGGAAGGGAGGAGGGTACTTAATAGGTTGATATTGTATATATGTAATTACAATGATTGTGATGGGGAGGTAATATGATGGTGAATGGAATTTCAAAGGGGAAAGTGTGGGGGGTGGGGAGGGAGGGAATTACCATGGGATTTTTTTAATAATCATGGAAAATGCTAATAAAAACTTAAAAAAAAAGAACTCACCTTACTTAGTTAATTTCAGCCAATAGGATATCTCTAAATTTAAAATACACTCAGAATTGGGTTGTTCTCCCTCTACCAATCTCCACTACTACTGCTATAACCACATAATCGTTTGCTTGGACAATTGTACAGCCTCTTAACTGGTCTCTCCAGTTCCACATTAAGTCCATTTTACACATCCACATAGACATGCACACATGGTATTGTGCATTTAGGATAAATATTCCATCATGCCTCTGCTGCCTCAAGCCATCAATAACTTCACAATGCAGTCATAATATCCAGGCCTCCTGATATGGTTTCCAAGAACATCTCTGATGTGCTCACCATTTATACTGCATTGCTCACTCTTCTACACTCCCACTGGCTTCCTGATTATTCCTCTATCCAAACATGCACAGCAGCACAAAGGCCCCCATGGAGTAGCCATTTGCTCCTCATAGACTTTACATCTACAAACTGTTTTCTAACTGAGCCACCTCCCCAGCCCCATTACACAAGATTTTAAATAAAGTAAAGTACCCTGATAATAAATTTTATATATGATAAAATGATTATTTAATGTATGTTTGTATAAAGTTTATTATTGAAAGTATTTTTCTGTTCTTTTTTTCAGTTCCTTTGTGGTCATGGTGCTAGGGATTGAACATAAGGTCTTTTATACTCCAGGCAAGTACTTTTCACTGAACTTCATCCATTCCCAGGTCTCTGTTAACTCTTTCCTTGCCATTAGAAAATTTGACATTTATTGCTATTATTATAAAATATTATAATTAATATTATAAAATATACAAAATATAAAAAATATACATTAAATTAACAAATCAATAAGTAATAAGTAATCATTGGAAAAATAGCAAGGAATGCAGACATTTTAATAGGTTGTATGTCTTCTTAACCCATCAAAGTGATTTTGTAATTACAAAATGCTCTCTTTCTGAGTGCATATAAAGACAAAGAAATAAGTGGGTAGGAGTAGAAGGTGGGACTAGCCTGAAATGATGGTAAAGTTCTGGCTCTAAAGATAAACTTATATATATATTCTGACTCTGTTTTAATAATTTTTAAAATTTTTCATTTGAATCTGTGTTTGGGGGGCAACTCTGAATGTGCCTGTTATAGGCAGATGCTTCTGTTCTCTAAGACTAGAGACATAGGAATCAGTAGGTGGTGGTGCAGATGGCAAAGAGAGGGTGGGGTGACATTTCAAACTGTAGGTGGGACTAATGCAAATTTGGCAGCCCAAATGGAATTTCTGTGGGCCTAACAATGTTAAGAAGACTTGCTTCCCAAGCAATCTTCATCTACCCACCTCCATCATAGATAAGTATGTATATACATATATAGATTATACTCAGAGTATCTATAGTATATAGTATATGTGTGCATGTGTGTGTGCTCATACACACACATATAGAGACAGAGACTTTAAATCTATCCATTGTAAATCTTCTATATTGTAATTACCAAAGATCAGGAATCCCTGTCACAATACTGTTTATGGGAACAAGCAAGATACTTTTAACATAGGCAACCACAAAAATTTCTGTCAAAAGTGATCTAAGTATAATGAAATTAATTTGTGTTCTTTATACACTTAGTTATTGGAAATATGTAGAAAGCATATGCAATAATTTAAAAAGAAGGTTTAATGTGATTTCTCTATATACATTGTCAATAGAATTGCATAGCAATTGCCAAGCATAGTGATACATGCCTGTGATCCCGAACCTTGGGTGGCGGAGCCAGGAAGATTGCTGACAGCTTTAAGGCAACCTAGGCTACAGAAACCCTGTCTCAAAAAATATAAATGAATAGTAGCTGGAGACATGTTCAGCAATTAAAATTTCTTATTCACAATGCTTTCTCACCCAGTATTCCATTCGCCAGCAACCACATAAAGCCAGGTGCAAAGTGGCACATATGTCTGTGATCCCAACACACCAATGGTAATGGGAGGCCATACAGGAAAACCTGTAGAAAACAGCAATGTTTGTCATGATGTCATATTACTCTTAGTAATGGATGATGATGGTGATAGTGATGATAGTGACAATACAGCTTCTACGGCTTATGAAGTAGTTCTTCTTTTCCAGAACATGGTCCCAGTTTGATGTTTATTAGCTCATTCAAACATTACTGGAACTCCATGAGATATGATCCATTACTCTTTCCAGTGTTTACACTACTAACCTGAAGCAAGTAAAATCCAAGTACACTTGAAAAGGTTACACATTTGATAAATAGCTCAGTAGGGATATGAATCTCATTCTAGACAGGCTAACTTCTTCACTCATGTTATCTACAGTGTGAAGGAATCATGATTCCTGGACAATGGGTGATGTTTCTGGACCTATCTGGGAAAGTCTCCATGAGCCTCCTTTACTTTTTCTAAAAAAAAAAAAAAAAAAAAAGCAAGGTTATTTACAGGGAGTTTACTATGTTTCAGGAAAATCAGCCAATCTGATTTAGCACCAATAAGATTATAAAAGTCTACTGTAGGCTTATTTTCACCTGGTAAGAGTAGTTTTCTACTTTTCCTCAAGACTTTGGTCCTTTGTGGATACTAAGTTTGAGGTCAGTAGCAGAGGTATTAGGTCCCTTGTTAAAAATTCATTTTCATAATCACTGGATTTCATTTTCTTCCTAAATAATGTCTTATGATGGATAGGATTTTCCATGCATCTAATAGTATTTCATCAAATAATAAATTTGGAAGCTATTATCTTCTGTTATTTTTACCTCATTCTTAACTGAAAAATTATTGTTATGAAGTTTAGCTATTTGAATCCAGAAACAATTTTAAACAAGGAAATAAAAATTATAAAATTCTAATTATTGTTTCTATAATGTCCCTATATATCATAACTTTTGTTTCTTATATCATTGTGATGATACTGTCCAATAGAATTACATGCGGTTATTAATATTTTACCATTTTAGTTAATAGAAGTAAGTCAAAAGAAGACAAAATTACAGATGACAACTCATCAAGTTGGAAGAAATGAATAGAAAATCACTGAAACTGAGTCACCTTTCTGGAGCTATCCTGCCTTTGATTCCCATCTCCAGGGACAGCACTGACTGCAACTTTCCCTGCCCAACTCTTTGTGGAATCTAAAAGTTCTTTGACCTCAGTCTTTACTGAGAAGTATGTATCACAATGTGAAAAGCATCAGTTTTTAGAGAGACAGACTGAAGTGGCAACATAAGACTTTAGCAAGTAATGGCAGTTTTCTTTCTTTTAAACTTTTTTTGTTTGTTTGTTTTTTGAAGTAGGGTTTTACTCCAGCCCAGGCTGACCTGAAACTCATTATGTAGTCTCAGGGTGCCCTCAAACTCAAGACGACCCTCCTACCTTTGCCTCCCTTAGGGCTAGGACTAAAGGCATGCACCACCATGCCTGGCTAAGGCAGTTTACTTTCAATTGCCATTGGGTATCTACTCTTTATTAAGTTTGTCAATGTTTTGCTCTCAATAGAAGAGGTAAATTTTGCTTCAATGTATCACTTGAATAAGGGAAACAAGACTGCCTTAGAAGATTATTGTGACAATCACATGAGGTAAAATATTGAAAAAAATGCATTGCCAAGCTTGATACTAATGAGTGCTTAACAATTATCAGTTTCCTTGACTGCCATAATCTTATTTGATTCTTTTTGCCTCCATTATAACTATAGGAGGTGGCAACATCTTTAAAATTATATAGCTAAAAATAAAACAGCAAACAATTTTTTTCCATAAGTCTAATATTGAATTCCTAAGGTACTCAATCAGCAAATTTCAGTTACTGACAGAATTGATCACTAATCATTGGATCAGTCCTTAATTCTAGGATCACAGCAGCCTCTCATTAAATGCATTTTTGCAAGATGTCATTCAACATATAGAAAACTCAGGTCAAAATTGCATTGCTGGCTCTTCTCTAAACTTGAGCTCTGTTTATGCCCAGTATTCATTCATATTGTCCTAATACCCCTTGCTCAGACTTATGATAACCAGATTCTTATTTTCTCTTTCTTCTCTAACCCTTAGTCCATTCACTCCTGGACAAGAAAAATAAGCTGCTGAGGAAGGAACCAAAGGCTTTGCACATGCTAAGGAACTCTTTACCTGTAATCCACTTTCAAGCTTTCTTAGCATATACAAAGCCTGAGTACTCCAGTGGCATCTGTTGCCTGGGCAAAGGCAAAGCCCATACTCCTCAACATTTTCTGGGGAATATTACTTCTCTTTCCTATACTCCATGTTCTGGCCCTTTTACCTCACTTTGATTTAACAGATATTGAAACCTTTAAGTACTTATATGATTTTTTTTGTTGTTCTCAAAATAAATTCTAGATTTTTTCCAAGTTGTTTTATTATTATACATGGAAAAATGTGTTTCAAGCTTCACATGATTTACCATGCATGATAATATTTACTTTTCACCATTCTCTTCATCTGGCTTTTCTTCCATGTATCTTCTGAGAAGGAAAAACTAACTCATTAATCAATGTTATATCTTGCTTTAAAATGTCTTCATAATACTCTGTTCATATTGTGATCATTAATCTTGATTGTCAACTTGATGGGATTTACAATCAACCATGGAAAATAATCTCGGGGTCTGTCTGTGAGAGTTTCTAGATTAGATTCATTGAAGTGGGAAGACCCATCCTAACTATGGCTGGTATCATTCCATGAACTAGTATCCTGAAGTGAATGAAATGTAGAAAGCTAACTGAACATCAAAATTCATCTCTCTCTCTCTCTCTCTCTCTCTCTCTCTCTCTCTCTATTTTCTTATTATGGACTTAATGTGACTAGCAGTTTTATATTCCTGCTATCATGCCTTCTCTCCATGGTAAACTGCATCTCCTCAAACTGTATACTAAAATAAACCCTTTCCTTCTTAATTTGCTTCTGGCAGGTATTTTGTCACAGAAAGAAAGGTAACCAATGCACTTTTCATTTAGAGCACTATTCTATTTCTCTGTTGTTAATTAATGCTATTTTCTGACTAAAATATATAATCTGAGAGGCTAAGGATTAGTGTATTATATTGTTTTACTGCACTGTATTGTACTACAGTGTATTGCATTTTATTGTTGTACTGTATTGTGGTGTTGCACTGGATTGTACTATACTGTACTACATTGTTGTATTGTATTGTATTACATCACATTGCATTGCGTAATGTGTGTATTGCAGTCAGGTTTGCAGTCAGGCTCACATTGCTGTTAGAAATAACCCAACCAAGAGCAGCTTGTGGCTCACAGACCCCAGGGGAAGCTCCACAATGGTAGGGGAAAACAGTGGCATGAGCAGAGGGTGTACATCACTCCCTGGCCCACATAAGGTGGACAACAGGAAGAAGAGAGTGTGCCAAGTACTGGCAAAGGCAAACAGGCCATAATACCCATAAGCCCACCCCCCAAAATACACTGCCTCCAGGAGGTGTTAATTCCTAAATCTCCATCAACTTGGAACCTAGCATTCAGAACAGGTAGGTTTATGGGGGACACCTGAATGAAACCACCACAGTGTGTTCATTCCCTTTTACAGATCAGGGCAGATGAAGATGAACACTAAGATGTGTTCCTGACACTCATCTTAGTCACCTAAACAAGCACTCAGTTTTGTAGGTAACCAAAGATTTTGTACTCAATATTTCACTTCCCAGGATGTGGCATCATCCTTGAAAGCAGGATTTTGTATCAAGGCTGATACAAACACCCAGAGAATGAAGTCATTATAACTAAGAAGCATTTAGAAATCTTCTTCTCCATATATAAATATGTATTCATAGCAAAAGCAGCTGACTGTGCAATAATATGTGTGGTTCTCCTCCCATAGCATAATATAGACTTTGACAATTCCATGTACCATAAGATTTGTTCTATTGAAATGTGACCAGAAATTTTTGCTTTTATTTATTTTTAATATTTTATTTATTTGATAGGGAGAGACAGGAGAGAATGGTCAAGCCAGGTACTCCTGCTGCTGCAAACAAATTCCCGACCCATGCATGACTTTACACATCTGGCTTTATGTGGATATTGGGGACTCCAACCATGGCTACAGGCTTTGCATGCAAGTATCTTTAGCTGCTGAGCCATCTCTCCAGCCCAGATCTTATACAGAATCATTTTAAAGATGTTTTCTTTCTATCCTCTTCTGCAGATCATTCTGAGGTGTGGAAGCTGAGGCCACATGGACTGATAGAACTGGTTTTCCAAATAACATCTGGATGACTCTCCAGATTGCACTGTTAATAAAATGAAAAGTAAATATTAATTTTGATAAGCCACTAAAACATGCAGACTTATTTGTTACAACTACTAACATTGTCAAATGAATACAGAAATTGTTTCTTTGAACTGGGTGATACAGGGACAAATTTCTAACATGATAGGGGTTGGTTCAATGATCATAACATAACCAAAAAAATGATGTACTAGAATACAAAGATAGACACCCTTGTAGTCATAAGATTTGATTAAATTGTCACCAGGAAAACTTAACAAACTTTATGCCTAACAAACGTCTAACTAACTACCTGAAGAAAGGTACAGAACAAGATCCACAGTGATGATAGACTGTGTGCATTTGACATTTCTTACTTGAATTAATGAAGAGTTCATAGAGAAGGGCTTTTGGAAGAATGGGATGAAAAGCTCAGCCTTATTGTACATATTATTCTAGCATTGTTTCATGCACAAATAGGTTTATACTTTCAAATGACCCTAACACCAGAGGGCAGGGAGATCATAATAAGATAATAAGACAGAAGGTGGTAAAAAGCAAAATGATGATAACAACTTAAGTATGCATATAAGAAAGAATTATGAGTATGGTTATTATAATTTGGTGGAAGTTAACCATTTGAACCTTTAAATTTTAGGAGAACAAAATGAAACAAGAACCTGGCCAGAAATTTCCCTTCCTCAAAATTTTTAATAGTAGAGACTGTAATTTAAAATCTGCATGGTTCTCAAGTGCAGTGGTTTAGTTTCTTATTGTTGCTAAAAATCCCCCAAAATATTGCAACCTAAGAAAGTACAAATGTATTAGATTATGGTTTTGGAGTTTAGAAATCCCAATAGCATCACTAATCTGAAGTAAAAATCTCAGCAGGGCTGCACACGATGGGAGGTTTGTCAGAGACAGTTCAAATCTTTACATCCAAAGAACATTGCATTCCTTACTTAGCTCATTCCTTGCTTGTGGCTCTAAAGTGTTTTAAAAACCAGGAAAGGATTGCCCAGTCTTTTTACTCTGAAACTGATTTTCCTGTGCTTCCCTTACTCACAAAGATCCTTCTGATCACATGGGGCTTATTCAAATAATCCTCTGTTCATCTCAAGGTCAAGGAGGAACTGTCGTTCCATGTGAAACCTTAATTTTTCCTTGCCATGGTATGGACACATTCATAGGTTCAAAGAATTAGCACATAAGCCTTGGTGAGGAGGCACTGTTCTGTCTAGTGCTCACTTCAGAAATAGTCCTTAAAGGACAGACAACAGAGACAAGCCTCTCCTAAACTGGAACCAGTGTCTTTCTTTCACAGAGAAACCAGGCCTTAAGGGACTTGATCCTTCATCCTGTTAGATCAGGTTTTGGTCATTGTTAAGGAATAGAAATTGTCGCATTAACACATTGTTTTTCTTTATCCAAATGAGAATTTTTTTTTTTTTCTGCAGTCCTTTCATTGCTCAGCATGTACAGTGAAGGTGTGTGGGGAGGGGAGAGCTCACTGCTTTGCGGATGCTGGATCATAGATTAGGCAAGGACATATACAGAATATGTACATGTTTGAAAGGAAACTGGATACAAGAATAGATCAGGAACCTAACTAAGAAGGAAGCAATGATGCTGGATGGACAGCTAATGGTAGGGACACCTGACATACAACCAACTTTCCTTTTACCTAAAGATAAAAAAGTCCAGGACTCTAGGATAAAGAACCACAAAGACAGCATGGAACTGGTTCATTTAAGCAATCTCCCTGGGGGCAAACAGACTGGCAGTAAGTCAGTAAGTAAGAAGATTCTATTTTCTTGTAGGCTAAGCCATTAATATTGAGGGGTTTAGTTGCCACAGAAATTAAGCTAGCCCAGCATAGAATTACCCATATATTCAGAAAAGGCACCCTTAGAAAGAATTTTAATATTCTTTAGAGTAAGTTCATCTTTTGCTTGTTAAAATATCAAAATTTGTGGAAACCATAGCGAGGACACATAAATAACTTATTTAGAAACTATTTTAATGAATACAATCAAGAGGTGCAACTATTTAGGTACAAATGGCTATTTTGTTGAATATTTTTTGGATATTTATTTAAAAGTAATGACTACATAAAATATATTTATTTATTTTTTCTTTTTGGTTTTTCGAGGTAGGGTTTCACTCTAGTCCAGGCTGACCTAGAATTCACTATGTAGTCTCAGGATGGCCTCAAATTCACAGCAGTTCTCCTACCTCTGCTTCCCAAGTGCTGGAATTAAAGATGTGTGCCACCATGCCCAGCTATAAGCTTTTTTTTTTAATTATTATTATTTTGTTCATTTTTATTTTTATTTATTTGAGGGTGACAGAGAGAGTGAGAGAGAGAGAAAGAGGCAGATAGAGAGAGAGAATGGGCGCTCCAGTGCTTCCAGCCATTGCATATGAACTCCAGACGCATGCGCCACCTTGTGCATCTGCCTAATGTGGGTCCTGGGAAATCAAGCCTCGAACCAGGGTCCTTAGGCTTCACAGACAAACACTTAACTGCTAAGCCATCTCTCCAGCCCCAAGTATTTGTTTTTAAATTTTTGTTCTGTTAAAATATAAGTATAATATAATATAATATAATATAATATAATATAATATAATATAATAATATATAAATATAAGTAAAATATAAGTAGAATCATACCAAGCCAACTTTAAGGCTGGATATTTTGTATGAAAGAAAATATACACATGGGAACTATCTAAAACAGCATTATCCTGACCAGGACTATCCCATTCAGGTTTTAAAATTATGCTAAAGCAGATATACAGCTTCAGGGTCTCAATTTCCTAATAACCCTGGGTAGTTTAATAATAACTCTTATACTTCAAACCCAGACAGTGGCTAACCCAACAGTTCACACAGTCTGATTCTAAATGTAATAGTAAATTATATTTACAACTTAAGTGCTGCATTGTTTCTTATAAAGACATATACATGGCTTTGAAAATGACTTTTGTGTAACACATTTTGAGTTAAAACTACATATCTTATTATAGACCAAGACATGTATTTATCAGCTTCAAAATAGAAATAAAGAACTGAATCTCTACCTACAGATGGTAAATTTCCTTGGAAAATTCAAGGAATTTAAAGAAATAGAAGACTATTGTAGGTACTTTCTCATTGCTGGCACAAAGTACCTGATCAAAAGCAGCTGATGGAAGGAAAGTTGTTTATTTTGACTTATAGTATCAAGGGTAAGCTTCATGATGGCAGGGGAAAGATGATGGGGCAGAGGCTAGAAATTATCCCCTTGGCACTACAGGTAGCAAAAAATTGCAGGAGAGTGAGCCAAATTCTAGCAAAGGGGAGTTGGCTTTAACATCCCTAATCTCCCAACAACACACCTCCTACAGCAGCAAGGCTCCACCTCCCAAATGGCCATCAGCAGGCAAGTATTTCAAAACAATCAAGCATTCAAAACACAAATTTTGGGAGACACCTAAGTTAAACCACCATGAAGGCTAAATTACAATTCTGTTCTTATATTGACATTTTTTTTTCTGACCATAACCACATTTGTTTTTTTTTAGTAATCAATTACTTTCCTGCCCAAGGCACAGGGCCATTTCCTATTTTCAGTCAAATAAAGAATTTTTGTTTAGCTTTTCTCTTGTTTTTGGAAAGGATTCTGTTATCCATTAACTAGGTATTATTATTAATAGTGATCATGAATGCATCTTTTATTTAAAGTCATATAAAGTTGATCGGTGAAACATCTAAGACTTGCTTAAAGTACTGCTATGAATATTTTGATTATGATTCTTATTAATTTACTATCAAAATGAATTAGATAACATCTTAATCATTTCATTTTATACAAAAATGTCTTCATTGAATGAAATTCTATTAATTTTCTTACCAAAAGCAAAATACCATTTCTTTTCAGAGATCTTGTAAATATCTCATTCCAGTGTGATAACAAATTAGGGTTTGATGACACCAAAGTGTTATTTGCTTATGGAAGAGGTGTGTCTGTGTTGATGTCTTATAAATTTGAATGTACTGAACCAATTAAATAGAATAATTTTGATAGTAGACCATGAATCTAATATGGGGAGAAACATAGTCTTGAGGGATAGATAATCCATGTTTAGGAAGAAATAGGCCTTTGACATTCTCATACTGAAAAGCAGACTTCCAACTCGGCCTCATTTATTGCTAGAACTGCCTTTGTCACATGCTACTTGCAGTGACCTTGACCATGAAAGGGAACAATAGGTCTGGCAGGCAATTTAGCTCAGGCATTGGTGCTACATAGTGCTTGATAATAAAGCTCCCCTCACTGAAGCACCATCCTCCCATGTACCAACATGGTCTTCTGTGTTAGAAGCTTTGGTTTGAGTTACTTTATTGGTTGGAAAACTCATATTCAGTATGTTTCCTATTGCATTTTTCCATTTTCCTTGCATACCTCCTTTCATTTCTTCATAGTCACTTTATGAATGACTCTCTCTCTCTCTCTTCTTACACACACACACACACACACACACACACACACACACACACACAAACACAAATATTCCTTAACATTGCATTGCCTGACCAGCAGATTCTCTATCATCTGAATTTACTAGGCATGAAAATTGTAAGTTTTTTCCAGAGCTACTGAATCAGGAACTAAGGCTTAGGGATGCAGTGCTTGAGGAAGTGTGATTTAACAGATGGTCCCAGGTGTGAACAGTGCATGGTGTAGCTCAGAAACTAAATCAGAAGCTGACTGGATGGCATTGGCACAAAAGCTTCAAAAGGATGCCATCAGTGGGTTCTTTCACAGCATCATGGTCCACTGTGGTTCTTACTTTCTTGGTGCTGGATACATCATTTCAAACTGCTTAGACGAGAACAAGTTCTTACCTATACAAATTTACTCTTCCTTGGAATCAGCCTTGGCCCTCGGGAGAACCACCATACATTTCAAGTTTATTTAAACGGACCCTACACCAAGTTTTGATACTTCTCCTATCTGGTCATGCATATGAAACACTTGTTTACTCTTTTAGTGCATGATAAAGTCTAGGTACCAGACTCAAGACATTATCTACAGTTTAACTTAGTGATTACACCAGTTATTTGAAATGTATAAGTCAAACATTTTTAGTGCATTTACCATTTACAAATGTGTACAACCAAAACCACAATCACTCTTAGAATATATGTTCATCCCCACAAAATCCCACACCTTTAACAGCCATGACTCATTTTCCCCCAAATCTGTATTCCAGCCTATGCAAGCACTAATTTATCTTCTGTTTCTATGGATTTGCAGAGATGGACACTCTGTAGGCTTCTTTCTCAAGTCATGTTTTCAAAATCCATCATGTTGAAAGTATTAGTACAATTTTATTTTCAAATAATATCCTATTGAATGGACATACCACATCATATTCATCAGCTTATAGACACTTAATTTTCTTGTTTCTATATGAATATTACTGCTAAGAGAATTCCATGTATATATTTTTCTTCTCTTCGAGTTTCTCTGTGTAGCTCAGGATGGTCTTACACTTGCTATACTTGTGCTTCTGCATCCTGATTGTGGGACTGTAGGTATGTGCTATTATGCCTGGCTCATATACATGTCTGTATTCATCTCTTGGGTGAATCTCTCAGAACTGAATTGCTAGGTCATATGGTAACTCCAAGCTTTATTTCTACAAAATGTTTCTGTCCTCATTTCCTTGGAAAGGGAAAGATAATCAGTAGCATGAAGATGTGCCATGGAGGTACTATATGTAGTTTATGAAAGAAAAGTACGTGAAGTGATAAATACCTACAACCAGTGATTAAATGAAGAAGCAAAGAAGATGAAACTGATAAATACAGATGCCATTGCAGCCTTATATACTTCAGCATCATAAATATTACTCTTATTGTTCAAGGAAAAAGATGACAGCATAAACTCAACTATACATATGTGATACAAATAAAGAAACCTGCCAAGGTGAATTATAACTTTATTGTTCTTATACGTGTCTTTCAGATAGAACCCAAGTGATTATTATTTCTTTCATATAAGTGTAATTACAGGTTTATTAGCATGATTAATTGCTTAATATGGAATACATGGAGGAAAGTGACCAAGGATTTCTATGTGGAAATATACTAGTCATTAGGAATTAGTTGTGATTTGCAGTCAAAGTGATCAAATACTCATCAAACATAAAATACAATCTATTGCAGTCAGGTTCACATTGCTGGTAGAAATCACCCAACCAAGAGAAGCTCGTAGGAAAAAGAGGTTTTTTTTTGGCTAACAGGCCTGAGAAGAAGCTCCACGATGGCAGGGAAAATGATGACATGAGCAGAGGGTAGACATCACCCTCTGAACAACATAAGGTTGACCATAGCAACAGGAGAGTGTGCCAAACACTGGCATGGGGAAACTGGCTATAACACCTGTAAGCCTGCCCCCAACAATGCAATCCTTCCAGGAGTCATCAATTCTCAAATCTCCATCAGTTGGAAACCTAGCATTCAGAACACTTAAGTTAATTGGGGACATCTGAATCAAACCACCACACCATCCTACTTTAATAATTGATTTTTGTAAAGACAGGTTCTTGCTACATTGTCTAGGCTAGATGATGGAATTGATTGAATTTGTAATTCTCTTGCCTTAGCTTACAGAATTCTGAGATTATAGGCATGTGTCACCATTCTGGGAAATATTTTAAATAAAAATATAGTGAAAGTCTTAAGTATTTAAAAGCCTCGTGGACATATAGTAAATATGGGTCTATTATGATATCATATAAATTATATATCAACAAAACTGTTAAATTGGAAAACTACATTTCTGCATTTTTGCATGGGTATTTGTGTGGTGTATATGTATGTGTGTTCATATGTTTATTACATGTGTATGTGCAGGTGGAGTTGCATGTGGTGTATATACATGCATGCATGTGGAGACCAGTATTCAACATCATGTGTCAGCCTCAATTGTTCTCCAATTTATTCTTTGGGGCATGGTCTTTTGCTGAACCTAGAGCTCATCTACTGAGCTAAAGGAGCTAGTCAGCAAGTCTCAGGGATTCTTTCTGCCCCACATGGCCTGGGAATAAACACACAAACACACCCAACATTGTACATGGGTTCTGGGGATCCAATCTCAGGTCCTCATGTTTGCACAACACGTATTTTACACACAGAACCATTTCTCCAGTCTGATTCTACATTTCAAATAGGTTTTCCACTTAAACTTGCCTATGTAGATTTAGTTTGAAAAATATTTATTCCCAGATAACATTTTTAATTATATGCAGCCCTTGTTTATCATTCATGTTTTAACATACTATGTATATTTCAAAACATATACAAGTCTATACATTTCATGTGGTTGAGAAAATAATGGTCCTTCCTTAGAACATATGTGTACCAGAAGATTCATTGAATACTTCATGCCAGGTAATTGTTCTTACAGGTAGTTGTTTAATTTTATTTGCAGCAACTTGTTATAAATATATTCCAACTCTTATGTCCATAGAAATATAGTCACCTTTCATGGCTATATATTTTGTCTATTGTCTTGCAACATCCATGACTTTGGACATGGCTATGGATGAATGTTTCTTTTTTCAATAAAGGTAGCTATAACCTTTAATCCTCATAGTGTTATTTTCATTTGTAAAAACAAATTCAAGGCAGGATTAGGGAGGCTAAGTCATTGTGCTGCTAAACCCCAGAATAAGAAAAAGACCAGATAGTACAATAGTCAAGAGCTAGTATATTGGAGGGAAAGTATCAGGGTTTAAATTCCTGGCATAGCAGTACACACTTCCCAGCAGGATCACATTACCAGTTCAAGGCCAGTCTAGGCTATACCTAGTGAATTCCAAGTCAGCCTGGACTGCATAGGGAAAAATCTGTCATAGAAAGGCTTTGCGATTAGAACTATCTTTACCATTTCTAGCATATCATGACCTGAAAGTATATTTATTTAAAGATTCTCCAGTGGTTGTGTGAATCAATGGAATATTTGAGTTGAAGAATTTGAATATTTGATGGATGACAAATTTGAATAAGTTTGAGTTTTCTTATGAAGAAAAAAAATGTAGAACATGAGAGGTGCTTGAGACAGGTGACACTAGGTGCAAGACTAAACATTTTTGAAGTGTGAACAATTCTTTCAAGTGAAGAAAGTCACTGAAGCAGCTAGCCCACAGCTGAGCTTTCCTCTTCATTCCACTTACTACCTCCCATTGTTCAAGAATTTTTCTGGAAAAAAAAAGTCCAGGGTGAAAAAGATGTTCTTGAGGTTTGAACATAAAAAGAATATATATTTATGAAAGCTCATACTTTATTATAGAATGTGTTTTGGAAAGGGATGATGTTTTACTTCATATAAAATTTCCAGCTGTCAAGTGATCAGGTTGGCTGCTTCTTCACATATGAACTGCACAGAGAACTTGCACTTAGCTTAAAACAGCTGTATCTGATATATTTTGAATATTATTTAACTTTTATATTTTAAAAAAGTTATAAGTTAGCATCATACAGACTATTCTCCTTTAAATTTTATTTTAATTTGAGGATGGTTATGACAGGGCCTGTTGCCACTACAAACTCCACTTTGTGCTTCTGGACTTACATGGGTACTGGGTTATTGAATCCAGGCCCTTGTACTTTGTATGCAAGCCTTTAACTGCTGATCCATTTCTCCAGCTCTATTGTAAATTTTAAATTAGAAAAATAGTCTTAAACAATGACTCATTTTTTATATGGACTGGGGAAATAGTAAAGACCATGTATACTATTTGTTCAGCAATAAAACTTTTAGTTGAATGTATGTTGAAGAAAAAGAAATTGCCCTATTCTTTTGCCCCACTTATGCTTTCTGGTTTTATTTCCTTCTTTTTTTTTTTTTTAATAAACCAGGGCTCATATTTTCATAATAGCTTTATTAGGGACACTCAAAAATTAGAGTTTACCCCATACATCCATGTTCTTTATCAAATGAATATTGTATAAACTGATATCTCATATAATGAATTATTACTCAGCAATAAGAAAAACAAATTATTGATTTGGGAAATTATATGGATGATCTCAGGGCACTATTTCATGTGAAAAAAGTTAAGCTCCTTGGTTACATAGCGGTGTGATTCCATGTACAGAGCATTCTTGAAATGCCAAATAGTAGAGATGAAAAGCAGACTCATTGCATGCTCTACTCCTTTTAGTCAGATTTGCCCTTCGCATTTCCTGCCTCTGCTGTGCTGCTCTCTTCTTTTCATCACTATTTCCCTTATTATTTGAACAAACACCCTCATGTTGCTCCTCCTTCACATTTCCTCTTTAATTATGCCATGTCTTTTACTCAAATAGAAAAAGTTCTCTCTTTTGGTAAAGTGTTAAAGACATTCAACTCTTGCCTGTTGGGGATGAAAAAGATCAAAAGAAGGGGAGGAGAAGGGGCGGAGCAGGCCAGCTGGTTAACTCCAGGAAGAAAAGGCAAATGGACAAAGTGGATTCCCATTCAACACTGAGGAACTGTGGGTATTTGTGAAGGCTGAATTGAAGTGGGACACTGTTGTAACCAAGATTTTGGTAGTAGTAGTAAAGGGAAATGTTTTATATATTTTGAGAAATAATAATGAAACTTAAAGGCAATGAATATTAACAACATACAGGAAATCTAAAAGGCCTCCAATAATCTTTTCAAAAAGCCAACAGGCTAGAACATCAATTTTCAGATAAAGATATAGAGGCAATTAATATATGCATAGTCCTTCCAGCGAAAATATGCTTGTTATGATTGATACAATTATAAATTCTAAACATTATTAGTAGCAGCTAGTTATTGAATGTTACTGGAATTTATTAACACAAAAATCATCATTTTGGAGTTACTCATTAAACGTTTTGTGTTCATGCATATTTGATTGTTTTAAACTAACTAAAACTTAATCTTCAAGAATCCCGATAGAAGAGCACTTATTCACAATATATGAATGACATCTTGACAAAAAAATCCATCAATCTCTGTAATATAAAGGTTTGTAGCAAACTCCGAGTAACAAACTCAACTTGAAACTGTTTTATTGTGGGCCATCTTCACCTAGCTTTATAAAGATGTTAAGTCAATTCTAGTTAGCTATGGACATTGTGAGAGTGTCTGCCTTTAAAAGAATGTGTCAAGAAAATGAACAGTTTGAGACTTGTGAATAAAACAAAGAAAATCAATGGCTGTAACTTCTAATCTGAGAAAATAGAGCTTTTAGAACAGAATTATTTAAATCCCCATATAGTTCTATTATTTAGAATTAGGTTCTATTAATATTAATTAGGACATGACAACACAATCGAGAATCAGGTAGCATACAATTCCCTTTAGTTGCTTATGCATCATAATGTTTATTTATTTTTTTGCAAAGTTTCAGGAAGTGTGAGAATTTTACCCTCTTGCCTTGCATATCTTCAATAAAGCCCTCTTGGTGGCTAATATTTGTCTTTTTATTGATTTTCAAATATTTTCAAGTGCACAATATGCAAGCATACATATTCCATCTGTGATAAACTACAATGACACCATCTTTTTCCCATATGTCAGTAGAACATAGAATTGTCAGTAAAATTCCCTAAATGTTCAGATAGTCATGTAGTCTTCATCATAATTATGGGCTTTTAAAGCATATGTATGTATCTGTGTTCATTACCGCAGATTGGGAAAATCCTAAAGACACTGTTTGGTGGTACTTCTGTGGACACCCAACTGATAGATTAATTGTATGTTCTCTGTATTCTACTGAAAGAAGTTAGTCACAAAGCGAACTCATTCCATAACAGTTTCTGTTTTATATACATATATTATTATAATGGAATTGTTCTGTATTTAAAAAATGTAACAAAAACTAGTACAACAAGAGTAATATCAACAGTTAGAATCTCCTGGAAAACTGTACCCATATAATTTATGGACCTGGAAAGGGTGCTAGCAGTCAATAGTTTTGGCCATTCCAAATTTTACTATTTATCTCTTGTTAACTATGTCCATTGTATTGGTACTAGTGAATATTTGGATAAATAAACAACTTTTCCATTCTTGTTTATCTATGTAGGGCCAAGTACATGGATTCCATATATCTATGTGTTCTCACAGTCCAAGCAAACAGCTCAATTTTAGCTCTATGAGATGAAGGCTATAACAATAAAAATTATTTTATAGTCAAATAGATTTTTTAAAGTATAGTCGTGCTGTGAATCCTGATTATTTTTTTTCTGCACTGAAATGTGTTTGTGATTAATGAAATAGAGAGGCAAAAGGGAAGTTTAAACAACAAAAAAAAATTGAATGAAAAGTTTCTATTAGAGATTTGTAACCGAATGACATAAAAGCTATTGGGCAATTGAAGATTTGATGGTGTTTTACAAGGCAGCAGCTAGCATTAGTTCACCAATATGGGACTGTGATGAATGACTAATAAATTCAGTAAATACATTTAGTGTTGCTTAGTGTCTATGTAAAAAGGTTTTTTTTTTCTCTCAAAAGGTTTAATGCTTTATGTATCAATAGGCATATTACTTAGGCCAAGGAAAAGTTTGTTCGTAAGTAGTTGTTTTGTTTGTAAGAAACATTTGAGCATGCTTAATTTAGAATAATTTCTTTCTATTTTTAATATGAAGGCCTGTTTGTGCCATTTTATTTTTAAAATACCAAAAATATACACTTTCCCTCAGTAATTCTCTTGGGAGTCAATATTCTGATATGCTTTCTTTCCTAGTCCCATCTTCTGAGAGTATTTCCTAAGGAGTGAAGATGGCTGACACCTTCTATCCATTCATCTTTCAACGTGGTTCTCATTTATATGTCAAAACAAGTGAGACTTAGCCAGAAGTTACCTATCACAAATTTGTTAGAAGTTAATATTTTGCATGAATTCAATGTTCTTTAAACTTTCTCCTAAAACAGTCAACTGATTAAAACATTTTCTCTTAAAATTAAAAGGAGGTATTGATTTCTGACTTCTTACTCATTTGTAGGCCATAATGCAAGCATCTTATCCTCTATCCTAATGACTTGCAAACATTTCACCCTGAAGGCAAATTTTGCTGGTAAACGGTTATTAAAATGAATGGAATGAAACCTAATTTTTTAAGGGACTTCTCCAAATAACACAACTGAGGAGAGTGGGTGTAAAAATATTGTGGGAGGATGAAGTTAATCCAGTACAAACATAATGCATGTTGTGGGATTGGCTTTGTTTTAGCTGCATGCACAAGAGAAATTTAAAATAAAACATCATTTTGAATATTCTCATTAAAAAGGTTTAGGTTGATAAGCAACTACTAGCAAACCTTACTGAAAAAAATTCAACAATGATTTTAGGTTGGCAGTTGGTAACTACTCCTTTCTGTAAGAATTGTAGGAGCAATATCTTCCTTCACTACTTGGGTATTGGGGAACACAGGCACCTCATCCCAGTGATATAGAGGAATTGAGATGTGGCTTACAGGCCAGCAAAGTGAATAATAAAGTCTGACTAGCCTTTCTTCATTCTTTAAGCCTGTACTCCCAAAATACCACGTTGAGAATGGAGTGCCATAGTAGGAAGTATGGCATCATTAATGAAACAATTGACAGATTATTTTATTTTTATGTAGTGAGCCAATTACGATAGCAACATATCACACAGACAATAAAGAGCATCTAATTCTTTTCTAATCCTCATGCAGGGGAAGATGATCTGCCTTTTAATCATTAAAAGGTGAAAAAAAAAAACAATGATGGATTGCGGATCTGGTGGTCTAATTTTGGAAGGAAAGCTATCTCCAGTCATAAAACATCTTTCCCGGGCGGGCTTTAGTTCTCAATCCCATTACATCCACTTCACCCCTCTTTGGCGCAGCTTGGCTGCCACGCTCCCTCTGTTGAGCACAAAACAAACTAAGTTAAGACGCCCTGGGGCGCCTTTGTGAGGCCACTCAGAGTAGGAAGGAGACGACAATGGGCAGAACAGAGATGCAGAGGACAGAAAACAAATAAAGCATGAAAAAGGAAGAGATAAAGGGGGGGGGGAACTCACTAGGTCAATCTCATAAAATTACATTAATTAAGATTTGGCCACTACTTATCTCATCTTCTAGTCATTGTTTTAAAAGGTTGCCTTCAGGAAGCGGGAAAATCAATTCCGAATGAAGAAGGTTCTAGTATTTGATGAGTAAGGCCCTCCTAAGCCCAAGGAAAGGTTACACATACACGTTTGCAGGGCGGTCATTTTTTTCTTCTCATTCGAAGTGTGTTCTTGCACTAAATATCAATTGTTCTCATATCCTTGGGGAGGGGGCTGAAAAATCTGGGGGAAAGTGGCTCCAGGAAACCCTTCACCCCAAGTTCTTTTGGAAGGAGGCCTGGCTGCGCAGGAGAGGCCTAATCCAAGATCCCTGCCATCCCTCATTCTCGAAGGCCTGCTCGCACGCTGCCTCTGTTCTGATGGCGGCGGTCTGGCCAGACCACAGTTTCTCCTCCGTGAGTCTGGCACGTATTGCAGAGTGCCACCTGTTTCTGCCGCTTGCCCCTTTCCGTCTTCACAGTAACGAAGTGAACTCAGTGGGCAGAGCGTGGCGTTTGGCGGCGGCAGGTAGTTTCATTAGGATGCTACCTAGCCCTTCCGCAGCCCTGTGGACCCTGCCTGTAGTGTTACAGCACCTTCTCCTCCCTTTCTCTCCATCCCGGCCTGCCAGGTCAGCCCATCCGAGTCGTCCCTGGGCCTGGGGCCGCTGGCACATTGGCACTCAGTCCCTCAGAGGTTCTAACCTCCGGAACACCGGAGGGGGAAAAGCAAATAATACTGCCACCCCACACCATCGATAACGCTGTTTTCAAGTGCAACACCAACCCCTCCTCTCACTTTGGTCAAATCGCTTCCCCATTCCGGGGCAGACGGGGAGAAGCGCAGGGGCTACTGCCCTGCCCAGCGCCCAGCCGGGGGTCTCAGCGGCCCCCGGGATGCTGTGGGGCTGGGGCTGAGGACCTGCAACCTCCACGGACTTGGGGAGTTCCTTTCTGCCTTGTAGGGAGGGCTAATGCCGGCCCGGCGGGCTCTGACGCCCCAGCCCTCCCGCCGCACACCCCCGTCCGCCCCCAGCCACCGCCCTCCGCCGCGAGAAGGCAGAGGAACCGCGCTCGCTCCAGTGAGGCCGCCCGCCCCGTCCCCGCGCCGCCCCTCCGCCCCTCCGCCCCCGCCCGCGCCCCGCCGAGCGCGGATAAATCAGGGAGGAGAGCGGGAGCCCAGCCAGAGCCCGGGCGCCGGCAGCGCTGGCCCAGCTCCGGTTCCCTAGTCGTCCTTGATGGCGGCGCGGGCGAGGCAGCCGCGCGCAGCGGCCCAGGCGCGCTAGAGGGTCTGCCCGCCGCCCTCCCCGCCCCGCCCCGCCCCGCCGCGCCCCGCCCCGCCCGCCCCCGCCGCCCTCGCGGCCCTCGCCGCCGCCCTCCTCGGAGCCTCCCGGGCGCCGGGCTCGCGGGTGCGCACGCCGGGGTCCAGCGCCGCGGCTCCCGCGCGGGCCGGGGACCGAGGGCTCGCGCTTCGATCGCGAAGATGGCTGCTGCCTGCCTGCTGCTGGCCTTGGCGCTGACACTTTTCCAGGGTGGTCTGATCGGGCCCTCGTCGGAGGAACCGTTCCCCTCGCCCGTCACGTAAGTCGGCGGGGGTCGCCCGCGCCGGGGGCGGGGGCCGGGCTCGGGGCGCCGGGACGGCCGGGAGGGCGGAGCGAGCGGCTCGCGCTGGAATGCGTTCGCAGCCCGCAGCGCGAGCCTCCGCGGCCCGGCGGTCCTGGGCGCTCGCCGAGTCTCAGTCTGGTCTCCGAAGGATGCTCCAACATGAAGAGTTAGGACCGCGCTGGGAGAACACGAAAGGGGGGAGAAACTTTCCAGGCAAACCCGCTCTCATGAAAGTTGTTTCCGTTAGGTATTTTGCAATAGTTCAAGTAGGGCTGACCAGGGCAGAATGCATTTCCCTTGTACTTGGCTGCTGGGATGCTGATTGCTCTAGTGTCCACACTCACCCACTGATCTCTCCTGACGAGGGGCGCTTGACAGCTTTCCTGGTGGCAGGCTGCTGGCTCCCCGCGGAGGGCAGGCGTTACCCCGAGTGCTGGCCGGTACAGCGACACCGCCAACCTTCCTCCTAACCAGGCACTTGCAGCATCTAAGTGCAGGCAGACACGCGGTTCCTGTTCTTAGAACCTCTATTCTTTGAGAGACTAGTTCCACAGTCTGCTGCAATTTTCTCTTATTTTTAACATTTCTAAAATAAGTTCAAAAAAAAAAAAAAGAAAAGAAAAAAAACACCTCGTTGCTATTCTGGAAATAGAGTGTTAAAAGGTAGCTATAGTCACAAGGCAGGAAGGGAATGAAATGTAACAATTTCCTCCCCTCACAAGCAAGCAAGCAATCAGGATTCAGACTCAGCGGCACATATAAGTATATATGTATTTTCAAATGCGCTGTATAGCTCATCAGGCATTTTGGGAAAACCTTTATTTTGGTTCTCGAAGGTACTTTAAAGCTTCAAAGAGTAGTAGGTAATCTCAAATGGATGAGTCACTTTAATGCATTTTACATAACAAAAACAAAGCCCAAGGTAGCCTTCCCAGCATTTATGCTACGGGGAATTACTTGCTGTCTTTTGTTGGCCATTTGCTGAATCCTGGAGTTTCGGGGTACTAGTAGTACATATTTCCCAACTGGAACCCGGCAGCTATTATTTAAGGTTCAACCGAAAATATTTATCACCTCAGGTGTCAGGGTAAGCAGCTCCAGCATGCAAATTCTAACCCGGAGAAAGGGAGTGGCTAATATCTTTTTGTCACTGATTTACAGGCATGCTCCCCTTTAGATAAACTTCCATAAAAATGATGGCATATCCCTTTTGTTATGAAGCATAAGGGTAAATGCCATCTGCAGACCTTCATTTAATTGGAAGAATGTGCCAACTGGAGATTTTTAAACAGTAAAATTCTAAGAATTCCATTAAGAGGCTTCAAAATCATCCAGTCTTATTAGAAATCATTTTCCCTTATTTATATTTTTAGTGCTTTTGAAGCTTGGCCTTTTAAGTGAGAACTCAAAGGACAGGCAGGCATTTTTGTATCAAGTAAGTTATGGCTTTTAAAAAGTCACATTCTGAATGCATCCAGGTTGCACATTTTTGGTCAAGTTTAAAGTCGATTTGCAAGTATTTCTATCAGTCGGGGAGAATGCCTTGGGGAAAACTAAATGCAACAAAAAAAAAGCCTTTGGTTTCTGACTGTAAAATATTAAGGTAAAAATCCTCGTTGTACAAACATGTAGTAATGCTTTTCAAAATTAAAATAACTCAATCTCCATGATTAGAAATGAACTAGGGACAAGAAAGACAGTAGTAGCTTAAACTAGAAAATCAGGGTGCCCTAATTTCTTTTCTTTGAAGAGTTGAATCTTTCAAAAATAATGGCAGTACACATTATTTTCAAATGATAGGAATATTGTATTATGGGTTATGAACAGGCTTTGAGGCTTTCTGTCTGTTCTCTGGGTAGTATTAACAATACTATTGGAAGCCTTCTGCATTTGAAAGTATTTATATGAAAACTTAGTAAGAATGTCTTCTGGAAAGGGTGAAATGATAGTAGATGTTTCCTTTTCATGTTAGATTTCAAAATAAATTTGTGAAATTAAAAAAAAAAAACCTGTAGCACTGATTTAATCACGACGTAGTGCCGTTTGCTTTGCTTGCCTGAAGAATTTTCTGTGCAGTGTTTAACAGGATAAAGCTCAAGTCTTTTGGAAAAAAAAAATCAGGTTTATAAGAACTGAGTACAAAGATGGTAACAGTCACTAATGCCAAATTATTATGCTTCTACATTTATGCATCTTTGGAATTCATTAGTGAATTCTTTAGTTTTCTTGGCAATTTTATTTTTAGACAAAAAGTAATATGAAAAGTTTTTACTATCAAAAGAGGAAGAACATGCCATTAACACAACATGTAATTAATCAGGTACTAATTGGAGTTGAACCTGAATTACAATTAGGAACTGCATTTTTTTTTTTTTGGAGTTATTTGGCATGAAGAGCATTAGTTTATTATAATAAAAGATAAATAAGGCACCATGGTAGATGTCTAATTTCTTACTTTGTAGTTTAGCAAACATCCTAATATAGCATATTCTTCAGGATTAAAATAGCAGTTAAAGTATTTTAAGAATTAGCACGAACATAATTTATTTTCGGACAAAGGAATTTTGATACAGTAATTTCTGTAGGATAGGCTTTTTCTTGGAAATATTTTTCACAGTAAGGTGTGAAATAAACATGCAACATGCCAGCAGCCACATAATGCATACTGGTTATGTTTAAATTGAAAATGCATCATACTTATAGTATATATGTTATATTAGGCTTTAAAAATGTAGTTCTCCAAAAGGGCAGCTCTCTTTTTCTAGAAGTAATTTCTTGGCACATATGTTAAAACACATCTATTTTAAAATCCAGGGAATGCATGTATGACAAGCAACAGCATAATGTTAATTTAATCTGTCCTTAGTTTTAGAGTCTATTTATAAAGCTAGTTTTTTTTTAAAACACTGACTATATATATGTATATTATATATATGTCATGTTCAAACTAAACTTTTTTCGCAGTCATATCAAAAAGCCAGTCAACAATAATTGCCTGAAAGCCCATTAATATATAGGATTTTATTAATACTTGTAATGGTCTAAATATATAAGAACTGTAGTTATTTATAAGAACAAATATAAAATCTATTACAAGAGTAGTATTTCTGAGGATTAAATACTTCCAATATATATGTTTTTTTCTGGTATTAGATGGACACATTTGTATTTAAGGCCTATTGAAAAGACAGAACTGTATGTCATAACATTAGAATGGGTATCTGTGTAGTCCCTGAATCAGCAATGGCTTATATGCTCCCACTTGAGCTTTACAACTTCTGTTACATACTATCTGTGCTTTGTGGAAAAAAAATAACATAGTACTTGAAAAATGAACATTAATGAATTCTTTTCTTAGGGTTTTAATTTGTTCTTCTAAATCAAACCATAGGACAGCACTCACTGTTCTACATGTGCATATTTAGAATAGGTAACAGTAGGTGTAATTTTCCATATAAGTAGTAACATTATGTTAAATTTGTTACTGTCATAGAGTTATCTATGCAGCCTTTTCCATTGGCATTTCAATGAACACCAGACAGACTCACATGGATAAAATATAGAAACATTCAAAAGATAAGAATCTAAGCTTATGAATTATTAAAAGAAAGGAAAATATTCCTCTTTGAGTTTTATCCTGGCTTTCATTAATTTTAATTTAATAAGATTTTTAATGAAAATCTTCTAATTTAATGTAGAAGACAAAACAATAGATTACAGAGTTCATCTTGAAAATAGGTAAAACAGTACCGCTTTTTTTTTTAAACTCCATGAACGTTAGCTGCATGGATATCTTTGTTTTATTTCTCCTGTACTGAAAATAAAAATACAATACTCTTCTGCAGATTTAGTCAGATCTTACAAAATCATAATAATGTAAGTTATATACTCAAGTTTGTTATATATTTTTGCATATATATTCATAAATTATAATGCATTTATTAATTATATAATTTAATTTTTGCTATCACCAACTTACATTATTTAATTAAAATATTCTCTATAGCATCATTATGTAAAATACTTCTCATTATTTCTCTTCTTTCCTATTCTTTTAAATGTAGGTACAAATTTCCATGATAGTATTTTATTCTTCTTAATCTTGTTTCTTAGTGTTAATTTTCAAATTATATTTAACTAAAGATTTATATGGGCAAACTGAAATTTTTTGAAAAATTATGCACTCCTAAAAATTTCTTTTAGAATCTCATAGGAGTACTGATACCCATTTCTAACCTAAGCATATATGGAGTGTTTCAAAGAAATCAAAAACTTTTTAATGTTTTTAAATTGGAATATATTGTTCAATTATAACAGCCTTCCATCATGTCTGAGGTAGTATTTCACAGAGCATGTAAGCTGCTGACTGTGGACCTAACTGTTCACACATGTTGACTCTGCATTTACTTGAAGTTTGCACTGTGCACTGGGTACTGTGTGGCCACATGTGGCAGTGAGCCCTTCTCATGATAGACGTGAGGGTGTTCCCAACTTTACATGAAGTTACTTTCTAGTCCACTTGATCAGGACCCTGATGGCAACCGTGTAGTTTGTACATGGCTTTGGCATTGTGTGCTTGGAGACCTGAGAGGGGGGTTGTCATTTTGTGGATGGTTCTAAAAGAAAATGCCAAGTGAGTAAAAGTGGTAGTGTCCTGTGAACACAATGATAGGGACTAAGCCATTTTTTGTCACCTTTTCTGTGGGTCCAAAGATTTACTATTATGTAATTAGATGATTTATCTAGTGTCTAGTATAGATAATTAAAGTTTTCTACTTAGATAACATTTTGTCTCTGTAAATACATGTGCGCATGTGTGTGTGTGTGTGTGTGTGTGTGTGTGTGCACGCACATGCGTGCGTGCACATGTATTCCCTCTGTAAGTTTATTCATACAATTCATGCTACAACATTCCTGTTAATCCATACACTGTCTTTAGTGTCTAAATGTCATTCCTAACATTAAAGAACAATTTGTTTAAAGAAGCAAGTAAGACATTGTGCATAAAAGCAATTTGAAAATGCTCACATCTTCTAGAGGTGATATATAATATAATTGATGGAAACCAATAAAAATGTGATTTCTAAAGACAGATGCATTGTGCTTTCAACAAAACAGACAAACTTGCACTTGAAATCTTGGGCACTAATTAAACAGTTATTTGCAAACTAAGCAATTTTAGTTTTGTGTTTATATATGGTATACTTTGACATTTGTAAGAGTTAAACAGTTTTGGGGGTGCAGTGTCTTGGTAATGAAGGCCAATGTATACAGGCTTAGGAAATTTTATTTATAAAATATAAGTTTTCAATCATTGTTTGCTTGTAGCTTTACAACTTTTGTGGTAGGTCACTTAGCATAGAGAAATCAACTACCATTGGCAATGTACAAACATGACTCAAGGGCTGGAGGGATGGCTTAGCAGTTAATGCAGTTGCTTGCAAAAGCAAAGGACCCAGGTTTGATCCCCCAGGACCCACTTAAGCCAGATGCACAAGGTGGCGCCCATTCTCTCTGTCTCTCTCTCTCTCTCAAATAAATTAAAATTAAAAACATATTTTTTTAAAAAATATCAAGATAATAGAATTTGCTCAAGATTTTGCCATGTATTCATGGTGATTCTCAGAAGGTTATGAATAGGGAAATCATTGGCTATGCACCCTCAACAGACTGGCATTCTTTATAATTGGAATAATACAGAACTCAGCCTATTGTGATACATAGCAGTATTTGAAATTCTTTTGGAATACAAATGTGGAGTATTTTGGCTAAATGTTATTTTAACATTTGGTTCTGCTGCCTTTCTTAACCATATGCTCAGTGGATTAAAAAATTAGGATACATTTAAGATTCTATATTAAAATTGCTCACTAGAAATGATGGCATTAGAAAGTGATAGTGCTGACCATTCTAAATGCTTCAGTTTGGGGTAATCTTACTGTGTATTTTAAGTTATGTTTTTCCCCTGAGTAATTAAAATTTTAGGATAGTGGCCTCCTGATACAAAATGGCAAATAATTATTGCATTTTGTTTTCAAATTCTTCATTCTTACTTTCTTTTTCTTTATACATTTAGGTGGGTGTATAATGGGCACAAGCAATGGTGTATTATTTGCACAGAATATAAACCAAATGAAGCATTTTTCCCCAGGGTTGTTTATGATCAGCGCTCAATCTCATGGCTTTCTCACTGGAATCTGCTCTCACTGTTTGCTGTGATTTCTTTCCACTTTCTTAGAGAAAATATTGAGGGATTTCGACACAGACAAATCTGTAGCACATAATTGACACTTCTATAAAAAATTTCAAAGAGTCTAGACAATTGTTTCTTTTGATATTTGCCAACATACTGTGGGGATAATTAGAAGGAAAAATGGGAAGAGCTAGTAAAATTGTTCTTTTCTAAGGCACTTACTGCTTGGCCATATAAAGTAATATTTAGATAATAATGCTTTATCTTGAAAGTTAAAAGAGGAGTGGCTCAATAAAACAAGTGGGGTTAGGTATACTGGGAATATCTCTTCTTTTTAAAATATGATCAACAGATATGGTGGTGAAAGTACTACGAGGAGTGATGCTGACAAGTGGGGAAGGAAAGGAGCCCCCATATGTATGAGTTGCAAAATCATATCACAGATGCTAAAGGAAATAGTCATTGTCATCTGTCTCATTTGGTTTGATTTGAAATGCTGTTCACAAAACATGATATTCACTTTTAGATAAATATTCAGATATGCAAATTTACCTTGGGAACTAAAGACAGTAAAATTGTCTATGCCTCCCAAAATACTTAAAAATTCTTATGTTTCCATAAAACCCTGAGGAAATGGTTCATTGAATAAAATTATTAGCATATCATTTTATTCAAAGCTTTAATTCTGTAATGAATTTTTTTTTACATGACAAGAAATGAAATACCTTGCCGGTAGATAGGTTTCTAGGAGTGCTCTTAAAACTATTTGAAACTCTAAACAAATAGTGCATCTCACTTTAGAAGTAGTTTTTACTTTCACTGTCCCTTTTAATGTTTCCTGCCTCAAATATTTTTAACATCAAGTGTAATTTAATCCACCAATTAATGCCATTATTATTTTTCAGTGCAAATTATGTACTACAATCGGCTACATGCTAGGAATACAAATGAGAAAGCCAGTCTCTATGAGAGACAGTGAGAGCTCCAACTTAGGTGTAAAATGGTGGATGCATCTAAGCACAACCTAACAAAAAGAAGAATGCATGTGGAGAAAACCTGACCTAATGATTCTGTATGTTAGCCATGCCTGGGTGGGAACCGATGCCACGGCCCCTGTAGGGTTTGGTTTGGATCATAAACTTCTTGCATCATGATCCACAAGAGCATGGACAGCATTCAGGACACATAAACAATTACAGTAGGTTGGCTTTGTGGGACGTTAGTCTTTATCTTGTGTTGTTGAAATCTTTTAATGTAGCAGATTGATTAAAGAGTAGCAGTATTTGTGGAAGAGGCAATGAGATTGTTATACGATTGCAGCATTTGCTTTATGAGAGATGCTTAAGGTCTACAAAAGAATAGTTGACTGAGAAATTGCAGCAGCAGTTGGTAGTGAGTATAAGGTGGAAGTAAAATTTTAGGCTTTGGTGATGATGAGATTTGGGGAATCAGAATGAGGGAAGAGTAGTTGATGGTATTAAGTCTAGCATGTCGCATGATTCACCAATTGACATTCAGGGAAATACTAGGCTGATGCTGGAGCTGGGACACACAATTATTTAGATTGGCAGTGCTTTTATTGATTGATTTCTTTATTTTTTGGTTTTTCAAGGTAGGGTTTCACCCTAGCTCAGGCTGACCTATAATTTACTATATAATCTCAGGGTGGCCTTGAACTCAGGGCAATCCTCCTACCTCTGCCTCCCAGGTGCTGGGATTAAAGGCATCCACCACCTACCATGCCCAGCATTAATTGGCAGTGTTTGTAGATGCCTATTGGTTCCTCAGAAAAATGTATTTGAGGGGAGTTTGGAGGCAGATTCAGAGTGTCATCTTTCAGCCAGAAGAAGGGTTCATTCATTAATAAGAAATAACATTTAGTATCTGTTATGATAAACCTTGATCTACTATTTCATTTGGAGGGAAGCCAAAGAAGATACCTCTTTAAGGATGTAAATGGGCCAGTGATACAAATGAGATTCAGTAGTGTGAGGACAGAAACAGTTTGAGGTGGTTACAGAAGCTGGGAATATGAACACACCATATGCAAATTGATCATTCATAAAATCTGACAAGATGGGGCTGGAGAGATGTGTTAGTGGTTAAGCACTTGCCTTCCAAGCCTAAGGACCCCGGTTTGAGGCTCAATTCCCCAGGACCTATGTTAGCCAGATGCACAAGGGGTGCATGCGTCTGGAGTTCCTTTGCAGTGGCTAGAGGCCCTGGTGTGCCCATTCTCTATCTATCTATCTGCCTCTTTCTCTCTCTGTCTGTCACTCTCAAATAAATAAATAAATAATAAAAAATTAGAAAAAGGAATGTGCATACTTTCATATGGGTTAAAAAAAATCTGACAATATGAAGAACTCTAGAAGAAATCCAGAGGTAGATGGGGAAAAGATTTGAGATTCTTTAGTTTCATGAACAGAAGTTGTATTAGGCCATCTGGATTTAAAAGTGATAGAAAATCTTAGGACAATCTTGAACCAGAAAGGGAAATGCTTTTAGATAGTTGTGGAACTGAAAAATCTCTCGTGGAATCCACAATCAAGTATGTGTCATCAAAGACTGGAAGGGTAAGAGTGTGAGCCTCCTACCTCTGCCTCCCAAGTGCTGGGATTAAAGGTGTGTGCCACCATGCCCAGCTGGTAGCTGGATGTTTTTTAACTACTTTGAGTAAATATCAAGGAGCACATTTGCTAGATCATATGCTAAATGTATGTTTTAGTTTTGAAAGAAACTGCCAGACTATATTCCAAAGTGGCTTTGTATTTCTATCAACAGTGAATGGGAATTCCCCTTGCTCACTATCCTTGCAGCATTTGTTGTCAGATGTTGATCATTCTAACACATATGATTCATCGTGTCTTACCTCCACTGCTGGGGATGAACCCAGGACATCATGCATGCTAGGAAAGCACTCTGCACTTAGCTGTATCTATTTCCAACTGGCATTATCTTTTTCACAGTCTTTTTTTGGTATTGGATTGTCTTTGAGTCTTTGAGTCAGGTTGAGAGTAGGCTCCTAGTAAAATGCAGACCAAAGCATGTGGGCTGGCAGTATGAAGAAGTTCCAAATCACCATTGATCTCCCTGGTTGTCATGACAAGGAGATAGAATCTGGAAATGGGAGTCTGGGCCTCACAATTTCCACACCTGGTTCAGTTTTATTAGGAGGTGTGATATTGCAAAGGACCAGTGGTTATTGCTGTGGGTGTGGTAAGAAGTAATTTTCAGAAAAAGGCTGTATGGCCTAGGGAAGATTGTACAGACAACTAATTAAGTATTATTGGAGGGGTTATTTGAACACCTCAGTGGAAGCAAGCCAAATGGGACAGAGATGAATGCCATAAGAGAGGTTATGGCTGGTGGATGAAGGTTCTGACAGAGGCAGGTGAGGAAGAGATTAAGATGAAAAACAATGTCCTACAAAGTAAATTTTGAAATATGAGTCAGCCTTAAGTATTGAAACAGATGGTTAGAGTATAGGATACATTCAAATTTTATTTCCTGGGGTTGTTTTTGAAAGAGAGTTCTCCCTGGTATGTTCCATTCACAAGAAGGAACGACATGAGTGCAAGGCATGCACATTAGCAATACATTAATTTTGGGATAAATGACCCAGAGATTTTTTTTTCCCCAGTGGTTCTTGATAGTGACAAGATTCCAGTTTACCATGATAATCTATCAGTTGGGAACATCAACATTTGAGTCTGTAATTTTCCTATACTTGTCTGGAAAAGATTATTTTCTTGAAAATCTATGTACTGTTAAATGCTGCCATTAAATTTAGTAAGTATATAGGCCTGTGGATGAAGGATGTTACAATAATGTTAATGAAAAATACATAAATTTAAATCATACCTTTGGCAATTTAACATTAATTATTAACTTTTGGGTAGATAATGGTGGTTCACATCCTTATCTAGTCTTTAGTAGCTTGAATGGAAACAAATTCTTATGAGGAAAACAACTGGTAACCTTGATTAGATAAAAAACAATGACAGGTAAAATATTCCAAAAAAATGTGTCCCTGGTCAAACTTATAGAGAGACATTTTGCATCTCCCAGAGTTTTGGAAATTAGTGGCAGCTGCTGTCATAGCAGTTCCCTGAGACTCAGGATGAATGTATGAATGGTGAAGATGGCAAATGCCACAGTCCCAGGCATTAATCTTGCTCTCATTGGTAGTCAATGTGGAAAAAACATCTTTGTGGTTTGTGGGAAGAGACAAGAAGAGTTAGAATGGGCTATTATTTCCCTTTAATAACTGCTTTTTTCCCCCTCCCAAAGGTATTCAGTATATTTGAGCTTTTCACTTCCCTTTATATTCCCTCTCTCCTTCCAGGTCTCCTTAAATAGCCCATGTTGGCCTTGAACTTCTATTTCTCCTCTCTCAGCTTCCACACTTCTTGGGTTATGAGTGTGTGCACCACTCCTATCCTTATTTGAGCTGATTCTCATTTCTTTATGAACACTGTACACTAATGATGACTAATAGCTGTCCTTCAGTTGCTGTAATATGATTTTGACTTTGCCATGTCTGTGAGCATCTTCTCCATGTCAGGCACAGTGAGCTTGTTAATGACTTCTGTGTTTTTAGCTCCACCTTATGACAGTCCTTTAAGATAAGTATTTTTATGTCTGCTTCATAGATGAAGAAACTGATATTTAGAGTATAAAGAGGCATTCTGATTTTTGGTAGGAGCTCATGTTGAATCCTAAGCAGTGTGATTCTAGCCATTCCTGTTGTGCTCAGTTAACCTTTGTAGGTATTTTGAGGTGTGAACTCCCATGTTCTCTCTTGGTTGCATGTTATGGCAATGAGACTGAGGGAGAAAAGAAGATAATTCAAATAAAAACAAATCACAATGTCTTTGTCTATAGAACAAAGAAAATTTTGTTCTTGCATCCTACATCATAATGCTACTTTGAGGATCCAATGACAGTGCTCAGGGAAACATAAAGGATGGTTTAATGGCCACACTTTATTATTTGCTCTTTAAGTGAAGTGTTCTTGCTTTTAAGAGGCCAGGAACTAATGATTACAGTTCAATGAGCCAGATTATTATACTAATGTATCATTTGGACCATGAGAAAAAAAAATGAAACAAATGGGTGGTCAAAACATGCTTACTAGAGCTTTAAAACTATCTCTCTTTAAAATGTGTGTAGCCATTCATCACAGAAGGAGATGAAGATAAAAATTCTGGAGAGGTATAGAGCAGACTAGCTGAAGTATTTCCTCTCTAGATTAAGGACAGAACTGATACTTCTAAAAGGGACCAGACTAAAGCAGAACCAAAAAGCCGTTGGTGTGCTTCATCTTGACATTTCAGCCAGCACTTGTATGAGCATTTAACCATAAGAGTTTGGATCTATTAGAAGTCATAACTGTGCTATAGATAACCACTCATTGTTAAAAATGTAAGTTTTCATCTGCAAAACAGAATATTCGAAACTGAAAACTAATCCATCCCTAATGTTTATAGAAAAGATTCCAGACAACCGTATGGATGGAGCAAGTACAGAATAGTGAATTTGAGACCAGAACACAGAAGACCACAAAGATCTGCCAAAAACAGACATCGAAAGGTCATTTTCACTTGACTCTTCTAACTGATGATTAGTTCCACTTGTTAAATTCCACTTTTCAATATGAATGGAGTCCAGCCTTTCACAAACACTACCCATTCTGTATAGAAATGTCACAGTGAGAATTTCTGCTGTAAATTTTGAATCAGTTCAATAACAAAGAGATGTTCTACATTAAGGTTTGTGTCATTGCATGACTAATAAGTACAAATTGATGGTGATATTGAAGCAGTAAGTTTTCAAGTGCCAAAGAGACTGCCTTTTTATTGCAATAACTTTTGCATTCACCACATACAGCAATGTATACAATTCTTGATATTTGCAGCTTTGTTGATACCACATTCTATTACAGTTGACTTAAATATGCATCTGTAGAACCATTAGAGAATTGAAAAAATGACTATGTAAATCCTCAGGAGTGTGGGTGGTGGTGTGAAGATTACTATAAATTAAACAATTCACATGCTTGGTTCTTCCTCCAAACACCTGATTTTCCTGTAAAAGTTAGAATTAATCTTCCTGAGGCAAGATTGGAGAGAGAGAGAGAGAGAGAGAGAGAGAGAGAGAGGGGGGGGGGAGAGAGAGGGAGAGAGAGAGGGAGAGGGAGGGAGGGAGGGGGAGGGAGGGAGGGAGGAAGGGAGAAGGAGAGGGAGAGAGAGAGAGAGAGAGAGAAGCTTAGTTTGCAGGAGATTGAAGCATGGGTGCAAAGGTCTACTTGTGAGTAATTGTTTAAAATTTATATTCATCCTCAATGGTAATAAATAAACATAGGGGAATGGTAACTCATCACAGAGTAAACCATGCATGATAATTAGATGAGATCATTTATCTCCTTAAATTATCAAATGTGACATAGCCTGTCTGTGTGGTGTCTAAAAGCCAGCTGAGTCCCCGTGTTTAAATGACTGTGACAGAGGGACCTTTGGAGGGCTATAAATCATGCATTTAAAACTACCCCTTCTTCCCTTTCTCTCAAGTGAAATAGCTTTCCTCCTGATTCTACTCTTTTATTACACAGAGGGATCTAAAATTTGAGGGCTCAGGATCTATTTTGTCTTCTCTTGTGTTTGCTCTGCATTTCTGATCTATGTGTGTGTGTGTATGTCTGAGTGTGTATAAAACAACATACAAGTACACAACATACATATACCCATATTGAGTATATGATTTATATGAGATGAAAATTACAATAAATAGGCATGTGGATTCAGATATCTTACAAAAGTATAGCATAAACACCGAGAAAACACAGAAGCTACAAATGCTTTGTACTCATCATATAAAGTACTATACATTTCATTAGAAATATCCAAAGCATCTAAGTGGATGTGATGTTTAGATGATTATTGTAGTTTTGAGTTATTTTTTGTTCTGAGTCCTGTGTCTTTTTCTTCTTACATCTTCCATACAGTGTAGCAATTCCATATTAAAGCACTTGCTTCCAAGATTTGTAGGTGTGTTGGTAGATGATTAAGTAATACTGGAGACACATTAGTCTGTTTTCTGTAAGGTCTAGTAGGCAGTCTAACTAACCATATGGGAAGAACTGGGTTTTCAGTTAGATTCAGTTCTCAGTTAACTCCGCCCCTGTGATTTTGGACAGTTAATTTTCTTGAGTTTCTTTCTTCTTCCCTATATAGAAGGATTATACTCCATGCCTTTTAGAGAAAATTACAAGGCTTAAAATGAGAGGCCATCAAGTGTATGTGTGTTTTTCACTGAATTTATTGAGCAGAGATCAGAAACTATTTGTTTCTTTTGTCCTTATCTTAATATGGCACCCTTTAGCCTAGAGGTTTTTCTTCTACTCTAATCCACTCCCAGAGGAATCTATGAGGATTACTAAGGATTACTTCCTCTAAGTAATCCCTTATACTTTTCTATTAAACACATTAGAGTAGGGGCTTGGGAAAAATGCATAAGAAGGGTATGGTTAAGTTTAAAAAAAAGATCAGCTAGTCTCTTATTTAGTGTCCAGAAACTGTGTTTAAGCTTTTTGTTGCTTTGTGTCAAAGCTGTTGTGTGAAGTTGGATTGTATGTCACTGGATGAGATGGTAAACTGCATGAGCCAGGTCTCCATAACCTTTTGATTTACCGCATTAGAAAGGATTCCTGCCAAGACTTGTAGTTGACCAGTATCTTCAATGGACCTGGCTGTTATATTCTAGCTGAGTGTCTTGTATCTTGTGTTGATCACTAAGTTCAAGTTTAAAATGCTAAAATATGACCACATGAAGTGTGATTACAGCCAGCCAGCCAGCCAGACAGACAGACAGGCAGAATGGGTACGCCAGAGCCTCCAGCCACTGCAAATGAACTCCAGATGTGTGCACTCCCTTGTGCATCTGGCTAGCGTGGGTTCTGGGGAATCAAACCTGGGTCCTTTGGCTTTGCAGGCAAAGCTTTAACTGCTAAGCCATCCCTCCAGCCCAGACATAAATATTTTAATAAGTGAAATGTTGCATATCAATATCAATTTCATAGGTTTTCTTAAACAGGAAAAATTGAATGCTTTTGAATCTTAGGGATTGATTCTCGCAAAATGTTTGGTTGGCTTACAGTGTGGGCTCAAAGTTCAAATCTACAGTTAATTAGCTGGGTAAATTATTTCAGTTCCCCTTCTAATTGTTGAAACTTCATAGCACTTTCATGAAGGCTAAACTGTTAACTGATGTAAACTTGTAAACTCCTTGCATTTAGAAGGTCCTGACCAGATGTAGTGTAGTTAGAAATAGAGTAAGGAGTAAGAAGAGTTAGATTCTTACTGGCTTCCCACACCTCGTTAACATTGGACTTCTGTTGTGTATTGACCACAAATTACAATTTTCTTGCTGCTTGAACACTTCATGTTTTATTTATTTATTTATTTATTTATTTATTTATTTATTTATTTATTTTTTGAGGTAGGGTCTCACTCTAGCCTAGGCTGACCTGCAATTTACAACATAGTTTCAAGATGGCCTTGAACTCACAGTGATCCTTCTACCTCTGCCTTCCAAGTACTGGGATTAAAGGTGTGTGCTACCATGTGCAGCTTGAACACTAGATTCTTGTATAAATGTATAAAGAAAGATCTAGCATCTGAATTACATCATTGCCATATAATGTGACCTAATCTTGGGACAGGTATCCCACCTGCCATTACCTCCTTAGGGAATGACTTTAATGAGAACAATTCTTGGAATTTTCTTCTTTAATTTTTTTTTTGTTGTTGTTGTTATTAGGCATGTATCATTGATATACCAAATCCTAGAAAATACAAATAACCATTTATTTTCTACTTTAGATGTTCATAAACTAAGGGCACACTATGACTTATCCCCCTTTGCCTCTATATAAACTGCTTTTTTGTCACATTTGTTCAGATATGTCCAATAGTAAAGGAAATTAATAGTTCATTAGCTTCTCATTAAGGACGCTGTCATAATTAGTTGAGCTTTCCCTTTCTACCTAGCAGAAATGTCATCTGTGGCTTAAGTCCATTTATATTATCATTGTCAATAAATGAAAAAAATTGAAACAGTTCTTGTTAAATGTAAAAGATTATTTTCATTGATGGTACATATCTGAGCCTATCATAGATGCTGTGCATTTTCCAGTCTGTATAAGCAAGGCAATACTAAAATACTAATGATCATCATGTTTTTATATGTGTATATATGGGAAGAGAATATTCTCTAATGCCCACTTATAAAATATTAATTCACCTCTTCTACGCTGAAGGGAAATAGGTGAATAGCAATGACTTCTGGTTTTCAAAGGAAAAGTTTTCTCACAGTAATTATGTACTAGGTGGTTATTAATTTTACCCTAAAAAAGAAGGGCCTTGTGTACTGTATACAAGTGTGCCCATCCTAGGTTATGTGGAGGCTTAGTCACTTTATTTTTGTCGTACTGTTATTCATCTGATTTGCTCATTGCTCAATATATATATATTTTTTTGAGGTAGGGTCTCACTCTAGACCTGGATTTCACTATGTAGTCTCAGAGCAGCCTTGAACTCACAGCAGTTCTTCTACCTCTGCCTCCTGAGTGCTGGGATTAAAGGCATGCACCACCATGCTTGGTTTCATGGATCAATTTTGTTATATCTCTAGCACTAATTAATTTACTAACACATGGGTTTGGCCAGAGTAATTGTCTGATTCAGTGTTATTCACATTAGCTCTTCTAAAGGAATAGGACTTATTTATTTATTTAGTCAATTTCACATCCATTGAAAATCAGTATTTAGTGAAATGTAGTGAAAAATCAACTAATGGAAAAAGAATTTAAAAATATAATCAAAATTTACACAAATTTATACAACATAGAAAGTTTAGTTTTTTAATAATTAGATTCAGAAGTCATAAAGTCACCTTTTGAAGTATTGTCAAAGCATCCAAACACTCTTTATTTTTAATTTTTTTTTGTTCATTTATATTTATTTGAGAGCGACAGACACACAGAGAAAAACAGGAAGAGAGAGAGAGAGAGAGAGAATGGGCACGCCAGGGCCTCCACCCACTGCAAACGCGTGCGTGCCCTTGTGCATCTGGCTCACGTGGGTCCTGGGTAACCGAGCCTTGAATCGGGGTCCTTAGGCTTCACAGGCAAGCGCTTAACCACTAAACTGTCTCTCCAGCCCCCTCCAAACACTCTTAACTTGTACTCTTTCCTTTTAAGCCAGTAGAAGTAGTTCATGGGTTAGTAAGATTTTCAGAACACAATGTAAGTCTAGTGTGATTGCCTTAAATAGTTAAGATAATTAAGTTGTTGTTTTCAGTTTCAAATGGCATTACAAAACACTAGTGAAGGGTTTTTCACATTGAATGATCTTGTCTTGAAATGGTAGAGTTCATTTTCTAATTTGGCTGTATAGGTATTGTATAGCAAGGGCTTTAAATCTCTCTCTTTCCCCCTTCCCACCCTTCCTGCTCCTGTGCCTCTGCCTCAGCACATTTTATTTTGAGAAAGAGTTTCATGGACTCTTCATTCACTTGCTCTTGCCTGCTAAGCATGCTAGGATTACAAGCAAGTACTACCACCAGTCAGTCAGCCAGTCAGTCTCTTTCTGTCTTTGGAGGTAATCACAGTCTCTTAGTTTGAAGAGAGCCTCCTGTTTGATTGACACATACTGTTCCTAAGAAGGATTTCATTCCATTTATAAATAAATTTGGCTACAAGTGGGTTCTCTTCAGAATATTTCCTATTTGCTGTGGGTTCAAATACTTGGTGTCAGCAAAGCAGTTATTTGGACACTGTGATAAACACAAGTACTGCAGACTATTATGTGATCCCATCAGTACACCAGTGAATGAGAAGGGAGCTGCTTTCTTTTGATGGATCCTGATGTGACTTGAATAAAATAAAAACAGATGAATCAAAATTTACTCCCTCAATGAGTTTCTGTCAGAGAATCAAATGAGAATATCTTAAAACATACCTGGGAGCAGGTTGAATTTCATCTATACTTTTTTCAAAAAGGAAAATAAAGAGGAAACTTTATAAAATGTATTTGGCTGGTGGGGCTGAGATTACACAAAAATCTCCACTGATATTTCAGTTCCCAGAGTATTGGCCAAAGTATAAATATTTTCAGTGTTGAAACACCCAGAGACATATAATATATTCTTACAAGAGGCAATTACAAGTTTTCTAAGGATTGAATGCACAATTTGTCTGTGCTTCAAGCATTCACCTGCCAAGTATTGAGAATTAGAAATTTTCATTTTGTGGATACCAACCAGTTTCTTCCCAGGCATCTATGCATACCAGAATTGAAATGCATGGAAAAAAGAAAAGGTTGGTTGTATTTCACAAGGCTTATTCTTTCGTTTTCTATTTCTCCAACTAAAGATGTTTCTGAATGCTTATTACCAAAGACAATTTCATATTGTATGTTAGTGGCATGTTATACAGAGTTGTAGAAGATGATCCACTTTTTTTTTTTTCTTCTTCGTTTTTTTTTTTGCAGTAGGGTCTCACTCCAGCTTAGGCTGACCTGGAATTCACTATATAGTGTCAGGGCAGCCTTGAACTCATAGCAATCTTCCTACCTCTGCCTCCTAAGTGCTGGGATTAAGGGAGTGTGCCACCACTCCTGACTTAGATTATACACTTTTTTTTAAAGTCTTTATATGCCATTTTTACTGAATTTTATTTGCCACTTAGCCCTGAAAAATTGTCTCAAGGACTTGTATTGAGTTTTTCCAGACTGTTGAGCTGAACTAGCTTCCTAGAACATCAGAGGTATGTGGTTTAACACTCTGTTGAGGGGTTCTTGTTCTGCTCTCTCGTCCCTTAAATCAAATTGAATTAAACTATGTCTTTTTAGAAAAATGCTTCATCTCTAAGAGAATAGTTAGGCTGTTAGGTCAAATAGTATATGAATATTAGCAGTGCTGGATGCACTCTTAGGAAGTTTTGCAGAGTAGCTGCTCACTTATAGTGATTTGCAGGAGAGGGTACAAAAATGCTTTATTGATAAGTTCCCTCTATAAATTCCTGGATCTCACATAATGAAAATTATGGCCATTCCTATGTGGCTTGAAGGTATTTTAAGAAAGAGAAGGCAAATTTTAAAATATTGTAGAGACAACTATTCCAAGAGAATTCTAAATTCTTACTAACAGATAACTGTCTAACATCTTGGTAATCATTATAGACAATTATTATAATAAAATATTATTACTACATTTCATATTCTTATCACATAAAACCTCTTAGCAAGGTGACCCTTATACATGAATGTTTTAGTTTAATATAAACATTATGGACATTTAGAGCAACATGTCAGTGTTTAATAAGCCTCACATCTAAACATTATTGTCTTTGTGATCAGCCTTGGTTATTAGGCCATGCTCTTTCATAGAGCACCAAAAGAAAGAATGTTTGTGGATAAGACTACAAAGAACTTTGTGGTATTAAGAACATTTTATGTACATATCGTTGTTTCCACATTATCTTTCCAAGATTATTCTATTTTCCTTACAAAGTTACCTTCTTTAGGTTATTCTTGTCTTCCCTGATCAACCTTATTTTCAATCAAATCCTGGATTAAGGTACGTTTACGCATGTCTGTGGTGTGATTAGTTCTGAACATTCTACACCCAGGTGAACGCCCTAGAATATTTGAATATTATTTTTCATACTGTAAAAGGCAGTCACTATGTTGAAATTTGCTTTGAAATCTTGCTCCCTTACTCTTCTTCTATTATACTTGCTCCATTTCTGGAGAATCAAACGTTCATAAGCTATTTCTTAGTCAATCAGGTGCCTATCTGTATGCTTTACTTGTGATGTGAGCCCACACTACAATGCAGAGTAGTCTTTCTTTCCTAAACCATTGAAAAGCAGTATCCTTCTACATGTCAGTATAAACGAAACTTATTAGTTCAAACAAGTCTCATGTGTAGACTACTTAACTACAGGCCATGTTTTTAAAGAGAATGTTTTTCTGTAGGTTTGTTCTGACAGTATGACTGCAGATGCCAAATCCCATTAGCAGGGCAACTTCTGGGATGTCTGCTTCAGAAAGCTGTCTCATCAGTGTCTTGGCATAGAGTCATGGAGCAGGCTTTTAATGAACAATTTCTCAGAGTTTTTCCCTTTTTAGCCTCGGATCTATCTCTTTAGGATACCAGACACTTTGTAAAAAAGTCATTATTTGACAGAGGTATCCATGGAACATAATAAAGTTGTTATAATAAAAAGCTGAAGATGGTTAGTAAAGCGTTACCTCTGAATGTGCGTGCTGTTTTACAGGAATGAAGCAGGGGTGATTTTTTAAAATGTTTTTTGTTCTTTTTTTATTTATTATTTGAGAGTGACAGAGAGACAAAGGGGCAAAGAAGAGAGAGAGAGAGAGAGAGAGAGAGAGAGAGAGAGAGAGAGAGAGAGAGAGAGAGAGAATGGGCACACCAGGGCCTCCAGCCACTGCAATCAAACTCCAGATGCATGCACCACCCTGTGCATCTGGCTAACGTGGGTCCTGGGGAATCGAACCTTGAACCAGGGTACTTAGGCTTCACAGGCAAGTGCTTAACCACTAAGCAATCTCTCCAGCCCAAGGGGTGTTTTTTTTTTTTTAAAATTAGAGATAGAATGCCAGTGTGGTATATTTAGAGGGGCAGGCCATTAGGAAAGAAAGGACAAAGATGTTCTGAAGGATTTGCACTTGAAGAAAGTGTAAAGGATGGTTGAAGGGTAGCACACTTCAACAACTGAGTGGCAACAACCAGCATTCGAGAAAAGTGCAGCCCAATTTTTTTTCTTCTTGCTATGATTTTTGCCATCTTATCTCATTTTAAACTAAAAGTAAAAAATTTTCTCTACATAAAACATACCACAAGTTTATCAAGGGCAAACACTCTGCCAAATTGTTGTTCATATATAGTGAGGACTTCAATTATATGTTAGGCAATTATTTCTTAAAGTGTATCACAGAAAAAAATATATTTTTAAAGGAATAGAATCAGATTTCTATCTAATATCCAGTTAAGTATCTTTCTGGATAATTTTCTCATGCTTTTTTCTGAGAGTGAGAAGGCTCCTGTTCTGATCTTCATTCTGTGGAGGGTAAAAAGCAGTGAAAACCTTATCTATAAGGGGAAGATACCAGGAAGATACTGAGAGGGGTGGGCATTCAAATTTCTGACTTTGTGTGTGTGTGTGTGTGTGTGTGTGTGTGTGTGTATTGTTGTTTGAGGCTGGGTCTCTTTCAAGCTCTGGAATTCAATCTGTAGCCCAGGTAGCCTTGAACCCCTAGCCATCCTCTAATGTTATCCGCATAAGCCTCCACTCCTGGCTGTCTGACCAATCTTTTGTGTCTCATAAATTAACAGCATGACAAACGCTAAGACTATTTTATGGTATTTATCCTTCATAATCATTCTGTAGTGTTTGGTGATAATTCATGATTGTAGACTAAATCTGGAAAATCAGAGAAACTTGACTAAAACTAAGACCTATTAAAATGCGCTTATGATAGGTAGAGTTACATCATAGGGGCACACAAAACTTACACACAACCCAAAGCAGAGCTTCTCAGACTCGGCAGTGTTGACTCTGTGGGTCAGGCAGTTCTTTGAAGTGAGAAATGGCTGTGCAGGGAGGACAATGTTGGTCAGAAAACCTTGGCCCTACACAAAGCCATCAGTCAGTGCCAATTCCAACTCTTCAAACCTAACCATCAAACATGTCTTCAGACATTGTCAGATGTCTCCTGAGGCAAGGGGACAAAAGTTCCCCCTATTGACACCCACCTGTTTAAGGTTTTACTTTAATATGCACATCCCGGTGAGTTTGTGTGATAATTTCATTCATACTATGTGTTCCCTAATGCCAGTCATATCTGATTCTGCCCACTACCACAACCATGATGTAGAGTTTACATTTTTCTTGTGTTTTATCATATAAATGAATTTTAGTCATCAATTCCTTGTAACAAGAATGCTGATAAAACAGGTAAATTGGTTAGTTCAAAATATTTTTTTCTGGTTTAAGGTGTTAAGTTTAGTGCTTGTTAAAGCAGGAAGTATAGTTATAGAACACATTGTCAAATGTACAGGGGCCAAAATTCCCCTATTCATGGTAATCTGAATTTTCTTTTCTGAAGAAAAAAATTGCAACAAGATATGTCATTAGCAGAGGATACTGATATCTGTTCTTTTCCACTGCATTTGGAAAGAAAATGAGACCATCTATCCTGTCCTATGCATGCTGTATAAAATTCTTTGTAGATACCAGGGAGCTGGCCAGTTGCCAGGGTGGCCTGTGGGCACACTGTAATTAACAGGAACACACACTTTTGCTGAGGGTATTGTTTCACCTGGGGAAGTGAAGTGATGTAGCCAACTAATGAAGATTTTCTTGGCTCAGATTGCTCCATTGTTTCAGAAGGTGACAATTATAGAAACCCCAAGCAGTAAGAGTTCTAGTGGGACAAACTCATGGTAATACTAAGCTTTATTTGTAGATGCTGAATATTCTGTCTTATATGCGGCTTTGAAATTTTATAGGGTTGGCCTAAATGGATATACCAAAAATATCTGAATGAGAATGACAAGAATGCCAGGTGTTTTTGATCATTTGCTTTTTCTATAAATGGCGATCCTTTGTTCTCTTTTCATAGAAGAGAGAAGACACAAAGTGAGGTAAAAAGAAATGGGAGACCCTAGCACATGGTGTCTGTATTGGTCAGCAGAGAAAGCTATTACATGAGGGAAAGTGGATATTCTTGCTTCCATTTTCTTTTAATTTTACTAAAAGGTAGTTTTTCTGCCATCGTTCTTTTACCTAAAAATAAATAATCCAATGATTTATTTCTTTTAGAGGAGGCTGTGTATGATTCTTGAATTATGGTGATCCATTGTACTCTGTTTTACTTAGGAAGCCTAGAAAGATCTGCTCCTTGGTGCATAGTAAGTATGCATCATTTTAGTTATAGAACACAAGCATAAATATATTGCATCCTCACTATATGTCAAGTATAGTGTGTCTATGCATTTTCTTTTTTTAGAAGGGGTACTTACTCTTTGTACATGAGTACTGTGAGGCTTGCCCTTCTATACTACTTGTATATGTGGTGAACCCTATCAAATGTTTAGCATGTTCATTTCATTTCTCTCCCCCTGGTTTACCCTCATGGTCACTGTGCCTAATATCCTCCTTGGTTTCTGCCTCCTAATTGCTAATAATAATTGCTTATAATGCCTGTTCACATTGAAGTGTCCAGATAAGTACAGCAAATTATATGGCACCAGTGAAGAGGCTATATCATCAGCATATGTTTTGCTTTTTCAGCCTACAATGTGGTATCTATTTTAGAAATGTAGACATGACACTGTTGATATGTATATGAATATCACCTATATCAATCTATATAGTAGAGCTGTATAGTGACTGTAGATATGTTGACTAATAAACCACAGTGATTGAGAAGCACTTGCCCTTATATCCTAGACATGTTCTTTCCTTTACATATGTTAAGAAATGAAATAATTATATCATATTTCTCTATAGGTGTTCAAGAGCTTTAAACAGTTGCATGCTCTTAAATGTCACAAATGTGGCAATGGCTGGGTGTGGTGGTGCACACCTTTAATCCCAGCACTCAAGAGGCAGTGATAGGAGGATTGCTGTGAGTTTGAGGCCACTCTGAGACTACATAGTTAATTCCAGGTCAGCCTGAGTTAGAGTGAGACCCTACCTTAAAAATAAATCCAAGAAAAGTGGCAGTTGGGTATTATCAAGAACGGTACTAATTTAGTCATTATCTATAAGACTGAGTCACTGCCTGCAACATCATCAAAATTATAAACTGATGTGTTTCTCCAAAATTTATATATTAAAGGTAATCTCAGTGCCTCTGAATGTGATTACATTTTGAAAGAGAGTTTATGCAGATGTAATTAGTGAGGATCAAGCTGTACTCTATAAAGTAGAGTAAGGTCCTATTCCAACATGACACTTAATGTTTTACAGGAGCTGTCTGGGGGTACATATGCACAGGGACGATGCCATGGGTAGATTACAGTTATGTAAGAGCAAGGCAAAAAACTAGCAGAAGTAGAGAGAGTAGGTCTTTCTCAAGACCTGTCAGAGGAAGCATGGCCTGCTGACACCCTATCGTCAGACTTCTCTCCTCAAGTGTTTAGAGACAAGACAGTGCTATTGCTTTAAGCTATTCAAATTCTGGTAATCTGTTCATAAAAACCTTGGAAATACAGCCCAGATACCATCACTGCCTGTGGACTGTTCTGTGGAGATGGCCCTCACTTCTCTAGCCTTTCCATTACATGGATAATGCCATCATCACATACTACATTGTTATGTTTTCATTTACATGGTACATTTAAGATGATATCTCAGGACATTTATTATTGCATGTGTTTTTTTCTTTTGAAATGCCCAGTTACTTTAATAAAAATAAAACTGGGTATATGTATATGTAATGACTTACATATACTGCCATCTTGCTTTTCTTTCCTTTTATTTTTTCTTTTTGAGGGGAAAGGACACATTTTCTACTTTAAGAAAGTCTGGGTTTTACTAATAAGCCTAAATGTTCCGATGATAACATATAATAAATTTAAGATGAAATTCAAAGTTTGATGTGAAATAGTCTCAGGCAACCTATGCAGAAGGTAAGGCCCTCTATAATGACCAGGATTTAGAGGCAGACAATGTTGCTTGTCCTTTTTGTCCTACAGGTCAAAATTTCAAGTAATTCTACATAACTTACAAATGTCATGTCTAAAGAGCTTTTCATATCATTCTTGTAGTGTTTCCTTGTTCTCTTTGTCATAATACCAGTGGGTCTACTCCAGGCTTAGAAAATGTGTGATGAATGAATTGGATAGTTTTGGCTGGATAAACTCCCATGAAATACAGAGAACCCCGAGTCCATTAAGAATTTGTTTACTGGAAAATAAAGGTAGTTTTAAAAGTATTAATTTTTTTCTTATTCTACTAAAATATGGTAGTGTGATAATACAATTTCTACTTGGGGACATTTTCCATGTGCCTGTACGAATGTACTCACATGCAAGTTTAGCATAATAATGAGGCAATTATAAATGTAGCCAGTATATTAAACCCACAGTTTCATAGGTGTCCCTTCCCAGGTATATAGTCACACAGAATCAGAAGTCAGGAATGTTTTGAGCTGCCAGAGTTATTAGCACTTAATATGTAATTTCCTGCCTAAAGTATTTTTAACGTCAGCATTCTAGACACCAGCAGCTCTGCAGAATGGATCAGAATCACTATCAGGAAAAGTCAGTGGGGCCCATCTTCTCTTCCAGGATTTGACACTGTGTGTAGCTTGCCTCCCAGAACAGGATGCCAGATACATGCTTTAACACAAATTTCAGCTCTTGCTGCCCACAAATTAATTCTCAGTGTTTTGCTGTCCATAGTTATATGTAGTGGGTCATCCATTTACTTGTTTTTCATAATATGGATGTTCGGTCTGGTGTGATTTTAGCTTTTATACTGGTCAAAGGATTCTTGGGGGAAAGCACAAAATGTGTATCTCCATTTCCTTTTTTGTAAAATATACTCAAATTCACTCTCTTACCTAGCTCTCTTTGTTCTATGACACTCAAGTGAGGCATAGTGTATGTGGGAATACTATGAAGACTGTAACATACAATGTTTGCATGAACTACTTGGTTATCCATTGTCTTCATTGCTCACTGTATTGAATTTGTATCACGTTTACTTGATTTTAATGTCAGTTAGTGGGCTCTGTGTTTCAGGACTTTGCTTTATCTGAGCACATCTTTGTGTTTGAAATGTAAATTAGTCATTATTTCACTTCGTACCAGTCTTGTTATTCTGAGATTTTCCCCCAAGAGCTGCTTTTAGGTCAGTTTGTTGTATAGTCCCCATTTTTTTTGACTGTACTCTTAATGCCATTTTGGTTCACTATTCTAGCAGTTTATTGCTTACATTTGGGTGGATATAAAGTGATTTTTAATGTCAGTCAAGACACTGTATCTTCATTAATAAAATAATATATACTTTCATTTTACATGTGTAAAATATAACATCAGTGAACACACACACACACACACACACACACACACACACACAGTGTGCTCAGTGTCAGTCTTACTACTTTGTGCCTGCTAAGGAGATGTTCTACATCCCAGTCGCAAGTTATATAATTATACTTAATAATAAGTATTGGGCAACTACATATATATGTATATATATTTTATTAATAAGATAAAATATTTGAGTCATTATTTCTAACCATAGTCCAAATAGTACGTTAGCCCTTGAACTCAAGCCAACAAAACTTTTTGGTACTTTATCTAAATTTCAGGACAATTATAACAATAATTAATACTTTCTAAGTATTTCTGTCTATCATCTTAAAAGAGTTATGCAAATTTTTGTTCTTTTTATTTATTTACTCATTTTGTTTGTTGAGGTAGAGACTCTGGCTTAGGTTGACCTGTAATTCACTATGTAGTCTCAGGGTGGTCTTGATCCAATGAGATCATCCTATCTCTGCCTCCCGAGTGCTGGGATTAAAGGCATGCACCACCAAGCCCAGGTTGTTCTTTTTATTTTCAAATATGGTTTTATACTATGTAGCCCTGGATAGCATGGAATTTACTATGTATATCAGCTTGACCTCAAATTTGAGGCAATCCTCCTATTTCTGTTTGCAAAATCCACAGATTATAAGCTCATGCCACAACATCCTGCGAAATTTATAATTACAAAAAAAAACCATTTTGTTTTTATTTATTTATTTGACAGAGAAAGAGGGAGACAGAGATAGAGAGAGAGATTGGGCACACCAGGGCTTCCAGCCACTGCAAATGAACTCCAGATGCTTGCACCCCTTTGTGCCTCTGGCTAACGTGGGTCCTGGGGAATCGAACCTGAGTCCTTTGGCTTTGCAGGCAAATGCCTTAACTGCTCAGCCATCCTTCCAGCCCAAGTTTTTTGTTTTTATAAATATTTTAGGTGCAATTAAGAATTTTGTTTTTGCTAAATAGAACCATTTTAGAAAGATGGTAATATTTTAGAGAACATTTTCTTAGACAGTAAGAGTCTTAATTTCCTCAGCAGTCCAAAGGCTGGAGAGTGTCATAGTGCTAGCTACAGTCCTGGCACTCCAAGGAAGGAGGCATTGCAGCCAGGCAGGAAAGGGCCTCATAAGAGCAAATTCTCACGCCAGCTTTGAAAATGCATACACATCACCTTTTGAGCAGAAAAATTAGGGCATGAGTAGAAATCAGCTTGCTGGTGACCCATTTTCTTTTGGGCAAATGTTAATTGTTAGAGGGAAAATTAGTTAGCACTCTGTTGTTCTTACCCAGGCATACAAGGGGTTTCTGAATCAAAATAGAAGAAAAACAGCGATTGAATAGGAAATGTACAATTAAGAACTGTTTGCAAAAGCTACCCAAGAAAAACAAATATAATCTACAAACATTTCCCCACTTTGCTAAAAATATACAAATAGAAAATATGGGGGAAAATTCAAATACTAATATTTTAAAGAAAATGATTACAGTTAAAAGTTAGCAAGCTTTCTGCCTCACTTTTACTAAACTGTTTATACTTATTTAAATGACCTATTAACATAGTGGAGCTTTTTTTCTTGTCATTTCCCATCTTTGAATCAACTTCAGAAATATTTCTGTTAATTCTGACATTTAGACTATCTTGATGATCTCAAGGAAGATGTGTAATGTTTATTCTAAGTAGCCTTTTTGAAATTGAAGTATGTTAATACATATTTCTGCAGAAGGTTTACATTTATACAAAGAATTCATGATCTGATATAAAAAGAAATGCAAAAGCAATTCAGTATATATTTATAAGGGAATACTTAGAAGAAAATTAACAAATGACTTTTGCATACTTTGAGAAGTAAATCAGAGAAAATAGTTTTAGCTATGGCCCTCTATAGCTTCAAACACAGATCCAGGTGGAATTTTCTTCAAATAACAATAACATATTTAAATATTATTTCTTGACCTCTTGAGACATGACCTGTTCCTTGGGCCATAACTTGTTGGCTTGTATGGAGTGCTGCATAGCAGAGTACTAGTGATTTGCTTCTATTGTTGGGTTGTTATCTTAACTCTACAAATTATAGAAAGCTGCCTTTTTAAAATTATAGAAATGGAAGTGTTGAACAGTTGAATAATCTGTTCTGGATGGATATAACACACCTATCTGATTTCCAGTTTGGCCTCAGCCACTGTTTTTTCTGCTCATATGGAACTTCTTAGGCACAAAAACACTTAAAGTAGTATTAAAATAAGGATGCTCTAACTTGGGAGAAGATTAAGGTTTCTGTTAACAAGTTTGTTCCTCTTTCCGTAGACCAGAAATTTTTAAGTGACGGACATTTAACTGCTCTCACTGTATGTAAAGGAATGGCTGTAGGCTCTTTCTTCTGAGGTATGATTTCCTCTCCTAATACATAAGGTACCAATTAAATAATTATTTTTTTCTAGAACAGTACATTACCATGTTTTTCAAAGCAAAGATGCTTACTTTAGAATATAACCCTATGTGAGATGGAACAGTGTTGTAAGATTTAAATGGATTCTCTTTACAATTATGTGCTCATAACAGCTGGAATGAATTCAGTCATTAGGATCATTTCTGAAAGGCAGGGATATAGAAAGTTAAAAGACACATTGCTCAGTGCTGAGGTCACCTGCTTCATCATAGACTAAAATAGAAGAGTACAAGTGTTGAGAACTCATTCTGCCTTCTTGGTGCTTTTGTAGCAGTATTTTTAGAACTCTGCCAACAGCAGTTGGGTGCATTGTTTGCCTGCTTAGCTAGCCTGGCCATCTCCTTTGCAGCCTCTGTATCCCATGACAGGTGGGAGAAACTTCCTACATGATGTGAGCCAGTCTCCTGGAATTGAGAACTCTGATATGGCCTGTTCCTTCCAACCACTAAGCTCACATCAGAAGTAATGTTTCTAGTCTTGTTGATATGTATTAGTTTGTTTTTTTTTTTTTTTGTCTGTAATTAAGCCAATTGGAATGAAAGAGTGTTAGTTAACCACTGATACCAGAGTGATAAAAAGATTTAATAGAAAATGAACTAGATAAATTGCATGATGGGTTAAGTCTTAAGAAAAGGGTAAAACAGTATATATTACATTACTTCCACCCATTAAACAACTTAAACTATTATACTAAACTACAAAATCATACCATTTTTTATGCGATAAAAACAAACAAGGCTGGAGAGATGTGTTAGCAGTTAAGGCGTTTGCCTGCAAAGCCAAAGGATCATGGTTCGATTCCCCAGGACCCATGTAAGCCAGATGGACAAGGAGTATATATATCTGGAGTTCATCTGCAGTAGCTAGAGGTCCTGACATGCCCAATCTCTCTCTCCCTCTCTCTCTCTCTCTCTCTCTCTCTCTTTCTGCCACTTTCTATCTCTTCCAAATAAATATATTTAAAAAACAAACACATTTTTCTTATTAACTTAAAGTTATTCATATACATATTATTTTTTAAGTAGGCCTCACTGTAGCCAGACTGACCTGAAATTGACTATATAGTATCAGGGTGGGGGGCTTTGAACTCACAGTGATCTTCCTATCTTTTCCTCATGGGTTCTGGGATTACAGGAGTGCAACATACCCAGCAGCTTCTATTTTGAGATGTATTCAGAGCATGCATGGCATTTACTCAGCAAAATTACTATGTACTAGTTGGAAATTGTACTGGGAAGACACAAAGATTCAAATACTTTCGTAGCACTCAGGACACAGTGGGTGAGGGTAAGAGACCTTAGAGAGTCATTTCCCAGGAACTGCCAGCTGTCCAGTTGTGCATGGGAATGAGGACAGTGTTTCTTAATGCACTACTAATTTGAATCACCTGTAGAACTTTCTAAATTACCAATGTGTAGGCTGCACACTGGAGATCCTGGCAATTGGCCAGACATTACTTTGAAAACAAAAACCCACTGCCTGGATTATATTGTTATGTAGCTAAGATTGAGACTCACTGCAGAGAAATTAACAACAACTGGTTCTGATTTTCTAGTACCCACACCATCTTGGGTACCACATGTGGCTCCTTCATATTTTAGTTTCCATGTTGAGAAACAATTAGGAAAAGAAATACTATTTAAAAAATGGAGAATTGTGTAAAGCAGGAAGTTCTCTAAAATCAAATAACCTTTTGGAATATAAATCACAAGGATTTCCTTATCTAGTGATCTATATGTAATATCATTCACATATTTATTGAATAACTGGTATGTACAAGTCACTAATGGGGCAACTAAGAGATCTGGCCTTTTATTCATCCTCAAGGAATTGCTGTCTGGGGAACTATTTATAACTAAAGAAATAATTGACACTTCAAAACAGTGTAGTGGTGAAAGCAAAAGGAGGGAGAACACCTCTGGGCTCATGTGGTTGTCAAGGCTTCCCAGATGAAGGTTTATCCAGTTGTTGGTATGCTGTTCTGCCCATCTATCACAACTTAAAGCTTTAGCAGTTTTGATACCTGCTTGCTGTAAAAGTGCTTATTGGACTTTCTCTCTACACATAAACATTATTGGTTGAATCAATCTTTGATCTGTCTTTAATTAGCCCATCACCATGTGTTTACAAATGATTGGTACTTGAATATGGTGTGTAACAACATAACTTTGTATCTCTCATTATAGGATTGATAGGATTTTGTACAAATCCAGTAGGATGAATTTTCTTCCTTGAGTTTAGAAGTAGTTCATCATTAAATAAAGGTAAAGGGTATATAACTTTATTGTAATATTAAAAGAATTGACTGTTTATTTGCTGTATACCATATATGCTAAGTAAACTTCTTTTTCTTATGTTAAAACTTCCCTCAACTTCGTAAAAAAGGAGAGTCAATGAATCTCCAAAAATCATATGTCACTGAGTCATCTGGTCAAGACTTAGACACAGTCCAGCAATCATTCCAATCTAAAAAGCAGTGTTCATTGCCCTCTGTGTGCTGCCCTTCATAAATGAAAAGGAAGGAGACATAAAGAATGAATGAGGAAAACACTAGGGAGTGCATTACATCTAGGTACCAAGAATGTATTCTTTCCTCATGGTAAGGAGAGACATGGATGGTTTCTGAGGGAATGAGGATGTTTCAGTGTTTCAGAAGGCTAATCTGTCAGGGCAGTATAGCAAGTCAATACAAATGTTTATTCTTTTCAAAACTGTTGAGTATATACTGGGTTTTACATAGTATACAGTCCCAGGAATTGCAGTGGCAGTAATGAAGGATTACAACATGGAAGTCTCCTTGAATATCATGCTTTTCCAAAATACTAGGGAGCAAAACATAAGTAAATGCCCAGTTGCGACAGTGATGGATTACAGGGGGAGAGAAGTTGACAAAAGAATCATCAGGAAGGGCTGTAGAGATGGCTTAGCGGTTAAGCACTTGCCTGTGAAGCCTAAGGACCCCAGTTCGAGGCTCGGTTCCCCAGGTCCCACGTCAGCCAGATGCACAAGGGGGCGCACGCGTCTGGAGTTTGTTTGCAGAGGCTGGAAGCCCTGGCGCGCCCATTCTCTCTCTCTCCCTCTATCTGTCTTTCTCTCTGTGTCTGTCGCTCTCAAATAAATAAATAAGAATTTAAAAAAAAAAAAGAATCATCAGGAATTTGTGGGAGTCCAAATGGCCCTACAGAGGCTCATGAAGGAATGGATGGTGGAAAAGAAGAATAACAGAAAGTAGGAGTGAGCCAAATTAGTAACATGATTAATATGAGAGGAGGAACAGTCAGAGAAGCTTCCAAGGTTCTACTCTGTGAGTCTTATATTTCCTTTGTACTCTCATAACAGTGCCTGTGTAAAGAAAGAATGATTGTGTGTCTCTGATGTTGTTACATTCTTTGAGCCTTTACATCTTGCTTCATGCAAATTTCCTAAAATGAGTTCTGACATCATGAATCACTATGTAGAATGGAGGCATAGCCTGTCATTCATTAAAGTTAAGCTGGATGTGATGACATACACTTCTAATCCCAGGTCTCAGGAAGTTGAGGGGAAGGATCAGAAGTTTAAGGATAGCCTGAGCTGCACTAGACCTTGTCTCAAAAACCTGAAAATAAAATAAGTATCATTAACTCTTATTGTGTGTAGAAATAAATTCATCTCATGGTAAAAATGTTATTAAGTTGATGAAACCTGAAATACAGGATTATGAAAGATGACACTTGTGATATTTCTTTATAAAATATTTTACACTTTAAGAAGTTATCAAAAGGTTATTTAATGCAAGTGGATATAGTACATATGTACGAAAGAGTACAGGGTTACTATCCTTTTGGCATTTTCTTTGTATTGGTCTTGGCCTTCAAACTCAGGTACTCATGCTTGCCAGGTAAGTACTTTATCAACCAACTTACTACCCCAGACTTTTTTTTTTAATGATCTAGTTTGATTAATGTATCCTGCCCTCTGATATATCAGAGGATGATGTTCAGTGTTTCTAAATGGTTTGCAATGGTACTAAGTATTAAATATGAACTAGAGAAAAAATGGTCATTTTTGAAATTGTTTTCTTTTCTTGGAAGTCTTGATAACATTTTCTTTTCTGTTTTTAAACTCTTGAATTGACAAATTGCATAATTATAGATAATAAACAATAATAATTCCCTCCCCTACCCCACTTTCTCCTTCACAGATCCACTCTGTATCATATCCCCTCCCCCTCTCAATTACTTTGTTTTTTATTTTCATGACTCATCTTTTCCTCCTATTATTAGTGTCTTGTGTAGGTAGTACCAGGCACTATGTAGGCATGGATATCCAGGCCATTTTGTGTCAGGAAGATTGCATTATAAGCAGTCCTACCCTTCTTTTGGTTCTTACATTCTTTCTGCCACTTCTGCAATGGACCCTGAGCTTTGTAAAATGTGATAGAGATATTTCAGTGATGAATCACTTTGTCAATTCTTTTTAGCACTATGGTGCCTTTTGAGTCATCCTCGTGGTCACAGCCATCTGAAAGAAATTTCTCTAACAAAAGTGAAAATAGCATTAATATATGGGTATGAACTTTAAGATAAGTGCTTATAGGGTAGCTTGGTGGTTATAATATCTGTATTTAGCTAGAGAACTGCAGGGGTTACACTCCTAGGGCTCATGACCTCCCCTACCATAGGCATTTGACTAGGTTTTCAGTATCAAGTATGTATTTACTCCCAATGGAGCGGGCCTCCAGTCCAATTAGAGAGTGGTTGGTTTTCCCCTTAACAGACATGCTGCAATTGCACCTGTTGGCTCATTTGACCTGGCTAGCCAATCTTAAAGGTTGCAGTTCTCACTGTCATTTATTATCACTGTGTTTGTCTTTTTTTACATCAATGCTGTCTTTGCTAACTAATATACTTAGAAATCTTATGCATTTATAATAGCAGTTTGTAATATAAACTTCTTTCTTTCAAGTGTGTGAGTGTATGTGTGTGTATTGTTGTATGTAATTTTGGGTGTGTGTGTGTGTCATGCATGTATGTGGAGGTCAGAGGACAAATTTCAGGTGTCAGTTCTCACCCTCCACCTTAATTTTGGGATAGGATCTCTTGTGTTCACAGCTTCATTTGCCTGGGTAGCTGGCCTGCGAGCTCATGGCAAATTCTTTTCACTTCACTTCTTGCTGGAGGAGTGTTGGGATTACAGAAGTCTGCTACAGTTTCTGGGTTTAGCGTGTTGCTGGGGATCCCTATTGAGGTATTTATGACTGTGTGGCAAGTGCTTTATTTATTAAAATATCTCCCCAGCCTCCTCTCTTCCCCATTTAATTTTAGATATCAAATAGTATGTAGTTTATGTAGGCCACTATTTAAGTCAAAGATTAATATCATTCTTAAAAGAAATCTTCATTCCAAATGTTAATAGGCATTGTTCTTATTTTTTAAATTGTCATTGTTTAGATTTTAGACCATAAGTGTTAAGAAGCAATGATCTTTCTGTACTTGGGGGATACAGGACATTAAATTCTACAGAAGAATTACATATGTGGAGTACTCACACATAATTCACATAATTGGTACACTCATATCTTACATATCTAGTGATATTAAAAGTGCTTGCTCACCCAAGTGAAGGCACTCAGCTTTGGTGGTCAATCTTATTACCCATTGCTTCTTTGAGTTTCAAGTGTGTTTTCATAGCTCTGGCAAAGTGAACTCACACTGGAATACACAGCTGCTAGTGTGCTATCTGGGGGCGATATTGATAGAGTGACAAACAGAGCTCTCAGAGTCAAAGACAACTGTGAGGAAGTTCTTAATTTAGGCTGTGTTGGAACGGTTTGTGTAAGCTACATTCTTTGACTGGACAGAACACTTTTACCATGACTAGATCTGTCTCATTGGCCTCTTGATCTTAAAGAATATTTTACTTCACTAGTATATATATGTTTTAGTCAGGTTCAAATTGCTAGTAGAAATCACCCAATCAAGAGCAGCTTGTGGGAAAAAAGAGGTTTATTTTGGCTTACAGGTTTGAGGAGACTTGAATTTCCAGTTGCCATTTTTGGGAAACCTAGCATCCAGTACACCTAAGTTTACGGGGGACATCCGACTCAAACCACCACATTCCGCTCCTAGCCTCTGATATTCATACATGTTGTAAAATATAATGCATTCATTCCAACTTTAAAAGTCCCTATAGTTGTTATCGGTTCCAATGATGCTCATACATCCACATAATCCAGGATATTTTAACTGAGCCATAATACCAAAAAATAACCCCCCCAAAACCCCATAATGGCACAGAATAATCACTACACTGCAAGAGATGGCAAAGAAATATTCAACCAATACAAGATTTAAAACAACCATGGCAAACTTCAAACTCTGTAACTTTTAGTCCAACAACCCTAGTCAATGACAAGTCTCCAAGTCTGATAATTCTAACCAGCAACAAATCTCTGGCATTCCAATTCCACCACTCCTGCTAGGCTACTCATAGTTCTGGAAAATTTCATCCTGGGCTGGCAGCTTTCCTTAGCTGTCATCTCATGGTCCCGGCATCTCCAATGGGTCTCCACTGCAATCCACAGTTCATCCTCACAGCTCCATAGGGTCTCCATGTAGGCAATCCTGCTTCACACTGCCAATAGCCCAATAGCCATTTCCAAAACACAAGACTGTGTTGCAAACTCAATGACCCTCTCTTTCCCTCATTTGTTATACTCCACAATACCAGGTAGGGTGCCAATTTGTTAATCCAGAGGGAAATAAAGCAGTCTTTGAAGAACAGGACACTCCTTGAGCACTTAGGCCCCTTCCAAAGAGTCTACATTCTTCCTGTTGTCCCGGCACAGGTCAGCTAGCCCAGTCTCAAAGTTTATAATCTCTCAATTGGAGCTGATTGGGCAGCAGTTCACCCAAAGATTGTTCTTTCTGTGCCATATTCCTCTGCTCACACCAGTTCATTTGTATGCAAATTTCTCAGGACACCAGCATAACAGCAATCTCTTCACACAATCTACTAGCCCAGTCCAAGCAAAGCTATTTCTCACCCTCATAAGCCAAACCTCACAGTCCATAGTTCCTACTGCATTCAGGCCTTTCAACTCTGACCAGAACAGTCCATCAAGCTGTACTACAGCACAGCAAGGCATTTCTTAGGTCAAGGTTTCAAATGCTTCCACATTCATCTTGAAAATCAGCTCCAAAAGGCCAAAGCCACACAGTCAGGTGTCTAGCAGCAACCCCACTCCTCAGTACCACTTTAATGTTGCAGTCAGGTTCGCAATACTGGTAGAACTCACCCAACCAAGAGCAGCTTGTGGGAAAGAAGAGGTTTATTTTGGCTTACAGGCTCAATGGGGAAGCTCCACCATGGCAGAGACGACAACATGAGCAGAGGGTGGGTATTACTCCCTGGCCAACATAAGGTAGACAACAGCAACAGGAACATGTGCCAAACACTGCAAAGGGAAATTGGCTATAACACCCATAAGCCTGCCCCCAACAATACACTACCTCCAGGAAGCTTTAATTTACAGTTGCCATTAGTGGGGGAATCTAGCCTCCAGTGCACCTAAGTTTATGGGCTCATCTGACTTAAGCCACCACTATATACATACTTTTACTTGAAATTATGAAAGCATATTGCTCATTAATCATGAATAAATATCTAACTTTGACAATACTTGTCTCGACAATATGGAGAAGTCTCTAAAATTATCAAAGTGATAAGACAAAATAAAAGCTTCCAACACTAACATATCAGAATTTCTCACCTTTTAAACATTAAAATCAAAACTAAAGTGATAGATTCTGGAGTTACCCGAAGTATGAAATGCTTTCCTATGTGTATGCCACACAGACATCCAAATAATAAACCCAGTGGTGGAAAGAGAGAAATGTGATGTTCTTTGATAATAAATTAGACAATTTCTACCAAATGATAGCATTCAGAATATAATCCCCACCCTTAGAAAGGGGCTGTCATTGAAGTCATGATAATTTGTTTTATATAATGTTTAGGTGCATTTTTAAGTCATGTTCCTTGGTATTCCTTCCTGAATTTTAGATAACATTTTTAGTGTGCACTCAGTTATTGGAAGAGATGGTATTCTTTACTTTTAATTTTTCTAATTTCTATCGGATACCTATTAATCTATCATTTGTCTATCCACCATCTATCTGTCCAGCAATCAATTATCTATCTTCTATCATCTATCTTATCTTTCATCTATCTATCCAACTAGGTATCACCTATCTAGCTATACCTATCCATCTATCTAAGAATATTTTTGTGATTTTACAGAGACATAGTTTCAAAACATGAGCTTTGTAAATATGATTTTGTTCAAATTAACTTATGTGTGAATTTTAATATATGTGTATGTTTTTAATTGTTAATCTGATTTTGTTGGTATATTAATTTGCTTGTATACCTTAATTTGGATATCTGTTTTTAAATCTATAACTTTATATGCCTTGTAGACCAATCTGCTAACTTTTGAACACCTTTAATACATATATTAAAACCAAAAGTATATTGCTAGTCAATTTTCTGTCACTGTTCCTGACTTAATTATGCATGCATCTTCACTTTCACATTAAAAGAACTTCCTGTATTTAATACCGACCATGTTTTAATCCAGAACCTCCAAGAATTGAAAAATGGTGAAAAAAATATCAATATTTCTCACTAACTTCAGTGTAAATATACTTCAAAAATGTGTTGTAGTACCAGTAGAGTTTTATTGAGTCAAGTTGGGAATGCTTTGGTAGTGCAGTAAGAAGAACTCAAAATCAGCCAGGTTGAAAAGGAAAGTATCATGAATGCTTTCTATTCTATTTAAATCTCCACTCACTGCCCCTAGTAAATATAGTTTAGTAGTTGAGTGACAGCAGCAAATGCTGAAACCTAACCCAAAACCTCAGGGCTCTGATGGACCATATTTGGCAAATCACTGCGCGCTCTCTCTCTCTCTCTCTCTCTCTCTCTCTCTCTGTGTGTGTGTGTGTGTGTACTCACTGATCAGCAAATACTTGTCCTGTTGATGACAGAGTGACATTGCATGAGGCATAGCACACAGTCTCATGCTTCCTTTTTGGCCTTTGTAAAATTAGTAGCACTGAACAACCATGTTAAATAAGGAGTTACTTCAAAATGTATCCAAGTGTAGAACTGGTACTTCAAGTAAAATTCTGTAATATATAGAAAAACATCCATACAAGAAATATAGCTTATATTCCTCTAAAATTCAACTTGATTTTATCTTGAGCCTTTCTTGAGAATGACAGAAACCTTAAGTTGTTACTGTTAACCTCAGGTGATATAAGGATGCTTGTCCAGCTCATTTAAAGCAGAATTGCCAATTGAACTCTAGGCAAGGCTCAGGCAGCTCTAGGTGGTGGGAAAGAAGTGTTTAACTAACAGTCTTAGACATGGAGCTCATCTCTTCTGACCTTTGTCCTTATCACAGTTCCATTGACATCCATGATGTCTTGAATGTACAAGTCACTTTCTTTGCTTCTTAGTTGTAACTATGAGGTTCCTTCAAGCCATGGGCTTCTACCACCTTTTGCATGTAACTCTTTTGGTCAGAGTTTTGGAAACTATAACTCTGATGAAGGAGTTGAGTCTGCACTGTGTTCCTTTGTGACTTCCTTTGGCTACTGATTCATATACAGGGACGGGGGTGGAGGACAAGTGAATTCTAAATTAACTGAACTCAATTTTATGCTTTTACACTTAGTGAGATTTTTCAGTATTTTAATTTTAAAAATATTTTTCATATACCTTGAATACTTATTACTATATCTCTAAGGGAAGTGTGGACAGATTTGAGTAATAAAAAACGCAAAAAGTTTGCATATCCATCTTTGAAATACAGCTTTTGCTTTATTTTAGAAAAATTCTCCTGTAAAATAATGGAACAATAATCCAGTGTCACCCTTAGAAAGGGATTGGGGAAGATTCTGACATTTCTGCCCCAGCATGTGTACCAGTTACCTCACAATATAGCATGCACATATTTTGGGTGGGCCCTGATTGTCTACTACTCAGCATGATACCTTACTTTTTCACAATGGAGTGATACCCAAGATATTTTAGAATGACATCTAGCACTATTATTTATACAAGTAAGTGAAGATAAAAATGAATCTTCTAGGTTTTGTAGGATAAAGATGAATGGGTATTGGAGATCTAAGTGATATGCTGAGTGACAGCATACTATCACAACACATATAGAAAATCAGGATGAGAATAATTACAAAGAAAGACAATAGAAGTTACATTATACATTAGAGTCAACAATGAGACAAAACCAGTACCATTAATTGCATAATCAATGGGAGTTTTTGTATTTTACCACCACCAGTCATGGCTCCTTCCTTTCTCTGCATTTTGTTAATAACCTTATCCAGAACTTATTTCATGTATTTTCATAACTTTTAATACAACTTATCTTCCTCTATTGAAATTCCTCTGGGAAAGCAGAGACTAAACTGTCTCTACCTTTCTAAAATTACAACTCTGTATGCATACTTATGCATACTTACTGTCCTGTGTCTCTATTTTACTTTTCTCTGGCATTTACACATATCTAATGCTAGGTAGTTTTTCTTTTTATCACACTTTGCCCTCCTCACTAAAATGTATATTGCTCTAGAGGAGAGATTTTGGCCATTTTTTTTCCCATTGCTGTAGCTTCAGGCCTTAGGAGAGAAGTCTGCATACTGAGGACATGAATGAATGAATGGGAGTTTTATTTATGCTTCTCTTTTCACTGTTTAGCTCAGTTGCAGGCATATTCTGGGTACTTCAAAAAAGTTGGCTAAGCAAGTGAGTGGCTATAGACCTGGAAAATTGGAAGACTTAAATTAGTGATGTCAATGTAGATGGTTCTGTTATGATTTAGGTGTAGTTAATTTGGACAATTATGATGTCTACTTAGAAACTTTTTTGGAGTTTTGGGAATTTTTCCAGATTAAAAGATATACTATTGATAAGAAGGAGGTAGGAAAGAAGATGGACTCTCAATCAATTTTAATTATTTACAGACTGATAGAGTTAAAATATATAGGTTTTAAATAACCCCCATCCTATCTGCACATTTATTAAGGGCAAATAAAGTTCCCAGGGGCTTCCTGTTGTAAGGAACATTATTCTTTAAGTTATTTTACTGTCTTGTGAGACTAGTTCAGCTTATACAAATTTGAAATTAACATTTAAGGTCAATGTAATTGGAGGCAATAAGAATGCCTATGAGTACTGATTATATGACTTTTATAAAGCTGAAACTTTGTTTCATTTCATAGTAATCCTACTCCAGCTGGATCATGGTGTGTTCAAATGATTTTTCTGGCCGTTCCATATATACACTTCTCTAGCACTGTCAAAATAACTCCATTATTCTTAATATTAGGAAAACTGAAAGGAAGATCAAGAAAAGGCAGGAAAGAAGGAAGGAAGGGAGGAAGGAGGGTGAGAGGAAAACAGGAGGAGAAAAGGAAAAGAGCAACTGCTGTGGTGGATAGGAAGACCTCACTCGAATATGATCCTTTGCAGCCTTCATAAAATATTACTTTAATTGTGTGTCTGATCACAGCATTTTGTTTCTCTTAATTAATTTCAATGTGGCACTTACCCAGTATACACATGCATATGTTTATCCAACTCATTAATTAATTAATAAATAATTAAAAATAAAAACTGAGGCTTTGTCTGCTTAGAAAAACTATTGTTAAGATCAGCTTCTGCAAATGGAATGATGTTTGTCTTCACTGTGGTAAATGTACTGAAATCACAGGAGTAGTAATTGGCTGATTTGTTATGATACTACTCATGAAGAGATTGCATTCCCTTTCCCATCCTCACTCTTGTTTCCTCAGTCTTTGTAATTCTCTTTGTTGCCTGGCTGGCTGGGGCTCTGAGGTGGGTGAACTCTTGCTTACCCGGAAGCAGTTATGGTTGACCACAACCTGGTATGGTCTAGGTGTTTATCTCTATATTTTTGGGTGAAATGTAATTGGACACAGTCTTCTGCTAGGGTTTGCTGTTGGCTACTGTCAACCTGTCTCACCCATTCTCTCCTATTTCTCACAGGCCACTAATACACTCACTGGTGATCTTTTAAAAAAATTTTTTTGTTGTTGTTGTTTCCTCTTATTTATTTGAGAGTGACAGAGAGAGAAGGGGGGGGAGGGAGAGAGAGAGAGAGAGAGAGAGAGAGAGAGAGAGGGAGAGAGAAAAAGAGACAATGGGTGTGCCAGGGTCTCCAGCCACTGCAAACAAACTCCAGATGCATGCGCCCCCTTGTGCATTTGGCTAACGTGGGTCCTGGGGAATTGAGCCTTGAACCGGGGTCCTTAGGCTTCACAGGCAACTGCTTAACCACTAAGCCATCTCTCCAGCCCACTGGTGATCATTTTATTTCTGCCTTTTGGTGTGCCCTTTATCTTTTCATCGTCTGATAAAAGTTAGTTGGTCTCTTAAGACCCAGATTAATGAGTTTTTAATAGTATGAATCTTCATCCTGCTACTACTATGTTTATTTTTTGTCCTGTTTCTCATCGTTATGAGACTCTAACACAAAACGTAGTAATTTTGATTGAGGTCGTATGTCCTTACCACATTCACTGGTATGGCAATGTGCTCAACACACCTTATCCTCTTTGTGCAAATAACTTTTTGTTTATATTTTAATCACTACTTTCTCTTGTATTTCTCCATAACTTTGTGTGTTCTCAGCATAAGCTTTTGTATTTTCAAATGCCCAGTTTTAGGTGGAATGAATTTTATTTAGCAAAACATTTGTAATCTAAAATATTTTTAAAAACACAGATATGTCAATATTTAAATTAAACCAGAAAACTATTAACAATGAAAAATTAAAATTACAAGACTAATGTCTATAAAATATAATCATACTAAAACATATATTCATATATTACTGTAAAAATATTTGATAGGTTTTGTTTTTCATTAAATTATGTAATTGTACCTGAAATTCATGTGAGGGTAGGGAGTCTGTTGGTTGGAGAAACTAAGTGTTAATGATAAACTAAAATAACCTTTTTTGCAAAAACAGATACTGAATAAAAGCCCCTTCTAATTAGATTCTGGGTCTAAATTCAATTTGCTTTATTTGGGAATGTGTGTAATGAGGAGCAAGGATTGGGAAGAACATATCACTTTTATAGAAAAGTCTAGAAACTGATAAAATACATGATCAACTCAATGTATATGTTCAAAAAGATAAACATTTACATTCTCAGCATTAGAAAGATTAAGATTTTAATGCCAATCTTAAAATTCTGTTAGAGTAGTTTTCTGTGAAGACTGGAAATCTCAGTGTGTGCCAGCAGTGGAGGGTATCAAAGCTTTATCTCTGCAGATGCTTGCCTTCCTTCATGTCTAATATATTGCCAACCGGTTGTTCAGACATTGTTATTTTGAGTGGATTTATTTTCATCATAGATTTCTTTCATGATTTTTATATAGAAAGTGGCAGGACCATAGCCAGGAAAGCCATGTTTCAGAATTGTAAACTTGGGGCTGGAGAGATGGCTCGTGGTTCAGGCATTTGCCTGCAAAACCTAATGATCCAGGTTTGATTCTTCAGTACCCACATAAAGCCCGAATGCACAAAGTAGTGCATGCATCTGGAGTTTGTTTGCAGTGTCTAGAGGCCCTGATGTATACATATTACCATTCTATCTTTCTGTCTGTTTGTATACCTCTGCTTGCAAGTAAAAATTAAAAAATAAATAAATGAAGCCGGGTGTGGTGGTGCATGCCTTTAATCCCAGCACTAGGGAAGCAGAGGTAGGAGGATCGACATGAGTTCAAGGCCACCCTGATACTACATAGTGAGTTCCAGGTCCTCCTGGGCTAGAGTGAGACCCTACCTCGAAAAACCAATAAATAAATAAATAAATAAATAAATAAATAAATAAATGAAATAAAAATTGAAACCTCACCTCAAAGGTGTAGATGCTGTAGAGCATTGTGGAGCCACATTACAATTTGATTAATATCTACATGGATGGGAAGAAATAGTGAGTGGATGGACTATTTATGGAAAATGTGAATTGTGAATGATGTTTGACAAATAGGATCAAGTTTTTGCTGAGTTTTGTATTCCCAAACAGATTACAGTGTCTATATGATGATACTTGAAAATCCACATTGCTTGAGTGTTACATCAAACTTGAAAGTTGAAAATAATATCTCAGTTAATAGAGTAAGTTATTTCAATTCATAGCAAATAGTTACCAAACCATTCGGTTGGTGTAAGGAGTTAAGGGCAGAATATTTTATCTTGAATTATTTGTTGAAAAAAATTAGAATTCAGTTTAATTAAAAGTAATAAAATGGATTGGAAGATCCAAATAATTCTCCAATAAGAAATGAACTAATGAATACTGTTGTACTGTGTCATGTCTTATCATTTTTACAATGTTATAGATGCCCTTCAACCACTCAAGCACATACTCAATTTGTCTTATGACTATTTTTTACCGCATATAGCAATTGACACTCAGAGCAGTTAAACAAACTGTCTGATTGACTCCAGTTACTATATTCTGTCTGCCACAAAATGTTTTTATGGACTCTGAAAATATGTACTAACCCTTGGCCACAGTCTGAAGTGTCATAAGCACAGAGAGATGTACATGCAGTTATAACTTCCTGAAGATTATTAATTATAACTAGTAGACCTTAATTGCACTCAGGAGTTCTTATCAATGGACAATAGCTTGTTTAGTTCCTCATACACTTTTGGGATACATACTTCTTCAGTAGATTTATTATTTATTGATCCAATTATTTTTTAAAATACATACACAAAACACCAGATCATGTCTATAATGCATGTGTGCATAGATAGTACCTTCCTGTCAAAAACCTCAGGAATACACTTAACGTGACAGGTTCATGTAGTTTCCAAAATTATCGTCAAGCTCAAATCTCACTCTAAATGTAGACAATTAAAGTAAATTTGTTTGCTCTCTCTCTCTCTCTCTCTCTGTGTGTGTGTGTGTGTGTGTGTGTGTGTGTGTGTGTGTGTGTGTGAGAGAGAGAGAGAGAGAGAGGGAGGGAGGGAGGGAGGGAGGGAGGGAGGAGATACAGGCAGACATGTATAATGCCATCCTTTGGTATCTGGAAATTTATTCTAGAATGCCTTTGGGTACCTAAATATGGTAGGATTTTTTAAAGGAAAAAATACTATAAAATATTATAAACTTCTTTTAATTACCAGGACAAAAGCATACAGAAAGGCAACTAATTTGACAGCTAGTATTCATATAGCTTGATATTACTGTTCATGATTGACACTGATGAGCAATTAAATCCCAGGAAGTGATAACCAAAGATAGTTAGGCTTATGGTGCATGTGTAGGCGTATGTGTGTGTGTGTATGCATGCCTGCATGTGCGTGTGTGTGCATATGTGTGCTCTATCATACATGTGGAGGTCAGAGGTCCTTATGGTATTTATCCTCTCCTTTTACTATCTTTTATTTATTTATTTATTTTTTGTTCATTTTTTATTTATTTATTTGAGAGCAACAGACACAGAGAGAAAGACAGATAGAGGGAGAGCAAGAGAATGGGCACGCCAGGGCTTCCAGCCTCTGCAAACGAACTCCAGACGCGTGCGCCCCCTTGTGCATCTGGCTAACGTGGGACCTGGGGAACCGAGCCTCGAACCGGGGTCCATAGGCTTCATAGGCGAGCACTTAACCGCTAAGCCATCTCTCCAGCCCTCCTTTTACTATCTTTTGAGACAGCTTCTTATTGTTTTGCCAGTGTTGTTACTTGTGCTCTTTCAGATTTTCCTGCCTCTTCCACCATTCGCTGGTCAAGTCAGAATTATAGACCTGTGAAACACTTTGTATCAGCTTTACAAGGGTGCTGAGTACCAAACTCAGGCCAGTACAGTAGGCATGCAAGCAAATGAATTTAACCACTGAGACATATCCCCAGCCCCTTTCTATGAATTTAAATGAGGTATCATACTTACTCAGATGCCTTATATGTGACATAAAACATTTGTTTAAATATTTTAAACAATGTTAAAAATGTATGTAGTAGTTATACTGAATTACTGCAAGTAAAATATTTAATCGAAAAATTAAAAATAAATCTGCAAAGTAGAATATTGTGGATAATTCCTGGCAAGTATACTTTTCCTTCAAAGCTCCTAAACTCACAGGACCATGGTGGAAACTAGTATCCCATTGCCTGGCATTGATCTTGGCTCTTACTGAAGATGCAATGCCAGGCAATTATCTACCTTTTTTCTGGCTCATTTTGCTCCTCAAGATCAAAGAGCTTTTCTCACAGAGTTAGCTTTATTGGCATTGTTAAATCAATGTTGTATTTATTGATTTGTTTTATTTATGTATATATGTATGTATGTATGTATGAGTGAATGAGAGGAAGAGGAAGATAGATAGAGAGAGAGAGAGAGAGAGAAAGAGAAAACGTGTAAGTGGGTACACCAGGGCTTTCAGCCACTGCAAATGAATTCCAGATGCATGTGCCATCTTGTGCATCTGGCTTTATATGGATACTGGGGAATCAAACCCAGGTTCTTAGGCTTTACAGGCAAGTGTGTTAACTACTGAGCCATCTCTCCAGCCCTCAATGTTGTATTTACAATTTTTTAAAACAATATTTGTTCATTATTTATTTATTTATTTGAGAGCGACAGACACAGAGAGAAAGACAGATAGAGTGAGAGAGAGAGAATGGGTGCGCCAGGGCTTCCAGCCACTGCAAATAAACTCCAGACGTGTGCGCCCCCTTGTGCATCTGGGTAACGTGGGGCCTGGGGAACCGAGCCTCGAACTGGGGTTCTTAGGCTTCACAGGCAAGTGCTTAACCGCTAAGCCATCTCTCCAGCCCGTATTTACAATTTTTAAAATACTGCACTGTATATAAAAGAGATTCAGTAAATAGTCCTAGGAAACCTGAGGTGTGTGAAATGGTTTTATTATCCACTATCAGGTGCTTTGAAAGAACCACACTTACAATATATCTTCACTGATATAGTAAGAACTATCAATGAACAAATATACAAAATATTAGGTATTTTCAGTGTAATTGTCATCATTGCTATGTATTATCAGGCTGAAGGACATAGAAGAGTAAAAAGAAAAAGCTATTGGTTTTGGGGATAGAGGCTCTTCATCTACATTCACTGTCTAAGGTCTGGTTTCTTAGAGTAAAGCCTAGCAGAGAGGTATGGGCTGCTGTTCTGTTAATGAGATGAAATGGTCCTGAATCTCTCTTTTGCCTCCTGTTGTACTGAAATTTGCCACACAAAAAATTAGTTGACTCCTTTATTTCCATTTATTTATTTATTGCAACAGTTTCTCACAAGGTGAAGTAAATGGGTCTCATACTGACCATGCAACCCATGGTGGCCTTCAACTAGTGATCCTCCTGTCTCTGTTTCCCCAGTACTGGGATTACATATGTGTGCTACTACACATAGCATGTATAACTGTCTTTTTAATGTTTTCCCTTAGTCTTCTCGTTCATGTCATATTTATACAGATGGAAACCTTAGCAAAGACACAACACTAGGGGTTGGAAGGAAGGTGTTTGCTTGCAAAGCCAAAGAACCCAGGTTCGACTCCCCAGGACCTATATTAGCCAGATGCACAAGGAGGCACATGCATTTGCAGTTCATTTGCAGTGGCTGGAGGCTCTGGCATGACTCTTCTCTCTCTTTCTCTTTCTCTGTCAAATGAATAAATAAATAAAAATAAAATATTAAAAAAATACAACACTGCATTTGGTAGCCATACTCAAAAAAGCTCAGTTACTGGTAGAGAAAGATATTGTGATAGTAAATGGATTTTAACTGTTGGAAATTTTGATTCAAATCTTAGTTTTATACTAAAATTGTAAAACACATATACAGAGATTTATGTCTGCTATTACATTGAAGTAAAATAGCCAAGGGCTTATATTTTCTTTGAACTCCCTTTTCTAATTTAAATATATATTATTATCTCTGCTTTTTATTTGTCAGCATTTTTCTTACCATGGATACAATACTATTATTGGAGCCATTGTGTAATCTGCACTTATTTCTGCAGCCTTTAGCAAAGATTGTACGTTCATTTTATTCATAACACAAGTGCTGTTTTCTATGTAGAAAGTCAGTATTTTGTATAGCAAGATGGCCTTCATTTCTTTAAAAATCTTATGTTAGTTACTGCACTGTAATTCAAGTGTATCTCCTTTCCTCCTTTTGAACTTTTTTCATCTTTCCGTTTTTTATTATTTTCATTCCTCTTTCTTATTTATTATTTTAGGTGAATCCTCCAGGATTGAACACAAAGCATGGTTAATTATTATCTCACGTTTACAAACTGATGGATATTATTGATAATACAGTCAGATTGATGAAACCCTTATACTATGAAAGAAGATAGGAGGAATTTTATCTTTGTAGGTTAGGGCTAATAAAATGGCTTCAAATATTTCTCTTTAGTAATGACATATACAGAAAACCCAAATATCTATCCCAATGGAAACATTTCTAATTAGAATTGTTCCACTGATAAGGAAGAAGATTCAATCATTTCCCCTACATTTAATGATCTGATATTATTTTCTTTATTCTCTCAATCACAATAATAAATTCTTTCACTATATAATTTGATGCATCCACCCTCATAAAAATATTTTCCAATAAATAGACATTTAAAGAAAGTGAAAAGTTTATGTAAAACAGAGAATGACTAAAGCTACCTTGGAAGTTTAGTCTTTTCAGTGTCTCCTGTTTAAATCCCATCATGAGGGCTAACAAGATTACCTGTGGAAACAATGCCTGCTTTCTGCTGTCTTTGAATCTGCCAGGAAAATGTAATGAAAGTGAAATAGATACTTACCGGTGAAAAAGATTTGAAGTATTTTACAAGCCAAAAATAATGTTCTCTCTTGGATTGCCATAAAATGGGTGGCTTTTAATATGAAAAAATAAAATTATTCCTTAGAATTTAAGTAGTTGAGTATGGGTAATCTGGGGCTACAGAATAAGCATGTCAGTCAGTGAGCAGGAGAGGGGGAGACTGCACTTAATGGTTTGCCTGGTACAGACTCTGTACTGTTTTGGTTATGAGGATTTCCCTTCCTCATGTAAGGCACAAATGTTTCCATCTAGCTGCATAATTTTGAGGAGAGTGTGCTCTCAGATTTTTAAAGCCATCTTTGCATTAGCTCACTGTCACCTCAATCTTCTGCTTTTTGAGATTTTATATAGTCACATGAACTGTGAGTGATGCTCAATATTGACAAGTACAGAGCAAACAGCAGATGGTACGACATTGATGGAGACATTTGTTAATGAGCTCCTGGCCTTGCTCAGATGTGCAGTGTTTTGGTAGAGTTCTTGCCTTTCCCCCTACTTTTCCACACTGTGTACCATAAAAGGAGGGAAGAATTATCAAGCACTTTTGTGTTTCTTCATAGGGTGAAAAAGATAAATGATAAAAGAGAATTGACCTCATAAGGCCACCTTTGTAACTAGGCTACTATATCATGGAAATAACAATTCTTTTAAAATAGTGTAATGTCTATGATGAATACTTAAAAAAATGTTTTATTTTTGATAGCTCTTAGTACTCTTAGTAGTCAATGTCTTCTATACTGAATCCATAGCTTTGTATGTAACTATGTGTCTGTATGTGTGTGGGGTAGGGGGTTTTTGGAGGGAGTGCTGCCTCATAACCAGTTATAAATTCTTCAAAGAAGAAAGATGACTGATGTCCTATAATTCCTTTGTATAACTGAGTCGTGGGCTGGGCTTCCTAGGAACTTTGGAATCATACACAGTCACAGTAATTGCTAATAAACTGCTTTTTTTTTTTTTTAAGAAATTGCATCTATCATCTGTTTTATTTATTTTGTGTTAGTTTCAACGCTAAGGTGATTTCTTGTCAGTGACCTAGTCCTTATACTTTGTTTTACAAAGTCTGCAGAGTCTATTGAGTTTCGACTCCATTTCAATTCTAGGTGTGGCTAATCATCTGAGAGCAAAGAGAACATTCAGCTTGTCAAGAGGCTTCTCTTTTATGCCAATAGACTATGAAGGTTGACACACTGGAGATAGTACTCAGCTTTGTGTGGGAGGAGTTTAGACCTCAGAGAGTAATTAATCTCTCCACTCTTATTTTTATAACTAGTTAGAGTATTCTACTGATTGTCATTTAAATCATCTACATGGACATTGCCCTTCTAGTAAACTTTTTCAGCGTTCTACAATACTGTCATCTTCATATTGCTTTCTCTATCCCTGAAGAACCCAGAAAAAGTCTTACTGAGCTTCCCTTGAACATATTAAAAAACCTAAATAACAATGCAGTAACATGTAAGGTAGGTTTTATCAACAAATTGCATGTGGAAACTTTAAACAAATTTTCTAGAATTTTAACTTCAAAGCCACTACAGTTATTTATGCTTATCATGTATAACACAGGATACATAATGTTTATACATCAGTTTTTGTAAACATAAAAGGCTCCACATAAGCTTATAAATTAGGTATTGCTACCTGTATGCAAATAATGGGGAAGCAGGGGAACTCACTTTTCAGGACCCCTGTTTGCTGAAGGAGCTTTATTTTCATTTCTTAAAAAAAGTCGCTTGGGCTGGAGAGATGGCTTAGCAGTTAAGTGCTTGCCTGTGAAGCCTAAGGACCCCGGTTCAAGGCTCAGTTCCCCAGGTCCCACGTTAGCCAGATGCACAAGGGGGCGCACGCGTCTGGAGTTTGTTTGCAGAGGCTGGAAGCCCTGGCGCGCCCATTCTCTCTCTCCCTCTATCTGTCTTTCTCTCTGTGTCTGTCGCTCTCAAATAAAAAAATAATATTTAAAAAAAAAAGTCGCTTGCTTGCCCTTCCAAAAAAAAAAATAAATTGAGAAACAGACCAGAAATTTCTATGGTCACCCATCAAGTGAGGAGGAGGCAACCTGCTAATGTATCCACTGAAAGGTCTAAGTTCGTGACTAGAAAGCTGGTGGGACAAGCCAAGGAGAGCTCAACAGAGATGATAATTTTTATACTATTTTAGATTATGTGCATTTCAATATTGCTTCCTTACTAGAAGACAAAAACAAGAAGAAATGCAATATAAACCCATAAAACATTTAAAATAAAACATTCAAAAAACCCAGAGCATATGCAATGTATAAATGAGTAACAAAATTTAAATGTTAAATACCACCAATTTGAGCATTCAATGTTTATGATTGCTAGTGTGCATTAAAGTATTTGTGGGGTAGAAATGGCAGTCACAATAACTTGCAGTGAAGGAAAATAATAAAGAATTGCTAAGAAACAAGAGATTAAAAATCTGTCATCCTTTTTTATGGTTTACTTAAAATTTTTTTTGCAATCATGTGATTTATTTTATTTTGTTCTAGGAAATAAAAACTTGCAATGCCAAATGTTCTTTGTGTATGTGTGCTTGTCTGTGTGTATTTACTTTGTAAATTCATGTTTAGTTTTTCTTATTAATTTTATTTTCTTAATTGACATGAAATTTTTGGTTGCTATATATGTGAGAAAATGATCAAATCAGGGGAATTAGCATATTCTTCATGATAAATCTTATAATTTATTTATGATAAGTACATTAAAATTGCCTCTTTTTTTGGAGATATAAGTGCAATATTACTGTTGCAGTCTGGTTCACATTGCTGGTAGAAATCATCCAACCAAGAGCAGCTCTTGGGAAAAAGAGTTATTTTTGCTTCAGGCTTGAAGGGAAGCTCCACGATGGCAGGGGAAAGTGATGGCATGAGCAAAGGGTGGACATCACTCCCTGGCCAACATAAGGTGGACAGTAGCAACAGGAGAGTGTGCCAAACACTGAAAGGGGAAATTGGCTATAACACCCATAAGCAGGCCCCCAACAATACACTGCCTCCTGGAGGTGTTAATTCCCAAATCTCCATCAGCTGAGAACCTAGCATTCAGAACACCTAAATTAATGGGGGACACCTGAATCAAACCACCACATTCTGCCTTGGCCCCATAAATTAATATCTATACATACAATGCATTCAGACCAACTTTAAAAGTCCCCATAGTTTATATCAATTCTAATGATGTTCAAACATCCCCATAATCCAAGGTCTTTTACCTGAGCCATAATACAAAAAAAAAAAAAAAAAAAAAATCTCCAAAAACCTCATAATAGCACAGAATAAAAATTGACACTGCAGAAGATGGCATTAGGCATAGCAAAGAAATATTCAACCAACACAAGATTTAAAACAACCAGGGCAAACATCAAACTCTGTAGCTCCAACTCCAACAACTCTAGCCAGTGACAAATCTCCAAGTCTGATAATTCTAACCAGCAACATGTCTCTGGCATTCCAATTCCGCCCCTCTGGCTAGGCTACTCACAGTCCTGGAGAACTTCATATGGATGGCAGCTTTCCTTAGCAGCTATCTCATCGTCATGGCATGTCAACTGGGTCTCCATTGCAATCCAAGGTTCATCCTCATGGCCCCATGGGATCTCCAGAAAGGCATCCAGCAAACCTGCTTCACACTGCCCATGGCATTTCCAAAACACAAGACCATGTTGAAACTCAATGACCCTCTCTTTCCTGCATTTCTTGTACTCCACAATACCAGGTAGGGTGCCAATTTGTTAACCCGGGGGGGATAAAGCCGACTTTGAAGAACAGGACACTCCTTGAGCACTCAGGCCCCTTCAAGGGTACACATTCTTCCCGTTGCCTCAGTGTAGGTCAGCTGGCCCAATCTCAAAGGTTGTAATCTCTCAATTGCAGCTGAACAGGCAACAGTTCACCCAAAGATTTTTCTTTCTGTACCATATCCCACTGCTCATACCAGTTCATTTCTATGCAAAGCAACCCTGCACAACTTCTCAGGACATGGGCATAACATCAAGCCTCACACAAACTGCTAGCCGAGTCCAGGCAAAGCTATTTCTCACCCTCATAAGCCAAACCGCATGGTCCATAGTTCTTACTGCATTCAGATCTTTCAACTCTGCCCAGAATAGTCCATCAGGCTGTACTTACATCACTGCAAGACATCTCTTAGTCCAAGGTTTCAAAACCCTCCATATTACTCTTGAAAATCAACTCCAAAAGGCCAAAGCCACACAGTCAGGTGTCTAACAGTTATCCTACTCCTCGGTACCACTTTACTGTTGCAGTCAGGTTCTCATTCCTGGTAGAAATCACCCAACCAAGAGCAGCTTGTGGGAAAAAGAGGTTTATTTTGGCTTACAGACTCAAGGGGAAGCTCCTTGATGGCAGGGGAAAATAACGGCATGAGCAGAGAGTGGACATCACCCCCTGGCCAACATAAGGTTTTCCATAACAACAGGAGAGTCTGCCAAACACTGGCAAGGGGAAACTGGCTATCATACCTATAATCCCGCCCTCCCAACGATACTCTTTCTGCAGGAGGCATTTATTCCAAATCTCCATCAGCTGGGAACCTAACATTCAGAATACCCAAGTTTATGGGGGACACCTGAATCAAACCACCACAGTTCCTAACGATCCTTCCTACATTGTCAAATAACACCAGAACTTTATTAGAACATTAAGCTTTGAGAATAAACCTTAAACATATTACTTTTGGATTTGTCTGCAAGAAGCAAACAGTGGATGTTAAGCCCAACCCCCACCCCTTAGAAGAGAAGCCTCAGGGGAAGGAGGGCAGTGAGTGTGTTGATCTTTGCTGAACCTGCCTGTGCCTGCTGCTCCCAAAGGGCATGATAGCATCATTTTGCTTTTCTCAGGTTCCTTGGAGATGGTAAGAGCAGAGGTATGGCCACCATGAATCTTAGGCACAATGGAAAATGCCATTAAAAATGAAAAATCTCGGGAGGCAGAGGTAGGAGGATTACCATGAGTTTGAGGCCACCCTGAGGCAACATAGTGAATTCCAGGTCAGCCTGGACTAGAGTAAGACCCTACCTTGAAACACCAAAAAAAAAAAAAAAAAAAAAAAGAAAAAGAAAGAAAAAGAAAAAAAGAAAAGAAATATCAACCTGAATTCATTTTCAGTTTTTGGAATTTTGTTCTCAAAAATGAAGCCTGGTGTCTTAAACATCTAGATTTTATTTTCTAACCTATGTGTTCTCTAGTTTGTAACACTCACTTAGCCACTAATAAAGTAGTCAAGAGCTTCCTTTGATGGTGAAATAAAACTAAAATTCTAGAACATTTGTTAATCTGTACGCTAAATTGTAAGCAGAAAGTCAGTACTTATTTTCAGTTTTTATATCAAAAAAGATGAGCCTGTCTTGGCACAGTGGGTGGATAGAGATGGGGACACAAGTTCAGATTTGCATGTGGACTGAGAAGATGCCATAGTGAACCTGGACAATTCATGAGATGCTAATGTATTTTAATTTCCTTTGCTACTTTGTATTTGCATTTCACTACACAATTTAACAAACTGGTTACTGCCATTTTCTGAGGCATTTTAATATGGAAAATAACTGAGATGATATGAGAGCCAATTAAAATTAAACACATATAAAAATATAAAATGTAGTATTTCCATCAAATGTTCCTTGTTGGCATACTACGTCAGTATTTTATTATCTCATAAATGAAACCAGTTACCCATGGGATACTTCCAGCATAATTAAACACATGCAATTAAAAGAAAAACAAGTTATTAAATTTGGTCATTTAGAATTGTTTTTTTTTTCTAACAAAATACTTATGAAAAGTTATACAGTCATAGTATGTATACGCTGATCAAAATATACCTGATCTTCAATAATACAGAATGGGTTTTAGTGGGTGTACGTAGAATGATATTTAAGGGAACACCTTTTGTGTGAATGGGGAGTGGGTATTGGAAGCCAAGAATGCTTTAACTCTTTGAAGGGTTAGAAAGCCACATCTCTTTCCAACAGATACAGTATACATATGTCTGTCCTTTTTAGTTCTTTCTAAGGTTATTTTATTTTATTTTTTTACAAACAGCCTTCTGGGGAAAGGCCAAAAATATGTATTACTTCATTAACCAACATAGTGAAGGCATTTAATGATTTATAAAGACTATATGTCCATTGGAGATGATAAGGGTTTTTCTTTCAAAGAACAACCTTGAATGCAATAATTAATAATTAAATCATCACAATTGTTTGACCATGGTATATGCAATATCTTTAATTTGCCATCACTTTATACTGTATACATTAAGAATGTGTTTATTTAGGTGGAATTAATATATTTGCTTAGATATGATTGTTTTTACTTGGTTGTTAAAAAGTTCAAGTAATCATTGTGCATTTTTACAATTAGGAAAGTGCTTCCACATTCTACTCACAGTTGGCAGATGATGTGCAAGTATATATCATTTCTTTCTTCATGCCTGCAGTAGTGCTTTTTGTAGGGGGCTGTTCTTAAAGGACATATCTTTGCTTCAGTATGTTCCAATTTATTTCGAGATAAGAGCTGTTTATTTCATCTCATGTAAATACATCTGAAAAGTATTGTGTATTTGTCACTTTTTTTAAACTTTTAAAAAAAATTTTATTTATTTATTTGAGAGCGACAGACACAGAGAGAAAGACAGATAAAGGGAGAGAGAGAGAATGGGTGCGCCAGGGCTTCCAGCCTCTGCAAATGAACTCCAGACGCATGCGCCCCCTTGTGCATCTGGCTAACATGGGACCTGGGGAACCGAGCCTCGAACCGGGGTCCTTAGGCTTCACAGGCAAGCGCTTAACCGCTAAGCCATCTCTCCAGTCCTATTTGTCACTTTTGAATGATGGATAATTGGATTGATATATAGGTTCCACAGGAAAATATAGCCAGTGCATGGGTTAAGAAAGAGAAGGAGACTCAAGACCATTGTGTTTTTGTCTTGCTTTGTTTCCTCCCCACTGAATGTTCTTACTGCAAGGTTATTGGCTTCTGAACAGGTAAAGCCTACTGCTTACTTAGTGGAAGCTGAGGGTCTCCAAGGGACTTTGCAAAAGAACTAAGAGCACATAGTCATTCCTGTAATCCAAACATTTCCACTTCATTCGTTTTTAATGTGTTTATACCTTTAAGCTTTGAATACTAATTGCAAGATGTAGCTAATTCTACAAGATAAAAACCTACTTAAATGCAGAGATAGCAAATGTATCCTAGGTAGATGTTCTTTTGCTTTAGTGTTCCAGAGGTATATTCGAAAGTAAATTCCTTAAAACAATCTATCTTATGGAAACAACTTGCTGGGCAGGTTGGGAAAGCTCATTCTACACACTCTATAACAGGCAGAGCATTACAGTAGAATTGAACCAGTGCTCTCTTTTCCTTTCCTCATCTTGAGAATCTATAGGAAATATTTCTAGGTAAGAGAGATAGAGGGTAGAGGTGTGGAAGTAGAGATGTGTGAGAATATTCCTTTTTCTAATGAGCTCTCATCACTTTCCAAAAGTTGAAAAGAAAATCATCCTGGTTGCTAGGGCTTCAACACATGAATTATGAGTAAGGGCAACCCAATCTACTATATAACATTCAAGCCCAAACCAAAATACTCCTAGAAATTGCATCAATTGTAACATAATCCTCTAGGTCTTTACATGAAAAATGTAAGTGTGCAGTGTAACTACAAAGTAGCTGGTTTTCTGTGTGTTTAATTCTTAATGTTGTATTACCCACTTGACTATATATAATAGATATGTTTCATATGAAATTGTATATTTTCCAAAAGCTACTCTGGCTTGATTGTTTAGAAAAACATCATTTAGTGTTTCAAATGTAAAATGTTGGGTATTGCCCTACCTTATTATAAAAAGGTATGTGAAGATCTACTTATATCAATAGTATGAAATAACTTTGAATAAATTTAAATCTCAACTATGTGTGTCAGTTAGTAAGCATTAATATGAAATGTACTTAACTTACCACAGGAGAGTTCAAGCAAACTGATGAATTTGCCTGAACAGGGGAACTGGGCAGACCAGAGTTCAGGTGGTCAAACACACTGATAACATCACAGTGGAGGCTGATCTGAAAGGCTCAGCTCACTCTGCTTTGATTGAATGGCATGCTTTTCACACACCATTGCTTCCAATTCAATTTGTATGTATAGACACGAAAAATCACATGCTAGCTCCTCTTCTACATTTATATGATTCTTCTTTTCTCTTGTTTGTGACCATTAAGCATCCTGTTCTTCATGTGTATATTTGCTGCTCCACTTCTCAGTGCCTTTGCCTCTGAATGAGGGCTGCATATGAATAATTGAATGGCAAGATTTTAGTTGTGAACAGAAATGTTCCAGCTGGCGATCTTACCCATCGTCATCCATGGGATAGGAAAGTTTAGTCACAGGACCAAATTTTCTCCTTTGGAATAGATCAGTGGTACAGAATCTCAGTTACTATAGGCAAGCCTATTTTCTGTAAATTTGAAAACTGGAAAAAATATCCAACATGAATTGTGATTTTTTTTTCAGGGCTGTGCTTTAAGTAATAAATGTATAAATATTACTAGTGCTTAGTTTTACTTCTTCTGATTTTTAGATTGCTAGTTGAAATATGGGCATAGTTGCCTCTATCTCTTAATGGTAAATGCTGTAGGAATTGTATAATTTCAGTAGAAGCAAAACAATGGTTGAATCTCAAATGGCAGGTGGTATGAGAGATAATTAAGTTATTTACAAACCCATTTGCTACCATAACACATTTTCAGAGAAAAAAATGTCTCTAATGATATCCCCTCTTTTGGAAAGAGAATAAGTATTTATGGACTATGACAATATAATAGATTTTATATCCTTTTTAGATATCTAAACAGGTCACTTAACTTGTGGTAAACACCAGTAATTCATCTGATCTTTTGCATTTATGGTCTCACAAAAAGTGTTATGGAGGAGGTGGGCCCCTTACACTTATGTAGACAAATAGAAGGTCATTTTCTGATTTAAGGGGTCACTTTCCTTTTTGGTCTATAGGGCTACCATCCCGCCCACTGCCCCTCCCCATTCTCTGAATGGTGCCTGTGAATGGGCTAGCACGCTTCTGTTTCAGCCCAGCCCCTCTTGGTGCCACACTTGAAAAGAGCAGGTGCAGGTCAGAAGTGAATGGGACAGCCCAGGATCACTGTGGGGAAGCATACTAAAGATAACAAAAGGGCACTGTCCACTTGACAGAGATGAGCCCTGGGATGAGTAGCAAGGAAGGATTGACTGCTTCTGTTTGTTCCTTAAGTTCTCATGAGTTTCAGAAGTGAAGGGCAAAATTGTGGCCATACTTTCTACTTAGCGAAGAGACTTCACTAAACTTAACTCTTCTTTTCTTATGGCCACAACATTGCATACCCTTAGCTGGGGATGCCTGTTTCTCTTTAGAATTGTTTGTCCATAACTCAGCTTCAGTTTGAACCTTATTTTTAATGACTTTTGTGTTCACTGTATACATACATACATACATACATACATACATACATACATACATACATACATTTGTTGTTTTCTCAAGGTAGCATCTCAATCTAGCCCAGGCTGACCTGTGATTCACTCTGTATTCTCAGGGTGGCCTCGAACTCACGGTGATCCTCCTACCTCTGCCTCCCGAGTGCTGGGATTAAGGGCATGCACCACCAGACCCGGCTTCACTGTATATTTTTGAAGATGCTTTCTTCAAGCCAGAGAAGCATTTCTGTTCTTTGTTTATTGATTTAAAATGTAATTTCATATGTGATAAAGGAAAATAAGTCCACTAGGAAATAGTGTTTCTGTGAAAGTGTATGTGAATGTAAAACAATGCTATAGAAAAAAATATACAGAGTTAAAGATAGAGGTAGAGAAAATATAAATAAGCGGACAGGGTCATGTAAAAGTAAATATATAATATCATATATAAATCATATCACATTGTGAACTATCATTTACATGGTTGAATGCAACTATATAAATTAGTACCTAGTTCTTATTAAAAAGGACCTGCAGATTTTACTTTTGAGTTTCCTGAAATACAAAGTAGGATAAGAAATATGTCAGATATGTAATTTACTTTTGAATACAATAGAATGATTGCCTAGTTGAGCTCAACTATTTGTCCCCATGGTGAGATTTGAAATAAAGTGGTTCTGTGAGTTATTATTATTATTATTATATGTGTATATAATATTTGTTTGTGTGTGTGTGTATATATATGTGTGTACAATGTCACATATGTGGAGATCTGAGGGCAGCCTTGGAGTGTTTAAACTCTCACTTTGCTTGAGACTGGGTTCTTTACTTGTTTTGTTTTTTCTATCTCTGTGTGAGTGTGTGTCCTAGCATAGTTGGCCCACCAACTACAAAATTCTCCTCTCTCCATCTACCATGGTCATAGGAACCTGTTAGGATTGTAGATGCACACACCACTTTGCTCCAGCTTCTTCTTCCTGTGAGTTTTTGATTCATAAGTTATTGAAGATTTAACAGCTCTAGGACTAGCTTTTGTAAACTCATAGCAGCAGAAGATTAGCAAAGTCAAATGAGGCTGAAGTAATTTTGCTAAATTTCAAAATATTGTGGTCTAACAATACATCCAGACTCCAGGGGAATGTCTTTTAAATTGGTCTTCCTAATTATTGTATCTCTTTCTCAAGCTAATGATGACGGTGGCCCATATAGTGCAAGTCTGTATTTTCTCCATAACCATAGAATACAGATATTATAAGTGAATATACATGACTCATTGGTGGAATAGGAAGCTTTGTAAAAAATGATGTTTTGACATATCAGAATTCTCTAAACTTTCACAATAGTTAATTCTCCAAACGTTCACCAGAGTCAATAATTATGGATTCTTTTTATTCCATGTGTGGACTCAGGGGTAAAGTAAGCATTGACAGAAAGTTGATGCCTTCAAATTATCAGGGGCACAGATTGAAGTTGTTACAGATTTATTTGACATTTTATATCTATCTAATAAGTTCAACTAGCTTTCCCATTTTACTTATCTTCTCTTCTTTGGAAGTGAGAAGGTTTGAGATTTTTAAATATACCATAATTTAATGCCAAACAGAAAGTGTCTGCTTCCTTAGTAAATGGACAGGAGACAGTTACAGTTGGAAAGCAGCATGTAAATACGAGTGCTGACACTTTAGAAGTCATGCTACAGTGGCCAGAGGCTGGGTTATGAAGAGTGAAGGCATCTGAAAAGGGAGTCATTTTTCATCCATTTTTTTTCATATGGTAGGGTCTCATTCTAGCTCAGGCTGGCTTGGAATTCATCTGTAATCTCAGGGTGGCCTCAAACTCATGGTGATCCTCCTACCTCTGCCTCCTGAAGGCTGGGATTAAAGGTGTGTGCCACCACGCCCGGCTTCATCCAATTTTTATATTTAGGAAAGAAGAAATATCACTTAAGACCCATGGATTCTTTATTTTAATATAAAATAATGGAAAAGGTCAAGGAAAGATTGTTACCAACAAAAATTGAAAGTAAAAGAGAAGTACATATGGGAGAAGACAAGAAAATAGCATATGTGAATTAATTTTTATAATATTTAATGGAAGGAATAAGTAGGCATTCTATATAGTTGAAAAATCAAAATAAGGTGGTAAAAAAAAGTTGGATGTAATCCAAAAGGGAAGGTAAGTAGAAATTGGATAAAAAGTTCATGGCATGAAATAGAGCTGGAAATAAGGACACTTTTATTTTTGTTTAAAAGGAGGTCTTTTTGTATATCCAAAGCATGTCCTCAAACTCAGGATCCTTCCGTCTCCACCTCTTGAGTACTATGGTACCCTTATTTCTCAGTTTTATAACAATCTATGGCTCGTGTTTTCTTTGCATTTTTAAAGAGTTAGTGTGTAGTTAAGTTGATAAACTAAATTTGAAAATTCAGATAATTATTTGCGTGGTCAATATTTGACCATGGTCTAGGAAAATAAAAATTGGCACTACAAATATATTTATTAAATGTTGTTTCCTGGCTGAAGATACATGTAAATAAGTTAGCAAAACATGATTTTTAAATAAAATCTGTTTATAAAATTGTTTTAAGAATAATGATGTGTTTGAATTTGCTTTTCAGATTTTAAATGAAAAACAATGATAGATGAGTTTATTACTTAACAAGATTGTCTTTGAAATGTTTTTATTTGGAGAAGTAAAGTTTAATAACCTTATGAACATAAATCTTTTATAAATTATATTTGTATGGATTCTCATGATTCTTGCTTTGAAATATATTAGGGAGCTAGAGAATGGGTGCACCAGGGCCTTCAGCCACTGCAAATGAACTCCAGATGCATGCACTACCTTGTGCATCTGGCTTATGTGGGTCCTGGGGAATTGAGCCTAGAACCAGGGTCCTTAGGCTTCACAGGCAAGTGCTTAACTGCTAAACCATCTCTCCAGCCCTAGAAGTTTTATTTTTGTTTATTTAGTTTTTAGAATATCTCTTCCTATATAGCTTGGCTGATCATACTCCTGTTTCTTCTCCATTATCAATCACCTATCTATCTATCTAATCTAATCTAATCTATCTATCTATCTATCTTTATCATCTATCTTCTGTCTTTAAATCATCTATCTTCTGTCATCTATCTATCTATCTATCTATCTATCTATCTATCTATCTATCATCTATCTATCTATCTATCTATCTATCTATCTATCTATCTATATCTATCATCTAACTATCATTCTATCATCTATTTATCATGGTGCTAGGGATCAAATTCAGTGGCTCACACAGGTTAGAGAAATGCTTTTTCAAATCTTCAATAATCTATAAGTTTTAAAAGCATCAAAATTAATCATAGTGTGAGTAGCTGGGGAAACACATTTGAAAAATGTTATAGTTAGCTCAGGCTACTGAAAAATGTGCCTGCTGTTGACCATGTAGTAGGGATTCTCACTCCTTTTGACTTTGGACCTTGAGTTGTGAACTAAGGGTCACTATTATTTAGACTACATATTAGGTGGGAGTTTGAGTTAAGTGTCCATTAGGGATTTGTCTTGCTTTGCATGTTGATTGGATATATTAAATGTTTTTTCTCCTTACATGGACACACATGGACATGGCCTCCTTGTACTCGTGGTTGTGTATTTAGTAATACAGAGCGAGAAGACCTGTCTTACTTTCCACGACATGAGTTTCAGATATTATCTTGTTAGGGTTGGAAGAAAGTGTTTGTGTTACAAAAGAAGGGTCTAGAATTTTTTTTTCTCAATTTTTTATTAACATTTTCCATGATTATAAGAAACATCCCATGGTAATACCCTCCCTTCCTCCCCCCCTCCACTTTCCCCTTTGAAATTCCATTCTCCATCATATCCCCTCCAAATCTTAATCATTCTACTTACATATATACAATACCAACCTATTAAGTATCCTCCTCCCTTCCTTTCTCTTCCCTTTATATCTCCTTTTTAACTTACTGGCTTCTGCTACTGAGTTTTTCCTTTTCACGCAGAAGCTCAATCATCTGTAGCTAGGACCCACATATGAGGGAGAACATGTGGTGCTTGGGAGGGAGGGAGGGAGGGAGGGGGGGAGGGAGGGAGAGAGAGAAATGATATGAATGGGCCCACCAGTGCCTCTAGCTACTAGCAGACAAACTCCAGATTCATATGCCATCATCTGCATCTGGCTTATGTAGCTTATGAGTACTTAGGCTTTGTACACAAGTACCTTAACAACTAAGACATCTCTTCAGCACCCCCAAACTCTGATCTTGTTTGGAGACTTTGAAGGAGTAACTTTGAAGCAAGTAACCAAGATCCCATGGCAGTGTTTGAGGCAGTGGCTTAGCGCTGAAGAATATGAGGTGAGTCAAATTTTGGATCTGGAGTGCTCAAGTAGTTTAGAAATTAAGCACAGTGGGGAGGTTAGTGAGCAGAGAGAAGGAGAGGACAGAAAGATGAGAGGAAAGAAAAGAGGGAGGCAAAAGGAAAGAAAAGAAAGTGAAGGAGTGAGAAGAAAGAGAATAGAAAGGAGAAGAGAGAGAGAGTAAAAAGTAGAGAGAAAGGGGAAGACAGTAGAAAAGAGAAAGGAGAGGGAGTGAATAGAGCTGAGGAGGGAGGGATGGGGGAGAGAGAGAAGGAGGAGGAGGAGTAGTAGGAGGAGGAGGAAGAAGCTGCAGCGAAGGAATCCCAAACATCACAAAGAAAGGACTCATGCCTTCTTTTTTACCCAAATTCTTGAAACTAGAAAGAGAAGAAGAAAATGAGTATTTTGGCCTTAGACCCAGTGGGTATGTGTTGAAAAGCAGAAAGTGACATAAAGAGATCGCTTTTCACAGTTCCTTACCCTTTCAATTATGGTAGCCCCTGTATATTACTCTTCATGGGTCATCAGTATTTCAAGTGTGAACTAAATGGGTGATTAAACCTGCCCTGATGCTGTATGGTCAGAGAGTAAGCTTCAACTCAGAAGGAAAGAAATATTTCAAGTTCTAAACATGAAGGCAAAATAATCTCCCATAAATTTTATGGGAATATTATACCTGCATATTTGACAGTTTTTCCCAATTTCTTAAATATACTGTCTCAGAGGATAAAATAGAGGCCAAGGCAAGCTAACAGACTGCTGAATCCAACAGATGGCCACAACTGCACTGATCCAATATAGCAATCCTGATATAAATAGAAATAAGAATGGAATGCTTCCCAAAGCCACTCTGATACTTTAATCAATAACTGGGACATTACATTTTTGGGAAAAGATGAGATATTAGATTTAAAAAGCTGAATCTATGACCGCAATAAGAAGAAGAATTTTTATCAGGAATGGTACCCAACAAACTTGTCCAATCCACCCAGAATTTCCTTGATAATATTTAAATAATGGATTATTTTGAGTAGAGATTAGGTAGGTTTTTAAAATTCTTTGTATGACTTTCACTGTGATACACAAGCAGGTTCAATCAATGATACTTGGATTATACAACAGTTTAGAATTGGGCTAACAGAATGAAGAATGTACTGTCATGTATATATAATTGTCCTATCATGCCAAAGGGTAAAAAATAATCTTGAAGTGGCAGAGAATTAATAACTTCCATTTCATTGCTTAGCATTTTATTCTGTAGTATTGGTTTTGTTTGTGATTTCTTCTATTGCTTGGGAGATTTTCTTGAAAGTATAAGCTAGCATTTCTCTATGTAGTTATTTCATCAACTGTGAGATTAAATGCTGATGAAAGCCAGATGCTTTGCTTATCAGTGTCTGAGGAGAGTAGAAAGGAAGCCTTTAAGAGAAATAACCAGGCAAATACAGATCAAGGTTTTAACCCACACACATTCTTATAAATTAGATACAGTGATGCATATGTGAAAAAGAAATGGGAAGCTATTCTTTTCAGATGAGAGGAGTTTGACCCTATTGAATTAATCAGATGCCTGCTGTTTTCGAGTATCTATTGTTTGCTTACCATGGAAAGAATATACAATTCATATTTAAAGGTTATATTTTCCCACGTTGTTGTTTCTCTTTGGATAAAATAGTAGTTGTGTTTTCAGGAAGTAAAGCAAAGGCAATATCTATTACAAAGCATGAGTGTTATGTGTCCTTTTTGGATTGCCGAATGTTTTATATTTATTATAACAATAGGGTCAGATGCGGGAATCATTCTGTATACATTAAAGCTTGTTTCACTGGTAGTGTAAATGACAGTACTTACTGAATTTCTTAACATATATGGAAAGATGGCAAATATGTTTAAAGGTCCTAGTATTTAAAAAATATTTTTGAGGATTTATAAGGTAATGTTTTGGTTCTAATTGCATTACTTATCAACCTCTAAACATGATGGGTTGGATGAAATCAAGAAGATAATTTGAGAAGATTTCTTATATTTCATAAGAGGTAGGGGGCATAAGGCCCAGAAGAGCTCCTTTGTGGCAATTATTTTCTGAACCTCTAGTTCGCATGGAAACATGGTGACAGGTCCTCTCATCTCCCTGATGGGAAGCCAGTGTGTTTTCAGTCATTAAGCTGCTTCCTGGAGTCACAGGAGCCTGCGGCGATCACCCGTAAATGATTTTCACCCCAGAGACTTCAGAGACATGCTGTTTAGGGCTGTAGGCAATTAACAAGATCTACAAAGAAATAAATAATATTTATGGGGCACTGAGTATATTTACTAAGTATGATAGTAAGTACTCAGAAATGCAAAAGTTCTGTTTTTGTGTGGAGAAGAAAATAAACAAGAAAAGTTTATAAAATAAATAATGATATATTGTGAGACATATTGACAGCTGTGTATGGATAGATATGACAGTTTGTGGTGTACATAATATCCTACAGAGGGAGGAGGGTGAAGGCAACATGAATCAGGGGCAATAACCTGGGCGCTTTCTGTTCCAGAGGAGAGCATAGCCATAGCTCCTTTCCTCACTCTGCTCACTGGAATGGCTAGAGGTCTGACTAGGGTGCTGCAGCTCCAAGAAGAGAAAAAATATAGTGTGGCTTGGAGGTTTTACAGGGTCTGAAAATGTTCATGGATTTTTCCTTGATATTATCATCTGTATCTTGAACATGAAATATAAGGAGGCCCCAATGCCTTTTTGTTCTTCATAGGCCTGCAATATGATTTGGAGTGACAGGGTCTTGCGTGGAGGCTATTCTGTATAACACCAACCTTTACTGAGTGCTGGAATAGATAGGACACCTAGAAGCAGGGTTGTGTGTTTGTGGTGTGTGTGTGTAACATTCAGTTTGAAAGCTGGATTCCTGTATCTTTCCCACTCTGTGTTTTTCTTTTTGTCTTTGACTCCAGTTGGGAATATCAGTTTTTCATTTGTACTACTTGCAAATATTCCAGACCAATATTATTTTGAGAGGAAATCTCACATTCTTTTACATGAGTGGATTTAACTTTTGAGGTTTGGAAAACTAAAACTTGTCTTCTAAATGCTAAATCTAGCTACATATTTATTGTTTTACAGAATTGTATTACTACTACTTGACAGACGACTTTGTTGAGGTAGGTTGTCATGAGGCTGAATTCCAGGGTCAATAAACACTGCATTCATGCCCAACAGGGGCTAGAATCAGAGTCAGGTAGATACTGTATTGTCTTGGTGCCCTGGATCCTGTGCCTAGCATAAAGCTGGGAAAATTGAACCATCATCCCTATCCTTCTGAGCTCCCTCTAATGATGGCCATGGGCAACTTAATCAACTAACCATGCAACTGCAGTAATTACGAATCATGTCCTGGTGATGAAACAGATATTTCACAGGAAATCTAGAGAGGATACAATTATTCGCTACTCGATGTTTTGAAGGTTTTATTTTTTTGTTTGTGGTACTTTATTTTCACTTAAAATAAAAATATGTTGTGAAAAGTTTTGCTGTATAGAACATTTTTATGAAGGTGCTGTTATGTGTTTCTACTTCCCTTTGTGCACCTTTGTTTATTTTTCATGTACATGTCTGCTGTTGTAGAACTGGCTATAGCTACCATCAATTCTCATTTGTAAAGATGGATGTGCAATAACAAGAGCATGGATCAAAGCAGAGGGGGAGTGCTGGTGTCTGTCTGTGGGGTGTGTGCACACGCAGGATGTCTTGATCCATTTGTACATTTCTCTTGGGAATTCTCAGGCAATTAAGTTAACGTATTACACATAGAACCCCTCTGTACACTCTGATTTGATAGGAGAATGGTTAATTTTTGCTAATGGCTAGTACATCTGTTCAATTACATTGTTTTGTATTGATGCTTAATTGGGTGTCAAGTTGGAGGAGGGGAGGCTGTGGAAGTATGATTCCCTTTTAAATGTCACACATTTCCTAAGTTACCTATATTTTTAACATACACAAAACACTTAGACAGGCATAGAGTCTCTCTGGCCTTAAATATTTGCAGTGTCTAGGAAGTGTAATGTTCCCTGGGAAGTGAGCTATATTTGATCTCGGTTTGAATGTCACTTATGTCTAGTTTCATGTGGAATGACCCTTGTCAACCTTTAGATGGCAACAAAAGGAGAGCTTACTTTATATATTAATTTATTTTAATGAAATACTCTTGTTTTCTTTGGACGTATTTTCATCAGAATATGTTGCACTGACTATAGTTGACATGATTAAAATTGCACATGTATATGTATGTATACATATATATATGTATATATATATATATATATATACACACATACATATACATACATACATACATACATATCTGAGTTATTTTTCTACATAAGTCTAGATAGAATCAAATAAAACAACAAATGGAATTTTAAATTTAAAATTTTAAACACATCTTTACCCTGGACTTAATTGTAGAATAAATGTGTAGGCTTTTAAAGTGAATGCCAGCATTTGTAATTCCACCTTTTGAAAACAGAGTAAGAGATGTGTAATAGCATGTAGAACATCTGAGATGGTCACTAGTCTTTACCTCAGCTGTGGAGCTACATTGTACCTCAGTCTAAAAGCACTTTCAGCCAGCTTGTAGAAATAATTTTTATTTTTTATTAATGTCATCAATTGGTTTAAGGTCAAAGATTATTACATTTTACTTGACAACACATGATGTGTCACATGGTAATATGTTCTGTTTTAATAAAACTATGCATTATGTATGAGATCCTATAACAATTAAAACAGGGGAAATGACAGCTCAGAAAATTAAGTTCTTAAAAATGAATCATAATGGCTAAGCTTTCCTTGAGGAAAACCCCAATTGTGCCATCACCTGATCTATATGTATGTGATGGCTTTCTGTGGCCTGTGTGGTTTTTGTTAACAAAGAATGTGAAGATGTTAATATCATTTTGAGAAAAAGTGAATAGAGTTACTGATCTGAGCAACTTCAACTAGAAGCATTTTTTCCAGTACAAAAAGAACTAAATGGTATGCTAGTAAGAATCTGACAATTTTTTTATAAATTATTTATTTATTTATTTGAGAGCGACAGACACAGAGAGAAAGACAGATAGAGGGAGAGAGAGAGAATGGGCACGCCAGGGCTTCCAGCCTCTGCAAACGAACTCCAGATGCGTGCGCCCCCTTGTGCATCTGGCTAATGTGGGACCTGGGGAACCGAGCCTCGAACCGGGGTCCTTAGGCTTCACAGGCAAGCGCTTAACCGCTAAGCCGTCTCTCCAGCCCGAATCTGACAATTTTAAAGCCTACTTAATTTTTAGTTTTATATTTTGCTTGTATTTGTTGTTTTAAAAATTACACTTTAATATAATGAAACATACATATATTTAAAGGATACTATAAATCATGCTCTTGACTGTAGACATGGAACTTCTTAACAATTCACCTGTACTAAGTCATTTTCAGGTTTGAAAAAGAAGGTTCTGTGAAATATTTAAGATTTTATAAACATTTCTCACAATTCTTTACAAATTATTTTTTCACTTTTTATTTACAATCACTGTATATATAGACAATTTTACCATGATTATATTTCCTTCCTAGCACTTTTCCTTTTCTCCCTTCCCACCCCCACACTGAATATTTTCTTTCCAACTACTCTCCTTTTATGTTGATGTTACCATTTCCCCCTTCCTATTATGTACGTCTTGCATAGGGTAGCAACATCTACTGTGAGATCATTAGTGTCATGGCCACTTTGTATGTGGAATACACCATTGCAAAGCTCTCCTCCCCTTCTTTTGGCTCATTGAGCCTTTCAGGATGCAATAGAGATGCCTCACTTAGTGCTGAACACTCCACTGTCACTTCTCAGAACTTGATGACTTTTGTCTCCTCAGTGGTCACTGTAATCTGAAAAGACATTTCTCTAAAAGTGAGTAGCATTAATATATGTGCATAATCATAAATATTTAGAAGGCAATTCAGTGGGCATAATATGCCCATTTAGCAAAAAACAGTAGTAGTTTCCCCAAAGATTTTATCCCCAGCCATAGCTTTTGTGCAAATTATATTTTAAATTTGAGTAAAACTATTCTGTTATTTTCTAGATAATATTATAAAGTATAAAAAAACCTCTTTTTCCTAACATATATTTCTATAATTTTATAAATAACACCTCATCAAATTTATTTCTACTTTTTGTTGTTGATATTGTCTAACTCTAGTCCAGGCTAAATAAATAAATAAATAAATAAATAACTTAAAAAAGTAATAAATTAACCCTAGAGAGCAGAGAAGGATGGGCATGATTCTTCCCTTCACCCTGTTAAGGGCCAGGTGTACCACTATGTAAAAGGAATTACTCTAATTAAAATTATGTATGGACCCTCCCATCCTGCCCCAGGGGTCTTGAACAGATAACTGACTTTACTAATGAAAGGCTTCTTCCATTCTATTGAAGTCTTACAAAGAGTCCAGGAGTCCAATGTTTGGGCAGTCAAGGCTGCTTTTCAGACATACCCTGTTTGCCCCCATCCCTTTCAGCCTGGTGACAGAGTTTGGATCAAGAAACACCATATTGGTATGTTGGAAAGGCCCCCACCAGGTCATCCTAACTATTCTAACAGCTTTGAAAGTGCATCAGGTCTGCATCTCAGAGGTTGGGATCTCAGGATGCAGCTTTTAGTAACTATTAACTTTGTCATTTATGGGGATGAGCTTCTTGTAATAATTTTAGTCTATTTTGCTTTCAACTTTTAACTAAATTGTGAATAGTCTTTTTTAATATTTTTATAGTGATTTTCAAAAATTTCACACTTTGTGCTAATTTAGTGATTCTCTAGTTTATTTTTCTGTAATTATGTAGATAATCATATCATCTACAGATAGTAAGAGCATTCTTTTTGCATTCTAAATGTTTTAGAACTCCATTTTCGTTTGATGTCTGAGCTATTATGGCAATATGAGTGAATAAGCATTTGTCCTGATTCAAGTGTAAGGTTTTAAGTATTTCACAGGTATGTGTTTTTGATTCATCTATTAGGTGTTATTTAGTGAGTTAAGGGAGATTGCTTCTCATTCTAACACTAATTTTTTTAAGAAGAATACATAACTGAATATCAGTGAAAGCATTCAGGAAAACACTGCTGAAACTGTAAGGTGATTTTTGCCTTTGTTCATGTAAATTAGTGGATCATATTACAACTTGAAAATAATTGAATATTTACTTTTAGTTGTTTGTTTACTATATTCCAGGAATTGCTGCATTTTTTTGGCCTGGACTAATTTGCATTTCAACACAATACGAAATAAAGAAATAGGTTTCTCAGTGAAGAAAAGTTAAGATTTAATTTTTTCTCTGGTATCCATGTGGCAATATGAGACAAATAATTCAGCAGGTACAAGTAGGAGCATTATGAGTTCATAGTTGGGCTATATCCCACTAGTCTTGGTAAATCAGTATTTATGTACTGTTTCCTTTATTCTCTGGAGATCAGCTTATGTTATCTATCTCTTGACCCATTTTCATTATAGGGTAACTTTCTGTTGTTTTTCACATTGAATAATATGCACATACTCATTTTATAATCATAACATTTTTCTTCTCTTTTAATTCATCATTCATCAATATCTACTCAGAAGAAATAGCCCTTAGTACCTGAGGCAGGGAAAGCTAGAGGGGCTGAGCACAGGTGGTGTGCTCCAGGACCCTGTACACCTGACTGATGGAAAAGTCTCACAAAGCAGCCCCAGTGAGACCTCCAAGTGGGAGAGCACAACAAAAGGTTATTTCTATAATTGGGCTGGAGAGATGGCTTAGTGGTTAAGCGCTTGCCTGTGAAGGCTAAGGACCCTGGTTCGAGGCTCGGTTCCCCAGGTCCCATGTTAGCCAGATGCACAAGGGGGCGCACATGTCTGGAGTTCGTGTGCAGAGGCTGGAAGCCCTGGCACACCCATTCTCTCTCTCTCCCTCTATCTGTCTTTCTCTCTGTGTCTGTCGCTCTCAAATAAATAAAATAAAATAAAATAAAATAAAATAAAATAAAATAAAATAAAATAAAATAAAACAAGAGGTTATTTCTATAATATGATCAACATTGTCATTATTTACTTAATGAATCCTACTGTGTGTCAACTGTTAGTCATTCTCATTGTCCCCATGGTTTTAATGTAGAGCTTAATAATAGAATGATAATAACCTTTTGATAATTGTATGTAAATTGAATTGCATCCTGGTGGGATTTACAGAGATGAAAATACTGAAATTAGCCTCAAAAGATCACTAAAGATATTCTCAGAGGATTTCAAGGAAAAAACAGTTCTAGCAAAGAAATACAAAGTGGTGAGTTTCTATGTTAGGACAACCTAGTCTATATGATATTGCTTGTAACCTTATCTACTTAAATATCTCAGATTTCTGAATTTTTAAGATGAATGTGTATTATTCTAAGGGGGGGAGTGATAGAAGAGAATAACAAAAGAAGGTAAACTGTATGCATATATTTTTCAGGGTTGAGGTCGAACCTAGGGCCTTATGCATTCTGGACAAGTGTTTCCTCCCATGGAGGTACTCCACCACCCATCTAACTATGCAGCCAGCTGGTCTGGAACAATAATCACCCTGCTTCAGCCTCCCACATGCTAAGATTATATTCAAGGCCTTGTAGGATATATTGGTTTATGGCTAGGCCTTGAAGAATATTTGAAAAGTGAATTAATGTGATGTACTGGGAAATTTCTGAGGTAAAAGTGGTACATTCCAGTTATTGTAAGTGACAGTGTTAGGCTTCATTTTTATATACATATTTTGTTGAATAAATGTAAGAATTATTACTTAGAAACTAGAAATTAAGGTCAATTTAGAGTATTTTAAATTGGGCAGAGTTACACATTCTTGGTCCAATATTGTAAAGTAAAATAAAGTTTGTTCCAAGCCTAAAAATTCATAGATATTATGTATACTTTAATTTCAAATTCGCCTTATAAATTTGAGCAATCATCACTGGTTTTATTAATTCCCTGCCTCATGGAATTAAGTTCTTGCAATTGGAGAAGACATGCAATATTAAAAACTATTTTCTGTGTATTTATACATAATGTGGCTGTGTTTCAAGGAGGAATCTAATATTTATCTTACTCTGAAAATCATATGAGGAAATATATGTCCCATCTGTTGGGTTCAAGTTTGTACAAGTGATTATGAGTATTCTTCTTACCTGAGCATTTGAAGCCATAGGTAGCTGAGAAGTCTGATGGTGATGTACAACATCTCCTGTTAGCATCTTTCCTCATCAAAGCTCTTTTGTAGGTCAATATGCCGACATGTCTCCAAAATTGCTAGTCTTGGGTCACACTAAGAGTACTCTCGTACAGCTTCATTTCTCCTGGATTGCTGAGCTCATGCCTTTTACTATGGGGAAATATTGATACTGTTAACTTTTTTTTCTCAATCCAGTAAGACCTTAAATACTATTATGGGAATTTTGTAAGAAAATTCAGATGTTTGAAAGAAAAATATCTTTTCCATATGACATTAAGAGAAGTTTATGGTGGTTGTGTCAGTAGGAATTATTTTTCTCATCTCTCTGCATTTCTTTTTTTTTAAAAATTTTTATTTATTTATTTGAGAGCAATAGACACAGAGAGAAAGACAGATAGAGGGAGAGAGAGAGAATGGGTGCGCCAGGGCTTCCAGCCTCTGCAAATGAACTCCAGACGCGTGCGCCCCCTTGTGCATCTGGCTAACGTGGGACCTGGGGAACTGAGCCTCGAACCAGGGTCCTTAGGCTTCACAGGCAAGTGCTTAACCACTAAGCCATCTCTCCAGCCCATCTCTCTGCATTTCTGCTAGTTAAGAAAAAAAAAAAAAAAAAAACAAATAGCTGAGTTACTGGATTTAAAGCCATGCTCTTCCAGTCGAAGCTGTGTTTATTACACTTGCTTACACCCATTTGACTGCTCTTTCTGCTCCCTCCAAGGAGCCATTCATTTATTTATTCAGTTAATATTTCATTGGCCAGTTATTTCATACTAGTATAAAGCTAAGTGCTTTTCATTTCAGTTGGGAAAGATCTTCATTTTTACTTTTTGTATTTTACTCAAGGAGAGTCAGAAAAGAAGTAAATAACAATTGTGAGATTATGACACGACAATGGGAATGGGATATAGGCAACATAAAGAAAGGCAAAGGGGAAGTTTTGTGATTGGTCAGCAGTGTTCCATTAGGTAATGACATTTGATCTAAGGTTTGGAGGAGTGGAGGAATGTCTAGGCCAGGGCAAAGGCATGGCAGGCAGAATAAACCACAACCATGATTAAGAAGATATTTTAAAGTGTGTCAACACCTACATAGTGTGGCTAGTTCAAGATCTGAAAATCTGTCCATCTTCCCCCAAAGATAGTGCTCACAGGCGGGCTTTAATATCTGTGCACTCTAGCAGTGTGTCCTATGGGAAGAGGATTTGCTCTCCAGTTATTTGCCATTTGGTTCTTTTATCCTATGTGAATCTCCTTGCCAAAGTTTTCCAGGTTCACTGCCTAAAGTAGCGGAAAGTAAAGAAGCACCCAGTCAGGCTTACAGAGAAGAATCAAAATCCCCACCCCCCCCCACCCCAACACACACACCTCACCTTTCTTTAAGCCTCCGCTTCTTGGCCACCTGGAACATGAAATACCTCAGGAAAATGGGGATAATGGCTTCCTGTGGGTAAGAAGTAGCATGTGCTCCAATGCTTCAGCACTTAAAGCAACTTAATTATCAAATTCTTTCATGGAAAGGTTCAGATGTCTGCATTTCTGTGCAGCAAGCCAATCTCATGACTGCTGTAAGCAAATCACCATGATCTGCTGTTGATCTACACAACACTGGTTGATGTTGTTTGACTAACTTGTCCACACTGAAAGGATGTAGTTGTGCACAAAGGAGATCAGTGGACACTCCAGAAGGTGTGGCTCAATAGCAGCACTCTTGCCTAGCATCTTCAGCATTCAAAACAAGCAAAATGAAATTAACAAAACCTACAAATAACAATATTTCCCATTATATTTGGATTAAAGAGAGTCATTTTATCCATAGGACTATTAACTACAATAAAAGTTTCTATAAATATTATAATTCATTAAATTGTATTATTTACAGTTTTTAATAAAAGTCCATTTGTCAAAGGATCAAAAATAATTTTTCCTTTTTTCTCTTTTGTCATTCTCTTGTATTAGTTTCCCATATGCTGCTCTTACAGCCCTATGCTATCTCTCTGTCAAATTTCAACTTGTCATTCTTTCCACCCCCTCTTCTGCAAAATTTCCCTGAGCCATGTTGGGTTCATTTTTGGTCTGCTTCAGTGATGAGGTGTTGGGAGCCTCTGAGGCTCTGGCTCTCTGATTTGGTAGGAATTGATTTTTCTCTGTATTAGTCTCCTTCCCCCTTGTGTTAGTATCTGGTTCATCAGGAAATCAGCACCCTTGCTTGTTTCGCTAATTTTCCTTAGTTTCAGCCGGGGCCCTTTTGAGGTATGATGGGGTGACTCTCTCCTTAGGATCTGCATCTATCTGAAAAAGAGAAGCAGATTCTCCAACGGAGAGTAAATTAGTTCCAGGAAAAATGAAATAACACTTACTTTTTTTTTAAATAGAGTTTAATAGATGTAGGTACTCTTGTAGCTCATGATTGATGGTGGCTTGATATTGGAGAGAGGGTTTATGTTTGGATATGATTCTGACTTGTTCCCAGCTCCAGCTATGGATGGGTCCCGTACCACTTAGGGGATCAGTTAGCCAAATCAAGAGCAGTTGGTTCCCCACCATGGCTGTGTGCCACTATTGCACTTGTGTGGGCATCACTACAGGTTATTTGTTGCTAAGTAGGTTAGACCATGAGTTGCTTGGAGAGATATTAGTTGTTTCCCCCAGTCGCCCATGTAGCATCTTCTGGTACTAGATATGCTGTCTGGGGACTGACTCTCTCCTGGCTTCCAGCCATGCTGTTCCATTTTTCGTGTCAGCTGCATATGGTTCTTCAGCAATAGGGTCTTAACACTAACCTTTGGTTGGTCATCAAGTACTTTGACAGAAATCTGTTATTCTTTTAGGAAACCTTGTAGATTTCTCTGATCAAAAGCTCATTGTGGATGAAAGCCCCATGCTGGTACTGGGAGTCACAGGTCAGTGCCCACTAACAAAATGAGGAAGAATATAACTAATATACAAGAGTTAGGGAGGAGAGAGAGAGAGAGAGAGAGAGAGAGAGAGAGAGAGAGAGAGAGAGAGAGAGAGAGAGAGAGAGGGAGGGAGTAGGAGGGAGGGAAGATGTAGAAGGTTTAGGTTAGGTTGATCCTACCCTCTCCAGTGTCTTGTGATTCAGGTGTTGCCTATAAGGGCCTGGTGAGGGTTCAACCATTTTGTCTGCCGTTTAGTAAGTAGAATTTTATGGTACCATTGCCGTTTGGGTCTAAATTAGTGTTTCCCACCCCTTCTATGCCCTCCCCTCCCTCCCCATCCATCCTAGTGTCTAGTACATGAGATTCTTGCTGGGTATGTAAGGTATTTTGGGTAGATTCAGGTTAGGTGCTGTAGATGAGTGAGACTATGTGGCGTTTTTTTTGTTTTTTTTTCCAGGGAAATTTTGTGGAAGAGGGGATGGAAAGAATGTCAGAGCCACATGTTGGGTCAGGATATGCAGAGACATCTATAGTACCCATAACTGTGGGCTAACTCCACAGGACATGACCCATATACCTCAACAAGGAGGGGCCAATTGGGAGGGGATAGGTCATGGATGAGCCTAATAATGGTACCAAACTGCCTGTATTTGCTGAATAGAAAACTAGTAAAAAAAAAAAAAATCAACTTGTACTGCAAATACTTTACTTTTTAAAGTGCATATTTATGACTAGTCTCCTTTTAAACCTCCTCTCTACTTTTCCTGACTCCTGCATCCATTTTCCTCACACCTTCTCTTTGTTTCTTACTTTTCCTTTATGTCCTCTGAATGACATTTCATTTTCCATCATTCATTCTAATCTGCTAGAAGGTGGCAGTCTTAAAGACTCTGGGAGAGCTGGTTAATCAGAGCCATGCCTTTTCCCCTGGGCTTCTAGCCCTGTGCTTTCTCTGACTCTCTCCACTGAAGAGGAATGACATCAGGTGGGCATGGTGACTTCTCTGGCTTCAATGCTTTGTCTGCACGTTCGTTACACATACTTCTCTCTTCCCCATCTGTTACATCAGGCTAGTAAACAGGGAGCTTAGAGCAGCTTAGATGACAGTGGGAAACCCTTACAGCAACCTGGCACTGTTCTGGACATTTGAAAATTCCATGGGCTCTGTGAAAAATGTAGCAGGGATGATATAATTGAGTCAGGAAAAGGTTCTAATATGAGACCTAATGATAGTATAAGGGAAGTTATTATTCATTTCTTAAACATCAGTTCTTAGAGTCTGGCATGGTAGCACAAGCCTGTAATCCCAGCAGTTGGAAGGTGGAATAGGAGGATCAGGAGTCCAAGGTCACCCTCAGGTCCATATAGAGTTGAGATCAGACTGAGTCATGTGATACCTGCCTCATCACCTCTGCACTCCCCCCCACCAAAAAAAATCAGTTACTTCTAATAATAGGAAAACAAAATTAATTATCCATTTTATGGGCATTTTGCATGAGTATTTTGGAATCTCATAGCAAGACCATAACTACAGAGAACTTTAACACTATTTCTTCTAAATAATCATGGCCTATGGCACCCTCCTTTGTATCCACAGATAAATTCAAGTACAGTGACTTCTTAAAAGGTCCTTTATCACTTAGAACCACTTAGAGCTTGGTCTTATCTTTGACCCATGATTATATACTTGTTGGCTGCATCTTCAGTATCTGCTAGATCCTTAACACCCCAGTGGCTTTTGTTTAGGTCAGAGCCTTCTATTCTTTATATCCAGCTCCTGTTTTCAACTTTGCATTGGTCCTACTTAGGTCCATCTTCTGAAGAACCAGGACAGAAGACCATATCCAGTCCTTCCCAAAGCCCAAGCTTAGGTCTTGGAACTTACCAGGTTATAATACTAACATACTGGTACTTGCTAAAGAAATTTCATTTGGTATATTTACTAAGTCATACTGAGAATTTTTGCCATTAATTGCTGTTTGTTTTTCTTTTAAAACCAGATGAAAATATAAACTCTCAGTTTACCCTTGACACACACATGTTTTTAATTAACTAATTTCATTGAGGTTAAATATAAAAACCCAGAGAATAAACAAATGATATGACAGTCAGTCAGCTGCATGAATTATAAAGCATGTAATATTTTATGTGTGTTTTGGTAAGTGTTAGCAATAAATATGGGAAGACATTGTAATTACTTATGTAGGTTTTCATAAATTTACTTAGAAATTCCTAAGTGGTAATAATCACAATAAAAGTCAGGCCAAATAAGAATATATACAAAATAGGTTTTATTTTTGGGAATGTAACAATGCATGAGATAACTATGCCATAATTTCTTTTGCATCCAGCACTTCTTTTGTATATCTTAATCCTCCAAAGAAATGTTATTAGTAAGTTAATTAATTCCTTTAACAGAAAGCATTGGGGGGGAATTAATGTGGTAATTTGTTTTTGTAGTTAGTGAAACTAGTAAACTAAACTAGCAACTGGGCTAGAAGACAAAGTATGTCCTTGTATACTTTCTAGATATGAAATATATTTATTCATTTATTTATTTTGAGCGAGAGAGAGAGAGAATGGGCCCACCACAGCCTTCAGCTACTGAGAATTTACTTCAGACTTGTGTGGCCCCTTATGTGCATGTGCGACATTGCACATTTGTGTCACTGTATGTCTGGCTTGCGTGGGACCTGGAGATTTGAACCTGAAGCCTTAGGTTTTGCTGGCAAGCTTCTTAACCACTAAACCATCTCTCCAGCCCATGAAATATATTTTTTCAAAAGGCACAGTCTCATGTAATCCATTTTGCTTTCAAATTCTCAATTTAAATGAGAATGACCTTCATCTAATTTTTCTGCTTCTACCTCTCAGTTGCTGGGATTATAGGTGTATGCCATCATGCCTGGTTTATGTGGTTGTAAAGATTGAACCTAAGACTTTGTGACTTTTTTAGCCAAGCACTCTACTAAGTACAGTGCATCTTCAGCCATGAATATAATGTTTATTACTTTCATTCACTGGAGGATTAACTTCAGTTAAAGATTCAGTTTCTAGTTGATCCAAGAAATAGATGCATGTGAGGCTACAGTTCCCCTGATTTGATATGAAGACATGAAGTGATGGTGCAGAACTTTGGCAAAAGACATGTTCTGCAAGCATCATTAGCAGGGTAGGTGGTATGCTTTGGCTCTTTTTGGACTACTGTAGATGAATAGTGAACTCTAGATGCTTGCTTATACTCAAGTCCTTCTGAATTTTGTAGATAGTGATGAAAAGTCCATTCAGGCTTTTTTCTATATAAATAACATGTCGAGAGGGAGTACAAAGGTTGTTAGGATAGGAGACTGCTGAGTCACCTATGATTCAGAGGTCTTGCTTTAGAAATCTTTAGACTTCACTATTACAATGCAAGATGTTCCAGTTCCAAACTGCTTGTTGAAATCCACATTGGAATATACTCTATGTGGGGCATTAGGAACAGAAACAGAATGACTAATCATGAGAAACATTTAGGAGACTGCAATAAGTCATTCGTAATACTGATGTTTAAATTCATGTTACTGATGGCTTCATGAACCTTTTATATTTTACAAAGATATCTTTCATGGGTGTGCCATCTTACAGTGAGGGCTACAATTAAACAGAGTGAACATCTTCAGTACCTACCTGTTGTTTATTAAAATAATGATTCAAAGGGATCTAGTTGAGAGAGAGAGGGAGGGAGAAAACGAGCACACCAGGGCCTCTAGCCACTTCAAACAAACTCCTGACTAATACACCACTATGGGCATTTGGCTTACATTGGTTTTGGGGAATTGAACCTGCGTCCCTAGGCTTTGCAGGCCAGTGCCTTATGCACTAAGCCATCTCTCTAGCCCCATATTTGCTGTTTTATATACTTTGACCTCCATCTCATTTTCTGCTTCACACCATAGTAAACTAATAATATTACATTCCTGATTTTTTTTGTGTATTTGACTTTCTTTCTTTCTTACTTATTTTTTATTTTTATTTATTTATTTATTTATTTTGGTTTTTCAAGGTAGGGTTCCACTCTAGCTCAGACTGACCTGGAATTTACTGTGTAATATCAGGGTGGCCTTGAACTCACTGTGATCCTTCTACCTCTGCCTCCCAAGTGCTGGGATTAAAGGTGTGCATCACCACACCCGGCTGACTTTCTTTATGAACATAAATCCATTTTGAAACACAAATTCTGATTGCTAATTTTGATATGTTTGATAAAACATGTTTTCAATGAACAGCTCAGGAAAGGAAACTGGTTATCATTCCTACTGAGAAGCAATCATGTCTTTAGACTGTTTAGAGTATGCACACTGTCACCAGGAGCACAGGAGCATTGCAAGCATGTAGTGCTCTGGCAAGCAGGATCAGAGAACCCCATTCTGTGTGGACAGAAAGGTTAAAAGCAATTATATTACAATCTGCTTCTGAGATGGAAAGGAATTTACCATCTCCAGCTGGAAAATTTCATACTTGTCTAGAACTCTGAACCTAGAATAAAATTATTAGAGATAAACTAAAGTTGGAGGATTCCATTCTTCTGATCCTCAGAAAATGATTTATTGTTTTTCTGATTTACAAGTGTATATATTTTTTGAGAGCTTTTGATTATTAAGTGTAATCTTTCCTGGAAAAACTGTCTGAGAAATTATGTTATGGGCTGTATTTGAAAGAAGTGAATCTGGACTGTGGTTTTTATAGTCATGCATTTGCTTGTATATTTGAACTTACATCATGAACACACTGAAGGGCAGATGAAACATGTTTTTCCTTGCTTATTGAAAGGCATACTGCTGCTTTTAGAGCATCTTAAATTAGGAGGCACATCAAGGCCAATTCTACATTTAACTTGCTCCCTCTTATCAAATATATGTGCATGCTCTGAATACTATTAGTTAGCTGTTTTGGACCTAATACCTAACACTGACAATGTCATGTTATGTTAATGAAAGCTGTAAATAGTCTGGCTGTAAATAAAATAAGCATTGCTTACTTAATTTAACAATTCTATGGAAAACATAAAATTTAATTTGAGAAAAAAAATGTCGTATATATGTAACCATACCCATCTTTCCACAGAGAGTGTTAAAGAAAGAAAACCCCTAGGTTTTCTGTTTCCTCAATATTGGAATCTTTATTTTTAATGCAACAAACTTCTCTTCCCAAATAAAAATAAAGACTTCTGTAAATGTTAGTTTTTCATCTGTGAATCAGACTTATAACCCCGTTCTACTATGGTGTAAAATAGAAAATAATTTCTAAGTTAAGAGTAGTCTTTAGGGTTACTGTGGTGGTGAAATAGCATATTACTTTTTAAACATGAATTGTTTTCTTACTATGTATTTTGGGAAGTAATTTAACTTCATTATACCTTAGTTTCCTCATCTGTAAATACATAGAATCTCTGTCAATAGATTTTTTTGTGAGGAATTGAAGACAATATCCACATAACATGTTTGGAGTAACTTATAGTACATAATGCTAACAACACAACTGGTGGTTTAGGGAGCCTCTAGTGACTATGAACTATGCTAGATAGTCTCAGAATACAGAAGCATAGCTATGGCCCTTATATCCAAGGATATTGTTGTTTTGCAGAAATAGCACAGACATGAGTCAAGTGTATCTATATACATAATATTTTGTAGGATAGGTACATATATCTTAGAAAATTTGTGGAAAGAAGGATTTATGAAATTCTGAGGATTCAAATTGACTAGAAGGGTAGCTTTAGGGAGCTGAAAAGGCTTAAGAAGGATGGTTTCAATCTAGCAAAAACATGACTATAGAATGTGACAAAAGTGTTACATTCAGTAAATTTTTAAACTAGCTTGACTACAGATACTAATCCATGTGGGGAAGTGGATTTTTCATTTAGATCAGAATCCCATATAATAAGGTTTTGAGTACTTCATAGTAATAGAAATATGTGATTGCTCACAAAGAATGAGAAAAAAATGAAATGATTTTTATAATATTAATGTTTATATGCTTGGATTAGGCTAAAATATATTTTGTGAGCAATTTGAAATGAGTAACAAAAATATAAATGAACAATGAAAGGAACTATCTGCAGTCAAATGAATAGAGATTTTGTAGTGAGCCATTAGAAATTCAGCTCATTTGGTTCATAGAAACACCAGCAGCAGATTGTGTGACCATGTGGGATATCCCAGTTGGCACCAGGCTATCCAGGGACTTGAGGGAGGTTGGAACTAGCTACAATGTGGAAGAACACAAAGCAAAGGTCTCAGGGCATCAGGACCAGATTCTACATATGAGACTCTCCCCACCCCCAGTTATCCAATATGTGAACCTACTATCAATGGTAAATTATATCGCTGATTTATTTGGAATCTGCTGAAACAGAAACTACTAACTAAACAATTAGAAAAGGCTTGAAGGAAACAAAAATTAATCCAAGACTGCAGAAAAAAAGTATATTTCAGGAGAGTCTTTGTCCTTTGAATACTGTGTACATGATTACTTGTAAAGTGGACATACACATACACACACACACACACACACACACACACACACACACACACACACTGCACAGGAACAGGCCAACAGGAAATGAAGGCAGAAAAAATGTGAGCAGCTTAATGACCAGCTTTGTTTTCTACTTCCTTGCCTTTCCCAGTTATTAGTGTGATCACATACATCTCTTTCTGTATTTCCCAGGATTCTTGAGATGAAAATGGAATGCCCAAGAATCTTACTAGTTGAAACAGCTTTCTATAAACAGCAGTGTTAATGCAAATGGTCTCAATTAATAATGATTTCAGGAACTAACACTGCTGGCACTCATGCCATCCCTCTCATAAACCATTCTGCAATATAGTCTAGATATCAAGATATTCCTTCACACATAAATACACAAACACACACACCCTGATATCATGGGCATGAACAAACACTCTGCATTGATGCCATGCTATAAAAATGCATATTTAGCAAACTTGCATGTCTAGGTTATCTAATCCTTTGGCTTACTTACTTACTGATATTTTTACCCAGCTACAGGGACACTAGTTGGTTTATTATATAACAAAAATTGGAGCAGTTTAGCATTGGTAGACTATTTATAGCAAGTAGAACACTTGCCCTTTGAAATATATGATCTATTACTTCAAATTTATGAATACACTCTCTTTATATCAGCACAATTGAAATGCTCATTTTGTTAGTTATTTTGATATTTGGATATTTTTACTAGCTCCATAAAGCTTAACTATGTCTTTTGTTCCCTTTTGTTAAAAATAATATTATCACTTAAAAATAGTAGCATAGGCAAAGAATTGCCTAAAGTCATGGCCTGATATGGTACAGATTTCTCACTCTCTTATCATCCTCCTAAAAACCGTTATTGTAAGGAACCTCCTCTTTTCTTTATGGTGTACCTCCCATTCTGATTTTGTCTCTATGATGATTTCTAGTGGAAAAGTTGAGAAGGATGTGGAATATTAAGACAGATATCTATCTCACAAATAGCTATAGTTTTAGACTTAATCTTTTTTCTTCATCCCACAGGACTTACCCACATGAATATAGGAAAAAAAGACATTTAGTCTTGGGTAGGACCTATTATAACAATTCTTAGCTATCACTCTGACTGAATTGTACCAGATAGTCAAATTCTTTTTCTAGTTTAGCTTTTAAAACAATTAAGTCGGTAATTTGACACTTCCTGTTCAACCTGTACTCTTTAAAATAGATTAAACAGAGTGTGATTTGTGCTTACCTGATTTTGATTACCAATAAACACATAAAAAATGAAGTGGCTTGCCAACTTTCTTTTTGAAAGCAGGGTTTTTGAGTAGGTGGCATTATTGAAAGCTGTCCCACAGACAAACTCAACCTCAAAAACAGCAACATTATTTAGATGGGAATTTTTTCTTTCAAACTAAATAAAAACATAAATATTTTACATGTTTCCTTTTAGAATTTTGGCCACTTCCATATAATAAAGTAAAATACAAGACATAAGCATTTTAACTTTTTCAATAATTGCCTAAAATTTAGGAATATCTCCACAAATGCTTCAAAGTATGTTTAGTTTGTAGACAACATACAAACACACATTGATACTATTTCTGTAATGAGTTCTTTTAGAGACTTAGGGAGATTAAAGGACTTACTTTAATTTTTTCTATGACATTAGTTATACACTTAAATATTTGGAATTCTGTGGCATGTACTTCAAATATTTTAAAAAGACCCTAAAATATTAGTAATCTACAAAAGTGGGTGCTGTGTATAGATGCATATATTCAGCATTTTTTCTGGTATGGATTATGAGGAGAGAATATGCATATTATATCAAGATACTTATGCTTTTTAGACAGTAGTACTACAATTGCATTTCACTACATTTTCTTGTAATTCAAATTCCTATGTGGTTACTATATTCAAGGCTCTTTAACATAAACTTTGAGGATTTAATGATAAATTAGAATAAAAACATTCATCTAACCATGGAAGTTTAAGAAAACTAGGCACAAATCATAGCAAAATTGTTTTTAATGCAAAGTGTATGGATGGGAAGATGTAAAGTTGTTAATGAAATATTATAGCATACCAGTGTACAGTTGAGGTTGGTGATTAGTTCCAGGTGGAAGGTCAAGACCAGATGTGAAAAAGGCCACCAACATGCATGGAAATTTTGAGGTTGGTTGAATCAAAATTCTTAAACAAGAGAAGCAAGAGATGTGGGTTGGTTTATAAACTATTTGTGCAGAATTTATTTTAATCTGTGAAAGGTGAACACTAGTTTTTAGAGTGTTCAAGTGAGGGAAAACGTGCTCACTGCATGTTCTATAGCATGGAGACAAATCAATGCATGTAGGTACATCAACTTTATATTAGAAAATCAGATAATATTTAATAGAGAATTGGAGGAGGGATAAGATGCAAAATTAATGGTATGAATGTATGAAACGGCATGGATGAGGCAGTGGTTTGGAAACACGGACAAAGGATAGGTCTTTCAGTATGGGGAAGAAAAGGATGCTGAATTCACTTAACTCGTCTTTGAAAATGAAGAGAGAGAGCAGATAGCAGGAGAGTGAGAAGAAGGAGGAGAACAAGGAGGAGGGGGAAGTGAGGAAGAGGAGAAAGGAGGAGGACAAAGGAGGAATAGAGAGATATTGAACATAGATTTAGGGATTATATAGATACAGGAAAAAAGGTAAGCATGGGATTTTGAAGTGATGTTGTTGTGAGAACTGAGGATAGATGCTGAGAAATGTCTACTTGCCTGTAAGTGAATGAGCAGGAAATAGGTAGGAATTAGAAGAAACAAGGAAATGGAGTTACACGAGTTATAATAATAAGTTTTCAAGAGATCAGTGAAGAAATGGACTAGAAAAGGGTAAAAAACAGTACTGTTGCATGCATGCCCAATCTCTGTGCATACCACCCATTTTCCTCTGTGTACACTGTCTGTTTTCCTCTTTACACTCTTATCTGTTACCTCCTGTGAATACCATTATTTTTCCTTTGTGCACATGTTTTCCTCTGAACACCAATCCATTTCCTTCTGGGCACACCAATCTGTTTTTCTCTATGTACATCATCTATTCTAGTTACCTACTTATTGCTGGGACAAGCACACAACCAGAAGTAGTTTATGGGAGGAAAGGGTTTATTTTGATTTATGTCTCAAGCGGATGTTTCCAGACTGCAGGGGAAAGGATGGCATGAAGAGGGGTGGACATCACTCCTGCCCAACGTTCAACATCACATGGAACAGCGCAGCTGGAGAGTGTGTGGAACTCTAGTAAGCGGGAACTGGCTATAAGAACACTCAGCCCACCCCCAACAACATAACTCTTCAGGCAAAACCCCATGTACCAACTTGCCTACAGCTCTGGATCTATACATTCATAACACAAGGATTTGTAGGGAAGCCTAATTCAAACCACCACATCATCCATTTCTAAGTCTTCTGCCCACTGGCTTCCTTTCATGCTGACTTTTGCTTTTATAGCTGGTGTCACCTAAAATGAAGCAAAATAATGAATATTTTTAATGAGCTCATATATTTCCTATGTATGCAGTGGTTCTGGGATTATACTTGTGGCCTCATGCATTGCTAGTTGGCTACTATGTCATGGAACTAACCCCCCTTTTTTTTGCAAGCAGAGAGAGAGAGACAGAAAAGAGACAGATAGAAAGAATGGGCACATCAGGGCCTCTGACCTCTGTAAACAAACTTTAGATGTATGCACCAGTTTGTGCATCTGGCTTTAAGTGGGTACTGGGGAATCAAACCCAGGTTGTCAGGCTTTAGGTAAGTGACTTAACTGCTGAGCCATCTCTCCAGCACACCTTTATTTATTTATTTTTTAAATTTTATTCTTTTATTTATTCGAGAGAGTGAGAGAGGGACAGGGGCAGACAGAGAGAGAGAGAGAGAGAGAAAGAAAGAGAGAGAAAGAGAGACAGAGAATGGACATGCCAGGGCCTCCAGCCACTACAAATGAACTCCAAATATGCACCACCACCTTGTGCACCTGGCTTATGTGGGTCCTAGAGAATCGACCTGAGGTCTTTTGGCTTTGCAAGCAAATGCCTTAACTGCTAAGCCATCTCTCCAGCCCCTATCCCTTTCCTTTACTTTTTAAGAGAAAGATTTCTTTATACTGAATCTTCTGATAGCAATCTGTTTTATTATACAATGATATTTTGTGAATTTATCCTTCACTCCCTCCTCTTTCCTCTGTCCCTTCCTCCTCTCATCCTGGGATGGCACCCATGGCGTGGCTCATGCTATTCAAGTGTTCATCCACTGACCTACATCACCAGCCCAGGAATTTGTCCTTTTAAAATATATGTGTATTATCTAAAGTTGTTTCAAATGAAATGTGTATACTCATGCTATTATCCCTTTGCTTGGTCTGGCATATTGTTTCTTTAAGGCTGTTAGGCTCAGCATTCAAATAGTGATAGGACAGATTTGACATTTGTGAACACACAGTATTTTTATGTTTTCTTTGAAATAGTGTTGTAGGAATTGGGAATTCTTACAAAATGAGCATTCCCATGAATATGATCTTGTAATATTTAAATAAACATTTTAACAGTCTTTGTTATTTGGACTCAGCAAACACTAGATCCTTCAGTTCACTTTTCCTTGTCCTTCCTTCATCCCTGCTGGTATCTGTCCCACATTCATCTGAATGGAATTTTTCTCTACCTCTCCTTTTGTCAGTAAGGCATGTATACAGCCATACTGAATGGTACCATTGGAAATATGACCTGTGCTATTATGCGTCTGTCAATACTCTCCAGCCCTTCTCTCTATAGGTGTATCCATCTATTCATTTTTCATCTGTGTGTATGTGTGTGAGCATGTGTGTGTGTGTAAGTGTGGAGGACAAACAACCTTGGGTGTTTGTTTTCTTCTCCTTTCCTTGAGACAGGGTCTCATTGTTTTACCACAGATGCAGCCATCAAGTTGGCTTGTGACTAGGAGCTTTGGGATTACAGTCACATGTACCATTTTGCACCCAGCTTATTTATTTATTATTATTATTATTATTGTTATTATTATTAATTATTTTGGTTTTGTGAGGTAGGGTCTCGCTGTGCCTCAGGCTGACCTGGAATTCACTATGTAATCTCAGGGTGGCCTCGAAGTCACAGTGATCCTCCTGCCTCTGCCTCCGTGCTGGGACTCTGGTTGGTAGGTTTGAGAGCAAGAGCCTTTAATTGCTGAACTGCTCCCCCACCCCCGCAGCTATTCTGTCAAACATGCAAGTACCTTGTGGTTTCTTATTTAATGTCTCTGTCTCTCTGTGCGCAGGCAACGCTCTCCTTTATTTTGGAGACTGCACTACAATGGAGATGGCCAGATCAATGTTTTGTTCTAGTTTTTCTTTTTTGTTCCATTTATCTCAAAACCTATACCACTGAGAGTTTTAACCCTAGCTTTCATCTTTTTTTTTTTTATAATCTCTTTAGCTAATACTGCTATTTGTTGATCAGAGTAGCAAAATCAAATATTCATTAGTCCCTATTATTGTACAGTGGTACTTTCTCATTACATGTAAATACTGCATTTTTAAATAATTTCTTCCAGTGTTATAGTTGGACCTGGATAAATTTAATCAGTTATGAATCAGCAATGCACGTGAGTGTGTACATTTTCCAAGTAAGGAAAAGATAAATTTCTTGTGAGCATAGTCCCCTGTATAATATTGTCCTTTTTAAATTAGTAGGATCGTTCTTTATTTCCTTGCCATTTTAACCTTTTAACTCAATGTTAAATGTTATAGTTCTTATGTAATAGTTTAGGAAGAGCAGGTAACACTTCATATCTATGAAAAATGGTCCTTGCTCCTATAAAGTGTTCTTGATAGCTTGTCAGTTGAGTAGGGAAGACTGGATGGGTCAGTTCCAAACTATGTTTCAGCCCCAGAATGAATGGTTTACCTTAGTGAGCATTGGTAGTGACAGTACATTTACGTGTCAAGGTGGAATGCCTGTTTAAATCAGTTTACCACAAATTAGAATTCATGCATGAGCTAAGTGCACAAACACATACACCCCTACACACTTTTCTACACAGCAGGGTTGTATAATACTTATTATTAATTGTCAGTGTTGGGAATTATATTTGAGAAGAGGTGACTGATTTATTCTAGATCCTAGGATTATTCAATAACTTATAGAAATATGATAGTTTTATCTGAATTAAAAGTGTCAGTGATCTTTCCTCCTACCTAGACCCTATTCTTTGTTCTTCACATTAATATTATGTATAACTATATTCATTTGATAATAATAATAATAGTAAGAATAGTGATTGGTTATAGTGCTAAATTTCAAATATGATTACCACGTCATAACTAGCATAAATTATATTATTATATGTGAACCATTATTTTAATTATACTATAAGTTTATATCATATTTTGTTTCCTGATAACCATCTGCATTTTTCTCTTTATGATGAATGGTTTGATGAAGTCTGTTTTTATTTTCTCACAAGCATTATAGTTTTAATGTACTTTATTTGCTGGGCAGTTTGTTTCACATAGAAATATGCCTATTTCTTCCTTTGACACACTTCCCTGTTTCATGATGACTCTTTATTTCTGTTTAGTATATCTGCTCTTCATTCTTTTATATTCTAAACATTTAATTAAGTAGGTAATTAATTAATTAATTTAGAAGTAGGGTCTCACTCTAGGCTAGGCTAACTTGGAACTCATTCTGTAGCTTTATGCTGGCCTTGTACTCATTGCAGTCCTCTTACCTCTGCTTCTCAAGTGATGGGTTTAAAGGTATGAGCTACCATTCCCACTTCTGAACTTCACTTGTATCCATTTTCTTCATTGTGTTTTTATTCCACACCTGATTTATATTCTATTTCAGTTAAATGTATGAGAAAATAAATTGTTGACACAAAATATAATACTAGAATTTTCTAACAAACAGAAAGTATACATAGCTAATTTTCTTGGAGTCAAATCATTTATAAATGAAGTTTGAAGTAAAATGTAAATAGTCTTACAGGCACTGTTATTTGATTACTTGTGTTTTCTTTTATTTCCATACATACAATGGACTTCATACTTTACATCTATAACATAAGGATGAATATATGAAATATAGAAAAGTGATAAACTAAATTGTATTGATTTGAATGATTATTGAGTATGATTTTATAATGCTTCTAGTGCCAGGAAGAGCTAAAATTGAGCACAAATTTAATCTTTTCCCCCAAATGTTCTGATATCTATAACTTATATTTCAATGTATTGATTGAATTCATTCATCTAAAGAAGGTACCTGAAAAGTATTTGAACTTAAATACTTCTCTTATAATTTTAATGAGTAAATGATAACTTTTCTATTATATTTTTGGTCTACTCCATTGCAAATCTAAGAATGCAGCTGGAAAAATAGAATGTCCTGAGTGTTCATGCACTCAGGTATTTATGGCATTGGAATTGCTTGTGGTTAAAATTCCAGTTATGATATTGGAATGGAAGATGTTTCAGTAGGTAAAATTATTGTTGTGCAAGTACGAGATTCTGAGTTTTATTCTAGAATCTCCATACAAAGCCAGACACTGCAGCAGATGTCTGTAATTCTAATGCACCTATTGCAATGTAGGATATGGGAGTCATGGTTCAGCTAGCTTAGCTAATGGAGCCAAAAGCATCCAGAGACCCTGCCTCAAATAAAATGGAAGGTGAGGACTGGTATCTATTCTGACTTCCATATGGGTGCTGTGTCATCATGCACACCTGTATTTACACACAGGTACACACACACACACACACACACACACACACACACACACACACACGCATAAAAAACTGATAATCCTATTCTGAATACTCATACTCAGAAGATATGCAAGATAATAATATGACGTTTTTAGATTAGATTGTTCTTTTTAGTAACCATTCTTATGGCCTTGTAATTAATAAGCAAATATTTTCTTCTTTTATTTATGGATATTTTAGCTTCTGAAATGTTGTACACACATGCTAATATCAGAGCAAACATCCTCCCCAAATACCACCAAAAAGGCAAATTTAGAAAATACTGGTATACATAGAAATTCAATGTCTCTTTAGCTGGAAGGTGAAATGTGAAGATGGGCTAAGTGGGAGCTATAAGACTGAAGCAACACTTGGGCAATTGAACTCATAGTGTGAACCATGGACATGAGCTATCAGTTTGTGAACATTATTTTCCAGAGATCTGATGTGTTCTTACTTTTTAATTTTTGCAGCATCAAGTCATGGGTAGATAAGATGCAGGAAGACCTTGTCACACTGGCCAAAACTGCAAGTGGAGTCAATCAGCTTGTTGATGTGAGTATACTCAACAGACTGCCTTGTTAATCTTTGTTTAATCAGAATGCTTTGCCGTCTTTTATAAAACTGTGGATCTATATTGCAGACAGTATAGATCTGCCATGTGGACTTGGTAGTGAAATTCTGAGATAGACCCTTAGCTCTGCTGGTTTTTGCAAATAACAAAGTCATCCCTTCATCCCTAATGATTCATGAAGCTTATCAAGTGTGTTTTTTCTTTGCTATAGGAACAAATATTCAAAACAAACTATTGAATGTTAACATTAATTATTTTAGTTATATTAATAGTGATTTAGAAATGCATTGACTATATAATTTCCAAAACAAAACCATTTTCTAGTACAACTGAGTGATATCAATAAACAGCATCAGAGATGGTGGCCATATTTGAAAAATATTTTGAAAGAGCCACCAGTCAGCTTGCTTTCAATCCTGAAAAATCAGAGGGAGATGAGATGCAAATCATCCTATGCAAAATGAGCTTGAAGTACTAGCAGGCAGTTTCTAGGCAGACTAAGTCTGTCTGTCCCCCACATTCCTTTCTTGTGGTATATTATATGTACCTGTAATTCACTATGTAGTCTTAGGGGAACCTCAAACTCATGGAGATCTTCCTACATCTGCCTCCTAAATGATGGGATTAATGGTGTGTGTCACTGTGCCTGGCTACGTTCCTTTCTTTATTCCTGCAATAGCTGCCCTAATTTAGGGTCTCATGCTCCAGTATCTAGATAAAAAGTGTTCCCAGTGGTATGGGGGCAGGGACGAGGAAAAAGATGGTACAGATACATGATGTATCTATATGAAACATGTTGATAATAATAATAATTAGTTCTAATAACAAACATAAAAAAGAAAAAAAAATACTATCCCAACTCTCCCACCAACCTGTCATCACACTACCAAGCAGAATGCCCTTTCTAAAATGCATGTCTAAGTACATCTTTCCTTTGATTTGTCTTTATTCACCTTCAGTTATTAAAGAAAACTTGGGTGGCTTACAGTCTAGATTCTTCCTGTCAATATTTGAACAATGTCCTTACCTTGTCTCTGGCCATTCTTACCTTTGTTTCTTGGTACCAAATACATATTTCTCTGAATATTTTCATAATATTTCTGTTACTCAGCAGCTTTAGTAAAATTTATCATGATATGCACTACTGTGGTTTTCTTTGTTTCTACTTGGAATTCTTGAGCTTTATGGGATTGAGGGTTTTATAGTTTTAATCAAATTTGGAATTTTTTTTAAATATTTCTTAAATTACTTTTGCTCTCCCCTCTTTTGGGCTACAACTTTAATTAGTTCTGACTTAGGTTGCATGGAATTGACTCACATATCACAGATTCTCTGTTATTTTTGTATATTTTAATATTACATTTTTTAATTATCACATAGAGTTTTAGATAAGATTATAAAATTTCAAATACAATTTCTTTAAGTTGATTCTCTCTACAAATCTCTCTACACCCTTTTTTTCTCCCTTATTCTGTTTACATATCTTATATCCTTCACCCTTGCCTCACCCCCTTTCTTGTCAACTCTTATATATGACAAATTTTCTCTTACAATGTTATTTTTAGTCCAGTAATGGATAGGTTGAATAACCTTAATGGGAACCTGTTTATATTCTTAGAGGGTAGATTTTAATTTGAAAATATTTGAGAAGTATTTAAAGTCATGTCATAACAGAATGTGTCATTGAGATTTGTGACAAATGTTTAGGTGCAAGAAATGAAGACACTGCAAAAGGCATTTTTTTATTACAGAAAATGATAGGACTATATAATGTAAATATTTTGGAGCATACTAGTTCTATTATTTTTCGTATGTAAGGCCTCATATGGATGTTCTATATATGATTTGTTAAAAATTAAATATCAGGGCTGGAGAGATGGCTTAGCGGTTAAGCGCTTGCTTGTGAAGCCTAAGGACCTGGGTTCGAGGCTCGTTTCCCCAGGACCCACGCTAGCCAGATGCACAAGGGGGCGCACGCATCTGGAGTTCATTTGCAGCGGCTGGAAGCCCTGGAGCGCCCATTCGCTCTCTCTCTCTCTGCCTATTTCTCTCTCTGTCGCTCTCAAATAAATAAATAAAAATGAACAAAAAAATTAAAAATAAATAAATAAATAATTAAATATCATAGCATTACTGCTTCCATTTCTGCATAATGTAAAAATTTGACAGTATTCTCATGTTGTGTTCTTAGTGATATAATGCAGCTTTTTATGTTCCAAATATGTGGTGAGTTAATTAGCTGAAACAGTATGAAATCAGTTGTATGTGTGATATATGTATATACATGCTTGGAACAAGAAGTGTTTGATATTACAGGTTTGTTAAATTTTGGAATATTTACACATACATGGAAATTTAATAATGGGATTCTAGTCAAATATAATTTTATTTATTTTTCACAAACAACAATATATATAGCTTGAAAGTAATTCCAACAGTAGTTTTAATGCCCCCATGTTTTAATTGCAACAGGTCAAATAAAATCAGGTGTAGAATTATCTACTCTGGTCATTCTGGCTGCTCAAAATATTTTGGATTTTGGAGATTTTTGCGTTTTACATTTTCAGATTAGGGCTGCTTTTCTTGTGTATTAATATTTCTTTTGGGGAGGACAATATAATTAACCTGTGCATCAGTGTAAATTCATAAGGAAACCTTAAACACATGATTCAAAACCTACTTTAGAATCTCTTTGTAGCACAATTTCAGTCTCAAACTAGGAGTATGCCTATATACATCTTGGTTTAGGTTGAACATCTCTAATCTGAAAGCTTGAAATCTAGTAGTCCCAAATCCAAAGCTGTTAAAGTGCTGCCACATTGCCACAAGTGACATGGTGGAGTCCTAAGCAGTGTTCATTAAAGATACTTTTATAACATTTCCTTTAGACTGTGCCTGCAAGTTAGCAGTGAATTTCACTGTTTGGACTTGAGTCTCATCCTCAAGACATATCATGGTGCAGGAGAAAATATTTCAAATGTGGAGGAAACATGAAAGTGGGAGCATTTTTCTCCCTTGTTTGGGTGGGTCAGGCACACTCAGCCTCAGTCTAAAGACATTTCACAAGGAAGGTGTTTGTGAATACTGACTAACTGTGCTGGGATGCATCGATGCCTATGAGCCACTTTATTCTTTTCTTTGGAATGGGAATGATTCATTCAGGGAAATCTGTGAGAATATGGAAGTGTTAGATATAAGTAAATGACCCTCTAAGATTTGTCAGGTTCAGTAAATATTGCCTGTTTCTTTTCATCTGAATACTTCTTAAATTGAGTGAGGGTGAGGCTTTCGTACAACCATAGTAAAAATATAGCAATAAAGGGCAATTTATAGTGTGGTCATGTGACTGTTTTTATTGACAGACTCAATAAAAATGAGTAGTTGGTGAAGCCCTTCCTGCCTCCTTCAGTAATTCTTTGGCCTCAAAAACCACTAGTTTGGCTGACCTCCTTGTTACTTTTGCTGTTAATATGTAAAACTTCCTTTGCTGAATTTGCTTTTTTTTTTGTATGTGTCAGTAAATCATTAAACCAAAAATGTCACCTAGCTTTTTATGTTTTCTGAAGTATAAATTGCTTATTGGGCTGTTAGTATTGATGGATGAATGAGTAAATGAGTTAGAATGATGAATAGAATAAATTGTAATTACTTGGTTTTGAAAGATATACCACAATACAGTGACAGAAAAATTTAATTTAAGGAAAAGGAAAACAAAATTTGTTTGAAAAGCATCATGATGAAATTTATATTTGTAGTGTAATAAAATTTTCCATAATAAAAATATTATATGTTACCCAACCTTTTAGTGGGTGGAAGGGAGGGAAGGAGAGAGAAAAGGAAAAATACAATGAGGGAAAGTGAGACAGAGATGCAGAGATATACATAGAGAGAGGCAGACAGAAAAGGAAAAAGAAATTCATTGTTTGAAAAATAATTTACATATTTGAGCACATGTAGACTAGATGTTGACTAGATAAACCATTCTGGCTGTCTCATTATTTTCCAAGAGAGACAGTTTATAGAGTGAGAGATATTTGACCCACAGGGTCTCCAGCCATTAAACTTGAACTCCAGATGCTTGCGCCACCTTGTGCACATATGCCACCTTTGTGCTTGCCTCACCTTGTGTGTCTGGCTTATGTGGGATCTGGAAAGTTGAACATGGGATCTTAGGCTTCCCAGGCAAGTGCCTTAACCACTAAGCCATCTCTCCAGCCCAGAAATATTTTTTAATCCATAGAAATTTATCCTGTCACCAGGATGTCAGAATTGAGAGTGAACTCAGAGTTGAGATTAGGAACATTATGCTGAGTTTTCTGTTGTGGTGAGTTTGGTCGGGTTCTGGACCTGCAAGCCAGGGCCATGTACGTGTGAGAATCTAACACTGAGATACACATATTGGTCAGTGTTGGGGGAACTGTGGTCTCTGGTAGCTAAATACTTGGAAATTTTATTGGTTCTCAGGGATTAAATGTCAATGATGCTTCTTTCCAAGAGTCAATGAGCTCCACATTGCTGGATGAACTTCCAAACAGACACGGTTTTTGGAAGAAAGGGATTTATTTCAAGAGGAAGTTCTATCAGTGGTGAAAGAAGTTAGCTGCCTTTCACAGATCCAAGCAGAGAGAAACAACCAATAGCCAGAAAACACTAAAAGTAACAACCAGGGACCCCAAAACTCTATTCTCTATACACCTTTGGTCTGGAATTCAGATCTGCCCCAGTGACACCTAAGGGATGGACTCTAGGATCCATAAAAAGTGACACCTCTAGATGGATGGAGACCCAATTTACAAGGTTAATTTTAATAAAACACTTGAGTCTACGAAACTGTACATTAATAACATATTCAAACTACTACACCAAGTTAATGTAATCAGTTTTTTTCTTGCTTCACAGGTATAACCATATTTTTATGTCAAGACCAAGAACAAGTATAATGAAACACATTACTAAAATAATAAATCTTGGAATTACTTAATTGGTTAATTAAATTATTTACTTATTTATGAGTGCGAGACAGAGACAGACAGAAGAGAATGGGCATTACCAGGGCCTTTTGCCACTGCAAAAGAACTCCAGATGCATGCCCTACTTTGGGTATATGTTTTTATGGGGATACTGGGGAATTGAACTAGGGAAGCAGGCTTTGCATGCAAATATTTATAACTACTAAGCATACTTCCCAGCTCATGTATTGGAATTTTAGGAAACATTATTTATGGAATCATAAAGTATTAGCCAAGTGAAATTTGATAAATATCATTAAATAATAATTAAATAATAATAATATTAATAATAATTATTAAATAAATTCTCTATCTTTATTATTGCTCATGTTATAAAACTATTTTCATTTAAAGTCTGAGAGTAATATATTTAATTAGCATTATTGTTTCTGACACATTTACATTTAAAGACATATCTTAGTGAATTTTCCTATCATTGATCATGCAGAGGATATGTTTGTCCAACATATGTGAAACATCTCCCACAAGTAGAATAAATGATTAGTAGCAGTAAAACTTATGAGAAAGAATTTTATATAATTATACACAAATATAAAATTTTAGAATTCAGCAGAAGCAATTTGGTTTTCTCTATATTAATGCAAGCACAACACTAAGCTCTATTTGTATGTTCCCTGAGTAATCCTCAGGACAACACTGTCTCATGAATCTTTCATTTTCATGAAACATTTTTTGCAAGGGTAATTTTTAAAAAAATATTAGGTATGGACATATTTTCTATGTAAGCATCACAATTTGGTATCATTCTTTCCCTCATCCCTGCCCCTTTTTCTGAAGAGTCCTTCCTCATTGGGGATGCAGGTCAAACTCATGGGGATTGTGATCATGCATTGGGAGGGGAGGGAGAGGAAAATGTCTTTGTGCAAAATGTTCCAACTTGGGGCTCTAACAATATTTCAGCGTCCTCTTCTGCAAAATTCCCTGAGCCATGCTGGGAGCATTTTAATTCTACTTCACTGATGGGCACTTAGGAGCCACTAGATCTCTCCTTTAGCAGGTGTTTATTGTCTGTCCCCTTCACTCTTGTGCTGATATCAGATTCACTAAGAAAGCACCACTCTTGCTCATTTCCCCAATTCCTTTGTGGTTTCAGCTGGCACCAGGGTGGAGTGCACTGGGTTGTTTATCACCTCAGGTACAGTCCCCATCTGAAAAGAGAAGCAGATTCTCCAATGGGGAGTGAAGTCAGCACTGGTTATATGGGATAACCATTATTAATCTAGAGAGAATTAAAAAGGTTTAGACACTCTTATAGTCTAATGATAATGAGAGCTTGACAGTGGGAAGCCAAATCATTATCTGGGTATGATTCTGACTTATTTCCCAGTTCCAGATATGGTTTCCTTTCCACTAAGCAGATGTTAGCCAATTCAAGAGTAGTTGGTTACCCACCATGGCTGTGTGCCACCATTGCACTTGGGTAAGCAAAACATCAAGGTATTTGCTTTGGACTCACACGGTCTTTGAGTTGCTTGGATAGATGTTGTGTACTTTCCCCCAGTAGCTCATGTAGTGCCTTACAGCACTAGATGGGCTAAATGTCTGGGGACTGGTTCTCCTCTGGTTTCCAGTGAGGTCTCTCCATGGCCCATGCCAACAGTGCTTGATGTATTCAGCAGTAAGATCTTATCATTAACCTCTGGTGGGTAATCAAGTGTTCTGACAGAAGTCTATCTTGTTTGTTTTGGGAGATCTAATAGGTGTTTATGATCAACAGCTCCTTGTGGATATAGACCACATCTAGGTACAGGGAAGTACAGGCCATTGACAAGGGAAAAGAATTTTAAAAAGCCAGTGAAGAAAGAGAAAGAGGAGAAATTTGAGGTAGGTTTCATTTCACTCTCTCCTAGGACTTTTGATTCAGGTGTTCCCTCTAAGGTCCACTTGAGGATTCCATGTTTTAGTCTGACTTCCAGGATGTAGGATTCTATGTTACCAGTACAGTTTGGGTTCTGTTTTGTGCCCCCCACCCTTTCCTTTCCTCCAAGCCCTATATTCCTTATTGTTCAAGACTCAAGATACTATTCAGTTATGTCAACAACTTGGGCTGATCCAACTTAGGAATTGCAGATGAATGATATCATGCCACTGTTGTCTTTCTGTGATAGTGTGAGTTCAATTAGAATGATCTGTTCCATGTCTGACCATTTTTCTACAAACTTTATTGTGTCATTTTTCTTACTGCTGAGTAGAATTCCATCATGTAGATATACCACATTTTGATATTGATTCATACAATGATGGGCACCTGGGTTGATTCCAATTTTTAGCTATTATGAATTGAGCATGTATAAACATGGTTGAGCTAATATTTCTGAACTGAAATGTGGAGCTTTTAGGGTAAATGCCCAGTAAAACAATAACAGGGTCTGTTGGTAACTCTGTGTTCATCCTTTTCAGGAGTCTCCAAATTTATTTCCACAGTGGTTATACCAGGTTACATTCCCACCAACAGTGAATGAATGTTCCTATTTCTCCACAGCCTTGCCTTGCCAACATTTGTTTTTATTTGATTTGTTAATGTTTGCTATCCTTACTGAGGTAAGGTAGAATCTCATAGTTGTTTTTTTCTTAAAAAAATATTTATTTATTTATTTGGGAGAGATACAGAAATAGACAGGTACAGAGAGAGAGAGGAAGAGGGAGAGGGAGAGGGTGAAAGAGAGGGAGAGAGAGAGAGGGAGAGAGAGAGAGAGAGAGAGAGAGAGAGGGAGAATGGAGAATGGGGGCACCAGGGCATTCAGCCACTGCAAATGACGTCCAGATGCATGTGCCCGCCTTGGGCATCTGGCTTATATGGGTCCTGGGGAATTGAACCTGAGTCTGGATTTGCAGGCAAGTATCTTAACCACTAAGCCATCTCTCCAGCCCTCATCGCTGTTTTAATTTGCATTTCCCTAATGGTTAGGGATGTTGAACATTTTCTTAAGGGTGTGTTAGCCATTTGTAATTCTTCCTCTGGGAACTCCCTATTTAGTTCTCTGTCCCACATTTGGAGTTTTTTTAATGTCTGGTTTTTGAGTTCTTTGTAGATTATAGATATTAGGTTTCTGTCAGTGGTATAGCTGGCAATGATTTTCTCCCATTCAGTGTGTAATCTATTTGCTCTGCTTATGGTATGTTTGTTTGTGGAAAAGCTTTTTAGCTTCATGAGATCCAATTGGTTGAATGCTTGCTTAATTTCCTTGGCTATTGGGGTTTTGTTCAGGATTTCTTTTCTCAGTCCTATATTGCATAGAGTTTTTCCTGTTTTTTCTTCAAGTAGTTGAAGAATTGCATGTCTTATACTGAGGACTTTAGTCCATTTGGTCTTGATTTTTGTGTATAGTGAAATAAATGGGTCTGATTTCATTTTTCCATATATGACCATCTAATTTGTCCAACCACATTTGTTTAAGATGCTATATTTTCTCCAGTCTACATTATTGGCACCTTTGTCAAAGATCAAGCTGCTGTAATTGTTTGCCCTAAGGTCTGGGTCTTCAGTTTTGTTCCATTGGTCTATGTTTCTGTTTTTATTCCAGTACCATTCTGTTTTTGTCACTATGGTTTTGTAATAGCTTTATATCAGGTATGGTGATACCACCAGAAGTGTTTCTTTGGCTGAGGATATGTTTGGATATCTGAGGCCTTATGCCATTTCTTATGAAGTTGAGGTCATTTTTTTTCAACCTCTGTGAATAATGATGCTAGTATTTTTATTGGTATTGCATTAACTCTGTATATTGCTTTTGGTGGAACTGCCATTTTCACAATATTAATTTTAGCTGTGTAGGAGCATGGGAAGTCTTTCCATCTTCTCAAGCCCTCCTCTATTTCTTTCTTGAGTGCTTTTATGTTTTCATGATACAGTTTTTTTTTCATATCCTTTTGTTAGTGTTATTCCATGGTATTTAATATTTTTGTTGCTATTGAAAATGGAACAGCCTCACTGATTTCTCTGTGTATATTTTTTCTTTGAATATAGAAAAGCTACTGATTTTTGTGCATTGATTTTGTATCCTGCCACTTTTCTGAAGGAATTTATCACCTTTAGAAGTTTTGCGATGCAGACTTACAGATCACTTACATATAGAATCATGTCATCTGCAAATAAGGCTAACTTGACTTCTTCCGTTTTAATTTCAATCCCTTTTATTTCTTTTTCCTGTCTTATTGCTTGGGCTAATACTTCTAGTGCCATGTTGAAGAGCATTCATGAGAGTGGGCACTCCTGTCTTGTTCCCAATCTCAGTGGGAACTCCTTGAGTTTTTCCTCATTAAGTATTATTTGGACTTTAAGAGCTTTATATATGGACTTTATTGTATTGAGATATAAAACCCTACATGCATATTCTTTCCAGCATTTTGATAATGAAGTTGTATTGTATTTTTTCAAAGGTCTTCTCTGCATCAATTGAGGATCATGTGGTTCTTGTGATTAAGATTATTTATATGGTGCATTACAATGTCTGATTTTTTGTTTAAGGCCTTCTCTGCATCAATTGAGATGATCATGTGGTTCTTGTGGTTCAATTTATTTAGGTGATGTATTGTGGTGACTTATTTCTGTATGTTAACCATCCCTGCATCCCCGGGATGAAGCCTACTTGATCAAGGTGGATAATGTTTTTGATGTGTTGTTGAACTTGGTTTGAAAGAATTTTTTTTCAGGATCTTTGTATCTAAGTTTGTTGGGCTCTGAAAGGCCCAGGCGTGAGGCCTAGTGTAACTTCCTGAGCCTAGCTAAAGTTTGGCGACCTGTCTCTGGCCAGCTATGACTCAGCAAGATGCCTAATGGCTTCTGGCCTGCTACCTCCACATGGCAATTTTAATTATCATTTCAATAGTTAAAGTTAACTATTGGCCCTTACTTCTTCCTCCATCCTAAAATCCCCGCCTTCGTCCCCAACATGATATAGGCAACTGCTCAGAGTAATACAGCAAGTTGTTTGTGTGAGTTCCTGCATTGAAAAGACTCCCGACTCAGTGTGGTTTTTCTTCAGTGACCAGAAGAGATTTCTGAGTCATCTAACATTCATCATCCTCCTTCAATCCCTAGGGAGGAACCAGCAGGCCTGGTCCTTCCCTTGGTACTACCTGACTGGGAAGGAGCCCTGCATAAGGTCATTAGGGATATAGGCCTATAATTTTATTTTATTGTTGCATCTCTGTCTGGTTTTGGAATTAGGGTGATGCTATCTTCATAATAGGAGTCATGGAGGATTTTCTAGCCTCCAATTATATGGAATACTTTGAGAAAAATTGGTTTCAGTTCTTTTATGAAGGTTTCATAGAATTGAGCTGAGGAGCCATCCGGTCCTGGACTTTTCTTTTGGGGGAGGTTTTTGATTACCTTTTCAATCTTCATGGATGTGATTGGTTTCTTTAGGAGATTAATGGTCTCTGAGTTTCATTTTGGCAGGTGTTATGTGTATAGGAATTCATGCATTTCTTCCATTTTTTAATTTTGTGGAGTAGATCTTTTGGAAGTATGCTTTGATGATTCTTACAGTTAATTGATATCTGTAGTGATCTCTCCCTTTTCATTTCTGATTTTACTAATTTGAGACTTCTTTTTTTTTTTATTCTTTGATCAGTTTGGCCAGGGATTTGTCTATCTTGTTTATTTTTTCAAAAGAACCAGCTCTTTATTTCATTGATTATTTTAAATTGTTTGTTTAGTTTACAGTTCATTAATTTTTGCTCTAATCTTGATTATTTCTTTTCATGTGGAGCTCTTTGGGCTGATTTTTTCTTGTTTTTCCAGAGCCTTTAAGTGTATCCTCGGGTTATTGATTTGTGATCTCTCTGTCTTGGTAATGAAGGCATTTTGTGATATGAATTTTCCCCTTATAACTGCTTTCATAGTGTCCCATAAGTTTTGGTAGGCTGTGTGTTCATTATCATTTAATACTAGGAATTTTACAATTATTATTATTTTTAAATTTCTTCCATGACCCATTCACTGTTTAAAAGTGTGCTGTTAAGTCTCCAGGAGTTGGTGGCATTCTTGATGTGTCTCTTGTTAATTTCTAGCTTTAAAGCATTGTGATCTGTCATGGTACAGAAAGTTACTTCACTTTTCCTGACTTTTTGGAGGCATGATTTATGGCCCAATATATGTTCAATTTTGGAGAAGGTCCTGTGGGCTTCTGAGAAGAATGTGTATTCTATAGAGTTGGGGTGGAAAGTTCTGCAGATATACTTTAGGTCTAGTCGATCTATGATGTTGTTAAGATTATTATTTCCCAGTTGATTTTCTGCTAAGATGATCTCTCTATTGATGATAGTGGAGTAATGAAGTCTCCAACTATGATGGTGTTGGTGTTTATTTCTGTTTTATTGTCGAGTAGATTTAGTTTTATAAACTATGGTTACCTTTTGTTTTGGACATATATATTTATGATTGTGATATGCGTATGTTGGATCATTCCCTTGATGAGTAAGAAGTGGCCTTCTTTGTTCTTTTTGATTATTTTTGGTTTGAAGTATATTTTATCAGATATTACTATAGCAACACCTGCTTGCCTTTTATTTCCATTTACTTGAAATATCATTTTCCAAACTTTCACCTTGAGGAGGTGTCTGTCTTTAGTGGTGAGATGTGTTTCTTGAGGACAGCAGATAGAAGGGTCCAGTCTTTTTGTTTTTCTAAATTTATTTTTTCAATTATTTTTATTTATTTATTATAGACAGACAGAAAGAGGGGGAAAGAGAGAGAGAGAGAGAGATAGAGAATGGTCACACCAGGGCTTCTAGCTACTGCAAGCAAACTCCAGATGCATGCACCAAATGTGCATCTGGCTTATGTGGGACCTGGAGAATTGAACCTGGGTCCTTAGGCTTCACAGGCAAGCACCTTGACACTAAATCATCTCTCCAGCCCTGGGTCCAGTATTTTGATCCATCCTGATAGCCTGTGCCTTTTGATGGGTGAGTTAAGACCATTAATATTTAATGTTATTACTGTGTGGTTTGAATTAATCCCTGACATGATGAGGTGTTTTATGGGGTTGAGTGCTGACTTGTGTCATGTTCAGTTTTGAGGCTGGTCTATTTTGGTTATTGTGATCTTCTTGTTGGCTTCTGAGATTGGTTGTTTGGGTGTTCTGTGCGGAATTTTCCCTCAAGTATTCTCTGTAGGTTTGGCTTTGTGTTCATATATTTATAGAGTTGATGTTTTTTGTGGAAAGTTTTTCTTTCACCATCTATTATCAGGGATACTTTTGCTGGGTAAAGTAGTTGGGTTGGAAGGCATAGTTTTACAGACTTGAAGTGTTCCATTCCAGGCCCTTCTGACTTTCAGGATTTACATTGAGACATCTGATGTTATTGTAATGGGATTGCCTTTGTATGCTGTGAATTGCTTCTCTCTTGCTGCTTTTAACACTTTCTTTTTGTTTTCATTGTTAAGGGTTTGAACTATGATGTGTCTTGGAGAGTTTTTTCTTTGGTAATGTCTGTTTGGTGTTCTGTGGGCTTCTTATATCTGTATGGGCCTCTATTTGCAAGAATCAGAAATTTTTCTTTTATAATTTTGTTGAGTATAATTTCTATGCCTCTGGTCTGGATTTCCTCTCCTTCTGGTATACCCATGATCCAGATGTTTGGTCATTTTAGAATATCCATATTTCCCTCATATTCTGTTTACTTGACTTTTTGAACTTAGCAATGTTTTTGCCTCCTGATCAATGTCATCTCTCCTATCTTCCAGCTCAGAGGTTTTGTCTTTCACATGAGTAACAATTTTGGTGAGTGGTTCTAGAGTGGTTTATATAAATTATATTTGATTTTTGTTTTCTGTTGTATTATTTTGTATCTTGTCCAGCTTTCAATTTGAATTCTGATTTTCTTGGTGCTTCCTGTAGTTCATTCCTGCATTTGAACAAGTCTTCATTCAGTTTAAGCAGCCAGTTATGAGGCTTTCCATTTCTTGACTTACCTTCAATTTTATTCATATCTCTTTGGGGATTCTAACATTTTCTTAAGTCCAGTTAAGGCTACTGCCAAAGGCTGAATACTGTACAAGATGATTCTGTTCAATTTCATTGATATGATTATTGGTTCTTTGTTAGTTTGCTTCAAGTTCAATAATTTTTTAAATCATGATCTCATTGGTTGTTATGATTTCATTTTGGAAATAACTTACTGTTCATTTCTCTATGATTTCATTGAAGGGTTCCATAGTAGGAAGCTCCTTGGGGGAGATCTCTCAGTTTTCTGACTTCCATTGGCCTTTTTCATTGTTACCTACCCATTTTAGGAAAACTCTTTATTTTATTGACAAGTGATCAAGTTTTTGTCTTTTGGCCCATTCACCCTCTGACTCAGGTGAACAGGGATGTTGGCACCTAGTGGCCAGTCAAGATATGAAAACAAAAGACCTGATTCCATAGCTCAAACAGGCCTCGCTGAGCAAGGCACAATTGGGTCTACCAGGACCAGAGAACTAGGAGGAGCAAGGAACAGAAATCTGGTCTACTTTATGCTGTGCTCTCCAGGACACAGACCAGTGCAGGCAACCCAGATTTGGGAGGTGGGAGGACCCCAGATTCAGGAGTCTGGCCTACTCATTCCAGACTGCCATGCCTGCAGACACACTGATCTCACACTCTAGAGGTGAACATTCTAGGAACTCAGACTCTGGAGGTGGAAGGAGCCAAGAAATGGTTCCTTCCCACTTACTCTATACTACCACACCATCCCACACACTGTCTGTACAAGGAACTCTGATCAGGGAGGTGGGAGGAATCCAGAAATTGGTTGGGCCTACTCACTCCAGACCACTGTGCCAGCTCACACTGACTGCACTAGGAACTCAGACCCAGGAGGAGGTAGGAGAAGTTCAGAAAATCACAAGAATGGAATTTTGTCTTATGTTTTATGTGTACTAAACTGGATGTGACTCTGAAATGCCAAGTGAACTCATCTGTGATTAAAAATCTATGCCTTTTATAATTTACTGTGATTTTAGCCAGTGAGCAAATCCCCACCTAGGTACATGATTTTTCTTTTGGCATCAATAGATATTTCTATTTATTATTATTTCATGTTCATAGTTTTCTTACATTCTTCAACAATGAAATTTCAGTTGCCATAACTCTGTAGGAAGTTAGATTATTTCACCCAGTGGATATCTGTCTCTGTCTCTTTCTTGAGCATGCCTACATTTACTCTCTCTTTCTCTTGCCTGCAAAATATGCTGACAATAATAAGTATGGAATCCCATCATGCCTTTCTCCACCAGTGATTTTTAAAGCAATAAGCAATTTTTCTTTTAGCAGTGGTTAATTAGATTCATTTTCCAAGTTACAGAATAAACTCTAAGGTGATTTCTTATCATATGGTGACTTTTTAGTTTCTTAATGGTTATTAAATCATTTCCTTTTATTCTATCTTTTTGATCACACATTATCATATGTTATGCTAGTGGTTGAAAAGTAAGTTATTATTTTTGTATTTTTTCCCAATGTATAGCCAGTACAGTGGTTCCCAGTCACAAATGAATTAGCCCCTGAGCAGAACTTTGGCTATGCTCGGAAATGTGTGATGCTCAGACCACCTGTGTGGGTGGTACTCTTGGCATCTAGGTGGTATTCAGGTCAGTGATACTAGCAAATCTTCTCTACCAGGCCTAGGATACCCGTATAGGGTTACTTTAAAAAAATATAATTGGCTCTGAGGTTGAAAGCTACATAAAATGGACTCAAGATTTTTTTGTTTGTTTGTTTGTTTGTTTTTGGAGGTAAGGTTTCACTCTAGCCCAGGCTGACCTGGAATTCACTATGGAGTCTCAGGGTGGCCTCGAACTCATGGCGATCCTCCTACCTCTGTCTCCTAAGTGCTGGGACTAAAGGTATGCGCCACGCCTGGCTTCAAGAATTAAAAATAAGATTGTGTATGAAATTCTTTGAATGAATTTTAACTTCGCAAATCTATGTATCTTGTTGGCAGACACTGGTTTTGTATTTGAAGCCTATGTGTTAATAATGTATAACATATAGGGGCTACGTAAACAGACATGAGTTTAAAACTTCTCATATTGGTAGCAAAATAAATTTAGGTCATTTAGAGTTAAAGGTAATAAACAGGCATTTCACTCAGATTATATATAGTTAATTTAAAATTTCATTTTAATATAATCTAGTATTATCTTTTCCAATTTTAAAGTCATATGTGTTTTGGGTTAAATATACACTTGTTTCACAACTTATAAGTATATAGAAAATCTACACTTATAAATTATATGTGGTTTTAATAAAAAGTAAACAGTTCTGTTATACACATCTTCCTATTGTTCTTGCTTTTAATATAAATGCTTTAAACAACAACTTATGGTTTACCTTTTATGTGATGTCTCTTAAGTGCTGAACAAATTCTTGCTATGAATGTTCTCTCTCACCTTAGTGCTGTTGTTTTACTTTCTTTACCTCAGTAACAGCTTGTATTACAGTTATATGTACTCACTTGTTTTCATGTACACGAATAGAATGTGACAGGCTTATGATGAAGACTTCCTCTTTCCTTCCCTGTATCTTTCCTTGAAGATGTTGCTTACAAGTGTCACCCTCCTGTTCTTATTAATAGAAATGAAGGCAAGTACCAGTTCTGGAAAGTTCACCATTCCTCACTTCATTCTTGTTTTTTTTTCTTTTTTATTGATAACATCCTGACTGAAAGGCAATGATACAGTCTGCTAAGAAGTCATAATAAATAGAACATAGAAATGACAGCTGCATATAGTTATCATTGGAAAATCATGCATTGTAAACTTGAGGATATGACTAAATTATATATACTTATAAAATACATATGTGTATACATTTGTATAATTTTATATGTGTATTCACATTGTGTTGATAATGAAAAGCTTCTGTTTTAAATTGGTCTAATACACAAAATGCAGTAATAGGAAGTAGAATTTATGGGCTAGGCGTTATTAGCGTAGTATAGTTTTGAGTTAATTATACAATACAGTGCAATCTAATATCTAGATTTTTAGAGCTCTTTGTAATTGTGTTCCAATTTGTTCTTTGATTTGTATTTCACAAAAATTTCTTCTTGCACCTATATTCTGATCTCGCCTATCCTTTGTTAAAGCGCAGGTTTTCTGCAAAGTGTCACTATAAGTCCATCCTTTTGACTCCTCCACAACATACTTTTTGTCTTCTTCTGTTTTCTATGTCTCTTAATTGACACATTAATATTTCTCCTCATATTATGCTTTCAACTCTTTCAGTTATTGGTTGGTGTTATATCTTTGTTCCATTAGTGCCTCATGACTTTCAGGTTCATTTTAATTTTATTCATTACAGTTTAGTATTCAAAGGTTTACAGAGTACCAGTGTCGTGTGCAGTCATTATGTCTTGTGAAAGATGCTGTGCACTGGAGTGTACAGGTGTGTCTTGTTGAAACTTGCACTGTGGATAAGGGAAGTAAGGCTACATAATAAACAAGATATTTACATATATTACATATATAAGATTATATTTGCATATGCTCAAAGATAGAAAAAGAATCTCAACTTGTAAGATTTACAAGCGTAAAGAAAAGGTTTATAATTCACTTAATGTGAAGATACAGTGACTCAAATAGGATTTTTAAAAGCTGGGATTAATACAATATGATGAATTTTGTAAAGTGAGTACCTATCTTGAATTTAAAGTAACTTCATTGGATTAGTTATTGGACATATTTTGTTAGTCTGATGTAAGCCCTAGGCTAAGTCATTTCATATCTCAAGAAGTCTGTAATCTGATTAAGTATTATGTCTTTAACCTTATGTTTAAGCTTACTTATATCTGCATACCTTACTCATACCTTTATCTACACACTTTTACCTTACAATCCATGTAACCACTCTGTAACAATATTTTTTATCAATCCTTTAACATAGAACATATAAAGTTTTCTCTCCAGTTTATCTTTCATTTAGTACATCTCATAACTACCCAAAACCCCCACTTTTATTGTTCTTACCATAACACTTTTACAATGACCATTTTTTGTTTTCATAAGGTCTTTTGAAATAACTTTTTTAAAGAAAGAGTAGATCAGATTTGACTTATGCTATTTACCCAGAATAAACATATAGATTTTGGAACTTTGTTTCTAAAAACTTTCCCGAAACACATTAAAAAAAAAAAAATACATGAGAGACTTCCAGCTAGATGGAGGCATAGGAACCATGCCAAAGCAGCCTAGGAGAGAAAAGGCAAAAACAAAAGCAAAACAACAACAACAACAACAACAAAAAAAAACCAACTCAGCAAAATACACTCTTCTACTAAAAAGTGAGGCATATAAGAAATTACCAATGGCAGCAGAGAAGTCGGAGGGATCCAGAGCATGTAGAGCCCACATAGGCAGGCAGAAGTGGCCCCAGCAGTGGCAGCACCAGGTCCCTGGCAGCAGCAGGTCTGCAGTGGCAGTAGATCTGTGGGGCCACAGCAGCAAGGCTCAGCTTGAGCCACAGGAAAAGCAAGCGAGGGGATTTTACACTTACACTGGAGCTCCTCCAAAACTCACTAAACGTTAAGGTAGCAACACAGCGACCAACGGAGGACCAGATCACAAGGTAGAGAATCACATGGACCAGCAGGAGAACTAGAACCACCATCCACAGACTACTCTCCCCCATCGCCAGTGCAAGTGCCAGCAAGCACCAGAGACCCGGGGAAGGGATATCACAGCACCAAGTACCGGCAATCATAGCAGCGATCCAGTGACCCAGCCAGCCTACTTAAACCCACAGTGCACCAAAAAGGGACCCAAGCAGGAGTGCAGCATAACTGAGACCAAAATCATCCTAGAAGGTAACTGGGGATTACACCAGAGTAGTGCCCACCAAATAAACCTGGCATATAGGCTTGAATTGGAAGTGCTAATTGCACCTTCCATGTCAGGATAAATTATATATTACATATGATAGATGGTTAAATTTGGCATTCTTAAATAAGCTACATGTTGGGCTTGTTATTTGTTGCTTTCTGATTTATAGTGCCTTTGATTCCTCTTCTTATGTTCACTAGGGAATGGTCTCACTTGGTCACAAGCTGACTTAGAACCCTCAACAGACCAGAAATCTTAACCTCCTAGTTGACAGAATTAAGGGTATGTGGCAACACATACCCTAAGGGATTGAGACTTTAGAGGATCTGGTTGTCATAATGCCTACTCTTACATAAATACTCTGTGCTCTTTCTCATTGAATGTGTACATTATTTTATAAATTTTAGAATATACCTGTATTTTGTTGCATTCAGCCTACTTGAAAGCAGTTAGAGAGAGAAATCAAGTTACCTACAAAGGCAAGCCCATGAGGCACATCAGATTATACATGTCATAGCATGCAAACCCAAAATCTAGGGCCACTTTTGTAGATACTCTGAGAGTCTTAAGGGCCAAACCTAGCACATTAAGCTCCTACCCTGAAGATATATAACATCAGATTAATTGATGCATCTAATAATACTGTAGCTAACTAGAAAATTCAAGCATTAAGTTAATCCAAGATGCAAAAATATGTATATTATAAGACATGAAACACCAAAATCAAGACAATATAAATCCACCAAAATGTATTAATGCATCAGAAATGACCTCCAGTGAGAATGAGTTAGAGGAAATGCCTGAGAAAGATTTTGAAAGAATGATGATAAATATGCTCAAAGAAGTCAAAGAGAAAATGAAAGAATTCAGAGAAGACATAGGAAACCAATTTAATTAAATAAAGAGGACAATACACGGCATAAATAAGGAAATGGAAATAATGAAGAAAAGCCAGTCAGAATTACTAGCAATGAAGAACACAGCCAGTGAAATAAACACACACACACACACACACACACACACACACAAACTCTGTAGAAAATATCACCAGTAGAATGGATGAAAGCGAGGACAGAATATCTAAACTAGAAGACCAGGTAACAGATCCAATACAGTCCAACAAAGAGAAAGACAAACTAATAGGAAAGTATGAATGGGAATTTCAAGACATTCGAGACACTATGAAAAGATCAAACATAAGAATTCAGGGTATAGTAGAAGGAGAAAAATTTTACTTCAAAGGCATAGTAGACATTTTCAACAAAATAATAGAAGGAAACTTCCCCCAAATTGGGAAAGAGATGCCAATGCAGACACAGAAATCCTGTAGAACACCAAACAGACAAAACCTAGGAAAAACCTCTCCTTGCCATATTATTGTTAAAGTATCAAACATGCAAACCAGAGAAAAAAATATTGAAAGCAATTAGAGAGAGAAATCAAGTTACCTACAAAGGCAAGCCCATGAGGCACATCAGATTATACAACACAAACTTGGAAAGCCAGAAGGGCTTGTAGTGATGTATTCCAAGTTTTGAAAGGTAACTGTTAACCAAGGTTACTTTATCCTGCAAAACTATTAATTCAAATAGATGGAGAAATAAAGACATTCCACAACAAAAGCAGGTTAAAGAAATATTTGGAGACAAACCAGCTCTACAGAAAATACTTGAAAGAATCCTCCAGGCAGAAGAGAAAGAAAAGCACACATATAAAGAACCTGGAAAAATCAAACCATACTCATATACTAGTTAATACATGAGAACAAAGGTAAAACTGGAAGAACTACAAAAAATGGCAAAAATAAATACACAACTTTCAATAATGTCTCTTAATATCAATGGCTTCAATGCCCCAACCAAAAGACATAGGTTTTCACACTGGATTAAACAGCAGGATCCTTCAATTTGTTGCCTCCAAGAAATTCACCTTTCAAAAAAGGATGGATACAATGTTAGGGTGAAAGGTTGGAAAACAATGTTTTAAGCAAATGGGCCTAGAAAACAATCCAGGGTTGGTATCCTAATATCTGACAAGGTAGACTTCAGTCCCACATTACTTAGAAAAGATAAGGAAAGCCATTTTATACTAATTAAAAGCACACACCAACAGGAGGACATTACAATCCTAAACATATATGCACCTAACATGGGGCTCCCAACTTCATCAAACAAACATTTTAGACCTAAGGTCACAGATAACACCAAACACAGTGGTAGTGGGTGACATCAATACCAAAATCTCACCAATTGAAAGGTCATCCTGGCAAAAAAATAAACAGAGAAGCATCTGGATTAAATGTGGTTATAGAAGAAATGGAACTAACAGATATATACAAGACATTTCATCCAAATGCTGCAGAATACACATTCTTTCCAGTAGCACATGTTACATTCTCTAAAGTAGAACATATATTAGGACACAGAGCAAATACCAACATATTTAAATAATTCCTTGCATTCTGTCTGACCACAATGGAATCAAAGTACAAATCAATAAGAAGAAAAGCTATAGAGCATACACAAAATCATGGAACCTAAACAATACACTACTAAATGATGAATTGTTCAATGAAAAAATCAACAAAGAAATCAACAAAATTCATAGAGTCAAATAATAATGAGAACACAACATACCAATATCTTTGGGACACAATAAAGACAGTCCTAAGAGGGAAATTTATGGCTTTAAGTGCCTCTACTAAGAAATTACAAAGGTCTCAAGTAAATAAGTTAATGTTTCACCTTAAATCCCTGGAAAAAGAAGAACAAAGCAAGCCAAAAATCAGTAGATGAAAGAAGAAATAAAGATTAGGGCAGATATTAATGAAATAAAAATGAAAGAAACAATACAAATAATCAATGAAAGAAAGAGTTGGTTCTTTGAAAGGATAAACAGGATTGATAGAACAAAAAAAAGAAATTTACAGACCAATCTCTCTGATGAACATAGATGGAAAATTCTCAATAAAATATGGGCAAAGAGAATACAAAAATACATCAAGAAGATCATTCAACCTGACCAAGTAGGCTTTATCCCAGAGATGCAGGGATGGTTTAACATACACAAATTGATAAATGTAATACAATATATAAATGGACCGAGGGACAAAAATCACATGATCATCTCATTAGATGCAGAGAAAGCATTTGACAGAATACAACATCCCTTCATGATAAAAGTCATACAGAGACTGGGAATGGAAGGAACATATCTCAACATAATGAAGGCTATTTATGACAAGCCTGCAGCCAACATATTACTAAATGGGGAAAAACTGGAAGCTTTTCCACTAAACTCAGGAACAAGACAAGGGTGTTAACTGTCCCCACTTTTACTTAATAAAGTACTGGAAGTCTTAGACCTAGCAATGAAGCAAGTGACATACATAAAAGGGATACAAATTGGAAAGGAAAATATCAAGTTATCATTATTTGCAGATGACATAATTCTATCCTTAAACAACCCTACAGACTCTACCAGCAAACTGTTAGAGCTGATAAAAATCTATAGCAATGTAGCAGGATACAAAATAAACATATGGAAATCAGTAGCTTTCCTATATACTAACAACAAATAAATATGTGTAGGATGAAATCGGGGAATGCCTCCCATTCACAGTTACCTCAAATAAATATATAAAGTACCTTGGAATACACCTAACTAAGAAAGTTAAGGTTCTCTATAATGCAACGTTTAAAAGACTCAAATGAGAAATTGCAGAAGACACTAGGACATGGAAAAACAACCCTTGTTCTTGGATTGGAAGAATCAATATTATGAAAATGGCAATCTTACCAAAAGCAATCTACACATTTAATGCAATCCCCATCAAAATCCCAATGACATTCTTCATAGAAATAGAAAAAAAAATCCAAAAATTCATTTGGAAGCAAAAAAAAAAAAAAATCTTGAATATCTAAAACAATACTGAACAACAAAAATAAGTCTGGTGGTATCATCAGACCTGATTTTAACCTATACTACAGAGCCATAGTAACAAAAACAGCATGGTACTGGCACAAAAGCAGACGTGTAGATAAATGGAACAGAATAGAGGACCCAGATGTAAGTCTGGGTAGCTATATCCACCTGATGTTCAACATTAATGCCAAAAATATTCATCAGAGAAAAGACAGCCTCTTCAGCAAATGGTGGTGGGAAAACTGGATATGTATCAGTCAAAGGATGAAAATAGAACGTTTTCTCTCTCCATGCACAAGAATTAAGTCCAAGTGGATTAAACACCTTAATATCAGACCTGAAACTCTGAAACTGCTAGAGGAAAAAGTAGGGGAAACTCTTCAACATCCTGATCTTGGCAAAGGCTTTCTGACTATAGCCCCAATTGCTCAGACAGTAAAACCACAGATTAACTGCTGTGACCTCATGAAGTCATAAAGATTTTATATGGCAAAGGGCACTGTGAATAAAGCAAAGAGGCAGCCTACAGAATTGGAAAATTTTTTGCCAGCTATACATCTGATAGAGTATTAATATCTAGGATATACAAAGAACTCAGGAAGTTAAATAATAAGAAATCAAACAACTCAATCAAAAATGGGATAAGGAACTAATTAGAAAGTTCTCAAAAGAATACAGATGGCGTATAAACATCTAAAAAAGTTCTACATCCCTAGTCATCAGGGAAATGTAGATTAAAACTACACTGAGATTCCATCTCATGCCTGCCATATTGGCTCCCATTATGAAAACCAATGACCATAAATGCTGGCAAGGATGTGGAAAAAGAGGAACCCTTCTACACTGTTGGTGGGGATGCAGTCTGGTCCATCCATTGTGGAAATCACTGTGGAGGTTCTTGAGACAGCTAAAATTAGATCTACTGTATGACCCAGCTATAGCATTCCTAGGCATATATCCAAAGGACTCATCTCATTATCTTAGAGATACTTGCCTAGGCATGTTTATTGCTGCTCAATTCAAAATAGCTGGGAAATGGAAACAGCCTAGATGTCTCTCAACTGATGAGTGGATAATGAAGATATGGCACATTTATACAATGGAGTTCTACTCAGCAGTAAAGAAAAATGAAGTAATGAAATTTGCAGGAAAATGGATGGATCTGTAAAGGATTATACTAAGTGAGGTAACCCAGGCCCAGAAAGACAAATATCACACGTTCTCTCTTATATTTGGATCCCAGCTACAGATGATAGGACTTCTGTGTGATTAGGGAACTCAGTAGCAATGGTCAGTAAGCTAGCAAAGAGATATAAAGTGAAGAGAAAGGAAGAGAGGGGTGTAGATAATAGGATGGTATTGTACATATGTAAGTAGAAGAATAGATTAATGGGGTGAAAATTTCTTAGTGAGCTAAGGGGAAGAGATTTAGTAAAGGAAATGCCAAGGGAAGGCTAACCAAAATCTAAGAGAATATAAATAAATCATATGGAAACCTATGTTTTTAGATATGGGAACACTCAGGAGCCATAGATTGTTACTTGAAAATTTTCAGGTTGCAATTGTTGGCATTTTATCCTGTTAATGAGTGAGGAGTGTAATTGTGCTCCTGATGGCAAAAGCAGCTGGCTGTGGAAGATGAAAGTGCTTGCCTTTGTTGGTACTGAGAATGTCTGAATTTATTCTGTTAGTCAATCAAGACTAAGAAGAAGAAATGCATAGTGGGAAGTAATAGATCCTCTTATTTCATTAATCTCACCTCCATTGTGACATGGAACTTTATTTATTCCTGTATTTATATACAATGTATACTTACTCATTTCAATATTTTTAGCTTTTCTGTCTAGTCTTTCTTCTAAGAACATGAAACAACAGTGAAGTTAATAGTGTGTGTCCTTAAGCTAATTGCATACCTCTTAAAGACCACGAGGAAAGAACATTTCTTTCATTAGAGCTCATCTTTCATATTCACATGAATCTAAGAAATAATGAAATAACTTCATGATTAAGGAATACTGTTTATCATAACTGAAACATGGGGTCCTTTTTGGGATTTATTTTTAGGAACAGTGAGTGACTCAGAGAGTTTATGGTAGAACAACTTTTATTTCAAAAATGAGCAAATTTAAGGTTCCTCAGTAGAAGTTTGTTTCAGCAATATGCAGAAAATTTAGAATAATTTAGAAACTTTATAAAATGTTTTGGCTAGGAGAAGAAAGGGCTGTATAGAGCCAAGGCAGACCCAGAGGCTGATTATTCCTGTGGACTCTTATCAGGCTGCTCATAACTACTACTAACTCAGTTTTAAAATTCTATTGCCACTGTGACAAATTATGATAAATGTACTGGCATAAATGAATGTATATTTATAATTTTACAACTCTGTAATTCACTCTGTCATTCTCTCATGAGTCTTTAGGAGGGCAATTCCTCAGGATACCCCTTTTACCCTATAGTTCTTTTAATCTTTCACTGCCCTTTTCCACAGTGATCCTTGAGACTTAAAGGGTGTTTGATAAGTCTACTTTGAGCTCTCTGCAGCCTCTAAATTTCTACTGTGATGAGTTTTGAGTGTCTTCAGTGTGTATAGTTATCTCCCTGGAGTGGGTTGTCAGGCTAGCAGTGAGAAGCACTCTTGTTTAAATTACCCTTCCTTTGTAATGTCTCTAGGGCTCTGGCAAATGTGCTAGAGGTTGCTTTTCTCATGTTAGGCAGGCATCTATCTTTTCTTGTTATATTAAGGTATCTTGGTTCTCCCCAGTTTTCACTGCCACTTGTTTAAAAAAATGGAACAAAATAAAAAATAAAAACAGATTGTCTCACTACATGTGAGAGTAGCATGGATTAAATGAGATAATCATAGTTTTTTTAAGAGACCTTTTGATGGGAATAACCACTTTTCTTGGCCAAAGACTAGTGGGACCATTTCTCTGTAATCTCTGACCTTTATCTTCATAGGAACCGGATTTGGTTCTCAGTACCAGATTTTATTTCTCTCCCACTGACTTGGCCTCATATCCAATCACAGGATTATTGATTATCCCCATGGGCTGTGAGCCAGTCTTGTATGAGTGTGTACATTTTGTCAGGCTGGTTGATTTTTGTAGCTTTTGGGGTCCACTGCTTTTCACACTTTCAGTGATCATTATTCCCTGACAGCTCACATAGCCCTGTCTAGCATTATGAGGGCTAGCCAGCATGGAGTTGTCTTCCTTCAAATTCCAGCATGTGTCCTTGGCATGTGGTATCTTTATCAATAGGGTATTATCACTTAGCTCTGGCAGGTAACCAAGTGCTTTTAAAGGCTTACACTTACATTGTTTTGTGGATCTTAAGGGTCTCCCTGACCAACAGCTTACTGTGAGGAGTAACCCAGTTCTGGCACTGGGATTTACCAGCCAATGCCCGTGATTTCTTTTTATTAAGCTTTCTTCATCCTCTCCAGGACCCTTGTGCCCTGTCAATTTTTCCCACACCTCTTATTAAGGGCGATATCTTTATTTTCCTGGACAGGAGGATTCTTTTTTTTTTTTTTTTTTTTTGAGGCAGGGTTTCACTCTCTAGCACAGGCTGACCTGGAATTCACTACATAGTTTCATGGAGGCCTTGACATTATGGCAGTCCTCCTACCTCTGCCTCCCAAGTGCTGGGATTAAAGGTGTCCACCACCACAACCAGTCAGGAGGAAAGATTCTATGGTACTGATTTATTCAACCTCTCTGTTTATTTTTCAAGATAGTGTCTCAGTCTAGCCCAGTCTGACCCAGAACTCATTCTGTAGTCCCAGCCTGGCCTTGAACTCACAGAGATACTCCTACCTCTGCAACCTGCTGTGATTAACAATGTATGCTACCATACTGAGATCATCCTCTTCGTTATTTATTTATTTATTTATTTATTTATTTATTTTTAGATAGAGCAAGAGAGAGAGAGAGGGGGGGGAGAAAGAGAGAGAGAGAGCGCCAGAGCCTCAGCCTCTGTAATCGAACTCCAGACACTTGCATCACCCAGTGGGCATGTGCAACCTTGTGCTTGCCTTACCTTTGCATCTAGCTTACCTGAAATCTGGAGAGAGATCAAACATGGTTCTATAGGCTTCACAGGCAAGAGCCTTAACCACTAAGCCATCTCTCCAGCCCTATCCTCTTAATTTTTAAGGACTGCTATGACTCAGTTAATTAGAAAACTGAATTTTACAAGAAAACTCCATTCATTTTGCTATGTAACCAAACATGTACATGGGACTAGGATATGTCTGTCTATTGGAGGCTGTTTGTTCTGCTTGCCAAAGGCAACCCTTAAATATTTATTTTTTTTTTTATTTTGACATTTTATACATGTATCCTATCCTCATTCCCTTCCCACTAATACCCTTCTTCCCTCTTATTCCATGTCTTGTTTTTATTCCCCCTTTTGAACCACTGAGTTAAATGTGCATTGTTTGCCTGACCATGTGTGAAAAGTTATTTATTGTGGAATGGGTAACTAAGTAATGTCTACATCACTGATACACCTGACTTCCCTTCTCCCAGCCACCATTAGCTGCCATTAGCTAGTCTGGGATGTCTGAGGAGTCATGTATCCTTCCTCTGTCTATGGTGAAGTGTTGGCCATGTCACACCCACGTGATGGTTTTGCAGTCCTCCTCCCCATCTTCCTGCTGTTACATTCTTCCTGCCACTTCTGCTAGTTTCCTTGAATCTTGGAAGGGATGGTTTATATATTCTATTTGAGCACCCAGTAGTCACTCTTCATAAGTCATTTTTTTTCAGTTATCCATCTCTACACTAACCTCTTCCCATGGCAGTAAGAACTGTCTATGGTTGAGGGTTTGAGCAGTCAGTTCTCACTTTTTTGGCTCAATATGACTGAATAGTGTTGTTCTCCAGTCTTCACTTCTGTGTGCCTTGCTCCATGGTACTCCATACCATTGTCATCATATGGTGAGAAATTGATTAGGTCAGTGTGTTATCTTCGATTACACACATCTTTCTTCCTTAGTTCTTCACAAACCATTGACTCAGAAGTTGGCTGCCTGGTCTAAGTGTGGATGCAGGTAGTTAGGGGTTAACAGCAAGACCATAAAATAGAATATGGCCAACCGAGTTGGAGAAAGTGCCCAAAGGCTCCTGTTTTATTAGAAATTGTCAAAACAGAAACTTTCTTCAGATGACAGCTCTGGAAATGCCAGACATCTTTATGGCTCATCCAAGAAAAGTTCCATGGTAGAATTAAACATATACTTATGTAGGAAAGAGCTGCCAGAATCTATATACGTAAGATGTAATATGTACAGATTTTTCTGTTTCTTTCTTTAGGCAATGTAACTTGCTTAGCCACTGCCATATATATATTTTATTTTTCTTCTAGGAAAAAGAATAGGTGTAGAATTAATATCACCAATTGAATATTATTTTCTCCCAGTTTAAAATTACCCTTTATGGTCAGTTAATAGCAAATTCAAAGTTTTTTACTTTGTTTTAACATTCTATAATGTTCTTCATGAGGGTTTATAAAGGTGTAGTGGTCTGATTTAGGTGTCCCCCATAAATCTCTGTGTTCTGAATGCCAGGTCTTCCGCTGGTGGCAATTTGGAAATTGGATCCTCCTGAAAGCATGTATTGTTGGGGATGGTCTTATGGGTGTTATATCACATTCTAATGCTGTTATTGTCTATCTGATGTTGTTCAGGAGGTGATGCCCTTCCTCTGCTTATGGCACTGTTTTCCCCTGCCATTATGGAGCTTCCCCTTGAGTCTGTAAGCCAAAGAAAACCTTTTTCCCCCTCACAAGCTGCTCTTGGTTGGGTGTTTTCTCCCAGCAATGCGAACCTGATTACAACAGCAGGTGAACCAAGTGTCTTGTCTACCTGCTTTCTTTTATTCCTTAGCACAGATCTTAAGCATGGTTGCTGCTAAGAACTTAGCCACTCATTCACCTACTTATGGATCCTCAGTTCTGAGAGGTTCTTCACCATTATCTTTCAGCAGAACTTTTGTTCCCACTGTCTGTCTGTCAGCTTCTGTGCTGGAAAACCTTTGATCCACACTGAGGCTGTCTCCTAGCATATGAAATGGCCCTTAATTATTAGCTCCTCTTCCACTCACCTTTAGAGTTTTTCTGTGTCCTTACATGCTGGTAGCCCCAAACGTAACTTCTGGTATGAACACTCACTTTACATGATCTTTCCAGGTAACCATTCATCTGCTCCAGGCAGTGGCTTGTTCATTAAGAGTGAAACAGCAAAAGCTCCCTCCATTCCAATATTTCAAAATTTTCACGAACCTTAACAATGGTTAGGTAAATATAATTATTTGTTTTCTTAAAGTGAATTAATGGTGTGTTGTATATTCAAATGCTAAAGATCATCTAGAATATCTGTAAATAAAATGGCTAATAATAATCTAACTCACTCAAAACTTGAGACATTTTTATTTTTAATAAATATAATTTGGAGTATCTGTGATTTTCCATGGAATAATTTTATGACTTAATACTAAGTATTATGATTTCCAACATGTTTCTTTACAATTTTTAACCCAAGATTCTAAGAAAGAAAGAATGTACAAGTGACAAGCAATCTTTTTGTCAAGACTATGTCAAGGGTGGTGTGGGAGAACTTGAACTGTAGAACAGTTGAAACATATTAGAGGAGAAACATCCTGTCTTGCATGCTCTTTAACGGCTCAGTTATTCCTATCAGAGAAGAACAGAATCTGATGTCACAGAGCATCTGAGGATTTAATAGGATTTGAGGGAACTCTGTTGCCAAAAACTTGCATTATTTACAACATACTGTGTATTTTTTTAACTCTAGGAAGAAAATTGGATAGATTAGAAGATGATTATTTAAACTTTTAATAAAAGGGAAAATTAGGGAGAAGAAAAATACAGTAGATTGCTTTAAAATGGTAAGTTAATATGCTAAATATTATAGAGGTATAGTTTATTTTAACAATGGAAGGAAACATATTTATGCTAAACAAATGTATCACAGGTTGATAAAAACGATGTGAAACATTACAATCGAAAACTTGTTTACTTAGCATCTATTGGGGAACTTTCAAGGGTCATTACAATGATTCTTAAAGCACAAAATTATGTGTATTTCAAAACTTAAAAACAGGAGTCTGGAGAGATGACTCAACAGTTAAAGTTGCTTGCTTAGAAAGCCTGTCAGCCTGGATTCAATTCCCCAGTACCCACATAAAGTCAGATATACAAAATGGCACATGTACCTGGATTTGGTTTGCAGTAGCAAAAGACCTGGCACACCCATGCTCTCTTACTCTGTCTTTCTTTCTCAAATACATAAATAAAAATATTTAAAATAAAAAAGTTTGGGCTGGGGAAATGGCTTAGCGATTAAGGCATTTGCCTGTGAAGTCTAAGGACCCTGGTTCAATTCCCCAGGACCCATGTAAGCCAGATGCACAGGGTGGTGCGTGCAGCTGGAGTTCATTTGCAGTGGCTGGAGGCCCTGGCACTTCCATTCTCTCTTTCTCTCTTCCTCTCTTCCTCTCTCTCTCTCAAATAAATAAATAAAAATATTTTTTAAAAAAGTTCTTCTTGGCCATTCATCTCTCCAAGTGCCTGAACCTCCAGGTCCCTGCTCTGGTAAGTGTTTCCTACCTACCTCCCTACCTCCTCATGGGGGAAAGGGACCCTTACTTATCTGAATTTTTCTTCTCACATGGGCTCTCTACTCTCTCCAGCCTTCCACATGGCAGGAGGTCTCTGAACTTCCTTCTTTCTGCCTCTCTTAATCTAATGAAAGCTCTCTATACTTCAAAAAAAAATCTTAAAAATGGGATCAGGATATAGCTCAGATAGTAAAGTGATTGCCTAGCATAAATAAACCCTTGGTCAAAACATTTATCTCAGTGCAGATAGAGAGAAAGAAACAATGGGTGCACCAGGGCCTTTAGCCAAATGAACTCCAAACACATGCACTCTCTTGTGCATCTGGCCTACATGGGTCCTGGGGAATCAAACCAGGGTCCTTAGGCTTCACAGGCAAGCATCTTAACTGCCACACCTTTTTTTTTTTTTTTTTTTGGCTTTCCTGTCTTTTTAAATTATTTATTTTATTTTTCATTTTTTTGAGGTAGGGTCTCACTCTAACCCAGGCTGACCTGGAACTCACTATATAGTATCAGGGTGGCCTCAAACTCACGGTGATCCTACCTCTGCCTCCCAAGTGCTGGGATTAAAGGTTTATGCCACCACTCCTGGCTTGTAGTCTATTCTTTTTTTTTTTAATTTTTATTTATTTATTTATTTGAGAGTGACAGACACAGAGAGAAAGACAGATAGTGGGAGAGAGAGAGAATGGGCGCGCCTCTGCATACGAACTCCAGACGCGTGCGCCCCCTTATGCACCTGGCTAACGTGAGACCTGGGGAACCGAGCCTCGAACCGGGGTCCTTAGGCTTCACAGGCAAGCACTTAACCGCTAAGCCATCTCTCCAGCCCTTGTAGTCTATTCTTTAAAGCAACTAGTATGTCTGACATATGTAATGGCATAATAAATGACATCATGCGTGGTATATAATATGAAGTACACATTGTACACCTGAGCTAATCTCCAACAATTTATGAAGCTTATTTTTCTCCATGTAGCACAAGAAAGAGGTTAGAGTTTGTACAGAAACACGTAAGATATTAATGGTACAAACTCCACTACATTTACACCAGTTAGCTCTATTGGTCTTACTGAAAAGAACTAAAAGTGCAAGGTCAATTAAAATGATGCTGAGCTTTATCTATTTATAACCCAAATTAATTACTCTATTCAAGCATTGATGTGCTTGAATCTCATCTTAGTCAGGAATAAAAGAGCTTTGGGTTAAGTAGAATTCTTTAAGGATAACCAGGGGTTTTTAACAGGACATGATAACCTACCTGTGTAAGTGTAGGCAGTTTCCTGATATGTAGGAATCTTGGTTGAACCCAAAGTCAGGTTTTCTTTATACCCCTTACATTAATTTCTCTTGGGTAGCTTACATGAAAATCTGCCTATAAGGGTATCCAACTTTTTGATGCTACACATGACATTGTCATATGCAAACATGTTGGAGCCAATTCATAGCTACCCTGGACATATGTGGCCAGCAGTTCACAAGTTGGACATACCTGCAAGATCAAGAATGTGGAGAAAACTTGAGTGTGAATCAGTCCAGAATTTCAAGCCCTATAGTGTGATTTAGATATTTCAAGATATTGATTAGTTAATCTAATAAAAATATAGGGCTAGGGATATGTTTCACCACTCAAGTGGTTACCTAGCATGACCAAACACTTGAGTTTATTCTTTTCTTTAAAATTTGTTTGGTTTGTTTTTATTTATTTGTTTGAGAGTGACAGACAGAAAAAAAGAGGCAGAAAGAGAGAGAGAGAGATAGAGAGAGAGAGAGAAGGCGTGCCAGGGCCTCCAGCCACTGCAAACAAACTCCAGATACATGTGGCCCCTTATGCATCTGGCTAACGTGGGTCCTGGGGAATAGAGCCTTGAACTGGGGTCCTTAGGCTTCACAGGCAAGCGCTTAACCGCTAAGCCATCTCTCCAGCCCTTGAGTTCATTCTTTAACAGCCTCCTTCAAATTAAATAAGCAAAACAAAACAAAATTCTTGAGGTGGGAAGATAATTCAATATTTAATTGCACTTTCTTACGAAGTCTAATGGCCTGGGTTTGATTACTCAGTACCTACATAAAGCCAGGCACCCAGTCTAGAGTTCATTTGTCATAGCAAGAAGCCCTTGTATGCCCATACTTTCTTCCCCTTCCCCCCACACAAATAAATATAAATACTTTAGAAATCCAACTGTATACATACATACACATCCATGGACAACTTACATACTTTTAGATGGTAGGGTTTATGTTCACTTGAAACCAGTGTTTTCTAGTAGCGTCCAAGCACAGAAGGAACAGGCTTTTAGAACCTGTTGGTAGTAAAGCAGAATTCTGGAGTTGTGACAGATAAAGAGCAGGTTGAACTGGTTCTGGTATATGCCTGGATTCACTTTTCATAAGGCAATAAAAAGCTGCCAGGCCCTGGCTTCAAAGATAGTTTATTCATGCATATGTGCCCCATCTGCCCTGTGCATTGGGGATTTCCTTCTCAGCACAGCCCTGCAGCCACAAACACTGCCCCTGCTCCCTGCCTCCTCCTCCTCCTCCCCCACCTCTTTAATTCCTTCCTGCTGTGAATGGACAGGCCCTGTAACCATGTGCAGTCTGCCACTCTAGGGAAATCCTACCTCAGACAATGAAGGTGAGCCAGAAATGAAGTTTGGTCTTAAATTTCCAGCTATTTTAATTTTGTTATACCTTGATTCAGTGATGTAAATTTTAAAAAAGAAACACAATAAAAACAAAATCTAATGCTCTCACACTTAATTTGATAAAAGGTTAATATCTCATTACAGACTAACAAAATTTTTCATGTAGACATCATTAACTTCTATCTTTGTACTGTCTCTGAAGCTCCCTGTGTTACCCAGATTAACTTTAGGGGGAATTCATATTCATTCTCTCATTTTCCTCTCTTTCCTCTCTGTGAGGTTTACTAGTAACCTTTAGCCTCCATAGTCACAGAAAGGTAAAATAGGGGGACATCCATATCCCTTATACATCCTCTACCACTTTTTTCTGTCTTTTTTCAAACATGTCTCCCAGGAGTGATTTCATATGCACGGTTCTGTTTTCTAGGGTCACCTTTCTTTTTCTCAAAGTGCTGTGATAGTTAAGACCAGGTTTTGAAGTTGAGGTGAGGGTACAACTTCAGTACTTGAAATTGAATCAATGATTGTGGTATAAGTTGTTTTTGTAACATGTAATATGACCTGATGTTTTTTCTTTTATCTTTTTTTTGGGGGGGGGGCTGATGTTTTGAGCCAGATGATAGTCGTATGAAACACCCACACGCATGCGCACACATATGCACACGCGCATGCACACACACAAATGTTTCCTGTTATGTTCAAATTCCAAAAATATCAAAATGAAGAAAGAAAGCAGATCTTTCTAATTAGTGATTTCAAGGTTTTCCAAATTTTAATGGAATATTAAATCAAATAAGCAGCTATTGTTCTTAATTTTCTTTTCCTCTCATGCAGATTTATGAGAAATACCAGGATTTGTATACTGTGGAGCCAAACAATGCGCGGCAGCTGGTGGAGATCGCAGCACGAGATATTGAGAAGCTGCTAAGCAACAGATCTAAGGCACTGGTGGTGAGTTTCGATCACATTTGCTCCTTTAGCTATTTACCATTGACTACTGGGTATTAAGTGTCTTCCTTATTTAGGGGCTTTGTTTGGTATGCTTTTCTTATATTGGTAACTATTTGTCTCATATGCTCATGAACAACTGGAGATATCATGGTTTCATAGGTAATCTGAAATACTCAATAGCTTCTTCTACATGTTGGTTTATTTTTTATATTACTCATATTCTTTTTTATGTTTTCTGACATCTTTATTTCTAAATATTGTTTCTGTCCAATGTTATTTATTTATTATTACAAAGGCTACACTCTTTTATGCTCATTTCCCCATTCCCATTTTCCCTGAGGGCTCTCCTTACTGGGGTTGTTCATGTTCGCTGCTGGGTACTTGAGGCTTCTATTACATATGCAACATATATTCCATTGATAAATATGCATATTTTTATTTTATTATTACTATTATTATTAATTTATTTTTTGCTTTTCTGAGAGAGGGTCTCCCTCTAGCTCAGGCTGACCTGGAATTCACTATGTAGTCTCAGGGTGGCCTCGAACTCATGGTCATCCTCCTACTTCTGCCTCCCAAGTGCTGGGAATAAAGCATGTACCACCATGCCCAGCTATGTATATTTTCACAACTGTTAAGTCTTTGCATGTAATAATTCAATGAACCCTTAAACTATAATATTCTTCATCTCATGATCCTGCCTTCCTGCCATTTTGCTGAATAATTAAGAAATCATTTCTTTGCTTTAGAAAATAGTTTCTCCTCACATAAATACTTTATTGAAATATTTTTCTTATTGCACATGTATGAGCATCACATCAGGTTGTTTGCTTCTGAGTAACTTAGACCTCGAGTTGCTTGGACCAGTGTTAACCACTTTCTCACTGTAGCTTATGTAGCACCTTATAGCACGAGGTGGGATAACTGTCTGGGGATTAGCTCTCTTCTGTATTCGAGCCAGGTCTCTCCATCTTCCATACTGACAGCATGACCCACGATCCCCATGGGGTTGAACTGCATCCCCAATGAGAGGGACCCTTTGAAAAAGGGTCAGGGATGAGCAAAAGGATAGTACTACCATGTGCTGTTGACATACTAAGTATGTCCATAGCTAATAAAAATTTTTTTAGCTTAAGCTTTTTATGAAAAATAAATTATTCTGTATGTAGTCTTCAGATCTTGCTTTTCTTGACACACATTGTGTTTGCATGACTCACCTACTTGCATTTTCTTTAATTAATTTTCCAGTGCTAATTCTGCCTCATCCTAACACCCAGTAGAGGCCTGAAATTGTGGATAGTACTGAACCCCTACAGTTACCTATCAGTATCCCATGGTTTCAGGACTGCTAAATGCGCAGAGACATGGTCTCTTATGTATGTAAAGTGCTATAGTTAATCTACGTCTCTCCTGTCTACTTTAAATCATCTCTAGGTTACTTAAAGCACCTAAGACAAGACAAATAATGTATGAACTCTATAAAGAATACTGTACTGTTTAGGGAACAATGACAAGAAAAGCACACGCTATACATATGTTAAGTACATAATGCTTAAAATTTATTTCTGATCTGAAGTAGGTTGAATTAGCTGATGAGATCATGGACACAAAATCTATATTGGGTTCTTATGATAAAGTTCAACTTATAAGTTACATGCAGAAAGTGACTAAAATGACAAATGATAAATAATAAAATGACAATTTACTGTAATAAATATGTTGTTCTGTGATTACTCATCTTGTGTTGATGTAAGATGATGCAATGTGTAGGTGCAGTAAGGTGAAATGCACTAGGCATTGTGATGTTATACTGGACTATTCTATAGTTTCAATACAACATTTCACAACACAGTTGATGACCAAAATGGCCATCATAAAAAGTGGCTGTCCAGAATGTAGCATCCACAGGCAGGGTATACTGGTCCAGAAAGGATGATTCATGTTCTGGGTAGTATGGAGTGAGATACTATCTTGCTATAAAAAATGACATGCAATTTAAAAGTTTTAGATTTCTAGAATTTCCCTTTCAGTATTTTAGGGTATATATAAGCAAAGGTAACTGACACAATGAAAACATATCTACAGATAAAAAGAGGTGAGTATGTTCACAGATACTATTCATTCATTCTCTGTTAGTAAATTCTTGTATGTATTGTTTGCAGATAGTTGTTACCATGAAGAGTGAATTTTCTTATACAAGTATCCTGATACACATGCATAAAAGTAGCTAAGGGTTAATTCAGGGCAGTATAATTTTCAGATGATAAAAAATTCACAAGACCAATTTTGCAGAAGTGTGTCAATTGTTTTCTAGTAAATCTTGGAAGATAATAAACTGTCCAATTATGTGCTTAATATTTGTCAGTAAAATGTGGTAGAAAGAAATAGTATGACTCTTTGTTAATTGTATTAAAGTGGGAGGTTTCTTAGACTCTTTTCTTATTTCTAATTTGTAGTTGAAGTTCATGTACCTGGTGTACTATTTGAATCCTGTGGGGGACCTGTGGGGCTCTCTAGTTATGATGGCAGAAGGCATAAGAGTTAATGAGGAACTAGGTAGAATTCTACATCTGGGAAACAAGTTCATGTTTGTTTTCATATTTAGCTCTTTATTTAAATTATTGAAAATAGAAAAACAGCTGGGTTTGTTGGTGCATACCTTTAATCCCAGCACTTGGGAGGCAGAGATATAAGGATTGCCATAAGTTTGAGGTCACCCTGAGACTACATAATGAATTCTAGGTCAGCTTGGACTAGAGCGAGACCCTTCCTCAAAAAACCAAAAAACAGCCGGGCGTGGTGGCGCATGCCTTTAATCCCAGCACTCATGAGGCAGAGGTAGGAGGATTGCCATGAGTTCAAGACCACCCTGAGATGACAGAGTTAATTCCAGGTCAGCCTGGACCAGGGTGACACCCTACCTCAAAAAACAAAACAAAACAAACAAACAAACAAAAAAACACCAAAAAACAAGAACAAAAGAAAACACTTTATTTAATAGAGAGATATTTGAAGCTCATTGTTGAATAGATGCTATATTATATTATTAATGAGTGCAAAATGGTGTTATTAATTTACTTCTAATTTGCTGTAGGTTATATTCAGGAAGACATCCTAAACTAAATCAGCTTTAAATTATTTGAGTGTTGTACCAGTTTAATTTTATACAAAATACGGTGGAAAATCATGAACATATAAATCAGAGGTTGGTACTAGAATTTAATGTCAGGCTTCATCAAGTGCTTATTACTAAGGAACATGATACAATTATTTCTCACAATAATATCATGGTTTAGGTCTCTTTATAATAATTTTTCAGTAAGGAAGCTTGTTTTCTGTGGTCTTAAACTTGTGCAAGGAAATTTACTCAATGAGAATTGTATGAAGTGCTTCTCAGAATTTAAAGTGCATAGACATCACACATGGTTAGAATGCAGGGTTTTTTTTTTTATATATTTAGTATATAGAGCTAGTGATATGACAGTTCAAATAGGCTCCCAGGGATGCAGACTTTTTTTTTAAATACAGTTATACACAGAACCATAGGAAAATGATAAGATGTGAATTAGTGTTTCCCTTGGAGAGCTGCATTCCTCCCTAGTACACAGACACCCTTTCTCTGAGGAAAAGTGGAGTCCCAGTGAAGGAGAAAAAATGACCAAGTACTATTTGGAGTTACCATTCATTCAGAGTGATTGACAATTGGCTGTCCAAGTTAACAGAATATTCTGGAAGTCTATGAAATTTTCACTAACTACTAACCAATTTCTTAAAAAAATTAAGAGAAATAAAAGATAAGGATCTAATTTTTTATGAGCTTAAAACACTTAATTTTTTCTTGTTGTTTATTATAAAATAGCTTTGAAAATATAGATTAAATGTTGTGAAAAATAAAATTCAAGTTAGTTATATTCGATGTAGTTATATTACTTACCAGTTTATATTTGATAATTGTTTGTAAAGGAAATGAAAGCATCACTTTTATAAAGTTGAATTATTATTTTTTAAAATATTTGGTGTCTGAGAAGTATTTATTTACTTATTTGAGGGAGACAGGGAGAGAGAGGAAGAGAGAGAATGAGGATGCCAGGGCTTCCAGCCACTGCAAACCAACTCCAGATGTATGCACTACTTTCTGCATCAGGCTTACATGGGTCCTGAGTCCTTTGACTTTGCAGGAAAGTACCTTAACTACTAAGCAATCCCTCCAGCCCAAATTATTGTTTTTTTCTTAATATGTAAGAAACATGATTGTACATATACACAAATTTTACATATTTAAACATTAAACTTTTAATACTTTTATAAGTTGATAATTAAAATTCAAATATAGCATATAATTGTTTTATGCTTTTGCTTCTATATCTTTATGCATATGTTTATAAATTGTTCCTTCAACATTTTTCCAGCATTTATTTTAACTTTTTATTCTGCCTTTTGATCTGTTACAACAACCAGACTTAGGAAATGCTAAAAGAGAAATTGATAAAAATAAAATGGCTGTAGTTGTTTGGAAACCATCTCTTTGATGGCAAAATAGATGTTTGCATTAAAGTAGTTGTGATTTGATTTATTTTGGGGGGGTCAACTGCATAAAAGCACATTATGATCCTGATGTTTCTTTTATGTTTGTTCTTTATAAATATCCTATGATGTTGATATATTAAATACTTATTTGTTATTACATTATAAGTGAAAACCTACACAGGACCAATGTTCTTGTCCAACATTATTGATAGTAAGAGGCAGTAATATAACTCAATTTTAGAACTCTTTTGTGTAAACCCAGTCTTTTTCTCTCCTCTAAGCCCACTGGGATAATTGTAGTTACCTTATTTTTAAGATTTTGTTTTTTGTTCAGCTAGATGACTTTTTCTTTTGAAATCTGTTGTGTCTATATCTTAGAAACTGGATCAAAATGATAATTATCTTGCTCACACTGTTGGATTATTCATATGGCAATCTCAAGTCAAACAATGTTTAGAAGCAAAAAAGAAACAGTCATTTCACATTGTTATTAGTATTCATTTCAGCATGAATTAGGCTGAAATATCTGCAAGTGTTAATGAGCAATTCATGGGAGAATCTTTTTCAACAAAACAATCCAGTGCTGCCTCCTGAGAGATGGATGGCAATGAAACCCTTGGTCTCATTGTTCACCAGCCAGCACAGCTCATGGATCTACTCAGTAAATGGAGGTCACTAGACACTTTGTTCAAAGAAAATAGGATCAAAGTTACAATAAACAAATTTTTGTAGCACCAATTTTCTAATTATGGCATATCCTTTCTCTCTCATGTTGTCCTGGTAACTTTAATTCGAATCTTCCCAATCTATTTTGATGCTTCTAATACTGTAATATGCTCTAACTTTAAATTCAACCTTTATATTCATTTTAGGATTTTGTAAGGAAAAGGAGAAGGGCTGGAGAGAAGGCTTAACAGTTAAAGCAAAGCCTATGGATCCAGGTTTGATTTCCTAGTACCCATATAAGTTCATGAAATTCTCTTTTGAGTTTCCTGAGCCTCCTTTCAATACTCCACCTCTCCCTATGGCTCTTATACATTTTCAGTTCCCTTTCCTTGGTCCTTGTAGGGGGTGATATAGGTGCCTGATTATTTTCTTCCATGTATGGCTAAGCACTAGACCACTATTAATATAGTAGTAGTCAGATATTCTTAGCAGTTTGGCTGAGTCTCCACCATAAGCATTTCTTACTGCATAAAAGTTTCTACAATTGAGGTAGATGGAGCAGTGGTATCTGTGGTGATTATGCATGAGCACAAATGTTCAAAGGGCAATTTGACAGGTACATCACAGCAGTTTAACCGAACAGTAGAAGTAACTTCCATACTCTGACCTATGATGGGCCCAGCCATAGAGAGTTTTCTTGGCTTACAGACCCAAACTTTGGTTCCTGCCTGTGGAATGGGCCTTGAATCCAATTAAAAAGCAGTTGGTTGTACCCATAACTATACTATCACCATGGCACTTCTCAATACGATGGAAGTATAGCATGCTATGTCTAACTGAGCAAGAATTTTGGCAATGATTTTCCCCCAGAAGCCTGTTTAGTGCCTGGTGGACCTACAAAAGCCAGTCAGCAGGAAGGGAACTTGTAGCTATATTTCTTCTTCACCAACAACCAAAGCATGTGGTGTCTTTAGATGTAGGGCCTTATAATCCAGTGCTGGCATGTGCCAAGCAGCAGAGGTAGTGGCTTATATCATGTGTCTCAGTGGCCACTCTGGTTCAGAACTCATAAGGAAGTAATTTCATCCAAGAACCATAAGGCTACTGTGACTGCCTTTGTCCCTTCATACAGGAATTTTCATTGAAATTAATGGATGTGTCTGCTGTTATTACAGGTAATTTTCAGAATCTGTTAATTAAATATTAACATTATATAATAAATCCTTTTTAATAGAAGGAGGGTGAGGTTGTTGAAGTCCACTACTATCTGTCCCTAGCAAGTGGTAATTGGTCTTGAGGTTCAGAAACTATACACACACATACATACAGAGACACACACACACACAATTTAGCAATGTAGCATGAAAAAATTCTGACAATTGTTACAGTTTTTATGTCTATCAATAAAGTTGGGTATAGCACTGTACATGGGAAGTCATGTCTTATTTAGCTCTCTATAATCCATAGTACAGTTTTTTATCCACAGTCAGTTGGATTCCTCATCCTGGAAGCCCCCATGAGTCTGTTGTAGATCTCCCATTTCTCACAGTCTGGGTAGGGGGTAGCTTATGCAGTGCATGTGGCCCAAAGCTAAGGAGGCCCAGGCCATATATTTATACCTGTTGTCTTCCATTTGAATTGACTCTGCAGTTCTGATAGACTTAAAGTTGATGTCTCCCCATCAGCCACGCCTAATTTCTAAAAGGGTTCTGGACTTGGTGAACAATCCCCCCCATACACTATACTTTCTATTATGAAAATATCTACATAGCAAATTATAGGTCTAGTATTTTCACATCTAGGCCATGCCTGATCTTTTTCACCTGTACCATTCTATTCCAACCTTTTATGCACCCCTTTGGTGACTGTAGTCCAGGCTTTGACACCTCCTCAGAGGTTCAAAACCACTGAATTTATCTTGTCACATTTTCTTTTGTATAACTGGGACACTTCCCATTGTTGGCTTTGCCTTTTTTTTTTTTAATTTTTTTTTTTGAGAGAGACAGACACAGAGAGAAAGGCAGAAAGAGGGAGAGAGAGAGAATGGGCGTGCCAGGGCTGGCTTTGCCTTTTCATCAACACCAACCTCATATCTGGAGTGTTTTAGCATCTTACAGGATGGATTTATGTATTTGTTTAAGTCACTCTTACCCACAGTCTCTCTGCCTTGAAAGGATCATCTTGCAAGGCCCCTGCTGAATTAACTCCTTTTTAAAAATAAACTTAAAAAAATTTTAATTTATTTGTTTGACAAAGAAAGAGGATGAGGATGGGAGGGAGAGAGAGGGAGAAAGAATGAGAGAGAATAGGTATGCTGGTGACACCAGCCACTGAAAATGAACTCCAGATGTGTGCATCCCCTTGTGCATCTGGCTAACATGGGTCCCGGGGAATCGAACCTGGATCCTTTGGCTTTGCAGGCAAATGCCTTAACTGCAAAGCCATTCCTCCAGTCCGAATTCACTCCTTATTTTTAACTCTTCTTAATATAGTTCTATATGGTTATCCAATTGGGCATCAAACACCACCCTTCATGCCAAGTTCCCTCAGCAAGAGAAAAAAAATGTGAATTATTGCTAAGGACTTATTCTCTCTTGATTTTCTTTTGAAAAGGGAGGACATATAATAATGCTCATAATCTAAAGGGAAGCATCTATAAACTTTGAAAATAATTGGAAACTTACTCTGAATTTTGAATCTTACATTATTCCATGTAGAGGAAGTAAAAATGGGGTCATAGAATTTATTTTTTTAAAAAATATGTTAGGATCTGTCAATGGTGACTGAAGAAATATTATGAAACATAAATAAAGTCTATTAAGTGTGAAGGTAGACAACTCTTAAGGTCATACTTTACACACACTTGTTTTCTTGATCAAGAAAGTTACACTATGTGAAAGAATGATCTATGAAATTCTTGGCGACAGTGGTGAAGATTTGGGGGAAATTCAGTGATTTTTTTTTTAAGGTGAAAGGGATTTATAAGAGGTCACCAATATGACTGATGAATAAAATCTAGTACCTTCCTAACACTGAGAAAGAGCAAAAGATACAACATGTTCTAAGACTGATATCTTAACATACATAAAAAAATTGGTATGTGTGCATGTATTTTGACCATTAGTCCAAATTTTGCCTTAAACTTACCCACCTTCAAGAGACTAAGAGAAAAATTCTTTTGGAAAAAAAGTGAAATATAGTACCATTTCTTTTCTCCTGGGAGAAAGAAATATGATTAAAGGTTCTCTTTAATCTTATTGTAAATGTCTTTTGGAGGATTATTCAGAGAACTAATGTATTTCTTATGAGTCAGTGGTAAAAGGACCAGGTAATCCATTGTTTGTTTTGCAAAGTTCCACTTATTTGGATTTGACACATGCCTTAAGGAATGCCAAGATAAACCACTGAGTCTAGAAATTCCTGTCTAGAGAGTGAACAAAGAGAAGTGGCTTTACTGGGTACAAGCTTCCATACTAACCTAAGCACAGGTGCACCATATGGGATGTGGACAGTGCTTTCAAGCCTGGGACAAAGCCAATTCAGCTAACACAGGTAAATGTGTACTTTTCAGGATGGAAAGGGTGGAGTTTAAAGGAAAGTCATAAAAATGTCAGTTCAGCCAGGTGTGGTGGCACATGTCTTTAATCCCAGCACTCAGGAGGCAGAGGTAGGAGGATAGCCATGAGTTCCAGGCCACCCTGAGACTACCTAGTGAATTCCAGAGTGAGACCCTACCTCAAAAAAAAAAAAAAAAAAAAGTGTTAGTTCAATGTCCTGTGTATCTCCCAATAATCCAGGAGAGCAGCAAAGAGGAATAACAGCCTGGGCTGAATATCCCTCATGCCCAGAGAGTGTCAGAACACAATTAGTCAAGACAGATCTTCTATTGCCACATTTCTCATACTGCTGTTGCTGGAATTACTCTTGCTAACCTCTAACAGGGGTCAAGATAGGTCAGAAGTTGAACATAGGAGTCTTCTACACTGTTCATCCAATATTTCTCAGTCTGACACAGTTTTGAGCTGACAATATAAATTTTAAATGGATAATTATTTATTTGTTTATTTATTCATTTAATTCATAGAGACTCACATGTTGCCCAAGTTGCCCCAAAGTCCTCAAGTCAAGCGATCTTTGTGTGAAGGTTCCCATTAGCTCTTGTTACTATGCCTAACTCAAATGTCTTTTAAGTCATAGGCTTTTGATTTTTCACAAAGATAGACATTTTAATTGAATAAAGGATATTATTTTAAGAAGTAAAGCATTTATGTCTTGGGCATAATTAGAGTCATGATTTACATTCTAAATACAACTATTGCTATGATTTGTATGTTAAGATATCTGGCAAGATGTATGTTAGAATGCCAGCTGAAGGGCTCTGCTTTAAATGTTAATTGAATCACAAAAACTCCAACTTCATTAATGGACAAATTCAGACATAAGTGGACCATTTGTAGGTGGAGACTGGTTACAAGAATAATGGTACTGAAGGAGTAACTTTGAAGGGTGTATTGTCCTTGGACCCTTCTTTTTACTCATTATGTTTCCTGGTACCATGCGGTGAGCTGCTTTGGCCTCACCACTTGCTCCCTGGCATGATGTCCTCATTCACAGAAGCAATGTGACTTGTTATTTAAATAATCTTTCAAAAACCTCGTCGTCTTTAATGAAATGGATACATTATTGCTTACTATGTATTCTCCTGACAACAGAAATTTCGGTTGCTTATTTTTGATATACATAATATTGTATTGCTTAATTACCCATCTTTTTATGTACATGAAGAACCTTTTAATAATATCATTTGAATTAAATTCTGAAAGTCAAAGAGTTGAGTCAAAGAACATGTGGTATTATTTCTAGTTTTCTTTTAAGGAAATGGATATCTTTCATCATTCCATTAATTTTCTCTCTTTTCTTTATTTTTAAATAAATTCAGGCCTTTTCCTAGACTTAGGTAGGAATGACCCAGTTACATTTTGCCCAGGGCAATATGCAAAACAGGGTTTTGTGTGGAGGATCTAACTTTAAATGAAAGACCTATTTTTAATTATCTTGGTAATGTCGAAAACTCTTATGCTTCTCTAAAGACTAGTGCCTTTGCTGTTGGCAACATAATCAGTTCAAAATTAACAGGCAAGTGGGGGCAAACATCTGTCTTCCAGTTATTCAAAACAAAACAAAACAAAACAAAACCAAAAAACAGCCTCTGAGTTTCATTTACTGGTGACAGATATCAGCTCCTGTGAGTGAGCTGCCTTCATGTGTTACCCTGCACAGGCAGCCTGGTGACACATGCCACTGTGGCTGAGGGATCCCGCTGTCCACAGTCCTTGTATTTTAATACAGCTGTCACTATCAGGACCTACTTGAGAGCAAAAATCAAGTTGTGTCTTTATAGCTGTGGCTTTAGTCACAAGAGACTCTACTCCTTCCTTGTTTAATTTATTTATTTAGTCCCAGGATTTATGACTCCTAATTATACTGTTCCTGTACATGTTAGACTGTCCTTATTGTCAACACTGTCTTCTTTGAGAAATTCGAGGTCTGCTAATGTAAAGGCTCAGAAATAAATAATAATGACTCATTTTCTTATGAGTGTGTTTAGAGAGAATTTATTGCCCTATATAGTACTGCCTAGGCCAATTTTCCCCCAAGCACAATAATGTAATATGGCTGAAAAATAAAATAAATGACCCAATCTGATGCTTATGTGCTTCAGACATTTCCTTAAAATGTGAGTATTCAGCTAATCATTTCTGCTAGTTATCTTAACAATACCAGTTTATCTCTTGTAGAAATGTCCACTAAACTTTTTGAATACATCAACTTCTCCCTCTCAAATATGAACTTTCAAATGTGAATCATCAAAATAATTTATTTCTGTTTGATTCTGTATTCTTCAGTTTTTCTTCTCTGTCTGGGCCTTCTTTCTTCTTACCCTTCTTCCTTGACCTCCTTTAGTTATGATAAGGTATGATAATGTAATGGGGTTTGGTATGGGGGGTGGGGGTGTTCAAGAAAAGTCCTTGAACTCCAAACCCAGAGTTCTTATCTGTTTTAAACAAAGAATTCAAATAGACTGAGATGGTAAATTTATAAACTATTACATTTAGTCAGGCAAATCAGGAATGAAGAGTCATGAACCAAGGAGAAGGGAATGGATTCAACTATGTGATCTGAAAGCCTATCTGGAAGTTGAACATCAGCCTGAGGGGAAAGTGGCCAATATCTGCCCAAGCAACTAAAAGTCTAAGCAACTCAGAAGCAATCAACCTGATGCTCACATAAGTGCAATAGTGGCCCATAGCCATGGTGGGTAACCAACTGCTCTTGGATTGGCTAGCAGATCCACTCAGAGGAAAGTAACCATATCTGGAACTGGGAAACAAGTCAGAATCATATTCAGATAACGATTCTGCTTTCCATTGTCAAGCGTCCACTAATCCACAAGTTGGGACACTTTGCACAGAGACATTGCCTCTCCCCCATAACTGACTGCTGTCCACATAATGCTTGAACCACAATCCCCATGAGGGTGACCTGCATCCCCAAATAGGAGGCCTCTTCAGAAAAGGAGCAGGGAGGAAGGAAAGGGTGGTACCAACATGTGTAGTTCACATACTAAATATGTCCATATCTAATAAAAATAAATCTTAAAATATTATGTGGAAGAATGGAATTAGAAAGTTTTATGTAGATAATCTGAGGTCATGTAGTTCTATCTTGATATTTTATTTCAAAATATGATACTATATTATTTTGCCTAATTTTATATCAGATGTATTCCACAACAGGAGTAATTTATTTCAATTTAGTTGCAAAAAGTGTAAGTGAAGAGATGGGCTGAAAAGAATGGAGAATCATAGGATAAGGCAATATAGACTTTCTGTTCTTTATTCTTATGTGCTTTAAACATTTACATCAAGATGTGGTTTTATTTTTTCTGATGATGGAGAAAGAGATCCTAAAATGCAACAGTTTTCACTGAGCGCTGTGTCCTCTTTATGCTTTTGTATGAATCCCAGTGGTGACAGCCCACTCATTGTGCTGGAGTTGATAGGCCCATTAGTGAATATGTTTTGGGAAATTTTGCTGTAGATGTTAATTAATTGTTTTTATTCTGAACTTGAGGTTACATACAATATAGGTATTCACTGTTATTGTAGATGAGATCAGCAATTTTGGAGGTGTTATGCCATTCAGACACTTGACATTTCAGAAAGTAATATTTACTAGTAGTTCTTCAATGTAATTTGTAGACAAAATGGATTTTCATGCCCAAAATGCATAAAAATTACATTTTACCCAACTTTCAGCTACAAGTGGTGTGAATTCAAGGCATGTACATGGACAAATTGGAGGGGCAATGGGAGCAAGACAGATGAAATGTGGAGGCAGCTGAGTTTGTGCATAGATTATGAACTAAGCACAAACGCTCTTAGGATTTCTATACTTCATTGGATTTGTAGGCATGGAATCTGTTCACAGTCATTCTTTTGCCTTGAGTAGCTGCTTACTGGAGCTTTATAATTTTGCAAATGATGCTATCTTTTGGAAATGGTTATTGCTTTAATTTCTGTGATGCCAATTGTCTGCTGCTCATAGAGCCAGGGAAGTCAGTGCCTGCATGATCCTGTGCATCCATGATCAGATTTCCCTTGTTAATGGCATCTCTAGTCCTTAGCTGACATTGCACACCAGTTTTCAGATCACTGCTAGAAGCTACATCAGCTTACTAAGAAGCAGCAAGTGGCACCTCATGCCGGCCCCAGAAATGTTGTTACACTTTAGTTACCATAGACTCTCAGCTGCTGTCCCTGACGTATTTTAGGCATGCTCACTGATTTGAAACAACATCTTTCAGCTGCATAGAAGGCATACTCAATAAATACTGGAAAGAGGACAGTTTAAAGACTTAAAAGCAGTTCCTGTCAAGGCAGGCCATACTTTTCCTCTCAGCTGAACACAGGCCAGGGAATTATCCCTATGATCTGCCCATGTTTTATTGCTACATAAGTAGGTTTCTGTTACAGAGTGAGCCAGCCCTGTACATTTTTGTTGTGCTTTTGTGACAATAGTAATTTCCCACCTCACTATTTAGTGTCAGCATTTGAAGAAGAAGATAATGTATGCATTTTAAGAAGCAGTAACTCCTAGAAAACTTCTGGGTATTCTTGTTAGCTTATGTAAACATAGAATGAATTGTATATATAGTACACTTAGATTTCCAAAGTTGGTAATACTCAACTAGTATTTTCCAGTAAAAGATGGAGTTCGGCTAATGTGCTATTAACAATATTGGTACATTATTTTATAATTTACTTTGTGGTCCTATAAGCTTAAGGATTACCTGGTAAAGTACTGTTATTTATTTTTTAAACATTTTTATTTATTTATTTGAGAGTGACAGAGAGAGAGAGGGAGAAAGAGAGACAGATAGAGAATGGGCGCGCCAGGGCTTCCTGCCACTGCAAACAAACTCCAGACACATGCGCCCCCTTGTGCATCTGGCTAACGTGGGTCCTGGCGAATTGAGCCTCGAACTGCGGTCCTTAGGCTTCACAGGCAAGCACTTAACCACTAAGCTATCTCTCCAGCCCTTTTATTTGTATCTTAGCAATCATAATTGCTTTAGATTGCTTTTTTTTTTTGTTTTTTTTGTTTTTTTTGTTTTTCGAGGTAAGGTCTCACTCTGGTCCAGGCTGACCTGGAATTAACTCTGTAGTCTCAGGGTGGCCTTGAACTCACTTCGATCCTCCTACCTCTGCCTCCCGAGTGCTGTTATTAAAGGCATGTGCCACCACGCCTGGCTAGATTGCTTTTAAAATAGAATAGTCTATTAAAATTTGTTTTCAGAGGGAAAAACTCAGGTATGTTTCTGTCTAAGGAATAGGATTCTTCTATTGGCAAGAGGCTTAGTAATGAGAGTAAGGGGAATTGGAGTTGGAAACTGAATATTATTTGATACCTCTTTTTTAGGTTTAATCAGAAAAAAAAATGATTTTATTAAGGTTCATGACAGTAACTGATAGTGAACAAAAATAGCTGAGCTGCCAAGGATGTATCCCCAATGGCAAACAAGTATCAGTAAGTGAGAAACATTAGCTAAGGACCAAATCTGTCTCATGAGTCATATGAACAGTGTTTTAAATACTGTTGACACAGTTTGTAATTCTTAAATTAAGTAGTTTCTATAAAAAATAATTTAAAACTCCCTTATTTTTATGTATTTTCTTTATAGTCTTAGTTATTCTTTTTGAACTATGTAATTACAGATTTAAAAACAACTAGCTTTATCTGTTAATTATAATATATGCTAAATATATTTTTAAATTTTAAGAAATTTTTTAACTCTTAGCTATCTGGATTCTACATATAGCAATGCAAACATTATGTAAAAATGTACCTCCAACTCTGTGACATTGATCTAAGAAATTAATGAATATCTCAACCCAATATCTGTAAACTATCCATGATTAAACTTCTTATAAAAAGACAATTTAGGTACATTCTGAATAATTCCAATATATATGAAAATTAGTTTATTTTTGTATGGATTGACTCTGTATTGTAATGCTATGATTTTCTTATCTCATACTCAAGATCTACTTCACTAATTTTATAAATATTAGTTTTCTCACCTTTATGATATCAAATGAAATTTCATTTGGAGCTAAATTTTGAAAATTTGGAGGCAAATTTTGAAAATTACTTTGTCTTTTAATATTATCTCATCTTAATATTTTGTCTAATATCTGTCTATTTATTATCTATCATCTACCTGTCTATTCTGTCTGTCTGTTTATCTAGCTAGCTAGCTAGCTAGCTATCATCAATCATCTATCATCTATTTACCTATCAGTCAATTATCTTTTCCTGAGACGGGGTCTTCTATATATGAGGCTTGCCTCAAATTTGCTAAGGAGCCCGTGCTAAATTTGTAATACTCCTGCCTCAAATCCCCAGGTAAAGTGTATTTACTTATGTCTGGCTGTTATAATGAATTTTTAACCTTTCATTTAGTAGAATTACTTTTTATATTTTTAAAACATGCTTATTTATTATTTGTTTGCAATGAGAGAGTACGTGTGTGTGTGTGAGAATGAGAGAGAGAGAGGGAAAGGAAGGGAGTGTTTGAGTTGTATGGGCACACTAGGGCCTCTTGCCACTGCAAAAATAAAATAAAATGAGGCTACAGATGCATGTGCCACTCTGTGCATTAGGCTTTATGCGAGAACTGGTGAAAAGAATTCAGGCTATCAGGCCTTGCAAGTAAGTGTCCTTAACCACTGAATCATTTTCATAGCCCTTGTTTTTTGGTTATACCAAAATTTGATCCTTCCCATACTACTGTACTATTACAAAGTTTCTGCAACTTAATATTTTGTCTTGAATCTGAGAAAACGATTTTCTTTCCATCTTCCTGGTGGTAACTTGAGAGCTTTGTTGTGCTTTGATAATTCCTTTAGTTTCTTGCCCCTCACAGTGACTGTGCTACTGAGACCAAATTGCAACAATTTACTAATGATGTACTGTTTCTCTACATGGAGGCCCATCTTCTTATTTTCACACTGTCCTCAGTTACACTGGGGAGACTTTAGAACTGTCTTGGCAGCTGTTTCTTCTTCTCAAAATTATCTGGAGCCTCATGCAGTATCTGTTCATGGTGGCTACCATCTTTTTCCTCCCCATCTTGCAGAAGGTATCCTGTTGTCTGTGCTCTCTGTTTCAGAAAAGAGATCCTATTCATCTTCTTGTCATTTCCTTTAAGTGCCTCAAGTCAACTTGAAGAACTTTACTTATGTTGGAGTTCAAGATGTTTACAGGAAATGCATCTGTGAGGACTGTTTCTCATCCTTCTGTTTTACAACTCAGCTATTATAACTTTTTTTTTTTTTATAACTTTATAACTTTCAGAGCTAGGCTTCCAGCAGCTCAGGAAAACATCTTCCAAGTACAACTTGAATGTATTTCTATATTCACAGTAGATAATGTCTCTAGATTTCTTTTCCCAACTTTTAGCTTTTCTGTCATTTTTTCTTTGAAATTTTTCTTCTGTTGGAATTTATTACCTTTGTGATTACAGGCCACTAACTCAGAAACCCACTTATGTCTTTTCCCATCTACTTCTTTTGTTTTGTTTTATTGTAGAAACGATAATTAGATTTGAATTTTCTCTATTTATTTATTCATTTATTTTTGTCCATGAATTTGTCTACTTCCTCTATGTGCCAAATTCTTGGAAATGTTTTCTAATTATCCCACTGGACCTTCTATCCTTTAAATTAGGATTTTAAGCTTGTCTTTCCTGGAGTTGAACTGTGGTTATTTGAATATAGCTAATGTGAGAATCCTGCAAAGGTTGGAAGGCAAAGAGTAAAGACATGTAATAACTCTGCTTGTAGCCTATACTTTGACCTCTTTCTGCTGCATAATCTAAAGCTTAAGAACAGTGGAAACTCATCTCATCTTATTAGACTCTTTGTTTACTTTTTTTTCTTTCAGATTGGCATTCTTTAAAAAATGACTTAGAAGGAGCTGTAAATTTATTTAAAGTTAAAGATCAGTAAATGATAGGGCTTCCTATCCACCTACTTTTTTCTAATCTTAACATTTGCCCCATTAACCCTCCCTCCCACAATCTGTCTAACTCAACTCTCTCTCTCTCTCTCTCTCTCTCTCTCACACACACACACACACACACACATGCACAAGGAAGCATGCTATTCTTTGTATGAATTTGTTGAAAAATCATCTTTTTTTGAATTCAGGAAAATCTCACAGAGGAATGGGAACATTGGTATGGGAGTGGGGGCAACAGTTTGGATACTCTCTTAAAATTTTTCTGTTGGTCTAAGAAAATGCTACAGGCTAAGGATTAAATTAAAGCGTTTTTTCTTTTGGCTCATGAAACTCATAGTAAATGGCTTCCTTCATGTATACCAACATGCCAAAGAAACAGAAAAGCCATGTAGTAAAGTTGATATCAAACTATACATGAAGGAGGACATTTGCTACAAGGATCATGAACCAAAAAGGATTAGAGATCTCAGTATAAACAGTTGCCTTTAGTACACAATTTGTTCAGTAGGACCTGGATGGCAGACTGATTGACTAGTTGGTTGGTTGATTGAGGAGAGAGAAAAAATGGAAGCAGAGGTCAATGAAGGCATAGTCAAGTCACCATGCTCCAGGAATCCCATCCCACAAAGTGAAATGAATTCCTTATGTGAGTAAAGGATAGCCGTTTGTTGCTATACATTTTGACCACGTGGAAGACAAATGGAGTATAAATGTTGGAATATTTTAGAACAAAATAAGCTTTAGTCTTACTTTAAAATTATAAATATTCATTTTCATAATATTACATAGTTTTAAATTGTATAAAAGTCTAGCCATGCATTCATTAATTAGTAGGGACACATAATTTAAAGGTAATTCCAAATTTGAAAGATTATGTTCCTTTCAGAGTCTAGCAATTTTTCTATGGAAAGATATATAAAAGGAAATATGTTTATGTTTGCATAATTCTCAAATTTCATTATTTTCCACTGAATACACTCTAGAATAAAGTAATAGACTTAAAAATTTATAGCAGGAGAGATAAATGTATTGTTTTTTTTAATCCCCCCTTCACATATACTGGAATATGATACCTATTGATCAAACACAGGTTACTGAAGCCTTTTTTCATATGAGTTAAACTTGCTCTGTATAATCACATGCTTACTGGTCTATTGATATATAATTTTCATTCATTTTTGTTCCTTACAAAAATGTTTTGTTAGTGCTACTGGTATAATTTGTCTTTTGTGGACTCAGGAGAACTGTTATTTAAAATCACAAAGTAAAATTGCTGTGTATTTATTTCCATACCAAAATATGAAGGCATATGATCAAAAGTGTTTAAAATTAAAAAAAAAAGTGGAAAGCAATTTAAATTTTTTTATTTATTTATTTGAGATAGAAAGAAAGAGAGAATGCGTGCTTTAGGGCCTCCAGCCACTGCAAAGTCTAGACACATGTGCCACCTTGTATCCTGTGGAATCGAACCCAGGTCCTTTGACTTTGCAGGCAAAAGGCCTTAAATGCTAACCTATCTCTTCAGCCCAAAGATGTGATTAAAAAATATTTTATTTATTTATGTAAGGGGGGAAGAGGCAAAGAGAAAGAGAGAATGGGCATGCCAGGGTACCCAGCCACTGCAAATAAACTCCAGATGCATGCTCCCCTTGTGCATCTGGCTTATGTGGGTGCTGGGGAATCAAACTGCAGTTCTCTGGCTTTGTAGGCTAATACCTTAACCTCTAAGCCATTTTCCCATCCCCAAAGATATAATATAATTTTTAAAATTTTTATTTATTTATTTGAGAGCAGCATAGAGAGAAAAAGAGGCAGAGAGAGAGAGAGAGAGAGAGAGAGAGAGAGAGAGAGAGAGAGAGAATGGGTGTGCCAGGGCCTCCAGGCACTGCAAATGAACTCCAGATACATGTGCCCCCTTGTGCATCTGGCTAACGTGAGTCCTGGGGAATCAAGCCTCGAACCGGGGTTCTTAATCTTCACAGGCAAGCACTTAACCACTTAGCCATCTCTCCAGCCAAGATATAATATTTTTAAAAGAAAAAAAGGCATACAAAGTTTGAGCAGAATAATTCTCTCAGGAGCTATAAAATTGCTAACATGTAAAACATACCTCAGTAATATTCTATGTGCTTATAATTGAAATAGTTCATATTCAAATTTGTCTAATTTGCTGACTAGAGAAGTAACAAAGGATGCTATTTGTGCCAGAAGACTCATTATTCTGGTGTTCAGAAAAAAAAAAAAATGGATGAAAACATTTTTTTTTTTTTGGCATTTTTACTTTCTTTTAAAGACCAACACATACAGCTGGGTGAAAGAATGAGTGATTGTAGTATTTGAACACAAATATAGATTCTTTAGTGTCTATAAAATATTAATGAAGGTAAATAAACTTTTTTCCTTCAATATTCAACTGAACCAAGATGTCAAGTATGATTCATACAGAAATAAAATATTAAGCCAATAAAATACTTATTTGTGTGCCTGACAACCTTTATTCCTTTGAGATTCAGATAGTAAAGAAAGCCATATATTATTAAGATCTACAAGGTAAATAGGTTAAGCATAGGTTCTATAGAATTATTATATATTTGTTAATACAGATAATATAATGCATATAAATTGCTTTCATGTGAGTATGTATAACAATTAGTAGGAACCATTGATATGATACTTAATATGGGTTTATTTGTATTTAGTGCCAAATTTGAAATAATTTTTAAAAATATATTTATTTATTTATTTATTTGAGGGAGAGGAAGAGGCAGGGAGAGAGACGGGGAGAGAATGTGGATGCCAGGGCCTCCAGCCACTGCAAATGAACTCCAGACACATGCACCCCCTTGTGCATCTGGTTTATGTGAGTCCTGGAGAATCAAACCAGGATCCTTTGGCTTTGCAGGCAAATGCCTTAACTGCTTATCCATCTCTCCAGCCCTCTCAGTGCATCTTGATGGACCTAATGAGAACATTTCAGACCTAATGAGAACACTTGTTTCAACAACAGCTGCAAACATTTTTGCCCAAGTAATTTGAATTTATCAACTTTGATTAGTGATGGTTTGTGATTATTTTGTTTTAATAACATCAATATTTTTTTAAAAATGCATATTAAACACTATATTATACCTCATTTAATTCTAAAAAAACAATAATTTTTGCTCCTGATATATCTATGCCACAAGAGTACTTATGGAAGATTATATACAGGGTTCATTTGGTGCATTTTGTTAAGAATAGTGTATGCATGCATCCTCAGTTCTCATTTTGCTTTGCAGGAAAGTCTATCCCTTTTAGTAGAGCATATCTGCAATAGGATGGACTATGGAGAAGAGCTTAAAGACAACCACTAAATTCAAGAGATCATTTTGAGGGCTGGGGAAATGGCTTGGTGGATAAGGCACTTGCCCTCAAAGCCTAAGGACCCAGGTTCTATTCCCCAGGACCCACGTAAGCTGGATGCACAAGAGGGCACATGCGTCTGGAGTTCATTTGCAGTGCTGGAGGCCCTGATGTGCCCATTCTCTCTCTGCCTCTTTCTCTGTCTGTCACTCGCAAATAAATAAAAAATAAACCAAAAAAAATTTAAAAAGAGATCATTTAGATATTAAACTATAAATGTACCTACTTGTTCCTAGGAATTTTTGTTCACTTGCTTGTTTGTTTTTAATTTATTTGAGAGTGACAGGCAAAGAAAGAGGGAGGGGGAGGGAGGGAGGGAGGGAGAGAGAGAGAGAGAGGGAAAATGGGCATGCTAGGGCCTCCAGCCACTGTAAATGAACTCAAGATGCATGCACCACCATGTGCATCTGGCTTACGTGGGTCCTGGGGAATTGAGTCTCAAACTGGTGACCTTAGGCTTCACAGGCAAGCACTTAACCACTAAGCCATCTCTCCAGCCCACTTGCTTGTTTGTTTAAGAGGGACCATACTCATTCTGTGATTGCAGTGACATTCTGATTCTTTTGAAAAGGAATGTGGACTGAGTTGGAGGTTTTTACTGCTACCACACTTGGCCCAGCATTTCTATCCTGCCATATGCTTATCTCTATGCTTCTAGAAGGAGAAATATTCTTCTAATTGGATATAGTTAGCAAATGGTAGATTGCCTTTCAGTCCCACCCCATCCTCACCCACAAATAAACCAAGGAGATAGTTTCTTTATGTAGTACTCGCTGTCAGGAGATATTTATATCATTTATCTGCTATCAGGATTCTTGGTATATGTTTGAATAGGGCTATTATTTTTAATATGAGATTTAAAATATTTATTTGCAAAAAGAGAGAGAGACTGAGAGAATATAAATGAGTGTGCTAGGACCTGTAGACACTGCAAACAAACTCCAGATGCATGCACCACTTTTTGCTTCTGGCTTTATGTGGGTACTGGGGAATTGAACTGGGTTGTTAGGTATTGCATACAAGCGCCTTAGCCAATGAACCATCTCTCCAACCCTAATATGAGCTTTATAAAACATAAAAAGCATATTGTCCTGGACCAATAAATTTAGAAAAATTGTATGCATGTTGAGGATGTAAGAATTCATACACGTTATTAAACTAGGTAACATGTGAAACCTTAAGGGCCATTCAATCTGCAATGCTAATTCATGGGAGACCGTGATTACCTCAACTTTTTTATGGGGAGTAGTAGGACCAAGGATTGCTGTGACTGCATTGTCAATTAATGCATATTGACCTGGATGGAGTTTGAAAACTGTTTTAAAAAAGAGACATTGTAAAAATGTAATGTTTAGGGGCTGGAGAGATGGCATAGCAGTTAAGTGCTTGCCTGTGAAGCCTAAGGACCCCAGTTCGAAGCTTGATTCCCCAGGACCCACGTTAGCCAGATACACAAGTGGGAGCATGCAACTGGAATTTGTCTGCAGTGGCTGGAAGCCCTGGCACGTCTATTTCTCTCTCTTTCCCTCTCTCTCTGCCTCTTTCTCTGTCTGTCGCTCTCAAATAAATAAATAAAAATAAATCAAAAAATAAAAAATGTAATGCTCAATTGTTTCTTTGTTTTGAATTTCACTAGATTCACCTAATTTCTTCCTGCTACTTCAAGAAAATTTCTAATTATATGTCTTTCTGACATTTAATTGTGGTAGCATAAAGCTTCATTTACTTGTAAGACTTCTGCTACTCAAGGCTGCAAAGTTGTAATTCAACACATTGAGCTAACTAATTCAGATGTCAGAAATGCCCTGTGATGCTAACCTCATTACAAAGGTCACTTATCCTGACAGCTTTTCCTGTTCAATATTGCATGCTCATTCTGTATGCTCATACTTTTTTCCTCCCCTTTCTGCCACTTTGCTGTCACATGTTATATGTCATGTTATACAGCAGTACTGATACATTGATGTTCACACACTGTAAATCATCCAAGCCATCTGTCTTGATAAATTTTGAAATTGTTTCCAGAATAAAATGTCTGAGTTAGAGTACAGCTGGGAGGTAATTGCTTTCACTGTACATGCACAGAAATAGGGGGCTTCAGTGTTCTTTCTTTTTTAAAAAATAATATTAAAAGCATAAAGAGGCGACAAATAAACAGACAGGATGGGCATGCCAGGTCCTCTAGCTGCCACAAACAAATGAAATGTATTTGCCATTTGTGCATCTAACTTTTATGTGGGAACTGGGGAATTGAACTCAGGTTGTTAGGCTCTACATTCAAGCACCTTAACTGTTGAGCTATCTTTCCAGCCCAGCTTCAGTGTTCTTTGTGTCTGTATGTGGGGTGTGTATGCATGTGTATCTGTGTTTCTTTCTGATAAACGTGAATAAATGCCCATGAACTTGTTTATATAGTGTAGGTCAGAGGATAACCTGAGCTATCATTATTAGGTATGGAATACACCTATTTTTTAGACAAATTCTGTCATCAGCCTGAGCTCACTGATTATTTGGCTAGACTGGCTATCCAGCAAACTCCAAGGATTTCCCTGTCTCCAACCACTCATTGCTTGGATTACAGATGTGTGATACCATATCATTTATCTTATAACCATATTATTTTAGCTATTAGTTGATCAGGTTTTATGTATATTTATATGTATATGCACATATATGTGTGAAATGGCTTAATCAAGTTAATTAGCATGCATTACCTCACAAAGTTATCATTTATTTATAGTAAGGTAAAAGCTATACCCAGCACTTTTCAAAAGTATAAGACCTTGTTAGTAACTATAGTCATTGAGTTAAATAATGGCCCTTCTAAACTTACATCTCCAGTCTGATATTTTGTATCTTTTATAAACTTTATAATTATTTTTGAGATTTGACAACTGAATTTTTACTCCTCTGATATATTTGCTACTTTATGACCACAAAGTACATTTTACATTAAATTTGAAGTTTAAGATTTCTTTTTCCTTTTTGTAGAAAAAGTTAGAAGATGTAGAAAATTAGATTCTGTGTTTTCTATATTTTCTATATTCCACTTCCTGATTTTGTGCAACTTGAATTTTACTGGAGAGCCTTTTCTCTGTTTCATGTATAAACAACAAATCATAACTATATGTGTATGTATTCTATAATCTGTACTTATTATGCTTTGGAGAATTTAATTTTATCATTATTTTTAATTTTATGATGTAGATATCTTGCCTTGTAAAATCAAATCTGAAATATTTTCTAAAATTTTTCTATGTGCTCATGATATATTTTCAGGTGTGGATGTGAGCATGCAAGTTGTGGTGAATAAATGCAGGTCAGAGCACAATCCTGAATGTCTATTTTCACCTTCCACCTTGTTTTGAGGCAGGATCTCATTGTTGTTCACCACTGTGAACACCAGGTTATCTGTCACGTAAAATTCCAGTATTCTTCTTGCTCTTCACATCTCATCTTGCCCTAGAAGCACTGGAATAGGACACATACTACTATATATGGCTTTTAATAGGAATCTGGGGATCCACCGGCAGATACTCATACTTTGGTGGCAAGTGCTTTAACCACTGAACCTTCTTGTCAGCCCAGTGAATAACATAGCATATAGACATAAAATAAAATAAGATTAGCTCTTTAATGTACATGTTTAACACACTTAGGGAATTTCAAAATCAGATTAACAAATTATTGGTATAGTATTGTCTTAAATTTAGTTCTGTATGGTTGCAAATAACTGAATTCCTAGATTAAAAATAATATTTGTGAGAAATGAATTATATACCATGTTGATTTTTTCTCACATTATTTATAACTAACTTTTAGATAAAAATCTTTCAACTTTATTTAATCATGTTTCTTTTACTATCAAGTTTAAGTACTTTATAGTAATCAAAAGTAAAATTCCATGGTATTCAGCTATATCAAAACACAGTTGATGTACTTCATGTCACTATCATGAAAGCTAGTATACTACAATTCTGAATAAGCAGTGATGGTTTAAACGAGCATACTTCACCCAAACTATTTTTTAAAATAAAATAAAGGAATAAAAATTAAAGAGAATATTACGTGTGGATGTTAACAGAATTTCAGAGCTGGAGAAATGATCACTTATTCAGATGAGCTTAGCATCAAATACAAACAGTTATGTTAGGATAATATGTAATGAAAAAAACATATAAAGTAATTCTATTTATTCTTCAGAACTCTGGAAAATATAACAAAGTTCAAAGACACTATGAGGTGTCTTTGAAAGGTGAGTTATAAAACAGGACTAGGAAAGTCAAGAATAGATGGGAAATTTTAATTTGGTTTATATTTTCAGCTCCTCATGGTATTCAGCCCTGAGTTGAACCCAAAGACTGGACTCAGATAGCAGGCAATAATGCATAATATGACTCAACATTGTTAGGTAAGAAATTCTTAGAATTAAATGGAGTGTGTACTCTGAGCTAGGACCTTCCAGCTTCCTTCCCTCTCAAGCCCCAGAATTAGAATGGGACTTGGAGCCTGTATTTCTAGAGCTGTTGGATCAGAGGCTAACATGTTGAGGATCAGCCACAAAATAGGCAAGTGTTTCCAATATTTCCCCCTAAAAAAAAAATAAAAACAAATAAAACAAATCAGCCTAACTTCTCATGCTCCTAGTGCTTTCATTTAACTAGTCTGTGTCTATCATGAACATGGAGATGCCAAGATCATATAGGCTAGAGGATAACTTCACACAAAATGATAAAGTCAGAACAACAGATATAGATGATCAATCAATACCTGAGGCAATGTATGAAACAAGGAGTCTTTAAAACAACAGCAATGAAAAATATGTCTAGCTTTAAAACAAAATAAACAATGAATCAGAGCTGGAGAGATGGCTTAGCAGTGCCTTACACTTGCCTATGAAGCCAACGGACCCAGGTTTGATTCCTCAGTACCCATGTAAGCCAGATGCACAAGACTCTGGAGTTTGTGTGCAGTGGCTGGAGGTCCAGGTACACCCATTGTCTCTTTCTATCTGCCTCCTCCTCTCTCTCAAATAAACACATAAATAAATAAACAAAAATAGTTAAAAGAAAAACAAGGAATTAAAACAGAAAGAAGCATGTCCCAAATAGCACAATGCTGTGATTTCAGATACTCAGGAGGCTGAAGTAGGAGAATCGCTTTTCAAAGTTGTCATAGGATATGCAGCCTGAAAGGCTAGTCCAGTGAAATTAAGAATATGTTCCAAATAAATAGAGAAAAAGATAGGTGATTAGTAGATAGATTTAAAAAATAGATGAATGAATTACAAAATGGAGAAAAAGATAATTGCTTAGATGCTAGCAGAGTACCAAACCAGGAGTTTAATAACCCAAACAGGTGCAGTATCATCAAGGTACCCAGGAGACATGCCTCCAACAAAAACATGAAACAGGTAGATTTCCCACTGTATTTGACTCTACTAAAGTGATTGACTTTTCTTTATCAGGCCCAAGACTGTGTAATTCCAGGGAAATCCAACACTATAAAGGAAAGAAAACATTATCACAGTACACAGCGCTGTGAATAGTCTATCCATTCTCATAATTATTAACTGAAAGCATGATGATATTCTACATAAACTAGAGTAGGAAAAAAAAGATATGAAGTACCATCTGAGTTATTTTTTTAAATTTATTTATTTGCAAGGAGAGAGAGAGAGAGAGAGAGAGAGAGAGAGAGAGAGAGAGAGAGAGTGAGAGAGGGAGAGGGAGGGAGCGAAGAAAACAGACAGAAAGAGAATGGGCATACCAGGGCCACTAGCAACTGCAAATGAACTCCAAATGCATGTGCCACCTTGTGTATCTGGCTTATGTTGGTCCTGGGGAATCAAATCTGGGTCCTTTGGCTTTGCAGACAAATACCTTAACCACTAAGCCAGTGCTCCGGCCCCCACCTGACTTTTAAAATACATCTATACTATATGAAATTAAAAAAAATAACTGAAAATGAAACGAATCAATTGTTAACTATTAGCAACTGAAAATAAATGTGCTGCATTTGTATTATTTTTATAAGATGTATTACTCCTCCCTCCCACCAATTCAGCTTGAATTATTGCATTTTTTTTTCTAGGTTTGGGCCAATTCTGACCTAGTATACTGCTAAAAGGTTGTTCTGCTTTCTGACTGCCTGAGATGTCTATTTTTGTAGTCATCTGGAATTGAAATAGTAACAACTTGTCATTCCTCCTCCTGGTTCTCACCAAGTAGGAATGTGATGGAGCCCTTGATTCCTCCTGGGCCTGGTTGCCTGTGTCCTCCATTCCTCCCTCACAGCCATGCCTCTACAGTAGTACCTCCCATGGGGGTAATAGCCACAACTTCTAAAGTGATATTCCATTATCTCATATTTCTCAGTTTTAATTTGTTCTAAAGTACTTCTAAATTAAATTTCAGATCACAACAATTATACAAGTTCCACTTTGAATGAATAAAAAAAAAGAGGTAAGGAGAAGATGAAGCATGATATTCTCACTGGGTAATAATTGTTGCTTTGGGGAAGATTTATTGTGTATTGTGGACATATGTGCAGTTGTTCCCTGAGCTGTATTTGCTGATAACACTTACATGCCAAACTCTTTTGCTAGCTTTCACTGATGTAAATATTTAAAAGACAAGTTTGACCATTTTTAGTTATATTTATTAAAAGGCTGTATATATTAGAGTTTTCATTGAGATGAATACAGTTTCAGATACTGCTGGCTAAGGATTTGTTGATAGATTCAGAATAAATGAACTGTCGATCAAATGTGTTTAAATGTTGATTGCTTTGCTTTTTTCTTTTAAATTTATTTATTTCAGTGCGACAAACAGAAAGAAAGAGGCATATAGAGAGGGCGAATGGGAGGGCCAGGGCCTCCAGCCACTGCGAACTCCAGAAGCGTGCACCCCCTTGTGCGGCTAATGTGGGTCTTGGGGAATCAAGCCTTGAACTGGGGTCCTTAGGCTTCACAGGCAAGCACTTACCTGCTAAGCCATCTCTCCAGCCCTTGATTGCTTTTACTTATGCATGAACTCATGGAGATTCTTCACAGTCAAATACTTATTAACACAAAAGTTAGAAATTATGTAGTTAGTTACATATTTTGGTACTATGAGTCTTTCATTTCTGTGCCCATTTCTTGTCCTATTTTCACCTACCTTTTTTATTTTGAGCCTCCACAAACTTCTGTTCACATACAAATGCAACTTTGACATGAATAATTCATCTCATTCATTGTATCCTGAATTGACATATCTGAAAGCAAATATAATTCTGTGTGTTTCTACAGGAAGCCTTTTGCTCTTTTGTAAAAGAAAAAGTATGTGAGTTGTAAAAGATGTTTGTGTTAAATTATGTATCATGTTGGGCCCTTGATTCTTACAGTCATGCTAGGGGATATATTTAGATTTTGGGATTATAACTAGGTTTCATTGTACCTTTTTGTGTATAATAAAAATCAAACATCATTTTGAATTTCAATTCATCATAAAAAAATAATGTTCATCTCCATTAGAAAGGATAATGGAGATCTGCAACTGTGTGGAACTAAATATTTGCACTATGTGGTCATGGTGACTTTCTGATAGGTAGTGGCTGTTGCCGGCTGGCTACATGGCTGTGATTTATTATTTAACTATGAACTGTGTTCATTACAGCAGGAAGCCTCTCCTCCTGCAGTTCCTTTGAGATCTCTGACTGTCATGATACTTTACACAGTAGCTTTGGACATCATTCTCAGTTGCAAATTCCCTGTGAACTCCTCCAAGAGGCAGCGTTTTCATAACCTCTATGGAACACAGAGACTCTGTGCCTAATCATACTCTGATATTCAGTGTGTTCATGAAGCATAAAACCACGGGGCAGCTATTCTTCTGGGTCTTGGTTGTCAGATGGGAAACTATGGAAAGCTTCCTGAAGCTCTAAATAATTAAAATTAATACAGGAAGAAAACCCCAGTCAATTAGCATCAGATTCCTTACAGATATGGATTATTAAACTGGGGTCTTTGACAGACAAGTGTGTATTTGTGAGACACAAATATTTAAACAGGAGTACTGCTTAATTGGCTCACAGTATTCAGTATAACATGTCATTTCAGTAACTTAATAAAGAAACTAAATATTCCTCTGTGTGTGTGTGTATGTGTGTGTGTGTGTGTGTGTGTGTCTATATGAGCTGGGGAAACCAGAAAAGCCAGTTTTAAGTATGAGTACTCTTTTCATCTTTTCCACTGGTCCCTTATCACCCTAATCTTTCCTCTTAACATTTTCTTAAAATCATTAACAAAATCATAACTTCTGGAGGATATTAGAAGAAAATAAATCATAAAAATATTTTATTATTTTTTAATTTATTAACAAGTAGAGAGAGGGAGAGAGAGAAAGCAAAAGAAAGGGCATGGCAGGGCCTCTTTCCATTGCAAACAAACTACAAATGTATGAACCATCTTGTACATCTGACTTTATGTGGGTACTGGGGAAGTGAACTGATGCTGTGAGGCTTGAAAGCAAGCACCTTTAGGCACTGACTCATCTCTCCATTCCACAAAAATAACTTTTTAAAAGATGTGTCAGACATGGTGGTGAATGTCTATAATCTCAGAATTTGAGAGATGGGAGGACCTCTGCAAATTCCAAGGTCAGCTATTCTACCTACTCAGGAGTTCTAGCCAGCCAGAACTGTGTGGGTCCATGACTCAGAAAATAAAACAGAACAAAACAAAAACAGTGATAAGAGAGATGAATATGGGTGCTGGAATGAACGGCATCTGGGTGTACAGACTTTGTGGCACTTGGGAAGATGGACGTCACAACACACACCCCAGAAAAGCTGTAGGTGTCTTATACCCATAAGTTGTTTCGCTTTGTCAGGATGCTGTGAAAAGCATGACAATGCAAAAGTCCATGACCAAGGTAAATTGTCAGCAGTTTCTATTAGTCTCTTTGTGCTTGGGCCTTTTTTTTTTTCTCCACATTTGTCATTAGATAACCAAGAGTTTGCTTTCCCATTCTTTTAGTTGTATCATTTTTAAAAGGTCTTTCACAGATGGTTGGCCAATATACATGCCATTAGGACTCCTGTGATAATATCTTTGATCTGAAAGTAGAATGTATTTTAATGCAATCATTTGAAAATCTAGGTCATTTCTTCTGGGAGCTCTGAATTTGATACTCATTTTCTTTCTCAGTTGTATTTCCTTTATTGTAAAAACAGTGCAATAAAGCATATAGGACAGATGTTGTCTCCAAGAAAGAAAGTGGAAAACAAACAGTGGAGTGCAATTGTGAGGAAAAGTAATAGAATTCCAAATAGTTATTTCTTTAGAGCATCCCAATTAACTTAAATTAAAATTAAGTATCCATTCTTGAGGCCACTTTCCTTGCTGCTATACCTGCCTAACAAAACAGTGTAATCTAGTGAATAATCAGGTGTTAGAGATAAGCAAGGACTCTCTGGAATTCATGTACACTAAGAGAAGAGAAAAGTCCACTGCATGATTTGCTTCATTTAATTGTTATATATGTCAGTGACTGGGCCATCAACCTTGAGCTATTTTCCGGAAAAGTACTAAAAAAACTACATTGATACTATACTGTCAAAAGAGTATTCAAAACATAGTAATGAATAGTAAATGAACTTTGAATTAGATCATCTGATAATTAAGAAGAAATTAGATTTTAATCTGTAAGTTTGTGGAAGAGTCCAAGATGCAGTGTACCTGCTGCCTTTCATTCCTGAGACATGCTGTGCTCTTAACACCCACAGAAAAGTAAAGTGGGTATCAGTCTGTCCATGGGAGTCCATTCCCTTTTAAAAAATGGGCTTCCCATCCTTCAACAAGCACTACAATAGTCAAAGGAGGAAATTAACTTTCTGTGGAAATAAACAGTTGGGAGATTTTAGAAATAAAACTTTCAATTTTGCTTCCTTCCTTCATCCTTCAATACTCAGAACCAGTGACTTCAAATATGAAAGCTAAGAAACTGGGACATAAGAAAAATGAAAATTATAAGGGTTTGAACATTAACAGAAGTGCTTACTGGGCAGTTTGATAAGCATAGTATATACATTAAGCCAGACAACAGCAGATTGCCACTATTTCACCTATTGGCTCATTTGGCCTGGTTGGCCAATATATGGCTTACAGTGTCCACTGTTGAGTATCTTCACTGGTGATTTCTCTTTCTCAAATTGAACTGCATGCAGAATGGCTTCTTCCAGCTTTCTCTCAGTTAAGACTTTGATCATAGTACTTTGGGAAGTTTCTATGCTAGGTTTTTAGTTTCTCAAAAAGCTACAGAATACATGCATGCCTTTTCTTACATTGATACAACTTTGTGTCCACTTCAGTGAACTTCACATGGCCATTGAACAGAGAGTTTGGGTGCATAGGCTTTAGTAAACAAGATTAAAGTTTCTTGTGCATGGTTACAAACAGATTTCTTCAAAGGTATAAGAAAACTGATTATGAAGATAAAGGAGCAGAGGACCACCTAACCAGAGGCAGCTGAAAGAGAAAGGCACTGGCTTTGTACCCATGCCATTCAACGTGTTTGCACAGGGGTTGCTTCTCAATTGCACAAACCCTTTCTTCCCAACAGAGAATTGTGTTTCTGTTTTGAGTAATTACAGCTACTGGTTGTAAAATAATATCCAAGGGAACTATTGGTAGACACAGTATTGCTATCGACATAGATATGACAGATAAAGTGAAAAAGGAGAAAATTCTGGTATAGTTGGTGTGGTATAAAGTACATGAACAAGCAGAGATCAAAGAGAAATAAGAGACAAGGGAAAAAAGGAAATTCAACTGTTCTTGCCATTAGCTGTTCTGAGGAAAAGTGTGTTCATCTCTTTAGTAATATTTGGTGGACAATATGTGACTACTTAATCTGTAATCTATAAATATGGAACTAATTGTCCTTTTTAAATACTCAACTATATTTCTTAAACTGTTCCTACGTTCTGTACTTGACACAATCAATTAAGTAGGAAAATTTCTTCCCACACCTGCTTCATAAGGATCCTATAAATCTAGTCTCATTCTGCATTATGATATTTCAAAAAGACTTGGGGTAGCCATGTTCCAGTCTGCTACAGAAAGTCCAGGTTTGCCTTTCATATATGTTTTTAGGTATACCACTCACTATTATTCTTGAAGAATTTTATTTCAACAAATTATTATATGGATCACTATTTATAGTGGATTAACTCAAGGACCACATGCCAGTGTGGTCATAATACATCTTTAACTATCCTGTCCCTTATGTCTGTTATTCTGAATCCAGCATCTAAATTTTCTTGTAATACCATGTAGATTATCCAAGAATTGCTTCTAAGTTCTTACATTGGAGAAGTGATCAAATAAATAACATTTCTGAATATCAACTTTTTGCCATGATAGATTTTAGTATGTGAAAGGTGTCCTGTCTAGGACTAATGATGACTTAGGTTTGGACTATTTAGATGTGTAGAATCTGGGACCATAACAAGGAAAACAGCAAGCCCAGGAGAAGCACTTACTCCTGTCCTGCACAGACATCAGAAATAAGTTTAATGGGCATATTGAGTTCAGACAAGTCACTCATAGCATTAGACAACCCATGAGCTCATAGCCAATGCCACTATCCAGAATGGAAGGAAGGCAAGGAAGCACCCCTTACTCAGGAGATGGGAAACAGAACAGAGTCTAGATTTCTCTATGCTGTCATGTAGCAGTTCTTCAGGAGGTCTCGGGGTCAGAGCTCTGCATGGCATCATGGGCTGCTGCTGGTCTTTAGTGCTCTGGGCTCATTTTACCTATTACTATTAGGTAGTTAGGGTTTTGAGGAGTATGTAAAACAGACAGGGCTTGAGTGGATAAAATACGTGTGTATTCTTCTCAAGGGATATGCTCTTAAAATAATTAATAATTAAAAATAATTGTATGTGTAAAAATTTTAGTTTGGTTAACTGAAGGGTTGAGTCTGATGGGTGTTAGAAAGAAAACCCTAGCAACTTCTACACTATTGTTATAGCCTAAATGTTGATACTTCTCCATATTTCTGATTTTGGAATTAAATTTCCTGTATGACAGTACCAGGGGAGCCCTTAGGGAGGTGATTACATCATGAGGGCTTGTGGTAGTTTGAATAGATGGTTCCCAGTATATTCAATGTTTTATTAGTTTGTAGTTTGCATCTGCAGCCACCTGACTGGAGGCCATGTCACTGGGAAGATCTTAAGTTGTGGTGGTGTGTTTGACATTTCAATCTAAAGATATGCAAAGTGTGCCTAGCGGGAGTTCCTGAAGTGTGCTGTGGCTTTTGACTTTTAGGCTTGTACTTCTCTCTGCTTGGTCCTGTGAAAGCAGGCCAGCTTCTTCTGCCATTATGGAACTTACCCTGGATCTGTAAGCTTCAATAAATCCCTTCCTCCATAACTGAACCTGGTCTGGAAGTTCATCTCCATGAACCTGAAGTTGTCTGCTACAGGGCTCCTTACTCTTGAGTAGGAATACTGCCCTTATAGCATTGCTTGTGGAGCACTTTTCTGTCTCCTTCAGGCCATGTGAGGACACAGCATCAGCTGTCACCTGTATCTGGACTTCCCAGTATCTAGAGCTATTTGAAATATGTTTTTCTTGCTAATAATTTTTACAGTCTAAGATATTTTGTTAAAGCAGGTTGGACAAGTGAGAATAAGTTTGTTAGCCCTTATAACAAGATGGGAAATAGTAAATGCATGACAAACCCCAGTAGATTTTTACTTATCAATTAAGCCTCAAATAATTTCTACATCAGCTTGTAATCTGCACATAGTCATGGGGCCTTTTTAAAAAATTGATCATATATTTCACATTAAAATTATGCAGATTAGTCAACCTTTATATGTGTGTCTCTCTGTGTGTGTGTTTTTCCACTTTCCTGTCTTTTTTGATGGATGTTTTGTTTTGTTAAGGCTGCTTTGCTTTTTAGCACTGACTGGCCTCATAATGAAGGAAGTTTTCCTGCCTCAGCTTCCTAAGTGTTGGAATTCTAGTGTTGTTCCACCATACCTAGTTTTATAATTTCTATGTTTGATGTTTTGCTTAGAAAGATTAAAAAAATTCCTTTCTTAGTTTATTCTTTAATTATGCTTTTGATCTTTATTGCTTGATGTGTTTGAAAGTTTTTGCACATGGCATGGGTGGGCATCTGACTCCTTTATTTTTCTTTCCTAATATGTTACTTATTCCATGGTCATGTCAACATTTATTATTAAATTATTCTGTATTTGATAATTTTTTGACATATTCAGTTCTGATAATTACATTAGTCATTAAAATGGGATAATTCTATTTTTCCGTTTTTATCGCTATTGTGCTATTTTTTATCTGGAAGTACTTTTGCACTATTTTATTATTTAAAAATAATTATTCTTAGTCTGGAAGATACCTCTATCAGTAAAGTATATGGATTACAAGCATGAAGACCTGATTTCAATCTCAATAGCCTATGTAGAAATGGTGAACATACATTACACACTCAGAATCTCAGAGCTGGGGAGGTGTATGATACAGGTGGATACCTAGTGCTATCTGACCAGCCAGTCTAACCTAAATGGTAAGCCCCTTGCCAATGAGATCATCTGTTTCAAAAAGAGGTGCTTTAGTAAAACAACAACTGAAATTGTCTTTTAGCCTTCACACACATATAAACACACGTGTACTCACATGAACATACACACATACCAGCACACACACACAAACACAAACAGAAACAATAAATATAATAGCTATTCTTGATGATGTTAATTACTGCTGTTTAATCAGAATTCTCATGTTATCTTCCTCCTTCCAAACTTGTAGTTTTAATTCACAATTCCTTATGTTTACTTTTTTAAAAAATAATTAATCAATCAATGTATTTGAGAGTGACAGAGAGAGAAAGAGGCAGAGAAGGGGGGAGGGGGGAGAATGGGCACATCAAGTTCTCTAGCTACTGCAAACGAACTCCAGATGCATGTGCCACTTTGTGCATCTGGCTCATGTGGGTACTGGGGAATTGAGCCTCAAACCAGGATACTTAGGCTTCATAGGCAAGCACTTAACTGCAAAGCCATCTCTTCAGCCCCTTATGTTTACTTTTAATATCCAAATATATTATTTTCCTAAATATCTCCATTAATCCTAATGTCCACTACACAAAATCTGATTATCACCTGTTGCCCAATTTATGATCCTTTATTGTGCACAATGGATACTTGAATCAATATGCATTCTCTCATTGTAAATTTTCTAGTTCTTTAGCCTGCTCACTTTTACATGTAGGAAGCATCTTCCTGTCTGACTCTTTGAAGGAAGATTCAGGAAAGCTGTCCTCAAGCACCATGGATCATAAAACATTAGCCAAGTGGGTGGAGGTCAAATTGAATTCCCCAAAACAGATTTGGAAAGGCTGGTATACTATTTCTTTATGTTCAGAAAAAAAAATGTTTCTATCTTCCATGGCTTTATAGCAACAGATAGATTGATAATCTTTGAGGAGATTTAATATTGTTAAAATACAATTGTGGGAACATGTCTTCTGCAATGCTTTGCAGAACATGCTGGAAAGGAAATCTCTCACATCGTGAAATTAAGGCTCTCATATAGTGAAAGATACAGGAAAAGGCATGAAATTTCAGTCAACATCACTGTGGATGGCACTGACAATTTTACTAAATTTGTTTTGATTCTTTTTCCCTTATGCTGAGGTTCAAGTCCAGTGGCTTGCACATGCTAATTACATTCACCACCTCTGAGTTACACCCATACACAATCCTAAGTAGGAGTCATGTTTTGGGGGAAGTGTTTGGATTTATTGTTTGTGTGCTTGCTTCAATAGCACATACAGTAAATTTAGTTTGATTTGGAGACTGTGTGTGGTGTCCCTAAGTTTGTCCCTCTTCCACTGTACCCACCTCAAACACGATAAAACAATAGAAATAACATTAATGGCATTATCTTAGAATTCATTATGTTATTTGGAGTAGTTTTAGATATAATCCTGTGTGAGTTTTCTTCTGCTTTACAATTTTACTTTACCATATTTATATGAATAAAATAGAATTATGAAAACATTTAATGGAAATATAAAATTAGTTCTAAATATGATAAGGTGGAATAGTTATCTCAGTTCAGTAAGTTCTAAATATGAATAAGGAGGATAATTGTCCAAGTTTGATAAGAGAATCAGATATTACTTCTTTCTGCTGAGCTTTGCCTCAGAAGTTCTCTACACAGATTTTTCTATCAGCAATTTTAGAGAATAATGTTTTGCTTTAGTTAAGACGTTTTCCAAGTTTCCTAGATCTTTCAGTAGATCTGAGCAAATTTAAGTAAGTTGTAATTTTAGTTGTAATATAGTGCATATTCTATAGGATGAACGGCAGTGGGTGATAAATTGCTTTGTGGAACAAAATTAAAACTAGTATGCAATAATAGAGACTACTCATTATCTAAGCTATGGTAACTAGTATTTATTTGCAAACATTCTATTCCACACTGTCTTCTGTTGTAGACAGTGTGGATACCTGTTTAGAGAGTCCACTTCTATCTTCTGTATAGCATCCCTTTGGTTTTGGATGGCACTTTCCAGTTGCTGACATGGTGTTGACCTAAGTGACTAGTTGTGAGAATGTAAGGGTTACTGGCTGACATGTGGTTTTCTGCTGTGTAGAGAACTGAATCAGACATAATCCCATTATTGCAAAGCTCAAGTCCCTTCATTAGTACTTTATGTGAGGGAGAGAAACTTTGTTTCTTACTGGTTTGGAACAAGACTGTCCTCAGACTCCTAGGAAAGTCTATAGACCATTGCTCACTTAACACTCCATACTGCTGGTGAAGTCATTAGTCCAATGACCTCATCTTCCATCTAGACTTCTCTGATTTATAACCTAGTAAATTCCTCATTGATTAGTTCATTTGAGTTAGCCTTTTAGTTATAGACAATTGAAAGACAGCCTGTTGATATACCCAGCCCATGGAAAAACACTTATCAGGATTCTATATTCAGAATACAAGCTCTTTTCTAAGTTCTTCCCTCTTGGCCTGATACACACTATTTCTATGTAAAAGGGATAGGATGAGATGACATCAGATCTAACTCTAACATTTTAGTATCCTTTGACACTAAATTCACTTGTGAACTAAAACTGGAATAAAGAACATGGATATTTGAATTTCAGTTAATAGGAAAGATCATTATCTTCTCCTTAAACTTGTGTAATATATTTGTGAATGCTGAATGTATGAAAATTAACACACATGTCAATAGAAACTAAAATTATTTTAAAAAATCACATGAATATTTTGGTATCTCATAGATTCTCAATATATTTTTGTGTGTTACATATTGATTATTCTAATGGATTTGCCTTTTTTGTTTAAACAATTGGCTTCTTTTTATTTATTTATTTATTTTTAGTTTGGTTTATCGAGGTAGGGTTTCACTCTAGCCCAGACTGACCTGGAATTCACAAAGTAGTTTCAGGGTGGCCACGAACTCACAGTGATCCTCCTACCTCTGGCTCCCAAGTGCTGTTATTAATGGCGTGTGCCACCACACCCAGCCAAGAATTGGATTCTTTACTCATCTTCACTTCAAGGTGAATTCCAATTTCAGATAGATACTTAAACTATGAGTAATAGTTCTAATCTTTAAGAAGTGAAAATAAGGAACTTCTGGTTAAGATGGCAGCATAGGTACCACGCCAAAGCAGCCTAGGGGAAAAAGACCAAAAAAAAAAAAAAAAAAAAAAAAAAAACCTCAGCAAAATACACACTTTTACTAAAAAGTGAGGTGTATAGGAAATTGAAGCAGCAGCGGAGAAGTTGAAGAGATCCAGAGCATCCAGAGCCCGCACAGGCCGGCAACAGCAGTCCTGGCAGCTCTGCCAACCAGGCAGTGGCGGTGCACCAGAAAGCCGCCAGACTCGGCTTTAGCCGCAGGAAAAGCCAGGTGCAGGGAGCTTCCACTCACACCGGCACTCTACGCAACTCAGGAAACGTGAAGGGTGAGTGGCAGTGAGCAACAGAGGAGCAGACCGCGAGGTAGAAGAACGCTGGGAGCAGCGAGAGAACCAGAGCAGCTGCGGCTCCCTCCCCTCCCCCACCGCCTGAGCCCAGCTCCAGCGAACAGAGCAATGTCCTGGGACCCGGCCACGCCAACTTGAGCCTACAGCAAGACCCAAGCAGGAGCAGAGTTCATCAGCAACATCAGTGGCTCCAGCACCTATAACAGCGGCCCCAACAACAGCACACCTAGGAGCGGCAGCAGCGGCAGTGGACCAAGCAGCAGCAGCTTCAGCAGCAGTGGTGGCTCCAGCAGTGGTAGCTACAGCAGCAGCAGCTTCAGCAGCAGCACTGGTGGGCCCAGCAGCAGCTTCAGCAGCAGCAGTTCCAGCAACAGGGGTGCTGATCTTTGTCACGACCACCTAGACCAGCAAGAATGACGTGACCCGAGAGCTCTTCTTTAAGCAGGTTATTCAGAAACTTTGAACAATCTTCTGACTCCGGGGAGAGCCCACCCACAAGCTAAGTAGTCCTGCGCTAGCCAACCCTAGTGAGCCACGTGGCCCATGCAGATAGGTCCACGATTAAGGAAGCAGAATTAGTTAAGCAGCCTCAGCCAAATAAGGACTTGTTTATCCCAGAGAGTGCTCGCTATCGGGCTAGCGGAAGGCAGAAGCCGACACCATCTTTAGGGCGCGGCACATCGCAGGTCTCCACAGATCTTCAGGGCCACACTTGTCAGGCTCAGTTGCCCCACAGGAAAAGCCAGTGCCTAGTTCCAGAAATCAGAACAGCAGCCCGACGACCAAGACAGCAACTTGACAAAGACCAAAATCATCCAAGGTAACTGTGATTGCACCAGGGAAGGGTCTCACTTGCACACAAGATGACTTGGATCCCTCAAAAGACCAGAAATCTCAACCTCTTTGTTGATAGAGGATCTGGACATTATAATAACTACTCTTGCATACATACTTGGGGCTGTTTTTGATTGAATGTGTACAGTGTTTAGTTACATTTTAGAATCTACCTGTATTTTATTCCACTCAGCCTGCTTGAATACTCCCATAGCAGGGAAACTCAACCCCTAGGAACACCTTTGTAGATACTCTGAGAGTCTTAAGAGCCACACCTAACACCTTAATCTCCTACCCTGAAAATATATAACATCAGAACAATTAATAGAGCTAAGAATACCCAGCTAGCTAGAAAATCCAAGCTTTAACTTAATCCAAGATGCAAAACTATGTACATTATAACACAAGAAACACGAAAAAGCAACATGATATAAATCCACCTAAAAGTATTAATGCATCAGAAATGCCCTCCAGTGAGAACGAGTTAGAGGAAATGCCTGAGAAAGAGTTCAAAAGAATGATTGTAAATATGTTCAAACAGGTCAAAGAACAAATCTAAAGAATCAAAGAAGAAATCAAAGAGGAAATCAAAGGAATCAAAGAAGACGCAGGACACCAATTTAATGAAATAAAGAAGGCAATACAAGATATAAATAAGGAAATAGAAATAATAAGGAAAAACCAGTTAGAATTACTTACAATGAAGAATACAGTTAATGAAATAAAAAACTTGTAGAAAATCTCACCAGTAGGATGGATGAGCGAGAGGACAGAATATCCAAGCTAGAAAACCAAGTGGCAGATCTAATACAGTCCAACAAAGAGGAAGACAAACTTATAGAAAAGTATGAGTGGGAAATTCAAGATATTCGGGACACTATGAGAAGAACAAATATAAGAATTCAGGGCATAGTAGAAGAATTCCACTCCAGAGGCATAGTAGGCGTCTTCAACAAAATCATAGAAGAAAATTTCCCCCAAATTCAGAAAGAGGTGCCAATGCAGATACAGGAAGCCTTTAGAACACCAGCCAGACAAAACCTGGAAAGAACCTCTCCTCGCCATATTATAATCAAACTTCCAAACACACAAACCAAAGAAAAAATATTGAAAGCAGTTAGAGAGAAAAATCAAGTTACCTACAAAGGCAAGCCCATCAGGATTACAGCAGATTATTCAACACAATCTTTAAAAGCCAGAAGGGCTTGGAGTGATATATTCCAAGTTCTGAAAGATAACAACTGTCAACCCAGGTTACTTTATCCTGCAAAGCTATCCATTCAAATAGATGGAGAAATCAGGACATTCCATGACAAAAGTAGGTTAAAGGAGTATTTGAAGACAAAACCAGCTCTACAGAAAATACTTGGTAGGATCCTCCATGCTGAAGAGAAGGAAAAAGCACACATATAAGGAACCTGGAAAAAAAACAAGCAATACTCAAATACTAGTTAACACAAGAGAGCACAGGTAGAACCGGAACCACACACACACACAAAAAATGGCACACCTATCAATAATATTTCTTATTATCAATGGCCTCAATGCCCCAACGAAAAGTCATAGGTTTTCAGACTGAGTTAAAAAGCAGGATCCTATAATTTGTTGTCTCCAAGAAACTCACCTTTCTATAAATGATAGACATTATCTTAGGGTGAAAGGTTGGAAAACGGTGTTTCAAGCAAATGGGCCTAGAAAGCAAGCAGGGGTTGCTATCCTAATATCTGACAAGTTAGACTTTAGTCCAACGTTGATCAAGAAAGATAAGGAAGGTCACTTTATATTGATTAAGGGCACACTCCAACAGGAGATCATTACAATTCTAAACATATATGCACCTAACATGGGGGCTCCCAAATTCGTCAAACAAACACTATTAGAACTAAGAAAGGCTGTAGAGCATACACAAAACCATAGAAACTAAACAATACACTACTAAATGATGAATGGGTCAATGAAGAAATCAAGAAAGAAATCAAAAAATTTATAGGGTCAAATGATAATGAGAACACAACATATCAAAATCTCTGGAACACAATGAAGGCAGTTCTAAGGGGTAAATTTATAGCCTTAAGTGCCTCTATTAAGAAATTAGAAAGGTCACAAGTAAACGACCTAATGCTTCATCTTAAAGCCTTGGATAAAGAAGAACAAGGCAAACCAAAAATTAGTAGATGGGAAGAAATAATAAAGATTAGGGCAGAAATTAATGAAATAGAAACAAAAAAATCAATCCAAAGAATTAATGAAAAAAAGAGTTGGTTCTTTGAAAGGATAAACAAGATTGACCCAGCCATTGTGGAAAACAGTGTGGAGGTTCTTAAGACAGCTAAAGATTGATCTACCATATGACCCAGCTATAGCACTCCTAGGCATATATCCAAAGGACTCATCTCATTTCCTTAGAAGTACATGCTCAACCATGTTTATTGCTGCTCAATTTATAATAGCTGGGAAATGGAACCAGCCTAGATGTCCCTCAACTGATGAGTGGATAATGAAGATGTGGCACATGTATACAATGGAGTTCTACTCAGTGGTAAAGAAAAATGAAGTTATGAAATTTGTAGAAAAATGGATGGACCTGGAAAGTATTATACTAAGTGAGGTAACCCAGGCCCAGAAAGCCAAGTGCCACATGTTCTCTCTCATATGTGGATCCTAGCTACAGATGATTGGGCTTCTGCGTGAGAAGGAAAATTCTTGGTAGCAGAGGCCAGTAAGTTAAAAAGGAGACATAAAGGGACTTCCGGTTAAGATGGCGGCGTAGGTACCACGCCAAAGCAGCCTAGGGGGGAAAAAAGACCAAAAAAAACTCAGCAAAATGCACACTTTTACTAAAAAGTGAGGTGTATAGGAAATTGAGGCGGCAGCGGAGAAGTGGAAGAGTTCCTGAGCATCCAGAGCCTGCACAGGCGGGAACAGCGGCTCTGGGGCGGCTCGGCCACCAGCCGCAGCCGCGGAGCGGCAGAAAACCGCCGGACTCTCGGCTCGAGCCGCAGGACAAGCCAGGTGCGGGATTTTCCCCTCACACCGCGCTCTCCGCAACTCGGGAAACGTGAGGGGAGAGTGGCAGCGAGCAACGGAGGGAGGAGCAGATCGCGAGGTAAAAGCACACGTGGAGCAGCGATACAACCAGAGCAGCCGCGGCTCCCTCCCCTAACCCGCCGCCTGAACCCAGCTCCAGCGAACACAGCAGCGGCCCGGGACCAGCCACGCCAACTTGGGCTGACAGCGGGACCCAAGCAGGAGCAGAATTCGGCAGCAACTTCAGCGGCTCCAGCACCGGTACCAGCGGCCCCAGCAGCAGCGGACCCAGGAGCGGCAGCGTCGGCAGATCCCGCAGCAGCGGCTTCGGGGTGAGCAGCGGCGGTGGACACGGCAACGGCAGCGGTGGTGGCTCCGGGGGTGGCAGCTACAACAGCAACAGAGGCGGCAGCAGCGGCTCAGTTTGCCCCGTAGGAAAAGCAAGTGCCCAGCTCCAGAAATCAGAACAGCAGCCCGACGACCCAGGCAGCAACTTGACTGAGACCACAATCACCCAAGGTAACTGGGATTGCACCAGGGAAGGGTCTCACTTGGTCACAAGCTGACTTGGATACCTCAACAGACCAGAAATCTAAACCTCTTTGTTGATAGAGGATCTGGTCATTATAATAACTACTCTTGCATACATACTCGGGGCTGTTTTTGATGGAATGTGTACAGTGTTTAGTTAAAGTTTAGAATGTACCAGTATATTATTCCACTCAGCCTGCTTGAATACTCCTATAGCAGGGAAACTCAACCCCTAAGAACATCTTTGTAGATACTCTGAGAGCCTTAAGAGCCACACCCAATACCTTAAGGTCCTACCCTGAAAATATATTACATCAAATCAATTGATACAGCTAAGAATACACAGCTAGCTAGAAAATCCAAGCATTAACTTAATCCAAGATGCAAAAATATATACATTATAACACAAGAAACACTAAAAAGCAAGACGATATAAATCCACCTAAAAGTATTAATGCATCAGAAATGTCCTCCAGTGAGAAAGAGTTAGAGGAAATGCCTGAGAAAGAGTTCAAAAGAATAATTATAAATATGTTCAAAGAGGTCAAAAAACACATGAAAACAATCAAAGAAGAAATCAAAGAGGAAATCAAAGAGGAAATCAAAGGAATCAAAGAAGAGGCAGGACACCAATTTAATGAAATAAAGAAGGCAATACAAGACATAAATAGAGAAATAGAAATAATAAAGAAAAACCAGTCAGAATTACTAGCAATGAAGAACACAGTTAATGAAATAAAAAACTCTGTAGAAAATCTCACCAGTAGGATGGATGAGGGAGAGGACAGAATATCTAAGCTAGAAGATCAGGTGGCAGACCTAATGCAGTCCAACAAAGAGAAAGACAAACTTATAGAAAAGTATGAGTGGGAATTTCAAGATATTCAGGACACTATGAAAAGATCCAATATAAGAATTCAGGGCATAGTAGAAGGAGAAGAACTCCACTCCAGTGGCATAGTAGGCATCTTCAACAAAATCATAGAGGAAAATTTTCCCCAAATTGGGAAAGAGGTGCCAATACAGATACAGGAAGCCTTTAGAACCCCAGCCAGAGAAAACCCAGAAAGAAACTCTCCTCGCCACATTATACTCAAACTTCCAAACACACAAACCAAAGAAAAAATATTGAAAGCAGTTAGAGAGAAAAATCAAGTTACCTACAAAAGCAAACCCATCAGGATTACAGCAGATTATTCAACACAAACTTTTAAAGCCAGAAGGGCTTGGAGTGATATATTCCAAGTTCTGAAAGATAACAACTGTCAACCAAGGTTACTTTATCCTGCAAAGTTATCCATCCAAATAGATGGAGAAATAAAGATATTCCATGACAAAAGCATGTTAAAGGAGTATCTGAAGACAAAACCAGCTCTACAGAAAATACTTGATAGAATCCTACATGCTGAACAAAAGGAAAAGCACACATATAAGGAACCTAGAAAAAACCAGCCATACTCAAATACCAGTTAACAGAAGAGAGCACAGGTAGAACAAGTAACACACACACACACACACACACAAATGGCAAACATAAATACACACCTTTCAATAATATCTCTTAATATCAATGGTCTCAATGCCCCAACGAAAAGATATAGATTTGCAGACTGGGTTAAAAAGCAGGATCCTACAATTTGTTGTCTCCAAGAAACTCACCTTTCTACAAAGGATAGACATTATCTTAGGGTGAAAGGTTGGAAGACGGTGTTTCAAGCAAATGGGCCTAGAAAACAAGCAGGGGTTGCTATCCTAATATCAGACAGGGTGGACTTTAGTCCGAAGTTAGTCAAAAAAGATAAGGAAGGTCACTTTATATTGATTAAGGGCACACTACAACAGGAGGACATTACAATCCTAAACATATATGCACCTAACATGGGGGCTCCCAAATTCGTCAAACAAACACTATTAGAACTAAGGTCACAGATAACACCAAACACAGTGGTGGTGGGTGACTTTAACACCCCACTCTCATCAATTGACACGTCATCCAGGGAAAGAATAAACAGAGAGGCATCTGGACTAAATGAGGTCATAGAAGGAATGGACCTAACAGATATATACAGGACATTTCATCCAAAGGCTGCAGAATATACATTCTTTTCAGCAGCACATGGAACATTCTCTAATATACACCATATATAAGGACACAAAGCAAATCTTAACAAATTCAGGAAAATTGAAATAATTCCTTGCATTCTATCTGACCACAATGGAATTAAACTACAAATCAGTAGCAAGAAAGGCTATAGAGCATACACAAAATCATGGAAACTAAACAATACACTACTAAATGATGAGTGGGTCAATGAAGAAATCAAAAAGGAAATCAAAAAAATTATAGAGTCAAATGATAATGAGAACACAACATACCAAAATCTCTGGGACACAATGAAGGCAGTTCTAAGAGGTAAATTTATAGCCTTAAGTGCCTATATTAAGAAATTAGAAAGGTCGCAAGTAAACGACCTAATGCTTCGCCTTAAAGCCTTGGAAAAAGAAGAAGAAGGCAAACCAAAAAGTAGTAGACGGGAAGAAATAATAAAGATTACGGCAGAAATTAATGAAATAGAAACAAAAAGAACAATCCAAAGAATTAATGAAACAAAGAGTTGGTTCTTTGAAAGGATAAACAAGATTGATAAACCCTTAGCAAATCTGACCAAAAGAAAGAGAGAAGAGACACAAATTAATAAAATCAGAGATGAACAAGGTAACATCACAACAGATTCCAGAGAAATTCAAAAAATTATAGGGACATACTATAAAAGCATATACTCCACAAAGTATGAAAATCTGAAAGAAATGGATGATTTCCTTGATCTATATGACCTACCTAAATTAAATAAAAATGAGATTAATCACTTAAATAGACCTATAACAAACATGGAGATCCGAGCAGTTATCAATAATCTCCCAACTAAAAAAAGCCCAGGCCCGGATGGATTCACTGCTGAATTTTACCAGACTTTTAAGGAAGAGCTAACACCATTGCTTCTTAAGCTTTTCCAGGAAATAGAAAAAGAAGGAATCATACCAAACTCCTTCTATGAGGCCAGCATCACCCTGATACCAAAACCAGGCAAAGATAGAACAAAAAAAGAAAATTACAGACCAATCTCCCTCATGAACATAGATGCAAAAATTCTCAACAAAATATTGGCAAACAGAATACAAGAGTATATCAAAAAGATCATTCACCCTGACCAAGTAGGCTTTATCCCAGATATGCAGGGATGGTTCAACATACGCAAATCTATAAATGTAATACATTACATAAATGGGTTGAAGGACAAAAATCACATGATCATCTCATTAGATGCAGAGAAAGCATTTGACGAAATCCAACATCCCTTCATGATAAAAGTCCTACAGAGACTGGGAATAGAAGGAACATATCTCAATATAATAAAGGCTATTTATGACAAGTCTACAGCCAACATATTACTAAATGGGGAAGAACTGGAAGCTTTTCCACTAAAATCAGGAACAAGACAAGGGTGTCCACTGTCCCTGCTTTTATTTAATATAGTTTTGGAAGTCTTAGCCATAGCAATAAGGCAAGAGACACACATAAAAGGGATACAAATTGGAAAGGAAGATATCAAGTTATCATTATTTGCAGATGACATGATTCTATACATAAAGGACCCTAAAAACTCTACTAGCAAGCTGTTAGAACTGATCAAAACCTACAGCAATGTAGCAGGATACAAAATAAATACACAGAAATCAGTAGCCTTCGTATATGCTAACAACAAACACACAGAGGATGAAATCAGAGAATCACTCCCATTCACAATTGCATCAAAAAAAATAAAATACCTTGGAATAAACCTAACTAAGGAAGTAAAGAATCTATACAATGAGAACTTTAAAACACTCAAGCGAGAAATTGCAGAAGACACTAGAAAGTGGAGAAACATCCCCTGTTCCTGGCTTGGAAGAATCAATATCGTGAAAATGGCAATCTTACCTAAAGCAATCTACACATTTAATGCAATCCCTATCAAAATTCCAAAGGCTTTCTTCACGGAAATAGAAAAAACAATCCAAAAATTCATTTGGAATCATAAAAAACCTCGAATATCTAAAATAATACTGAGCAACAAAAAAGAGGCTGGTGGTATCACCATACCTGATTTTAACCTATACAACAGAGCCATAGTAACAAAAACAGCATGGTACTGGCACAAAAACCGACATGTAGATCAGTGGAGCAGAATAGAGGACCCAGATGTAAGCCCAAGTAGCTATAGCCACCTGATATTCGATAAAAATGCCAAAAATACTCATTGGAGAAGAGACAGCCTCTTCAGCAAATGGTGTTTTGAAAACTGGATAAATATCTGCAGAAGGATGAAAATAGATTCTTCTCTCTCGCCATGCACAAGAATTAAGTCCAAATGGATTAAAGACCTTAACATCAGACCGGAAACTTTGAAACTGCTAGAGGAAAAAGTAGGGGAAACCCTTCAACATATTGGTCTTGGCAAAGACTTTCTGAATACAACCCCAATTGCTCAGGCAATAAAACCACAGATTAACCACTGGGACCTAATGAAATTACAAAGATTTTGCACCGCAAAGGACACAGTGAAAAAAGCAAAGAGGCAACCTACAGAATGGGAAAAAATCTTCGCCAGCTATATATCTGATAGAGGATTAATATCTAAGATATACAAAGAACTCAAAAAGTTAACTAATAAGGAATCAAACAAGCCAATCAAAAAATGGGCTAAGGAGCTAAATAGAGAGTTCTCAAAGGAAGAAATACGAATGGCATATAAGCACCTAAAAAAATGTTCTACGTCACTAGTCATCAGGGAAATGCAGATTAAAACTACATTGAGATTCCATCTCACTCCTGTCAGTTTGGCCACCATCATGAAAACAAATGATCATAAATGTTGGCAGGGATGTGGAAAAAAAGGAACCCTTCTGCACTGCTGGTGGGAATGCAATCTGGTCCAGCCATTGTGGAAAACAGTGTGGAGGTTCCTAAAGCAGCTAGAGATTGATCTACCATATGACCCAGCTATAGCACTCCTAGGCATATATCCAAAGGACTCATCTCATTTCCTTAGAAGTACATGCTCACCCATGTTTATTGCTGCTCAATTTATAATAGCTGGGAAATGGAACCAGCCTAGATGTCCCTCAACAGATGAGTGGATAATGAAGATGTGGTACATTTATACAATGGAGTTCTACTCAGCGGTAAAGAAAAATGAAGTTATGAAATTTGCAGAAAAATGGATTGACCTGGAAAGTATTATACTAAGTCAGGTAACCCAGGCCCAGAAAGCCAAGCGCCACATGTTCTCCCTCATATGGGGAATCTAGCTACAGATGACTGGGCTTCTGTGTGAGAATGAAAATACTTAGTAGCAGAGGCCAGTAAGTTGAAAAGGAGACATAAAGGGTGGAGAAAGGAAGGGAGGAGGATACTTAATAGGTTGATATTGTATATGTGTAATTATAATGATTATAATGGGGAGGTAATATGATTAAGAATGGAATTTCAAACGGGAAAGTGTGGGGGTGGGAAGGGAGGGAATTACCATGGGATATATTTTATAATCATGGAAAATGTTAATAAAAATTAAAAAAAAAAAAAAGGAGACATAAAGGGAAGAGAAAGGAACGGAGGAGGGTACTTAATAGGTTGATATTGCATATATGTAAGTACAATGATTGAGATGGGGAGGTAATATGATGGAGAATGGAATTTCAAATGGGAAAGTGTCCGGGGGTGGGAGGGAATTACCATGGGATTTTTTTTTTTTTTTAATAATCATGGAAAATGTTAATAAAAATTTAAAAATTAAAAAAAAAAACGAAGTGAAAATTATTTGGGCTGGAGAGATGGCTTAGTGGTTAAGTGCTTACCTGTGAAGTCTAAAGACCCTGTTTCGAGGCCCAATTCTCCAGGACCCATGTTAGCCAGATGTACAAGGGAGCGCACATCTGGATTTCGTTTACAGTGGCTGAACGCCCTGGAACACCTATTCTCTCCCTCTCTCTCTCTCTCTCTATCTCCCTCTCCCTCCCTCTCTCTCGCTCTCTCTCTGTCTGTCTGTCTCTCTCTCTCTCTTTCTCTCTCCTGCCTTCTCTCCCTGTCTGTCACTCTCAAGTAAATAAAAATAAACAAAAAATATTTTAAAAAAGAAGTGAAAATGATTTGAATAATAATGTGACAGTTGAAAGGCTAGTAGGCCTCCAGGAAATTTTAAAGAAATGAGAGCTCTTGTCTGGAAGCATCTGTCTCAATAAATGTTCAAATTTCAACCTACATTGTCATGGAATAATACATAATAAGTTGATTTGCGATGTAAGAAAGTACATATTTACCTCAAAGGGAATAACAAAAGCACCCAATGCAGTATCACAATTGTGTGGCAGAAAAATGCCAGCAAAATTTATTTGTTATATGAAGTTATGTAATGTAATATAAGTGTTTTGAAAAGTCTCTGCAGAATGCAGGACTCCGAGTCATGATTCCTGTTATGTTTCATACAAAAGTTCAGTCTGTTCTTACCCATGCCACTTATTTTAAGGGTGAAACATTTTTCTCCCTTTATTCACCTTAAAAATCCATAATAATTTGTTAAAAAATTGAAGGGAAAAATAACAAGGCATGTGGACAGTGTTTACCAATCAAACTGAGAAACAAAAAAATCACAACTGAAGCCAGTTCTGGTGGCACATGCCTTTAATCCCAGCACTTGGGAGGCAAAGGTAGGAGGATCGCCATGAGTTCAAGGCCACCCTGAGAATGCAGTGTGAATTCCAGGTCAGCCTGAGCTAGAGTGAGACCCTATCTCAAAAAAAAAAAAAAAAAAAAAAAAAAATCACAAGTGAAAAGCAAGTTTAAACCAGTATCTAGTATATACCTTTTAATATTACAATGCATATATGAAGATGTTTCATCTAAGGCTAGACCAGGCAAAAGCATTAACTCAAATACAATAGGAAATTTTATTGAATAATTAACTATGAAATTTTGAATGTTGTTATTTTGATGAATAAGTTCCTTATATCTATAGATATGTATGTATATATCCAAATGAGTTTCAAGAGTGGCCAATTGTGTTAGATAAAATTTACATCACTGTCACAATTCCTTTGACATAATAATACATCTACATTTATCCTTAGTATGAAACAGCATATATTTCTAACCCACAGTGTTTTATATGATAAATCAAGGAAATGAAATGAAATATTCAAATACAAAGTTATATAGATGCTGTTATACAGATATATAGGAAGTCTGTTCCCATTAAAATCATCGGCTTTTAGGTAGGAATGCTTTGAATTAGTTGTATACAATGTCCAAGCATCAATTGGCATTAAAACATGGAGGACAGTGTCCATGTATATTCTATCAAATTACACATTGTTAGGTATTTTGCAGCTTCAGTTAAGAGACTCTGACAATATAATTTAAATATAATTGCATATTTCTTGAAAGAATTTTTTGAATGTGGCACAGAATTATGGACTTCATTTAGAATTTCATTAAGAGTCAAGCTAGAGAGGTAATACTCTATTATTATTAGCACTGGATTATTGGATGTCATATTGCTGTCCCTAAAAACTAAACAACAGTGATAGGTCTGCTACTGTCCTTGCTTCTCTGGGACACTAAAAATCTGGGGCAAGTAGGTAGAGTAGTGAAGATTATGAATGTGATGCCAGAATGGGATACCTAACAAGACTCTGCATCAAAATCAACTGATAACATCAGTCAGTCAGTTAGTTTCCCAATCTCTGAGATAGGTTCAGTTAATTGGTTGAGTCAAGGTTATAGGTCAAATCTGAGTGTAAAGTAGTCAGGAAAAACAACCTATTGACTTCTAAACTAAAGTATGAGTAGTGCCAGGTACCATAGCTTGTACCTGGAGAAATTCTACAGTCATGGAAAGATGTATAAATGCCCAACTGCAAATGTATTAAAGTTGCAAGAAATATTAGCTATAAAGTATAGCTCACTGGAAGCCAGTAATTTATAGTGATGGGCTCTGGAAACACTCTCCTTTCAAAACTGATTAATCAGAAAAAGTAAGTAGACTCAATTTAATCAAAGAATGTGATAAAATAAGACTTATACTTTGGATAGACTTGCCCCTATACAATCTACTAAGTAGTTGTTTAATAGATATTTATAAAAATAGTTTTATGAGAGTGTTATCCATGCGATGGTGTATCCCTTAAAATGGAATATTTTTAATAAATGGCAGTACAGATACCCATTTTGATCTCCTCAGTTCATTTTTAAAAGTTTATTATGTTCCATACTAAAATTATTAGTTATATTGTCTGTCATATCAAATATTGTATCTGTAAAAATAATTGTTGAATGCTTACTGCGTGTATTCACTACCCTATTTTTGACAGATAAACATTTTGTTGGTTTGTAGTATTCTATTCTTTGCCTTCTAGTAAGTGTTGCCTTTAATCAGTGTGGCAGGGTAAAGTATAGCCTGTGAAAAATAATTAAAGGTTTTCAATGGAAATGATAGTGTAGATCTGGCTAGATTATATTTGTCCCACTGGAGAGTCTTCGGAATGCACAGGCAAACAAACCAAGGGCTCTCTGCATAGAGACCCCTTCCAGAGATAATGACAGACCTGCTGTCGGGACTGATTGAATCAGAGAACAACCTGATGGGAGTTTCACATCACCTTGGGTGAACAGCTGTTCTATCCATTCAAGAACATGGAAGTTAACAGAAAGTGTTTAATTGGTGAACACTTATGCTTACATATTCTAAAGTGAGCTTGAATTTAAAGAGGGAATTATTAAAGAGGGGGTGGTATTGAAATGTGATTAGTTGGGAAAACTGTTCCATGTGGCATCATTTCCAGTTCATTTTAGAAAACATCATGAGCCAAAGGATCTTGATTTTCAGTGAATTTTGATGTTTAATTGAAGTAATAAATTTATACTGTGATTTTATTGGCAGCCCCACCAAGCTGCAGCTTGATGGAAAAGCGTGTGGTGTACAGATGGCATGTATTTCATTTCACATTTACTTACTGCTTGATTTTGAGATTGGTTCATGAAGAGTGATTTTCATTCTGTGTGCTCTTGTTGCTAGATGTTTTAGGTCACAGTGTATATCCTCATACAGAGTTACATCTGGTTATTTTTAAATGTCCTTAAGCTGTGGCATCTTCATGTATACATGAAATAAAATACATCGACTATTTCATTCAATCATTCATAAATACTGTGACTCAACTATGTCAGGGACTACAAACAACAAATGTCTTTCTCATAGAGTTTGTAATCTAAAACTTACTGTGTGTAGAATTACTTTGCATTCATGCAACTCCCTTCCCCACATTATTTAATGTTCACCACTTTGCATTCACTTTTGTCGTACATAAGAAAGGAATAAAGACATAATACTGATTAGAAATATAGTGAGAGAATTAGACAGTGTGAAACCTACAGGTCAAGAGAAAGGTCAGTGTGCAGAATAGATGCTTGTGGACAGCTTTAAGAATAGTATTTATTCTGGCACACATTCATACATTCACTCTGAAACAGGTCTAAATTCTTCCTATGTGGTGTGCATCCTTGTATGGGCTAAAAGTATAGTAGTTAAGAAGAAAGGCATGCTTTTGGGCAATAGTTTTATATTTTATAAGGAAATGTTGAATAAACTAAACAGAAAATATATGGAGTAGACATGTTTTGTTTAAAGCACTCTTTTTTTATTTAGTATGCAGGCTTCTTTGAATTTGATGGCCAATGATTATCCTTCCAGCTATCACAAGGGGAGTTCCATTCAGAGAACAACCATATGCAGAAGTTCACTGGTATTCTAGGAGGAAATGGAGAGTACAAAGGTTGTGAGGCCCTAGGAGTTCTTTGTGTTCAGGTGGGTGTAAGGTTCAGGAATGACCAAGACCTTAGACCACTGTGAGGCAAATATGAAAGCTTTTGTTCGAGAAAAGGACAAGCCGCTAGGACTCAAGAGCAGAGCACAGCCAACCTGAGATTCCAGATAGTGTACCTTATAGGGCTCTTCAATTGTGGGAAGGGGAGAAAGGGAAAAGTTAAATTAAATAAATAAATAAAAGGTTTCTTTATGGGAGATCTAAGATATCCAGGGTGTATGTGACACCAGATAAGATAAGGGGACAAGAAATAATGACCTGAGGAGAGGAATTGTTAAGCAAGGAAGGGATAATGGCTGGGCAGTTGCTTGAGGAATATGGATAACTTAACTTCCTTATGTGTCCGTTGCCACATGGTGACTCCATTTTGGTAGCCTGACCAGACCTAACAGTGGGGAGACCCACTGTGGCTAGAGATAACAAAACTCTGCGAGAAAATCTTCGGGAAGGGTTCCAAGGTGTTGTGGGTTCAATAACATATGACCTTCCTGCAGATCAGTCATTATGCTTAATAATCCTATGATTATTTTCTTCACTAGAAAAATTGTATTCTAAAAAGCTGATAATATAGATTAGTCAAAAAGAAATTAATAAAACAAAAAAACAAAAAAAAAAGTTCTTCACAGATGTAAAATGTCCCTAACATAATGACACTTTTATTTCCTTTCCTCTCTCTTTTCTCATTTATCCTTGTGTAGATGCATGTAGATACTAATACATGAGCACATATGTCATTTGTATTAACTGGTATTCTGTTTTTCATATGTTTAATTTGTATGTACTTACTGTAATGGAGATGTTTTCTTGTCATCAAACATGAAATGAAATAAAATTAATAAAAATTATATAACATAAAATAGATAATAAGTTACAATATAATATAAAATATGAATACAATGTTATGGAGATATACCAATACCTATTGCTAATTAAGAAGGGTTCTAAGATTTTAGATTTTTAACTATCAATTCTCTAAGAAGATTTATGTAAATATAGGTATACATCATTTTTGTTGTTAGCATGCATGTTCAAGGTAGAATCACATACTAAGGTATGTTGCTATTATTTCACACTTATTAATTCAGCTCAGCCGGTCTTCATATGAGTGTATAAAAGTGTCTGGGTCTCTCCTTTTGATGCTACACATTTCTAGCTTTTAAAATTTCTTTTTAAAAAATAATAATAACAAATAAATAAATAAATAAAAATAATAATAGAAAGAGGCAGATAAACAGAAACAGAAAGGGCACACCATGGTCTCCAGCCACCGAAAACAACCTCCAGACATGTGCACCACCTTATGTATCTGACTTACATGGGTACTGGGAAATCAAACATGAATCCTTTGGCTTCACTGGCAAGCACCTTAACCATTAAGTCATCTTTCCAGCCTCCATACATAGTTTTCAAATAGATAAATTTATAGGTAGCAAATGACATTTTTCCCTTTATTCTTTTCTTTTATGGTTTTATTTAAGACATGTGCAGTTTATAATTATGTAAATGTGTTAGTTATATATTTTATTTAGTAAATCCAACATATTGCACCTTAAAACAATGAACATGTTTTATATAATGATTTCTTGGGTCAGAAATTTGTAAGGAGTTTATTTATTTATTTATTTTTTCTTGTGGTTGTAGATGTCAGAATGTTTGTCATGTGCTGTAAGAGATGTTTTCTGGCTTCCCTCTTCACAGGGCCATTAATGGAAGACTTGCTCCTCCTCACATGGGCTTCTTTCTACATTGCTTCATGCTGGTACTAAGCAATCCAAGAGAGCATGGGGAGGAAAACAACATTTGATGGTTTCTCTCTGTCTCCTTCCCACCTTCCCACCCTTGACCCAGGCTAGCTTTAAACTTGCTTCACAGCTGAGAATTACCTTGAGAGAGGGAGAGAGAGAGAATGAGAATGGGCATTCCAGAGGTTCCAGCCACTGAAAACAAACTCCAGTTACATGTCCCACCTTGTCCATCTGGCTTACGTTGGTTGGTCCTGGAGAATTGAACTGAGGTCCTTTGGCTTTGCAGGGAAGTGCCTTAACCACTAAGCAATCTCTCCAGCCCCCTTTTTACTTTTACTTTTTTTTTTTATTTAAGAGAGGGAAAGAGAGAGAGAGAGAGAGAGAGAGAGAGAGAGCATACTTTGACTTTTTTTCTTTTTACAAATTTTTGACTTATGTAAATTTATTTATTTTTAAATTTTTATTATTATTTATGGACATAATCTGTATATATGTTGGTAATATCCTTTCCCTCATCTCCATCCGCCCTCCAAAGAGACCCTCCTCCTTGGGGAATGCTAGTCACCCCAATCGGGATTGTGGATCATGCATTTTAGGGGCAGCAGTCAGTTATGGTGAAGAGGCAATGGCTCTGTTCATAATTTCCCGATGTGAAGCTCTAACAACTTTCCTCCCTCTCTTATATGAAATTCCCTGAACCATGTTGGGTTCATTTTAATTCTACGTCAGTGATAGGCTCTTAGGAGCCTCTGGATCTGGTTTGGTAGGTGGTGAATGTCCTCTATGTCTATCTCCTTCTCTCTTGTGCTTAAATCAGGTTCACTTACAAAGCAGCACTCTTGCCCATTTCCCCAATTCCTCTGTGGTTTCAGCTGGTGCTGGGATAAAGTGCACTGGGTTGTTTATCTCTTCAGGTCCTACTTCTGTCTGAAAAAGATTCTTCAGTGGAGAGTGAAGTCAGCACAGGTTAAATGGAATTACTGTTATTAGTTTAGAGACAATTTAATGTATGTAGGCCCTCTTGTTGCCCAAGATTAGTGGGAGCTTGATATTGGAAAACAGACTCATTATCTGGATAAGATTTTGACTTGTTTCCCCATTCCAGATATGCATTCCTTTCCACTGAGTAGATCTGCTAGCCAATCCAAGAGCACTTGGTTACCCACAATAGCTGTGTGCCACTACTGCACTTCTGTGAGTATCACATCAGGTTGTTTGTTTCTGAATAGTTTAGACCTGTAGTTGCTCAGACAGATGTTGGCCATTTTCCCCCAGTAGCTCATGTAGCACCTTCTAGCACTACATGGGCTGGCTGGGCACTGGCTGTCTTTCAGATTCCAGCTAGGTGTCTCTTTGTTCTATCCAGCAGAATATGGTGTCTTCAGCAGTAGGGTCTTTCCATTAGCCTCTGGTGGGTAGTGAAGTGCTTTGACAGAATTCTGTGTTGTTTGGGGAAACCTTATCGGTCTCTCTGATCAATAGCTCATTGTGTGTGTTAACAGCATCCTGGTACTAGGAGTTACAGGCCAGCACCAAGGGAAAGGAAAGAAGAAAAAGAAAGAAAAAAGAAAAGATAAAGAAAAAAGAAACAGGAGAAATTTAAGGATAGGCTTCACCTCATTCTCTCCTAGGCCTTTCGATTCAGGTGCTCCCTGTAAGGTCCTGATGAGTGTTCAACCTTTTGATCTGTCTTCCCAGATATAGGATTTTATAGTACCAGTTCCATTTGGGTTCAGGTTTGCATCCCCACACTTATCTCCCCTCAAAAATTTATTTTTAATTTTAATGTATACTACTTTGATGATTAACTCATCAGCTTTTATCTACTTTTTTGAATGTTATTTTCTTTGTGAAATATTAAAATAGAACCAAGAAAGGAAAAAATGATCATTAGAGTTTTACATTGGGTCAGTAGCTGCTTTCTTGGCTTTCCATTTGACTTCTCCCTGACACTGTGTTGATGTACTTGGCTCTAATTAATACTGTCCTTCTAGACATTAAATGGCCAACTTTCCACCTAAGAATAACAAAAAAAAAAAAAAAAAAAAAAAACATCCTATTTATCATGGTAAGACAGAGAATGTGTGTGTTCAAAGCCATGACTTGAAGTTTATTTGTTTGTTAATGGTATTGTAAGGATCATAGTCTTAGAGCCAAAATAAAGATACTAGAAATTAGTGGTTACAAACTAGTCCAGTTAAAATTGATTCATTTATGGATAGTAGAAGAAATATAAACTTGTAATGATAGATCTCCATTTAAAACATTTAATTTGTTTATTAAGACTCCTTTGAGACAGGGTCTAATATATCCCAATCTGTCCTTGAACTCTTGATCTTTTTGCCTACATTTCCCAAGCACTGAGATTATAAGTGCACAACAGCATTCATGGTTTGATTTATAAATTTCTATTTTAAGGAAGTGTTTATATGTCATGAGGTCAAGAGTAAAAATAAATTTGATAAAGTATCAGGAAAATTTAATCTTCAACCATATATTGGAGCATAGGAGTTGCAATGACTGAGTCAGGAGTTTAACATTGGGCGAGTGGGAGAATAAGGGTATTTTGGGTAGTACAGGGAACCTAGAAGGGTGCCAGGGAATAGACCAAGCAGTTACTATGATTTTGTACACACTATGCCTGAGATGACTGTGGTTGTTCCTGGTGTCACTGACAAGTGAGATTGAAGGATGGAAGAAGACATGCCATTTCATTTAGGTGGCAATTGACATGAAACAACATGTAGAAAAAAGAGTGGGGAGAGGAATATTTGATGAAACACTGAAGGACCTCACTGAGGAAGAAAGAGCAATAGACTTAAGGAGACTGTGCTGTCAATATGCCATCTAATATGGCAGCTAATGTGGTAAGGACATCAATATACCATCTAATGTGACCAGGGAATGAGTGTGGATAAAAAGTTGTAGCTTGTATTTAAGCATCGTAGTTCAAGAGAGATGACTGGAGAAAATATAGCTGGATTTGTAATAGTGCCTACCAGAATACTTGGTCACAAATAATAATATATGAAATCAAACAGTGAATGATACTATGATACTTTAAGGAGTAGTTACTAGGAAGTCAGCAGTGAAGTCACTAACAAAGCCTGTGCTCACATGCAACAGGCTGGCCAGAACTTTAAAAACTTGCACTCTTCCCATTGTTGGCTATTCAGTGGAGCAACTGAGACTTCAGTGCATTGGATGTGAGGAAATATATTTTACCACAACCACTTTTGGGGAATTTTTGCTAATATCTTCCTTATGATTTAGAAATTTCAATAACATACCCAACAGAAGTGAGTTCATATATCTACATATGTTTATCCATCTTAGCCCTTAGTTGCAAAGAATCAAGTTGTGCTTTGACCAGTGATTGGTTCAATAAGCTGTAGTTTATTCTTGTGTGGGAAAAAAATCACTCAAAAACAATGGAGCAACAGTTATAAATCTGAACGCTGAATTGTGGAACCAGAAAAAGCAGAGTATATGATATATATATTTGCAGGACCTAACACAATAAATCCATCATAACAGAAGTCAGAAGAGTACCCACTTGTTATGGACAATGTTTGTTTAAGTTAATGGTGATAATAGAAACTAAAGGACAAAAACAACCCCTCAAAATTAGAACATCAGAAATAGCTGTGAAAGTAACATGTTAATTAGATAGGAAGCCAAATTATGGATGGAAAAGTGGATTTAAACATATGTAAATGATAAGCCTGAGGAAATGGCTTAGTGTTTAAAGACACTTGTTTGCAAAGCCTTCCCAACCCAGTCTCTATATCCCAATACCCATATGAATCCAGATGCTAAAAGTGCTATACACACTTTCAAGTAAATAAAATTGAAATAAAATGATATAGAAATGAGGTCAAATAAGAACATAAAGTTCTATAGCTACAGAAGAGAATGCTAGTCTCTTCTTGCTATTTCTGTCTCCTGTCAACCTCTAGGGGAAGTTACTGTTCCTACAAGGAACAGTAGTTGAATGATTTACAGAGGACATTTGTCTGTGAGTATTTCAATATAGTCTGTGTTGTTTAGAACATTGTTCATTTCTTGAAGTACTTACAAAATAAAGTCATTTAGTAGAAAGGGAAATGAACTAGAGTTAACCCAGTATGCTAACACATGGAGAAGGAGAGATTATAGCAAAAGGATTAATTCCTTTTATGTGCCTTTTTACCCAGCAGTCCTCAATTAGCTACTCAAAGTTTCCTGAGTACCTATTGCATTCTGTTTACTCAACTCGGTACAGAAGTACAGAGGTGGGAGACAATGCCTTTGTCATAAAGATTTTGTAGCCCATGGGGAAGGTTGTAAGAATGTTGTTAAAGAAACAATCTCTTGTGGATGCATGGATATGTGGCCAGAGTTCTCAATTTTCTGAAAAGAAGACCCAAGAAAGTTCCAGGTAGTGACCAATGTGAGGTTATGATCCATGGAAGTAATGGTGGGTGTGGTGGTTTCATTTAGCTTTCCCCCATAAAATTAGGTATTCTGAATGCTAAGTTCCCAGGTGATAGAGATTTGAGAATTAACACCTAGAGGCATTGTTTGGGGTGGCTTTAAAGCCAGTTTCCCCTTACAGTGTTTGACATACTCTCCTGTTGCCGCTGTCCAACTGATGTTGGTAAGGAGGTGATATCTACCCTCTGCTCATGTTGTTGTTTTTCCCTGCTGTCATATAGCTTCCCCTTGAGTTTGTACTCCAAAATAAACCTTTTTTTCCACAAAGTGCTCTTGGGCAGGTGATTTCTGCCATCAATGTGAACCTGTCTGGAATAGTGGGGCATTCACTGAGGTGCCTCTATGTTGAGAGTGGACATTTATGGTCATTTCTCTATAAAACAGGGGAAAAGGTATCAATCTTGCAATTGAGAACAAGAACCCAGGCTGCTCTTGCTCCTTGAGGGTATGCCTAGTGTGATGGGGGAGCTATTGAAAGGAAACAACAAGGAGCCTAAGAAGTGATATCTTTATATCTCGTCATTATTGGCTCTGGGGCAGTTTAGAGGGCTTGGAGATTTGAGGAGCCCAAAATCACATGCCTGTAAAGATTCAGAAATGTGAATCAGCCTGGGGTGGCACAGTGTTCTTACACAGGGAAGAGAAGACAGAGGTGAAAGATCAGACAATGAGACCCTCAATTGGAGCATTAAGGGAAATAATGTTATCATCCAGGTTCAGGTTTGGATAACCAACAATCCCCCCCTCTTTTTTCTTTCTTTTGGCCAAGGAAAAATATGCAGTGGGGTATCCACTTTACTTTTAAAACTATCAGTGATTCCTGATAATCTTCCACATCATTGAGTCTGGAGTTCTGTTTCTCACCAGGACTGCTGCTGCCATTTCATTTTCCTCTCATCACCTTGCTCATGGTCCAGGAGCTCTAGGTGCTTCCTGGACACTCTGGTTTCTCTCTCTCTCTCTCTCTCTCTCTTTGTCTTTCTCTCTCTCTCTCTTTCTCTCCCTCCCCCTGTGTCTCTCCTGTCTGAAGTGTACTTACAGGCTTTTCAGACATACTGTCTTGGAAAGTTTCCTCTCCATAGTGCTTTGCCTTCCATCTTTAACTATATCTTCTTTTATTCTCAGGTTTTTCTCTCCTAAGGTTTTTTTTTTTTTTTAAACTTTTATTTTATCTATAACCCAATTTATTTTTCCATGCTTATAGTTATTATTTCTGGATATCAGCCTGATGTTGAAAATGCTTTAGCATTTTGCTATCACAATATTATTAATAAATTTCTTTTGGGGTGTTTGTGGTTTGCTAGAAGGAATAAGAGACAACATAAGCAAGGGTGATGTTTTCCTGTGAACCGGATACCAGCACAAAGGGGAAGGAGATCAACGCAGAGAAAAATCAACTCCTACCAAATCAGAGAGCCAGAGCCTCAGAGGCCCCCAACACCTCAGCACTGAAGCAGACCAAAAATGAACCCAACATGGCTCAGGGAAATTTTGCGGAAGAGGGGGCGGAAAGAATGTCAGAGTCACATGTTGGGTCATGATTTGCAGAGACATTTATCATACCAATAACTGGGGGCTAACTCCACAATGCATGACCCATTTTTATTAACAAGGAGGGTCTAATGGGAGGGGGCAGATCACAGATGAGCCTAAATAATGGTACCAAACTGCCTGTATTTACTGAAAAGAAAACTAATAAATTAAATTTAAAAAAAAGAGACAACATTCTAGGGAGAGTCTAGATTGATAATGCTAATAAACTTTTGTAAATAAATAAATACCAAACAGTAGGTGTTGGGTTATTTTGATACTAGTTTTACTGGCTGCTATAACAAATTTATGTAAATACTCTCTAGAATTTCATATCATATATGTTATTTCATTACTCAGTCAAAGCGCTGACTGCATACTTATGGTAGTAATAACTGAAACATTAATTCTTAGTCATTTAGAATGGAGTTTTTTGTTTAAAAAGTAAATTTGGGGCTTTGAACAGTTATATTTCCTTGGATGAATTTTAATCATTTAAAACTCTACTTACAGTTAACAATTACTATTTTTATATATAAAAATCAAAGCTTCATGCTAAAAATAGATGTTGCCTCTGGCTATATAAAATATTTAAGTCTATTAATTCACCAGCAGTATTAAAATGATTTTTACTTGTTAATCTGCTGAATATATTTTGCTCTTTAAAGGCAACTTGTGGTGTCTTGAGTCTTAAGAAGATCACTTTTTTTTTTAAACTTTTAAAATTTATTTTTATTTGAGACATATAGAGAGAAAGAGAGAGAGAATGGTTGTGCCTGGGCCTCTAGCCACTGCAGGCAGACTCCAGATGCATATGTCACCTTGTGCATCTGGCTTACTTTGGATCTGGAGAATCCAACTTGTGTCTCTAGGCTTCACAGGCAAGTGCATTCTCTCCAGCTCAAGATTAGTTTTAAAAACTTCCATTTCTTTAGTTTGGTAGGACAAGCAAGTGTTGGTAATTGCATAAGACAGAAAGTGAGGTGATGGTTATATATATGAATGTTTCTGCTTAGGACAACTGTAGTCAAAGACCTTTCTGGGTAATTGAACACACAGGTTAATATTCTCTAAAACCACATAGCAATGCCATGCTCTGTAGTAAAGTATCACTGTTTAGTGATTGAAGATGAATACTTAGCAAACATGATTCTGAGATATTTTGCCTGATTTAAATTTAATTTTATTTGGTGCCAGAGTATAAATAACTGTCACATTGAAGAACTGAACCACAGCATCTATATCAAGAAAAAGTCAGATCTTCCACGATTTATAATAAAAAAATCAAAATCCGAAGAAAAATAGGCAAAGCATTAGAACAGGGATTTTACACAATTGTGCACACACACACGCACACACACACACACACACACACACACACACACAATGTATATAACACCAATTCTAGAAAAGCCAAATTACAAACCTTCTCTAGTCAACTTTATCACTGTGACAAAATACCAGAACAAATAAACTTAATGGGAGACGTGTTTGTTTCATGGTTATGGAAGATTCAGTCCATGGTTCTTTTAGACAAATTGCAGCTCAGAAATGTAGGTTGGGGATAGAGCAAAGGACAGCAGGGGAAGCTGGGATGTGGGGAGGGGACGGGAAGAGGGAGAGAGGGAACACAAGAGAGAGTGGGTACCCAAAGGTGAGTCTTCAAGGAATCACTACCTTCAACTAGGTCCTGTGTCAAAAGTTTCCATTTTGTCCCATTAGTCCACCAGATTTTGAGCACATCAATGAATGGATGCAAGGATGCAGTCAGAAACTTTATAATCTAGTCCCTTCCGTAAAGCCCCAGTCTTGCTGTCAACAGTGCAACCCAGCTAGTCTTTGGAGAGCATGCCAGATCCAAATGATCTTCTAAAAGAAATTCAAATTGAAATACAACTGCTTTCCTAAACACTTGTAAAATTCAGGGATTTTTTAAAAAATATTTATTTCTTTGCAAGGAGAGAGAGAGAGACAGAGAATAGAAGATAGGCAGGCAAGACAGAGAAAGAGTGGGCATGCCAGGACCTCTAGCCACTTCAAACGAACTCCAGAGGTATGTGTCCCTTGTGCATCTGGCTTACATGGGTCCTGGAGAATTGAACCTGGGTCTTTTGCCTTCACAGGCAAATGCCTTAACCACTAACCCATTTCTCCAGCCCAGTTTTGAGTATTTAATCTATTTGACTGTGAATTGATTTGCCAATTTTAAAGAGGCTAGATTTTATTTATACTTGTTGGAGGGTGTTGCTGATAAATTTGTTGCATAAAATGTATTTTAGAAGTCTTTTGTACTGTAATTGAAATGTATATGTAACATAATAAATGCTGTCTGGAGTCAGTGTTTTCTAGGACAATATAGCTCTTATCAAAGTTTATCAGGGCTTGAAAGTGGGCAAACATACTTTTAAAATATTTTATTTATTTGAGAGAATGAGAGAGAGAAAGTGAGTGAAGTGGAGAGAGAGGAAGAGAGAGAAAGAGAATGGGCATGCTATGGCTTCTAGCAAACATGCTATATTGTGCATCTTTATGTGAATATATGAGAATCAAACTCTAGTTGTGCAGCCAAATGCCTTAGTCACTGTACTACCTCTCCAGGCCTAAACATTCTTTTGATAAGAATTAGTTGAAGACTTTTTCTGCCAGTAGATTTCAAATATGAAGTCTTGAATAAAAGAAATGGAATAGGTAAAATACCATAAACTAATTATTCTGATTTAATTTCTACAACTCGTGGTCTAGTTTACCTGAAAATGGCAGCAAATTCACAACCAATTTCACATAAACTTCAAAATTAAGGAGAATTTGGAGAAACACATTCTTATTTATTTATACTGAGGAGATATGCTACGTTAGTATATAAAGTTCAGGAAATTTCTCTTTGATTTTCCAAGATTATTTATTGAATAATAAAAATCTTATGGCTTTTTTCAAGGTAACTGAATGGCATCTATAAGACTGTCTCAAGATAATTTTGTAAGAATTATAAATTAGATGTATACATATCAATAAATATGTCATCTTATAGATAAATTAGATAATTTAATTATTTGGGCTATATTTCTGTGTAGTCATCATATAGACAAGCTATACCACTAATATTTTACTATGTATATCTAAAAGTACCTGTATTATTTCTGGCATCTCAGCATCTAAACTTAGATAGGGGAGAAGGAAAAATAAAGAGGAGTCTTATTGAAGGTGGAAGGAATGGATCATTTGTTAAACAGTTAGCCTCATAAGCATGAGGACTTCAGTTCAACTCCTCAGCAACTACGTTAAAGTGGGGCATGATCATGCCAATCATCTGTAATCGCAAAATGTGTTTATAATCCCAGTTCTGGCAAAACTGAGAAAGGAGATTGTCTGGGGCTTTCTGGAAAGCCAGACTTGACATATCAGTTTTGTTCAGATTCAGTGAGAGACCTTATATCAAACAATATGGGGAATGATTAAGAAAGACACCTGATTTCAACCTCTGTCCTCCACACATGACCATATGTACCCACACATATGTAGTGTCCCACACAGCACATATAAACATGCACACAACACATACACACACATACCATGTACACATACACATATAAAGAAAACAGAAAATAGTGTTGATAAAATTTAAGTAGAAGACAGAAATTGGCTTGCAAGTCATGAAGTGGGATTGAAGAATAAATGATAGTTTATGATAAATTCATCTTGAGACATCTATAAAGTACTTTTGCATTGAGGTAATAAAATTTTTAAATCTTTCATGAGGTTTAGTAATGCAAACAAAGAGAGAGAGAGAGGAATCTAAAGGTGCTAAAATAAAATGCTGGATATGTGTGTCCCACAAATAAAGCAAAGGTCCTACTGCAAATAGGAGTTGAGAATTTCTTGAATGAATACAAGTCCACATCTATTGTTAAATAAGTGCATGGGGGCTGGAGAGATGGCTTAGCGGTTAAGCACTTGTCTGTGAAGCCTAAGGACCCCGGTTCGAGGCTCGATTCCCCAGGACCCATGTTAGCCAGATGCACAAGTGGACACATGCGTCTGGAGTTCGTTTGCAGTGGCTGGAAGCCCTGGTGCGCCCATTCTCTCTCTCGCTGTCTGCCTGCCTCCCTCCCTCTCTCTGTCACTCTCAAATAAATAAATAAAAAATAAACAAATAAATTAAAAAATGCATGGAAGTAAAAAACATACTAAAGAATATATAGTATGCATGGCTTATGTTTGTTCTCAGAGATTTACATAAATATGACTGAGTTTACATTACTGTAGGAAAACTATAAGGCAGTATTTAGAGAAAAAATTAAGCAGTGAGATTTAGCATTTCAATTTATGAAATAGTCTGTAGTTCTAATGAGCAGATGCTCAACTGTGGATTGAGAGACCTGAGACAATGAAAAGATGATTTTAGATGGGAGGAGACCATTCAGCCATGTATTGCCTGTCACAGCCATCGTGGCCAGCTTTCTGCTTGACAGATGCCATTAGATTTTCCTAAGACCCTTCAGCCAGCCATTAATTTGGCAACAGTCCCTCCAACAGTGACTCATAAGTTCTGGGTTGGGGAGAAGATATATATATATCTTCAATATATGCCACTGAAGTGATATGAGCATACCCAGTATTAGGAGAAACCCAGTGACTTTTCAGCAAGAAGACACAGCCTTAAGTTAGAAACAGTTGTGTGGAGAATTTTACTTAGGGGAGACTGAAATCTAGGTAAATATTTTTATTACATATATAATATATAGAGATACCAAGCCTGTAAAACATGGTTCAAACACCTCCTTTTATATCAGACAGCTCATTATCAATGGTATATCTTGGAAAGTACTAATTTTATTTCTTAAAAGTATCATAAATGAGGAAGCAGGTGCAATTTTGAGTAGGAAGTAGAGCATTGAGACAGCGAGTCATTTACAGGAGGCACAATTTGATTCAACTGATATGCCAGCCCTGGTCCATTCTTTCCTTTTCTTTCTTCATTTCTCTTCAGGTCAGAGGCTGGCAGCATAATTAAAATTTGAATTATTTATGAAGAGCCATTAAAGTGGGTGGCTTGCAGATTAGTCAAAGACAGCAGAGCTGACGCTAAGCTGCATTTCTTTTACTCTGTCACAATAAATGATACCTCAACTCTTTGCATGGAAAATAAGCATATGGAGTTATAATCTTGAAAAGAAATTTGTATAAAACATTGAAGTCATTTATATTGTAGCAAACATGGTGTCTATAATCATGATACACTCCAAAAATGGATATTGTTTGGATATTGTATATGTGTTCAAATATACATAGGTGATACTATTCTGACAATACTCCATTAATATTGAACAGAAATATAATTACCAGGGGGAACAATTTTTAATATGTCTAGAATGATAAACATATGCACATATCATCATTAACCATGCATTTTATGTTTGGTCAGAGGCACTGAAATATTTCAGAACATCTGTCTCCAGCATAATGTTTTAGGAAGCAAAAGAAATAAAAAGAGGTGCTTTGTTTTTCTCAGATGAAATCCGTAAACATAAACATCATTCTTTACCTCTGCCAGTTAGAATGAGCTGATAGGCCTAATTTGATTTTTACAGTGAGAGCCTACATAATACTGTTAAACTGGAGTATCTGCAACATTTTCAGAAGCAAAACAAGACTCATATTGTGTGTTTATTTGTGGCATTATCTTCATCTTGGGGGAAGTGGCATATTGTGACATGTTTTGTTTTGCACAGAAGTTTGGTAAGCCTTTCTTTATTTTGCTTGCCATACCTTTGTAGATTTTATTAATATCATTTGGACAAAAATCAAGCAAACCACTGTTTTCCTTGTCATTTTCATTCTCTCCATGAGAAATGGTCAGTAATGATGACTTCTGGCTCTGACAGTAATAAAACTGAAAAAGTTAACTATACATGCACATGTTTAATTTGCATGTTTTAGGATATCTCTAAGCAGAACATACTACTGGTTTCTTGTTTAATGACTTTTATACAACTTTTTTTCAATTATATTTTTTCTAGTTTCAGAGTTTGCTCTATGTGTAGAGTCAAAATCATATATCTTATTTGAAAATTAGGGTTTCAGAATATGTAATTCTTTATTAAGCCAAAAATTTGTATGGACACATTATGTGTCAGTCCTATTTCCCTCCTCCATGCTGCCATTACACAGAGGTCTCTTCTTAGTGGATTGCTGGTATTCACCATAGGGATGTCGGTGATGAGTTGTGAGAACAGCAGTCAGTCATTGTGAGGGTAGGGGATCAATGCCTTTGGGTACTCCTTCCTACCCTATGGCTCTTATAGAATATTTTCTTTTTAATTTGATGGCACTGCCTTAAAAATAACATCATTCAGTCCTGCAAAGATGACTCAGTGGTTAAAAGTACTTGTTTGCAACGCCTGCTAATTGGGCTTAATTCCTCAGCATCCATGTAAAGCTAGATGCAAAAAGGTGGACCAAGTGTTTGGCATTCATTTCCAGCAGCTAGAGCAAGTGACATGCCACCTCTCCACATGCACATATAAATAAATTAATTAATGTATAAATTAATAAATTAGTAACATTATTGAGGTTTAATCACCTGAATTGAAGGTAAAGTTCTTTCAATCAATCTTAAGCCAAATGTTCAAATCATTTTTCCCTAGCATGCCAATGCCATATATATATATATATATATATATATATATATATATATATATATATATATATATATATGTATGTCTGTATGTATATGTATATGTATATATATATGTGTATATATATGTGTGTATATATATATGTATGTATATGTGCAGGCAATATCTCTCTTTTCTTTCTTTCCTTATTTTATGGTAGGCTTCTCATCTCTTGTGGCAGATTTTTACATGGTGACTGTAAACAGTAATAGTGACTGTTGCATCAAAATTAGTTACACTTAATTCCTTTGTGTTTGTCAGCACATGCTTTGGCATTTTCAAAATAAAGGACTATTTGCCCTGTATTAGGTGTGAAATTGGTGGTATCTTTAACAAGCCATTTGTGGGGAAAATAATCCATTTTCAATGCTAGGGTCTTTGAAATTAAAGATACGCAACTTATGGGAAGGTTAGATGAACCCAGTTGAATGCCAAGGTCAAGATCTTTGAAAAAAAATACTCAACTTAATACCAAAATATTATCTACTCAGAATATTTATTTAGAATAAAACATTTACATCTTCTGACATTTAGCCTTGGTTGTGATATTCTGAGAACATGGTTGCTTATACTTGATTAGAAGTCATTGGATAGGAAACTATGATTCATACATAGTGTCACTCTGTTGATGACATTTTTTTATGGACTGCTTTACAAACCAGTGTTCTTTATTATTACTGTTTACCTTTTTATTGACTAGCACCTGAGGAGATGTTAGTGAAGTAAGAAACACATATTAACATGGAGGTTCCATGGGGTTATCACTGACCTAAGGAACATATGTTAACATGGGGGTACCATGGCAATAGGCTGCACGTTAGATTGGCCTTAGCTACACTTGAAATTAGGAGAAAATAAATAAATACATAAAAGTAAAAGAGCATATAATAAGATTGGAGCTAATATTTTTAGAGCTTTATTCACATGATAAGAGGAGAAGAGAGATCATGACCCAACACAGGATATGGTGGTTTGATCCATAGCCTCCATGTTATTGGAGATAGTGCAGACAAAGTGGTCAAATAAATATTATTTCTTACAATATTTATAAGAGTATCTTATCACCTTCAGAAATAAATTAAGTTTTTAAATTACAGTCCTACATTTAGAAGACACATTGTAGTTTGTTTATCCCAATGTTTTGAATAGACAATAACAGGATTTAGAACTTGCACTCTTAGTACCCATTTTGAGAAATTCTGGTGTAGTTCAGAACAGTCATTGCATTGAAGAAACAACAACAATATGTGCTTCAAACAACTGAGCAACACCCTGGGCACATCATATTGCTGTGTAAAGCCTAGTTTTTCGCTGGTAAATAAGAGCTTGATTATGGCTGGCATGCCTTAGTGCACTTAAAATTCTTAGTGAAGTTTTACCATATGGTCATTTGATAATAAATTGAATATGGTGATGTTATAGTTATAATTCCTGTTTGCTTAGCATTAATCTAAGTCTTTTTTTTAAAAAAAATATTTATATTTATTTGAGAATGACAGACAGAGAGGAGGAGGAGGAGGAGGAGAGAGAGAGAGAGAGAGAAGGAGAGAGAGAATGGGCATGCCAGGGCTTCCAGCCACTGCAAACGAACTCTAGATGCGTGCACCCCTTTGTGCATCTGGCTAACGTGGGTCCTGGGGAATTGAGCCTCAAACCAGCGTCCTTAGGCTTCACAGGCAAGCACTTAACTGCTAAGCCACCTCTCCAGCCCTAACCTAAGTCTTAATTGAGTTATTTTCTTATTATTTCATAGATACACCATTAACTGTTTAGGAATCTGTTAGCCCCCCCACCTCTTTTTTCCAGCTGGATTACTTTCTACATTTTCTATAAAAATTTACTACGCCCTGTGGGACTGCCAATAGTGATGTATATGAAGTAGATGATGTTACTGTGACCATATATTGGACTTGCTTAATGGTAGATATTACTTTAAGTGCTTTGAATTTAATTTATTTCATCTTTACATCAGCCTATGATGTACTGGAGTACTCTCTCTTCACTGTAACCAAATGCCTGACAAGAAGCAACTTAGACAAAATGTTTTATTTTGGCTTATGGCTTGAGGGGATATAGCCCATCTTATTGTGGAAGGTGTGCCTGCATGTGTCTCCATGCTGGAGGGAATATGTAGCTGGGACTCCTTACCTTCCTTGCATCTTGTAAAACAGAAAGTAGAAGAAGGACAGAAGGGAGAGCTGGACCATAAAGCTCAGGGCCCACCTTCATGAGAGCCACTTCCTCTAGCTGTGTCCTATCTCTAAAGGTTCCATAACTCCCCAAAACAACTCCACCAGCTGGGGACCAAGTGTTCAAATATAATAGTCTGTGGAGATCATTTTACATAAATGTCTTATAGCTACATACTATAATAATCTCAAATTTATGGTGAAATATCCTCCAAAACCAAACAGAAAGATGACGGGTGGTTTTGTACTAAGTAGAGGAATTAGGAGTAAAACAAGCCTAAAGAAGAGGACTCAGCCACTGAGGTCTTAATCACTGGTGTATATGCAGCAAAGGCTCCAGTACTTTCTCCCTGCATGTGCTTTGACTAAGCCAGGATGGATAGTTCCATTCTTTATCTTTTGAACCTCCCTGGGTGACTTTGTTTACATATTTCTACTTACTTTCCATGCTCTATAGCATTAGAAATGAAAGTCAAGTATTCTTAATAAACATTTGTTCAGAGAGTTCTAATAACTATCGAAGTCTTACCTACATTTTAACCAAACACCATTCTCCAGGAATTATGCTATCAAGCAAAGTTATTGGCTGGATGGAATTGTTCCTAGAATTATTCTACCATCAATGACATTATTTTCTAAGTAGGTCTTCATGAGACAGGGGTAGTTTAATTCCTTTGTTGTTAAAATTAATCAAAATATTCAAGATATTATTAGCTATTTGGTAACCAAGTTACCTGTATATTTAAATATACTTTGGACTTCAAATTTGTCAAGTGTGTTGCAATAAATAGTGACATCCATTTCACAGATGTCAAGAAATCAAAAAGGATGTCCTCAATTAGACTCAGTGTGATTGAATAATTCACATTCAAATTCAGGCCTATATCCTTAATAACTAAATGGTGTACCATAAAAATGTTATAGAAAGGGCTGGAGAAATGGGTCAGAGGTTAAAGCACTTTCCTGTAAAGCCTAAAATTCTGGAATGACCCAGGTTCAATTCCCCAGTACCCACATAAAGGCAGAGGCACAAAGTGAAGCATGCATCAGGAATGCAACTTGCAGGGCCTAGAGACCAAGCACACCCATTTTTTCTTTCTGCTTGTAAACAAACAAACAAATAAAAAAGAAATGGAGGATTGTTAAAAAAAATGAAATGGAGAGATTTAGTCTAAACTCAATTGAGAAAATACTGTGTATACATTCCTATAGAAACATTATAATATATATATTATATATATAATATGTATTATTATAATATAATATATTATTACATTATAATATATATTATTATGTTATATAATTTATATATTTATGTAAATATATAAACATATATTTATAATATATTATATATATTATATTATAATTTATATTTTATTATATTATATATATTATATTATTATATATATATAAAATATGTATTATTTTTCCTGTTTTGATCTGTTATGGCCGTGTCCTGAGAAGTTGTGCAAGGTTGCTTTATATAGATGTGAACTGGTATGAGCAGAGGGATATGGTGCAGAAAGAAAAATCTTTGGGTGAACTGCCTGTTCAGCTGCAATTGAGAGACTACAAACAACCTTTGAGATTGGGCCAGCTGACTTGCACTGAGGCAACAGGAAGAATGTAGACTCTTTATCAAGGGGCTTAGGTGCTCAAGGAGTGTCCTGTTCTTCAAAGTCTCTGCTTTATTCCCCCCTAGATTCACAAAATGGCACCCTACTTGGTATTGTGGAGTATAAGAAAAGCAGGATGAGTCATTGAATTTGCCACGCAGTGTTCTGTTTTGGAAATGGCCATGGGTAGTGTGATGCAGGTTTGCTGGATGCCTACATGGAGACCCCATGAGGCCATGAGGATGAACCATGGATTACAGTGGAGACCCAGTAGAGATGTCAGGATCAAGATATGGCTGCTAAGGAAAGCTGCCAGCCCAGAAGAAATTTTCCAGGACTGTGCGTAGCCTAGCCAGAGGGGCAGAATTGGAATGCAGAAACTTGTTGCAGGTTAGAATTATTGGACTTGGAGATTTGTCGGAGATTATTTTGTTGGACTTGAAGCTACAGAGTTTGATGTTCATCCTGGTTGTTTGTTTTAAATCTTGTATTGATTGAATATTTCTTTGCTAAGCCCAGTACCATCTTTTGCAGTGTGAGTATTTATTCTGTGCCATTATGGGTTTTGGGGGGATTTTTTGTTTATTATGGCTCAGTTAAAAGTTCTTGGACTATGGGGATGCTTGAACATCATTGCAATCGATAAAAACTATGGGAACTTTTAAAGTTGGATGAATGTATTGATTTTACATCATGTATGGTTTCCAGTTTATGGGTGACAGGACCGGAATGTGGTGGTTTGAGTCAGGTGTCCCCCATATACTTAGGTGTTCTGGATGCTAGGTTCCCCAGCTGATGGCAATTGGAAATTAACACTTCCTGGAGGAAGTGTATTGTTGGGTGTGGGCTCATGGGTGTTATAGCCATCTTCCCCATGCCAGTGTTTGTTACATTCTTCTGTTTATCTGGTCCACCTTATGTTGGCCAGGGGGTAATGTCCACCCGCTGCTCATGTCATTGTTTTCCCTGCCATCATGGAGCTTCTCCCTCAAGCCTGTAAGCCAAAATAAACCTCTTTTTCTCCCACAAGCTGTTCTTGGTTTAGGGATTTCTACCAGCAATGAGGACCTGACTGCAATATGTGTGTGTGTGTGTGTGTGTGTATGGAAAGAGAGAGAGAGGCAGGTAGAGACAATGGGCCTGTCCGGGTCTCCATCTACTGCAGACCAACTCCAGATACATGTGCCACTTTGTGAATCTGGCTTACGTGGGCCCGGAGGAATCAAACCTGGGTCCTTTGGCTTTGCAGGTAAATGCTTTAACTGCTAAGCCATCACTCAAGCCCATGCTTATGTACGTTTAAGTGACATGATCTTCCTCTTCATAAAATAAAGCTACATACAACACAAATGTTCTTAAACTATTCTTTAAATAATGCTTCATTGCCGGGCGTGGTGACGCACGCCTTTAATCCCAGCACTTGGGAGGCAGAGGTAGGAGGATCACCATGAGTTCGAGGCTACCCTGAGACTACATAGTTAGTTCCAGGTCAGCCTGGACCAGAGTGAGACCCTACCTCGAAAAAGCAAAAAATAAATAAATAAATAAATAAATAAAAAATAATGCTTCATTATTTTTCTTTTACAATGTAACCAGGCATATGCCAGACATCCCAGAGAGCTATCTTATAACAATGTGGGATCCAGTCTAGATTATTAACAGCTACTATACCCTACCAACAATGTCACCAAATAGAGGAAAATCTAACATCATGAAAAGAAAGACATTTATGATTTTTTCTCTGTGCTGCCCACCTCTTTTAGGGTTTACACAGTGCTAAGGTAGTAATATTACACCTATTAATCCTTCATGTTTTCTATTGTGAGCTCATGAATTCAACCATGTGTGCCCAGATTCACATTTTAGGCATTACTGCATTGGCTTTAAACCAAAACAATGAGTTTGATTTAATTCGGTGGATTTTATTGCCAGTTATAAATGGAAGTCAAAATGTGTTTTCCTGAAAATAGATAACTGGCACTGAGTTTGTTTTCAGTGTCAAGACAAAGGTGATATGTATGATTGTGGGAGGGGGTTGGAAATTTAGACTGCTGCCATTTGGTGCCAAAACCTTGTCTCAAAGTTTCAGCCAGTCCCTTTCGAGGAACAAAGCCACCTGAAGCTGACTTGCTCAGCAGAAAAGCAACCATACAGAGTTCCAGAGCAAAATATGAACTATTTCCTCACCCAATTCTTTTTTCTCACAGGTTCTCATCATCCTCAATCTAATTATGTACATTCAATGCATGATAAAACTTCTCCAGTTGAAACACAGATCTTTGTAACTGCTAGGCAAGAGTTTTACCACTGATCTGTACCTATAGACCAAAGATTACTGTATTCTGAAGTGTTTTCTAGCAAGTGCTATTCCTCTTGCATCTACAGTGGTCTCCTCTGTTTCCCACGACACCTGTAATATATTTTATTTTTATTTATTTTTTATTAGAGAGAGAATTTGGCACCCCAGTGCTTCTAGTCACTGCAAACAAACTCCAGACACATGTGTCACCATATGCATCTGGCTTATGTGGGTTCTGGGGAGTCCAGCCTAGATCCTTAGGCTTTGCAGGCAAGTACCACAACCACTAAGCTATCTCTCCAGCCCTATATTGCATTTTAAATGGAAATTTATTTTTGGTCTGTCTCTCACTAGAGTGTCTTTGCAGGATGCATATGTTCATTCCTATGCCATCATCAGATAATACTACTATGATGGACTTGTTCATGCTGATTTTATAGTTGAGCTACATCTGCATCATGATATTATGCCCAACATCACAGACAACAGATACTTCAGTTGTATCAGGAATAGGAGAAAACATTGCTAACTTGGGTGCACAATGTTATCTTCAATTATTTGAAGTTAAATCACTTGTTTATATAGTGTTGGCTTCCAGAATCTGCATTTAGTTGCCATATGAACTATGTGGAGCAGGGACCTTCTTTACAGGTCAGCAAAAGTATCCTGTGTCACCATTATGAATCTTCCCAAAGAAGATCTGCTGGGGAAGAAAACTCACATGGACAACATGGGTGGAGGTCCTGTGGAAGTCTGGGCAGGCCTGGAAATATTCAAGATAAATGCACACTGACATCTACTCCTGTTAAACAGGAAGCACCTTTTTGTTTTTATTACATTGTGCTTATTTACATAGAAATTGTGACCTATGTCAACATAGAATTTACATTAAAGTTACTACTAGACTTTGCATACCTGTGTAATACTTACACATGTGCTTTGCTGGCCTGCCTGTTGTGAGGTGTTAGATCAATAGTAGTGTAAGCTATGATATAGTGTCTTCTGTACTTGGGCCTTACAGTACATCTGTGGTGATTATTGATTTCTTCTCTCTAAAATATGAGTAATTTGGTTGCTTCTTTTGGGGCATATTTTCTGAGATAAAGCCTCTTATTAAATTTTTTATGCAGCCAAGACTGATCTTGAGCTCTTGATCCTCATACTTCCACCACCTTCCAAGTACTATGGTTAGAGGTCTGCACTACCACTTCCAAGGTTGGTTGCTTTTTATCAGATATTGTAGTTTATGTTTGAACAGTACAGGGCTCTCTCTTGCCCCCCTTCCCACCATGTGTGGTGTGTGTGTGTGTGTGTGTGTGTGTGTGTGTGTGTGTGTGTATTTGTGAGGTGATGGTGGGAAGGGTGTTAGAATAGGAAATTCTTATATAAAACTAAGTTGAGCCAGGCATGGTGGTGCAAGTCTTTATTCCAGTGCTCAGGAGGAAGGCCGAGGGAGGAGGATTGCTGTGAGTTCAAGGCCACCCTGAGACTCCATATTGAATTCCAGATCAGCCTGAGCTACAGTGAAACCTTACCTCAGAAAAACAAAGAACAAACAAAAAAAGCCTAACAGGATTAAGCCAAAATGGCGCCATAATTCCAATCTCAGCCACAAGCTCATCCATTCAGTGTTTATTACAAGACCATGACAATTTGTCCTTTTCATACATTTCATATTATCAGAACATTCTCTCAAATGAGTCTCATTTCTTTGCCAAATCTACTGGTAACTGGGTGAATTTGTACAAGTGACTGAATCATTTGTTAGGTGAATGAAGAAGAAAATGCTTTCCACCCTAGCATGCTAACACACACACATACTCACTCAGTCACTACTGAGACTTAAAGAAGAGGCTTGTTCTATCTATCTTCATAAAATAGGTTGGGAAGAGAAAATATTTCTCATGTATTATCAAAAAATTATATAAGCTAAGCTTGGTGGCACATGCCTTTAACTCAAGCATGGGGGAGGCTGAGATAGGAGGATTGCCATGAGTTTGAGGCCAGCTGAGGGCTGTAGAGTGAGTTCCAGGTTATCCTGGGCTACAGTGAGATCCTGCCTTTGAAAAGAGAAACAATAAGCAAACAATTTTTATATGAGTTTTTTGATATTTAGTTATCAAACTAGTAATTAAATATGACACATGTGTTAGTGCCAGATATTTGTTTATTGACATGAAAATACATTTCCTTTCTCTCTATTTACCTTTCTCTCTCAAAAAAATAATATTTTAATTAATTAATTAATTTTTTATTAGTTATTTATTGCAGACATACTTAGTTTAGATACATCATGTGTTGATACCATCCTTTCCCTCATTCCTGTCCCCATTCCTCTGGGGGCCCTACTCATTGGGGTTGCTGGTATTACCCATGGGACTATGGGTTATGCATTGTGGGAGTAGCAGTCAGTTATTGTGGAGAGGCAATGCCTCTAGGCATGATGTCCCAACCTGCGTCTCTTACAATCTTTTTGCTCCCTCTTCTGCAAAATTCCCTGAGACATATTGGGTATGTTTTAAGTCTATTTCAGTGATAAGGTTTTCAGAGCCTCTGGAACTCTGCTTTGGTAGATGTTGAGTATCATGAGGTTCTGTCTCCTTCACCCTGGCACTGATTGTCAGGTGTCATGGTTTGATTTAGGTTTCCACCATAAACTTAGGTGTTCTGAATGCTAGGTTTCCAGTTGATGGAGATTTGGGAATTAATGTTTCTTATAGGCAGTGTATTGTTGGGGGAGGGTTTATGGGTATTATAGCCAGTTTCCCCTTACCAGGGTTTGGCACATTCTCCTGTCACTGTTTTCCATCTGTTTCTGGCCAGGAAGCAATGTTCACTTTCTGCTCAGGCTGTTGTTTTCCCCTGCCATCATGGAGCTTACTCTCGAGTTAGTAAGCCAAAATAAGTCTTCGTTTTTTTTTTTCCCACTAGCTGCTCTTGATTGGGTGATTTATGCCAGCAATGCAAACCTGACTGCAGCACCATGTGAGAAAGAAAAAGTTACACATTTTATTTTAACTTAATTCTTTTTTGAAGTGCTAGCATGTAAACCCAGGATCATTTGCCAGCTAACCAAACACTGCCGCTAACATACACCCTATACCCTTTGAAACTACTTTTAATAAGATGAAATCATCATAAGGAAATTTTTTATTTTTGCATTTCTGAGCTTACAGAAAACATGGATGAGGATATAGCAATACAGTATTTTAGTTTGTGATATTTTCTATTTTTTTCAGAGATAATGAGGTCCTGATAAAATAAATCAACACATTTTTTTTTTCTGTTTAAAACCTGGTTATGATAACAGCTTTTGGATACAGGTGTTTAAGGCTGAGAAGGGGTGCTGACATCCTAAAATAAATTTGCCCTGTACATAAATGATTTAATAATGTACATAGACAATATACCAGCTGACTTTTACTAAGATGAAACACAAAATATACCTACTCATAGAGATCAACCCTTAATAAAACAATTCTAATGAATTACAAACTATTATGAAAGCATTTTCAACCATGAATTGATTGCTTCTGCTCTGTCCCAATGCAAAGCCAACAGGTCTTTAATGAAACATACTTAGCACACAGGCATTCTGTTTTTAATTACCAGTTGATGGTCAGGGAATATGGGGTCCTGACACCCTGCTCTTCAAGATGAAATTTTTAGAACTTATTGATGAGTTTTCAAAACTTTTTGTACATATGTGTATATGGATGTGTTGGCAATATTTTAAAGTACTGATAATATAAAATGATGGCTTTCCCACAAAATTTTGGGCACTATTTTGATTCATCAAACAAGTATTCTCAGTCTTACAGTATTTATGGTTTGTCTATTTTATTACTAGAATTATCATGCATTTGTGAGAACACCAAACCAAAAGCATCTATCCCCTTGGATGCTATTAAAAGTGAATTTCAAATGTGTAGCACACTTCTTTGAGAATGGACAATTATCCAGGGATGTATACATTAAAAAAAAAAATTATGCATCAGCTAAGGGTTGAACAGGTTCAAAGCCTGAGGGGATTCTGAGAATTTTGCCTTCCTTGTGAGGACAGTGATTTAAGCAAGACAGTGATCATTGTTATTTTGAAATTTATTGTGCTCTTAGGTGGAGTCAGTGTTGAGCTATATATTTGCAGTGAACATGACGAAGGATACATCATGCTTGTTAGAAATTAGGTCTGAGCCCTTGCTACATTTTCTATTTTATTGGACTTTTTCCAACTGTGGGAGGAGGCAATAAATAATCAAAGGATTTTCACATCTATTATTTATTTGGTTTTGATGGAAAACACATTTCATTTGTCTGTATAAGGAGAAAACACCTAAAATTTTGCATTTTAAAATCATCTTAGCAATTTTGTTAAAATGGGAAGGCTGAGGCTATCAGTAGCATTTGAGAAATTTAGGTTTTTAAAATGACTTAGTGAGTGGCTCTTCAGCTGTTCTTAACACAAGCATCTAGGGTGTGTCACTAGCTGCACTCTGCACATTATATGGGATGAGATTTGTGGTCTGTGTTTGTTACTCAGGCAGTCACACTTCTATTTCTGCTATTTCTGGAATGCTGCCTTGCAGCATCCTTACTTCAAACTTTCATTATACTTACTAAATTATCTATGCTCACATGCCAGTCATGTTTCAAATTAATCTCTTATTAGCACCACATTTTCACCATATATTTATGTAAACATATAAATATATACATTCTTAAACATATGGATATATGTATATGTATGCATATCTGAGTATACATATATATACATGCATGTGTACATATGAATATATATATGTATACATATGTTTCTCTCTGTCTTAAATAGCTGAATATTATTATTCTATGAAACTTATAGGGAAAATGAGACCCAAAGATGTGAGGCAATACAGGTATTATGACAGTAAGCACACCTTAGTCTTAGCACATGTGCACAAATATTTTTATACTTAAATCCATCAAAAATTATGAGGCACCAGTACTCTTTCTGCTGCATATTTGCATATGTGACACTAGGTAAACCTAAATTCCTTTAACATGACATGGGAAAAGATTTAGAAGTTGCTCACACTGTACTTGTAAAGATCCAATGAGAAGAAGGATGTGACAATGTGTGTATATATATATATGTTTAAATTAAGCATTTCCCTTGGCTAAGATGAAAAAGAAGACATCCAATCACACTCTTAAGAATAATGTTGCTCCATGTTCCCTTACTTTTCCTGTAATCATAATCATTCCTTGATATTTCCCTTTTGGTGTTTTGTTACTTCATTTTCTTTTAATTCCAATTGATGTTAAGGTGTGTGGTCCTGTTATTATTTCAGTTCCAAAGAGAATTTAGGGGAATCTCTAAGATGCAGCTTCAAATAGGTTAACACTATTTGTGGGGCTTTTTTTGTTTTTTATTGTTTTTTTTTTTTTTTTTTTTTTTTGAGAACACTAAACTTAACCTAAGCATTCAATTGATATATACAGAAAGTACCTGTAATGGACATTAAGAGACTTAATTTTCTTTAATATTTTTATGTCTTTTTGGGTCGTGTTCTCTATTAAATACTATCGTACAAATGTCTGTGGTAAATTCAAAGCTCTATAGGTAGGTTTGCAGAACTCATCTTTTAGCATTGTGAAGGATTTAAATTTTAAGTTGATTAAAATGCTAATAAATGAATACACATAAGCAATCTCATTTAGCCATTTCTCAATAGAAGTGATAGAAGAGATAGACGTAATAAATGTAATAAAAGGATGCATGCTAGTTCTATGAAATATTTTCCTTTGAGAAGCACAGTACCTGCGAAAACATCATGAAGCTTCTCGGACTAACTCATGAATTTACACATTAATTAATGAATGGAATCTCTTCCCCCTCATTTAAAGATACTAATCAAAGTGAAGTTTGAAAGCCTTTCAGCCTCTAAGTTGATTTATTAAAAAAATAAACAAAACCAAAAAATAATGAGTGCATCCAAAACATTCTTGTGTCCTCTTCTATCTCTTGCCCCTTTCTGAAGCCTCCATGGGATTATGGCCACCTTTGAAGATGGAAATTTTGACCTTTAAGTATGAGAACTAACCATTTAAAAATTCAAAAACCAGAGATGGATGTCAGTAACTCTGGATTTCACCCTTTGGGATGTGTGGAATAAAGGTGAAAAGCTTGGAGTCTCAGTTGGGTCTTTGGGCAGCACCCACTCCACTGTGTGTAGGATAAGTGGGTCACCCTTGGGCATGTGTTAGCCTGCTGGCTTCTGCAGAGTTATTCTGACAACACCTTTTTCAGAAGTTTGGTATATGGATTAAAGAAGATAATGTTTGTAAAACACTTAATCATATTGCTCGTCAGATATCACATTTTCAGGAATTGTTAGCTATTTTCATAGTACCCCAATCATAATAACTGATAATAACAAGAAAATATGTAGATAGCAAATCAGATCTTCTAATTGAGAATTTTTCCTACTATAGAAAAAGATAGGAATCAATCATGTGCCACATATCACATAAAAGTATTTACCAAACATAAGCTCTATTAAATATAATTTTTAAAAGGATCTCTTGCCAGTATCAGCCAGGATTATTCTTCACTTTGGAAAAAAAATATGATAAATAAGAGCTTTATTTTAAAGATGCTAATTTGGGTAAGAATGGACATAAGAAGACCTTGAAAGGAAAAAAAAAATGAGATAACAATTTAGGGAGACTTTAGTTTGAGATATGACACAGTGATTCAATAACTCGATGATTTGATTTCATTATAGACAAAGCTGTAGAACAGCAAAGTTTAAAATGTTTTGGTACAGAGTTAAATAGATTTGTCCATAATTGTTTACATTTTGGTATCACCACTATCCAGAGTTAAATGTGGGACAATTCCGGTTAAGATGGTGGCTTAAGTATCACACCAAAGCAGCCTAGCGGGGAAAAAGACCAAAAAAACTAAGGAAAATACACACTTTTACTAAAAAGTGAGGTGTATAGGAAATCGAAACAGCAGTGCAGAAGTAGAAGAGATTGAGAGCACACACAGGCCGGCAAAAGCGGCCCCAGCAGGTCTACCGACCACGGCACCAGCAGTGCACCGGAAAGCCACAATGCTCGGCTCCAGCCACAGGAAAAGCCAGGTGAGGGGAGCTTCCATTCACACCGGAGCTCTCCACAACTCAAGAAACGTGAAGGGAGAGTGGCAGTGAGCAACAGAGGAACAGATCACAAGGTAGAAGGACACGTGAAACAGCAAGAGAACCAGAGCAGCTGCGGCTTCCTCCCCTCCCTCACTGCCTATGCTCAGCTCCAGCGAACAGAGCAGCGGTCCCGGGACCTGGCCATGCCAACTTGAGCGAACAGCTGGACCCAAGCAGGAACAGGGTCCCACAGCAACATCAGCGGCTCTGGCACCAGCAGCAGTGGCCCCAGCAGTGGCAGATCCAGCAGCACCAGCTACAGAGGCAGCAGTCGCAGATCCAGCAGCAGCAGCAGAGGATCCAACAGTGGCAGCAAAAGCAGCAGCAGTAGCAGCAACAGCAGCAGTGGACCCAGCAGAGGCAATAGATCCAGCAGCAGCAGCTTCAGGAGCAGCAGTGGCAGATGCAGCAGCGGGGGTGCCGATCTGCAGGGCCACAGTTGCTAGGCTCGGTTTGCCCCCAGGAAAAGCCAGTGCCCAGCTCCAGCAATCAGAACAGCAGCCCAACGACCCACCCAGCAACTGCACTGAGACCAAAATCATCTAAAAAAAGTAATTGGGATGCATTGCACCAGGGAAGGGTCTCACTTTGTCACAAGCTGACTTGGATCCCTCAACAGACCAGAAATCTTATGCTCTTTGTTGCTAGGGGATCTGGTTGTTATAACTACTCTTGCATAAATATTTGGTGCTGTTTTTGATTGAATGTGTAGAGTATTTAGTTCAATTTTAGAATCTACTTGTATTTTACTCCAATCAGCCTACTTGAATACTGCCATAGCAGGGAAACTCAACCCCTAGGAACACCTTTGTAGACACTCTGAGAGCTGTAAGAGCAACCCCTAACACCTTAAGCTCCTATCCTAAAGATATATGACATCACATCAATTGATACAGCTAAGAATACCTAGCTAGCTAGAAAATCCAAGCTTTAACATAATCCAAAATGCAAAAATCTACACATTATACCACAAGAAACACTAAAAAGGAAGGCAATAAAAATCCACCTAACAATATTAATGCATCAGAAATGACCTCCAGTGAGAACGAGTTAGAGGAAATGCCTGAGAAAGATTTCAAAAGAATGATTATAAATATGTTCAAAGAAGTCAGAAAACAAATGAAAGGAGTCAAAGAGGAACTCAAAGAGGAAATCAAAGGAATCAAAGAAGAAGCAAGGCACCAATTTCATGAAATAAAGAAGGCAATCCAAGACATAAATAAGGAAATAGAAATAATAAAGAAATACCAGTCAGAATTACTAGCAATGGAGAACACAGTTAATGAAAAAAAAAATCTCTGTAGAAAATCTCACCAGTAGAATGGATGAAGGAGAGGACACAATATCTAAGCTAGAAGACCAGGTGGCAGATCTAATACAGTCCAACAAAGAAGAAAGACAAAAACGTACAGAAGAGTACGAGTGGGAATTTCAAGATATTCGGGACACTACGAAAAGATTAAATATCAGAATTCAGGGCATAGTAGAAGTAGAAGAATTCCACTCCAAAGGCATAGTAGGTGTATTCAACAAAATCATACAAGAACACTTCCCCCAAATTGGGAAAGAGGTGCCAATGCAGATACAGGAAGCCTTTAGAACCCCAGCCTGATAAAACCTGGAAAGAACCTCTCCTCGTCATATTATATTCAGACTACCAAACACACAAACTAAGGAAAAATTATTGAGAGAAGTTAGAGAGAAAAATCAACTTACCTACAAAGGCAAGCCCATCAGGATTACAGCAGATTATTCAACACAAACTTTAAAAGCCAGAAGGGCTTGGAGTGATGTATTCCACGTTCTGAAAGGTAACAACTGACAACCAAAGTTACTTTATCCTGCAAAGCTATCCATTCAAATAGACAGAGAAAGCAGGACATTCCATGACAAAAGCAGGTTAAAGGAGTATTTGAAGACAAAACCAGCTCTACAGAAAATACTTGATGGAATCCTCCATGCTGAAGAGAAGGAAAAAGCACACATATAAGGAACCTGGAAAAAAAACAAGCAATACTCAAATAGTAGTTAACACAAGAAAGATAAGGTAGAACCAGAACCACACAAAAAAAAATGGCAAACGTAAATACACACCTATCAATATATCTTAGTATCAATGGCCTCAATGCCCCAATGAAAAGACATAGGTTTGCAGACTGGGTTAAAAATCAGGATCCTACAATTTGTTGTCTCCAAGAAAATCACCTTTATACAAAGGATAGACATTCTGTTAGGGTGAAAGGTTGGAAAACGGTGTTTCAAGGAAATGGGCCTAGAAAACAAGCAGGGGTTGCTATCCTAATATCTGACAAGGTAGACTTTAGTCCAACATTGATCAAGAAAGATAAGGAAGGTCACTTTATATTGATTAAGGGCACATTCCAACAGGAGGACATTACAATCCTGAACATATATGCACCTAACATGGGGGCTCCCAAATTCATCAAACAAACACTATTAGAACTAAGGTCACAGATAACACCAAACACAGTGGTGGTGGGTGACTTTAACGCCTCACTCTCATCAATTGACAGGTCATCCCGGGAAAAAATAAACAGAGAGGCATTTGGACTAAATGAGGTCATAGAAGGAATGGACCTAACAGATATATACAGGACATTTCATCCAAAGGCTGCATAATATACATTCTTTTCAGCAGCACATGGAACATTCTCTAATATACACCATATATAAGGACACAAAGCAAATCTTAACAAATTCAGGAAAATTGAAATAATTCCTTGCATTCTATCAGACCACAATGGAAATAAACTACAAATCAGTACCAAGAAAGGCTATAGAGCATAAACAAAATCATGGAAACTAAACAATGCACTACTAAATGATGAATGGGTCAATGGAGAAATCACAAAGGAAATCAAAAAATTTATAGAGTCAAATGATAATGAGAACACAACATACCAAAATCTCTGGGACACAATGAAGGCAGTTCTAAGAGGTAAATTTCTAGCCTTAAGTGCCTATATTAAGAAATTAGAAATGTGGCAAGTAAACAACCTATTGCTTCACCTTAAAGCCTTAGAAAAAGAAGAACAAGGCAAATCAAAAATCAGTAGACGGGAAGAAATAACATAGATTAGGGAAGAAGTTAATGAAGTAGAAAAAAAATCCAAAGAATTAATGAAACAAAGAGTTGGTATTTTGAAAGGATAAACAGATTGATAAACTCTTAGCAAATCTGGCCAAAAGAAAGAGAGAAGAGACACAAATTAATAAAATCAGAGATGAAAAATGTAACATCACAACAGATTTCAGAAAAATTCAAAAAATCATAGGGACATACTAGAAAAGCATATACTCCACAAATTATAAAAATCTGAAAGGAATGATTTCCTTGATTTATATGACCTACCTAAATTAAATCAAAATGAGATTAATCACTTAAATAGACCTATAACAAACATGGAGATCCAAACAGTTATCAATAATCTCCCAACTGAAAAAAGCCAAGGCACAGATGAATTCACTGCTGACTTTTACCAGACCTTTAAGGAAGAGCTAACACCATTGCTTCTTAAGCATTTCCAGGAAATAGAAAAAGAAGGAATTCTACCAAACTCCTTCTATGAGGCCAGCCTCACCCTGATACCCGAACCAGGCAAAGATAGAACAAAAAAAAAAAAAAAAAAAAGAAAATTACAGACCAATCTCCCTCATGAACATACATGCAAAAATTCTCAACAAGGGCTGGAGAGATGGCTTAGTGGTTAAGCACTTGCCTGTGAAGCCTAAGGACTCCGGTTCAAGGCTCAGTTCCCCAGGTCCCACGTTAGCCAGATGCACAAGGAGGGCACATGTCTGGAGTTCGTTTGCAGAGGCTGGAAGCCCTGGCGCGCCCATTCTCTCTCCCTCCATCTACCTGTCTTTCTCTCTGTGTCTGTTGCTCTCAAATAAATAAATAAATTTTTTTAAAAAAAATTTCAATAAAATATTGGCAAACAGAATACAAGAAAATATAAGAAAGATCGTTCACCCTGACCAAGTAGGCTTTATCCCAGAGATGCAGAGATGATTCAATATAAGCAAATCTATAAATGCAATACATGATATAAATGGGTTGAAGGACAAAAATCACATGATCATCTAATTAGACACAGACGAAGCATTTGACAAAATCCAACATCCCTTCATGATAAAAGTCCTATAGAGACTGGGAATAGAAGGAACATATCTCAATATAATAAAAGCTATTTATGACAAGCCTACAGCCAGCATATTACTAAATGGGGAAAAACTGGAAGCTTTCCCACAAAAATCAGGAACAAGACAAGGGTGTCCACTGTCCCCACTATTTTTTAACATAGTTTTGGAAGTCTTAGCCATAGCAATAAGGCAGGAGACACACATAAAAGGGATACAAATTATAAAGGAAGAGATCAAGTTATTATTATTTGCAGATGACATGATTCTATACATAAAGGACTCTAAAGACTCTACTAGCAAACTGTTAGAGCTGATCAAAACCTCAGCAATGCAGCAGGATAGAAAGTAAATACACAAAAATCAGTAGCCTTCATATATGCTAACAACAAACACACAGAGGATGAAATCAGAGAATCACTCCCATTCACAATTGTATCAAAAAAAAAAAGTACCTTTGAATAAACCTAAGCAAGGACGTAAAAAATCTCTACAATGAGAACTTTAAAACACCCAAGCGAGAAATTGCAGAAGACACTAGAAAGTAGAGAAACATCCCTTGTTCCTGGATTGGAAGAATTAACATTTTGAAAATGGCAATCTTACCAAAAGCAATCTATACCTTTAATGCAATCCCTGTCAAAATACCAAAGGCATTCTTCATGGAAATAGAAAAAAAAAATCCAAAAATTCATTTGGAATCACAAAAAACCTCGAATATCGAAAATAATACTGAGCAACAATAATAAGGCTGGTGGTATCACCATACATGATTTTACCCTATACTACAGAGCTATAGTAACAAAAACAGTGTGGTACTGGCATAAAAACAGACATGTAGATCAGTGGAACAGGATAGAGAAACCAGATGTAATCCAGGTAGCTATAGCCACCTGATATTCCATAAAAAATGCCAAAAATACTCATTGGAGAAAAGAGCCTCTTCAGCAAATGGTGTTGGGAAAACTGAATATATATCTGAAGGATGAAAATAGATTCTTGTCTCTTGCCATGCACAAGAACTGAGTCCAAATGGATTGAAGACCTTAACATCAGACCTGAATCTCTAAAACTGCTAGAGTAAAAAGTAGGGGAAACCTTCAACATATGATCTTGCCAAAGACTTTCTGAATACAACCCCAATTGCTCAGGCAATAAAATCACAGATGAATCACTGGGACTGCATGAAATTACAAAGATTTTGCACTGCAAAGGACACAGTGAAAAAAGCAAAGAGGCAACCTACAGAATGAGAAAAAAATCTTCACCAGCTATATATCTGATTGAGGATTAATATCTAGGATATACAAAGAACTCAAAAAGTTAAATAATAGGAATCAAACAAGCCAATCAAAAAATGGGCTTTGGAGCTAAATAGAGCATTCTCAAAGGAAGACATATGAATGGCATATAAGCATCTAAAAAAAAAAATATTCTACGTCACCAGTCATCAGGGAAATGCAGATTAAAACTACAGTGAGATACCATCTCACTCCTGTGAGATTGGCCACCATCATGAAAACAAATGATCATAAATGTTGGCGGGGATGTGGAAAAAGAGGAACCCTTCTACACTGCTGGTGGGAATGCAATCTGGTCCAGCCATTGTGGAAGTCAGTGTCGAGGTTCCTAAAACATCTAAAAATTGATCTACTATATGACCCAGCTATAGCACTCCTAGGTATATATCCAAAGGACTCATCTCATTTCCTTCGAAGTACATGCTCAACCATGTTTATTGCTGCTCAATTTATAATAGCTGGGAAATGGAACCAGCTTAGATGTCCCTCAACTGATGAATGGATAATGAAGATGTGGCACATTTATACAATGGAGTTCTATTCAGCGGTAAAGAAAAATGAAGTTATGAAATTTGCAGAAAAATGGATGGGCCAGGAAAGGATTATACTAAGTGAAGTAACCCAAGCCCAGAAAGCCAGTGTTGCAGTCCGGTTCGCATTGCTGGTAGAAATCACCCAACAAAGAGCAGCTTCTGGGAAAAAGAGATTTATTTTGGCTTAAAGGTTTGAGGGGAAGCTCCATGATGGCAGGAGAAGACAATGGCATGTGCAGAGGGTGGACATCACCCCCTGGCCAACATAAGGTGGCCCACAGCAACAGGAGGGTGTGCCAAACACTGGCATGGGGAAACTGGCTATAAAGCTCATAAGCCTGCCTCCAACAATACACTCCCTCCAGGAGGCATTGATTCCCAAATATCCATCAGCTGGGAACCTAGCATTCAGGACACCTAAGTTTATGGGGGACACCTGAATCAAACCACCACAACCAAGTACCACATGTTCTCCGTCATATGTGGATCCTAGCTATAGATGATTGGTCTTCTGCTTGAGAAGGTAAATTCTTAGTAGCAGAGGCTAGTAAGTTAAAAAGGAGATATAAAGGGAAGAGAAAGGAAGGGAGGAGGGTACTTAATAGGTTGTTATTGTATATATGTAAGTACAATGATTGAGATAGGGAGGTAATATGATGGAGAATGGAATTTCAAAGCAGAAAGTGTGGGGTGGGGCGGGAGCGTATTACCATGGGATATTTTTTTTATAATCATGGAAAATGTTAATAGAAATTAAATTAAAAAGTAACAGAACAAAATGAAATAAAATGAGATAACAGTACAAAAGATGTGGGACTTTTGCGTACTTTGAAATATTTATTTGTGATTATTAACTAAGATGGACTTTTCATGGCATAAGATTAATTTTCTGTCATATTAAATAGTATTTTAAGGCTGTCTTAGTTTTAATTATCAACAAAATATATTTTTGTTGTTATTTGTAAGATTTTTTGTTTTGTAATAAAAGCAAAATAAGGCATATTTGATTTGAGTTTCATGTATGAGCAAAATACACAACAAATGAGTTATGAAAACTGCCAATATTGGGATTCCAATTAGGGAAGGACATTCTTCTGTATAATGTGGTACAATTTTTAATTGAAAAAAATAGCAATTTAAAAATTCTTGAGCTCAGCACCCTTCAGGGTTATTATTTTTTTTAAAAAAAATTAATTTATTTAGTTAACACAGACAGTGTGTAGATTCACTATGGCATGTTGCCACTGCATATGAACTCCAAACAAATGTACCACTTTGTATGTCTGCATTTATATTGGGTACTTGGGAATTGAACCTGGTCCTTCAAGGTTTACTAGCAAGCAACTTTCCCACTGAACCATCTCTCCAGCCCCTAGTTATCTTCAGGTGACTTGATTTTTGTCAAATAAAATCTTTTGTGTTTGACATAGTAATGTTCTCTTAGTGACTATATTATGGTACAAGACTGAATGTCAATTAGTGTTTGAAGAAGATAAGGGGGAATTTCCAAGAAATGATTCATCAGGTATCTTCCTAGTAAAAATAAACATAAAATTACTCAAAATCTGCAGGTATTTTTTATTTGATGGAAAAGTAAAATAATTGTAATGAATTTGAAGATGCAATATATAACATTAATTCTCACATTTTGAGACTTATAATATCTATGGCTATTGAATATATTTGGCATTGTTTTAGCTTTATTTAGTTTTAAGTCTGGGAATACTCAGGTAAAAGTTTCTCTAGTAACTTAATGATTCAACAAAACATTTGGTATCTCTGATTATTTTAGTGCAGTGTTTCATATGCTACAATAGTGTGCTGTTTTATCTTGGCAATAAAATTCCTTTATTGATAGCTCAGTGCTGTTTGTAATGTCATATGACCCTCAATCTAAGTATTCTTCTGTATTAAGCATTTTCACATTTTTCTCTTGAGCTACATCATTCTTCTGATGTCAGATTTTGCCATTACTATAGTGAGAAGTATTTGAGGATGTTTTTGGAGAATGATTTTAAATACTTATCATTTGAATAACTGTTCTTTATGAGCTGACATCACAACACTTCTGTCCATAAAGCTATTTTTCTCAAAATTTTGAAGTTTTTCTTGGGAAAGTATGGAGAATCATAAGGCAAGTTTCTCATATAAGAATTAAAGACAGTAGTACGCACTTCTTCTATATTTAGCCACTATATTAAGTTCATACTGTTGGCATAGTCATATTTACATTGAACATTGAAATTAATTCTGAATATGGATAATATCCTTAACCCTATGACCTCATGCCAGACTCCTCTTCTCTCTCCCCCAGCAAGCACTCCAGAATGATCAGATTAGGATATAAAGCCCTGGATTGTGATTCTTTTAGTGGATCTCTTGGGACGACCTTTGTCATGAATCTCCAAATTTATTCCATAGATTTGAAGTTAGCATTCATAGAGGTTTGAAATATCCTTTTTGGGTATGGGCCTTTCTTTAGCTATCTGACCTTCAGCATGTCTGAAAATCAGTTCACTGGGCCTATTGAGCTCACTGATTTCAAGCAAAATGGAGTCTGCATCTGCATGGTTCTCTGTGTAGTTCCCTGAGGGTTACAATACGTTGTAGAAAAGCAAAAACTACTATGGCTAGGTACCAAAATATGAAAGCATGGTTTTTCTTTTTGTAACAGTAATTAGTCTAAGCAACTAATAAACTTACAAAAAGTCTGACTCATAATTATGGTCATTTATTGATAAAACCGGAAAAATTATTTTCAATATATATTTGCAGTATGTCATTTCCAGTCTAGTACTGGTAGAAGTCTTAGCTCTAAGAATGGAAAGCAATAAAAAGCTGGTTTAGGAGTGATTTAGATCACTGTTGGTGTCATCTCTCTATTCAGATCTTAAAATTTTCTATGAGCACCTATAAAGTATAACCTTAACATTACCTTTTATATAGACTCAAAGCAAGTGTTTTAAGAACTTCATAGAATGAATAAATTGATAAATAACTGATACTAATGTAACACAAATAAGAAATACAGTTTGTGGGAATTTTCTGACTTTTACATACTGCCAATTCAATAATCCAGTTGTACTCGCCTCTGAACTGTAATATTTTAAAAGTCATTGTATATTCTACATTCTAATGGAAGAACTTTATAAAATCAGATACAGATTTAAGTACATGTAAAATGAGTTTATTAGGATGAAATTAAAGTTCTCTTAAAATTCTTTGTAGCAAATTAGTAAATGTAAAAGGTAAACTTTATACAATAGAGTGATTCCTTACTGGTTTCATAGATGTCATCTTTTTTAACAAGCAAAATAGTTTTGATGAGAACTGTAATGCTTTTCTAGTTTTATAGAGGGGAAACTGAGGTTCATGGGCAATGGTAGATACCCTTAAAGGTACACCTAGGGGTTAATGTGTGCAAGGAATAAAATTAAAGTGTAAAATCACATTTTTCTTCACTGGAATGTTTGCAAGTATAATTCTAGTTCATTGTTCAGTCCAGTCATATCAGTGTTACAGTTGTTTATCATGTCACTTCTTAGGTAAGCAAGTGACAGCTAGATTATATATTGCTTCTTTATTCTTAATGACTTTATCTTTTACCATAGACCTTAGAAAAAATGCAATAAGGGCTCTCAGGTCTTGTAAGGTTTTAAAGAAACTGAAAACTTGTCCCTTTGTGGTATCAACACTTATACCTGTTTGTGTGCATGCACATATATTAATTCTGGTTCAACCTTCAGATAAACTATGACTTTTCTATTTTTTACAAAGCTATTTAGTAGAAAGGAAAATTATAATGAAAGGTACACTTAAAACTATATTTTAGGCTTCTGCATATGTTTTTAATATGGAAAACTCTGGGATGACTTCAGTCATGTAAGCCTGGGTATTTTGAGACTATTTTTTATTTCTTTAATTAAATACTGAACTCTACAGATGTGCTCTTTAAAAGAATAATAAATTTGATATAATAAATACATCAGAGAGCACAGTGAGTTTTAGTCACTACTGCTAACATTACTCATAAGGATAATGCTGGAGGAAGGAGATTCATCATGTCAGTGGACTTTTTAGGAGGAAATAGGATCTATTGAGTATTAAGTAAATTATTTTATTGAATAATGATCATTCCAACTTAAATTTATAAAATCCTAATGGAACCTTCAAATAGGCTTGCATATTTCTTAAATTGCTCATGTATATTTAGCACAAATTTAGACAGTTTATCATTTTTAATTAGCTATGTATACAGCATATATACAGACATGTTGGTACCTTCCTCTTCTCCCCTGTCTTCAGGGACCCTCCTGGTTGAGAAATGTGGGTCATGCATTGTGGGGTAGCCATCAGTTATGGCTGAGAGGCAATGTCTGGGCATAATGTTCCAACATGTGGCTCTAACAATCTTTTCACTACCTTTTCCACAAATTTCCATAAGCCATTATGGGTTCGTTTTAGGTCTAATCCAGCGATGAGGTCTTTGGAGCCTCTGTGTCTCTGGATAACTGGTTTGGTAGAAGTTGAGTGTCCTCTGTGTCTATCTCCTTCACCTTTTGTGCTGGTATCAGGTTCACCAAGAAAGCAGCGCTCTTTCTCATTTCCCCAATGACTCTTGGGTTTCAGCTGGAGCCCTGATGAGGTGTGATGGGCTGATTCTCTCCTGGAGTTCTGCATCCATCTGAAAAAGAGAAGCACATTCTCCAACAAAGAGTAAATTCTGCACTGGATAAATGGGATAACCATTATTGTTTTACAGAGAATTTAATATGTGTAGGCCCTCTTATAACCCAAGATTGGTGGGAACAGCTCATTGGGGATATTAATCACATGCTGGTACTGGGAGGTACAGGCCAGCCTCAAGGAAAAGAAGGAAGTAAAACATAGATAATATAAAAAGAGATAGAGAGAAGAGGTTAAGGCAGAGGGGGTGGGGAAGAGAAAGAAAGAAACAGGAGATTCAGGTTACTCTTCATCATATCCTCTCCAGGGCCTTGTGATTCAGGTGTTCCCACTAAGGAACCAATGAAGTTTCAACCATTTAGTATGTCTTTCAGGATGTAGAATTTTATGGCACCATTGCCACTTGGGTCCAGTTTTGTCACCCCCCCCCCTTTACCCTTTCCTCCCACCCCACCCTCCCTATTGTCTGGTCCTCCAGATGCTTGTTCGGTATGTTAGCATCTTGGGCAGATTCAGGTTAGGAGCCACAGATGAGTGAGACAATGTGACAATTATCTTTTTTTTTTTTAATTTTTTATTTATTTATTTGAGAGCGACAGACTCAGAGAGAAAGACAGATAGAGGGAGAGAGAGAGAATGGGCACGCCAGGGCTTCCAGCCTCTGCAATCGAACTCCAGATGCGTGTGCCCCTTGTGCATCTGGCTAACGTGGGACCTGGGGAACCGAGCCTCGAACCGGGGTCCTTAGGCTTCATAGGCAAGTGCTTAACCGCTAAGCCATCTCTCCAGCCCGTGACAATTATCTTTCTGTGATTGGGTGAGCTCCCTGAGAATGATCTGTTCAAGATTCAACCATTTTTATTAAAATTTCATTGTGTCATTTTTCCTTACTGTGGTGTAGAGTTCCACTGTGTAGATACACCACATCTTGGTTATCCATTTGTCTAATGATGGACATCTGGGTTGATTCTAGCTCTTAGCTGTTGTGAATTGAGCAGCTATAAACATGGTTGAGCAAATGTCTCTGAACTGAGCCATAGAGCTTTTAGAGTAAATGCCCAGTAGGGGAATAACAGGGTCAGTTGCTACTCAGTTTGTCAACCTTTTCAGAATTCACCATATTGCTTTCCACAGTGGTTGTACCATCTTACATTCCCAGTAACAGTGAATAAGGGTTCCTATTTCTCCACATCCTCACTAGCATTTGTTTTCATTTGATTTTTTTAAGGTTTGCTATCCTTACTGTGGTAAGGTGGAATCTCATGGCTGTTTAATTTCCCTGATGATTAGGGATGATGGATATTTTCTTAAGTGTGTGTTTGCCATTTGTATTTCTTCCTCTGAGAACTCTCTGTCCAGTGCTTCTCCAAATTTTATGAGTGGGTTGTTTGACTTTTATTGTTTAAGTTTCTGAGTTCTTTTTAGGTTCTAGAAATTGGGCCTCTGTCAGTTTTATAGCCAGAAAAAAAAAACAATTTCTCCCAGTCTGTGGGTAATCTATTGATTTTGCTTATTGTATGTTTGTCTGTGAAAAATCTTTTCAGCTTCATGAGATACCAATGGTAGAGTGCTTGTTTAAGTTCCTGAGCTGTTGGGTTTTGTTCAGCAAGACTTTTCCCATTCCTGTATCATGGAAAGTTCCTCCTATTTTTTCTTCCAGTACTGGTTGAGTTTTAAATCTTATGTTGAGGTCTTTGATCCACTTGGACTTGATTTTTGTGCATGGTGAGGTGAGATTTATTTTCCTTTATATGGATATCTAGTTTGTCCAATAACATTGGTTGAAAATGTTATCTTTTCTTTTCTTTTCTTTTCTTTTTTTCCAGCCTACATTTTTTTGGCCTTTGTCAAATATCAAGTAGCTGTAGTTACTTGACCCAAAGTCTGGGTCCTCAATTATGTGACATTGGTCTATAATCTTTATTTTTGCCAGAACCATGTTTTTTTTTTTTTTTATTACTATGGCTTTGCAATATAGCTTTAGATCATGTGTAGTTATGCCTCCAGAAGTGTTTCTTTTGCTGAGGATATGCTTGGATATCTGAGGCCTTCTGCCATTCCATACAAATTTTCAGATCTTTTTTTTTTTCTATCTCTATGAAGAAAAATGTTTGGATTTTTATTGGTATTGTATTGAATCTATATATTGCCTTTGGTAAGATTATCATTTTCTTTTTTTAAAATATTTTTGTTTATTTTTATTTATTTGAAAGCAACAGAGAGAGAGAAAGAGGCAGATAGAGAGACAGAATGGGCATGCCAGGGCCTCCGGCCACTGCAAAAGAACTCCACATACGTGTGCCCCCTTGTGCATCTGGCTAACGTGGGACCTGGAGAATCGAGCCTCAAACCAGGATCCTTAGGCTTCACAGGCAAGCGCTTAACCGCTAAGCCATCTCTCCAGCCCAAGATTGCCATTTTCACAATGTTAATGCTGCCTTTCCAGGAGTATGGGAGGTCTTTCCATTTTCTGAAGTCCTCTTCAATTTCTTTCTTGAGTGTTTTTATGTTTTCATCGTATAGGTTGTGTTTTCTTGAAGGCCTTTTCTGGGTCTATTGAAATGATTATGTGGTTTATATGTTTAAGCTTATTTGTGTGGTGTATTACATTGGCAGATTTCCATATGTTGAACCAACCCTGTGTTCCTGGGATGAAGTCTAGTTGATCAAGATGGATAATGTTTTTGATGTGTTGTTGAAATCAGTTTGTGAGAATTCTCTTCAGAATCTTTGCATCTAAGGTCATTAGGGAAATAGACCCATTTTTCACTTTTCTTGTGGCCTATCTGCCTGATTTTGGTAGTAGGGTGAAAGTATCTTCAGAGAAGGAGCTAGCATTCAACTGTGGATGTCCCCTGAGGGAATACTAGCCTGCTGGACTGGGTCAGTGCATGGGGGTGGTGGCAAGTTCAATGTTGTTGGTGAGCTTGAAGGCATGTTTGGAGCTATGCCAGCCTGTTGGCCTGGGGCCCTTTGTTTGTGGTTAATGCAGGAGGAACCTGTGGCTGGGACCATGGCTATAATGTCTGCTTTAGGGGGTTGGGGGGCTGGTAGGCTTCCAAAGAGCATGTGAATCAGCAGATTCCCTACTTTATTCCTCCGTACACTCCCACTGGTGTTCTGCTAGAGTCTGTTAACCCCTAGAAGACACAGTGAACCCTTTCCTTCCCCAGGAGGTGCAGTGTAGTTAGGCAATATTAAAAAAGGAGTTTGCTCAGTGGAAGAATTCTTACCCAGAAATCTCAACGTCCTGTGTTTGATCCTCAGTAATGGAGGGATGGGGGAAGAAATTTTAGAGGATTATTGAATTTTTAATGGGTTATTTATTTCCCTAATCCACAGATACGATGCACTTTACTATAGGACATACTGTGTTTTTTGGATGATAAAAGAGCTTTGCAAAGGTTTTTGATATTATCCTTGATTTGGCGTTCATTGCTGAAACCTGGCTGCTGGTTACATGTTTATAGATTTGTGATGGTCATTTTGGTTGATTCCAGCTCTTAGGTATTACGAGTTGAGCCACTATAAACATGGTTGAGCAAATCTCTCTAGACTGAAGATTGAAGGTTTTAGGGTACATGCTCAGTAAGGGAATAACTGGTTCTGTTGGTAACTCTATAGTCAGCTTTTTTTTTTTATTATGATACTGTATTTTATTTTATTTTTTTTAATTTTTATTAAACATTTTCCATGATTACAAAATACATCCCATGGTAATTCCCTCCCTCCCCACCACCACACTTTCCCATTTGAAATTCCATTCTCCGTCATATTACCTCCGCATTACAGTCCTTGTAATTACATATATGCAATATCGGCCTATTAATTATCCTCCTCCCTTCCTTTCTCTTCCATTTGTGTCTCCTTTTTAACTTACTGGCCTCTGCTACCAAATATTTTCCTTCTCACACAGAAGCCCAATCACCTGTAGCTAGGATCCACATATGAGAGAGAACATGTGGCGCTTGGCTTTCTGGGCCTGGATGATCTCACTTAGTATAATCGTTTCCAGGTCCATGCACTTTTCTGCAAATTTCATAACTTCATTTTTCTTTACCGCTGAGTAGAACTCCATTGTATAAATGTGCCACATCTTCATTATCCACTCAGCAGTTGAGGGACATCTAGGCTGGTTCCATTTCCTAGCTATTATAAATTGAGCAGCAATAAACATGGTTGAGCACATACTTCTAAGGAAATGAGATGAGTCCTTTGGATATATGCCTAGGAGTGCTATAGCTGGGTCATATGGTAGATCAATCTCTAGCTGCTTTAGGAACCTCCACACTGTTTTCCACAATGGCTGGACCAGATTGCATTCCCACCAGCAATGTAGAAGGGTTCCTCTTTTTCCACATCCCCGCCAACATTTATGATCATTTGTTTTCATGATGGTGGCCAATCTGACAGGAGTGAGATCTCAATGTAGTTTTAATCTGCATTTCCCTGATGACTAGTGACGTAGAACATTTTTTTAGATGCTTATATGCCATTCGTGTTTCTTCCTTTGAGAATGCTCTATTTATCTCCATAGCCCATTTTTTGATTGGCTTGTTTGATTCCTTATTATTTAACTTTTTGAGTTCTTTGTATATCCTAGATATTAATCCTCTATCAGATATATAGCTGGTGAAGATTTTTTCCCATTCTGTAGGTTGCCTTTTTGCTTTTTTCACTGAGTCCTTTTCAGTGCAAAATCTTTGTAATTTCATGAGGTCCCAGTGATTAATCTGTGGTTTTATTGCCTGAGCAATTGGGGTTGTATTCAGAAAGTCTTTGCCAAGACCAATATGTTGAAGGGTTTCCCCTACTTTTTCCTCTAGCAGTTTCAGAGTTTCAGGTCTGATGTTAAGGTCTTTAATCCATTTGGACTTAATTCTTGTGCATGGTGAGAGAGAAGAATCTATTTTCATCCTTCTGCAGATATATATCCAGTTTTCAAAACACCATTTCCTGAAGAGGCTGTCTCTTCTCCAATGAGTATTTTTGGCATTTTTTATCAAATATCAGGTGGTTATACCTATTTGGGCTTACATCTGGGTCCTCTATTCTGTTCCTCTGATCTACATGTCTGTTTTTGTGCCAGTACCACGCTGTTTTTGTTACTATGGCTCTGTAGTATAGGGTAAAATCAGGTATGGTGATACCACCAGCCTTATTTTTGTTACTCAGTATTATTTTAGATATTTGAGGTTTTTTGTGATTCCAAATGGCTTTTCCTGTGGTGCAAACCGAGCCTGGCAAGTGTGGCCCTGCAGATCAGCACCCCTGCTGCTGGAACTGCTGCTGCTCAAGTTGCCGCTGTTGGGTCTGTAGTCGCTGCTGCTGAAGCTGCTGCTGCTGGACCCACCGCTGCTGCTGCCTCTGCTGCTGCTGTAGCTGCTACTGCTGGAGCCACCACTGCTGCTAAAGCTGCTACTGCTGTGTCCACAGCTGCTGCTGCCACTGAAGCTGCTGCTGCTGGGTCTGCTGCTGCTGCCGCGAGTGGAGCTGCTACTGCTGGGGCCACTGTTACCAGTGCCGGAGCCACTGATGTTGTTGCCGAACTCTGCTCCTGCTTGGGTCCCGCTGTTGGCTCAAGTTGTCATGGCCCGGTCCCAGGACGCTGCTCTGTTCGCTGGAGCTTGGTTCAGGTGGTGAGGAATGGGAGGGAGCCACAGCTGCTCTGGTTATCTCTCTGTTCAACGTGTTCTTCTACGTCGCGGTCTTCTCCTCCATTGCTCACTGCCGCTCTCACTTCATGTTTCCTGAGTTTTGGAGAGCACCAGTGTGAGTGGAAGCACCTGGCTTTTCCTGTGGCTGTAGCCAAGCCTGGCGGCTTTCTGGTGCACCGCTGCCACCTCTGCGGTTGGCGGAGCTGCCGGAGCCACTTTTCCCGGCCTGTGCCGGCTCTGGATGCTCTGGATCTCTTCTACTTCTCCGCTGCCACTTCAATTTCCTATACACCTCACTTTTTAGTAAAAGTGTGTATTTTTCTGAATTTTTTTGGTCTTTTCCCCCCTAGGCTGCTTTGGCGTGGTACCTACGCCGCCATCTTAACTGGAAGTCTTCTGTTACTGTTATAGTCCGCTTTTTTAAGAGTCTCCATATTGCTTTCCAAAGTGGTTGAACCATCTTACATTCCCCCAACAGTGAATAAGTGTTCCTATTTCTCCACATCCTTATCAACATTTATTTTCCTTTGATTTTTTGATTTTTGCTGTCCTTACTGGGGTACAGTGGAATCTCATAGTTGTTTTAATTTGAATTTCCCTGATGATTAGGTATGATGAACATTTTCCCAAGTGTGTGTTTGCCATTTGTATTTCTTTCTCTGAGCTGCCTGTCCAGCTCTTTGCCCCATTTTGTGAGTGGGTTGTTTGATTTTTTGTTGTTTAGCTTTTTGAGTTCTTGGTAGATTCTAGAGGTTAGGCCTCTGTCAGTTAGATATTCAGGAAATGTTTTCTCCCATTTTGTGGGTAATCCATTGACTTTTCTTATTGTATGTTTTCTGTGAAGAAAGTCTTCAGCTTCATGTGATCCCATTGTTTGAGTGATTGTTTAAGATCCTGTGCTATTGGTGTTTTATTCAGGAAGTCTTTTTTCATTCCTATGTCATGGAAAGTTACTCCTATATTTTCTTCCAGTAGTAGTCGAGTTTCTGGTCTTATATTAAGGTCTTTGATCCATTTGGAATTGAGTGTTTGTTCATGGTGAGATGTGTGTATCAAGCTGGACATGGGCAGTGGCTGGTGCTGCAAATGGGGGATTGGGCCTGAGTTGGCATGGGCACATTGACATGAGTCTGAGCATGCACGTGGGCAGGTGAAATGGGCCTGAGCTCATATGTGGAAGGCAGGCACAGGAGTAGCAAGCAGGTAAATGGGCAGGGCACGGGGTGGGCAGATGGACAGATAGAGCCTGAACTTGCTTAGGCCAGTGGGCAGACTACAAGTGAGTGGTGGAAGCAGGGTGTTTGCCCCTGCGCAGTGAGGCAAATAGAACTATGCAGGCCTGTGTCCCCTTTCCTATAGTAAGTGCGGGAGTATCCTGATGCTGGGGCTATGTCTATGGTGGCTGCTTGGGGGGTTTGGGAACTGGTGGGCTACCAGAGAGCAAGGGAATCAACAGATTCCCCCCTTTTCCCCCTTTGCGCCCTCCCACTGGCCATGTATTAGAGATTGCTCTTCCCTAAAAGACCCAGTGAACTCTTAATGCCTTGCCTTTCTTTCCCTGGGGGATATGCAACCAGGTTAGGCAGTGGAGACTTGACATCTTGACCAGATGTCTATTCAAACTATTACTGTGATCTTTATTGGAACCCCCCTTCTTTCTGCTGTGGCAATGTAGCAAGATCATTAGCTAAGTCAATAACATCACCTTGGTGGTGCTTTGGATGGGGTTGTCTTCCCCACTTGAGGCCCACTTGCCTGTGGTCTTATGTTAGATGCCATTATTGAAGGCAGTAAGTGCTACAGAGACCTCAAGTGGGACATTTGGCTTAGTTCCACTTTAGTCCTGCTGTGGAATTTCTTTACAGAAGCAAACACCATCACATTTTATCTATACAGAAAAGAGTTGATTTTCAATTGTACCACAGAGAAAATGTTTAGTTGCTTTTATAGCTTACTATTCCAACTGCTTTGTAAATTTTATTTAAAAAAAGAAGGTATCAAATTTAAGCATCCCCTTGATAGACATTATTTTTCATGTTTTCCTTTGTTCATTTATCCTGGGGAATGTGTTATGTAATTTCCTTCATTTTCCATCCTCGCCTCAGGTCACTGGGTTAGTTTCGCATAGAACACAGATACTTTTACTAGGTGCCAAGTGATCTGGTGCTGCACGTGGACAGTAAATTGTTGGAATTGTTTTCCTTAGGCATCATAGTAAATGCCAAATGTACTGAAAGTAACTGTTCAGTAGGATTTCAGAAAGTATTAGGAATATGTACATTTTAAAGACAGAAACAGGGAAAAGCATTGTTTTCAAATGCATATGATGTACGGTGCAAGCTGGTATATGATGTTAGTTTATCCATCAAAAAATGCAACAGTTTTATATTCATAAACATGACCTTTTAACTAGTTAAGGTTTAAGAGCTGATTCCACTTTCAGTTTTCTCTGCTACCTGGCTTGTCTAAAATTATTCAAAGATTGTTATGGCCCCCTGGTGGTCAAAATATGTAAAATTCCCGTGCTTGTCCTTTTTTTCTAAAATTCCTGAAATTTCAAGGTGATGACTTAAATGTCATAAAATATTCTGGTAGGTAACAAAATTAGTTGACTGAATATTTATTTATTTATTTATTTTTATAGTGAAAAAAATGGTGTATTTAGAATTAACCAGCTGGATCCAGTTTAGATTATCCCAGTTTTGTTGGCAACATCCAAAACATCATAATCAGGAGCCAGCCGAACAGGCCTGATCAGGGTCTTGAATTTGGCCACATCAGTGTCATAGAGTATCTTCACAGCCTGTCTGATCTGGTGCTTGCTAGCCTTGATTTCCACAGTAAACCCAGTGTGTGGTTGTCTTCTGTCTTTTTCATGGCCAACTCGGTTGTCAGGTGGACTTGATGATGGCACAGTGGTCAAGTTTGCTTCTCCTGGGGGCACTCTCCTGAGGGTATTTAGACTGCCTCCAGAGGCGCAGTGTCTTGGGTCGCTGAAAGGTGGGTGATGTGCAGATCTTTTTTTCTTTTTGTGGCTGTGGATGCCTTTCAGCATGGCCTTCTTGGCTTTCAAGCCTTTGCTTGGGCTTAAGCTTTGGGAAGGGTAGGAGCTTCCTTCTTCACTTTTGGTGCCATCTTGGCAAAAAGGGTTTCTTGACTGAATATTTAATTACCATGTTTCAACAACTGATATGCTATGTCAGTAACCAAGTGTTCAGACTATGTAAATCTAAGGATAATCTGATTACATTTGATATCCATCCCTCTATGACATTTTAGTGAAGGATCATAGTATACTAGTAAACAATGTACTTATTTTTTGATAATGCATCTTATTTATGCATAACCTATCACATAAAGCCTATCGACATTGGAGGATGTGAAGTAATACAGATTATGCATGCCTCTTTGCTATCTAAATCTTAATGTTTTATTAAACTTCTTTTCTAGTTCTTCATATAGTTCATTTTATTCTCCATTATGGGAAGCACTTTTTAGACATTTCTTAGAAATATTAATGGAACTAAAATATTAAATTTATTTTCTCCCTTGTTCACTATACATCATGTGCTATGCACAAACAAAGAAGTTGATATCAGGAGGTACATATGTGAATGCATATTTCAATAAATAATTCATTATAGGAGATACAGACAGGTCAATCCATTATACTAGGTTACAACTAAACAGGAGTAAGAAATTCTAGTATGCTACTCTGTGGAGGTGTTGGCAGTAGATAACATATTGTATGTTTCAAAATACTAGATGAAAGGATTTTAAATATTTTAACTACGCACATGATAAATATTGGATGTGATTTGAATATTACATATATAAACATTTATTGAAGCATCCCATGGTACTGTATGTATGTTTGTTTATTTCTTAAAATATATTTAATTAAAAAGAATTTTTTTAATTTTACTATAGATGAACCATCAGGTCTTACTAGTTGTTCATTGATGATACAATTTTAACTCATTTCTACAGAAAAAAAATATTTAAAAAAAAATTACCTATCTAGCTGGGCGTGGTGGTGCACGCCTTTAATTCCAGCACTCGGGAGGCAGAGGTAGGAGGATCGCCATGAGTTCGAGGCCACCCTGAGACTACATAGTGAATTCCAGGTCAGCCTGGGCCAGAGTGAGACCCTACCTCAAAAAACAAAACAAAACAAAACAAAAATTACCTATCTAAACAATCTTATTCTATTAGAGAAGTTAATCAGCAATTGCGCTAATTAATCTTTAAAGTAGCAGAAAAGAAGTTATAAAATGTTTTATATATAAGTTGTTTTGCTTAAAATATGAAAACAGATGGTAGTGAACTAACAGCAATAAAACCTGTTATGCAAATCCAACTGCACTCTAAGAGTTGTTTCAGGGAAACCTTTCTGGTTTTGGTGTGGCCATAGGGGCAGAGAAGAAAACAGGTCTTGTGATAAAAAGTATGTGTCACTGAGAGGCCCATGACATTGCTGCAGACAGGTGAAATTACTATTCCCATTAAGATAACTTTACCTGAGCTCATGGGATGAGCTTCTATCATCACGATAAAAAATAAAAAAGCTGGGCTGGGGAAATGGCTTGGTGTTAAGGCATTTGCCTGTGAAGCCTAAGGACTGTAGTTTATTCCCTAGGACCCACATAAGCCCAATGCATAATGCAAGTGTCTAGAGTTCGCTTGCAGTGGCTAGAGGCCTTGGCTTGCCCATTCTCTCTTTCTCTCTTCCTCTTCCTCTTCCTCTCAATCTAATCTATAAAGAAATAAAATATTAAAAAAAAAATAGAAAGCCAGCAGAAACTTCAGTGAAAGTCACAAAAAATTTATCAGAAATTTGCCAGATTAGAAAAAAACTTGTGAACTAATCTCGTGTTAGCAGTTATATCACAAGGGTTGTTTCTGAGAGGGCAAATACATTTCTACATATGTACTATTTTTAATAACAAGTTTAGTATTATTAAAATATGTTATTTTTATTTATTTTTTTGAGAGAGAGAAAGATATATGGAAATAGGCAGGTAGAGAGAGAAAATGGTTGTGCCAGGGCCTTTAGCCACTGCAAACAAACTCCAGGTGCATGCATGTGCCCCCTTGTGCAGCTGGCTTACATGGGTCCTGGGGAGTCGAACCTGTGTCCTCTGGCTTTGCAGGAAAATACCTTTACTGCTAAGCTATTTCTCCAGCCCAAATTTAGTATTTTTAATGGCAAAAAGTAATTTTACAAACTTGACAAATAGCATTTGTGAACACCTATAGAACATTTTAGAAATGTTCATGTGCAAATATTCATATATCTAGGATGAAATAATGTTCTCTAGATTACTGTATTAGTTTTCTATGATGTGATGACATGCCACAGTTTTGTAGACAATGCACATTAGTATCTCACAGTTTCTGTATGTCATTGATTCTGTAGAATTAGACATGAGGAAATGGAGCTTATGGTCACAGTCTCCCAGAGCAGTAGGTTATCATTGCATCAGGACTTCAGATCCTCTCCAAAACATCCTTTCATCTTTCATATTTAAAATCTTTCTTTTTCTTTCATAATAATTCTATTTTAAAAGATTGTGTTAAATTATATTCCAAAAATTGAGCAACATAGTACATGCTATGCTGGTTCTATCTTTCTAGAAATATGCAATCAAGGATTTTGAAGAAAATATTTTAAATTGTTATGATTTTGGTGAAATTGCTTTGTAATTGATGTCTGAGGAGCCAATATGCTTGTAGCATGGCAGACTGCCCGAGAGCTTACACACCTCCCTGAAAAGTTGAATCAGTTCTTCCCTTTCCCTGAATAGGATAAGTAATAGAAAAAGTTTCATCTCAGAAAGGAGATCTAGGTAATAATTGCTTTCATCATCTAAAATGCAACTTTGGGTCAGTCTTTCTCTTGAAGGGTTGTTTTGAGGACAAAGGAGAATACATTTGTGAAATGTCTAGCAAAGTGGGAGGCTGCCCTCCCACTGGATATTTGGAGAGGCAGCTGAGGTGATGGTGTGAGGTGGTGGGCTGTCGGTAGTTGGGAGAATTAATGAGTTTTTGGTTTTAAAGGTAGTTACTTTGGCACAAATGAGAATGTTACTCACCTATACTTTTTGAAAGATGTCTAAGAAGTACTGAGAACTTAGTAAACCACTCTTCTAACCATTATTTAATCTTTTACAGTGATCTTAATAATTACTGATATTGAAAATAGCATTAAGATAGAGTTAGATTAAGTTTTCTAATGTGGACTACATATTTTGGAATGGGTATAATTTTAAATAATGAGTATGCTATTGCAATTATCATAGGCTTTACTTTCTCTATCCCAGTTTGTTTTACTATTAGTACATTGAAAAATATGAGTAAAATACATTGCAATTCAATTAAATTTGTCATTGACACTATTTAAAAAAAATAAATCTTAGCTTAAAAGTACATTTGAATCATAAGTAATGGCTTTTATTCCTGAAAATATATCCCAAACTAGCAATTTAATTTCATCTGTCACAGAATGTGGGTAGAAATTGTTTTATGTAGGGGTATGACCATTCCTCCAAGAGGTGAAATTGGTCATAAGTCTAAAAAGATTTTCTTTTCTTGATATATTGGGATATGTGTGTAAAACATACAAACATCAAATACAAGTCTACATGACTATTATATTGAATAGTATTTTTTACATCTGTGTTGGGCAAAGGATCATCTTGAAAAGCTGATATATCAGTTTAATGAACCTGAGTGGAAGAGCAAATCTAATGGATTAGATTAATTTCATAATGAGTCTGTTGAAATACAGAAATTTTAAGTCATTCAGTTATATCTGTGAGGGCACTTATTTGTACTAGTTTTTAAAATGTGCCTTGCTATTTCATCTTTGATTTCCTTGCTTTATCCAGAACAATTTAATTCCATGATTAACATGGCATATCACATGAATTGCTCACTAATATAAATGTATCAGATTATAGTCCTTACTATTACATTGTGATAATTCTGTCATTTTACAATACTTGCTGTATTTTGCCCTTTTTTCTCTGCAAAATAGTAGGCTCACTTGGAAACAATTAACATATAAATGAGGAAAGGTAAATAAAGAAGGGGACTGACGATTGCTGTGATTCTTAATATTACTTTTATGCCATGAACATTAAATAGATGTTATGAATTGGTCATATGGACAAGTGAATCAAGCAAATATTTAGGCCTCATTAGTGGTCTGTCTGTTTCCCGACAGTGTGACATTCCAACTTAGGTCCGAATTTCACATCCAAACAGGAAAAGAAATTGTATCTGTCACTGAACATTTTAGCTTTGCTGAGGGGAAGACTGAGGTGTCTTGTTGAGAGAATTGTGGCCTGGGGAGGAGTGAAATGCCACTCTGTGATTGATGAGCAAGAGTTATGCACACGGTGTCTGATGAGACAGGGAGCTATATCTTCTCAGACTTATGTGAACTATCAAGTGTGGGCTGACTGAGAAATAACTTCTAATTTCTTACTCTTTCTGAGCAGAGAGGTAAAAAGGTGCTCTATGAATTGAAACAAATCATTTGACACATTTTAGCAGTAGATCCAGAGAATTTTATGAACCCTACAAGAAAACAAATGTTGTGAAGAGATATTTGTGTAGTTGTTTTCAGACATCAGTGTGTTGATTCAGATAGACTGCAGGAGAAAGCCTGAGTCCAGTGTTAGATATGAGCATTGACTAAGTGTTTGCTTACATTAACTGCTTACAAGTTATCTCAGCTTTTTGAACCACAAAATAGGCACAGTGATTATAATTGTGTATTTTATATGGACAAAATTGGTTGTAGATTATGTAGTAACCAAGTGCTCAATAAATTTTATCTATATTCATTTTTTCATTTGAAGTACTAACCAATATAGATGGTTTTACAATTCTCTGTGTTTCCTCAAATTATCTGAGATTATTTCCAGGAATCTAGTATTTTGTTCCATAACTTAATAAATACATTTGCGGGTATGCTATCTGCTAGGTACTTCTGTGGGCCCTGGTCAGGCACCAGAGAATGAAACAGGGTGGTAGGAGTGGATTGAGAGAACAAATGTGCTAGAGGTTCATGGGAAATACCTAAGTTGTGGTTTTGAGTCATGTTAGATAAATGAAGGCAAAAGATTGTAGGCAGAGAATCCTTAGAGAAAGCTTCTGGGGCTATAACCTACTTGGCATGCTAGGGAACCTCAAGGAGAAAACTAAGTGCAGGCAAGGATGTCAGGCCAGATAATGAAATTGAAGTAGGGATAGCAACTTTCTGTCAGCACTGACTGGAGGGGAAAGATAAGGTTTTGTATAATTTTAAGCAGGAGCATAACACATGTGATTTACAACTTGGGACACATTGGGAAAGCTATTGTGGGGAAAATGAAGTGTTAAGAATGAATATAGGACATTAAAGCTACTGGGGTATTTTGTACTAGAAATGATTATGTCTTAGACTAGCCAAATGAGTAAGGCCTGATGATACATGAGACTATGAGCCAGACAGTTTACATGAGTCTTCTATAATCGACACTAGAGGCTTAAAAGTGTTGTTAATCTTTACTGATATGATTTACCCAAGGTTATATAGCTAAAGCATGTGCGTTCCCTGCTGTGTTTTGTGTTTCTTTGTCTAGCCAAATGCAGAAAGAAAAGAAAATTCATCTGTACATGAATCACTTTGCCAGGCTGAGTAACCTTTTTCTCTTCTTTTCCTCCTTTTGCTTTATAGTCCAGTTTCAAACCTCATGAATACCTTGGCAAATGTGGTTGTAGGGCTGGCAGTTCAATCAGTATGGAGGAGGATGAGGAGGAGCTTCTGGAGGTTTATGTTTTGGGATCCAAAGATCTGAAACTACAAAATTTCTTAAATTTTAAAACAAGTAATCCTAAAACAAGTAATAGTAGTTTAGATCATTGGTAGGGTTTGTGTTTTGCACTAACCTTTAAAAACTAGAACCTTTGTTTTGTTGAATTATTGTGATATGCCAGAACAGATTATCTATATCTTTCTTTGTTTAAAACCCACATACCACATCATTCTTGGAATTGTTTTTTCTTTACAACACAATTATGCTTTCCAATAAAATACAAGATGAACCATGGAATTCATTTACTCTTATCAATTAAATGAATTAATATATGTTGATTTTGAACTTCTTGTTTAAATTTGAGTAATATTGATGAATATAAGCAATGCAAATACATTGGGAATACTCAATCATTTTTAGGAATGTAAATATGAAAAGGAACAAAATAGTTGAGCAATGCTGGTGCATCAGAATTGTTGGTGACATTAAGTCATGCAATAACTTCAAACAAACCCAATAACAATCCATCTGAGGGCTGGAGAGATGACTTAGTGGTTAAAGAGTTTGCCTGTGAAGCCTAAGGTCCCAGGTCCAATCTCCCCATTACCCATGTAAACCATATGCACAAGAGGGCACATTTTGGAGTTCATTTGCAGTGGCTAGAGGCCCTGCACATGCATTCTCGCCCTTGATCTACCTCTCTCTCTTTCTCTTTTTGTCTCAATAAACAAATATAAAAAAAAAAAAATAGAAAAGATCCACCTGAACCCTGGCAGCTCACCTTTGATATATAATTATAATGAATTTTAATTACAAATTCTTTATCTAGTGGCTTTTAAAAAGTGATCATGATCATTCTGTTGATTTCTATCAGATCTGTATAAAGAAGTTCTCAGAAGCCTTTCATTCTAGTGTCTTCTTTGTATGCATCTGGAATTTTTCCAGGTGTTAATAAATACTGAGATTGATGATATTCTGAGAGTATCCTTGTGGGAAGTAGAAATAAGTACTAACATTCCTAGTCTTTTTGAAAATATTTTTATTTATTTATTTCCAAGCAGAAAGAGCTAGAAAAGAGTTAGCGAGAATGGGTCTTACACTGGAGTTTCTATTAACTGAGATTTTTGCTATTACTGAAACTATACTAGCTGGTCACACCTGTCATCTGAGCACCTGGGAAGTAGAATAGCTACAAGTTTGAGGCCAGCCTGAGCTACAGAGTGAATAAAGCAGCATGGGCTAGAATAAGATGTTGCATAAAGAAAAAGAAGAAGAAGAGGAAGAGGAGGAGAGTGAGAGAGGAAGAAAGGGAAAGCAAGATATAAAAAAAGACAAAAAAGCTATCTGTTTTTGCCAAAAAGAAGAAATCTACAATAATCTTATCTAATGAAATTAAAGTCATAGATACAAAAAAGGCTTGGCTATTCCATAATCAAAATGTTGTAATGGGAGGGCCAAGCATGTAATTTTAAAGCATGTATTGGTTAAAGTCTTATTTATGGAAAAGAAATGGGAAAATTAAAAGCCAGTCTTCTGGGCTGGAGAGATGGCTCAGCTATTAAAGTGTTTGTCTGCAAAGCCTAAGCATGAGTTTGAGACTTCCCAGTACCCATGTAAAGCCATTTGTGGTGCACACATCTGGAGTTCCTTTGCAGCAGCTGGAGGCCCTGACCTGCCCATTCTCTCTCTCTCTTTGTCTCTCTTCTATCTCTCTCTACTTGCAAATAAGTAAATGAAAATATTTTAAAACAACAAAACACAAGTCTTTTGTAATCAAACAATGAGTTTATTAGGTTTGAAAATATTTCTAAATGATTGTCACTTAAATGTGCATCTATAGTTCTTTGTTTAAAAATAAATGTAATACATAATGTGTTCTTTTACAATACATTAAAGGTTAGCAATTGCAAAAGTATTGGAAGTTAGAGGTTTTTGTCAAAGGCAGAAAAAATATTTATGAAATACGCTATGTTTTAATACAGTTGTCAGCATTAAAAATGTTAGACTGGGTTGGGGAGATGACTGAGTTGTAAATCACTTGCTGGGCTAGCATAAGAACCTAACTTCAGACCCTAGCACCCACATATAGTACCTGAAATCTCCTAAGAAAATGTATCCTGCTTTATAGTAAGGAAGTATTGGTTATGAATAGTGACTGTGTTAGAACCACATGACTATATTGGTAAGTTATATGAGATAGATATAAATTGTAACCATTTTTCTGCTCTGATATAGAAAAATAAATTATACACCCATGTTAAATTTAAATCACTCTTTTTTCCTCTTCTTTTTTCCTGGAAACTTTCAAATTCATAAAAAATGTGACACATGTTAAGAAAATTAAGCTAGACTCAGCACAACAAATATTGTGTGTTTTTCTCTCTTATGTGGAATTTAGGATTTTTACAAATATAGGAATAAAATATAAAATAAAAGATAAGAATAAAATATACACTAGTCCTTAAGAGGCTAGAGTTCAATGAGGAGGGTAAGAATGGAAAACAGTGGTTAACATCAATAAAATGAATATTATCGATCTAGTGTATGTATACAGAAATGAAATAAAAACATATATGGCAATGTATAATTAACAGTAATAAAATGGGAAAAATCTATAGCCTAATATAATCCTACACATTTATGCCATAGTAAGATACTATTTTTCATAAACTACAATCAAGTAGAACCAAATATAGAATAAATCTTTGAATGTTCTTGCCAATTACCAGAGAAGCAGTATTTTAAGGCTTAACATATCTTGGTCTGGAGAACCACTCTTCACTCATTCAAGGTTCAGGATTTCATAGTTGTGTGAAGCAGAAGAGAGTGAGCCTCCTCATGCATCAGCTGTTTAATGTCATAAATAAGGATTAAAATAATTGTTGAATCCCATGAGGACTTAATAATATAATTTTCGGGCAGCTTAGGGCCACAAAAATATCCATGTGAAGACAGCAATAATAGTGATGAAGAAAGAACTGATAAATGGCTTCAGAATGAGATATTATTGATGTTTTTACCTTAATACAAGTCTGACATTTTAATAATTATAAATCTATTTCTTAATTTATTTTAAATTAATATGATATGTCTATAATCATTTTATCAGTAATATTTCTTGGAAAACCTCACTAAGAAGATTAGTGGGACTTGTGTTTTAAGGATGGCATAATAACAGCAGTAAAACTTGAATTTTCAACTCCCTTGACAGGTAGTTTCTTTTGTTTCATTATTTTTTGTCATTATTTTTAATGTTTGTTTGTTTATTTATTCATTTATTTGGCAGAGAAAGAGGGAGAGAGAGAAGGAGAGAGAGAGACACACAGAGAGAGAGAATAGGTGCACCAGGGCCTCTTGCCACTGCAAACAAACTCCAGACCCATGTGCCACTTGTACACTGGCTTTATATGAGTCCTGGGGGAGCTAAACTTGGATCCTTAAGTTTTGCAGGCAAGCTCTTTAACCTCTGAGTACATCAGAATTTTCTTTTACAGTTAAAAAAATTCAGTATTATTATTTATTTATTTATTTTGTTTTTCTGGGGTAGGGTCTTACTCTAGCCCAGGCTGACCTGGAATTCACTATGTAGTCTCAGGGTGGCCTAAAACTCACAGCAATCCTCCTACCTCTGCCTCTTGAGGGCTGGGATTAAAGGTGTGTGCCACCATACCCAGCTTAAAAAAAAAAAAAAAAATTGGCAAGCCCTACAGACTGGCTTTTTAAATTTTTTTTTATTTTTTTATTTTTTTAAGAGAGATTGAGGGACAGAAAGAATTGGTACACCAGGGCCTCTAGCCATTGCAATCAAACTCCATGTGTGTGGGCCTCCTTGTTCACATGTGCTACCTCGCACTCTTGTGTTATTTTATACATCTGGCTTACATAAGACTTGGAGAATTGAACATGAGTCCTTAGGCTTCGTAGGCAAGCACCTTAACCGCTAAGCCATCTCTCCGGCCCAAAATTTATTTTTTTATTGTGGTAAAAAATACACACAAACACACACACACACACACACACACACATATATATGCACATCATACTTTAGCCCAGACTGACCTGGAATTCACAATGTAGTCTCAGGGTGGCCTCAAACTCACAGTGATTCTCCTTCCTACCTCTGCCTCCTGAGTGCTGGGATTAAAAACATGTGCTGCTGCAAACCAACTGTAGACACATGCATCAACTTGTACATCTGGCTTATGTGGATCCTAGGGAATTGAACTAGAGTCCTTTGGCTTTGCAGTCAAACACCTTAACAGCTAAACCATTTCTCCAGACCCACAAAGTGTTTTTTTTTTTTTTTTTTTTGCTTTTTTGTTTTTTTTTTTTTTTCCCGAGGTAGGGTCTCACTGTAGCCCAGGCTGAACTGGAATTCATTGTGGAGTCTCAGGGTAGCCTCAAACTCATAGTGATCCTCCTACCTCTGCCTCCTGAGTGCTGGGATTAAAGGCATGCACCACTACTCCCAGCTCGTGTTTTTTTTTTTTTTTTTTTTTCTCAATTTTTTATTAACCATTTTTTTTTTTGATGGGGTGATTAGTTGTATAGCAAATATATGAATCATGCTATGAAATTTCTTTGTGTAATGGCATATTTAATCTCTCCCCTAATATTAAATACAACATTTCAGAATGCAAACAATATCAAAGTAATCCAATGGAAAATCCTGATTTCTAATTGTTTTTATTTTAGATTTTACAGCTTCAAGTTGAAAAATATGGTACTGTAAATGCCTGGGGAAAAAAAGGTTATTGAAGGGAACAGATTAGAAAGGCCATTCATACAGATGACATGAATAAAGATACTGAACATTTGTGGTTTGTGTAAATGAACAAATACATAAAGACAAAGGGAGATCTCTATATAGTCAGGGGCTGTAGGTTGATTACTTACAAAACCATGTTATATGGTATAATTAATAATGGCTTCAGAATCATCTTTGGGGGAAATATAATAGTTGAGTTCCTCCCTCATTCCTTCCTTCCTTCCTTCCTTTTCCTTTCTCTCTCTCTCTTCTTTCCTTTTATGGTTACACACTTAGGCTTATAGCAAATTGAAAATGAAGTGATTTAAGGTGTAAGGATGGGATGTTGCCCAGGGATTGAACACTTGCAAAGGATGTGTGAGGCTCTGTTTGATCCCTAGCAATGGCAAAATTAAAAATAATAAATAAATAAGAAGGATGAAGATTTGTCCATTGGATATAACTACTATTTTTAATTATTAATTTGTAGAGGTTTATCTCATTTCTGCCCATTATTTTTACCCTTGTTGGATTTACTGTGCTCTCATTACTTGATATGGGCAGGAATCTGGTCTTTGGATAGCTGAAGTATTTGAAAAAATGAAACTGCTCCTAGAAGTAAACTATCATTATTGTGATGCTTTAAGTGCTGAATATTTCATATAAGGAAGAATAAATTAACAGTGTGATTTTCTTTGGCATAATCACAATGATCTATCTCATGAATATGTAGGAAGCCAAACTAATGGTGATGAACTACTTCATATTCTCCTGTTCTTACTCTGTCTTAAAAGATTTGCTTGGTTTGGTGAGAAAGTTAAACAATTTAAGGAATATTGGAAAACAAAAATGGAGTGACTGTCAAGGGATAGGAAGCCAGGGACAGCTATCTGTTACTGGAAAAGTAGGCTGTAACAGAAATTCAATAATGCATTACTTTGCAAAGTTATTTTTTCAAGATAAGAAAATTAGTTTTGCCTGTTTCAGACTCACTTTTAATTTCTATTCAATTGTCTTTGGAAGTTCTCAAATTTTGACATTTTGTTTATGAAAAAGGTTACTACATACTTCATTTGAAGTGGTCTAACAGTGCATTCAACTGTTTTCCACTGAGTTTATGTGGTATACTAATTCAGTATATTTGAGTGTATATAACTTTATAGGAAAAATAAATATACATATTTGTAAACCATAATGAAATTTCTCTTCATGTGGAAGATAGTTTATAATAATGAAAAAAAACGAAGCAGAGCATGGTGACATAAACCTGTAATCCAGCACTTGAGTGGTACAGGCAGAAGGATCTTGAGTTCAGGGTCATAGAGAAGAAGTTTGAGGCCAATGTGAGCTACATGAGAGCCTGCTTCTAAACAGAAGAGCAAATTAGAGCCACAGTTTTATAGTTATATGACCTGGTCAAAGAATCTCTTGGAAAATGAAAATGTGATTGAGCTAGAGAAATTCCACTTTGAGGGAAAGTGGCTTTTGACAAATTATTTTCTACTTATTTATTCATTCATTATTTATTGTGTGCATATGGTTTTATGTGTTTATTTAGAGCTATGAATTTTCCCCTTAAGACTGCCTTCATTGTGTCCCATAAGTTTTGGTAGGTTGTGTTTTCTTTATCATGCACTTCTAGGGATTTTATAATTTCTCTTTTGATTTCTTCCACAACCAATTCCTTGTTTAAAAGGGTATTGTTTAGTCTCTAGGAGCCAGTGGAGTTTTTTGTTAATTTTTGGCTTTAAACCATTGTGATCTAATGTGATACAGGAAGTTACTTCAATTTTCCTTATTTTATGGAGGCACACTTTATGACCTAATATATGGTTAATTTTGGAGAAGTTTTCCATGAGCTCAGAAGAATGTACATTCTATACTTTTTTTTTTCAATTTACTTATTTGAGAGTGACAGACACAGAGAGAAAGACAGATAGAAGGAGAGAGAGAATGGGCGTGCCAGGGCTTCCAGCCTCTGCAAACGAACTCCAGACGCGTGCGCCCCCTTGTGCATCTGGCTAACATGGGACCTGGGGAACCGAGCCTCGAACCAGGGTCCTTAGGCTTCACAGGCAAGCGCTTAACCACTAAGCCATCTCTCCAGCCCAAGAATATACATTCTGTAGAGATGAAGTGGCAAGTTCTGTAGCTATCCATTAGGTCTAGTTGATTGATCTATGATGTTGTTGAGCTCCATTATTTCCATTTGACTTCTGTTTTCTGTTGTGCTATTTTTCATTGTATCCATCTCTTTTCTGAGGTACACATTTCAGTTTGAGTTCTGTTTTTCTTGATGCTTCCTGGACTTCATTCTGATATTTAATCAAGTTGTCATTAAGCTTAATTAATCAATTGTTCAGATATTCCATTTCTTGACTCACCTTCAATTCATTCATATCTCTTTTGAGGGTTCTAATGTTTTCAGTATAGTTAAGCCTACTGTCAAAAGCTGAACATTCTTAAGAGGTGATTCTGTTCAATTTCATTGATATGATTGTTGGTTTTTGATGATTTGCTTCTAGTTCAGCTTTTGATTAGGGTCTTTTGATTACGGTCTCATCCTTCATTGTATTTTCATTCTGGGATTGAATTTCTGTTGATTTCTCTATGATTTTTTTTTTTTTTTTGAGGTATGGTCTTCCTCTATGTCAGCCATACCTGGAATTTACTATGTAGTCTCAGGCTGGCCTTGAACTCAAGGCCCTGCCTCTTGAGTGTGGGATTAAGGGCATGCACCACCATGCCTGGCTTCTCTCTATGATTATATTAGAAGCTTCCATTGTAGGTTTAGGCATTCTTGATGGAGATTTCTGTTTTTTGACTTTTGTTGGCTTTTTTGCAGTGTGGTCTACCCATTTTAGGGAGACTCTTTATTTTATTGAGGAGCAAACAAGTTTTTGTCCTTTGGCCCATGCACCCTCTGTCTTAGGTGAACAGGGGTATTGGTATCCAGTGGCCACTCAGGACACCAGAGAAAAAGGCCTGATTCCCACACATGTATCAGGCCTCCCCAAGTAAGGCACAATAGGACCTACTGGGACCAGGAAACCGGGAGGAATCATGGCATAGGTATCGGGCCTACTCATTCCACAGCTTGCCTGCCCACACAACCTGTTGTGGAGGGAACTGGGACCAGGGAATGGGGAGGAGCCAGAAAATAGGGATCTTGCCTTCTCATTCCATGCCGAGTCTGCCTGCACACCATCTGGTACAGGGATCTGGGACCTCAGACCACTCAGCACAGTTTTAAAGGGAGTGATTTTTGAATTCTCAATAAACAAAGTGTGGTTCCATCAATCTTGCTTACTCAGTCTTCTTGTTCCAAAAGCCATTGTCCAGACATGTTCTTCATCATTTTATTCGTATTACCATCAGTGAAAAATGTTGATTTATTTTTAAGGTCAGATGTGTTGACTGAGTTAATGAGCTCTCATGTTAATGAACGGTCTGGTGCAGCTTTTTGTAAATGTAAATTCAACATGTTGATTTAAGATTCACAATCACACTAAGAATTTTTTAGGTTATATTATAAATGTTTGTCTGAATGTACCAAAAATATACTTAAGTTTACTAATTTTCCAGGCCAAGTGGCAAGATTGATTTGATTCACACAGTGGAAACATGTGGCACTGGTTATATAGAGAGCAATTTGGCAACAGTAAAACATTTCACATCCCCCCTTATTTCAGAAATAATGCATTTTTCTGTTTCTTTGAGTATACGGAAGAACTGTAGATAGAACTTTCCTGGCATATATACAGAAAGAAGCTCATTAGTGTTGGAATCCATCTTCTTACAACTATGCAGAATGAGGAAAGAAAAGCCAAACTGTTTGTTCCCTATTTCATATTCATGAAGCTACTTTTGAGGCTGTTTGATTGACACTCTCTATAGATGGTGTCTGCTTTCTTTTGATTGAGCTAAGGATTTTGGTTCACCTATTACTTCCACTTTGCCACTGTGTTCTATTGTGGCTTGCTTTTCACTCTTTAAATTGTGTTGTGATGAATTGCTCACTTGGGAATTTTTAGGACATCTTAATCCCAACTTGACAGAAATCTCTTTGATAAATAATCTACCAACCCCTACCAAAATGCAAGTGGATCAGTGGACAGAGATTTATGACAGCACTCACGAATGAATTACAGAGACAGGTAGGCCTTCTAATGCACTGAGAATCTATGAATGAGCTCCATTTCCTCCTTTAATTTTCCCCAGGTATATTTTGTTGAGCTGTAAGCTGCAGGTTTTCCATTAAAGCTTAGATATAGATAGGTAATAGACAGATAGATGATAGGTAGAAGAAAGACAATGTATAACTGTGAGTACACCTAAAATTATATATGAATGATGGCAAATTACTTTTGTAAGGAAATTATTGGAACCAATTTTATTTATAAGGGATCTTTTTAAAATTTAGTTTCACTTAAAAATTAGAATTATATGTTTATCATATACATATTGTCTAAAGCTATATGTATATTGTGAAATGCTAAATAAAGCTAATTAACTTAACCTGTTCCTCAATACCGATATTAATGAAGTGATATCCACTCAAAATCTACTCTGAGGACTGAAGAGATAGCTTTGTGGTTAAGGCGCTTGCCTACAAAGCCTAAGGACCCTGGTTTGCTTCCAGACCTCATGTAAGTCAGATGCACATGGTGGCACATGCATCTGGAGTTCATTTGCAATGGCACACCCCATTCTCTCTCTCTCTCTCTCTCTCTCTCTCCCCGTCTCATAAATAAACAAAAGTAAATCTAAATATGTCTACTCTAAGCAATTTTAAAGAATGTGAGACCTCGTTTTTCACTATAGTCACTTATGTTTACAATAAAGCTGGTGAACTTGTTCCACCTGTCTAATTGAAAATGTACATAACAGCTTTTCCCTGGATAAATACAGACTGGTAAGATTATATAATGATAATGAGTAGCAATAATACTAATAAGTGAAAATGATGCAAAATATTTTCAACCATATTCTACAAAAAGAACAATTGTATAAGCAAATTTCAAAGGATACTGTAGTAGATTCAGGTTCACTGAGATAAACTTCCAGACCAGGCACAATTATGGGGGAAGGGATTTATTGAAGCTTACCAATCCAGGGTAAGTTCCATAATGGCAGTAGAAGCTGGCCTGCCTTCACAGCCCCAAACAGAGAGAGGGAAGTACAAGGTTAAAAGTCAAAAGCCACAGCACACTTCAGGAACTCCAGCTAGGCACACTTTGCATATCTTTAGATTGAAATCTGAAACCCACCACCACAACTTAAGATCCATCCAGTGACATTGCCTCCAGCCAGGAAGCCAGCAGATGCAAACTACAAACAAACAACTGAATATATTGGGGGCCATCTATTCTATTCAAACTACTACAGATGCATATGATAAATAGATTTAGAATCTGAGCAAGATATTGTTCTTAAGTGATTTAATTTTGGATCAAAAATGTATAACCTGAATATGTGCTAATCTGATTATAATTTTATATTTATATACAATCATATAACCTATATAATTTCAAAAATATTGAAAACTAAATTTGATAAGCTGGATAGATAGCCTGCACTATGTTGGAGTACATTCTAAAATCAGAAGATAAATTATGAAATTAAATCACTGAAGCTCTGAAATAAGAGCTCATAACAAAAATAGTATTTAAGTTTTCTTCATGCCATATATATATATATATATATATATATATATATATATATATATATACATACACACATGTATAACACATATTTTCTTTGAATCATTAAAAAAAGAAGTGTTAGGATCAAATATAAAATTGAATATTTTTGTAATTCTTGCATTATTATGTATAGGCTGTGAATTCTGTCACTGAGATATTGAATTATTGTTCCTTTTATAAAATGACAGCTACCTTTACTGGCCCTTAAGAAACATGCCACAAGTTCATATCAAGTCACTCCATTGACATGTTGCTAGTTGTCATTAAATGCTAGACAGCTTTCTGAGCTTCTTGGAAGGTCAAGAAATGATTTTCAAATTCAGCAGCAAAGAAAAGGGAGGGCTCAGTACTTATCAATATACACCTGACAATGATACCCTTTGATTTTATGTATATGTATAGAATCATTGGAAATAATATGAGGAATTTCAAAATCTATTACTTCATAAATATAAGAAAGAAAATTCAAAAGGTTTAATAATTCTGCCAGTAAGAAGGGTAGAGTTTTCTGAGCAAAGCTTAAATAGGTTATTAAATTTCTCCTCTGTGGCAGCTGCTTTTTCATTACCTCTGGAGTGACCAGCAGGTGATGGTGGGACCTTATTAAGGATGTGGCATAGGGTCAAAGATTAACATTGCTTCTAGCCTGATAATTAAAAAACAAAAAACAAAAAACAGAGCCTCCAAATCAGCATGGTTATGTCCAAATTATACAGCATAATTGCCGTTTTTCAAATTTCAAATTTTTTCTATCTACAAACAGTATAGCATCAGGTAATTATTAAGCAAAATCATGTTTTAATTTTGTGAGCCTAGGTAATTTACAAAACTTCATTATCACCTGACTCTCTTGACTAGCACAATGATTGAACGAACAGGCATAGGCAAGTGTTGTGAGACACTTGCTGGTCTCATAAACTGAGGCAAGGTGCAGTACATCGCCTATGATCATGGAAGTGGACAGTCAAGAGGCCTTGCTGAAAGCAGTCTGCTGCCTGCTGACACTTTTTATTTAGCTCTTATCAGGGCTGATGTAAAGCCCTCTCAGCCTCCCTTTCCCACTAATACTTGTAAATGGTATTTTATTGTCTCTGCAAAGACTGCTGGCAATAATGGGCAGGATGGGGAAGAAATTCAAGGAAGAGATTTATCCTTCTATTTATTCTGTAGTGCTTCCGAGAAGATTGACAGGCCAACCAGGAAAGGACACTTTGTAAATATATAAAAATTAACTCCCATCCAGTGCGTCTAATTCCTCATTTTTGCATCTCTTTATATAGTTCAAAGTTGTGTGGCTGAAAACCAATACTTTCTGGAGAATATTATAAATAAAGCTTATAAAAACTAGTAACAAGTGACTGCAATTCTTTATTTGTGCTTTATTTTGGACCATTTCACAAATGCATGAAACCTGTTTATGTCTTTTTATATACTTTACCTTACTCTGTTAGCTATGCCACTCTTAGCACAAATGTATTGGCCAACTTCTGCTCTTCTAAGACCTGGAAAGGAGTTGATAAGCCTCAGGCTTTGCCTGAAGGAGCAGAATGGAAATGATACTTTTAGCAATTGAATTTCCATTTTTATTGAGTTTTTAAAGCATGGTATTTGAAGTGGACTAATTATTCTATTTCTTAAATATGTAAATATTTAATATGTTTTATTGAATGTTTAATATTACTAGTATTTGTTGCCACTTACAGAGTAGGAAATAAAATAAAGCTATATATACCTGGTTACTCGTTAAAATTATTACAAATAATGCAACATAAATGCTTTATACCATAATTATTGTATACACACTTACCTCTTCTACCTTTCTTGTTAATGCAAAGGCATTTAAAAACTGCTCAATTTTTTCTATAATAAGACCCCTCTCTGAGGCAGCTACAGAGAAAGAGAATGGGCACTCCTGGACCTTCAGCTGCTGCAAATGAACTCCAGACATATATGCTACCTTGTGCATCTGGTTTACGTGGGATCTGGGGAATCGAACCTCAGTCCTTAGGCTTTGCAGGCAAGCACCTTAACTGTTAAGCCATTTCTCCAGCCTTTATGCCATTTTTCAGTGCCCTGATTAATAGACATTTCTACTGTATAATTAAGAAACATTATTATTTAGATAATAATGGGAAATTTGCATATAAAGACACATACTATGTGAGGCTTTTCTTTAAATTTTAATTAGTTGATATTTCTAAAAAAATTCTAGAAAAACAGTAATTGAACAAGTTTGAAAATCATATATATTGTGATGGTGAAAATTATTGTAACAAATCAACTAAACTTAGTTTAGCCTTATTCATGGAATTATTTAGAATGTATCAGAGCTCCATGTTTAAGCTTTTTAATACTCCTAACAGCAATTGGATATTATAGGGCTCACAATTTTATTGGGGTAGCGCTTTTGCAGATATTCTTGCAATGAGGAATTGTCTTAATTTCAGTGAATACACTATAGAAATAATTGTTAGTTTCTACATTTTATGATATTTTATAACTTAGATTTATTGGGTTGTCACCATTTTTTTATATGAAAGATGATATGGAGGTAAGCTTTGTTACATACTGCTGTGTCATGAACACCTTTCCCAATGTCTTGCATCTGCTGATTGAATAAGAGACACTAGAAATGAATGGTGTCACTCTGTAGTACAGGCATTTGAGTGAATAATAGACATACATTTGGAGCATTATTAGCTGAACACCTCTATTATAATGCATAGTATAAAGAGTTTATGCACATAGGGCTGGAGAAAATGGCATAGTGGTTAAGGTGTTTGCCTGCTAAGTCAGAGGGCCCAGGTTTTATTCCCCAGGACACACATAAGCCAGACGCACAAGGGACACATGCATCTAGAGTTTGTTTGCATTGTCATGTTCATTCTCTCTCTCTTTCTCTTTCTCTGCTTGCAAATAAATAAATAAATTTTTTTTTAAAAAAAAAAGAGTTCATGCACATACATGCATGGTCATTCTGCCGTCCCTGCAGTCTGGGATTCTCTTGTGAAAAGCTACATACTTTTTCTCATTAAATAATTGACATCAACCACATAAGCTATCCAACTTCATATTTCTAATTCATTCAGTAGATTTACACATTTCATTTCCACCTAACCTGCTGCATATTTTGTGTTGGCACTCTTTTCTAGGGATATATTGTTTTAAAAGTACAAAATCTCCTGTCACCACTTCATAATATTTCATGGCAAAAGAATAAGATTTGAAGGGTCAATAAAGTATAAAACATATTCAAGAAAGATTTTGTATAAAACAAATAGAGTTAGATGGAATAACAAGATACAAATGTAAAGCCATGGAGATAATGAATAAGAACTCATGTTCTTTCTTCTTCAGGGAGAAGGTAATAAAGCTAAAATCAACTGCTATATATATTGCTTCTCAATTTAGAGATTTCCTTTTACAAATAAAATCTTGTAAATATTACTTAAAATAGTCAAAAGAGAACAATGAAGAGCAAAAAAAAAAAAAAAAAACTTACCCAAAATACATACTGGTTAATGCTATGATGTGTGAACACATGAGTATTCTATATGTATGTATGTGGGTATATATATATATATATATATATATATATATATATATATTACACTTTAAATTACTTTGGATAAGTTTTCTTTCGATAATTAATATATAATGTGTATTCTATTGTAAGCTATCAGAAAAGGAAATTGAACAGTTATTGCTGCTTTATATACCCTGTATTCCTCCAGTGTTTGGGCTGTATCTGCTATGTATGCATATAACACACTTCTGTTTACTCCTTTCATTATTAAAGGAAAATAATAATGCTCTCTCACCTGAGGCAGACATTATTCTGACGTTTTGACTTTTATTGTTTGGTTTTATACAATGGAATCATGTGGTACAGTTTTTGTTGATTGTCATCTATTCATAAGCCATACTGTTTCATAATTTACTTGCATGTGTGAGTAAATATTTATTTTTTATTTTTTATTTTTTTTCTTTTTTCTTTTTACTTTTTTCCATTTTTGGAGTTTTGAGTTTCCATCTCTAGCCCTGGAATTCCCTGTGTAGTCTCAGGGTGTCCTTGAACCCATGGTGGTCCTCCTTCCATCTGCCTCCTGAGTTCTAGGATCAAAGGTATGTGCTACCATACATGGCTAAATATTTATTTGATTACTAATAGCTCTGTAATTTAATATGCCAAAATTTGTCTAGAATTTTTTTTCTCTTTTTATTCATTTTTGCTTATTGTTATTATATCCCTGATAAGAAAATCATTGAAATATCTTAGATTAAATTTTGTGGGGAACAACATTTTTTTAATTACATGGGTATGTGGTTATGTAAAGATAGATCATAATATCAGAATATATGTAACTTTGTGAGAAATTGCCGAAGAAGGAAACTCAATTTGAAGATATTATTGAATGAAAAAATTTTATCAATTTCTAACTTTTTCTGCTAATGCACACAACTTTAGAGATAAAGGTTACAGAAGTGATTAGAATATTTTCTTCTGCTTACTGAGGTATACCATATAGAGATTTCCCACAAAGTGAGCATTATTCATACTATTCATTATGGTCACTAAGCATTCTAATTCTTATAGATATATTTTATGGTAACTTAAAATTACTAAAACCTGTTTTATATGATATGTGTGGTTGTTCACGCTTACTACATGTTTATATTCCAGGGTTTGATCTTGGTTCTAACCAGGCCTTCTGAGTGATTATAACTTAAATCTTTAGAGAAATAAATGATTAATTTGGGTTTACTGACAAAGCACAAACATATTGATATGTTTCACCTATGTTTATCAATATTAAGATATGGTAAACATGATTTCTGTTGAAGGAAATTTTTGAAAATATGTTATTATATTTCTAATGTTCCTAGCCTATATCAGTCTGAATGGAGTATAATCAATGTATTCATGAAAATATGTGGATGCACCTGAGACTTTTAGTAAAACAATAAATAATACACTTCCCTTTTCTGAAACTGCTACAAGGAAGATTCCTTTATGATAGCTAATAGATAGCAAAACATTCTGTAACAATTTACAACTAAAGTTAAACAAATAGGAACTGACTTCCAGGCCTGGTCCTTTTAGACAATATGTAACTACCTTATCGCAAGAGACAACAACCTGTGTTATTTTCTTTTCTTTCTTTTTTTTTTTTTTTTTTTCCCTGTTTTGTTTTCAAGGTAGGGTCTCACTCTGGCCCAGGCTGACCTGGAATTCATTAGGTAGTCTCAGGGTGGCCTCAAACTCATGGTGATCCTCCTACCTCTGCCTCCTGAGTGCTGGGATTAAAGGTGTGCGACACCACACCCGGCAACAACCTGTTTTATTTGACAAAAGGAATGTCATAACCTTCACAGACCATAAATCTCTTTCCTTTACAAGCACAGAAAAATTTCAAACAGAAGATTGTTGAGGATGTGAAACTCTTACACATTCAGTGTTTGGGAATTTCATACACAAAGCTTTGATCAAAGCTGTCTCTCTCTTTCTACAGTAAATTCTGCCTAAAATTGTCTTCAGTTAAAGTGCTTTCAGTTAAGATAAAATGGGTTAACATAAAAAGTTGCTTCTCTATACTTCTCTTTCCTTAATTGTTTATCTAATTCAAATTTATAAGTTTGTAAATTTATTTATAGTGCCATGCCTTATATTGAGGTAAAAATTGGGGCTAGAAAGTTTAAAAGCCTCTGACCCTAAGTTATTTCTGCATTGTAATAGACTTTTGTATTGGTAATGTTCCAATGCATGGTTGTTTGTATTGACACTGTCATTTTTGTACTGTTTCAAGACAATAATTTGTTTTGCAGCTTCTGACTTGTACTGAAAATCATCTTCTGTTTCTTTTTAGATGATTGATATAAATGACCTTCTGAACCTTTACAATCGCACCAGTTCACCTAGAGAACCCTATAACAGACTAACTCCATATATCTAGGCCCCTTTTGATGGTTCTCCAAGGCCTAAAAGACAATAGGAGTAGAGACTCTCCCTTTTACCATTCCACTTCAGCTTGAAAGGCTTAAACCTGTAAGGTTCAGGAGTGACCAAGGACCACAGAGACTACTCTGAGGCAAAGATGGGAAATTGTTTTTGTTTTTTAGTGGGGGGGAGGTTGCAAAGAACATGAGCTGCCAGGACTGACTCTCAAGAGTGGACCAGTCAGTTTGGGGTTATAGATAGTGGGCTTTATATTGTATTTATAGTAGGCTTTTCAATTGGGGGAAGGTGAGAAAGGGAAGGAATTTCTTTGTTGGGGCAGTAAATCTCTGTTCTTTACATTAGTCATAGGCTGAGACTAGAAGTGACCCAGTGAGAGATAAGGGGGCAGTAAAACTAGACCTGGAGACTTGTTAGGCAGGGGAGGGATAATGGCAGGAAAATTTCTTGAAGAATGTGGATGATTCACTTCAACCTCCTTCTATAACTCCATTTTATTCTGACCTAACATTCCAGCCTTTTGTTAATGATAAGAGAAGAAGGTTCATGCTGACCATAAGGATGATGAGTTGTTATGGGAGAGGCAGTCCACAGGTGTCTCTTCAAGGCAGGTGATAAAGAGGCCATGGTGGCTAGAGGTGGCAGAGTGGTGAGATTGACAGCATCAGTGTAGCATGTTGTTATGACTTGGACCTGAGTGAAGCAGAGACTTCTTTCATAATCAGGGCAGTCACTGGCAGACACCTGTTATAGAGAAGGTGAGGGAGATGGACTCTGTGTACCCCATGAGAAGACACAAGGGAGAATAAAGGAGCTTGTTACTCTTGTCAAAATGCCAGGTGTAAAAGGAGGATGAGTATTCAGAGGTAAGAGATAGAGGGCTTAGGGCAAGAGAGAGAAGGCAGAGGGGAATTTTGGAATCAGAGGGAAAGAAGGAATATAAGAGAGTTTAAGTTTGAGTGTGTCTGTTGGGGTGGCGGTGTACTTATCCCTGGATGAGATAGGGTAAGGGCTAAGGAAGGAGGGAGTCAGAAGCTTAGCTCTGATTCTGTCTAAGGCAAGTGGGAGGATCTGGGGTCAGGGTAGGTGAAATTAATCAGGGATAGGCAGATGCAGAAGGCATGAGTTAATGTGAGTGTTTAGTATTGCAAGTCACTATCAGACAGGGAGTCTATTAGTCTGACTCGTTGTTTATATTATAGTTATATTTTTTCTCTTTGGATGACTAAGATCATGTAGGCTGTCAGAATTAACTGTATACTTTGGAGGTCAAAAATGGCTCTGTGGGAGAGACTTTCAGGGACTGGTGAGGAGTTTTGTGACTCGCATCTGCTAGACTAAGTCAAGGCCATGCTAACCAAGTGGACCTCCCTCTTTTGGGAAGACTGGAGGACTGATTTTCCTCCAGTGTGACTCTCCTGTTGCAGATATGCTAACTTGGAATTCATTTTTGGTTCTCTACATCCTCTCTGATCAAGAATATAGGTAACTTATCAGAGGCTAGAAGTTCAAGTGTTCCATCATCTCTTGTGGCATTTTGACCCTGGAGCAGGAATCAAAATATTGGTTATTCTTTTAACTGCAATGTTTTCAATTGATTTTGGCTTTTACATATGGTTATTACTCACTCAGAAATACTGTATGTATCTGATTAGCAAAATAGATTAGTTAAAAAGGGTGTAGAACATATCTGGTTAGCAAAGTAGATCTGGTTAGAGAATGACATAATATTTTGAAATCATTCTGATTGTGATTAATATTTAAGTTTAGTTGTCAGGTGACAGTGTAAGCTATATTTGGGACTTAGAAAGTATACACATTCTATCTTTTAAGTATCTGTCATTTATTAGTATAAGCAGGAAGAACATTTTAGTAGACAAAAAGACAATATTTTTATCAAATTTTTTTTTTTTCAGTGTAGGTTTTCACTTTAGTCCAGGCTGACCTGAAATTAATTATGTAGTCTCAGGGTGGCCTCAATAGCAGAGTGATCCTTCTACCTCTGCCTCCTGAGTGCTGGGATTAAAGGTGTGCACCACCATGCCTGGCTTTATCAATTATTTTATCAATAACTTAAAGGCAATTGATTTAATATAAAAATTATATGCTAGGAAGAAGACAAGACAGTATAAAAACTTAGCATATGTGTTTGAAAACAACTTTGATTAGTCTGTATACCAATATAAGTACAAATTACTCCCCAAACTGGAAGTAGAACAGCAATTTAAGATTATTTTAAAGGCAGGAAATAGGTTTTAAATGTCAATATCTCTATAAGCAATGAACTTAATATATCAGAAATGAGACAATAGTTTAAGTGAAACCTTAATTGAGACATAGCTCAAGAATAAAATAAAACTTGATCATTGTTGAGTTGGTCTATTTACCTTATAAAACGGGGAAAAGGGAGTAAATAGTTCCTCTATGAGATTTATTTTTATTTTTTGAGGTAGGGATTTAGATATAATAACCTTAGAAGAGAATTAAATATTAATAATTTAATTTTAACCTTATGATTTAGTTAATAGGTTGACAAATAGAGGAACCCAGTTAACTTGGTAGGGTACTCTAAAGTCAGGCTTTTATAACCAGTATTATGATTAATATCAAGGAGTTTAAGTTTACAAGCTGAATACCATTAGCATCCTTTTATCAGCCAGGGCCATACTTTGTTAGTCTGATGTAAACCCAGACTAAGTCATTTTATATCTCAAGAAGACTGTAATCTGATTCAGTACTTTGTCTTTAACTTGTTTAGGTTTACTCATACCTTCATCTTCATAGTTTTACCTTTCAATCCATGTAACCATTCCATAACATTTTTTTCATCAAACATTTAACATTCAACATTTAAAGTTTTCTTTCCAGTTTATCTTCTTAGTCAGTTCATCTCATAAATACCAACAAAAACTTTTATTGTTATTACCATAACACTTTTAATATGACCAATTTTTCCTTCAAAAGGCCCTTTGAAATACCTTTTCTTAAAGATCAGATTTGATTTATGCTATTTACCCTCAATAAACATATAGATTTTAGAACTTTGTTTCTTATAACTTTCCTGAAACACATTTTTAAAAATATGAAAGCAGATTTAACATTAATAGAAATTTTAGAAAAATTTTTACAAATTTAGTATTGCGTACTTTTAAATTTAAACATTAATGTTGAGGCTGATGTGTGTTAGTAGTTCTATATAAGTACAGAAAGATAAAGTAAGTATAAAACAGATGCAAATTTCTTATAAGCATAAAACAGTTAACAAATTTCTTACAAGAAGTCCCCATGGTGACTTGGCATCCATTCATCATCATTCTGGTGCCAGGATCCTAAGATTCCCTGTGTTTGCAGTTCCCTGGCTCTACAAGGGAGGGAAGCTAAGAAAGACCCTTTTCTCCTCTAAATTCCAGGGAGAATTTTGATCTTCCCTCAGGGCTATAATGCAACTTTTTGAACCTTTCATTTTACAACTCTTTAAGAGTGAGAGAATATTGTATTTTCTTTTCTATGATCTTAATTACTTTTAGTGTTTCTTCTGGGGGACACTCAACAGCAAAAATTGGCTATGCTGTCTAGTACAGTGGGTTTGGTGGGAAATATCCCCACAATGAAATGGCACTGCTCAGAATAGAAATCATTCTGCAACCTTAGGGCTGTGAACCATGTACATATTCACACACACACATTCATTTCAAGTGCACTTTTCATATAGACTCTTAACAACCATTTCCCCTGCAGTTATGCATTTTCATTTTATATTTCTATTCTATTTACAACTATGGAGACTAAAAGCAAATCTTATTACCAGGCAGGGTATCAGGAGAGGCTGAGGGAACTGGAGGATACAGAGGAGCTGTTGGGGCAAGGTCAGTGTGAAAAGCAGAGGGTGAGGACTAGCATGGGGGAGGGGTTGAGTAAGAGTGTATTTCTGAGACCTTGGATAGGACCTGGGGAGCATGGCAGGTAGAGCAGAGAGAAGGTCTTGCATACAGAGTGAAAAATAAGGTACTTCAGACCGTTTGCCTGTACATTGGCAGAAGTTTGTTTTAATTCAGTGAGAATTTGGAAATCAAAATTATCATTCTCAGTTCATTTAGACCCATTGTTCAGATTATGGATGTGGCCAAGCACAGTTGAAGAGGAAGATAAGATGTCTTTCAAGAGTTATAGTGGTTTTAAGTTCGTAAGGAGACAGGGAAAGAGCAAAACAAGGGTGAGAGAAAAATAAACCAGAGATAAAGCTGGGTTTACACAGAACACCAATATGACCCCCTGTCCTGTTATGGTGAAAGGGGCCTGCACCTCCCACATGGTTAGAGGCCATACAAGTTGCAACTGTTGGCTTTTTAGTGTGGTAGTGGGCAAAGTGGGCAATTGTGCTCCCAATGGCAAAAGCTGCTGGCTGTGGAAGATTAAAGTGGCTGGCAGTAGAAGATGAGAGCTCAGGAGAGAAAGGGAGAGGAGGAAGGAAGAGGGGTGTCCTGAGATGGTGCAACCAAACCAAAAGGTACCCCTTAGGATGAAGCAGACCAGAGAGAGAGAGAGAGAGAGAGAGAAAGAGCTGAGGTGTCCAAAGTGTGTCTTTCTGGAGACCTGGGGTTGGGTCCTAGTGGCCAAGGAGTATAGCCTGGTGGGCCACTAGGGCTGCCAGGAGGAGGGGTGAAATCCTAGACAGGCCAACCCAAGAGAGTGGGACACTTACCAAGAAGGAGGTAGGAGACTATGGAGAAAAGAACAGTGAGGCTGAATCATGGAATCATGGTAGGTGTGAGAGCCTGTATCAGGCAGAGATGGTCTGAGGCCTTCTGAGGGTCAAATGGCAGCTCAGTAGTCTGGTCAGGGAAAAAAAGAGGTCTGGCTGCCTACAAGCACAATCAGAAGCCTTCCGATTTGAGTCATGGCACCACAGGTAAGGTTCAGGAGTGACCAAGTATTATGGAGACCACTCTGAGTCAGAGATGGAAATTCATATTGAGGGGATACTCTGTCTCCAAAAAAAATGGTAGAACTAGGTGTGGTGGCTCTCACCTTTAATTCCAGCACACTGGAAGATTGCTATGCATTTATGGCTACCTTGAGACTACATAGTAGGTAGTGAACTTCAAGTCATCCTAGACTAGAGCAAAACCCTACCTTGAAAAGCCAAAATAAATAAAATAAGTTAGAAAAGGTTTATTGACCTCAGACCTCTGCAATTCTGAATGGCATACATTTTCCTTTTTACAACATACATCATACATATTCACATATCCACATACAAATTAAGCAATATTTTAAAGTTAAAAAAATAGGTCCTTAAATTCCCTGTGCATGAATGTAAATAGAATGCACTCTTGGATTTTTCCATTCTCACTCTAATGTTGATAGCAAGTTAGGTCCACTAAAAGCATCACATTAAAATCAATGCCTGTTTTTCACCCTCCATTTATTCTAATTTAAATGGTCTTTCAAGTGTAGCAATTAATGCTATAATTTCTTTTACTTTTTCTTTGCTTTGTTCACATTATTTTATTTTGCTGCTTCCAAATATTCAATTGTTTTTGAAGCTTATATCATGAATGACAGGCAGATATGAGCTTCATTAACAAGCAAATTAGGAAATCATGTGTGTATATTCTTGTCTTGACTTTATTTTTCTTTCACTTTTTCTTTGATTAAAAATAAGCTGGGCATGGTGGCACATGGTTTTATTCCCAGCACTCGAGAGGCAGAGAGAGGAGGATCGCCATGAGTTCAAGGCCACCCTGAGACTACATAGTGAACTCCAGGTCATCTTGGGCTAAAGCAAGCCCTTACCTCTAAAAACCAAAAAAAAAGAAAGAAAGAAAGAAAGAAAGAAGGTCACATACACACAAAATTCTTTTAAATTCAGTTTTCTCTAATAGAAGGTGAAACTGAATGGAAGGGAAAACCCAACATTTACATGGGCAGTTCAAAGCAACTTGCTGAGTTTTTTGAGTGAGAATGTGGTGATTAGGTTTTCAGATTTAGAAAAGTGTGAGACAGCCTAATTAAACACCTTTTTGCAAAAGAACAGCTTGATAAACCAAGATTGCCTTGGGAAGCTCTCAAAGCTTTTATCAGAAAGCTAGTACTGCCTATGTCTTTTAAATTAATAGCATTTGAAAAAAAAAAATTCACAGTCTGGAAATAAATTATAACTAGTTAATAAACATGCATTTGAAAATGCTTTTATTGGACAAATGGAAAAAGGTATCATTAGGTATATAAAATATACAGTAAATGTGAAGTAATAATAGTTATGATAAATTAATAATTTTCCAACCTTAAATCTCACATTTCTCCTTATAAATTCCTAGTAAATCATGAGTATTGTGTGCTTATTGGAATGGAGAAAGAAAAGTAATTTTTTAGGTTTGTGATTTATTGGAGGTATACATAAAATGTATCTTCTTTGAATCTATTTATTGTTTATCCCATTTAGGATATTGATTACCTGTTAAATGCACTACCATGAATTATGTGATTTTGCAGCATCATCAATTTCATATTTTGTTTATTTAAAAAACATTTTCTAATGCCTTTATTGGCTTTTCAATGCCCAAATAGATTTGGCACCTGTAAAGCAGGATGGGTTGATCTAATGATCTCAAAGATCATTTACAATCTTTATCCATATAAGATTCTGTAAATAGACTTTCCTTCTATTCCAAAAGCACTTAGTGATAGATTTAACAACATGGCAAGGATTCTTTTACTTTATTGAAGATGGTTCAAAGCTTGTAAGGTAATATTGATATGATATTATTACTGTGTGAAGACGATATGAGATTACACTTACATCTTGTGAAAGGACATAAGGGCAGTGGAAACAAATCCACACACTACTGAGATGACTACGTTTATCTTTATGGGAATTGAATATTGTGTGGTTTTCCTTTTTATCCTTCTATTATATAACATAGTAGGGACAGAATATGTACATCCTTCCTGATTTGTCTGTTGGTGAACATCAACCGTCTCCTTAGAAATTTATTACTATTAATATATTTTAACTATTATATCTGTCCATCTATGCTATTATCTTTTGATATTTGTGATATAATAATTGAAGACATGAGCAAATGATTCTCATCAACAAGTTAATGGAAGAATGCATATTGCTGTGTGTTGTTTTCCTTTTTGTTGTTTACTTTCAGCAGAATTTGAATCTGTCTGTATTTTCCTTATATATATATGTTTTCTGTTTTTGTTTTTTTTTTTTTAACATCATGTCCATCTCTTTTTTGAGGTCCTATTTCAGGTCAAGGTTTGACTTTTTTGATGCTTCCTGGAATAATTTCTTGTATTAGATAATGTCTTCTTAAATTCAGTCAGCTAGTTATTGAGATACTCTATTTGATGACTTATCTTAAATTTGTTTCTGTCTCTCTTTTTGATTATTTTTCTTTGACAGCTTCCATAATTATAGACAATAAACCATGGTAATTCCCTTCCCTGCACTTTCCCTTTGCAACTCTACTCTCCATCATATTCCCTCCCCTTTCAACCAGTTTCTCTTTTATTTTGATTCTATCATCTTTCTCTCCTATTATGATGGTCCAGTGTAGGTAAGTGTTAGGCACTGTGATGTAATGGATGTCCAGGCCATCTTATGTGTGAAAGAGTGCATTGTAGGCAGTCCTACTCTTCCTTTGGCTCTTACAGTCTTTCCACCACCTCTTCTGCAATGGATCCCGAGCCTTGGAAAATGTGATAGAAATGTTTCAGTGTTGAGCAGTCCTCTGTCACTTCATACCAGCACTATCATGGCTTCTCAGTCATTCAAAGGTCACCACCATCTGAAAAGAGAAGTTTCTCTAACAAAAAGTGACAGTAGCATTAACACATGGATATGAACATTAAGAAAAGTGCTCACCATGCAGTTTGGTGAGCATAACATATGCATTTATCCAGAAACCAGCAAAAACTACACCCTAGGGCTCTTGACTTTTCATTATCAGGCTAGTATTCCCTCCTGTAGAGCAGGTCAGCATTCCAGTTAGAAAATGGTTTGTTTCCCCCATAACAAACATGGCCCTATTGCACCTGTTGGTTCATTTGGCCTGGCTGGCCAAATTTAAGGCTTCCAGTGTCCATGTCTTAGCCATAGTGATAAGGCAAGAGACACACATAAAAGGGATTCAAATTAGAAAGGAAGAGATCAAGTTATCATTATTTGTAGATGATAATGATTCTATATATAAAGGGCCCTGAAGACTGTACCAGCAAACTGTTAGAGCTGATAAACATGTATAGCAATGTTTATCTCTCTCTCTTGAGTCCTTCTGGTTTTCTTCAAATAATTTAAGCCTAGTGTCCAAATCTGTGTGCTGTGAGAGATGATTCTGCTCAGGTTCATTAATGTAATTGTTGGTTTTTGGATGATTGGCTTCCAGTTAAGCTATTTGCTTGATCAGGGTCACATAGCTTATTGTGTTTTAATATTGGGATTCAATTTCTGTTGTTTATTCTGTGTTTCTTTTGGAGGCTTCCACTGTGGGACTAGGCATTGTTAGTGGAGATCTCTCAGTTTGCTAACTTTTGTTTGTTGTTTATTTTTTTTGAATTTTTGTTTACCCAACTCAGACTTTTAAATTCTTATTTTATTAATGAGGAAACAAGCATTTATCCTTGTAGGATATTAAGTGAGTGTTCTGTTTTAGCTTTGAACTGGATTAGAGTAGGATGGGGTTATAACTGTAAATGTGTAGATGCATAGGTTGTGAAGGTTTCAAGTGAAACAAGGGTACCTGGGGAACTGGGAGGTGGGAAACATGGAGCTCAGACCTACTCATTCCACCTGGGCATACTCTTCAGCACAGGGGAACCAACCAGGGTTTGGGGAGCCAGGAGCCAGGAAGCTAGGGAGGCAGGAACAAAATGCCAGCTCCCACAGAGGCCTGCTCATCTTATAGCACAGAAGAACAGGGAATTAGAGAAATAAGAGACTGAAAGTCCAGAATTTTGGAGTAAACAGCCTTCAGCCTGTATGCAGGGTCCAGGCAGTCCCATGCCAGCAGCAGGGATACAGGGGGTTGAGGAATTGCAATGTGTTACAAACTTCATATATATATTTCAATATGATGTTAATTGAAAACATGGCTGTGAAAGTCACTGATAAGAGACAGAACTAAAATTTGATGTATGAGTTTACAAAATGACAAAACTGAATAAAGGCTGAAGGACTCTTTTATATTATTACTGATTGTTTGACAGTATCTAGAAGTCTGCTGTGCTGTACATAAAATGGTTGTGTTTGTTTATCTTCTACTTCAGTGAGATTAAAACATTTTGAAACTGTTTTCTTCAGGTAGGGTGGATGCAAGTGCTCTGGAGTAGGTAGCCTCTATTTAAATAAACACACCTAAGAATAAGTGACTTGAATATTCATCCCCTTATGCCATATCCCTAGGACACCCTCCATGGTTTAGGAAACACCAAAGAAGAGGGGTAATAGAGAACATAATATTTTGAGGAATAGGAGGAGTGTGTGGAATACTGTCTTCAGGACATGACATAGCCCTTGCACTCATGAACTCATAGCAGCTGAGTATAAATTTTGTCACTGCTTAAGGCTTACATCTTAGAAACATGATAATAAACTATATACACACACATATACACTCCCTTGAAAAAGGTGAAACTAAGAATGGCATATTACTTTTTAAAGTAGTAGCAAATAATGTGTTTGACACTTAACCTAATTACCTGCATAGTTTATGTATTTGATTGATATACACATCATTTTGATAGTCATACTCCTAAAATAGTTGTCTACAGTGCACACTTGCATTTTCCACAGAATGGGATGCATTCACCCTTGTATATTGTATATATTGGGGAAAGAGAATGTTTCTGTAGCAACATTAGTAAAACAGACTATCTATCTACAGACTAGGATCACACTTGTCAGCCTACTCAGCAAATTGTCAACTTGTGTGAATTAATTCAACTCAAAGGTGAATTATTTAAAAATAAAAGAAATTAAAACTTCATGGATACACTGCTGCAGAGTGCATGTGGCACGCCCAGGGTGAGAAGGCCAGATCATTGATCCCTGGTCTCCTCCCAGTTTCCTAGTGCCAGTAGATCTGCTGCAGCTATCTTGGGCTGCTTGGACCCTGACAGCTTTATGTGGAAGCATGCCCTTTGTTCCACCTTCCTGACTGAAGTGCCTCTGTGTCCCCAACTCCCAGATATCCTGAAATGAGGGTGCACACCAGAGGTTTCCCATGGTACAGAGTAAATAGGCCAGATCCCTGTTCCCTGGCTCAAATCTTTTAACTCTCTTTGAATTCCTTCCATTTTCTTATCTATTAGTTCTAGTTTAGTGATGGCAGCATCCACACAATTATTGATCCTTTGTTGCTTTTCTGCAAGTTCTACCAGTAGCTTTGGCTAACTGATACACTTAGTGGTACAAGAACCATAGCTGGAGCTGGGAAACACGTCAGAACCATACCCAAACACAAGCCCACTCTCCATTATGAAGCTAGTAGCAATCGTGGGCTACAAGAGGGCCTACACATATTAAATTCTCTATTAAAAGAGTAAGGGTGATCTCATTGGTCCTGGTGCTAACTTACTCTCCATTGGAGAATCTGCTTCTCTTTTTCAGATAGATAGATCCTAAGGAGAGAGCCACTCCATCACACCTCAAAAGGGCCCCAGCTGAAACTAAGAAAACTTGCTGAAACAAGCAAGGGTGCTTTTTTTTCCTGGTGAACTGGATACTAGCACAAGGGTGAAGGAAATCAACACAGAGAAAAATCAACTCCTACCAAATCAGAGAGCTAGGGACTCAGAGGCCCCCAACACCTCATTACTGAAGCAGACCAACATGAACCCAACATGGCTCAGGGAAATTTTGCAGAATAGGGGCGGAAAGTATCTCAGAGCCACATGTTGGGTCATGATATGCAGAGACATTTATCCTACCCATAAATGAGGGCTAACTCCACAATGCATGACCCATATACCTCAACAAGTGGGGGGCAAGGGGAGGGGATAAGTCACAAATGATCCTAATAATGGTACCAAACTGACTGTATTTGCTGAATACAAAACTAATTAATAAAAAAAATAAAGAAAGAATATCCATGGAAGAAAGGAAACAAAAAACAAAAAAGAACTCCACCAGCTGCTGGAGACTAAAAAACAAACTATGAATGGGTTGTGGGAGAAACTCTAGGAACTCCAGACAGAAAGAAATTGTCAAGATGAGAGCTGATGTTAATGAATTAGAGAGTAAGAAAACAATTTAAAAAATAAATCAATGAAATGAATATCTGGTTATTTGAAAACAATAAACAATATTGATAATTCCCTGGCCAATTTAACAAAACCAAATTAACAAAATCAGAAATGAAAAAAAGAGAGACCACAACAGACATCAATGAAATTGTAAGAATTATCACTGCATACTCCCCAAATCTCTACTCCACAAATTTAGATAACTTGGAAGAAATGGGTGAATTCCTAGACACATACCACATAACAAAACTAAACTCAGAGCAGATTAATTTCCTAAACAAACTTATCACATCTATGGAGATTGAAAAGGCAATCAAAAAACTCCTCCAAAAGAAAAAAGAAAAAATGACCCAATGACTTCTCAGCTGAATTCTATTAAAGGCCTTCATTGAAGAACTGAAACCAATTTATTTATTTATTTATTTATTTATTTATTTATTTTCTCAATTTTATTAAACATTTTCCATGATTATAAAAAATATCCCATGGTAATAACCCCCTCCCCTTCTTTTCCCCTTTGAAATTCCCTTCTCCATCACATCCACTCCCCATCTCAATACATCTCTCCTCTATTTTGGTGCCATGATCCTTCCCTCCTCGTATGATGGTCTTATGTAGGTAATGTCAGGCATTATGAGGACATGGATATAAAGGCCATTTTTTGTCTGGAAGGAGCATGATGTAAGGAGTCCAACCCTTCCTTTGGCTCTTACATTCTTTTCACCACCTCTTCCGCATTACACTCTGAGCCTTGGAAGTTGTGATCGAGATGTTACTTGGTATTCTAGTTACTTCTTTCCATCAACATGATACCTTCTGAATTGTCCCAAGGTCACTGCCATCTGAAAAGAGAAGACTCTATCCAAAATGAGAGTAGCATTAATATAAGGGTATGAATATTAAGAGAAGTGCTTACTGGGCAGTTTGATAAGCATAGTATATACCCTAATCCAGATATCAGCAGATGTTACAACCCGAGGGCTCATGACTACCCATTTTAAGTTTTCAGTATCAGGGATGTATTCCCTCCCTTGGAGTGGGCCTCCAGTCCAATTGGAGGGCAGTTAGTTTCCACCATGACAGATGTGCCACTATTGCACCCATTGGCTCATTTGGCCTGGCTGGCCAATTATAAGGCTTGCAGTGTCCACTGTTGAGTATCCTCACTGGTGGTGTAACTTTCTCCCATTTAACTACATGTACAATGGCTTCTTCCAGCTTTCTGTTAGCTGATCTGCATGGAGGAGGTTATTAGCTAAGTTCCAGTAGGATTTCTCAGTGTCCTTGCAGCCCAAGTATGTGGAGTCTTCAGCAATAGGGTCTTACCAACTATTCCTGGTGGGAACCCAAGGACCTGGCAATGGCCTATAATATTTTGGGGGCATCAGGACCTCACTGGCCAACAACTCACTGGAGGTATCCCATCCCTGGCACTGAAAATTTTCTAGCAACAATATACTGCTTCGGAGTGTTCAATTGTCCAAAACTGAAGGATTACATTTGATTTATTTATATCCTCTCAGATTTTGATTAGCCCTCCCTCCACCTCTACTTTACTGAATCTCCTCCCCTGACCTCACTTTGGGCCTTTTCACCCCCATTAATCTAGTCTTCTACTTACATATATACAGTGCCAACCTATTAAGTACCCTCCTCCCTTCCCTTCTCTTCCCTTTATATCTCGTTTTCAGCTTACTGGCATCTGCTACTGAGTTTCTTCCTTCTCACACAGAAGCCCAATTATTTGTAGCTAGGATCCACATATGAGAACATGTGGCACTTGGCTTTCTGGACCTGGGTTACATCACTTACTATAATACTTTCCAGATCCATCCATTTTCCTGCAAATTTCATATCTTCATTTTTCTTTACTGCTGAGTAGAACTCCATTGTATAAATGTGCCATATCTGCATTATCCACTCATCAGTTGAGGGACATCAAGGCTGGTTCCATTTCCCAGCTATTACAAATTGAGCAACAATAAACATCGTTGAGCACGTACTTCTAAGGAAATGAGATGATTCCTTCAGATATATCCCTAGGAGAGCTATAGCTGGGTCATATGGTAGATCAATCTTTAGCTGTTTTAGGAACCTCCACAATGGCTGGACCAGATTGCATTCCCACCAACAGTGTAGAAGGGTTCTTCTTTTTCCACATCACTGCCAACATTTATAATCATTCGTTTTCAGATGGTAGCCAATCTGACAAGAGTGAGATGGAATCTCAATGTAGTTTTAATCTGTTTCCCTAATGACTAGGGACATAGAACATTTTTTTAGATTCTTATATGACATCCATATTTCTTCCTATGAAAACTCTCTATTTAGCTCCATAGCCCATTTTTAATTGCCTTATTTGATTTCTTATTATTTAACTTTTTGAATTCCTTGTATATCCTAGGTATTTATCCTTTATCAGATATATAGCTGGAAAAGATTTTTTCCCATTCTGTAGGTTGCCTCTTTGCTTTATTCACAGTGTCCTTTGCAGTACAAAATCTTTGTATTTTCATGATTTCCCAGTGATTAATCTGTGGTTTTATTGCCTGAGCAATGGGGGTTGTATTCAGAAAGTCTTTGCCAAGTCCAATATGTGGAAGGGTTTCCCCTCCTTTATCCTCCAGCAATTTCAGAGTTTCAGGTCTGATGTTAAGGTCTTTAATCCGTTTGGACTTAATTCTTGTGCATGGAGAGAGAGAAGAATCTGTTTTCATCCTTCCACATATACATATCCAATTTTCTCAACACCATTTGCTAAAGAGACTGTCTTTACTCCAATGAGTATTTTTGGCATTTTTATCAAATATCAGGTGGCTATAGCTACTTGGACTTACATCTGGGTACTCTATTCTGTTCCATTGATCTACCGGTCTGCTTTTGTACCAGTACCACATTGTTTTTGTTACTATGGGTCTGTAGTATAGGTTAAAATCAGGTATGGTGATACCACCAGCCTTATTTTTGTTGCTCAGTATTATTTTAGATATTTGAGATGTTTTGTGATTCCAAATGAATCTTTGGATTGTGAAACCAATTTTTCTCAAATTGTTTCACATAATCAGAGACCAGAGAATCCTTCCTAACTCCTTTTATTGTGCTAACATCACCCTAATATTAAAACAAGATAGAGTTTCATCAAGAAAAGGAAATTATAGGCCTACATACCTGATGAATATTGATGCAGAGATCCTGAACAATATCCTCATAAACTAAATTCAACAGCACATCAAAAGCATTATCTACCTTTTTTTAAGTGTGCCTTATCCCAAGGATGCAGTGCTGCTTAATATATGGAAATTGGTCAACATCATACACCACATAAATTAACTTAATCATAAGAACCATAGGATCATCTCAATTCATGCAGAGAAAGACTTGGTATAACAGCAACCAAGGATGTGAAAGATCTTTATAATGAAAACATTAAAAAAAAAAAAAAAGCTCAAGAAAGAAAACAAGAGGACTTGAAAAGTAGGAAAGACCCTTGCCCCCATTCTCCTGGATAGATAGAATTAGTATTGTGAAAATGTCAACCTACCAAAAGCAATATAAAGATTTAGTGCAACATCAATAAAAAATACTAGCTTCAGCTGGGCATGGTGGTGCATGCCTTTAATCCTAGCACTCTGGAGGTAGAGGTAGGAGTATTGCCATGAGTTCAAGCCACCCTCAGACTACAGAGTGAATTCCAGATCAGCCTGAGCTCGACTCAGACCCTACCTCAAAACAAACAAACAAACAAACAAACAAACAAACAAACAAACAAATGCACAACAACAACAAAAAAAAACCAACATCATACTATCCAGAGATAAAAAAAAAAAAAAAAAAAAAACCCTCAAAATTCATATGGAATTGCAGCAGGCCTTGGGTATCCAAATATATCCTCAGGAAAAACAAAGAAACAAACAAAACCCCTTTGAAGGTATCACCATAAGTGATCTACAGCTATATCACAAAGCCATAGTAACACAAACAGCATGGTACTGGCATAACAATGAAACATAGACCAATGGAACAGAATTGAATACTCAGACCTTAAGTCAAGTAACTACATCTAGTTGATATTTGACAAAAGAGCCAATCATTTAGACTGGAGAAATGACAGCACATTCAACAAATGGTGCTGGGCAAATTGTATGACTATAGAAAAATGAAACTAGACCCACTCATCTCTCCATACACAAAAATCAAGTCCAGATGGTTTAAACACCACAATATAAGACCTGAAACTCTTTTCCTATGGGAAGAAAAAATAGGAAGCACTCTGCACTACATAGGAATGGAGAAGGACTGCCTAAGCAAAATCCCAATAGTCCAGGAAATTAAATTATCTCATGAAGCTAGAAAGCTTTTGAACAAACATACTATAAGCAGAGACAGTAGATTACCCACTAAATGGGAGAAAAATCTTTGCCAGCTATACCAGTGACAGAACCTTACTATCTGCATTCTACAAAGAACTCAAAAACCTAAACAATAAAAAAAAAAAAAAAAAATCAAACAACCCATTTGAAAAGTGGGACAGAGAAATGAATAGGGAGTTCTCAGAGGAAGAACTTGAAGGTACATTTACACAGTGGAATTCTACTCACCATTATGGAAAAAAACAATACAATGAGATTTGTAGAAAATTAGGCAGACTTCAAACAGTTCATACTCAACAAACACAATCACAGAAAGACAAATTCCACATGATGTCACTTATCCTCAGTTCCCAACCTGGACCTGCTTGAGTTGCTGTCATAGGTAATAGGCAACTCAAGGCCCAGACAATAGGGAGATATCCTTGGACATATCTTAAAAGATATAACCCTCAATGGGAATCACCTGAAAAGTAGTGCTCTGGTGAGAATGGAATGAAGCCTAAGCTTAAAAGAATACTTTTTTTTTTTTTTTTTAATTTTCTCTGGTCTGCACCTCCTAGTACCATGAATTGGTTTCTACTCACATTGAGCTGTTGGTCAGAGAGACCTAAAGGGTTCCCAAATCAAGAGAGCTTTCTGTCAAAGCACTTGATTACCTGCCTGAGGCAAAAGCTAAGACCCTACTGCTGAAGACACCATATGCTGCTGACACAGAGCATGGGTCAGAGAGACCTGGCTGGAATTCAGAAGAAAGCCAGCCCCCACAGTTAGCCATTCTAGTGCTAGAAAGCACTACATGAGCTACTGGGAGAAAATGACCAACAATGGTCTAAGGAACCAAAGGTCTAAGCTACTTAGAAGCAAACACCCTGACACCATGTAAATGCCAGTGCCTTAGTGGCACACAGCCTCAGTGGGTTTCTGAGAAATTCATGGTTTCTTAGAAATTGAACATAGGATGCCAACCAGACTTTGTAACCAGGCACCTTTAACCACTGAGCTATTTCCCAATTCTTAATTCACAATAACCATGATTGATTGAGATTTTTCTCTTTTATTTATTTTGAAAAAAAATAATCTCAGTGTATTCCCTTAAAAATGTTGAAAAGGCTTTCTACCGTCTCCATTTTATAGTTGAAGAAAAGTTTATTTCACCAAACTTTGAAATGCAGTATATGCTTTATGGTTCACCAGTTTCTTCATTGACTCAATCACTATTGTAAGTAAAGTAAAAGAAAAAAAAAAACCTACTTGACAATTATATACAGAATAGCTGAAGAAAAACTTGGATATATTTTTAGCCGCTGTATTTTATGAGGAGATTATTGCATTTGCATAAGCTGATCAATTGATGTACAGTAGCTGATCACCTCAAACAATTTATAGCAGATTGGTGTAGCAGAAAATAATGGATAATTTTCTGTCAGTTAACTTAAAAGTTACTAATTTGGGTGTTTATTTTAAAACTTTTGAAATAGAACAAGGGAAACAGTGACAAGCAATTTAAGGAAATCAAAATGTTGGAAAGTGAATTACATATTAAAAAAAATGGTTCATTTCCAGATGAGAATGCCCCTCAAAATAAAAGTTCTTCCTTACCTCTCTTCCCTTAAAGGAGTTCTTGTAGCCTCTGCCTTATTAGAGGCCTGAAATATGAGAAGCATTCTGATTTTTTTTTTTACTTACTTCTCCCTTTTTCAAAAGAGAAAATGAATAGATGAGTTCACTTCTTTTTTTAGAACTCTGGTAGTGCCTGGACACCTGAGATGGGGGCCAAACTGTACACTTCAGTTTCCTTCATGTAACGTCCCCCAAAAGCCCCCCCCCCCAATCTGGATCTCTAGGTGGCCTTCCACTTCTTGGAACCATGTCTTGAATAGGAACTCTGCTTTTTCTTAATCTCTATCTCTATAAATTTTATAATAAAATAATTTTTAAACTTAGTTCTTTATGATCTGAATTCCTTTCATCAAAACTTCATAAGACACAAACTCAATGGCCATGACTCAGTGGATGTTTACTGAGACCATGAGCTGCTGGCACCCTAACTTTTTATTTAAAGCCCAATAAAGAGCTAACAAAGGCTCTGTTAATCTCATTGATAACAAAATTCTCATACAATATTTTATCATATGTATGAAAATAAATTTGATGAATTTTTAACCTCCCATTCCAATTTACTTTTTTTCTTTTATTTTCAGTTCCATTTATGAATGTATAAATTTGTTCCTGTGCACATATGAAATAAAACACAATTATAAAAGCTCAAGTCATTATCTGTATAATCTGTACTCATTGGCTACAAGTGTGCTATTGTCCATACTTCACATAAGTCATGATGGGCATCTAAACGTGGGAGAACTACTTCATGCATGAAAGAAAAGCATACAGAGAAAAAGGGTTGCTAGTAAAAGTTTGAGTTATGTTATTGTGATAGTTTAAATAGATGGCCCCCAAGATATTCGGTGCTTTATTAATTTGTAGTTTGGATCTGCAGCCATCTGGCTGGAGGAGGTTGATTGATCTTAAGGTCCAGCCCTATAATGTGGTGGATTTGAGATTCCAATCTAAAGATATGCAAAGTGCCTAATTCCACCTGGAGTTCCTGAAGTGTGCTGTGTGGTTTTTGGCTTGTGGCTTGTGGCGTCCCTCTCCCTCTCCCTCTCCCTCTCCCTCTCCCTCTCCCTCTCCCTCTCCCTCTCCCTCTCCCTCTCCCTCTCCCTCTCCCTCTCCCTCTCCCTCTCCCTCTCCCTCTCCCTCTCCCTCTCCCTCTCCCTCTCCCTCTCCCTCTCCCTCTCCCTCTCCCTCTCCCTCTCCCTCTCCCTCTCCCTCTCCCTCTCCCTCTCCCTCTCCCTCTCCCTCTCCCTCTCCCTCTCCCTCTCCCTCTCCCTCTCCCTCTCCCTCTCCCTCTCCCTCTCCCTCTCCCTCTCCCTCTCCCTCTCCCTCTCCCTCTCCCTCTCCCTCTCCCTCTCCCTCTCCCTCTCCCTCTCCCTCTCCCTCTCCCTCTCCCTCTCCCTCTCCCTCTCCCTCTCCCTCTCCCTCTCCCTCTCCCTCTCCCTCTCCCTCTCCCTCTCCCTCTCCCTCTCCCTCTCCCTCTCCCTCTCCCTCTCCCTCTCCCTCTCCCTCTCCCTCTCCCTCTCCCTCTCCCTCTCCCTCTCCCTCTCCCTCTCCCTCTCCCTCTCCCTCTCCCTCTCCCTCTCTCTGTTTGGACCTGTGAAAGCAGGGCCAGCCTCTTCTGTTGTTATGAAACTTCCCTTGGCTCTGTAAGCTTCAATAAATCCTCTCCTCCATAATTGTGCCTTGTTTGGAAGTTTATATCAGTGAACCTGAAGCTGTCTACTGCAGTTATGATAGTATAAGTCTGTGGCACTAGGAGTGGGGCAGTGGGATACTCTTATTGACTTTTGTCAAGTTGTATTTCTTAAAATCTTAAAAAAGTGCTAGGTCCCAATGTCCAATACCTCTATAATAAGGTTCTCTCAAAGAGAATTAAATCATTGTCCAAAGTAAAGATGTAGGTTGACAGAAATGACCCCAGATATAAATTCAGTATCTTTGCATTGTGCAATTCTGGTGCTTATGAACCACCCGTTTAATAAATAAGATGATTCTTTACACATGGCAAAGCTTACACCTGATGTGGAAATTACATTCAGTTTAACAGCTTTTATTCTATTGTTTTGTGTGGTAGAGCCAAAGAAAGGTAATGATAATTATATGTTGTGTATTATTTACTTTCCTATTGCTAAAGGAGGTTGTGATGTTCCTGCCAGTTGAAATATTCTCTATCCTGGCTGCTATATTTGAACACACTGCCAATTGCTTGCAGCTAATTACATTTCTGAAGATTACACTTGGAGCTTTCTGGCAATTTCAAAAGCCTCTTTGAATATGGTGGATACAAACTGAAATCTATACAACATGATCCAGAAATTTTATTTCAAAAGTTTTATTTTCCCCTAGGCCACAAATAGAAAAGTAAATTATGCCTATCTTGATATCAGCAAATTTTATTTCTATGTTTTTTATGCATTATGGTTTATAAAAGGTTACTCTAAAAAGGAAAATAGTTTCTGTGTTGTGAGATCTTTATTGTACACAACCTGGCATGAAAATGATAAGAGATCATCAAAAGGGTTAAGCTAATCTTGCATTATACTTTACATTGCATAAAATTAATTTGTGGTTTGGCTTAATGTTATTACCACTGATAATGCTGTTGTGTATTCTTCTCCAGTATTTATGAGTGTGTTAAGATATGTGAATCTGCACAAATAACTAGACTTGGTACTGTATCTCTTGTCAGTCTATTTACAAGCTTCAATTTTAGTGAAACTAGCTAGTTAGGTAATCTGTTACTTCTCTCTTGAGAAATATTAGTCAAAAGAAACATTTATTTTTTCCACTTCTATCAACTGGAACAGATGGACTGATGCTGAACTTTCTTATTAAAGTTCAGTAGAATTCCTCAATATTGGAATTTTTTTCTAACAACAGTAGATTATTTTAAAATGCTGTTTATATCTTAGGGCCTTTGTGCTTTCAAAGATGGGAAATTTCAAAATAAAAGTAACTGTTCGCTCCTGTGTTATGGCACTAAACAAAAGCAGTCTGCAAAATCCTATTTTATTCAAGCTTAAGTGAAACTTAGAAACATCCTTTAGTCATTTTTGTTAGTAAGATTGTGAAACCACAACACAATTAGAGAGTGAGGGGATGAGAATAACTTTGGATTTGTGGCCTTGTTTAAGTAATAATTTGGAATAATTCAACTTGCATAGTGCCTGTGTAGAGGAAGAAGTATGATCTCTTGGTACAATGATGTAAGTGATAGACTGTATTTACAAAGCAGACATTCTATGCATTACTGGTAAGAATGAGATGGTGACTGATATCTTCGTAGGAAGAGTATCTCAGATATGACTCCAGCTTTGACTTTTCTAAGGCAGGTTGCACTGCACCAAGAATTGTCTTTTGTAATCCTCCAGCAAACCAGTTCTCATACAGCATTGGCCCCAGTGGATTCTGTTGGAGTCTGTCATTGGAATGGTACTGGGATCTTCCTTAGACAAATCATTCAGCCAGAGCCCAGAATTCCTCTTGGCACCCAACACATAAGCAGCTCACAAGTGAAAAGAATCAGTAATGTCAGTATTAGATCATGCTTAGGTATTTTCAGAAACTACATTCCAAGCAATGCAAATAGATTTGGATTATTTCATTTTAATCCTTGCTATGAGCGGGAAAATTGGCTAGATGAGATGACTATGGTGAAATTTAAGGTGAATTATGTAATTTGATTTCGCTCATAAATAACTATAAATCAATGAAAATAGTGGGAATTCTACAGTACTTTAACAATGCTCTATTTAGCTCCATAGCCCAGTTTTTGATTGGTTTGTTTGATTCCTTATTATTTAACCGTTAGGGCTCTGTGTATATCCTAGATATTAATCCTCTATCAGATATATAGCTGGCGAAGATTTTTTCCCATTCTGTAGGTTGCCTCTTTGCTTTTTTCACTGTGTCCTTTGCAGTGCAAAATCTTTGTAATTTCATGAGGTCCCAGTGATTAATCTGTGGATTTATTGCCTAAGCAATTGGGGTTATATTCAGAAATTCTTTGCCAAGACCAATATGTTGAAGGGTTTCCCCTACTTTTTCCTCTACCAGTTTCAGAGTTTCAGGTCTGATGTTAAGGTCTTTAATCCATTTGGACTTAATTCTTGTGCATGGTGAGAGAGAAGAATCTATTTTCATCCTTCTGCAGATATATATCCAGTTTTCAAAACACCATTTGCTGAAGAGGCTGACTCTTCTCCAATGAGTATTTTTGGCATTTTTATCGAATATTAGGTGGCTATAGCTACTTGGGCTTACATCTGGGTCTTCTATTCTGTTCCACTGATCTACATGTCTGTTTTTGTGCCAGTACCATGCTGTTTTTGTTACTATGGCTCTGTTGTATAGGTTAAAATCAGGTATGGTGATACCACCAGCCTCTTTTTTGTTGCTCAGAATTATTTTAGATATTCGAGGTTTTTTGTCATTCCAAATGAATTTTTGGATTGTTTTTTCTATTTCCATGGAGAAAGCCTTTGGAATTTTGATAGGGATTGCATTAAATGTGTAGATTGCTTTTGGTAAGATTGCCATTTTCACAATATTGATTCTTCCAATCCAGGAACAAGGGATGTTTCTCCACTTTCTAGTGCCTTCTGCAATTTCTCACTTGAGTGTTTTAAAGTTCTCATTGTAGAGATTCTTTACTTCCTTGGTTAGGTTTATTCCAAGGTACTTTATTTTTTTTGATGCAATTGTGTACGGGAGTGATTCTCTGATTTCATCCTCTGTGTGTTTGTTGTTAGCATATCTGAAGGCTACTGATTTCTGTGTATTTATTTTGTATCCTGCTACATGGCTGTAGGTTTTGATCAGCTCTAACAGTTTGCTAGTAGAGTGTTTAGGGTCCTTTATGTATAGAATCATGTCATCTGCAAATAATGATAACTTTATCTCTTCCTTTCCAATTTGTATCCATTTTATGTGTGTCTCTTGCCTTATTGCTATGGCTAAGACTTCCAGAACTATATTAAATAAAAGTGGGGACAGTGGACACCCTTGTCTTGTTCCTGATTTTCATGGAAAAGCTTCCAGTTTTTCCCCATTTAGTAATAGGATGGCTGTAGGCTTGTCATAAATAGCTTTTATTATATTGATATATGTTCCTTCTATTCCCAGTCTCTGTAGGACTTTTATCATGAAGGGATGTTGGATTTTGTCAAATACTTTCTCTGCATCTAATGAGATGATCATGTGATTTTTGTCCTTCAACCCGTTTATGTAATGTATTACATTTATAGATTTACGTATGTTGAAACATCCCTGCATCTCTGGGATAAAGCCTACTTGGTCAGGGTGAATGATCTTTTTGATATATTCTTGTATTCTGTTTGCCAATATTTTGTTGAGAATTTTTGCATCTATGTTCATGAGGGAGATTGGTCTGTAATTTTCTTATTTTGTTCTGTCTTTGCCTGGTTTTGGTATCAGGGTGATGCTGGCCTCATAGAAGGAGTTTGGTAGAATACCTTCTTTTTCTATTTCCTGGAAAAGCTTAAGAAGCAATGGTGTTAGCTCTTCCTTAAAGGTCTGGTAAAATTCAGAAGTGAATCCATCTGGGCCTGGGTTTTTTTTAGTTGGGAGATTATTGATAATCGTTCGGATCTCCATGTTTGTTATAGGTCTATTTAAGTGATTAATCTCATTTTGGTTTAATTTAGTTAGGTCATATAGATCAGGGAAATCATCCATTTCGTTCAGATTTTCATACTTTGTGGAGTATATGCTTTTATAGTATGTCCCTATGATTTTTTGAATTTCTCTGGAATCTGTTGTGATGTTACCTTGTTCATCTCTGATTTTATTAATTTGTGTCTCTTCTCTCTTTCTTTTGGTCAGATTTGCTAAGGGTTTATCAATCTTGTTTATCCTTTCAAGGAACCAACTCTTTGTTTCATTGATTCTTTGGATTGTTCTTTTTCTTTCTATTTCATTAATTTCTGCCCTAATCTTTATTATTTGTTCCCGTCTACTGATTTTTGGTTTGCCTTGTTCTTCTTTTTCCAAGGCTTTAAGGCGAAGCATTAGGTCGTTTACTTGCGACCTTTCTAATTTCTTAATATAGGCACTTAAGGCTATAAGTTTACCTCTTAGAACTGCCTTGATTGTGTCCCAGAGATTTTGATATGTTTTGTTCTCATTATCATTTGACTCCATAAATTTTTTGATTTCCTTTTTTTTTTCAAATATTTTTTGTTTATTTATTTATTTAAGAGCGACAGACACAGAGAGAAAGACAGATAGAGGGAGAGAGAGAGAATGGGCGCTCCAGGGCTTCCAGCCACTGTAAACGAACTCCAGACGCATGCGCCCCCTTGTGCATCTGGCTAATGTGGGACCTGGGGAACCGAGCCTCGAACCGGGGTCCTTAGGCTTCACAGGCAAGCGCTTAACCGCTAAGCCATCTCTCCAGCCCTTGATTTCCTTTTTGATTTCTTCATTGACCCATTCATCATTTAGTATTGTATTGTTTGGTTTCCATGATTTTGTGTATGCTCTGTAGCCTTTCTTGCTACTGATTTGTAGTTTAATTCCATTATGGTCAGATAGAATGCAAGGAATTATTTCAATTTTCCTGAATTTGTTAAAATTTGCTTTCTGTCCTAATATATGGTCTATTTTAGAGAATGTTCCATGTGCTGCTGAAAAGAATGTATATTCTGCAGCGTTTGGATGAAATGTCCTGTATATATCTGTTAAGTCCATTCCTTCTATGACCTCATTTAGTCCAGATGCCTCTCTGTTTATTTTTTCCCAGGATGACCTGTCAATTGATGAGAGTGGGGTGTTAAAGTCACCCACCACCACTGTGTTTGGTGTTATCTGTGACCTTAGTTCTAATAGTGTTTGTTTGATGAATTTGGGAGCCCCCATGTTAGGTGCATATATGTTTAGGATTGTAATGTCCTCCTGTTGGAGTGTGCCCTTTTCAATATAAAGTGACCTTCCTTATCTTTCTTGACTAATGTTGGAGTAAAGTCTACCCTGCACGATATTAGGATAGCAACCCCTGCTTGTTTTCTAGGCCCATTTGCTTGAAACACCGTCTTCCAACCTTTCACCCTAAGGTAATGTCTATCCTTTGTAGAAAGGTGAGTTTCTTGGAGACAACAACTTGTAGGATCCTGCTTTTTAACCCAGTTTGCAAATCTATGTCTTTTTGTTGGGGCATTGAGGCCGTTGATAATTAGAGAGATTATTGAAAGGTGTGTATTTATGTTTGCCATGTTTTTTTTTTTTTTTATGGTTCTGGTTTTACCTATGCTGTCTTCAGTTAACTAGTATTTGAGTATTGCTTTTTTTTTCTAGGTTCCTTATATGTGTGCTTTTCTTTTTCTTCAGCATGGAGGATTCTATCAAGTATTTTCTGTAGAGCTGGTTTTGTCTTCAAATACTCCTTTAACCTGCTTTTGTCATGGAATGTCCTTATTTCTCCATCTATTTGAATGGATAACTTTTCAGGATAAAGTAACCTGGTTGACAGTTGTTATCTTTCAGAACTTGGAATATATCACTCCAAGCCCTTCTGGCTTTAAACATTTGTGTTCAATAATATGCTGTAATCCTGATGGGCTTACTTTTGTATGGAACTTTATATTTCTCTCTAACTGCTTTCAATAATTTTTCTTTGGTGTGTGTGTTTGGAAGTTTGATTATAATATGGCAAGGAGAGGTTCTTTCCAAGTTTTGTCTGGCTGGGGTTCTAAAGGCTTCCTGTATATGTATTGGCACCTCTTTCCCAATTTGGGGTAATTTTCTTCTATGATTTTGTTGAAGACACCTACTATGCCTTTGGAGTGAAATTCTTCTCCTTCTACTATGCCCTGAATTCTAATATTTGATCTTTTCATAGTGTCCCAAATATCTTGAAATTCCCACTCATACTTTTCTATAAGTTTGTCTTTCTCGTTGTTGGCCTGTATTAGATCTGCCACCTGGTCTTCTAGCTTAGATATTCTATCCTCTCCTTCATCCATTCTACTGGTGAGATTTTCTACAGAGTTTTTTATTTCATTAACTGTGTTCTTCATTGCTAGTAATTCTGACTGGTTTTTCTTTATTATTTCTATTTCCTTATTTATGTCTTGTATTGCCTTCTTTATTTCATGAAATTGGTGTCCTGCATCTTCTTTGATTCCTTTGATTGCCTCTTTAATTTCCTCTTTGACTCCTTTGATTTGTTCTCTGACTTCTTTGAACATATTTACAATCATTCTTTTGAAATCTTTTTCAGGCATTTCCTCTATCTCGTTCTCACTTGAGGTCATTTCTGATGCATTAATACTTAGGTGAATTTATATCATCCTGCTTTTTAGTGTTTCTTGTGTTATAATGTATATATTTTTGCATCTTGGATTAAGTTAATGCTTGGATTTTCTTGCTAGCTGGGTATTCTTAGCTGTATCAATTGATTTGATGTTATATATTTTAAGGGTAGGAGCTTAAGGTGTTAGATGTGGCTTTTAAGACTCTGAGAGTATCTACAAAGGTGCTCCTCGGGGTTGAGTTTCCCTGCTATGGGAGTTTTCAAATAGGCTGAGTGGAATAAAACACCAGTAAATTCTAAATTTAAGTAAACACTGTACCCATTCAGTCTAAAACAGCCCCAAGTATGTATGCCAGAGTAGTTATTATAACAGCCAGATCCTCTATCAACACAGAGGTTAAGATTTCTGGTCTGTTGAGGGGTCTCAGTCAGCTTGTGACCAAGTGAGACCCTTCCCTGGTGCAAACCCAGTTACCTTGGATGAGTTTGGTCTCAGTCAAGTTGCTGCCTGGGTCATCGGGCTGCTGTTGTGATTTCTAGAGCTGGGCACTGGCTTTTCCTGTGGGGCAAACCAAGTCTGGCTACTTTGGCCCTGCAGATCAGCACCCCTGCTGCTGGAACTGCTGCTGCTTCTGGGTCTGCTGTTGTTGCCGCTCCTGGGTCTGCCTCTGCTGCCGCTCCTGGGTCTGCTCCTGCTGGGGCCGCTGGTACTGGTTCCGGAGCTGCTGATGTTGCTGCTGAACTCTGCTCCTGCTTGGGTCCCTCTGTCGGCTCAAGTTGGCGTGGCCGGGTCCCGGGATACTGCTCTGTTCGCTGGAGCTGGGCTCAGGCGGTGGGGCAGGGGAGGGAGCCGCGGCTGCTCCGGTTCTCTCACTGCTCCACGTGTTCTTCTACCTCGCCTTCTGCTCCTCCGCTGCTCACTGTCGCTCTCCCTTCATGTTTACTGAGTTACGGAGAGCGCGCGGTGTGAGTGGAAGCTCCCGCACCTGGCTTTTCCTGCGGCTGGAGCTGAGTCTGGCGGCTTTCTCGTGTGCCCCGCTGCCGACGTGGTTGGAGGAGCTGCCGGGGCAGCTTTTGCCCGCCTGTGCGGGCTCTGGATCTCTCCTACTTCTCCCCTGCTGCTTCAGTTTCCTCTACACCTCACTTTTTAGTAAAAGTGTGTATTTTGCTGAGGTTTTTTGGTCTTTTTTCCCCCCAGGCTGCTTTGGCATGGTACCTACGCCGCCATCTTAACTGGAAGTCCCCAGCCTCTGTTTTGAATAATGTTCTTTTTGAAACAGTTTTTTATTTTTATTTTTTTATTTTGCCTAGGCTGGTCTCAAATAAATGATCTTCTTCTGTCATTACCCCAAGTAGCCTTGCTTCTAGTTATATACCAAGACAACAAACCATTTCTTGTAATAATACTTTTCCTTCCAGTCAGGATTCCAGGCACAAAGCTTGATTAGCTCATATTGAAACATGTCAATGTTAATTAATCTTGATTACTTAAGTTCCAGGTTCTGGCTTGGCTCTTTTTAAGTAAATAGAACTTTTAGTGGAATAGCAATAATGTTTCTTTCTAAGCACATTTTAAATAATATGCAGGAATAATCAATGGGGTTTAAAAATATAGAGCAATCTCTGTGAATGTTAAGGTTTTCACAGTGAAATGCTCATACTAAAATAAATTCTTCAAAGGCTTAGAAAGAATTTCAGTATACATCCATGTTTATATGAATTTAAACTAACTGCCTTGTTTAATGTTATTGGAAAGACCAGGGAGAATTTCCTTTGAAATAGTATCTGATAATGAGGTTTATTGTGGTATTCTGTTCTCTCTGTTGAGGTGTTCAACATGTCCATCCGCTTCAATAGTGCTAAAACTGTCACATTGCATACCTACACTCAGTCCCCTGAGAACATAAGGACAGAAAAACAGATCCCTATGATTCCTCCTTTTCATTTCATTTATGACAAAAAATATAAAGTGAATAGAACAAAATTAAACCATATTAAACCCACATTGTGAGTACCTGAGATGAGTGTGTTTTCACATTATATTATAACCCCAGTAATCTAGGCTCAGCCACCCATGGTGATAAATTTTTACAGAGAGGGAGAAATACTATGGCCACATAGAGGGACAGATAAAAGGGTGAAGTGACCCCAAGTTCTTCACGTCATTGACAAAGGAAGAATTGAGACAAGGGAATGAGAGTTCAGCATGATTATGGAGTCCTGGTGAAGGCCTGGTTTGGTTGATCTTTGTCTCAGTTCTGTTTCTGCAAGGTAGTCCAGTAAGCTTTTATCCCTGTTATCTCCCAAGATCTTCCTCCAAGATGCTGGCTTCTGTTCCAGAGTGTGGTCTTATCATCATGGAAGCTGTCTTTATCTGGACAGGAGTCAGTCCTGTGAGGTTTTGTTCTTCCTGGAATCCAGAATTGCTGCAGGTTTAGGACAATGACATCTCTGTGACTTTAATGAAATTTAATAAACAAATAATAACAACAACAACAACAATAATAATAATGATGATGATGACAAATACAGAAGAGATGTTAGTTTTTCATCCTGCATTTAGTTACCTGTGAACCAAAACAAAGAATCAATGCTTTCTAGCAAGAATTGCTTGCAAGTGTGTACTTCAACACTGTTTTATGCATATGAGCTTTTCTGCACGATTCAGTGCACAGGAAATTAAGGACTTTATATTCATGTCATTCATAGGAACATGTGGAACATGTGCTCCACAGTGATTATAGTTCTAAGATAGTCTGTTGTATTGAGCCAGATGTGTAAGGTTGACATGGAAGCACAAGTTTATGGATTTTAAATATATATATTTGGCTAAACATATGTATAAGGTACATAAATGTCCAAGAGATAGGAAAGAGTTTAATGTGTTGCATAGTTAGAGAGCTGAAGTGATTGCTCAGTTGCCAAGGTACTTTCTATGCAAGTGTGTCGATCTGAATTAAGATCCTCAACATGAACAGAAAATGGGGGAGTAGTGGTACTGGCCTGTAATGGAAAGGGACATGGATTCCAGGGTTTTCGGCTTAGCCAGGCTAGATGAGTCAGTGAGTTCATGTTTCATTAAGAGAAAATCTGTCTTAAAGAAAATAAAGTAGAACTGATTGAAGAGACAGCCAATGTTTACTACTGGTCTACATATGCACACCTGTATGCGCCCATACATGCCAATATGTGTCCACACACATACAAACATGCATATACACAGGAATGCAACACACACAACAACAACATTAAACTAAAATTCTGAAAATCACTGTTAGAAGAAAGTAGCATCATTACAAGAAACTGGGTTTGCCAGATAGCAGAGTGCCTGCCCATTATTGTGAACTTCAAAGTGATTGATAGTTCCAGGGAATATTTCTTCAAAGCATAGAAGGGTGTTCATACAGCCATTTTCCTATTATTAAATCATTCAGACAAGTATCTTTTTATATGCCAATAACATTTTGATGAAAATAAGTAAACTAATTACAGTGATAATTAGATTGTCAATATAAGCACAGTACAGTAACTGCCTAATCCTTATTAGGTGTTAAAATGGAACACTAATCACATAACAATGCATATTTCTCTTGGATAAATCTGCTATTTACATCTGTTACTTTTTATTGTTTTTTTTTTTTTTTTATTTTTGTACTCAGTGAATACAGCCAAGTTGGTACTATTGTTAGCCTCCTCCCTGTCCTCCCCCATCCACAGGGACCCTCCTTGTTGGGGTGTATGTGTTGTGCATTGTGAGGATGTTAAACATTTTCTTAAGTGTGTGTTTGCCATTTGTATTTCTTCTTCTATGAACTGCCTGTCCAGTTCTTTGCCCCATTTTGTGAGTGGGTTGTTTGACTTTTAATGTTTAGGTTTTTGAGTTCTTTGTAGATTCTAGAGATTAGGCCTCTGTAAGTTAGATATTTAGCAAATATTTTCTCACATTCTGGGGGTAATCTATTGGCTCTGCTTATTGTATGTTTGTCTGTGAAGAAACTTTTCAGGTATGGTGATGCCTCCAGAGGTTTTTCTTTTGCTGAGGATATGCTTGTATATCTGAGGCCTTCTGCCTTTCCATATGAATTCTGAGATCATTTTTTCTATCTCTAGGAAGAACAATGTTGGAATTTTGATTGAAATTGCATTAAATTTGTATATTGCTTTTGGTAGGATTACCATTTTCACAATGTTAATTCTGCCTATCCAGGAACATGGGAGGTCTTTCCACTTTCTCAAGTCCTTCTCAATTTCTTTCTTGAATGTTTTTATGTTTTCATTGTATAGATCTTTCATTTAATTGGTTAATGTTATTCCAAGTTATTTTATTATTTTGTTGCTATTGAAAATGGGACATTGTCACTTATTTCTTTTTCTGTATCTTTGTCATTTGCATATAGAAAGGGTCCTGATTTTTGTGCATTGATTTTGTAACCTTCTTTGATGAAGTAGCTTTTCACCTTTAAGAGTTTTGGAATGGAGGCTCTAGAGTCTCTTACATATAGAATCATATCATGTGTGAATAACGCCAACTTAACTTTTTCCTTTCCAAATTGTATCCATTCCATTTCTTTCTTCTGTCTTATTGCTTGAGCTAGGACTTCAAGTACTATATTGAAGAGCAGAGATGAGAGTGGACACCCCTGTCTTATTCCTGATATCACTGGGAATTCCTTCAGTCTCTGTCCATTAAGTATTACTTGAGGTTTAGGAGCTTTGTATATGGTCTTTATTGTGTTAAGATATACACCGACCATGCCAATTCTCTCCAATGTGTTGATCATGAAGTGACATTGTATTTTGTCACAGGCCTTTTCTGCATCTATTGAAATGATCATGTGTTTTTTGTGTTTAACCTTGTTTATGTGGCGTATTACATTGACAGATTTATGTATGTTTAACCACCCCTGGGATCTGGGATGAAGCCTACTTGATGAAGGTGGATAATGTTTTTGATGTGTTGTTGGATTCGGTTTGTGAGGATTTTGTTCAGTCTTTGTGTCCAAGTTCATCAGGGAAACAGGCCTGTAGTTTTCTTTTCTTATGGCATCTCTGCCTGGCTTTGGTAGTAGGGTGATAATAGCTTCATAGGAGTTGGGGAGCTTTTCTTGTTCTCCAATGGTGTGGCACAGTTTTAGAAAGATTTATTTCAAGTTCTTCCATGAAGGTTTGATAGATTTCAGCTGAGAAGCCATCTGGTCCTTGACTCTTATTCTGGGGTAGGTTTTTTGTATTACCTTTTAAGTCTTGATGTGACAGTGGGGCACAGCAAAGAGCATCTGAAGTAGCGCTGGCATGGGGACAGGGCCCAGCCGGTAGGTCTAAGGTGTGCTGACTGGGCCAAGGTGGTCCAAAGTCATGGGGTGGGCAGGGCCAAGTGGGGTAGGGCGGCAGTTGGGGTGGGGGGCCAGGTTTGAGCGGAGTGGGTCCAAAGTTGTGTAGGGGTGGGGACAAGCGAAGCAGGTTGAAGTGGTGGGAGTGAGCTTGAGCAAGCATGTCCAAAGATGGGGTGCAGGATTCAGCAGAGCAGGTCTGAAGTGGGATGGGGGGAATGAAGCAGAGCCTGCCTGATGTCCAGGGGTGGGCAGGTTGAAGCAGATTGTTCGGAAGTAAGGTGCGGGGGGGGGGGGGGGAGCAGAGAGGGTCTGAAGTAGCGCCTGGGTAGGGACCAAGCCCATGGGACTGAGGCTGAAGTGGGGGTGAGGCAGAGCAGGTCCAAAGTCGTGGGGGTGGTGCCGGGTCTAAAGTCACGGTGGTGGGGAGGTTGGGGTTGAGTGGAGTATATCCAAAACCACATGGAGGCGGGGCCATGTGGTGTGGGTCTGATGTGAGTAGTGCAGAGTGGAGCACAGCAAGTCCAACGTGGGGAGGCATGGGTAGGTTGGAGTGGAGCGGTCCAAATTGTGGTGAGGTGGGCTGTAGTGGAAGGGTCTGAAGTGGGGGGCTGCGAACGGAGGGCGTTGGAACTCATAGGTGATTCGCTCATCCGACATTGTGCAGGTGGGGGAGGTGGGGCCAAATGGAGCGGGTGCAAATTTACATGGGAATGCGGGGGTAGAGTGGATAGTGTCTGATGTGGGGGCAGGGGTGGCGGGGAGGGAGGGTGCGGAGCAGAAAGGATCCAAGATGTGCTGGTGGGCAGGGGCATATGGGGCTTGCTTGTGACCTTGGCACAGGTGAAACTACTGGCCTGGCTCTCCTGGCATGCAGTTAGTGCGGGAGTAGCCTGGGGCTGGCAGTCTGGCTAGGACAGCTGATTGGTGGAATTGGGGGACTGGTGGTTCCCCGAGAGCATGGGAATCAATAGATTCCCTTTTTTGTCCCTATGCACCCTCCCACTGGTGATCTACTAGAGATTGCTCTACCCTAAAAGACCCAGTGTACCCCTTAATGCCTTCCCTCTTCTTCCCTGGAAGTTGCGGCAAGGTTATGCAGATGCCATCTTGACCAGAAGTTCTACATCTGTTACTTTTTAATAAAATGAAAAATCATGTTATGCATTAGCCAAAGACATTGTTTTAATTTCAATTTGTTTGAATTTTGTATCTAAGAGAACACGAAGAGTATATATAAGATTATATATAAGATGTGTCAATGTCAGTGCAATCTAATGAATGGCCATTTATGCCCTGATGGGTTTCTCTCAAAGTTCTTTTAAAAAAATTCCCTATAATTGTTTTGTAAACTGTAAAAATCTCTAGCTTACAATTAATTTATAGATAAATCATCACGCAGATTAAAAGTTGGCAGAACTGTTGTTTCCTAAAAGAAAATATATTGGGATATTCTGCATCATAATGATAGAATTGTCTCTATACATTATAACTAGACTGCTTTAATTTGACATCATGCCATCTGTCACTTCAATACTAGTGGACAAGATGCAGGTATGATAAAATGTGAATGCTGGGCAGAAATAGATAGATAGTCCTCTAAGGGTCTTTCTGTTTCTCAGATCTGATTAGCTGCTATTTTCTGGCTGTGTGTGTATGTGCTTGTTTCACATGTATTCATGTACGTGCTTCTGTTTTCGATTTACTGCACACTAAATGCTTTTTCACTAATTAGCAATAAGATGCTTGGATTTCAGGCAAGATTATTGTAAAAATAGTTCCCAATTTAACCTATTTCATGATTTCCACCTTTTGTTTTCGTTTTTGTTCTTTCATCTAACTTGAAATAAATAGATTTATGACAGTGGTTTGGCATTGGTCTTGTAAGATCTTCATTCGTGCCTTATAGTCACATTACTTGGTGGGTTTAATGGGAAGTAAAAATGTCCTTGTATCATGAGCATGGACATAGGAGTCAGAAGATATAGGATCTAGTCTGCTTTAAAACTTGATCCCTTTGTTTACATGTTGAAGTGCTGAATTCATATCTCAAATTCTGTGTGCTAAATAAAATATAATAATAAGAATGCAAAATTAAAAATTACTTAAATAAAATGTAGGAGAAAAGCTGAATGCTTACAATTATCTTTAAAGTGATTTTGTATAATAAATGTTCAAACCAATAGTAATGTAGGGTTCTGTGTATTGTTAACACATCTGTCATCTACTATAGCTATCATAGATCTGTCTATACTAACCATTCATACTGAGTTTTGCACATAAATTTAAAATAGAACAATTTAATTACCTTATCTGCAATATCATGACATAAGCAGAATGAAGTATCACATCTTTATGATAAGTATTATAACCATGATTCTTAGAGCAAAAGAATAGATTCTGTCAACTCCAGAAAACTCAGCCATACATTCCCAATATGCCAGTTAGAAAGAGGAGGAGCAACAGTGCAAACAGAGAGCAGAGTTGTCAATGTAGCCTCCTTGTGGAGAGGAATGCATAAAGAGTTATAGTGGATCCAAGCCACCTCCAGGGGACAGAAATGGGATTTGGATTAAAGCAGAAAAAGTGCTGCAGGTTGGGGGGGGGGGAGGCAGGCAAGAGGTATGCATAGTTAAACAGTCAAGGTTCAGCCTGGTGGATGACCACATCAGTTACATCAGTTGTGGTTGGCAAGTGGTCCTGAGGGAGTGACCACTATGATCACTTTAGGGAACCATCTGGTTCTCAGTTCTCATGACCTCTGATGTAGGACATGGGCTGGGACTCCTGGGCACAGGTGACTGCTCATCTGAGAATGCTGTGTGCCCAATGCTTGGGCTTGTTGGACGAACACACACACACATACACACACACATGATGTTGATTGATTAAACCCTCAATCAGTCCTATTTTTCTGAAAACCCAAAGTTACTGTGCCTTTCCCATCATGTATTTCTAGTGACAGTCCCCATAGGGATTGATTTTTTTTTTAAGACACAATCTTTCTGAATAGCCCAGGCTTGTCTAAAATTTGCAGTAGTCCTTCTGACTCAGCTTCCAGAATGCTGTTTTACATATTTTCTAAAGTCTCCAGGACAGATTCCATGCCTAGATTTACATGCCTAGGTTGACCGACTTTTTTTGAACATGAGGGGACAATGGTATGTACTGGTTCTTTACCAGATAGTAACTTTACAAGATTTATGTGTTAGGTGACCTTCCGGGCACTTCAGCATGTTATGTCTCCACTGAGCACAGAGCCACATCTGATCCCATTCTTTTAAGCATTGCTCATAGCTCTGCAGCTTTGGCTCCTGGTTGTATAGGTTGTACATTATGAAGCAGGGATCGATCATCAGTGACCTTCAATCGTGTTCATACTTCACTAGTTACCTTATGGACTCTACTGCATATTTAATAAAGGGACTTTTCTTTCCTTTTGGAAGTAATCTGTTGTTACTAGATATATAGATATACAGCTGTGCAGACTGAACTAATCTACCATGAAAATATTCACATTTTATTAGATAAGGATTTTATTAGTCTTAATGCAATTTGTCTGTGGCATGTAGAGGTGGACTATTGGCTTTTTTTAAATGTCACCTGACTGGAATAGAAGTCAATTAGAGCTTTGAGGTGTCTGGAAGACATGATAGTTTTCTCTACGTAATGACCAACTGTTTTTTTGCAGCTCTATTGGTGACTACTAGTATAAGAATGAGAAACTCAAAACTCAGAATTTGGATTTTTCTTGAAATCTGATAAAAGTTTCCTTTATTTCTTTATAGGCAAAAATTATAACAGTATTGTATTTTTCATGAGTATTTAATTTTAGATTTCAAGCAAGGAAATAACATTTAGCAACTTAAAATATATTTCTTTTAATTTATACATATAACTTCTTCCCTTCAGATTTGCAAAATGTTTCAGATTCTTGCAACAAATGCCATTACTTAATAAAATTCTTGTTTACATGAGCGAGTGTGTATATGTGTTTGATAAAGTTGATTTTATCTAGTTTCCCCCTAGGAAAATTATCTTACAGCTTGAAGCCATTTTTCTTTTTGCTCTGGAAACTGGTGACTATGGCAATTGCTGTAATTGTGGCATACTTGACACATCTTAAGAATGTCATCAGCAAAGAAGGGGTTATTGTTTGAGGCTGTTGATAACATGTAAACATGCCTTTGTTATGAAAGTGGCCACTTGCTTAGCACATATCTATTAGACTTTCAACATCATTTCCTTTCCACTTGCTATGACTTACACTAAAGTACTACCTACTAAAACAGGATTCTAATGAAATAACATGCTGTGTGTTTTAAAAAGTTTTATTTATATTTATTTATTTGAGAGAGAGAGAAGTAGGCAAGTAGAGAAAGACATAGAGAAAATGGTCATGCCAGGGCCTCCAACTGCTGCAAACGAAATCCAGATGCATGTGCCCCCTGTTGCATCTGGCTCACATGGTACCAGGGAATCAAACCTGGGTCCACTGGCTTTGTAGGCAAGCACCTTAGCCTCTAAGCCATCTCTCCATCCCTAACTTGTTGTTTTAATTATAATTTGTTTTCCAAATGTTGGATATTACTCAAGGACAGAAAGCACTCACTGCTGAGAAGTACAGAGGTAGTAAACTCTATTATTCAAGAATAATAGGTTCATACATTTTTGAAGAGTACTATTCATACATCAACTTTAGTAGGTTATATCCCTAAATGACTTGGAGTTTATAAATTGTAAATAAGGAGTATCTACTGCTCTTTATGCCTTCATAATTGTTTCAAGAACCAGAGCACTTTGTATTATAATTACATGTTCTTGTGGTCATTTGAATTCTAAGATTTTCTGTTTCTTTTTCAGCGCCTGGCTCTAGAGGCAGAAAAAGTTCAAGCAGCCCACCAGTGGAGGGAGGATTTTGCAGTAAGAACCTCTTTAAAAATCACTTCATTTAAGTAAATTTATATTTTTGTTGTTTGCATAACTTTGACCACATTTAGATCTTTTTAGTGATGGAATTTTACAGTACTACTGGAATGAAAACTACCACATTTTTTTTTTGTGTGTGGGGGGGGGACCTATTAAATAAGTTGAAATGTTCTTGCTTATGAACACTATAAAAAGAATGAGCAAAATCTATTCAAGTTTTCTCCCATTCTTTAAGGTATTTGAAAATACATTAAGATAGTAATGATTATAATTTTCAAGTTAAATTGAATGTGATAATTCAAACAGGTTGCACTGCATTATTTTGCTTTTGTAAAAAGTGGCATGCATTTCACATTTGTCTCATGGCAATATAAACATGAATGTATTAAGTGTTTTAAAGGTTTACTTGCTTCACTTTGGCTAGAGTGTTTTTTTTTTATTTGTGGCTTCTTTTAGAAATGCCAGCTGGCAGTGTTTTGGTGGTTTTTTTTGTTTGTTTGTTTGTTTGTTTGTTTTTTCATGATTTCCTTTGAAGACCTTGCTTTATATACTGAGGGCTACTGGTTTAGTTATTCACATAGCAGAAATTCTCTTATAATAAGGTTGGACTTTTCATCACCTGTCTGCCCCTTACAACCAAGAGGCACAGTGAAAAGAAATTGTCCTTATAAACCAGCTAAAATTCTTGTAATTTATTTATTTATAATAGAAATCTCTTCAGTTTCTAATCATTTAAAAAGTTAATTATGACTCATTTAGGGGATATAATGTCTTCCAACACCATGTTCTTATTTTCAAAAAGATCTAGGGTGGGAGTTGCTATCATACTGTCCTAATATATTATTTCTAAGTGCTTTTGAAAAAGTTCACACTGGGGAGATGGTTTAGATTATAAAGGAGCTTGATTACAAAGCCAGTTAGTCCTGGTTTAATTCATGAGCCACCCACATAAAGCCCAAGTGGTGTTTGTTTGTAGCAGCAGCAAGCAAGTCTGGAAGCCATGGAACACAAATGCATGTACACACACACACACATACATATAACTTAAAAATATATTTCTTTAGTGGGGTGATAAAGTTCAGAAAGTTGTGCTTCAATGAAATGCTAGATAGGTTTAAGTGTCAACACTTTCCTTTTTTGTTTGTTTTCTATGAAAGGAAAGTAATTTTAATAATATCATCCACCCCCATGAAATAATGGAGTAAGCGTCAATGCTTGGTGAACTGATGCTGTTTATTGCACCAACCAATTTATAGGAGTCTATTAAATAAAGACTTTATTCAACTACTGTCATCATGTTTAATTTTTTCCAGAAAACTTATATTGCCTGAGTTGATATTTTGTAGGTATAGACTTTTTCCACAATTGCTTGTCATGCTAATAGAGGTCCATTTGTCTCCTATAATATATAAAGAAAAAGATCTGTGAACAAGTATAAATTATAAGCTCCTTTCACATTGATAATGCATTGCCAACTTTTTAAATGAAAGGTTTACAGTGTTACTTTTAGATGAAATGAAAATAAAATTCTGTCTCTCAAACACATCAGAAAGACAATTCATCCAAACCTCCTTCTGGTTCATTAACCTCAAGTTGCTTCCCTCCTTTGCTCTGCAGATGGTGGCAAGTGTAATATTATACATGGAAAGCATAGAATTTTTGCCATATGCCTGATTCTGATTAAATTTGAACCTTTAGTAATTAGGAGAGTTCACATGGTCATTATGGTTACACGAAAACCACCCTATAATACAAAAATATACATAGCTCTAAAAAATTCTTTTCATTATGGCCATTTGATATATCATTTTGTCATTGGAAATGAGTAAGTGGGAATGTAGATTTATTATAATGCCTTTTGTGTAATTAATGTTTCCTTAGATATTATTTACCACTTTCTAGACATAAGGTTTCCTTTCTTAGCTCTATTGTATGCTCCATAATAACTGTCGTATTCAAACTAAGTTATTGTTTTACAGTGGCATTTTATCTCTTTACAGAAATGATGGGTGGCCATTACTTAAAATACAACACACAATGTGTCTTAGCTGTTACTCTCTAGCATTTAATTTATCTTGCTTATTTCCAGAACAGAAGACAATTAAGTTAGGATTCACTGGCATTCTAAAGCTTTATTATTGCAATATGTTATCACAATAAAATATTTTACCCTGAATTGTGACTCATAGTTTATACCCTCAGTTCCTGTGTGTAAGTTGCAGTATTATTTAGGATATGTCATGCAAGATAACAAATGGGTCCCACAATGACATAAAAACACTACTAAATCTTATATACTTCAGTAGAGAGTAAATGCTTTACCTCCCTCCCCTATACAGATTTAGACTTTCTTGTCAAATATCACTGTGTGGGAGAATTCTTAAACAAATTTTGATTCTAATTTCCCTTTGGGTTACCTTAGAGTTTATTTGTGGTTTATAGTGGCTGACATCATATGAGAGTGTTGAAAGGAAAACAAATTGAAGTTCTATCAATTCATTGTTCCTGCCTACCTTTCTTTGAAGATGTATGCATGTAGCTCTTAGGACACATAGCTCATAAAGTTTGCACAATGAGAGTTGATGTTTCCAGTTTTCAATTTATTTCCATGGCATCCATACATCATATCTCCCTTTGATATACCTTGCAATGATAGAACATTGATATTTTGATGATTTTTATACCCACGGCATGGTACCTGAGCAAAAATCATCAAAAATAACATCAATTGTCACTATTTTTTTCTGACAAAAGTCAAGAGTGCATTAGTTCATAGATAGAACAAGTTAATCCATACTTTGAGGCTAGATTATCCCACAATCAATGTTAAGTCTCTACTTTGAAAGAACAACAAAAATGCTTGCTAGTTTTGTTGATATTTTGACCAAACATTTAAAACTCATTAATTAGAAGTTAAATAGTACTATATTCCTAAAGTTCCTGCACTTAAATTTCTCAATCCCGGGCTGGAGAGATGGCTTAGTGGTTAAGCGCTTGCCTGTGAAGCCTAAGGACCCCGGTTCGAGGCTCGGTTCCCCAGGTCCCACGTTAGCCAGATGCACAAGGGGGCGCACGCGTCTGGAGTTCGTTTGCAGAGGCTGGAAGCCCTGGCGCACCCATTCTCTCTCTCCCCCTCTATCTGTCTTTCTCTCTGTGTCTGTCACTCTCAAATAAATAATTAATTAAAAAAATTATCAATCCCTTTATCTTTTAGGGTATTTAACTATTTTCACCAGTGCCATACTTCTTTATTCCCCCTTAGTAATTTAGCACTGAAATGATTTAGAAGAAAGAAATAGTTTCCTAAAAGGTACATTAATATTTCAAAAATAAATGGAATATTCTGCTTCTTCCCTAAAGTATAAGAAGGTAGAGTTTTAATATCACCAAGAGGAAAGGTTGATTAACATTTCCTTCTGAGTAATGCGGGGATATATCATAAACAAGAACAAAAGGCAAAGTATTAATATGCTGTCTACAACAAGGGACTCATGTAATTCACATGTTCCTTCAACTCTTTTTAATTCCCAACTGAATACACAATTTAGGGAACAGCTGGACTGTTAGCTCTGTTGGTTTAAGCTGGTGCTATGATAATATCAATGGAGGGAACAGAGGGCATACACTTAAAGTGGATTCAGATTTATGTGCTCCTGCATTTATAAGTTGAAACAAATATTTGTAAATAAGCTATGTCTACCAGCTGCCTTTCAGATATACATGCAGCTTATGGATATTATAAGAAGGAATTCATTGTCACTTAGGATGGGCAAATAATTTTATTAAGGGAAGGTGGGCATATGGGAAAAAAAGCTTGGAAACCAAGTTTTTCTGCATGAAATAATTGCTGTTATTTCCAACAAACAGATCTTTTCTAAGTGCACTTGAAATCTCATTTGATTGTTTTACATTGCAGTGGTTAGCTAACTCAAGTAATTTTGTTACTAACTAAGCCTGCAAAATTAATTAAACTTATACATGTATTAAACATAAGGAGTGCCTAATTTGTGTTTTAATAACTAGGATCTTTATGTATGGTTTATTAGTGCCAGCTTGTTAATCTATAGGATGGGTACAGACATCTTAAAATTGTGGAGTAAATAAATCATTTGAAGAACATTGTTTAGTTTCAGCTTCACAGGGAAAATAAATTAGCTGAGGATTTTTATTTTTTTTTCCCCTAGTGATGTTGCATGCAATTCAACAATCAGTGTCAATCAGGCCATTTTAGTTCTTCAGTATAGTTTTAATTCTGTAATTGTTAAAATTGTTTGGAAAATCATATTTTGAAATGTTATAGAATTATGCCATTCAAAATTTTGTGTTTATATGAGTAAAATTCATAGGCACTGGCCTTATGTATTATTTTATCTATCCTTATACATTTCATGGGATTTCATCACTCTTGCTAATTGTAATACAAATAATATGCAGAATGAGAAAAGATGCTGCATTTATATTTGCTTATACCATATAAAAAACATAACCTGGGATGTGTCTTCCACATTTAAAGATTATGTTTGATGGGTAAAATTGTGGAGAAAGCATTTTTCTTCATAAAAGTATAAATGAATTTAATAGATTATTAAAATGATTTTAGACTGGCTCAACTTTCTTTTTTAGTTTATCCCTTTGGTTGAACCATTTGCATATTTTAGTGTTTTTGCAATAGTTTTTGCTATGTAGGTAAACTTTTTTATTATTATTACTGAATATTGACATATCTGCCTTAAGAAAATATCATCATCAAAACAGATTAAGAGGGGATATAGTGAAAAATTGATTAACCTCAGTATTTGGGAACCAATTAAATGGAAAAGAGTCAGCCTAATTTCAAGTGCCTTTATCTAAACATATAGGTACCCATGATGAAAATCCAACACACCTGTGATACTACAAATTTAAGTCTAAATTGAGCTTCATAAATATCTTTCCTTCCTTTTGCCCCCACTCAGTAAGGGGAAAAGATGTTAGAAGAGGGCTGGTATTTCTAAGAGTAGATGGGGAGATGGAAGTTTGATTTCTGTATTATTCAAGGCCTCCATATTCTGGGATTGAGATTATGAAAATAAGAAAAATTACCAAGAAATTTATGATATTGCTGCTGATGTAGAATGATCCCAGCCACACAGAATGGTCAAAATAAGCTTAATGACTAGCTAGTACCAAATTCCAGCTGTAAAACTCAGAGATTTTAACACAGAGGTCTTGGCTTCTACAACCCAAGATACATTTTGTTCAATTTCTTGTAGACCACTTGTTTGTATGGAAATGGAGGCTTGCTGGGTTAATTTTTAGATCATAAAAGGAAAATATGTAGGAAGTGTACAAAAATGACAAATTAATGCATAATGTCTGTGACAGTTGGTCTCCAAACATGTCCATCCACTTTACTTACAGTTTTAAGAATCTTCAATGATTCTTTGCTTCATTTATTTGTAGGGTATCCCAGACCCTTCTCATGATCTGGTACACCTAATATTTTCCAGATTTTCTATTGTGAATCTGTCTAGCAGCCATTTCCACTTTCTAAATTTTATGCCCAGCTCATATTCAATTATTGATTTTTTCTTAAAGAATGTCTTCTTGTTCAGTCTCAGATTAGTCCTTCTAATCTCTACTTAGATATATTTCCCTCTCACCAATATTTTCATGACTACGATAGACCAATGTAGGATTTGCTAATTTAACTGATCTATGAATTTCCACATATGTTGCTATGCTTATTTTTGTCCTTTGTGTTTTCTTCACCACTAATATGCAAACTTTCAGGGATGAGAAGGGAGATATTACCAATAATGCTAAACTGCAATGCTTGCCAGATTTATTGTATTGAAAAAAAATAATTATTTGTACTATTGGGGTATCTGTGTTTACTTATAAACATTACTGTCAATATTATTGAGGAGATAATGGAAAATTTTCTTGAACTGCATTTTTAAAATATTATTTATTCATTTCAAATAGAGAGGAAGAAAGATGCAGATAGAGAAAAAGAATCAACAAACCAGGGCCTTCAGCCACTGCAAACAAACTCCAAATGCATGTGCCACCTTGTACATCTGAATTTATGTAGGTGCTAGGAAGTATAATCTGGGTCCTGTGGCTTTGCTGGCACACTTCTTAACTGCTAAGGTATCTCTCCAGCCCTTGAGCCACACTTTTATCTGTTGGAATATATTTGTCCACAGCTGTGACATGGTTATGGATCTCTGTGATGAGAGTTATACAAATTTACTTCAATTTTTTGACCTGAAAGATCTCTTCAGTTTGGGTGAAAGAATATTCTCTTCTGAATATAAATGCATTGATTTAAAATCTTTTGGTTCTATGGTCTTAACATGCTTTATAAGCGAACTCTTTGCAGGCATGGGGGAGTGATCCTATTCGCAACCCTTGCAATCTTTAATAAACAGGGCCTGGAAACACAAAGTTCCTGAAGAAAATAGCATTGTCACTAGTTAATCCTCATCTCTGGGTAAATAACTCCTTTTGGGGGGGAAGGGGTTGAGAGAATCTTTATTTCTTATTTTAACTTCATCCTTTTAATATCTTAGTGAACTCTTATTTGTATACTTGTTTTCCTTGGGATATAATGAGATGATTACCCATAAATAAATGCATAAAGAATGATGGATAAGAACTTGCCAACTCTAAACCTATGCTGTCATATTTCAGGTGGACCATCAAGGACTCTGTTGCTATATGAATATATGCCTCCAAAATCCGTTTTTGAGTTTTAATATGTAAATATAACAATGCCTGTAACTTTAGAGACTTTTTTGAAAATGTTAATTTTCTTGTAGGGTACTCTCTCCTAGACCCAAGAGGTTAGCAGGTGCAGATACTGATGCTTATTTTCATTTTCTGAAGACACTTTGGGGCTGAGTCTTGCAACAATAATTCCTAAGATAATATTTTCTAGATCAGGCATATTCAAAGTGCTATGACCATAGACAGTGGCAGATCCTGAGATAATTTTCCTACAGGGACTGATATTAAATGACAGAATAATTTCAGCTTAGTGGCATTACAGAATGTTAATCACTTCAATAATATTTAAGACTCTTCCAGGGGTTGAAGGTATGATCTGAAAACTTTTATTTCTAGAGCAATCTCTTCAGTGAAGCTTGAGATTCAAAAGAAAGGAGTCAAGTATGAGATGCGGGTGACTAATGCAGTCTATGGGATGCAGGTCCTAGAGGAACCCCCCTGAGCACAGAGTGCTGCCCAGGAGAACTGCTACTGGAGACTGAGAGCTGAGGAAATTGTTTTCAATGGAAGAACATGGTTTGTCCAGAATAGTGAAAAGGAACTTCATGATGCTGAGGGAGGAAACTGCAACTAGAATTAATCCAAACAAATATCTCTAAGCAGACAGAGGCTGTTTTGGAGATTTCTCAGGCTTAAAATCAAGTTTTTAAAAATCTTTGTGCATGTATGTGTGTATGTGGGTGCGGAAGCAGGTGTATTACACCACTCATATGAAGGTCAGAAAACAAACTTTGGGAGATTCTCCTTGCCTCTTCCCTTGCTTGAGGAAGGATCTTCTGTGTTTTCCTGTCTAAGTGGTCTTCATATCCTGTCTCTGCCTTCCTTGTCATCACAGGAGTCCTGGGATCACAGACAAATGCTGGCACACCTGCCTTTCCAGGTGTTCTGAGCATGCCAACTCAGGTCCTCATGCTAGCATGCAAAACTGTACCCATTGAGTTGTCTCCCCAGCTCTTTGTTTGTGGTTCCTTTGTTCATTTTAAAGATAACTTAGAGAATATTCTAGTACAGTATTCATCTACAATTTTTAAAAAGTATGCAGCTATACATTAATACTAGAGTTGACTGCTTATGAGAAAAATTCTACAGGATTTTAGATGAATGGCCTATGCTTCCTAAAGATGGTCCCTTTTAGAACTTATCCTTTTGTCTCTAGTTTCTTGTCATCTTCCTACCTCTGAAACAGTAGAATCAATGTATTTATGCTCCATGCTATCCATCCTTTCTAACAGGTCTATTTTATTTTATTTTTACATTTCCTTCAGCATAAAAAAATTATGGATATTTTTACATAAAACCCACTGTCACTTCCTACTTTGCTACATTTCTTTGCTGTCTTATACAAATACAAAAAAAAAAAAAAAAAACCTCAAAGGTGTTTGGGCCCCCTCTTTTTGCTCATAATCCAGACCATCTGATCTCATTTCTAATCCTTTGTTGCTCATACCACAAAACCTAATGAGTATTCACAACTGTTCTTGATACTTGGGCTTATTACATTGCTTTATCACCTCACCAATCATTTTCCTTCCTTCAGACACTACTTTCTCTTAGCTGGCACCCAACTTCCCAGTTTTCTAATGTTTCCCTACCTAAGTCCTCATCTATCTGCTGTGTAGCACCTCTTGTTAAAAAATATTTGTCTTGGGCTGGAGAGATGGCTTAGCGGTTAAGTGCTTGCCTGTGAAGCCTAAGGACCCCGGTTCAAGGCTCAGTTCTCCAGGACCCACGTTAGCCAGATGCACAAGGGGGCGCACGTGTCCGGAGTTCATTTGCAGTGCCTGGAAGCCCTGGCACGCCCATTCTCTCTCTCTCTCCCTCTTTCTCTCTGTGTCTGTAGCTCTCAAATAAATAAATAAATAAATAACCAAAAAAAAATTTAAAAAAATATTTGTCTACATTTAGGACACAGTCTTATCTTTCAAGACCATGATTTCTCCCCCACCACTCCTCAAAAATAAAATTCACTACTGTAATTGACATTAGGAATAATTCTACCCAAACCTCTTTTCTGAGCTTTAGTCTGATGTACAGACGTGCACTCAGGACATTTCTGCTCACTGGCTCCATCACTTTTGGACTATCCAGATGCCTAGATGATCTATTGTTCCCACTACTTTTCCCCCTCAGAATTTGAATTATCTGTTAATTTTCTCTCTCACAAATTGTCTTCTCCCAAGGTAGGAATTTCAAAATTAAATAGTATTTCTCAATTCCTCCCTCTGACATAACCCATATAGAGTTTGTTTGTAAGTTTTGTCAATTATGATTCTAATTTGAATCACACAAACATTCATTTCTCATCATTTCTACTGCCAATATTTTGGTACAAAATATTCACATTGTTTTGGCAAAATAATACTAAAATTCTTCATCAAATCATGAAACAAAGAATCTGCTCTTCTTTGATATACAAGATTTGCTCAGCAGAAATGTCTTTTATAGATTTTGGAAATAATACCTTAAAGTACTGTACACTAAAATTTAGAGAGAGATGACTAGGTGTGCTTACTTTCCTTTTCCTCTCCCCTTGTCCTGTAATAGATCTTGACCTTCATATGATAGATGCTCCTCTCTACTGGGCGAGGAATGGGACATCCTTATCTCTGCAGACAAAGGAGCACAGAAGAATCAAACAAACCAGCTTTGACATGCTATCCTCACCTTTTTTATCATTAGATCATACTTTACTACCTAGTCATAGTCCTCCAGAACTATCTTCCTGGCCATGTAAAGGAGAATTCAAAATTAATAGCTTTTCATGTGTCTTTGAAACTTTGTCTATAATATCATATTATATATATAGCCTATACTATATTATATATATTATATATATCATCATATCATATCATAAATATCATAAGGCTTCCATGTCATATATAACTAGTGTTAAATCTCTGTGCTTCTCTTTAGTTAAAAGTACCTTTGAATTTAAATTTCAAGTGAGAGCTCAGCCTGCTGGACTGTGATCCCTACTCTTAGGAGGTAAAGGCAAGAGGATAAGGAATTCACTCTACTTAGGGAGTTTAAGACCAACTTGAGCTACCTGAGCCTATGTCTCAAAAATAAACAAATAAATAGGCAACTAATTTCCAAGTAAATGTTTAAGTGACATACTTAACTCTAAAAGGGAGTTTTATGTTTTCCAGCTAGATACTAGTTCCTGTTACTATTTAGTGAGTGTCATTACATTCAAATTATCTGTTAACTCTTATTGTATAGTTTTTAAGGAATGCATATAAAAACATTCTAGGTTCCTAGCTATGCTTAATGAATAATAGAATGTAGAAATTTATAGTCAGATTATATTCTGTTTTGAGTAAATCAGAATACCTGCATTTTTCTGCATTCTGTTTCTTAGTTTTATTAGTTAACTGTGTTATTTTTTTTTAAATTTTTTTTGGTCATTTTTTATTTATTTATTTGAGAGTGACAGACACAGAGAGAAAGACAGATAGAGGGAGAGAGAGAGGATGGGCGCGCCAGGGCTTCCAGCCACTGCAAACGAATCCAGTCGCGTGTGCCCCCTTGTGCATCTGGCTAACGTGGGACCTGGGGTACTGAGCCTTGAACCGGGGTCCTTAGGCTTCACAGGCAAGTGTTTAACCGCTAAGCCATCTCTCCAGCCCAACTGTGTTATTTTTATGTTAAGATTTTCTTTATGCCCTATAACCATAATTTCTGTATGGTTTAATTTGGGCTTTATATTTTTTCAATGGGAAATTCAACTCTTATCTCAAAAGGAATAAGAGAAAATTTATTCTTGACCCAAGTGACTGTGTCCCAGGAATATGGATACAGTTTGCCCAAATAAAAGGTTCTACCATAAAAGGCTTGTGAGACATATAATCAGTTACAAACAAAGATGACAATTCAAAAGCATTTACCAAATTCATTAGCTTTGTACAGCAGGTAGGAGGATTATTTTACTATATCATACATTTGGTTTTATTTTCTTTATTTCCTTTCTCTATGAAAATGATGTGTATGGACTCCTGGTGTACATGCTGCAGTTATTTTCTACTTCGTAGAAATTATACAACTAAGCCTTCAAGAAGGTCTTTGATGTAATCAAAATTAAAGGAACTATGAAATTTGTCACTTTATTTAAAACTAATGATGTTTGGCAGTGAGCTAAAGAAGTATAAATGAAATTTTAGGAGTCTGAAATTATGATACACCCTTATTCCCAGTACTCTGGAGGATAAAACACATTGGTTTGCTGTGAATTCCAGAACAGCTTGGGCTACATAGCAAGTATCAGAGCAGCCAATAGCCAGAGCTCCATAGCCAGACGCTTTTTCAACCACCACCTCATTTACACAAAGAAATTTTATTAGAAATTCCATTTTGTTGTGTTTGTAATCCTAGCTGACTTTGAATTGCCTGTGTATCACAGGATGGCCTTGAAGTTCAGATTTTCCTGTCTCTACCTTACTAGTAATAAAGAAATCTGTGTCCACTAAGCCCAATTTATGCGGTGGTTGGGAATCAATCCCACTGCTTCATGAATGCTAGGCAAGTACTATGCTATCTGAGCTGCAATCACAGGCTTTTTATTTTACTTTTTTAAAAACTTGGCTTACCTTTCTCTCACTTGCATTGTAGTGGAATCTGCAAGGTAGGGGCCAACATGCCATCATCTGCTATCTTTTATACAATACCAGGTTTGCCAACATGCTATTTAAATTTTGAAACATATTTTCAAAGATTTCCAAGATGAAACATGTAAAATGTTATATAATAAAGCAATCCTGCCATCAGAGTCAGAATATCCATTTTGATAAATAGTATTCTTGCTCTGTGCAAACCCATATGTATGATAAAGACATACTCAACATAGCTATTTTAAGCCCTTGAAATGTCCTGAAAACCTTTTAGAAAACTTTGTATTTATATTAGTATTGGCACTCTGTTACTTGGTGACCATGATAGCTTACAATCAGTGAAATCTAATAAATCTTACAATTCCACACTCAGATGTAAAGATTGGAGGTGCTTATGTTCTGAAGCATTTGGGTCTTGAAATAAATATTTAATTGCTCACTGGAGGGGAATATATTGTGGCATCTCAGCTAAAATAAATCAAAAGTATATGCTTTATAGTTTTGATACTAAATTCTTTTTCATAATTCTGTACTGAGTGAAAATGACCAAATCATATATTTGAAATGACATGTCCTTATTTCTGTAGCTAGAAGGGAAACGAAATGTTCTGACAAAAAAATATCAATGTTTCTCTTCTTTTATTACCATAGAGGTTAATCCTGAGGCTTCTTAGAAATTTCATTTCAGAGTTTCTCTTGAAATTGTGCTTCATAATATTATTTTATTAATTTAATAACCTAGATCTAAATATAAAATATGTCTCTTCAGAGGTCTTTCTTCCTTTCTTTTCTGGGAGCCCATGCAGGAATCTGATCATGAAGTGGGGAAAACTTGAAGGGTATTTAAAATGTAAAGGAGACATTCCAGGAAAATAAAATAATTAAAATTATAAAGGAAGGGCCAAAGCTTAAAAAGAAACCTAAGAGGTAGTTAGAGTGCAAAAAATGAAAAAGAAAATGAAAATTTCTTTCCCTTATTCCACCAGACAGGCTTTACTGGTGCTGGGGCCCTGTGTACAAGGGGAGGAGGAATGAGCAGCCAAGAAGCCCTTGCACCCAGGGCATAGTAGAAGAAGAATTTCACTCCAAAGGCATAGTAGGGGTCTTCTAAAAAATCATAGAAGAAAACTTCCCCCAAACAGGGAAAGAGGTGCCAATGCAGATACAGGAAATATTTAGAACACCAGCCAAACAAAACCTGGAAAGAATTTCTCATTGCCATATTATAATCAAACTACCAAACACAAAAACCAATGAAAAAAATATTGAAAGCAGTCAGAGAGAAAAATCAACTTATCTACAAAGGCAAGCCTATCAGGATTACACAGGTTACTCAACACAAACTTTAAAATATTTTATAAAATATTTTTGATTTATTTATTTGAGAGCGACAGACACAGAGAGAAAGACAGATAGAGGGGGAGAGAGAGAATGGGCGTGCCAGGGCTTCCAGCCTCTGCAAACAAACTCCAGATGCGTGCACCCCCTTGTGCATCTGGCTAACGTGGGAACTGGGGAACCGAGCCTCGAACCGGGGTCCTTAGGCTTCACAGGCAAGCACTTAACTGCTAAGCCATCTCTCCAGCCCTCAACACAAACTTTAAAAGCCAGAAGGAGAGACTCCAAATTAACAAAATTCAAAATGAAAAAGGAGAGATCACAACAGCCATAAGTGAAATTGGCAGAATCATCAGGACTTATTTCAAAAACCTCTACTCCACAAAACTGGAAAATGTGGAGAAGATGGATAAATTCCTGGATGCATATCATCTACCAAAGCTAAACTCAGAGCAGATTAATCACCTCAATGAACGCATCACACTCACAGAGATTGAAAAAGTAATAAAAAACCTCCCAAAAAAGAAGAGTCCAGGACCAGATGGATTCCCAGCTGAATTTTATCAAACCTTCATGGAAGAACTCAAACCAATCTTTCTAAAACTGTGCCACAACATTGAAGAACAGGGAAAGCTACCCAACTCCCGCTATGAAGCCAGTATCACCCTAATCCCAAAACCAGGCAGAGATGCCACAAGAAAAGAAAACTACTGGCCTATTTCCCTAATGAACATAGATGCAAAGATCCTCAACAAAATACTCACAAACTGAATCCAACAACACATCAAAAGCATTATCCACCTTGACCAAGTGGGATTTATCCCAGGAACACAAGGGTAGTTCAACATACGAAAAGCTGGCAATGTAATTCACCACATAAACAAGATTAAACATAAAACCCACATGATCATTTCAATAGATGCAGAAAAGGCCTTTGACAAGATACAACATCACTTCATGATCAAAACTTTGGAGAGAATCAGCATGGCCAGTCCACATCTTAACATAATAAAGGCAATATACAAAGCTCCAAAGGCCCAAATAATACTTAATGGAGAGAGACTGGAGGAATTCCCATTGAGATCAGGAACAAGACAGGGATGTCCTCTCTCACCTCTGCTTTTCAATATAGTTCTGGAAGTCCTAGCCCAAGCAATAAGACAGGAGAAGGAAATAAAAGGGATACAATTTGGAAAGGAAGAAGTTAAGTTAGCTCTATTTGCTGATGACATGATTGTATATGTAAGAGACTCGAGACACTCCATGCCAAAACTCCTGAAGGTGATTAACTACTATAGCAAAGTAGCAGGATACAAAATCAATGCACAAAAATCGGTAGCATTTCTGTATGCAAATGACAAAGACACAGAAAAAGAAATAAAAGACATAGTCCCATATTCAATAGCAACAAAAAAAAAATAAAATACCTTGGAATAACGTTAACCAAGGGAGTAAAAGATCTATACAACGAAAATATAAAAACTCTCAAAAAAGAAAATGAGGAGGACTTGAGAAAATGGAAAGACCGCTCATGCTCCTGGATAGACAGAATTAACATTGTGAAGATGGCAATCCTACCAAAGGCAATAGATAGATTTAACGCAATTCCAATGAAAATCCCTACAGTGTTCTTCACAGAGATAGAAAAAAAATGTTCTCAAATTTCATATGGAAAGGCAGAAGGCCTCGCATATCCAAACATATCCTCAGCAAAAGAAATACATCTGGTGGCATCACCATACCTAATCTAAAGCTATACTACAAAGCTATAGTAATAAAAACAGCATGGTACTGGCATAAAAACAGGAGTATAGACCAATGGAATAGACTTGAGGACCCGGATTTTGGGTCCAGCAACTATAGCTACTTGATATTTGACAAAGGCCCAAACAATATAGGCTGGAAAAAAAATAGCATCTTCAACAAATGGTGCGGGACAAACTGGATAACCACATGCAGGAAACTAAAACTTGATCCACACATTTCACCATGCACTACACTCAAATCCAAATGGATGAAAGACCTCAACATAAGACCAGAGACTCGAAAACTACTGGAAGATAATTTAGGAAGTACTTTCCATGATATAGGAAAAAGACTTCCTGAACAAAACCCCAGTGACTCAAGTTCTTAAACAATCACTCAACCAATGGGATCATATGAAACTGAAGAGTTTCTTTACAGACAAGCATATAAGAAGCAAAGCCAATTGAATACCCACAGAGTGGGAGAAAATATTTGCAGGTTATCCAAATGATAGAGGCCTTATTTCTAGAATTTACAAAGAACTCAAAAGTCTAAACAATAAGAAGACAAATACCCCACTCACAAAATGGGGTGCAGAGTTGAACAGGCAATTCACAGAGGAAGAAATACAAATGGCAAGCACACACTTATGAAAATGTTCATCATCCCTAATCATCAGAGAAATACAAATTAACACAACTATGAGATTCCACCCTACCCTAATAAGGATAGCCAACATCAAAAAGTCAAATGAAAATAAATGCTGGCGAGGATGTGGAGAAGCAGGGACACTCATTCACTGTTGGTGGGAATGCAGGATGGTACAACCACTCTGGAAAGCAATATGGAGACTCCTAAAAAAGCTGACTATAGAAATACCAACAGACCCAGTTATACCCTTACTGGGCATCTACTCTAAAACCTTCAAACCAAAGGCCAGAGAGATTTGCTCAACCATGTTTGTAGCGGCTCAGTTCGTAATAGCTAAAAGCTGGAATCAACCAAGATGTCCATAATTAGAAGAATGGATAACAAAGATGTGGTATATCTACACTATGGAATTCTATACAGCAGTATGAAAAAACAACACAAAGAAATTTGAGGAAAAATGGTTGAACCTGGAACAGATCATTCTCAGTGAACTTACCCAATCACAGAAAAAAAAAAATCAACACATAGTCTCACTTATCTACAACACCTAACCTGAATCTACCCAAGATACCTTGCATACTCAGCAAGCACCTCATGGACTAGACAATAGGATGGAAGGAAGGGCGGGGAGGGCATCAAAGGGTGGAAAACAGTAATCTGGACCCAAACGGCATTGGTACCATAAAATTCTTCTTCCTAAAAGTCAGACCAAATGGCTGAACCTTCACTATACCTTTACAGGAAACACCTGAACCACAAGACACAGGAGAGAGTAGGATCAAGTCTAACCTAAATCTTCTACATCTTCCCTCCCCCCCTCTCCCCCTCTCCCCTCTATCTCTCTCCTCTCTAACTCTTGTATATTAGTTATGTTTTTCCTCAATTTATTAGTGGGCACTGACCTGTAACCCCCGCTTCCAGCTTGAGGCTACCATCCATAATGAGCTTTTGATCAGAGAAACCTACAAGGTTTCCCAAAACAATGACAGACTTCTGTCAGAGTACTTGATGACCCACCAAAGGCCAGTGGTAAGACCCTATTGCTGAAGACTCCATATGCAGCTGATACCCAAAATTGAACACCATGGCTGGAAGCCAGGAGAGAGTCAGTCTTGTCTAGTGCAGAAGGTGCTACATGGGCGACTGGGGGAAACGACCAATATCTGTCCAAGCAACTCATTGTCTAATCTAATTAGCAACAAATAACCTGACGTGATGCCCACACAAGTGCAATAGTGGCACACAGCCATGGTGAGGAACCAACTACTCTTAATTTGACTAAGTGATCCACTCAGTGGTACTAGAACCATAGCTGGAGCTGGGAAACAAGTCAGAACCATACCCAAACACAAGCCCACTCTACAATATCAAGCTATCATCAATCATGGGGTACAAGAGGGCCTACACCTATCAATCTGTTTACCAAAAAAGTAAGTGTTATTTCAATTTTCTGGGTGCTAACTTACTCTCCATTGGAGAATCTGCTTCTCTTTTTCAGATAGATGCAGATCCTATGGAGAGAGCTGCCCCAACATACCTCAAAAGGGGCCCAACTGAAACTAAGAACAATTGGTGAAACAAGCAAGGGTGATGTTTTCCTGTGAACCAGATACCAGCACAAAGGGGAAGGAGATCAACGCAGAGAAAAATCAACTCCTACCAAATCAGAGAGCCAGAGTCTCAGAGGCCCTCAACACCTCAGCACTGAAGCAGACCAGAAATGAACCGAACATGGCTCAGCGAAATTTTGCGGAAGAGGGAGCGGAAAGAATGTCAGAGTCACATGTTGGGTCATGATTTGCAGAGACATTTAGCATACCAATAACTGGGACTAACTCCACAATGCACAACCCATTTACATCAACAAGGAGGGTCTAATGGGAGGGGGTAGATCATAGATGAGCCTAAACAATGGTACCAAGCTGCCTGTATTTGATGAAAAGAAAACTAATAAATCAAATAAAAATAATATAAAATTAAAAAATGAAAGTGTTATCAGCCAGTCAAAAAAAAAAAAAGCCAGACGGGCATGGAGTGATGTATTCCAAGTCCTGAAAGATAACAACTGTCAAACAATGTTATTCATCCTGCAAAAGTATACATTCAAATATAGGGAGAAATAAGGACATTCCATTACAAAAACAAGCTAAAACGTATTTGAAGGTAAAACCATCTGTACGGAAAATACTTGAAAGAATCCTACATGTTGAAGAAAAGAAAAAAAAATCACACATATAAGGAATCAGGAGAAAACAAACAATACCCAAATACTAGTTAACAGAAAAGTGCAAAGGTAAACCTGGAAGAACTACAAAAGAATGGCAAAAATGAATACACACTTTTCAATATTATCTCTTAATATCAACGGCCTCAATGCCCCAACAAAAGGCATAGGTTCACAGACTGGGTTAAAAAGCAGGATCCGTTCTACCTAGCTACAAAGGATGGACACTACCTTCGGGTTAAAGGTTGGATAATGGTGTTCCAAGCAAATGGACCTAGAAAACAACCAGGAGTTGCTATCCTAATATCTGAAAAAGTAGACTTCAGTCCAACATTAGTTAAGAAGCATAAGGAAAGTCACTTTATATTGATTAAAGGCACCCTCCAACAGGAGGACAATACACTCCTAAAACATATATGCACCTAACATGGGTGCTGGCAAATTCACCAAACAAATGCTGTTAGAACTAAGGTCACAGATAACAACAAACACAGTGGTAATGAGTGACTACAACACCCCACTCTCAATTGACAGGTCATCCTGGGAAAAAAGTAAGCAGAGAGGCATCTGGACTAAATGAGGTCATAGAAGGAATGGACATAACAGATATATACAGTGCCTTTCATCGAAATGCTGCAGAATATACATTCTTTTCAGCAGCACATGAAATATTCTCTAATATAGACCATATATTAGGACACAAAGCAAATCTCAACAAATACAGGGAAATTGAAATAATTCCTTGCATCGTATCTGACCACAATGGAATCAAACTACAAATCAACAGCAAGAAAGGCTATAGAGCATACACAAAATCATGGAAATTAAACAACACACTACTAAATGATAAAGGGGTCAATGAAGAAATCAAGAAAGAAATAAAAAAAAAAAGATTATGGAGTCAAACAATAATGAGAGCACAACATAACAAAAATCACTAGGACACAATGAAGACAGTCCTTAGAGGTAAATTTATAGCTTTAAGTGCCTATATTAAGAAATTAGAAAGGTTGCAAATAAATGACTTAATGCTTCACCGTAAAGCCTTGGAGATGGAACAAGGCAAACCAAAAGTCAGTAGATGGGAAGAAATAATAAACATTAGGGCAGAAATTAATGAAATAGAAACAATCCAAAGAATCAATGAAACAAAGAGTTGGTTTTCTGAAAGGATAAAAAAGATTGATAAACTCTTACCAAATTTGACCAAAAGAAAGAGAGAAGAGACACAAATTAATAAAATTAGTGATGAAAAAGGTAACATCACAACAGATGCCAGAAAAATTGAAAAAATCATAGGGACATACTATAAAAGCACATACTTTACAAAGTATGAAAATCTGAAAGACATGGATGATTTCCTTGATTTATATGACCTTCCTAAATTAAACCAAGACTAGATTAATTAGTTAAAGAGACCTATAAAAAACATAGAGATCCAAATAGTTATCAAAAATCTCCCATCTAAAAAAATGCCCAGGCTCAGATGGATTCACTGCTGAATTTTACCAGACCTTCAGGGAAGAACTAATGCCTTTGCTTCCTAAGCTTTTCCATAAAATATAAAAAGAAGGAATCCTACAAAATTCCTTCTATGAAGTCAGCAAGATCCTGATACCAAAACGAGGCAAAAATAGAACAAAAAAAGAAAATTACAGACCAATCTCCCTCATTAACATAGATGCAAAAATTCTCAACAAAATATTGGCAAACAGAATACAAGAATACATCAGAAAGATCATTCACCGTGACCAAGTAGGCTTTATCCCAGAGATGCAGGGATGGTTCAATATATGCAAATCCATAAATATTATTCATTATATAAATGGACCGAAGGACAAAAAACATATATCTCATTAGATGCAGAGAAAACGCTTGACAAAATCCAACATCCCTTCATGATAAAAGCCCTATAGAGGCTGTGAATAGAAGGAACATATCCCAATATAATAAAGGCTATTTGTGACAAGCCTACAGCCAACATATTACTAAATGGTGAAAATCTGGAAACTTTTCCACTAAAATCAGGAATAAGGCAAAGGTGTCCACTGTCCCCACTTCTATTTAATATAGTATTTGAAGTCTCAGCCATAGCAATAAAGCAAGAGATGCACATAAAAGGGATACAAATTGGAAGGGAAGAAATCAAGTTTCCATTATGTGCAGATGACATGATTCTATATAGAAACGACCCTAAAGACTCTACCAGCAAAATGTTAGAGCTGATAAACACCTACAGTCATGTAGCAGGATACAAAATAAATACACAGAAATCAGTAGCCTTCATATATGCTAACAACAAACACACAGAGGATGAAATCATGGAATCACTCCCATTCACAATTGCATCAAAGAAAATAAAGTACCTTGGAATAAATCTAACCAAGGAAGTAAGTAAAGAAGCTCTACAATGAGAACTTTAAAACACTCAAGTGAGAAATTGCAGAAAACACTACGAAATGGAAAAACATCCCTTGTTCCTGTATTGGAAGAATCAATATTTTGGAAATGGCAATCTTACCAAAAGCAATCTGCGCATTAAATGCAATCCCCATCAAAAACCCCAAGGCATCCTTCATGGAAATAAGAAAACACAATCCAAAAATTCAGTTGGAATCACAAAAAAAAACCTTGAATATCTGAAATAATACTGAGCAACAAGTATAAAGCAGGAAATATCACCATACCTCATTTTAACCTACAATACAGATCCATAGTAAAAATACGGCATGTTACTGGCACAAAAGCAGATATGTAGATCAATGGAACAGAATAGAGGATCCAGATGTAAGTCCACGTAGCTATAGCCACCTGTTATTCGATAAAAATGCCAAAAATACTCACTGGAGAAAAGACAGCCTCTTCAGCAAATGGGGCTGGGAAAACTGTATATGTATCTGTAGAATGATGAAAACCAATTCTTCTCTCTCTGCATGCACAAGAATTAAATCCAAATGGACTAAAGACCTTAACATCAGACTTGAAACTCTGAAATTGCTAGAGGAATAAGTAGGGGAAACCCTTCAACATACTGGTCTTGGGAATGACTTTCTGAATATAATCCCAATTGCTCAGGCAATAAAACCACAGATCAACCACTGGGACCTCATGAAATTACAAAGATTTTATACTGCAAAGGACACTGAATAAAGCAATGAGGCAACCTACAAAATGGGAAAAAAATCTTTGCCAGCTATATATCTGATAGAGGATTAATATCTAGGTTATACAAAGAACTCAAAAAGTTAAGTAATAAGAAATCAAACAAGCCAGTTAAAAAATGGGCTATGGGGCTGGAGAGATGGCTTAGCGGTTAAGCGCTTGCCTGTGAAGCCTAAGGACCCCGGTTCGAGGCTCGGTTCCCCAGGTCCCATGTTAGCCAGATGCACAAGGGGGCGCACGCATCTGGAGTTCGTTTGCAGAGGCTGGAGGCCCTGGCGCGCCCATTCTCTCTCTCCCCCTCTATCTGTCTTTCTCTCTGTGTCTGTCGCTCTCAAATAAATAAATAAAAATTTAAAAAAAAAAAGTTTAAAAAAATGGGCTATGGAGCTTAATAGAGACTTCTCAAAAGAAGAAGTACAGATGGCATATAAGCATCTAGAAAAATGTACTACATCACTAGTCATCAGGGAAATGCAGATTAAAACTACATTGAGAATCTATCTCACTCCTGTCAGATTGGCTACCATCATGAAAACAAATGATTATAAATGCTGGTAGGGATGTGGAAAGAGGAACCCTTCTACACTGCTGGTGGGAATGCAATCTGGTTCAGCCATTGTGTAAATCAATGTGGAGGTTCCTAAGACAGCTAAAGATTGATCTACCTTATGACCCAGATGTAGCACTTCTAGGCATATATTTTAAGGACTCATCCAATTTCCTTAGAAGTATGTGCTCAACCATGTTTATTGCCTCTCATTTCATAATAGCTAGGAAATGGAACCAGCCTAGATGTACCTCAACTGATGAGTGGGTAATGAAGATGTGGCATATTTATGCAATGGAATTCTACTCAGCAGTAAGGAAAAATGAAGTTATAAAATTTGAAGGAAAATGGATGGATCTGGAAAGGATTATACTAAGTGAGGTAACCCAGGCCCAGAAAGCCATGTTCTCCTTCAGATGTGTATCCTAGCTACAGATGATTGGGCTTCTGTGTGAGAAGGAAAAAAACTCAGTAGCATAGACCAGTAAGTTGAAAAGGAGATATAAGGGAAGAGAAAGGAAGGGAGGAGGGTACTTAATAGGTTAGTATTGTATATATGTAAGTAGAAGAATAGATAAATGGGGGTGAAAAGGTCCAAAGTGAGGTCAGGGGAAGACATTCAGTAAAGGAAAGGTGGAGGGAGGGCTAATCAAAATTTAAGAGGATGCAAGTAAATCACATGTAATCCTCTGGTTTCGGACAATGGAGCACTCAGGAGCTATAGATTTTTGTTAGAAAATTTTCAGTGCCTGGGATGGGATACATCCATTGAGTTGTTGGCCAGGGAGGTCCCTGATGCCCCCCAAACGTTATAGGCCATTGCTGAAGCCCTTGGTTTCTCACCAGGAATTGATGGTAAGGCCCTATTGCTGAAGACTCCACATACTTGGGCTGCAAGGCCACTAAAAAATCCTGCTGGAAATGAGCTGATAACCTCCTCCATGTAGACTAGCTGACAGAAAGCTGGAAGAAGCCATTTTACATGTAGTTCAATGGGAGAAAGATACACCACCAGTGAAGATACTCAACAGTGGACACTGCAAGCCATATAATTGGCAAGCCAGGCCAAATGAGCCAACGGGTGCAATAGTGGCACATCTGTCATGGTGGAAACCAGCTGCCCTCCAACTGGCCTGGAGGACAGCTCTGTGGGGGGGAATTCATCCCTGGTACTGAAAATTTAAAATAGGGGTAGTCATGAGGCCTAGGGGTGTAACATCTGCTGATGTCTGGATTAGTGTACATACTATGCTTATCAAACTGCCCAGTTAGTACTTCTCTTAATATTTACACCCTTATATTAACGCTACTCTCACTTTGGATAGAGAATCTTCTCTGTTCAGATGGCAGTGACCTTTGGATGACTCAGAAGGTATTATAGTGCTGGAAAGAAGTGACTGGAGTACTAAGTAACATCTCGATCACATCTTCCAAGCTTCAGTGTCTAATGCAGAATAGGTGGTGAAAAGAATGTAAGAGCTAAAGGAAGTGTAGGACTCCTTACAACATGCTCCTCCAGACACAACATGGCCTGCATATCCATGACCTCACAGTGCCTGACACTACCTACACAAGACCATCATAAGAGGAGGAAAAGATCATGACATCAAAATAAAAGACAGACTGATTGAGATGGGGAGGAGTTATGATGGAGAATAGAATTTCAAAGTGTAAAGTGGGGAGGGGGAGGGAGGGTATTACCATGGGATATTTTTTATAATCATGGAAAATGTTAATAAAAATTGTGAAACAATAGAACAGAGAAGCACAATAACATCCTCCCTTTCCAAGTCCACCTATTGGGTCCTGATAATGAGGTTTAGGTTTAAACAGAAGAGAAGAGGTATATATTATTAAGCATTCCTGGACAGAGAGTAGTCCAACCCATCGTGGATTTATCATTGTCTGATATCCTTCTCTTCTGCAAGGTAGTCTGACAAGTTGTCAGACTGCCTCTGGGTATCATAGGGCCCTAGTCTTTTCTTACATCTTAGGACATGCCAATTTCATATAGTTTATTGTTGCAATATTCTAGTTACAGAAGTGAGAGACAGAAACATTTTTAAGTTTATATTATTTTCTTTTTTACCAAGCCAGCTACACAGCTGCTAGATATTACATTAGGAAATTAAAATGGAATTTCATCTACTCTGGTAAAGTCATGTGTCCCATGATATTAGGTGGACTCTGGTTTCAGTTTAATTTTGGTATTTACTAACTGGCAATTTTCTTACCTTTGTAGGTTTTCATTTTCTCTTCATATGTTGTAATAATGCATGCTATCTTAATGTTTGTGATGAGGACTGCATGATGTGATATTTTTTCCACATTAGATAATCAATATGTTGACACTACATTGCTACCACCATTGTTTATAGCTTGATTTTACTACAGATATATAGATTTAGTTTTGGGGTGGCAAGTATTTAAAACAAACAATTAAATGAAGTTGATAGCAGACATCATGTAGTGCTACAGATTTCGTCAGTTCTCGGGACCTTATCTAGAAGAATTCAAAACACCAAGGAAGCATCCAAAAGCAGGTTCATTAAAGCTTACTTGCAAGGGATGGACTGAGAGCACAGCCACAGAACCACAGGTTACTCACTGTCTATTAACTTTCTCTACTGCGTTTTGCCATGCCACTTTCTGTACATTCTGACTGGTGCACAATTTTTTTTTTAATTTGATCTCCCTCTAATGTATGTTTGTATATGTAAACAGTCTAAAAAAATTTGTTGCATTTGTCACTTATTACTATCTCTGGTGTCTATGAATTATCCTCAAGATGTACTGTCACCACCACTGAATTAAGATTAAATGTCAGGGAATTTAAACTGGATGAATGAATAGGAATTGTGGCCTGATTTCTTGACCTCCATTGGTTTTTCATTGTTCACATCTATGACCTACTCAATGCATACCATCTCAATACATATGCATAACTCTTAGGAATGATGGTATATGGAGAGATAGCAGGTATCTGATGAAAACAGCCTTGGCTCTACACCCATTATGTTCCCCACCTTTTGGCTGCTTTGATTACATGCTCAAGGCAAAATCTCATTTATCCATATCATCAGGCAAGGAGAATGAGTCTACTGATTATGATTTCCTTTTTTCCAAGTCTGTCAAGAAGCTTAAGGCTTAATTTAGTGCTTAATTATGGTATTGCAGGCTCCATAACAGTTATCTTTCTCTTTATTCTAAAGAGATTCATTTTAATTATTATTGCTGAAACATTTATTTTAACTGTCCCTGTTCAATAGACATTTTACAGTTTGCTCCAAGAGTGCAAGTAAGCATCTTAAAAGACTTATGCCTCTTGCTGTGAGTTTGAGGCCACCCTGTAACCACATAGTGAATTTCAGGTCAGCCTGGGCTAGAGTGAGACCCTACCTCAAAGAAAGAGAGAGAGAGAGAGAGAAGAGGGACTGGGTTAATAATAGTATCCGAAGGATTTAGATAAGTAAACATAGTAACAGTGATTATTTTACTAAGAAGGTAGTTTAAGAATCCCAAGAGCTGGGCGTTGTGGCGCACGCTTTTAATCCCAGCATTTGGGAGGCAGAGGTAGGAGGATCGCCAAGAGTTCAAGGCCACCCTGAGACTACATAGATAATTCCAGGCCAGCCTGGAGCAGAGTGAAACCCTACCTCAAAAAAAAAAAAAAAAAGAAAGAAAGAAATAAAAAAGAATCACATTATTCTTACCATATACGCAGAATTAGGCAAATCATTATTTAAGCAAATATTCAGTGAATACATCTTTATATCAAGTACTTGTCCATAAGATAGATAAGATTCCAGTTTCATTTGCTTAATATGACCAACAATAAAGAATTAAATGGGGCTGGAAAAATGGCTCAGTGGTTAAGAGACTAGCCTGCAAAGCCAAAGGACCTAGGTTCAGTTCCCCAGACCCCATCTAAGCAAGATGTACATGCATCTGGAGTTTGTTTGCAGAGGCTAGAGGCCCTGGCATGCCCATTCTCTCACTATCTGCCTTTCTCTCTCTCTGCTTTTTTTTCTCTCAAATAAATAAAAAAAAATATATTTAAAAAAATAATTAAGTGAACAGAAATTTAATAGTGAAGAATGGGCTCAAGTGATGGCTTAGCAGTTAAGGTGTTTGCCTGCAAAGCCAAAGGACCTTGGTTTGATTACCCAGGACCCACATAAGCCAGATGCACAAGAGGTCATACGCGTCTGGGGTTCATTTGCAGTGGAGGCCGTGGCGCACCCATTCTCTCTCTCCCTCTCTCTCTTATCTCTCTGAAATAAATAATAAGTAAAAATAAAGTTTAAAAAAAATTATGCCTCATATGTTTGATTGGAAGAAGAATTTTGAAAAGAAGAAATCCAATACAGCTTTTCAAAGACAAGTTTATTGATATCTATACACCAAATACAGTCATAAAAATGACTGGTTAAATATCAAGGAGGGCCTCACTAACATCAAGGAAAGTTGTAGTTAAAAGTTTTAAGGCATGGGAATTGGTAAATATATTGTTTCTCACAGAAATCACATTAATATTTAAGTAGTATATGAACTATTTTATCCTTTTGATTGATCGGTCAGTTTTATACCCTATTCTAGTTCCAAGAGTCCTTTCAATAAGTTTCTTAGAACAGTGACACCATAGTCAGCTTTCTATCATGCAATGAAATAATTCCTTTTATGCAATGAAATTTGAGTTCGAATGTATAAAGTAAGCTACCATGTTGAAATAAGATCACAACCCCAAAATATGTTGATTAATCATATATAATGTATCATGTAGCACTTTCAGGCCTGTTTTGTTTTCTACGTAAATCACTAGTTTGTCTTTAGCTTACAAATGATAAGTATTTAGAATTTTACTTTGATAGTTTTAAAACCCTTCAGGAGTACTTGAAGATTCTAGATTATTTTGTTATCACATCCAAACAACAGGTACCAACAAAATTTCAAAGAGGAAAAATTTCCTTAGGAGTCAGTCAGTTAGAACAGAACAGAACAGTAATTTTAGGACTTGACAAAGGCTCTTCCACCTTTCACCTGCCTATTAGGAAAAGCTCTGTAGGGTGAGTGGGGGATTGTCCTAGTGTATGAAGTCAAAAGATTGCATGATAGGCCTAGAGAGATGGCTCTAGCGGTTAAGGCATTTGCCTATAAAGCCTAACAACCCCAGTTCGATTTCTCAGTTCCCACATAAAGCCAGATGCACAAAGTGGAACATGCATCTGGAGTTAATTTGCAGAGGCTGGAAGCCATGCTGTACCTGTTCTCTCCCTCCCCCACTTCTCTCTCTCTGTGTCTCTTTGCTTGAAAATAAATAAATAAATAATATTTTTTAAAACTACAAAAAGGATCACATGTTTAAAATTGGAAAATTAATAGGAAATGATCTCCCCTCTCAGGCCAAAGAAATCAGCCAAGGTGACCAGTGGGATCACAGATATTGAAGATATCCTTTTTCTCAATTTCCCCAGTCAATAGAAATTAGGTAAATTGTTCTGAAATGATCAGTGGGATTGTGTCAATAATGCTTTGATATAATTTAAAGTGAGAATCAAATGAATCCTCCATGATAATATTTTAATATGTAATATAGAAACATAAAATATTTCTGCTAAAATAAACATCCCAATATATCAAAACAAGTTTCTGGATAATTGAGCTTTATAAGGGCTGTAGAAATATGTAATGTGCATATCATTCCTTTGAGATCATTGGTCAGGCCGGATGTTGTTTCACACACCAGTAGGAAATAGCTGAAGAGGTGGAGGCATGAGATCGCTGGTCCACATTTAATTTAAAAATTTTGTTAAGTGATAACATATTCTGTCCGTTTCTTCCACAAAAGTTTTAAAAATTGTCAGAAGTAACTATATGACATAAATGTTATATAATAGTACCATATTATTGTTCTCTTGACTAAGACAAAATACCTCATAAAGATCAATTTAAGGAAGGAAGGGGTTGTTTCAGTTTATAGTTCTAGGCAGCAGTCCATCAAAGCAGAGCATGGATGGTAGCAGAAACTTGAGACAGCTGGTCGCATTTTTGTAGGTAGGCTGAAGAGATTTCTCAGTGGATAAAGGACTTTCTACATAAGCATAAGCATTACCAGAGTTGAGATCCCTTTCTCCTATGTAAATGCTTGGTGGAAATGGTGGCCCACTTGTGACCCCAGTGTTCAAAAGAGGGGGAAAGAGGTCCTTGGGGCAAGCTTGCCATCTATATTGGCCAAATCAACAAGCTTTTCTGGACAGTGACTGAGAAAAATGCCTAATACTGACTTCTGTCCTCAACATGAATAAGCAAACATGTACGTTTACCTCCACACACTTTTAGGTTTACCTTGTATCATTGTGCTTAACATATAACTTAATAAACTTAAGTTTAGCATATAAAATTTAGATAATAATTTCATTTGATTTTCTGTCAGCTACTTTTATCCATTTATGTGTTTCTGGCTGTTAAATTTTTACTCAATGAATAAGCATGGAAATAGCCAAAATCTATAATATATGGAGGAGGATCCTGGCTTTCTCTTTCTTGTGGAGAGGAAATAGTGTTTGTAAAGGTTAATTAGGTGCTAATGCATTCCCTCATTCTTCTAAACTGGATATTAACTTTGAAATTACTTCATCCTTAAAATGTAAAATAAAAGATTCTTCATACTGATTTTCTTATGGGTTAAAGAAGCTAATATGATCAAAAGATGAATATGTTGATATTTTCCTTTTTCAAAATCATTTCCAGAATGATATGTTAACACATAGATGACTCTATAATTGGTTCTACATCACTTCAGTATTTTGTAAGCCATTGAACTGACTGTAGCTTAAAAATAAATAGTAAGTTGTTGCCCAAAAGTGAATGTCTGTTCCTCTTGGACCAGAAGAGCAGCTGCAGCAAGAGCACATAGGCACAGTACCAGCCCCAGACAGAGGGCTTTTGGTTGTTCAGAAAGATAAGCTACAGCGGAAAGGATGGGCCCTTCATTTGACCCAGAATTCCCTTTGCCATACCCCCTTTTGCTGTGGAATAAAGAAGAAAAGGCTGCTGAAAATCTGGAAGTGCAAGGACTAGAGCTTCCAAAAGGGCATCATGCAGGCGGGAGAAGGCAGCATCTGTCTCTGACTCAGGGTCTAGGAGTTTGTGAGGGTTTCCCTTAGTCTTGTCATAAGGGGGTTGCCAGGAGGGCAAAGTTTGGAATCCACATTCTATGGAACCCAGCAAAGCCAAGAAAAGAGGGGATTTCTTCCTTGGAAGTATGTGGGGTGAGAGAACAAAGATGTTGTTTGGGGTCTAGGGTAAGTTGTCATGAAGTGGGGGTAAGGAGAAAGTCCAGGCAATTAACTTGGGTTAAAGAAAGTTGAGCTTTTGGGAAGGGAAACAATATCCCTTAGATCTGAGAAAGTAAGAAGTTTGTTGGTGTTCTAGTTTGGTTTGCATTGCTGGTAGAAATCACCCAACTAAGAGCAGCTTCTGGGACAAAGAGGTTTATTTTGGCTTACAGGCTCAAGGGGAAGCTCCATGATGTTAGGGGGAAATGATGGCATAAGCAGAGGGGGAATATCACCCTCTGGCCAACATAAGATGGACCATAGCAACCAGAGAGTGTGCCAAACACTGGCATAGGGAAAATGGCTATAACACCCATAATCCTTCCCCAAACAATAAACTCCCTCCAGGAGGCATTCATTCCCAAATATCCATCAGCTGGGAACCTAGCATCCAGAACTCCTATCCTAAGATTATGGGGGACACCTGAATCAAACCACAACAGATGGTATGTAGTTTGGACAGAGAGAGAGTGAGCAGATTAAAGGATCATCTTGTAAAAGTGTGCTGGGTGACAGATCCAAGGACAAAAGGTCAGTGGAGAGAGCTTGACCAAATAGGTGGTGGCTATCTCTAAAACCCTGGGGAAGGACAGTCCAGGTAAGTTGAGAGGCAATATGAGTATCGGGGTTCTCCCAGGTGAAAGTGAAGAGATTGTGGAAATTGGGGTGGAGGGTGATGGAGAAAAGGACATCTTTGAGGTCAGGAACTGAAAAAATGAGTATTGGAGGAAGGTATGTGAGGGAGGAGAGTATAGGGGTTGGGGACTACTGGATGAATGGGCATAGCAGCAGCATTGATTAGGCATAAGTCTTAGACCAAGTGGTAGGTCCCATCAGGTTTGATGACAAGCAAGGAGTATTGCAAGGTGAGTGAATGGGGTGAGGGAGACCAGCTTGGACCAAGCAACAAATGATAGGTTTGAGTCCTTGGTGATGTTTAAGTGAGAATGGGCATTGACAGCAGGAGGGAAAGGAATTGGGGTCTTTGAGTCTGATGAGGTCAGGCGTGTGATAAGAGGCTTGTGCTGATAAGAAAGTGTCTCACACTATGGTATTAATTTTAGCTGGAAATCTGGATTCTTTGTAACAGGGGGCTGGTATGAGGTGGAAGATAGTGTGTGAGTGGTAAGTCAGAAAGAGAGAGAGTTTTTGCCTAAGATCTCAACCCAGGAAATGAACAGGACAAGAGTGTATTACAAGAAATGAATGGAATAAGAGACTGTCCAAGACTACACAAGGTAAGGGGGGTGGATAATGTATGGGGAGTAGGATAGATTGTCAGATTGTCAATACCCAACACAGAGGTCTGCCAAATAAAAGTCTTACCAGGGTAGGATGACAGGACTGACCAACAGGTTCCTATATTGATTACAAATCAGACAGGCCTTCCTGACAGCTGGACTGTGACCCTGGGCTCCTCAATTGTGATAATGAGAGTGTTAGTGGGAGCTGAGGTCCCAGGGCACTATCAATATTTAACTTCCAGGCCCAGAAGATCAGCAACTGGTTCTTGTGTGGGACAAGGGTAAGGGACTGGACTACCTTGTTGAGGCAAAGAAGGACAGTTGACTTTCCACTGCCCAGCAAGTCCACAATGAATATAGGGTCCTGGCGGCAGGTGTGGGTTGCAGCAGGCTTTTGTCCAGTGGCTGGTGTGGCCACACTTGAAGCAGGGTTTTGGTGGTGAGCATTGGGGCCCCATTGTCTTCTTGGAGGAGGACTCAGGGCCACAACCAGGAATTGGAGCTGCTGTCTATCTCTAGTGAGTCTCTCAGTCAGTTCCTGGTCCTCTCGGTTATTAAAAACTTGAAATGCCATATCAAGCAGATCTCCCCAAAGGGTTTGAGCGCCCTTTTTTAAGTGTTTTAAGTTTTTACCTGATGTCAGGGGCAGACTGGGACAGGAAATGGGTATTGAGAACTATCATGCCCTCTCGGGAAGCAGGGTCTAGGCAAGTGAATTGGGTGCCTCAGTTAGGGATCCCATAAACTCAGCTGAATTTTCATTAGGCCTTTGGGTAAGCATCTGGAGTTTGTCAAAATTGGCAACTCATAGGATGCCTTTTGGAGGCCATCCAGGAGGCAAAGAATCATTCTCATGGAGCACCCTTCATGGGGAGTTAGTGGGAGTATGGTATTTTCTGTCAGGGTCCTCTCTGGGACCAACAAGCATCCCCACTGGGAAAGTGTTATTAAGTGTGCCTTATCAGCATGGGCCTGAGAGGCTTTCATTAGGAATGAGAGTAGAGGAAAGAATTCCAAAGAGATCATGCCAGGTTAGGTCGAAGGCCTGGGTAAGGTAGCAAAATTCTTTGATATAGCATGTTGGATCAGTGGAGAATGACCATAGACATTTTTTAATCTAGGATAAATCAGACATGGGAAAGGGAACATGAATGTGAGCAATTCCTTCAGTTCCCAAGACCTTTTGCCTGTCAATATGAATTTTGAGATATTTTTTTTCTATCTCTGTGAAGAATGATGTTGGGATTTTGATGGGAATTGTATTAAATCTGTAGATTGCCTTTGGAAGGATTGCCATTTTCACAAAGTTAATTCTGCCTATCCAGGAGCATGGGAGGTCTTTCCATTTTCTTAAGTCTTCTGCAATTTCTTTTTTGAGTGTTTTTATGTTTTTGTTGAATAGATCTTTCACTTCCTTGGTTAATGTTATTCCAAGTTATGTTATTATTTTTGTTGCTATTGAAAATAGGATAATGTCACTTATTTCTTTCCTTGTATCTTTGTCATTTGCATACAGAAAAGCTACTGATTTTGTGCATTGATTTTGTATTCTGCTACTTTGTTGAAGGAGTTTATCACCTTTAAGAGTTTTGGAATGGAGGCTGTAGAGTCTCTTGCATATAGAATCATGTCGTCTGCAAATAGTGTTAAATTGACGTCTTCCTTTCCACATTGTATCCCCTTTATTTCCTTCTCCTGTCTTATTGCTTGAGCTAGGACTTCTAGTACTCTATTAAGGAGCAGAAGTGAGAGTGGACACCCCTGTCTTATTCCTGATCTAAATGGAAATTTCTTCCATCTCTCCCCATTAAGCATTATTTTGTATATAGCCTTTATTGTGTTAAGATATAAACTGACCATGCCAGTTCTCTCCAATGTTTTGATCATGAAGTGATGTTGTATTTTGTCACAGGCCTTTTCTGCATCTATAGAAATGATCATGAGATTTTTGGGATTAGCCTTGTTTATGTGGTGTATTACATTGAAAGATTTCCATATGTTCAACCATCCCTGCGTTCCTGGGATAAAGCCCACTTGATCTAAGTGGATAATGGATTTGATGTGTTGGTGAATTTGGTTTTTGGAAGATTTTGTGCAGAATCTTTGCCACTGAGTTTATCAGGTAAATATATCTGTAGTTTTCTTGTGGCATCTCTGCCTGGTTTAGGTATTAAGGTGATAGTAGCTTCATAGAAGGAGTTGGGGAGCTTTCCCTGATTTCCAATTGCATGGCACAGTTTGAGAAAGATTTGTTTCAGTTCTTTCATGAAGGTTTGACAGAATTCAGCTGAGAAGCCATTTGGTCCTTGACTCTTCTTTTTGGGGAGTTTTTTTTTTTTTTTTAATCACTTTTCAATTTCAATGGGTGTAATAGGTTTGTTTAGGAGATGAATCTGCTCTGAGTTTATCTTTGGTAGATGGTATGTGTCCAGGAATTTGTCCATTTCCTCCATATTTTCCAGTTTGGTGGAGTAGAGGTTTTTGAAATAAGTCCTTATGATTCTCCCAATTTCACTTATGTCCCTTGCCATCTCTCCGTTTTCATTTCGAATTTTGTTAATTTGGGGTGTTTCTTTTATTTGCTTGATCAAATTGGCCAGGGGTTTGTCAATCTTGTTTATTTTTTCAAAGAACCAGCTCTTTGTTTTGTCAATTTTCTTAATTGTTTCCTTGGTTTCCAATTCATTAATTTTTGCTCTAATCTTAATTATCTCTTTCCTTCTGGACCTTTTTGGGTTTGATTTTCTTGCTCTTCCAGTGCCTTTAGGTGGATGGTTAGGTAATTGATTTGGGATTTCTCTGTCTCTCTTATGAAGGCATTTAGTGCTATGGATTTTCCCCTGAGGACCCCCTTCATTGTATCCCATAAGTTTTGGTAGGATGTGTTCTCATTGCTATTCATTTCTAGAAATTTCTCAGATCTTTTAACCATTCAGAAACCCATTGTTTACACACCAGGGCTGTGTGCCACCAGTACACTGGTGTGTATATCCTGTCAGGGTGATTGTTTTTGAGTAGCTTATATCCCTGCTTGCTCACACCATTGTTGGCCAATTTCCCCAAGTAGCTCATTTAGAGCTTTCCAGAACTGGATGAGCTAACCTTCTGGGGACTGGCTTTCTTATAGATTCCAGCAGAGTTTCTTTGTGTTCTCTGTCAGCAGCATACGGTTTCTTCAGTAGTGGGATCTTACCTTTCACCTCAGGTGGGTAATCAAGTACTTTGACAGTAGCCTGTCTTTTTTTGGCACTTCATAGGTCTCTCTGGTCAACATTTCAATGTGAGTTGTAATCAATTTCTGGTACTGGGAGTTATAAGCCAGAGCCAAATGTTTTATGGTTAGGCTTCATCCCCCTCTCCAGAAACCTTCTTACCAGATGATCCCCCATATTCATGTTGAGGCTTAAATCTTTTAGTCTACCTTCAAGGAGAAAGAGTTTAATGGTACTAGTTCATTTGAAGCTGACTTTTTTTTTTTTTTTTTTTTTTTTATTTGAGAGTGACAGACACAGAGAGAAAGACAGATACAGGGAGAGAGAGAGAATGGGCGCGCCAGGGCTTCCAGCCTCTGCAAACAAACTCCAGACGCGTGCGCCCCCTTGTGCATCTGGCTAACGTGGGACCTGGGGAACCGAGCCTGGAACCGGGGTCCTTAGGCTTCACAGGCAAGCGCTTAACTGCTAAGCCATCTCTCCAGCCCTGAAGCTGACTTTTATGCTATTTCCATACAACCTCCTCTTCTCCTACTGTCAAATTCTTTCAGCCCTATTGTCTGAGCCCTGAGTTGTCTGTAAGGTATGTCAGCAACTCAACCTGTTCCAGGTCAGGAACCAGAAATATGTGAGAACATAAGGTGTTTGTTTTTCTGTGATTATGTGAATTTGCTGACTATGATCTGCCCCTAGTTCAAACATTTTCCTACAGATTTCATTCTATCATTTTTCTTTTCTTACAGCAGAGTGTAATTCCATTGTGTAAATGTACCACATCTTCATTATCCATTGATTCAATGTGGGCTCCTGGGTTGATTCCAGTTCTTAGCTTTTATGAATTAAGCAGCTATAAACATGGTTGAGCAAATATCTCTACAGTGAAGAGTGGAGCCTTTAGGGTAAATGTGCAAGAGGGGAATAAATGGCTCTGTTGGTAATTCTTTTTTGATCTTTTTCAGGAACCTCCATATTGATTTACATAGCAGTTTTACAAATTTGCCATCCCACCAACAGTGAAGAAGGGTTCCATTTTTCCCATATTCTCACCAATATTGTAATTTCTTTTTTGTACTGATTGCCATCCTAAGTGGAATAAGGTGAAATATCATAGTTGTATTAATTTTCATTTCCCTAATGGTTACAGATGTTGAACATTTCCTTAAATGTGTATTAGCCATTTGCATTTCTTCCTCTCAGAACTCTATTCAGTTTTGTGCTCCACTTTTTCTGAGTGGGTTGAATTTTTATTGGCTCATTTTTTTTTTTTTTGAGTTCTCTGTAGATTCTAAATATTAGCCCTCTGTCAATGGTATTGTTTGTGAAGATTTTCTCCCATTCTGTGGGCAATCTGTTAACTCTTTACTATGGATTGTTTGTCTGTGAAAAAGCTTTTTAGCTTCATGAGGTCCCACTAGTTGAGTGATTGTTTCATTTCCTGGGCTACTGTTCAAGAAGTCTTTCTCCACTAGTATATCATGGAGAGTTCCCTCTATTTTTTTTTTCTTCCAGTACTTTTAAGAGTTTCAGGTTTTATTTCATGTTTAAGATCAGTTCTCATAGCTCATTTTCAACCTAACAATTCATCAGATGTCAATTTATATGAAAGTAGAATGCAAGAAAATGTCACTCACAATATATATTTTTAAGATGGAATACTCTCTTTTGCCCAGATTTAATTTTTTATTCCCAATAGATACAGGAGACTGAAGTAATTTATCTTACAGTTTTTGGGGGAGATGTTTTAGATTTCACTAAGCCACAGTATTATATTACAAGACTATTTTGATGAATTGTTTCAAGGAGATAATACATATCAAATCTACTTAGACAAAAAAAAAAAAGAAATAAAACAATTTGTTTTAGTCATCTGGTAGTTCTAAAATTGTGAAAAATAGCCCTATAAAGTTTTCAATGATCAAAGTGTCTAGTTAGAGCTATTGCCGTCTATATTCTACCCCACAGCACATAATGCCCTGAAATACATTAGAAACCAAGTTTTCAATGTTTACTATTTTCTAAGCTGACGATGCTTAGTAATTTTCATTAAAACATTTTTGTAAAAGTATTATACAGAAAACAACTGCGTCATTTTATTATCTGGTCCTATACTTGTTAGTTTGCATACCGTGTCTTTAATTAGAGCATCAAATGACACCAGCATGTAACTATATTCCTTTGAAGGAGGGACTCAGGGAATTTTGAGTGAGCCTAATTAAGTTATTACATATCTATTTATCTCTCTCTCTCTCTCTCTCTCTCTCTCTCTCTCTCTCCCTTTATGTTCCTCTCTCTCTTTCTCTAATTGCAAGAGAGATGTCATGACACTGAAATGTTTAATTCTTAGCTATTTTGAAACAGAATATTTTGGGTTGTGTGAGTATTCCATGAAAATATAAGTAGAAATTTTCATGTACAACAAGTTAGAGTGGTTGGCTGACCTGTATTGCCTTGTCAGGGATGAGTTGAAGAATCGATTTTGCTCCCTTGTTAATGGTGTTCATGACCAGTCTTTTGTGGAATGGAGGCAGAGAACAGGTTGGAAGAGGGGAGTTCAGCTAAAGGTTTTTGTCTCTCCTTTAATTGCATCACATTAAGCATTTAACTTAAAAAATACTTTAAAATTTTTCCTACTCTAATTCTCTTCGGGCACTGAATTTAATTTTACTGGAACTCACCTGTATCATAACACCAGAGCCTAGAATATGGTCTATTCAATGTGAGCTGGTATTGCTGGGAATTGTGTTATATCTTATTCTCTAAGGATATTCTTCTTAAATTTATACTATATTGGTGATTCAGTGACTTGAATCAGTCTACTGAAGGTGGAGTTAGTGTAACATTTCTGTACAGATCTTAAGAACTATTTTTATATAGCCAAAAAGAAACTATAAAGGAATAGGATATAAAGTAGAATTGTGCTTTACCCAATTGTGATTTTTCTCAAACTTAAAATCACTTCTGATTCAAATAATTCTAAATCTATTTAAACAAAAAAAATATGCATAAACCATTGCTTGTTTTACAAGAAAATGTGACAAACTAGGGATTTCTATTCTATGCTTATTAAGGTCATAGAATTAAATGCTGCATGACATTATAGTGTTTTCAGTGTCGTTTTGCCCCAGAGGAGTACTGTGATAACTAAGTAAATCCTAAAATGCTCAGAAGGCTAATCAGCTGAGTTTCTCTGTTAAGGATAATAATGTGCATGCTACCAATAAAAAGTTTGGTCTTGAGAAAATGAAAAGGCAGTAAAGTAAGAATATTAACCCTGAGCCAAAAGTCATATTATACTTATTGGTGGAGCTATATGGTAGTAATACATGTGTTGTTAGGTCTTACATTCCATTAACTATCTTAACTTCTTAACCATAAAGCACATATTTGACTAAGTGCTTAATTTTATTAACTTCTATAAAAACATGTCATTCTTTGCTTTTATATTTTGGCAATGTAAGAAATGCACACTATGTTAAGAAAGAGCTTAATATACATGCTGGAGAGATGTCTTAGTGGTAATGGCACTTGCCTGGAATGCCTAATGACCCAACTTCAATTCCCCAGTGCCCACATAAAGCCAACTGCACAAAGTGGCACATACTTCTGTAGCTCATTTATAGTAGATGGAGGCCCCCAGTGCACCCATTCTCTCTGTTTGTATCTCTTTTCTCTATGTCTCTGTTCTTGCCAATAAATAAAAAAAGTTAACAAAAATTATTTACATAACTAATTTATTTGTGTATATGTGTCTTGCATACGCAGGCAACAGGGTCTCTCATTGGTCAGCAGCTCACCAAATAGACTAGACTAGCTGGCAGTGAATTTTGGGTATTTTGTCTCCACTTCTGCAGTCCTTGGAGTACAGTGCACCACTGTACTTAGTATCTTCATTGTGTAATGGGGATCATACTTGAGTCCTTATGTTTGTGAGGCAAGTAGTTCAACAACTGAGGTATCTCCCAAGGTCAAAGAAAGAGCTTACAGTAGAAAAATTTAGTTCAAAATAAGAGTATAAATCTTCAACGTACAATAAAAATTTATGACTAATTTGGTTTTCTTAACTAATTAATATATTAACATATTAATGCATGTTAAATGTACCACATATACACCCAAAATATAATGTAAACAACACACACAAGTGCACACATATATGTATGTATGTGTGTGTGAATATTTTATTTATATTTTTCTTTAGCATGTTTCAAAATATCAAGATTTTTATGCCATCTTCAATTCTGAAAACCTGGTACAAAGACGTGCAATTTAAATAAACTTTGGAGAACACATTTTCAATTACTTTGCTAGAAGGAAAGTGAAGTTTCTGAAAACATGGTTAAGTAGCAGAGTTTATATAAAATGTAGTATACTGTAAAAGGGAAATGTTTAGAAATTCTCAAACCAGTGTTTTTAAAAGTTTCATTTTCAATTAGCTTACTTTGATTTTCAAGTACAGTTAATCTTAGCAGAGTTAAAAACATAGTTAGAGGCAATAATAGCATGTCTCTTTGACACTTGGATGGGTTCCTAACAGTCTCTGAGATACCCCCAAGCTTAGGCAGGAAATCTTCATGTGGCCACACCTAGAAAAGTTTGACTGATCCGTCTATTTGCTCTATTTCTACAAACTAAGTAGAACTAGAGCAGCCCCAGGTTGTTATTTAATTGATCTGTTTTGATTGATTTGTGCGGGGTAAGAGAAAATATATTAAACTAATATGCCTTTCTAGATTACAGCATAATATCTGCATTAGAAAGTATGTTCCTTGAGCTAGAAAGATTGCTCTCTAGTGGTAATGGTGCTTGCCTGCAAAACCTAAGGAACTTTGTTCAATTCCCCAGTACCCACCTAAAGCCAGATGTACAAGGTGGCACATGCATCTGGAGTTAATTTGCAGAGGCTCAATGCCCTGATGCTCTCTCTCTCTCTCTCTTTCTCTAGCTGCCTTTTTATCTTTCACTGACTCTCAAATAAAGAAAGCATATGCCTGTTGATAAAATGGTGCTGAACTTCTTAAGATTTAGTGTGGTTTCACTTTATCTTGTACACTTTACGTTTTGTAATTACACATGAGCATGTGTTAGAGAATGATGTCTAAAATAAACATAAATTTAGTGCTTAATTTTTAGTACAATCTACATTCTAACTGAAATCTGCTTCTGAACTATAAATTACAGAGGTACCAGTAGGATCAATAAACTAATAATTAGGTTTGAGTTTAGAGGATTCTTTTGTTTGGGGTATGTGATTAGTTCTGATTTTGGATTTTAGCTCAGCCACAAAAGAAATACTATAAAAAATGTTTCAAGAATTAGAATTTTGTGCATATTAAAGGTTGCTAGCTCCTTAATTCATTTAAGAAATTCAAGTAACATTTTTACAGATCTATTGGCTCTTACTGAAGTAAATTCCAATTAGCAAATTCCGGTTGGTACTGTGAACCATATATTTTAATATTTAGAGTTCTTGCTTTGCTTTATGTCATGGAGGCATGTATTTAATATATCATCTGACTAAGTGCATTCATCAGATAAACAATAAGTGTATTGGCTGATCTCTATTTCCAATAAATTGGGGAAAAGATAATATATTTTACTTTTTGAGATTTAGAATTCTAACCCTAAAATGAGACCTTGTGAACTACTACCCCAATTTGATGATTAAAACCTTTTTACTAAGTATCATGACTATGGGACACTTTTTACTTTGTGATCTCAGCTACTAATAAAAAAAAAGTCCTTTGGGAAACATTTACATATTTTTCCCAAATAATTTACTATTTAAATTTGAGCTTAATATAAATTTTATTATATCCATGCTGGCAGATGTTTGTAGGACACAAAACATATATATTTTTTACATAGTGCTCAGTTAACTACTGAAGACATGAAAAAGAACCAAACCTATATGAAATTCAAAAGCAGAAAACAAAGGGAAGAAAGGGCCTGTGGATTAGTTTTGCAGTATACAGAACAAGCCTCAAGACACAAGAAAAGGAGTTTGAAATTTGTGTCACTTTATTCATTCTTTCTTTTCCATTGTACTTATGTAACACATTTGCAACTCTAATTTATATTTAGAGCAGATTTCAGCAAATTGATGTCCAAAGGGATGGTCCTCTGAAATTGAGTTTTGCTTAGGGACCAATGCTAATTAAGCACTTAACTAGAAATTGAGAATATTACTGTGATATAGTTTCATACGTTTTGCTATCTGGATTCAATTATCTTGATCCTTTATCTGAATCTCATGAGGAAATTTCTGTCAATATTCCATCTATTTCTACAAAAATTGACACTGAAAATGCATATGTATGTTTATATATGTATTTATATAAAAACATATTATATATATATAATTATGTAAAAATTTAAAAATTATTGTTTTAATAGTGACTAAAATTAAAGGTATTTCTTAAATTGCCTTATTTATTATTTACTATATACATGTTTACCTGTGGGTGTGTCTTCCATGTGACATATAAAATCCTTCATCCTTTTTTTTTCTTGACAAACTCTTTTCATTCCTATACTGAAATCTTTTTCCAATGCAAAATGTTCTCTAATATCATGGATGCTATCTTTTAAAATGCTTTAGAAAATATGAGATTTATGAAATATATTATGAAAGCCATATTATATGTTTATTATTTAAATGTGCATATGATATGTTAAATGTTAGAGCCAGTATTTTTTATATTCTAAAGCCAATGAAGAATTATTTCCTTTCTTTTTGTAGAGTAATGAAGTTATCTACTACAATGCAAAGGATGATCTTGACGTGAGTAATAATAGTTTTACATTTAATTCTTGATAATTGAAAGATGGGATTCACAGAGTGAATCAGGCCTAGCAGGTTTAGTTTTTAAAAAGATATAAGAAAGAAAAACAATATAGTAGTGAGTTTCAGCAATGCCATGTTTTCTCTGTCTTCTTACTGGCCTTATATATACCTTGTTAAGCCTCAATGCCCATCATTTATACTGAAGTACCCTACCTTCTACTTGCAACAATGAAGACAGAACTGCACACATCCATCACTGTGTCCTGGCCTCTGTCACCAGGACCACTGTACATCTGTGCCTGTTTTATCTGCGCAGCAAGAACTATTTTTAAATACCAATTTGAACGATAGCTCATAAATGTGTTAACAACTGTTTCTGCTAATCTAATGATTGAAACATAGTAGTTTTTACAGTTGTGTATGTAATGCTGAGGATGGAGTTCAGGGGCATTGCACTTGCTTTCCACTGAGCAGTATTTCCAATCCCATGTATAGTACTTTTTAAATGAATGGTTCAACTGTGAATTTTCAAATTTCTTCAAAACATTAATTGTTTTTGGACTAGTTATATGTAATTTTGGCACTTTTTGATAAACTTTGAAAAGACAGTTTTGATGCCGGTGACCCTCTGACTAAATTTTAAGTGTTTTCTTTCCTCTACACATAGGTGGTTTTCTTGTGATATCCTTCTTCCTATGGCAAGTACATATGGGGTTTTAATGATGGAAAGACCTTATTAAGAACAGGCCAGCTAAAGCAAAATATTTTTATAGTTTACTGATCTGTATCAGAATTTATCCTTTTTTGAGAGTTGTTCAGTTTCACCATTGGAGTTAATATTAGTATTTGCTATTAACTGTCATGTAGTTATTGAAAATATATGCAAATTAATCATCAGTCTTCCCGCTAGTATTTTTTTTTAAGATAGTGTCTTGCTTTTGCCCAGGCTGACTTGAAATTTACTATGGAGTCTCAGGATGGCCCCAAACTCTTGGCAGTCTTCCTATCTTTATCTCCCGCAGAGTGATGGTATTAAAGGCATATGCCTGACCATGCTAGTTTTTTAGTTGGACTATTTCCAAAACACATTATTTGGAAAACTGTCATCGGAATTTTATTGCCTTGCCATAATGATACAAAATATAGTAAATAATGGGGCTGAAGAAATGGCTTAGCAGTTAAGGCATTTTCCTGCAAAACCAAAGGACCACAGTTTGATTCCTTAGGACCCACATAAGTCAGATGCAGAAAGTGGCACATGTAGCTGGAGTTCATTTGCAGCTGTTGGAGGCTCTGGTGTGCCCATTCTCTCTCTTACTCTCTCGCTCTCATGCACATACGCATGCAGACACACACATGTCTGCTTCACTTTCTCAAATAAATAAATAAAAATAAAAAAATAAATTAAAATATAATTAAATACATATTATGCCCTAAAATAATTAAAGAAACTATGTTTTATGTCAAATAGATCAGCTCCTTTTTCCTCTGTCTTCATGAAATTATATTTTATGTCTAGTAGAACATAATTTGTTACTTATATTTCCTTACTAGTTATTTTATTTTTATAGAAATCAAACATTTTCTGTGAATGTTCTAACAATCCTATGTGGAACTGTGAATATGATTTTAGTAATACATATTGCAGTTCAATCACAGTGCTTCTAAGTTAATATGCATGTACTATACAGTGGAAGGACGCACAAAGACTGTGTGTTTGTAATACTGGAGATTGCACACAGGTATTATCTTTTAAATATTCCAATAAAACTTAGACAGGAAAGAAGCTATACATGTGAACCTACTGAATATGTAGAATTTTGCAAATCCTTTTCAAAAATAAAGAGGTGAATAATACTACTGGAGTTATAATTATGCTCATAAAGTTATTCATTTTTGTAGGCACAAAGTAAAATTTAACAAGTTAAGGTAAAACATTATGAATAACAGAGTAGCAAATTTTAAACTTGAATCTCACAATTTACCATACAGATTTGAAGACAGATTTTTTTTTTTATTTGGTGGGGGGGGAGAGAGGGATATCTACATATGGACAGTTACTGAAAAAATTGCATAGAATGACATGTAGGTGGAAAAAGTAGAGTAGAAATCAAAGACTAATTCCTGTACCAGACAGTATATACAGTTGTAGCCAACTATAAATGTATTAAAAGACTGGAGAGATGGTTTTGTGGTTAAGGCATTTGCTGCAAAGCCTAAGTACCCAGGTTCAATTCCCCAGAACCCATGTAAGCCAAATGGACAAGGTGGCACATGCATCTGTAGTTCATTTGCAGTGGTTAGGGGCCCTGACATGTCCACTCTCTCTCTATTTGCACCTCTCTCTCTCTCACTCTTTTGTCTCTCAAATTAATAAATAAATATATTTTTTAAATGAACCAAACATGGCTCAGGAAAATTTGAGCAAGAGGGGGCGAGAAGATTGTTAGAGCCACAAGTTGGGACACTAAGCACAGAAACATTGCCTCTTCCACATAACTAATGGTTACCTCCAAAATGCATGACTAGCATCCCCAACAAGGAGGGTCCTAGATGGCATAGCCAATTTTTACTGTTGAGTGTCCCCCAGAAGGAACACTAAAAGTAATTAAGGTCATGGGAAAAAAAAAAAATGGAAGATTTTCCTCCTCTTAAAGATCGAAAAGCAGACTTCTAGCCCTAAAGGAAGTCCAAACTTTATCTGGAATTTAGGGTGAGGGGGGGAGCCTTATAGTGCTGAGGAAGTCCAAAATTCTGCCTGGAATTTAGGAACGGAAAAAGTTACTCTTTCTTAGCTTCCCTGCCTTGCAGAGTCATGGGGCTGCAAACACAGGTAATCTCTGGATCCTGGTCCCATCATGATGATGAATGAATGCCAAACTGCTATAAGCAGATGGGGGCTTCTTAAAAAAAAATTGTAACTATTTTACATTTATTTTATCTTTCTATGCTTCTATGGAAGTACTAATAGACAATAGCTTCAAGATTTATATTAAATTTAGAGCTGGAGAGGTAGTTTAGCGGTTAAGCACTTGCCTGTGAAGCCTAAGGACCCTAGTTTGAGGCTGGATTCCCCAGAGCCCACGTTAGCCATATGCAGAAGGGGGCGCATGAGTCTGGAGTTTCTCTTAAAAAACAAAGTTATTTCAAAAGGCCTTTTGAGGAAAACTTAAATGGTCATATTAAAAGTCTTATGGTAAGGACAATCTTTAATACAGAGTCAATGAGTCACCAGTGAATTTAAATAATACAGACAAGGGGGAGGGAGACCAACACAGAGAAAAATCAACTTCTACCAAATCAGAGAGCCAGTGTCTCAGAGGCTCCCAACACCTCATCACTGAAGCAGACCAAAAATGAACCCAACATGGCTCAGGGAAATCTTGCGGAAGAGGGGGCGGAAAGAATGTCAGAGCCACATGTTGGGTCAAGGTATGCAGAGACATTTATCGTACCAATAACTGTGGGCTAACTCCACAATGTATGACCCATATACCTCAAGAAGGAGGGGCCAAGGAGAAGGGGGTAGGTTACGAATGAGCCTAATAATGCTACCAAACTGTCTGTATTTGCTGAATAGAAAACTAATTTTAAAAAAGGAAAATAAAGGTTTCTATCATAAAACATCACTTCATATCTGAAAACTCATAGAGTTGAGGGACCCTATGAAAATAATGAACATAGAAAACACACTAGTATTCATGATGGAAGGCTATCCTGAGCAACATGACAAGATGCCATGTGAGAAACCAAACAGTAAAATAAATATTCTTTTTTATTTTTATTTTTATTTATTTGAGAGTGACGACAGAGAAAGAAAGAGGGAGGGAGAGAGAGAGAGAATGGGCATGACAGGGCCTCCAGCCACTGCCAACAAACTCCAGACGCGTGTGCCCTCTTGTGCATCTGGCTAATGTGGGTCCTGAGGAATCAAGCCTCAAACCATCTCCTTAGGCTTCACAGTCAAGTGCTTAACCGCTAAGTTATCTTGATAGCCCTAAAGTAAATATTCTAGTTGAAGTGCACCTTATGTGACATCTTGAAACCTGAAACCACATCAGTGTGAAGTCAGAAGAAATTAAAATGTGTCAAAACCTTTTCAATGAATTTGAAATTCATTTGACAGCAGAAACTCAACAAAGGTGATTGTGCTGCCATAGTTCTTGTGGTTTCATCATTAACAAATCCATATAATCGTTACCTATACCTCAGCCCTGATCTGTGTTGATCTCTTTAATTTGGAAAATAAAACTCACAATATGCATGTTGAAGAAAGCACTCTCCTTTTGTGAATATCTATTGCTTATTAAATTAAAAAATACACATGTAATGTCATTCTCTGCCTTTAAGTTACTAATATGACAACAATGACAAATGATTGAATGGGGAGCAAAATAAAAAGACACTCTGACCTTTTCCTTATTCTTAAATGACCCCTTCTTAGAAATGACTTACTTTAAGATGGGAAAACATCAACTAGTGGAAGAATCCAAGAAATAGTCAGAAATGTGAAATATCGTAATATTGAGGAAACAGGGACTTATTCTCTGAGATATAGTTATATCATCTATTTCAAATTAAAGTAAAACAAGACTAAATGAATGCTTTGTGTTGCAATAAAGTGCTAGTGGTATACAATTACTAGATTTAAAATTAAAAACAAAAACAAAGAAGAATGACCACAGCTAATAGTCCATTCTCACAGAAGGACTACCACGTTTCACAATGTCAATGATTCATTAGTGATGCTCTAGATGGCTTAAGAAGGGTGGCAAGATGCTAAAAAGGAAGACAATTTATAAGAAAGGTAATCAGTATGGAGGTCAGAATGCAGAAGTGTACATCATCCATTGTATATTCAGAAAGAGTAAATCACAACATTTGTAGTAGGGAGTCATCTAATTTAATGGAAGATAGCATTGGGTTCTGCAGAGGAATCTGTATACACCTGCAGATATGGGATACCTGCAAAATCTTCAGGCAAAGAAATTTTTTCAAAAGACATTTTTACGAAAAACTTGTTGAGGGATATCCAACATGAGATCTTTGATAGGTAGCTGAATATATAATTTGGTTGCTTAGGAGAGTTTTATATTTAGTACATGAGTGTAATTTGAAAATAAGTGGCTGTTTTTTTTTTTTTTTCCTAACAAGTGTGCAGCTACATATATTATAACAGTTCCTGACTCAACTACAGACTAGTTTCCCTGTGCTTAAGCAGGGTGGAATACAGTGAGCTTGATAACTCTTCCATGTGATACATCCTCCATTCTATCCCATTCCCACTACTTCCTGATGTCTTACTCATAGGGGGAAAAAATCAAGGACAGAAGTCCACACCACCAACATATAAAGGAAGAAGTGCATAAGTATATACAATTGGACAGTATTATATAAGTTGAGATAAATGAGTAGTTTTCATAAAAGAAGTAAATTATACTACGAAGGTCATGAGATGAGTCCATATTAGAATCAGGATTAAATTTATAATCTATTTCTAGTGTTATACAATGTGTAGCAATGTAATATGCTGGTATATCACCAAGTTAGCATGGATGTATAAATGATTATATTCTCAAGTATAATCTGTATATTTTATTGATTACAATCAAACTGATGGCTCACTTCAAGGTAAAGCACACAATTATACCCTTAGATGTCTGTACCCTTCCTGCTAGCCCGATGTGGGTGCATCAGTTTGTAGTGAGCCACCAGGAAGCTCATCAAGGACTCTGGCTTAACGTATCTTCTCAAGGACATGATATAATATCTTTGCTCCTCTTTTTAGATCATTGCTATTTATATTCACCATGTGGCTATATAATAAACACTCCCAGACAGCCAGATTTAGATAGCAGCGGGTAAAATAAGGGAGCAAGTTTATATACCCTTAGTATTGTATCAGATGTCAGGAATTAGGCTATATTCATTGAACTAAAATTTCTTCTAGAAACTTAAAAATAAAAATGTAACTGCACGTAGAGTTTGTGGAAATAAAATAAAACCTTTGCCTGTCCAGTTAACCTGTGCTTGTTAATATTTTCAGATACATTACTCTGGTAGCTTTTTTTTCTTTCTCTACTTAAAATTTATTTTATTGTTTTCAATTGACAACTTCCATGATTATAAACAATATCCCATGGCAATTCCCTCCCTCCCCCCACTTTCTCCTTTGAAACTCCACTTTTCATCATATCCCCTCTCCTTCTCAATCAGCCTCTCTTTTACTTTGATGTCATGATCTTTTTCTCCTGTTTTGATGGTCTTGTATAGGTGGTGTCAGGCACTGTAAGGTCATAGATATCCAGGCCATTTTGTATCTGGAGGAACACATTGTAAGGAGTCCTACCCTTCCTTTGGCTCTTACATTCTTTCTTCCACCTAGCAATGCATTATGATGTCCTATTGATGCAAGATTTTGGGGTTTAGGAGGGGTCTTCCAAGTTTATGAACCCCAAGTTTGTGTCTTGTTCTACTTTTAACAAAGAACTGATTAAAAAAATTAAGAAGAATAAATTGTGAATTATTAACTTTATTTAAGGAGAAATCACAAACTGTGGGTTTTATTAAAGGGAAATTGGAATGTAGGAAGAAGTTCTAGAACAGTCATAAACATGTAAGAAGTAGGAAGTACACACTCATGTGGAAAACACTGTATAGTTTGTTAGATTCATTTAGGAGAAATTGAGTTTTTTCAGGAAAGACTGGAGTAGAGCCACCCGCATGTGGAAGATAGTTCATAAAGCTCATTTAAGAGAAATTGAGGATTTCAAGGAAAGACTGGATTAGTGACACAAGCACATGGAAGATAAATATTAGATGTATATATAGGGATATTTAGAAGAAAAAGACACTATCTCCATGGAAGGAAGTTAAGAGGGCAAATGGTAGGAGCTTAAGGAAGAATAGCAGAAGAAAAATATCAAAGCAGAAACCAATACATGCAGATAAGAAATGAGTACTAAGGGCTGGAGAGATGGCTTAGCAGTTAATCGCTTGCCTGTGAAGCCTAAGGACCCAGGTTCGAGGCTTGATTCCCCAGGACCCAGTTAGCCAGATGCACCAGGGGGCGCACACATCTGGAGTTCATTTGCAGTGGCTGGGAGGCCCCAGCATGCCCATTCTCTCTCTCTCTCTCTCTCTCTCTCCGTCTGTCGCTCTCAAATATATAAATAAAAATAAAAATAAATGTTTTGTTTTTAAAGAAATGAGTACTAAAATGAATTATACTCATGGTTACCTCAAGTTTAAAGAATTTACACGGGTAACCAACCTAGAGTTAGAGAACCCATTCACATGGCAGATCTGGAGTATAAGGGAAATACATAAGTGGTAGATTCAGAGACTAGAAGACAATCACACATGTAATTAAAGTGAGATGTTACCCAAAACTATAAAGCAGAGGCAAGCAGAAAAGTGTACCTAGACCAATAAACAGTATTATGGTCTCCCTTCTACCCATCAAGTCTGAGTGGGGAGAGAGGCCAGACTCACCTGTATCTCTATAGCCAGAGGGAGAGGGACAGGCAGAGAAGGAATCCAAGGAGAGAGAAATAGAAAATGTATTTTTTTTCCTCAGATTATTGGTTTGATATTGGTTTGTAGATTTGTAGGATAGGCCACAGAACCAGTCCACCTAGGTAGTATGTTAGATTGTGGACATCAGGGGACACTGTAGCTGGTTGTAGAGATGAGTCTCGATCAGACCCAAGTTCCATTCTGGCCACCAATTTCATTGGTGCCAAGGAGAATTGGCATATGGGGTGATATCTTTTGGTTCTCTACTGGACCTCAATTTCTAACTAAAACTTCCTAAAAGAAGCTAAACTATTCATTTTTCTCCACTAGATTTTTTCTACTCAAATGCTAAGTATTAATATCCAAATTCAAATAACTGCATCCTTCTGAAGCTGCCCTTGGTTTCCTAAGGCATTCCTTCTATAGTTTCTTGTAACATAACTCATGACTGAATTTAACAGTGAATGTCTTGTCTGTGGTGCTATGCACATAGAGTTTTGTAGTCTCTACTACATTTTTAGCAACTTAAAGTGGGATTTTAGTCAGTTTATCTCTTTTTTTGCAATATAGAACATTTGTTGGGATAATATTGGCTGAGTGTGTGTGTTTCCATGGGGAAATTGTTTCAGGAGTGGCCACATTTGCAAAGTAAATAGAAAGCTCTCACAGCTGTGCGATAAATAAAAAGGTTGTTTTTGTTTCAATGTTGGTGGAATCTGTTGAAGGAATAAATGAATGGGAAGCTAAATTGTGCCCTGAGTTTTTTGAAAAGTTTTTTTTTTTTTTTTTTTTTTTTTTTTGTCTGATAAATGTTTGCTTCCCTTTGCTCATCTAACAGTGTTGTCTCTGGAGGAAGGAATGTCCTTACACAGTGTTTTGTTATCTTTTCCCATATGACTCTTTTTCTTTCATTGTCTGTTAACAAAACTTGGAACTGAACTTTGAGCTATGCAGTGTGGTTTTCCTTGTGTCCAGGTTTCCATTGGAAATAAGTAGCCAAATTAGAATATCTGTGTGTAGTTACTCCATGTGATAAAAGGATTAGGATTTTTGTTTCCAAGTTTAGACTGATTAGCTAATTTTTCATAATTGCTTTGAATGAAAGTCACAGTATGAAGTCACGCATATAGTACTCCACCAAAGCCAAAACCCTTCCCTATACCACCCCAAGCGAATCAGTACTGCTTGGTTTCTTTGTACAATCACAATGTTGATAAAATTGAGGTAATGTTTCAATGTAAGAAATGCACACAGACACACACAACACAAACACACACACATACTCTGTACAGAAAATATTTTAAATATACACGTAAGACAATAGTTTGCTAAATCTCTACAAATCCTTTATCTGCTACTTTTAAAACCATCTTAAGATAGAGGAATGAATTTCACTCCTGAAATGTCAGCATGCAACTCTATTTATTCTTCTGAACAAGACAAAGATTTATAGCTTCAGCATCATGTGATATAAGGGGACTATGGAGTGCTATTAGCATGATGATGTTCAGTGGTCCACAGCTGTCAAGGTTTGAATCCCATTTCTATCGTTTTCAAAGTAGCAGACATTGACAAAAACACATGATCTCTGTTTTCACTCATTTGGTATATAATGTGGAAGTGATTATACTGTGGCTCTTATTGTGAAAATTCTGTAAACTCATGTGAAACACAGAGTATTTCTTGAATCTTACTGTGTAGTCTAAAAATATTAATAAATATATGATGGGCATTATTACAGTGAACTTCATATTGACAGGAAATGATTTTAATGTTTTATTATGAACATAAATTTGTATTTGTGTAACTTAAGATAATCCACAAGTTAAATTTCATAGGCGAGTCTTTCCCAAACTTGTAAAACATTATGAACACAGTGCAGCAATTAATCTTGATGTTAATTTATGCTATAAGAGCTCAAAGTTTAAAGGACAGTGAAATGTAAAAACAAAGTGGGAAAATCTATTAATGAAATAATTATCTGTAATATGTTTTATGTTCCTTTTATGTCCCCCGTAGATATTAGATTCTTATTTTAGGTTTTTTCAGAGACACTTGTCCCAATAAATCCTCAATTTTCCTGATGACTAGTAGACCAGATTCCCTAGCTGGCTCATGTTATATCAGAAAACTGCACTCTTTCTTGAATTCCTAGAGTAAGCAGAAATAAATCAAATCATTATAAACCATTATTAATCTGATTCTAAGATCTGTGTCTCCAAGTAAGATATAATAACTTCAGCCTGAATTCTCATATCATTAAATGGAATTGATTTATTAGCTACATTTTATTTTATTGACCATGTTAAAATTTAACCTCTCTGGAACATTTGGCTCATCTTTGAATTCTCTTTTTATATTAATGTTGCAGTCTATTTTCTTAGTAGAGTCTTTTCAACTTTAAAATTAATTTAAACATAATATCTCAAGACTTTATTTTTAGAACTAAGGCCTGGTTACAAAATGAGCTGGTAGGAACAGGCACTAAATAGTGACAAAATCTGTTTTAATTATTAAAGAAGGTACCAAACTTTATGTTTGTTTTCTAACATTGTTTTTGATACCTTATATTTTGCCTCAGGCTTACTGTTGAAAAATAATAAATCTCCCAATAGAAGAAAGCATAGAGTTTTTCACTATGTTTGTATAATGAGAACTGAGTAATGCTAATAGCTCAATAACATTGTTTTGATTTAGGTGGACTATGAAATGGAAACATGGAGAACAGTACTCCTGCTGAGCATAGCTATCTTCTGTGTCAGAAAAACTATGTAATACCTCTATGTGGATATTTTTACCAAACATTGGACTTCTAATATTATTGCTTGTACTAGTCTAACACACTATGTGATCAGTTCTGTGTGCCTCTAGGCAGATACTGTGACACTTAACTGTACTAATTGTTTCGTTATACAAAATATTATTTCATTTCCAAACATGCCTTAAAAACCTGATTTCTTTATAGTGGTGGTTGTATGAAAGGAGTTAGTGCCATTGTTAAAAATAATCATATTACTCATTCTTGAACCTAAATAGTTTAATTTTCAATTTTTCAAGAAAGTGTCTCTGTTTCATAGTATTTGAGAGTATCAATATGTCATTCACTTGTTTAAATTCTCAAAACAATATGAAAATGTGCTATTGTGTCTTTTTTGTATATCTGCTTATAGTATGTCTTTGCCATATTCTATCAGCTGCTTTTTTTCCTGGTTACACAGATTAGATTTTTCTCTTTTTCTCATGTGTCCTATTGTCCTGTGATGACAAATGTTGTGATTGTTCATTGACATAGTATAGTAAAATGCTATTTATGTCAAGGAGATTATCTTTGGCTCTAGAAAACACATTCCATAATGAAGGAATCAAAAATATACTTTTTTTTTTTTCCTATTTTGGTTTTTCAAGGTAGCATCTCACTTTAGCCCAGGCTGACTTGAGATCCACTCTATATTCTCAGGTGGCCTTCAAATCATGGCAATCCTCCTACCTCTGCCTCCCAAGTGCTGGAATTAAAGGTGTGTGCCACCACGCCTGGCTACTTACAAACTGGGCGTGGTGGCGTGTGCCTTTAATCCCAGCACTTGGGAGGCAGAGGTAGGAGGATGGCCGAGAGTTCAAGGCCACCCTGAGACTATATAGTGAGCCAGAGTGAGAACCTACCTCGAAAAAACAAACAAACAAACAAACAAAAAAAGATGTTACAGACACATTTTTTAGAGTTTTCTGTTTTAGTGATAATAAGGTATGAAGGCATCACAAACAGTTATAATAGATGAGAGGTGAATCAACTTACTCCTATGAGATTTGCATCTTGGTTCTTACCTGAGGAAGCCAGTTAACTGAAGTTAGGGTTTACTTGTATCTAGATTTATAACGGCTATCTGTTTTCCAAGAATGCTCTCCTTTTTAAAGCAAAAATTGCTTTATGTGAGAAGCATTAAAAATTGAGAGAAGATGGGCATAGTGGTACATGCCTTTCATCCCAGCATTAGGGAAGCAGAGTTAGGGGGATTGCCATGAGTTCAAGGCCACAGTGAGAGTACAAAGTGAATTCCAGGTCAGCCTGAGCTAGAGTGAGACCCTACCTTGGGGAAAAAAATGAGAGAACAAGACATAAAATAGTGATCTTTAATTACCAGATTATTGCTTTATTGTATGCTATTTATTTTCAAACCATTCTCAATGCCCATCATCAACTCAGTATCCTGAATTCTGAGTGAATTTTGTTTCAACTGGATAATTATATTTTGGATGTATTGCGGCACTTTTATTTTGTTCTCTAAGTGTACATCTTACATATGTTTTATGTGAAAGCTTGATAATTCCTCCATTACCTACAGTAATGAAGAATTCAGGAGACATGTTTGTTATAATTGAGGGATCTGAGAATTAATGTGAGTGCTAGTACCTGGATGCAATTGAGTGTAACCACTGTTTTAGTAGTACTATATTTTAAAATAGTCTTGTAGATCTGCTTTTGGAAGAGTATACAGAGAAGCAATAAAACATTTGTTTGGGAATGTGTCTATGTTAACATAATCTGAAAAATTGTCCATTACTAATTTTTCCTTATAGCCTGAAAAAAATGACAGTGAACCAGGCAGCCAGAGGATTAAACCTGTTTTTATTGAAGATGCTAATTTTGGACGACAAATATCCTACCAGCATGCAGCAGTACACATTCCCACTGATATCTATGAAGGATGTAAGTAAAACAACATAGAATAAAGTATAAATGACTGTAGGATGCTGTAAATGTCTCTTACTTGAGAAACAAGTTCATAGCAAATGAGAAAATGTTTCATTTGTAAATCACATAAGAGTCTATGGAAGAACTTTGGCTATAGTTCAGTAGTAGGAAGCTTGATTAGTATGTGCAATGCCCTAGGTTAAATATCCATCATCACAAAGAAAACAAAACAAAACAAAGTCATCACAGCAATAATAAGAATAATAATAAAAGTCCATGGTGAAGTCTGGTTTATGTAAAGAATGAAATGTGGGGCTGGAGAGATGGCTGTTAAGCACTTGCCTATGAAGCCTAAGGATTCCAGTTTGAGGCTTGATTCCCCAGGACCAGATGCACAAGGTGGCACATGCATCTGGAGTTAGTTTGCAGTGGCTGTAGTCCCTGGTACCCATTTTGTTTCTATCTGACTCTCTCTCTGTGTCTGTCTGTTGCTCTCAAATAAATAAATAAAAATTTAAAAAAAAAACATATTTAAGAATGAAATCTGCATCTCATGAAAGTTTCTGTTCAGATGCCTTCCTTACATTCATGATTTCATGGAAATGCCCTTCTAATGCATTGCTAATTATATAGTTCTGCTTTTCCAAGTTGCATCAATAACATACAAAGTATATAAATATGTTCCCCAAAATTTGAAACTGTGCAGTAGCATATGTCATCTGCAAAAATAAATCTTATATGGGTACATAAACTGCTGAAGGCATGAGGCCACATTTTAGGCTTTCTTCTGCTTTTATCACTTTTATTTTATTTTTCATTAGTTTTGTACTCCATGAATACAGTCAAGTTGGTACTATTGTTAGCCTCCTTCCTATCCTCCCCACTCCACCTGGACCCTCCTTGTTGAGGTATATGGGTCATGCATTGTGGGGTTAGCCATCAGTTATTGGTAAGAGGAAATGTCTCTGTGTATTGTGACCCAACGTGTGGCTCTGGCATTCTTTCCACCCCCTCTCCCGGAAACTTCTCAGGCCCATCTGAGGATGAGCCTGAGATTTTCTTTTAGAACTGTTTTAGAACTGTTCATTAAATGGCACAGTAGTATTTCACATGGCTTATAAAACAGATGAGATATTAGTAGAGTTAACAGAAACATATACATTTCACCTTGAGATTAGAGAGCCATTGGGCATCATTATTAAAGGCTGTACAAATGTATTTTTTTGGTCTCAGAACTTACTTACATATTCTAGATTTGAAAATAACCCTTTTGACATCTATAGTTGTTTTTCTTTATTATAGAATTAGAACTGTAGGGAAAAGATGCCTTAAGTTCTTTTTATTTTCCCCCATTGGAAAGTACTTGTTGTATTAATTGACCATTTATATATTAGAGGTATTTTGTTATCATTGGTTATACATTTCTCTCTGAGTATTTAAGACCATATAGATTGCCAAAATTTAATGAAGCATTAATTTTGGAGGTCACTAATGGCTCTCCAGAGAGACTTTAGGGAGCCAGGAGTAGCCCTGTAGCTTACTGGTGTTTACTGTCTGTTATGATAAATCAGGGCCATGCTAGCGAAGTAGTTTTTCCTTCTTTGGGAAGTCAGGAGGACTGATTGCTCCTCAATTGTGACTCTCCTGTTTTAGACTATACACCAGTTTTGTTTGGGTCTCTGTATTCTGCCTGCCCAGGAAGAGAGGTGACTTACCAGGGGGCCAGTGTAAAAACGTCCAATCATCTCTAGTGGCCTCATGAACTGGAAGCACAGGCCAAAATATTGCCGCCTTTTGCTCTGATGTTTTCAATTGGCTTTGGCTTCTATGTAGGTAATTAACACACTTAGAAAGGAAGTTACACCAGCCTGGAGTATGTACATAGAGAGCACATTTGATTACTGAAGTAGATTTAGTTAACAAATGGCACAAGAGCTTCTAAAATTACTTTGTCCAATCTTTTAAATTTTCATTGTACTGTGGCAGCATAAGCTGTAAATCTGAGGTATAGAAAGTAGGTGCATTTTACGTTTTAAATATATAATATTTATAAATATAGGTAGGACCTATTATCAGTCTTGAAAATAATACCAATGAACTTACAAACTATTTATTTTAACCTAGAAATTGTCAGAAAAGGACAGGTAAGACAATATAAAGTCTTAAAACCTGTGTTTGAAATTGATTATTTCAGATACCTATGTGGGTACCAATTACCCAGAGAGCATTGGAAACAGAACTATAGAGCTTGAATATTATTTTTCTCAGATGAGGACCATTGTTTGAGCATGTGGTTGTACCCTAAAGTAGGGAATATGTCTTAAGAGTTAATTCTGTTATAAGCAGTGGACTTAAGATACTAGAAATGAGAATTTGGTCTTTTTTTTAAAATTTTATTTATTTATTTATTTATTTGAAAGCAACAGACACAGAGAGAAAGACAGATAGAGGGAGAGAGAGAGAATGGGCGTACCAGGGCTTCCAGCCTCTGCAAAGGAACTCCAGACGCGTGTGCCCCCTTGTGCATCTGGCTAACGTGGGACCTGGGGAACCGAGCCTTGAACCAGGGTCCTTAGGCTTCACAGGCAAGTGCTTAACCACTAAGCCATCTCTCCAGCCCATGAGAATCTGGTCTTTTTTGAGCCAAAGCAGCCAGCTAACTTCAAATATAACCCTTGACTTAATTTGTTTTTGAAAGAAAAGACACCATTTGACAACCACTGATTTTGGCTTAATCTTTTTTTTTTTTTAATTTAATTTATTAGTTTTCATTTCAGTGAATACAGGCAGTTTGGTACCATTATTTAGGCTCATCTCTGATCTACCCCCTCCCAATAGACCCTCCTTGTTAATGAAAATGGGTCGTGCATTGTGGAGTTAGCCCCCACTTATTAGTATGATAAATGTCTCTGCAAATCATGACCCAACATGTAACTCTGCCATTCTTTCCGCCCCCTCTTCCGCAAGATTTCCCTGAGCCATGTTGGGTTCATTTTTGGTCTGCTTCAGTGATGAGGTGTTGGGGGCCTCTGAGGCTTTGGCTCTCTGATTTGGTAGGAGTTGATTTTTCTCTGCGTTGATCTCCTTCCCCTTTGTGCTGGTATCCGGTTCACAGGAAAACAACACCCTTGCTTATTTCGCCAGTTGTCCTTAGTTTCAGTTGGGCCCCTTTTGAGGTATGTTGGGGCAGCTCTCTTCTTAGGATCTGCATCTATCTGGAAAAGAGAAGCAGATTCTCCAACGGAGAGTAAGTTAGCACCCGGAAAATTGAGATAACACTTACTTTTTTGATAGACAGTTTGATAGGTGTAGGCCCTCTTATACCCCGTGACTGATGGTAGTTTGATATTGTAGAGTGGGCTTGTGTTTGGGTATGGTTCTGACTTGTTTCCCAGCTCCAGCTAAGGGTCTAGTACCACTGAGTGGATCAGTTAGCCAAATCAAGAGCAATTGATTCCTCACCATGGCTGTGTACCACTATTGCACTTGTGTGGGCATCACATCCGGTTATTTGTTGCTAATTAGGTTAAACAATGTGTTGCTTGGACAGATCTTGGTCATTTCCCCCAGTCGCCTATGTAGCGCCTTCTGGCACTAGACACGCTGACTGTCTGGGGACTGACTCTCTCCTGGCTTCCAGCCATCTCATTCCATTTTACGCGTCAGCTGCGTATGGAGTCTTCAGCAATAGGGTCTTACCACTGGCCTTTGGTGGGTCATCAAGTACTCTGACAGAAGTCTGTCATTGTTTGGGGAAACCTTGTAGGTTTCTCTGATCAAAAGCTCATTGTGGATGGTAGGCCCAAGCTGGAAGTGGGGGTTACAGGTCAGTGTCCAATAAGAAATTGAGGAAATGATAACTAATATACAAGAGTTAGAGAGGAGAGAGATAGAGGGGAGAGGGGGAGAGGGAGGGAGGGAAGATGTAGGAGATTTAGGTCAGTCTTGATCCTGCCCTCTCCAGTGTCTTGTGGTTCAGGTGTTTCCTGTAAGGGTCTAGTGAAGGTTCAGCCATTTGGTCTGTCTTTTAGGAAGTAGAATTTTATGGTACCATTGCCGTTTGGGTCTGGATTACTGTTTTCCACCCTTTGATTCCCTCCTCGGATTTTGGCTTAATATTGATAGTTATTGATTTTATATACCTTAGAAACTTTTATTAACATAAATCCATTTTATGTTTTACCCATGACTTAAATTTGATAAAGCTTACACAAGTAATCCCAACATATTTTAGCCTAAAAATTAGTTTTTTCTTCCTTAAGAGTTTGTAAACAGTTGAAAAAAATCTCTAACTTTAGGGATGGTGTTTAGGGTTATCCTGAAAATTCTTTCCTACACATGTACATATTTATCCATATAGTTTAACATTCTGATCTAAGTACCACTCAAAATGCATTTTTAAAGAGCATTCTATGTCCAAACAGAAAATTTTCTTCCCAGTTCTTTCAGTCAACTCAATTTACCAAATTATTAACCATCTTTTTTATAAGAGAATTAAGAGAAACTATACCAAACTGATTAATCCTATTGCTCACCAACAAGCAAGTAGTCTAAAGAAATTTTTTGTCATTAATACCAATAACACGCTTGGAAATTTTGTTAGGAGTAACTAAGGCAAATTTTGTTTCTAACTTGAGTCAGTCTGGCCTAGATGTCAGGCCATTTGCCTCTTCCTGTTAAGTAACAGGATATTACAATCTTTTTTTTTTTTTAATTTTAAAATACATGTCAACTTTAAGTCACCTCTTCAGAGAGAATTCTGTTGTTTTCAATAATCCTCTATATAAGTTGATGTTGACCTAGAGCATAAACTCAGTTATTATATTTATGATATCATGTGACAAAGTATGGCATTCTTTACATAAAACTGTAGTTTACCATAGGCTGCAGTTAAACATGACCTTTTCTTCTTTTTGCCACTTCTTGGTGCCAGTGTTGTGGTGACCATGTGGGGCTCACCTACACCTTTAAATCAGACCCGCCTTGCTGCTCCCTGTGCACTCACCCAGGGTCCAGTCAGGTACATGTGGGGGTAATGGCAAAGACAACTACTGGACTGTAGGGTGAAGTCCTCCAGTTACCCAAAGGGGGAAAGAAGGGAGGGGGGCACTGGGAGGAGGCATCTCTGGTACTGCGGGGTGGGGGGAGGAATGGAGGCAGTGACGTGGCACCTGCACAGGCCAAGGCACCATTGTCTGGGCACATGTTAGCCCACCACCTGACTCTCATGACTCTGACTGGAGCTGCTTTGGAGTGCTTGCACAGGTGGCTTGTGGTTTCCCCACTTAAAGGGCGTGAGGGGAAATTTCCATTCTAAACTTTCATTTCCTAGCCAGATAAGCTACCTGGGTACACATGTCTGGGCCACAAGGATGACCAGAAATCATCCAGGGGGCAACCTGGAGGACTTCCCAAAAGGAGTTGGCCTCCCTCTGAAGGAACTTAATCCCTTTGTCTTTCAGAAGACCCCGTAATCTACAAATCTGTGATTCCTTTTGCTAGGAGACAATATTAAAGGAGGAAAAAGAGAAAAATAGCTTCCATCTGATGAAGGAAAGTGAAATAGAGATTTGCAAACACCCAGTGGACTGTCAGGGTTCAGGCAGAGGACAGCTGGCCTTCAGTCAGTACCAAAGAGTGGCCTCAGCCAAGAGACTTTAGTTGCCAGGTCATCGTGTCCAGTCCCACATGAGGGCATGAACCAAAAATAAAGAAGGAAAAAGAGAACCCTGCCAGTCCTCAAAAACATGGAGGTAGGGGTGCATGGACCGATGTCTTCCAGTCCCTCTGGGAGTGCACTCACCTACCCTGTCCATCTTATAGGGCCTCTGTTCAGGCACCAGCTGTGGGTTCCTGTGTCCTCCTGGACCTGGCCACGGTCCCCACCCCACACCCCAAAGGCTCCCAGGCCACCGGGGTGGGTGAGTGTGTGACAAGAGAAAGAATCACTCCCAGGGGATAGTTGAAAAGCTCTCTCCAAGTAAAGAAACTTTTAAAATTAATGTTTCTTTGTAGATTTGTTCTTAGGTCACTTAAAGGAAAACTTAAAATTCAGGAATGATTCTTTTTGTAACCTAAGTTTCATCTTTTGTGGAGTGATGACATTCATCCTGCCTATCTTGCTTTTTTGGTTGTTGTTTTACCTTTCCTCTGTACAGGGGATGGAACTCTGGGAGCCACACATGCTAGACAAATGCTGCACCACTGACCTACAGCCTTGGCCATTTCTCCTACTCAGTGTTTGGAAGGCACATGCTATTTTTATATTTTCTGTTCCTTTAAGATTTCAAAGATATAAATTTTCTCTTTTATCAAGAAAATGACTTTTATATTGGACTTATTGTGTTATAAGGAGGAAAATGACTTCTCCATAATACAATTCATACTGTTCGTTTCAAGTACTTTTACTTTGAGTATTAAGCATGTTTTTTCAATGATTATTTTGATTGTCACAATGATTGTTTTACAAAGGATTCAAATAATGCCTTAGCTAACCTAATTGGTTGAAGTAACCTAAGCCAACTATGATTCTCAGGTTTTAATATTTTTTTATCATGCTTTACATAGCTCCAAAGTTTCTATCTATGTATTTGTTGGTGTGTAAAAAATCAATAATTTCTTCAAGTTCTTTTTTATACACTGAAAAAAAAATACCTGCTTGGATTTAAAATTTTGAGTCAACATTCTCTTTTTAAATATGTATATTGTAATTTTTTTAAATATTATTTATTTATTTATTTATTTACAAGCAGAGGGAGACAAAGAGACTGAGGTCGGGGATGGAGAGAGAGGGAGGGGCAGACAGAGAGAGAGAATGAGCATGCCAGAGCCTCCGTCCATTGGAAATGAACTACAGATGCATATGCTACTTTGTGCATGGGTACTGGGGAATTAAACTTTGATCATTAGGTTTTGCAAACAAACCTATTAACCACTGAGCCACAAAGTACTTTTTTCAGCAGTACTATGTCAGGACAGTATTGCTGCAGGCATGATTGATTAAAGAAGCTGAAACAATTATTGCTAACTTCTTAGAAAACCTTTGTAATAATGTTTATTTTGTTGTTTGGTATTTCATCAACTTTTCCTTATTCATTAAATACATTAAGTTATATGCCAAGAAAATACTCTTGTTCAGTGATTGTCACTTGAAATAACTTTGTTCTGTGGCATGTGTTCATATATATATTGAGGCAAATTTTATCAAAACCATTGTGCCTGGAACAAAGGTAGCATGGTTCTGCCTGTGTCCCGTTTGTGTTCCTTAAAGGAGACTTCCATCATAATTGATAGTCAAGAGAGAATCTGTACATACTTATAGATTATTGTTTCATTGTTCAGGAAATGGAGTTTTAACTGAGAAACAACAACAAACTATTACACATACAAATTTTCTTTTCCTTATTCCTATGACCCCCTTTAAAAATTTTTCACATTGTACACCTTGTTATCAAATAAGAATATAAGAATTTTCACTGTGTAAATGGTTGTGTTTCCAACATATAAACTATTTGTAAACATCTGCAGAGAATATTTTTGTAGTCCTAGAGAATAAAACTTTGAAAATCAATAAGATAAAACATTACAGCATTAGTTTTTAGATATTACAAAATACTGTTTGGATTATATCATATGTTGGAAAAATGAGTGTCTCAATCTTTCAATCATTTATTTAGTCTCATTTTTCTTAATACTGTCATTCTTGTCTCCTGAACTCCCATCAGTGTGAGGCTAACCTCATGTGGCCTGCAATCCTTGAAAATTCACATCTAGCATCTTGAGATGCATGAGTATATGACAGGAATTAAATCAGAAATGTCAACAGGATGTGGAAAATTTTGTAATTATTGGTGCTATACAGTCATACCTTTGGGGGAAAAACACAGATTTAGAGAAGTGTTGTAGATTTATGGGTTTGATGAATGTGAAAGTGAACCTTAATTGAAGGATTAACTTACGGAAACAGTATCTTCTTTCACTGAAATGCATGTTTAAACACAGTATCAGCAGTAATCTCATGTTCAAATTTCCCCAAGGAGATAACGTTTTAAAGTCATATGAATTGAAATGTGATTATTTTCATTCAAGTTAAAACTTCAGCATTGCATATTTAATTAGAACAGTATATGAAAGTTTTATATTTAAGAATTTCAATGATTAGCACTTTTAATTATGAGGACATTCAAATCATGTTTAATTTTCAAGTCACATTTATGAAGTTAAATATAAAGGACTCCGGGCTGGAGAATGACTGTGGATAAAGTGCTTGATGAGCAAGCATGAGGACCAGAGATCAGAACCCATATACATGTCAGGTATAATCCCTAAAATCATGTTCAGGATCTGGAGATAGGAGATTTCAGGAACTAGATAGACTGTTAGTGAACCCTGGGTTTAAAAGACAAACACAGTAAATAAGTTGACCAGAGATCAAGAAAGATACCCTGAACACACATGGGCCCACACATAATGTAAACACATATAAACATTTGAACATACCCTGCTTACACATTCCCATGCAAATTTCGAAAAGGAAAATTAAAAGAGAGAGAGAAAGAGAGAGAGAGAGAGAGAGAGAGAGCACTGACTATTCTGGCCTAAATTACTGGGTTTCTTATTGTTTCATTTGCTTTTTTTTTCTCAATTTTTATTAAAATTTTCCATGATTATAAAAAATATTCCATGGTAATACCCTTCTCCCCACATACTTTCTCCTTTGAAATTCCATTCTCCTTCATATCCCCTCCCCATCTCAATGCTTTTGGTTTTAGTGCTGGAAATTGTGCATGGTTCTTAGGTACTCTACTGCAGAGCTATAGTCCAATCCCACCAAATTTGATTTTAACCACAGAATTTTTAAATAAATTCAGATTCAAGTATAAGAGGTGTCTGCATATAATATTCTATTCTTATAAATAATGCCATTGAGCTAGAGTGAGACCCTACCTTGGAAAACCAAAAAAAAAAAAAAAAAAGTATAGCAAAGTATTAGAAAAATGAATTTTTTGTTATACAAACCATCAAAGTTGACCAATGGTTAGATCACTAACCATCACATAAGTTGAAGATATTATTAAGTAATTTAACCAAAGAAAATAATTAATGCTAAGTAATTTTAAAAACTTCCTGAGAAATATAAGCTGTTAATTTTTTTAAATTACCATCCTATAGAAAACATGAAGTTTGTCAGATCATGTCAATAAAAAATGTGAAAAATTAAAAGGTAGATCAAGCTTGTATAAAAACTATGCTGAATAATCCAAAAGAAAACATTTGCCAAGCAATTGATGTACGAAAAAATAATCCTTTTCAAATAATGGGTACTTATCCATTATTTGACTACTTTAGAGGTCTGATATCTTTATCTCCTGTTATAATTCATGCAGACTTAGCATCCAACAATATTAAGTTTGTTTTTATTAAGATATAACAAAAATACATACTGCTTCTGTTGTAGGCAGTTGCACATTGCAGGATTGAACATCAAAACCAGACAAAGTTTATTGGAGAAAGGGCTTTATTTCAGTTTACAGTATCCAGGGGGAAGTTCCATCCATGGTTTAAGAAGCTGCTTGCATACATGGAAGCATAAAGAGAGACAGAGAAAAAAAAAAAAAAAACAAGTCATCAAATCCTAAAAGGCAGCAAGCACCAAACCTGTAGCAACCAGGGGCCCAGGCAGAGCTCACACCTCCCTGCATACTTTTGGGCTGAAATTCAGATCTCCCCCTCCCCCACAAATACACCTTTGGGCCAGCACAAAGGATCTGTCCCTAGTGACACCTCTCCAGCCAGTTGGTTGGAGAACTAAGTTACAAGATATAATAAAATATGTGTACGCAGGGAACATACATTCAAACTACCACAACTTCCAATAACAAAATACCTCAGTATTCTAAAAAAAGAACTTGCTCTCTTAATTTTTCAAAGCCTATCAACTAGTACTTCTTAGTAGACTTAATTTGCCCTGTTTCCTTAGACACCTTTAAGTCATCAATGAAGCCTGGGACTGGAGAGATGTCTCAGTGGTTAAAAGCACTTGTTTGCAAAGCCTGAAGTTCTAGGTTCCATTCCCCAGTACCCACATAAAGCCAGGTGAACAAAGTGGCACAATTTGAAGATTGCCTCAACCTAATAATTTTAATACATAATAAATTGAATATAAACTTTATACACTAATTTTAGCCTCTAAACTGATAGGATTCTAACCTTCCTGTGGAAAAATAGAATAAACATTCATTTCATCAAAGTTCAGTTGCAGTGCATGGACAAGAACAGAGCCGATGAGATGTGCATAAAGTTCAGCCTTTTCACCTGCCAAGGAGGTGAAATACCTCTCTGACTTGTGGTAAGGATTACTTGTGGAAATTAGTACATGGAATCAGTGAAATAGGAACTGCTCTTATTCTTATTTGCAGATCACCAAATAGCAAATTAAGACGACTATGTAATGGCAAGATTTTTCAGTAATTCAAAATATTACCATGTTGCTCTATCCAACTACTAGATTTATTTAGAAACAAATAAAAGAAACCATGTTTAAAAAATAGATAAAAATTAGCATACTGGAAATCAAAGCAAGCACTTAAAGAGTTGGTCTAAATTTTGCAAAATGTGGGTGACCTGGTAACATTGTCTATTAGTTTGGAATAACACTATCTGTTCTGAGAGCTCCCCAACTGTATCTCCCAACAAAGACAAGATTACCTAATGCACTCAGTGCTCTGACTGCATCATAAAACATCCAACCTGCTTGTATTTTTCCAAGCTATCATTTTTTTGTGTGTTGGTACTTAACAAAAATGTGAATTTAAATAAAAATACAGTAATAAGTATAACCTCATGAATACATTGTACATAGTGTTATGCTGATTGATCTTTTTCATGATACTGTTAAAAAAATGAGTCTTTAATGGTCAGTAAACTGTTTCCATGCTCCTATTAGCAAAGTAGCTCTTCTTTCTTCTTCTACAAATGTGACTTTAATTACAAAGATTTTATCCCTGAATCACCACAACTAGAAATCAGATTAAATGCTAAGAAAGGACACCTTTAAAAGAACAATCTATCCTGTAACAAAGTGATCACCTAATGTAAGAAATGGATTAGCTAAGTAATTAATAACATTCATCATTATGAGTAGAGCAGTGGAACTGGGGGAATATCCAAAGAGACATTGCATACGAACCTGAGGTTCAGAACAGATTTTAGGCTAGGCTAATTTGACCATACTTAATAAGTCTTACAAAATGTGAAGCAATTCTGCTACTAAGATAAAGCTGGAACTTACTTTTATTATCTTTCTGTATTTGTGATTTATAATATGTGCAAGTTAATAGCACCCTTATATTCATTTTCTCATAGTCAAATGATAATAGTATCATATTATTCTAATTATATCAATCCTGCTCTTTGAATTCATTTTGGGTTATAGAATGATAGACTCTATAATTCATATTATAGCATTTAATAGATTTTTGAAATTGCTTTGGAGAAATTGTGCTTTCCCTCTAATTGGCATGTTGAATCTCTGACCGTCCATGCGATTGTATTTGGAAATTCAGAGTTTAGAAAATAAATTTATTAAATGAGGTTATTTGTGGAGGAGTTTAATGATGGCTGGTAAGGGAAAGAGAACCAGTCTTCTTTCTGCTTCTTTCTCCATCACTCTGTCTAATTTATTCTCTCTCCTTTTCCTGTCTTACCATCTCATGTCATACACACAAAAATGGGTGGCCTCCTTGAAAAGGTGGCCATAAGTAAGCTCTAAGGGATCTCTCACCAGAACCTCAACCCAGCAGCATCAAATGCATGCACATTCTCTCTCACAGAACTGGAAGAAAATACATTGCTGTTGTTTAAGCATAAAGTGGATGGTTGTTACAACAACCTAAGAAGTCCAAGAATCAAATCAAACTTACTTAGGTGGAGAAAATGTTATAGGCTTAAAGTCAGTCTTACAAGAAAGACTAGGTAAAGCAAGCTACAATTGAGGTGGGGTTTCCACACCAGCAATAAAATATATGGTTTAGAAATATTTAGCTACTGAAATAGATTGGCAAAACTCTGTATCTTTGCATATTAAGTTGTGATTCATTTTCAATAAGAATCTTTCAATATTGCTTGGGCTTGCCTGGAACTTCTGGGATCAACTGATCCTCCATCTCAGCCTCCAAGGAACTGGTATTGCAGGCTTGCACCATGTTATGGGCTTACTGCAGATTCCTGATTCCAGTATTTCCATTTGAAGTGATTGAATTCTGGTATGAGTTACAAGCTCAATAGACAACTAGTCTGTTATTGGAGAGACAACTGCAAGTGGGGCCATATCTAATAAGAATAAATAGATAAACCATGCATAGTGGGGAACTCCATAAACTATTTTCTGGGCTTTGGAGATATAGAGATGAAATATACACAGTTTTTTGTTTTTTTTTTTTTTGTTTTTTTTTTTAAGGAGAGGAGAGTAACTGCTACTGCCAGGAGAACTGAATTGTCTTATATGGACATCACTACATTGCTTAAATCCATCTTCAACTTACATATAATGTTAGGGACCATTGCCCATTAGAAAATTGTACATTTTATAACTTGTGCCATAGGTAATAAAATTGTAACAAGTAAGTAAAGCAATGATTTATTGATCAAATAAGATTTGAAAGTGTATTTATAGTTCTCTGGAAATTCATGGAGACATTAATCTATAAAACCCAATGAGACTCAAATAGGAATAAAGAAAAATTAAATTTTCTTACTCATTAATTTTTCACATTTATCTGTGACCTCAAAGCATTAATATTCTATAGGCATATATTTCATTGAACTAATTTTTATAATTTATAAAAGCAAGTGGAACAATATTTTTGATAAATTGGTCCTTTGTTTTCCACCAGAATGACTTTATATAAGTGTGGTGTATATTTTGTTGTGAAAAATATAACTTATATTTTTTTTAGCCTCATAAAGTTTTTCATTGACTTTCCTTGTCTTTTAAGTAATAAAATGCCTTAGGTAAATATAATCACATAAACAGTTTCAAAAATATTTATTCAGAAATTCATGCCTGTAATATGCATTTTTCTAAATCTAAATAAATGTTGGTGCTTCTGCACTTCTGTAGATATGAGCTAATGGAAACCTCCAGTAGTAAAAGGGCTAATTAGCTATGTGTCTCCCAGCTGCTGTGTGAATATTTCCCCACAAGTAGAAGCACAAGGGAAGGAAAGGAAAGAAAAGGAAAGGGAGGGGAGGGAGAAGAAGGAAGGGGGAAGGTAAGGAATAGATAATTCTACTTCCTTCTGCCTTTTAAAGTTTGTGTTGAGTAATCTGCAGTTATTCTGATGGACCTGCCTTTGTAGGTGATTTGCTTTTTCTCTCTAACTGCTTTCAATATATTTCCTTTGGTTTGCATGTTTCATAGTTTAATTATAACATGGTGAGAGATATTCTCTCCAGGTGTTTTCTGTTCAGTGTTCTAAAAGCTTCTGCATTGGCATTTCTTTCCCAACTAGGGAGAAGTTTTTCTTCTATGATTGTGCTGAAAACACCTATTAAGTATCTAGATTGAAATTCTTCTCCTTCTGTTATACCCTGAATTCTTAGGGTTGATCTTTTCATAGTGTCCCAGATATCTTGAAATTCTCATTCATACCTTGCCAATAGCTTGTCTTTCTCTTTGTTGGACTGTATTAGGTCTGCCGCCTATCCTTCTAGTTTAGATATCCTGTTCTGTCCTTCATCCATTCTACTGGTGATACTTTCCACAGACTTTTTTTTTTTTTTTAAATTTCACTGACTTTATTCTTCAGAGATAGGATTTCAGCCTGTTTTTTCTTCAGTATTTCTATTTCCTTACTCATGTCTTGTAATGGCCTTGTTATCTCATTCAGCTGGTTTCCTGTGCTTGCTTTCAGAAATTTGTTTTCTTTAATTCCTTTGTTTTCTTCTTTGATCCCTTTCATTTCTTCTTTCATCTCTGTGAGTACAGATACCATCTTTTTTTTCTTTTTTTTAATGTTTTACATTGGTGATCACTTTTGATGGTTTGATGATTTTGGTGGGACTATATTGTCTTGATTCTTTGAGTTTCTGGTATTATAATATAGCAACTTTTGTATCCTGAATTTATTTGATGCTTGAAGTTTTTTACTTATCTTCAGTGTTCCTAGATGTGGCAATCTACTTTTATATACTTTCAGAATATGAGTTTAAGGTGCCAGGTGTAGCTGTTGTACCCCAATCCAGCCACAGGAGTAATTCTAGGTGTTGAGTTTGCTTGCTAATCAAGTATTCCAGTAGAATGGGTGGAATATTTTACTGGCAAATTCTAAACTTCAATTGAGCAATATATACATTCAATAAAAACCAGCACAAAGTATGCAACTGTGGGGATTAAGGCCAAAATCTCTATGGGTGTGTTTTCTACATGCTTAATCTTGTCAGCTGTGAGATTCCTGTTCTGAATTGGGTTCCCGGTCAACCTGTATCTGTTTCAGACCCTCCCCCAGTAACAACAAAAGAAAAAGACAACGGCACTATAAATATGAAAGCATCAAAACCAACAGTATTATACCCCTAAATACAGGTTATTTGAAAATGGTAAAGCCAACAAAGAATATATAACCCATAACCGGCACTGACAAGGAAAGAGAGATTAGCTCTTCCAATGTAGGCCTATATACCTGTTTTATTTTTGTTGTCGTTGTTGTTGTTGTGTTCAGTTGGCCTCATTACCTTTTGGGGTGGCTTCCAGTCTCATCAGTGCTGAGTGTCCACCTCAATCTCTCCATGTTTTGCTGTGTGGCTGGAGCTATGATCTCTGATCAGCTCTGCTGGCTGCACTGCCACTGGGGGCTGAGTGCTGGAGGTTCACAGTTCTTTTTTTTTTTAATTTTTAAAATTTTTATTACCATTTTCCATGATTATAAAACAATAAAAATAAAAATAAAAAATTCCCATGGTAATTCCCTCCCTCCCTACCCCCCACACTTTCCCCTTTGAAATTTCATTCTCCATCATATTACCTCCCCATCACAATCATTGTAATTACACATATAGAATATCAACCTATTAAGTACCCCCCTCCCTTCCTTTCTCTTCCCTTTATGTCTCCTTTTTAACTTACTGTCCTCTGCCACTGAGTATTTTCATTCTCACGCAGAAGCCCAGTGATCTGTAGCTAGTATGTACATATGAGAGAGAACATGTGGCGCTTGGCTTTCTGGGCCTGGGTTACCACACTTAGTATAATCCTTTCCAGGTCCATCCATTTTTCTGAAAATTTCATAACTTCATTTCTCATTATCGCAGAGTAGAACTCCATTGTATAAATGTGCCACATCTTCATTATCCACTCATCAGTTGAGGGACATTTAGGCTGGTTCCATTTCCCAGCTATTATAAATTGAACAGCAATAAACATGGTTGAGCACGTATTTCTAGGGAAATGAGATGAGTCCTTTGGATATATGCCTAGGAGTGCTATATCTGGGTCATATGGAAGATCAATCTTTAGCTGTTTTAGGAACCTTCACACTGATTTCCACAATGGCTTGACCAGATTGCATTCCCACCAGCAGTGAAAAAGGGTTCCTCTTTTTCCACATCCCCGCCAACATTTATGATCATTTGTTTACAGGATGGTGGCCAATCTGACAGGAGTGAGATGGAATCTCAATGTACTTTTAATCTGCACTTCCCTGATGCCTAGTGACGTGGAACATTTTTTTAGATGCTTATATGCCATTCGTATTTCTTCCATTGAGAACTCTCTATTTAGCTCCATGGCCCATTTTTTGATTGGCTTATTTGTTTCCTTATTATTTAACTTTTTGAGTTCTTTGTATATCCTAGATATTAATCCTCTATCAGATATATAGCTGGCAAAGATTTTTTCCCATTCTGTAGGTTGCCTCTTTGCTTTTTTCACTGTGTCCTTTGCAGAGCAAAATCTTTGTAATTTCATGAGGTCCCAGTGATTAATCTGTGGTTTTATTGCCTGAGCAATTGGGGTTATATTCAGAAAGTCTTTGCCAAGAGCAATATGTTGAAGGGTTTCCCATACTTTTTCCTCTACCAGTTTCAGAGTTTCAGGGCTGATGTTAAGGTCTTTAATCCATTTGGGCTTAATTCTTGTGCATGGAGAGAGAGAAGAATCTATTTTCATCCTTCTACAGATATATATCCGGTTTTCCCAACACCATTTGCTGAAGAGGTTGTCTTTTCTCCAGTGAGTATTTTGGGCATTTTTATTAAAAATCAGGTGGCTATAGCTACTTTGGTTTACATCTGGATCCTCTACTCTGTTCCACTGATCTACATGTCTGTATGTGTGCCAGTAACATGCTGTTTTTGTTACTATGGCTCTGTAGTATAGGTTAAAAACAGGTATGGTGATACCAACAGCCTTATTTTTGTTGCTCAGTATTATTTTAGATATTCGAGGTTTTTTGTGATTCCAAATGAATTTTTGGATTGTTTCTTTCTATTTCCATGAAGAACGCTTTTGGAATTTTGATAGGGATTGCATTAAATGTGTAGATTGCTTTTGGTAAGATTGCCCTTTTCACAATATTGATTATTCCAATCCAGGAACAAGGGATGCTACTCCACTTTCTAGTGTCTTCTGCAATTTCTCGCTTGAGTGTTTTAAAGTTCTCATTGTAGAGATTCTTTACTTCCTTGGTTAGGTTTATTCCAAGGTACTTTATTTATTTATTTATTTTTTTGATGCAATTGTGAATGGGAGTGATTCTCTGATTTCATCCTCTGTGTGTTTGTTGTTAGCATATATGAAGGCTACTGATTTCTGCGTAATTATTTTGTATCCTGCTACATGGCTGTAGGTTTTGATCAGCTCTAACAGATTGCTAGTAGAGTTTTTAGGGTCCTTTATGTATAGAATCATGTCATCTGCAAATAATGATAACTTGATCTCTTCCTTTCCAATTTGTATCCCTTTTATGTGTGTCTCTTGCCTTATTCCTATGGCTAAGACTTCCAGAACTATATTAAATAAAAGTGGGGACAGTGGACACCCTTGTCTTGTTACTGATTTTAGTGGAAAAGCTTCCAGTTTTTCCCCGTTTAGTAATATGATGGCTGTAGGCTAGTCATAAATAGCTTTTATTATATTGAGATATGTTCCTTCTATTCCCAGTCTCTGTAGGACTTTATCATGAAGGGATGTTGGATTTTGTCAAATGCTTTCTCTGCATCTAATGAGAAGATCATGTGATTTTTGTCCTTCAGCCTGTTTATATAATGTATTACATTTATAGATTTGCGTATATTGAACCATCCATGCATCTCTGGGATAAAGCCTACTTGGTCAGGGTGAATGATCTTTTTGATATACTCTTGTATTCTGTTTGCAAATATTTTATTGAGAATTTTTGCATCTATGTTCATGAGGGAGATTGGTCACACAATTGAAGAACAGGGAAAGCTACCCAACTCCTTCTATGAAGCTAGTATCACCCAAAACCCAAAACCAGGCAGAGATGCCACAAGAAAAGAAAACTCTCAGCCTATTTCTCTAATGAACATAGACGCAAAGATCCTCAACAAAATACTCGCAAACCGAATCCAACCACACATCAAAAGCATTATCCACCTTGACCAAGTGGGTTTTATCCCAGGAACACAAAAGTGGTTCAACATACGAAAATCTGTCAATGTAATACACCATATAAACAAGCTTAAACATAAAAATCACATGATCATTTCGATAGATGCAGAAAAGGCCTTTGACAAGATACAACATCACTGCATGATCAAAACATTGGAGAGAATTGGCATGACCGGTTCACATCTTACCATAATAAAGGCAATATACAAAGCTCCAAAGGCCCAAATAATACTTAATGGAGAGAGACTGGAGGAATTCCCATTGAGATCAGGAACAAGACAGGGATGTCCTCTCTCACCCCTGCTTTTCAATATAGTTCTGGAAGTCCTAACCCAAGCAATAAGGCAGGAGAAGGAAATAAAAGGGATACAATTTGGAACAGAAGAAGTTAAGTTATCTCTATTCGCTGATGACATGTTTGTATATGTAAGAGACCCAAGAGACTCCATCTCAAAACTCCTGAAGGTGATTAACTCCTATAGCAAAGTAGCAGGATACAAAATCAATGCACAAAAATGGGTAGCATTTCTGTATGCAAATGACAAAGACACAGAAAAAGAAATAAAGGACATAGTCCCATTTTCAATAGCAACAAAAAAAAATAAAATACCTTGGAATAATGTTAACCAAGTAAGTAAAAGATCTATACAATGAAAATATAAAAACTCTCAAAAAAGAAATTGAGGAGGACTTGAAAAGATGGAAAGACCTCCCATGCTCCTGGACAGGCAGAATTAGCATTGTGAAGATGACAATCCTACCAAAGGCAATATATAGATTTAACGCAATTCCAATTAAAATCCCTACAGTGTTCTTCACAGAGATAGATAAAATGATCTCAAATTTCATATGTAATTTTCTTTTTTTGTTCTATCTTTGCCTGGTTTTGGTATCAGGGTGATGCTGGCCTCATAGAAGGACTTTGGTAGAATTCCTTCTTTTTCTATTTCCTAGAAAACTTAAGAAGCAATGGTGTTAGCTCTTCCTTAAAGGTCTGGTAAAATTCAGCAGTGAATCCATCTGGGCCTGGGCTTTTTTTAGTTGGGAGATTATTGATAACTGTTCGGATCTCCATGTTTGTTATAGGTCTATTTAAGTGATTAATCTCATTTTGATTTAATTTAGGTAGGTCATATAAACCAAGGAAATCATCCATTTCTTTCAGATTTTCATACTTGGTGGAGTATATGCTTTTATAATATGTCCCTGTGATTTTTTGAATTTCTCTGGAATCTGTTGTGATGTTACCTTGTTCATCTCTTATTTTATTAATTTGTGTTTCTTCTGTCTTTCTTTTGGTCAGATTTGCTAAGGGTTTATCAATCTTGTTTATCCGTTCAAAGAACCAACTCTTTGTTTCATTAATTCTTTGGATTGTTTTTTCTTTGTTTCTATTTCATTAATTTCTGCCCTAATCTTTATTATTTCTTCCCATCTACTGATTTTTGGTTTGCCTTGTTCTTCTTTTTCCAAGGCTTTAAAGTGAAGCATTAGGTCGTTTACTTGTGACCTTTCTAATTTCTTAATATAGGCACTTAAGGCTATAAATTTACCTCTTAGAACTGCCTTCATTGTGTCCCAGAGATTTTGGCATGTTGTGTTCTCATTATCATTTGACTCTATGAATTTTTTGATTTCCTTCTTGATTTCTTCATTGATCCATTCATCATTTAGTAGTGTATTGTTTAGTTTCCATGATTTTGTGTATGCTCTACAGCCTTTCTTGCTACTGATTTGTAGTTTAATTCCATTGTGGTCAGATAGAATGCAAGGAATTATTTCAATTGTCCTGAATTTGTTAAGATTTGCTTTGAGACCTAATATATGGTCTGTTTTAGAGAATGTTCCATGTGCTGCTGAAAAGAATGCATATTCTGCAGCCTTTGGATGAAATGTCCTGTAGATATCTATTAGGTCCATTCCTTCTATGACCTCATTTAGTCCAGATGCCTCTCTGTTTATTTTTTCCCAGGATGACCTGTCAATTGATGAGAGTGGGGTGTTATATCACCCACTACCACTGTGCTAGGTGTTATCTGTGACCATAGTTCTAATAGTGTTTGTTTAATGAATTTGGGAGCCCCCATGTTTGGTGCATATATGTTTAGGATTGTAATGTCCTCCTGTTGGAGTGCACCCTTAATCAATATAAATTGACCTTCCTTATCTTTCTTGCCTAACGTTGGACTGAAGTCTACCTTGTCAGATATTAGGATAGCAACCCCTGCTTGTTTTCTAGGCCCATATGCTTGAAACACCATCTTCCAACCTTTCACCTTAAGATAATGTCTATCCTTTGTAGAAAGGTGAGTTTCTTGGAGACAACAAATTGTAGGATCCTGCTTTTTAACCCAATCTGAAAACCTATGTCTTTTCCTTGGGGCTGTGAGGCCGTTGATATTAAGAGATATTATTGAAAGGTGTGTATTTATATTTGCCAATTTTTTTTTTTTTTTTTTTTTTTTTTGGTGGTTCTGGTTCTACCTGTGCTCTCTTAACAAGTATTTGAGTATTGCTTGTTTTTTCTAGGTTCCTTATATGTGTGCTTTTCCTTTTCTTCAGCATGGAGGATTCTATGAAGTATTTTGTGTAGAGCTGGTTTTGTCCTCAAATACTCCTTTAACCTGCTTTTGTCATGGAATGTCCTGATTTGTCCGTCTATTTGAATGGATAACTTTGCAGGATAAAGTAACCTTGATTGACAGTTGTTATCTTTCAGAACTTGGAAAACATCACTCCAAGCCCTTCTGGCTTTAAAAGTTTGTGTTGTATAATCTGCTGTAAACCTGATGGGCTTACTTTTGTATGGAACTTTATTTTTCTCTCTAACTGCTTTCAATATTTTTTCTTTTGTGTGTGTGTTTGGAAGTTTGATTATAATATGGCAAGGAGAGGTTCTTTCCTGGTTTTGTCTGACTGTGGTTCTAAAGGCTTCCTGTATCTGTATTGGCACCTCTTTCCCAATTTGGGGTAATTTTCTTCTATGATTTTGTTGAAGACACCTACTATGCCTTTGGAGTGGAATTGTTCTCCTTCTACGATGCCCTGAATTCTTATATTTGATCTTTTCATAGTGTCCTGAATATCTTGAAATTCCCACTCATACTTTTCTATAAGTTTGTCTTTCTCTTTGTTGGACTGCATTAGGTCTGCCACCTGGTCTTCTAGCTTAGATATTCTGTCCTCTCCTTCATCCATTCTACTGGTGAGATTTTTCTACAGAGTTTTTTATTTCATTAACTGTGTTCTTCATTGCTAGTAATTCTGACTGGTTTTTCTTTATTATTTCTATTTCCTTATTTATGTCTTGTATTGCCTTCTTTATTTCATGAATTGGTGTCCTGCATCTTCTTTGATTCCTTTGATTTCCTCTTTAAGTTCCTCTTTGACTCCTTTGATTTTTTTCTCTGACTTCTTTGAACATATTTACAATCATTCTTTTGAACTCTTTCTCAGGCATTTCCTCTAACTCGTTCTCACTGGACATCATTTCTGATGCATTAATACTTTTAGGTGGATTTATATTGTCTTGCTTTTTAGTGTTTCTTGTGTTATATTTTGCATCTTGGATTAAGTTAATGCTTGGATTTTCTAGCTAGGTGGGTATTCTTAGCTGTATCAATTGATTTGATGTTATATATTTTCAGGGTAGGAGCTTAAGGTGTTAGATGTGGCTCTTAAGACTCTGACAGTATCTACAAAGGTGCTCCTAGGGGTTGAGTTTCCCTGCTATGGGGGTATTCAAGTAGGCTGAGTGGAATAAAATACAGGTAGATTCTAAAATTTAAGTAAACACTGTACCCATTCAGTCAAAAATAGACCCAAGGATGTATGCAAGAGTAGTTACTATAATGTCCAGATCCTCTATCAACAAAGAGGTTGAGATTTCTGGTCTTTTGAGGGATCCAAGTCATCTTTTGTGCAAGTAAGACCCTTCCCTGGTACAATCACAGTTACCTTGGATGATTTTGGTCTTTGTCAAGTTGCTGTCTTGGTCGTCAGGCTGCTGTTCTGATTTCTGGAACTAGGCACTGGCTTTTCCTGTGGGGCAACTGAGCCTGACAAGTGTGGCCCTGAAGATCTGTGGAGACCTGCGATGTGCCACGCCCTAAAGATGGTGTCGGCTTCTGCCTTCTGCTAGCCCAATAGCGAGCACTCTCTGGGATAAACAAGTCCTTATTTGGCTGAGGCTGCTTAACTAATTCTGCTTCCTTAATCGTGGACCTATCTGCATGGGCCACGTGGCTCACTAGTGTTGGCTAGCGCAGGACTACTTAGCTTGTGGGTGGGCTCTCCCTGGAGTCAGAAGATTGTTCAAGGTTCCTGAATAACCTGCTTAAAGAAGAGCTCTCGGGTCGCGTCATTCTTGCTGGTCTAGGTGGTCGTGACAAAGATCAGCACCCCTGTTGCTGGAACTGCTGCTGCTGAAGCTGCTGCTGGGCCCACCAGTGCTGCTGCTGAAGCTGCTGCTGCTGTAGCTACCACTGCTGGAGCCACCACTGCTGCTGAAGCTGCTGCTGCTTGGTCCACTGCCGCTGCTGCCACTCCTAGGTGTGCTGTTGTTGGGGCCGCTATTATAGGTGCTGGAGCCACTGATGTTGCTGATGAACTCTGCTCCTGCTTGGGTCTTGCTGTAGGCTCAAGTTGGCGTGGCCGGGTCCCAGGACATTGCTCTGTTCGCTGGAGCTGGGCTCAGGCGGTGGGGGAGGGGAGGGAGCCGCAGCTGCTCTGGTTCTCTCGCTGCTCCCAGCGTTCTTCTACCTCGCGGTCTGCTCCTCTGTTGCTCACTGCCACTCACCCTTCACGTTTCCTGAGTTGCGGAGAGTGCCGGTGTGAGTGGAAGCTCCCTGCACCTGGCTTTTCCTGCGGCTAAAGCCGAGTCTGGCGGCTTTCTGGTGCACCGCCACTGCCTGGTTGGCAGAGCTGCCAGGACTGCTGTTGCCGGCCTGTGCGGGCTCTGGATGCTCTGGATCTCTTCAACTTCTCCGCTGCTGCTTCAATTTCCTATACACCTCACTTTTTAGTAAAAGTGTGTATTTTGCTGAGGTTTTTTTTTTTTGTTTGTTTGTTTTTTTTTTTGGTCTTTTTCCCCTAGGCTGCTTTGGCGTGGTACCTATGCTGCCATCTTAACCAGAAGTTCCTTATTTTCACTTCTTAAAGATTAGAACTATTACTCATAGTTTAAGTATCTATCTGAAATTGGAATTCACCTTGAAGTGAAGATGAGTAAAGAATCCAATTCTTGGCTGGGTGTGGTGGCACACGCCATTAATAACAGCACTTGGGAGCCAGACGTAGAAGGATCACTGTGAGTTCGTGGCCACCCTGAAACTATTTTGTGAATTCCAGGTCAGATAGATTCTAAAGTGTAACTAAACACTGTACACATTCAATCAAAAACAGCCCCAAGTATGTATGCCAGAGTAGTTATTATAACAGCCAGATCCTCTATCAACATAGAGGTTAAGATTTCTGGTCTGTTGAGGGATCCAAGCCAGCTTGTGACCAAGTGAGACCCTTCCCTGGTGCAAACCCAATTACCTTGGATGCGTTTGGTCTCAGTCAATTTGCTGCCTGGGTCGTCGGGCTGCTGTTCTGATTTCTGGAGCTGGGCACTGGCTTTTCCTGCGGGTCAAACCAAGCCTGGCAACTGTGGCCCTGCAGATCAAGACCCCCCCGCTGCTGGAACTGCTGCTGCGAAAGCTGCCTCTGCTGGGTCTGTCAGCAGCTGAAGCTGCTGCTGCTTTGTCTGCCGTTGTTGCCGTTCCTGGGTCTGCTGCTACTGGGCCTGCTGCTGCTGCCACTCCTGGGTTTGTTGCTGCTGGGTCCGCTGTTACCAGTGCTGGAGCCACTGATGTTGCTCCCGAACTCTGCTCCTGCTTGTGTCCCACTGTTGGCTCAAGTTGGTGTGGCCAGGTCCCGTACCGCTGCTCTGTTCACCTGAGCTGGTCTCAGGTGGTGGGCGAAGGGAGGGAGCCACAGCTGCTCTGGGTCTCTCGCTGTTCCACGTGTTCTTCTACTTCGTGGTCTGCTCCTCCACTTCGTGGTCTGCTCCTCCATTGCTCACTGCTGCTCTCCCTTCATGTTTCCTCTGTTGCGGAGAGCGCTGGTGTGAGGGGAAGCTCCCACACCTGGCTTTTCCTGCAGCTCGAGCTGAGCCTGGCAGCTTTGTGGTGCACCCTGGTGCCGCAGCGGTTGGCGGAGCTGCCGGGGCTGCTTTTGCCGGCCTGTGCGGGCTCTGGATGCTCTGGATCTCTCCTACTTCTCCACTGCTGCTTCAATTTCGTATACACCTCACTTTTTTGTAAAAGTGTGTATTTGCTGAGTTTTTTTGGTCTTTTTTCCCCCCAGGCTGCTTTGGCATGGTACCTACGCCACCGTCTTACCCGGACGTCTCGAGGTTCACAGTTCTGATTGTGGTAGATGGGAGAGTTGAGACTTCTGGAGTTGATCACACAGTTTCACCTGTATCCCTTTCAGTAGCTGTTTAGTTAATCTCTGTTTTTCTTCAGATTTCCTAACTTTGCAAGGAGGCTGATGAAGTTGAAAAATCCCTTTGTTTTGGTATCTGCTGCTGCCACCACTTGGCATGTCTGATGGGGTGGTGCCTGGCCAATGTGTAGATCAGTGGGCTGAAAGCACCTAAATGGGACTCTGGCCATTTTTCCTCCTTTCTGGTGTGTCTTGGTCTCTCTGGCTTCTCTGCTGTGTTATAATGTCCATCTCTTTTTTGAGGTATGATTTCAGTTCAAATTCTGTTTTTTTTTTGATACTTCTTATAGTTTTTTTCTTACATTTGATCCAGTTTTCATTAAGCTTAATCAACCAATTGTTGAGGTCTTCCATTTCTTGATTTACCTTCATTTTATCCATATCTCTTTGGAGGGTTCTAATGTTTTCTTCCATCAAAAGCTGAACTCTCTAGGAGATGATTCTGTTCAAATTCATTGATATGGTTGTGGATTCTTTGATACCTTGCTTCAAGTTCAGCATTTTTTTTTTTTAAATCAGGATCTCATTGATTGTTGTGTTTTCATTTTGTGAATGAATTTCTGTTGATTTCTTTATGATCTCACTGGAGGGTTCCATAGTAAGACTAGGCATCCTTGGTGGAGGAGATGTCTCCATTTTCTGATTTTTTTTTTTTTTTGTTTTGCTTTTTTTGCATTGTTGCCTACCCATTTTAGGAGACTATTTTATTGAGGAAGAAGCAAGTTTGTGTCCTTTGACCTGTTTACCCTCTGACTAAGGTTAACAGGGATATTGGCACTTTGTGTCCAATCAAGATACCAGAGCAAAAGCCCTGATTCCACAGCTCACACATGGGCCAGGCCTCCTTGAGCAAGGCACAATGTGACCTACCAAGGCCAGGGAACTAGGAGGAGCAAGGGAACAGGGATCTGGCCTATTTAATGCTGAGCCCTCTAGGACATAGACCAGTACAGGCAACCTAGACTGGGAAGGTAGGAGGAGCCCAGATACAGGGTTCTGGTATACTCACTCCAGAGAGTCATGGCGTCCCACACACTGAGGTGCAAGGAACTCAGACCAGGGAGGAAATGGGAGGAGCCCAGGTATGGGTCTGGCCTACTCACTCCAGAATGCTGAGCCTGCCCTACAGTGACTGTGCAAGGAACTCAGACTTGGGCTATGGAAGGGGACCAGAAATGGGTCTGGCCTACTCACTCCAGACTGCCACACCTGCCCATGCATTGACTGTGAAGGGAACTCAGACCTGGGCAGTGGGAAGGGGGCAGAAATGAGTCCAGTATACTCACTGTAGACCACCTCACCTGCCCACACACTGACCAAGCAAGGACCTCAGACCTGGGATGTAGGAAGGGACCAGAAATGGGTCCCACAGGCCTACTCACTCCAGACCACCGCACCCCTTATATCTGTTTTATAACCCAATAATTGCATAAACCAATAATAAAGTGAAGATAGTTATTAAGTTATTACATTTTATTCAGGAAAATACAAAGGAGAAGGATTGATTATCAGAGAAAGTGAAAATAGATACACCCACATGATTCAAGAACCCATGTGAGAAGTGAGCATGGGCCTGAACCATGAATAGGGATTTACAGAGGAAAGAGAATAAAGTGCACAAAGCTCCTGCCATATGGAAGGTAGGAGAAGATAGAGAATGCATGCGGGAGTAGCCTTTATGGAACCTATGAAGGGAGGACTTGGAAGTTCAGGAGAGATGATCAGCCAAAAGCGAGAGACTTGCCCACCTGGAAAACTCTACTTGTAACCTTTTTGTGATGGGCCTTACCTTCAGGCTCAGGTGATCCAGAGTGAGATTGGTGTTTCCTAGGAGCTGGCTCAAGAAGAGGACAGCCACAAAGCCATGTTTCAGGGCTGAGTTAACCAAATACAATGCCAGGATCATATTTAAATTCTAGGAAAGGGAAACTTCCTCCCAGGAGAGAGTCAGGGTGTTTATGGAAAAACAGGATTAGGTAATTAGTCAAGAGACAAGGAGGGGAGAGATCCTTCTCTGATCTCATAGTAGAGTAGAATTGTAGGGCAGATGTAAGGACATTTCTGCTTTTTACCTTCAGGGAACAGTCACCAAAACTACCTAACAAAGCTAATGAAATCTACCTCATTGCCTTGGTGTGCTCCTGTTTTCTATAGTTCATAAAACCAAGATACACTCATCTCTGCTCTTCCATGTTATACCTCACTGATCTTAGTCTCCATGGCTTGAATAAATTGAAAGCTGAAATCGGATGTATAGTGCATAGTTGGCTACATTTTATGATGGGCGTAACAAGTGACAGGCCATTCAAAAGCTGAAGAAAGACAATGAAATCTTAGATTAGATTAGCTTCCAAAACAGACTGACACAGTTCTGTTCACAGAAAATGAAAAAGGAATTGACAATTGAAGAGAAAATAGAGGTCTGGAATTTGAGATGAAATTATTTTTATTCATCTGGCATTTTACTTCATGGACAAAATCTTACTGAGCTTTCCCTGGAGAAAAAAATCATTTAACAATCTCTAAATTTCTACTAAAAAGAGAAAAACTTTAAATAGGCTAAACTTTTGAGAGTACTTTGTCTTAAGATGAAAAAATTACATTTTATAGCAAGGGATTATAAGCTAGGCAAAAAGTCAGAGTGGATTTAGTATTTATTATCATTCAGTCAGTCAAATATATATATATAAAATCTTTCAAGTTACTATATAATATATGATGTCAGGATAAAACAAAAAATATTACTTAAGTTATAAACTATTTTAAGATGGTGTCAGAGACCTTGCTAATTATCATTGAATTTTATATTACATAGATAGAATTGATTCACTGCAAATGATAACCATGGTATATGTGAGGGGGTTCTCATATGCCCTCAAGGAAATCATGGGCTTTTATTTTCTTGAATTAGCCTATTCTGGACCATGGCTGACGAAATGTACCTTTATTCTACTTCCAGGTTTAAAGAGACCAGTTGTTACTTCTTCACTTTCTCCGTAATCACCAATCACACAGAAACACATTGGTAATGAGGCCACTTTGTATATAAAGCAAATTTCCCTAGAAAGATGACAAAGTGGTTGGTGCAAGGTTTACTTTCAAAATAAATGTATTTTGGTATGAAGATGCTATTATATGGAAAGTGGGTTCTCTGTTTAATCTTCAACTTTAGTAAATCATAGGGCTTATTTAATCTAGAGAATATTTTCATGTCAGAATAATTCATTTTTCTACCACACCCTCAATTATCAGCTCCCCCCAAAGCTAAAAATAAAAACAACAAAGATCACAAGAAGATATACATGATAGGAAAATCATTTCAGTAATTTTCAGTAGGTACGCATAACATTTTGCTATTTATAAAATGATAAATGGATATGATGGATTATTTTTTATTGTTTATTTACTATTCATTACTTGATGGTTTTTTTATCCTTGTATATGTGATTAAGACACACTCAATAATATTTCATATGCTGGGCTGGAGAGATGGCTTAGCGGTTAAGTGCTTGCCTGTGAAGCCTAAGGACCCTGGTTCGAGGCTCGATTCCCCAGGACCCGCGTTAGCCAGATGCACAAGGGGGCGCACGCGTCTGGAGTTCGTTTGCAGTGGCTGGAAGCCCTGGCACGCCCATTCTCTCTCTCTCTGTCGCTCTCAAATAAATAAATAAAAAAAATTTAAAAAATAAAAAATAAAAAAATAATATTTCATATGCTTAGTTATTTCTAGTAATTTAAATCCACAACTCTCTTTTGGAATTGCTTTCAACTCCAGCCATCTTGTCTATATTAAAAGAAAAAACAATGAGGAACTATCATTGTAAAAATGAATAAAAATTCCACATTATTTTCATCAAACTCAATTACAAGTAAAATATACTCATTTAAAAAATAACTTCTGGGCTAGGGAGATGTGGTTAAGGTGCTTGCCTACAATGCCAAAGAACCCAGGTTTGATCCCTAGTACCCATGTAGAGCTAGATGCATGAGGGAGCTCATGCATCTGGAGTTTGTTTGCAATAGCTAGAGGCCTTGGCACTCTGACTCTCTTTCCACATGCCTCCTTCTGTCTCTCAAATAAATTAAACAATAAATATATATGTATGTATGTATGTATGTGCGGGGCTCCTTCCCGCTCAGGTAGTGCCGAGGGAAGGACCAGGCCTGCTGGTTCCTCCCTAGGGGTTGAGGAGGATGATGAGTGTCGGATGACTCAGAAACCTCTCCTGGCCACCAGAGAAAAACCACACTGAGTCGGGATTTTTTTCCATGTAGAAACAACTCGCTTTATTACTCTGAGCATTTGCCTGTATCATGTTGGGGACGAAGGCGGGGATTTTAGGATGGGGGAAGAGGTAAGGGCCAATAGTAAACTGTAACTATTGAAATGGTAATTACAATTGCCATGCAGAGATAGCAGGCCAGAAGCCATTAGGCGTCTTGCTGAGTCATAGCTGGCCAGAGACAGGTTGCCAAACTTTAGCTAGGCTCAGGAAGTTCCACTAGGCCTCATGCCTGGGCCTTTTAGGGCCCAACATGTATGTATGTGTTTATTTATTTAGAGAGAGAGAGAGAGAGGAGAAAGAGAATTGACACATATGGCCTCAGCCATTGAAATTGAATTCAAGATTCTTGCACCACCTAGTGGGCAAGTGGGATCTTACCTTTGTGTATCTGGCTATGTGGGATCTGGAGAGTCAAACATGGGTCATTAGGCTTGGCATGCAAGTGCCTTAACCACTAAGCCAGCTCTCCAGCCCAAATAAAATATTAAAAACAAAAGCCAGCCATGGTGGTGCATGCCCTTAATCCCAGCACTTGAGAGGCAGAGGTAGGAGGATCACCGAGAGTTCAAGGCCACCCTGAGACTACATAGTTAATTCCAGGTCAGCCTGGACCGCAGTGCGACCCTACATTGGGAGGCAGAAAAAAAAAAAAAAAAAAACAACTTCTGAAAGGTTTGAAATACTTGTTAGCAATTTAAAATATAATTCCAAATACGAATTTTGAAAAATTCTTTGAAAACTAAGATCTTCTTCCAAATGTATAGATGATACAACTGAATGGCAGGCATCTATAACTTTGAAGAACATTGATATATAATTATATAAATATATATAATATATAATTATTTTAAGTAGCATTCTGTGAGTTCCTGGGTTCTTGCTCTGGGATTGGCTGCAGACCCCCGAAGATGCCCAGGCAACCAGGGTGGGTGAGCACATGAAAGTAAAAGACTTTCCGGAAGAGTTTTGTGGAACAGCCTTTTCAGTTTATTGTCAATGAAATGGGTTTATAAGCCTATGAGGGTGGGGAAGGACCCTAGGAGGATTGGACATACCAAGTTCATTTCTGATGCCTAATTAGCATATGGGGACATTCATTCTAGCATGTAGGTACTGGTGGGGGTGGGGGTCAGGTGATCTAGGATCTCAGGGGAATGGGCTGTGTAAAGGCTAATAAGGAGTTTCCTAGGCAACTGGCAAAGGTTACAGGGCTATGGGAAGACCTAAATGCTGGGCTTGGAGAGGGAGTGGCCTCCTGTAGCCTGAGGGTCTACATACCTGGGAGCTCAGGCCCCTCTCCTGAAGGCTCCTGTTGGCAGTGCCCAACAACTCCCCCTTTATTTTCATAATGGGGCAGTGTCATCCAAAATGAGTTATTTAAAATTTACCATAGGTCCTGATAGAGTTAAGTGGTGTACAAGGACCTGAATAATAGTAACCTTAGTTATTACTAGTTACTTGTTATTTGAGAAAGTTGATGAACCAGGGGCTACAAGCAATGGGGTTTCTACAGTTAGGAAGGGGCTAAGAAGTCAAGTAACTAGATGGTCAGAGAACCAGGTGGTGGGTTCCTCTGGCCAAGCAGCTTAATAACAGTTGATTTATTAACAAAGAAAACAATATTTTTGTCTCAAGACCATACAAGTTCAGCGGTAATGAAGTCTAAGGCTACACAGTAGAAAGTTCATTGTCTCTGGAGAGATTTGAGGCTGTTGGTCACTGGAGGAACCCAGAGAATGCATCATGCCAAGGCCCACCAGCAGAGGGATGAAGATATTTTTCAGTTGGTTCAGGCAGTTGGCACAGGTGGAGTTTGTAATTTTTTTCTTGTAGAGACACACCTGTGGAGCAATGGAGAACAATACGTGGGCAAGGAAATATTTATATATGGAGTGGTTACTCCTTTTGCACAAAAGGAGAGTGGGTGTTTTGACACAACTGGTCCTGATTATGGACATATTGAGCAGGCATTCAGATCTGGTCAGCTTAGAGCTGGACAGGCAAAGACACATAACTTGACCTGCATCAAAGAGGGCGAGGCCTGTCCTTGCAGAGCCAGGGACTCAGAGCACACATAGAGAAACCGTTCTTTGGACTGGGAAAGATATAAGAAAAATTTTCTTGTCCTTTTTACCCTCAGGAGTCCAGTAACCCTAATTCTATCCCCATTTATTTCTCCCACTTATGAAAAGACACTCTAACTGCTTTTAAGGGACAAGGGACAAAGGCATCAGATCACTTACTATTTCCTGCTGAATGGGACACAAAGTTGTGGCAGTCAGAGAGTCTCTCCCAGAGAGGGCAACTATTCTAATGGATCCTGGAATGTAGGAAGATAGTCTTGGAAGAGAACATTGGGGAGAAAGAATAAATAAAATTAAGGAGTAAATGAGAAGTGAGCACACAGCAAACTGGTCCTTTTTGAGGTTGAGATAATCCAGGTAGACAGGCTTGGGTTTTCTCAGGACCATCTGATGATGAGCTGGCTGAGATTTTCTTCCAGAACTGTTGATTGAATGGCACAGTAGTATTTGACATGGCTTGTAAAACAGATGAGATATTAGCAGATTTATCAGAAACATATTCACATTTAACCTTGATAATAGAGAGCCATTGGATGTCATTAAAGGCTGTACAAATATATTTTTTGATCTCAGAACTTATTTAGATACTCAAGATTTGAAAATATCCCTTTTAACATCTATTGTTGTTTTTCTTTATTATAGAATTAGAACTATGGGGAAAAGATGTCTTAATGTTTGTTTCCCCGCTTGGAAAGCTCTTGTTTTATTACTTAATATGCCATTAATATAGTTAAGGTTTTTTTTTCTTTGGTTATACATTTCTCTTTGAGTATTTAAGACCACTCAGATAGCCAAAATTTAATTAAGGATTAATATTTCAGGTCTCTAATTACTTCCCAAAGATACTTTAGGGACCCAGGAGTACCCCTATAACTTAATGGTATTTTCTGTCTGTTGTGAGTCAGGGCCATGCTGGCCAAGTAGTTTTCCATTCTTTGGGAAGTCAGGAGGACTGATTGTTCTTCAGTTGTGACTCTACTATTTCAGACTATACACTAATTTTGTTTGGGTCTCTGTATCCTCCCTGCTCAGGAAGACAGGTGACTTACCAGGGGGCCAGTATAGAAGTGTCCCATCATCTCCAGTGGCCTCATGACCTAGGAGCACAGACCAAATATTGGCCCTTTTTGCTCAAATGATTCCAATTGGCTTCTTCATAGGTAATTAACACACTTAGAAAGGAAGTCACACCAGCCTTGAGGTATGTACATAGAGAGCACATTTGATTACAGAAGTAGATTTATTAAAGAATGGTACGGAGCTCCCAAAATCATTTTGTCTAATCTTTTAAGTTTTTGTTGTCCTGTTGCTGCACAAGCCATATATCTGAGGTATAGAAAGGAGGCACATCTTACACTTGAAATATCTAACAGTTATATGTACAGGCAGAACCTGTAGTTGAAAACAATACCAATTAATTTACAATTAAATTAATACCAATTAATTTACAAACAAGCTAATTAATTTAACCTAGAAATTGTCAGAAAAGGACAAATAAGACATTATAAACTCTTAGCACCTGTGTTTGAAAACAGTTTTGATTAGTCCAGATACCTGTGTGGGTACCAATTACCCAGAGGACATTGGAAATAGAACTACAGAGCTTGAATATTATTTTTCTCAGATGAGGATCATTGTTTGAGGATGAGGTTGCACCTTAAAGTAGGGAATATAAGAGAGTTAATTAAGAGTTAATTTTGTTATAAGCATGGGACTTAGTTGAGACAGTTATTTAATATATAATAGAGTAGACTCTGGTCTTTTTTGAGCCAAAACAGCAAGCTAAATTCTAATATAACCCTTGATAAATTTTTTCTGAAAGAAAAGACACCATTTGACAACCAATGATTTTGGCTTAATATTGATAGCTATTGATTTTTTGTACATAGAAATTTTTATTAACATAAAACAATTTTATGTTTTACCCATGACTTAAATTTGGTAAAGCTTATGCAAGCTATCCCAACATATTTTAGCCTGAAAATCAGTTTTTCATTCCGTAAGAGTTTGTAAACAGTTGAAAAATCTCTAACTTTAGGCATGAAGCCTGAAATTTCTTTCCTATATATGCACATCTTTATCCACATACTTTATTCTGATTAAGTACCACTCAAAAAGCATTTTTAATGAGCATTCAATGTCCCCAAAGTGAAAAATTCCATCCAAGTTCTTTCAAATCAATTCATCTCACCCCATTATTAAACATCTTTCTTATAAGGTTATTAAGAAAAACTACACCAACTTGATTTATTCTATTACTCACTAGCAAGCAAGTAGTCTAAAGACAATTTGTGTGATTAATACCAATAACATACTTGGAAATGATTTTATTAGGAGTATCTACGGCAAATTTTGTTGCTATCTTGCAGGCCTAGAAGTCAGGTAAGCTACCTCCTCCTTTTAACAGGACATTACAATCTTTTTAAAAAATTATTTTAAAATACCTGATAAATTATAAGTTAACACTTCTGAGAGTATTCTGTTGTTTACAATAGTCCTCTATGTAAATTGATGTTGACCTAGAACACAAACTCAGTAATTATATTTATTATATCATGTTACAAAGTATGACATTCTTTATGTAAAACTTCAGTTCACCATAGGCTTTAGTTAAAGTGACTTTGTTTTTTTTCTTGCTGCTTCTTGGTGCTGCTGCTACAGTGGCTGGGCAGGGCTTGCATACACCTTACATCAGCCCTGCCAGAGCTCAGCCCCACCCTGCTCCCTGGCACTCACCTGGGGTCCAGTCTAGTACAGGTGGAGGTAATGGCTGAGACTGGCTGAGACAACTGCCAGAGTCTGAGTCCAGCTACCTGAAAGGGGAAGGGGGGGGTGCTGGGACTGTTGGGAAAAGAGGGGGCCTTCAAGACTGCCAGGAAGTTGCTGAAGAAGGAGGGGCCCCCTAGGGGGCCGCTGGGAAAACAGGGGTCTGCAGGGACGCTGTAGAGAGAGGAGGTGGAGACATGGCACCTGCATGAGCTGAGGCATCATTGTCTGGACATCTGTGAGCCCACTGCCTAACTGACTCAAGCTACTTTGCAGTGCTTGCAAAGCCAGCTTATAGTTTCACCAGTTAAAGGGAGTGAGGGGAAATTTTCTTCCTGAACTTTTCATTTCCTAGCTTATTGCCCAGAAATTATTCAGGGGACAACCTGGGGTACGTTTTCCCAAAAGGAGCTGGCCTCCCTCTGGGAGAGCTCAATTCCTTTAACTTTTAGAAGCACCCGTAATCTATGAATCTGTGATTCCTTTTCATGGGAGACAATATTAAAGTAAAGGAGGAAAAAGAGAAACCTGCCAGCCCTCATAAACAGGGAGGCAAGGCCACATGGGCCAATGTTTCCCATTCCCTCTGGGGCAGCACTAACCTATTCTGTCTGCTCATAGGATCCCTGTTCAGGTGCCCACTGTGGGTTCCTGAGTTCTTGCTCTGGGGCCAGCTGTGGTCCCCTGAAGATGCCCAGGCAAACAGTGTGGGTGAGCGTGCAAAAGTAATAGACTGGCGGGAGGAGTCTCGGTGAACAGCTCTCTCAGTTTGTCAGTGCAATGGGTTTATAATCATCTGAGAATGGAGGGAGGACCCTAAGGGGATTGGACATACGAAGTTCATTTCTGATGCCTATTTAGCATATGGGGACATTCATTCTAGCATGTAGGCACGGGAAGGTGGCTGTTCAGGTGATCTAGGATCTCAGAGCAATGGGCTGTGTGAAGACTGATAAAAGAGTTTTCTAGGCAACTGGCCAAAGGTTACAGGGCTATGGCCAGAGCCTATGTTTAGGTGTGCCAATCTTGGAGAGGGAGTGGCCTCCTGTAGCCTGAGGGTCCTTAGCCATGCCTGGCAGCTCTGGCCCCTCTCCTGAAGGCTCCAGCCTGTACCTAGCAGTGCCTGACAGCATTCCATTTAAATATTTTAGTTTTGTTCATTTTATTTCATATTTATTCATAACTACACTTCATTTCTATCACTTTTCTTTTTTAAAATGTTTATTTAATTGTGTGTTTCTGTATGTGTGTATGTAGATAGACAGGTAGAAGACTGTTTAACCAAAGTGTAGTTCATTTATGATTAGGTTTTATTTTTACAAGGAAACTGAAGTATTGACATCTGAATTTTTACACTGACTTTACATTTTCTTTCTTTCTTTTTTTTTTGGGGGGGGGGAGTTGAGGTAGGGTCTCAATCTGGTTCAGGTTGACCTAGAATTTCCTATGTAATCTCAGGGTGGCCTTGAACTCATGGCAATCCTTCTACCTCTGCCTCCTGAGTGTGGGGATTAAAGGCTTGTGCCACCATGCCTGGCTTTTTCTTATTAAAATATTAGTACTTTATAAATAGTAAACAAATAGAATTTAGTCATTTTTTAAAACATGAAATTAAGTTTAAATTATAAGTGTAAATTTGTCATTTAAATTAAAATATATGTATAATATATATGAAGAGTCTTGAGATTAAGAAGGAAAAAGAGACGATGAACTCATTTATTTTATTTTTATTATTAGATATGGAAATATTTTGTATATAAGCATCACATGTTGGTACCATCCTTTCCCTCCTCCCTGCCCCTTTTCTGAAGAGGCCTTCCTCACTGGGGATGTAGGTCAACCCCATGAGGATTGTGGGTCATGCATTATGAGGGCATCAGTCAGTTATGAAGGAGAGGCAATTTCTCTATGCAAAATGTCCCAACTCTTAACAATCTTTCCACCCACTTTTCCACAAAATTCTGTGAGCCATGCTGAGGGTACCTTAAGTCTGCTTCAGTGATGGACACTTAGAAGTATTTGGATCTCTGGTTTGGTTGTGTCCTCAGTATCTTTCTCCATCCCCCTTGTGCTGATATCAGCTTAACTAAGACATCAGCATTCTTACTCATTTCTTCAATTCCTCTGTGGTTTCAGCTGGGGCTGATGTGGAGTGCACATGGTCATTTATCTCCTCAAGTCCAGTTCCCATATGGAAAAGAGAGGCAGATTCTCTTAACAGAGTGTCTCCCTCTGTAGGAGTTTTGCCATACCAATTTTATGCCTCTTTTTTTGGACTGGTGATAGTGATTTTTGTCACAAGAAAGTTGAGAATTCTATTTTAAATCACACTTGATTTGAAACTTAAGAAAAAAAGGTTGGTTATATATAATTGAAGGACATTTTCCTCAGAAATTTCATTTTGTTAATTTATAGTTATATGTTATAGTTTCATGTCTTCCATTTGATCCACATTTTGCTTTTCATGACACTGTATTCATTCAAAGTTTAGGTAAAGGCATTTCAATTTAAAGCAGAAACACACTTTAATAATCCATATTTTGATGTTGATAGTATTTCCATTTATTCTAAATTGGTGGAAAGAAGGAAGTTATTTAAATGGTTGGTCGCAAGTGTTCATTTTAATCAGCGTATTGTACTGCTCCAAGATCACTAATAATACTGGTGGAATATGTATTGCTTTTGAGGAAAGCAGTCTGGCACAGTTAAATGCCAAATTAAGCTAAAGACCATGCTTATAGCAAGTATACATCAATTTAAATGGAGGCCAATATAAAATGATCAGTTCCTCACAACGACTCTGTCTATCTCTCTTTCTCTCTTACACACACACACACACACACACACACACACACACACACACTTTACTATATAAAGAGGTACTATTACTCTATTTAAGGATATGAATAATTTACAAAATATGAAAAATGCAAATGAATATAGTGATAAAATCCTTACATTATTAACCATAGAGAATGTTATGTGTTAGCTTTAGAAATACAAAACAGAAGGGGAAAGTGAAAGACTGATGCTTCATTAGAGTAAAAATAAAAGAATTTCAACTAAATCAGGCACAGACATCAAATGACATCATTAGATTTACTTGGAAAGGCCATAGAAACTGACAAGTTTGTGAAAGACTCCAGCTTTCTCACTTTTAACACCAACCACAAGACTCACACATTGACTCACAAGGCAGTAAAAACATCTTTTAAAAAAATGTGAGCTGGGCTGGAGGGATGGCTTAGTGGTTAAGGTGTTTGCCTGCAAAGCCAAAGGACCCAGTTTCAATTCCCCAGGACCCACTTTAGCCAGATGCACAAGGGGGCACACACATCTGGAGTTCATTTGCAGTGGCCAGAGGCCCTGGCATGCCCATTCTTGTTGGGCTCCTTCCTGCACAGGTAGTGCCCAGGGAAGAACCAGGCTTGCTGGTTCCTCCCTAGGGGTTGAGGGGATGATGAGCATCTGAAGACCCAGAAACCTCTCCTAGCCACTGGAGAAAAACCACACTGAGTCAGGAGTCCTTTTGAAGCAGGAACTCACTTTATTGTTACAGGTGGGTGTTTATATAATGTTGAGAAGGAAGGTGGAGACTTTAGGGTGGGGTGAGATGTAAGGGCCAATAGCATACCGCAACCTTTGAGATGATTGGTTCTAAGCATGCATCATGGGGGGGGGGGGGGACTCTAACTTCCTGTGCGGAAGTGGCAGGCCAGAGGCCATTTGGCTCCCTGCTGAGTTCTAAGTGCCCACAGGCAGGAAATCTAATTTCCTGTGTGGAAGTAGCAGGCCAGAGGCCATTTGGCCCCTTGCTGAGTCATAGCTGGGTGGAGGCAGTTAGGCTCAGGATGTTCCACTAGGCCTCACATCTGGGCCTCTCAAGGCCCAACAAGTTCTCTCTCTCATTCCCTTCCTCCCTCTTTCTCTGTCAAATAAGTAAATAAATAAAAATATTTTTTAAAATAAGTGAAAAAATGTGAGCTGATTAACATGAAAGCAGATATAGTTTGGAAAGAATGGTAAAATCCATTACAATATATCATCAAGGTTTTTATTAGAGGACAATATCTATTTGCTTAAAATTGAGTTTCTTAACGTGCTGAAAGTTTTCATTTTATGAAATATTCTCTTTGATATAAAATTGCATTTTAGCCGGGCGTGGTGGCGCACACCTTTAATCCCAGCACTCGGGAGGCAGAGGTAGGAGGATCGCTGAGAGTTCGAGGCCACCCTGAGACTACATAGTGAATTCCAGGTCAGCCTGGACCAGGGTGAGACCCTACCTTGAAAAACCAAGAAAAAAATTGCATTTTAAAAGTCAAGAGAAGTTTCCTCTCTAGGAATAAAAGTGATCTATGTCTCTAATTATGTTTCATCATTCTTGTCTTCTCATGAGTGACAGTGGGTGGAATCCCTACATTCAGAAAGTATGAGGTACTAATTAATTGCAAAAGAGTGACACCATGACATTGTAGAAAATACATTCAGCAATTTTAAATGTCTTTATAATACATAATTTATAGCACTTGTGTGATCAAGCTTTATTGCCTTCAGAGATACTGTAATCATTGAGCCCCTGTCTCTTGAGACCTTCTATAAATGTGGAGGCACAATGGATTGCCTCCTCCTTCTACTGGAAGGACAGGGGATGGCACATTTCTCACACGCAGAACAGGCATTAGTCAAAGCTCTTCCCAGGACACTTGATTTAAGACAATAATGATTATGCAAGAGGTAACATTCAAAAAAAAAAAAAGTGAATTAGAAGATAATATGTTTTTACTAGTTTCAATATCTTTTTACATTATCCCCTTTTGATAGACTGGGCTATGCCAGAATTTATAGTCAGCACACACATTTTAGTGTAGATGAGAAAACCACACTTGAAAGACACATTTTACTGTTTTTCTTAAATGAAAGCAATAAATATTCAAATGTAAGGCTCACTGGTAATTTGCCAGGAGGATTTCTGTTTAAGAGACTAGGTCCATATTGCTTTCTTTTAGCAAGATTCCTTTGAGAATTAAGTTTCCTGATTTGTCAGTTCCTAAAAGATCCATACCCCACATAGGTGTCATTTTCTGGCTACCTGGTCCACAGAGACAGCCAGCACTGAAACAATGATGCCCCAGTCTCTGTTCCCATGAGAATTTCATGAAAAGCTTCAGGGCCATTAATCTGATTGCCAATGACTATAATGTGTACAAATAAATGGGAACAAACTATGCTAGCTGAGTTGTCTGCCTCTTGAAAGGTGATCAACCTTACTAATATTGTATTTGACTTTTATATGAGAATCAGAAAAACTCAACATATTTGAAGAATGAAGTATTTTTACCTTGCCTTCAGGAGTTCTATCATGCCAAGCCCCAACCCCACCCCTCAGCCCTGCCAGAATGCACATCTAACTATTTTCATTTTATTTAAAAAGACATGAAATCCTTCAATTAACATACATGATATTAAAACCTAACACCCTCTGTTCCCCTAGCTTTATTCTTATTATCTTGAATAATAAAGCAGATTTTCTCTAAGCCCTTCCAATGTGCTCCCCAATTTAAGGATTTCATTGAAGCAGAGCAGCTGTGCTCTGGGTATTGGCCAGGTGCACAGTCTCTGGGAAAGGAGAAAAAAAAAAAAAGAAAAGAAAAAGAAAGAAAGACAGCAAAGCCAGAAATCTCAGTAGTACAGGGGTTATCGAATTGACAAGGACAAGAGCCTTTTAATATTTGTACCAAATTAACTGCAGGAATAAGGCTTATCTTCTCATCAGGGTCCCTATGTGCCTTGGAGCCTTCTGTTCTCCTGTCCTTTGTGGGAAGTGGATCTCCATGCCTGAGATGATTAGAGAGATTATATTTTGTCTCCCATCTCCCTATACCTTATTAATCTTTCATTTACATCAGGATTAGATGAGATTCCATTAGCCAAATCCACTGAAAAGACCCATCTCTTTTAATATTTATGTATACTCTCTAGTCCTTAAAGTGGATTCTTTGTCTATCTGCACATAATTGGACCAGTGGGTTTATTCTTATTAACATTTTTTTTCCTTTTTAGAGATTAAGATTGATGAATAAAGTGAGTGACATCTGGCTCAGCTTTTCTGTTAAAGGCAACATTTTAATTACTACTGCATTTACTATGGCATGAATGGACATTCCCTATCAAGATAAAAGCTATAAATTCAAGCTAGAAATATACTTACTGTTAGTGTTGAATTTAAATTATCAAAAACAACAAGGAAACTCTAAATACTTCTGGTATTCAAAATTAATATGTGATATTCAAAATTAATAGTAATGGAGGGGGAGACATTTTATACCTCTAAGCTTGCTTGGAAATCCCATCTGATAGTTTAGCCAATGGAACAATATGTTATATTCAGGAACTAAAATGTCCACCTAAAATACTTATATAATATTCTATCATGATAGAAAACCTTAAAAATACACCAAATTTAATTTGAAAAAAAAATTAACAGCCATATAAGGGGCTTCCTTTGTGCTGTTACAAATTGGATTTTTCCTTCTTTCCTTCAAAAGCTACACTGAACAATAGAATTCTCTTAACAAGAGTGCTGCAGAACACCAAGGCCATATTTTTGAAAAACCAAGTATATGAAGAATAGCAATATATGTTGGGCACAATGAATCAATTATCAGTGAAATCCTATTATGCCATTCAGAATAGAGTCCCCGAAGTCAAGGTTTGCTCCAGACATATTTGGTGCTTTTGAAAAAGCTTGGCCTTGGACAGCTATAAAGGATTTAATTTGTGTAAAATATAATTTTCAACAGACGAAGATACTCAGTTTTCAAAAGTTGACAGAAAATTAGAACTGATTTTACTTTTAAAGTAGCAATAAGATACTTAGAATAATTGGATATTTGGTAACTGTCAGTACATTCAAAGCTAAATCTGCACCAGTTAGTCTAGTCTCATGCAGTGCTGTGTATACTTGTTTATTTCTATTCTCAGTACAAGCAATACATGGGAAGTTTGTGTGAATATAAAATATTTATTTCCTTAGGTAGTAGAAGAAATGTAAGGCAGAGTATAATATATATAGTGTGTGACTGAGTCTATAAGAGAACATAAATTTAAATAATTCTAAACACATGATAGAAAAATAATTGAGAAATATAATTAACGGAATTAAGGTATAGCTGTCCAAACATGATTAAGTTTTGTTGGATGCCAAGACATACTTGAAGTTTTTTGAAAAGATAACTTATTTGGAGGATTCTGTTATAGTATATGATTACTAGTCTGCATTGATGATTTGCACCTAAAATCGTTTTATAGTTGGGCTTAGAGTCACACTCAAAACTCCAGCTCTCAGCAGCTAGAGGCAAGAGAATCAGGAATTTGAGGCCTGATTTGGCTACATAACAAGTTTGAAGTCAGTCTGGGCAACGTGACACTCAGCTTTGAAAACAAACAAAAAATTAACTTTTTGAATTATGATATGTTTCTCTAGATACACAAATAAAGACTATGACATATCAGTAGGTTTTAAAGATTTTAGAATACGCAATGTCAAATGAACAGTTTTTCTAAGTAATCAGTTGAACTTCAGTGAGTAAGAGTCCTGCAAATGCATTTTCATTCAAAGGATTTATGTAAATAAATAATATAATTTTATAGTCCAAAGTAATACTTCTTGAAAATGAGTAATTTTCTAGAAAATTTTGTTCTGTTTATTCTACTATAGAAGAAATATACTTCATACTTTCTTATTTTATGAATCACTGTCAGGAAAAATGATTAAATATAAGAGGAATAATGAAAGACTATAACCACCTAAATTAAATCTTGTACTGTTATAAAAATGTAAAAAGCATTTCTGAATATCAGATTCTAAGTTTTCTAGTATATTTGGCCTCTTAATCAGTTGTAATCACAAGTAATTTTAAAAATATTTTCCTAAATCTGCTTTATTTACAGTTTGTAGAATAAATTAAGGGATTGAGATTGATTTGTAACTAAAAATGGAGGAGATAGTGGATTAATTTTCACCCAGGAAACTGCACTTGATATAGCCAATATTAGATTTTAGTTTGATTATTCTATCATCTAACAACATAAATAGTCCTAATGAACAAAATAATTTTTTATGATTTAAAAAGAGAAAAATATGATCTGATTATTTCATATTACCAAAATAGTATTTATATGAACATCATTCATTATCTTCTTAAAAAAATATAGTGATGTAGCCAAGGTTCTCACATAGCTTTCGTGCTTGCATGCTTTGATGCTTCATATATTTTCCTTTTTTTTTTTCCAGGTAGGGTCTCACTCTGGTCCAGGCTGACCTGGAGTTAACTATGTAGTCTCAGGGTGACCTTGAACTCTTGGTGATCCTCCTACCTCTGCCTCGCGTGTGCCAGGATTAAAGGTGTGTGCCATCATGCCTAGCTATGCTTCATATATTTTCTATAGTATTATTGTTAATGTGAACATAGAGTTTAAAAATCTCATGTAGCAATTTCACTTTCTGTAAATTTAGTGTTCTGCAAAAGAATTTGGGGTGCATGACTGAGTGAAGGATTCTTCTTATTTTTTTTCTTTTGGTTTTTCATTTTGCTCTAGCACAGGCTGACCTGGAATTCATTATGTAGTCTCAGGTTGGCCTCAAATTCATGGTAATCCACCTAGCTCTGCCTCATAAGTGTTGGGATTAAAGGCATGCACCACCATGTCTGGCCTTTTTTTTTTTTTTTTTTTTGAGATTCTTATTTTAAATTCACTGAGTAAACATGGTGAAGCTATTATTTCTACAGTTTATACCTCTGAAACTGAAATACTTGTTTTAAAAGACTGTGTTTTGACAGAAAGAGTTGAACTACCCTAGAACAAAGTATAATAGTGCTGCATTCTCAGGGCATACCTTTGTACTTGATATCTGCTGTTAGACATTCAAAAACAATAACAAATAGAATAATGCTTGCATATGGAAATGCTTATGCATATACAATGACTAATGTGAATAACTGTATCCAGGTACCCTGCCTCACAACTTTCAAGGGTTATTTTGCAGCTGTGACAGCTATAGTCATTTTCCTTATGCTAAATAAAGTTTGAAATCATTTCAGGAGTCTCGTCTGCACAGGCTTTATGCAGTTTGCTTATTGGTGGATGAATATACGTGAGAAAAAAACATTTGAAATCTAAGAGTTTGTTCATTTGGGAAAGATTTTCGTGTGTGTACACCAGGTGCTTTAAAACATGTTACCACAATGAGGATGGTATTTCATATCTTGCCCATTTTCACTCAGTACATAATAGTAAATTTCATAGTATATCATGGTTGGTAAGAGGTCATATAAAATTAAGAGAAAATTGGCAGCCCTGAAAACAAATAAAATTTTATTAAAGTAATTATCTATTAGTTGTTTGATGTAAATTAAAGAGCCAAGGAAATTGAAGAGATAGAAGACACTGGAGATTAGTGAAGAGAATCTGGACCATAAACAAACATCATTATTTGTTCAGGAGAATATTACAATAAGAGTCATGACTGTTTACACAAAAGTACAATGCTCTTCTTTTTATGTGATGTTTTGTATATTTGATTAAATATTCATGAATATTGTATATTAGTCCATGTTATCTGTGTGAATATAAATTTTCAAAGAACTGGCCACTATGTGTTCATTGGATCATATTTTTGAATATGAATTCTTCAATATCTCCAATGCACTGTGGATCTGACTTGGCTCATGAATATTCATACACATGTAACTGATCTTTCTGAAAGTAATCACATCCATAAAGATGAAAATCTTGTTAGTTTTCAGTAATGAGAACTGCATCATAATGCTGTTCCCAGAATGGTTTTATAATTCCTTTGTTTTTATTGTTGTTATTGTTATTTCTTGTAAATGATATAAAACCTAAAAATATAAATCCACATGCTAACATCATTTTTGACCAAATATCTCTTATATTTTACCTGTACAAAACTTGTACATGATTTAATCATGGTTGCATTTGTTATTTCCCTGTCGTTATAGGAAAAAAATCAGAACAAAAAGAAAAAAATAACAGAAATCAGAGAACACTTTGAAGTGAATGAATTAAGAGGAGAAAATACTAAATTTAGTGGGATGCAGCTAGAATGATGATTCAGTGAAGCTTTGTTGGGCCTTGAGAGGCCCGGACGTGAGGCCTAGTGGAACTTCCTGAGCCTAGCTAAAGTTTGGCGACCTGTTCTGGCCAGCTAGGACTCAGCAAGACGCCTAATGGCTTTTTGCCTGCTACTTGCGTGCAGGAGTTGGAATTATTTCAATAGTTGCAGTTTACTATTGGCTCTTACCTCTCTCCCACATTCTAGAATCCCTGCCTTCATTCCCAACATTATATAGGCAACTGACTGTAACAATAAAGTGAGTTCCTGCTGCAACAAGACTCCGGACTCAGTGTGGTTTTTCTCCAGTGACTAGAAGAGGTTCTGAGTCCTCCAACGTTTACCCTCTTCCTCAACCCCTTGGGAGGAACCAGTGGGCCTGGTCCTTCCTCAGCACTACCTACCTGCTGGGGGAGCCCGGCATAGCTTTATTGCTGTATATGACTGTATTAAAAAATGCCTCAAATCTCGGATGGGCATGGTGGCTCATCCCAGCACTTGGGAGGCAGAGGTAGGAGGGTCACTGTGAGTTTGAGGCCACCCTGAGACAACAGATAAATTCCAGGTCAGCCTGAGCTAGAGTGAGACCATACCTCAAAAAAACAAACAAACAAAAAAAAAAGCCTCAAACCAATAACCTTGCACATTTTTAGGCTAAATTAGAGACTGTTATGGACAGCTTAGCCTAGGCCCAAGCTGCTGATGTCAGGAAGCATGATACATGCTCTACTTACCAAGGCAAGAAACACATGAGTTACCTATAATCTTCTAGGCCTGTTAAAATTTTAACATGTCACACTTAGAATGCTTTGATCATGGAGATCTACAATTATAATTTAGATACTATTTAAGTTCATGTTATAGTTGAAATTTTAATGACTTCTTTAACTCTAATAATGCCATGTGTTTAAAGTACTAATTCACCCCCAGCAAATCATAATAAGTAGGGGTAATATTCAATCACTTGGGACTGATTAGCAGCCTGTAATATTTGTTAATTAAGTGACTATGAAAAAGGTGCTTCTCATAAAGGTATTGATGAAATATTCACCAAATCCTAGTTTCAAACATTGATTTTTTGTATGTATATGTGTGTATTTTGTTTGTATTTGTATTTTTGTGCATGTGTATATCCACACATATGTGTTCAAGTGTACATGCACATATTTGAAGAAGCTAGAGGGCAATATAGAAGCCTTCCTTAATCACTGTCCACCTTAATTTTTGAGACAAGGTGTCTCCCTGAACCTGGAGTGTGCTAATTTGCCTAGCCTAGCTAGTCAGCAAGTCCCAGGAATCCTCCTTCCTCCTTCTCCCTAGTGCTAGGATTTCAGTCACATGCTACCATGTCTAGCTTTTATGTAAGTACTGAAGATCTGTACTCAGGTTCTCAAGCTTGTACCACAGGCAGCTTTCCCCACTGAGCTCTCTCCTCAGTCCTAACAGTATTAGACATCTCAATGGCTTTATCCACTATCCACTGTCCACTATCATAGTAAGTGTGTGTGTTTTAAGCACAGTTGATACACTGTACTCAGTGAAAGTTACTGTTAAAACTGAGGAGCAGGAAAATTTATGTGAATATGCATAGTAGACAGTCATACTATGTACACCTTAAGGGTTTTATAGGGTACCTCTGAATAGAGGAGGTATGTAATTCAACTTCGCTTGTCCTTTGCATCTCTGGATAGATCAGGGAAGTTAGACTTGGGAGATATTTTGTTCCTAGGGGCTCTTTGACAAGATGGGAGATAGTTTTGCTTCTCATAATTAGGGGCAGGTACTGTTGTCTAACTACTGACAAAGGCTAGAGAGGCTGCTGGACATTGTGTAGTACATAGGAGAGTGAATCATTGCTGTGTTAAATGTCAATAGCTCTGCCACCATATGAAATCTGAGATAGCCCTCTGCCTAAATCATTAATAACCAGTGAATTAAAATGTTATATACAGAGATCAGTGAGAATGTGTACAAATTAAATGAATTAATCCAAATTATATATAAACTGTAAATTTCATTCCCCTTTTTTTGTAGCAACTATAGTGTTAAATGAACTCAATTGGACAAGTGCCTTAGATGAAGTTTTCAAAAAAAATCGAGATGAAGACCCTACATTGCTGTGGCAAGTTTTTGGCAGTGCCACTGGCCTTGCCCGATATTATCCAGGTAAGTGTTTAGTGATTCAGTAGTTACCAGGATAAATTATAAGTAGCAGCTGTGTTTCCTGTGAAATCTTTTTGCTGCTCAAGCTGATGATGACACACACCATGTAATATAATGGTTCTTTCTCATGTGATTTAACTTGATCAGAAATACCTTACAAGGAGACTGTGCTGAAATACCTATGAGGTGATTAGAGCAGATGGACTCAAATCTGGCCAGGCTGCTGCTATTGTGAGCAGGTACACTTAGACATGGATGTGGAGAGAGAATTTAGGAATCCTGGAACAGTCTCAAGATTCATGTCTAACTATTCCCCATGGCCCAAATTAAAATTCACACTAGATAAATATATAGATTTGTTGGAAATTAATTCGAATATGTCTCTCTGAGTCTCATGTTATTGAAATTTATGAAAAGTATTAATATGTTTACTTCACTCAGGAAATAGTGATTTGTTTATGTGAATGCAACAGAAAACAAGACTGGATCCCAAGCTAAATAAAGCTTCCTTTTGTTGTGTTGTGTTGGCTTCATTCTGATCATATCTTGTCATTATAAATGAGTATATTTGATAAATTAAAATAAAATCATTTTATAATGTTCTTTATTCTTCCCAGCTAGGGTAAGTAGAATTTAATAGTAATTTCTATCAAAAAGTAAAAAAAAAAAAAAAAAAAAAAGAAAGTCACTAGTCAATTTCAGAACCTATTAAAACACTATAAAATGAAAGGCCTTTTTTGTTGTTTGTTTTTCTTTTTTTAATTTAATTTAATTTTTATTAATTAGTTTTGTACTCAGTGAATACAGTCAAGTTGGTACCATTGTTAGGCTCCTCTCTGTCCTCCCCCCTCCCCTGGTCCCTCCTTGTTGGGGCATATGGATCATGCATTGTGGAGTTAACCCTCAGTTATGAGTAGGAGGAAATGTCTCTGTATATCATGACCTAACGTGTGGTTCTAACAATCTTTCTGTCCCCTCTTCCACAAATTTTCCTGAGCCTTGTTGGGTTCAATTTAGATCAGCTTCAGTGATGAGGCCTTGGGAGCCTCTGTGTCTCTGGATCTCTGATTTGATAGGAGTTGATTGTTTTCTGTATTGATCTCCTTCATCCTTGTGCTGGTACCCAGTTCACCAAGAAAACAGCACCCTTGCTTGTTTCACCAATTATTCTTAGTTTCAGCTGGGGCCCTTTTGAGGAATGATGGGATGTTTCTATCCTTAGGATCTGCATCTATCTGAAAAAGAAAAGCAGATTCTCCAATGGAGAGTAAAGTTAGCACCAGATAAATGGGGTAACCATTATTTTTTTAGAGAGAATTTAATAGGTGTAGGCCCTCTTCTACCCCACGTTTGGTGCTAGCTTGATAATGGAGAGTGGGCTCATTTTTGGATCTGTTTCTGACTTGTTTCCAAGCTCCAGCTATGGAATCCACTGAGCAGATCAGTTAGTCAAATCAAGAACAATTGATTTCCCACCGTGACTGTGTGCCACTATTGTACTTGTGTGAGCATCCCAAGAGGTTATCTGCTACTAAGTAGGTTAAAACGTGAGTTGTGTGGACAAATATTGGTCATCTTCCCCAAGTAGCCCACGTAGCACCTTCTGGCACTAGATGCACTGAATCTCTTCCAGCTTCCAGCCATGTTACTCCATGTTACATGTCAAACACATATGGTGTCTTCAGCGGTAGGGTCTTACCACTAACCTTTGGTGGGTCATCTAGTACAGAAATCTGTCATTCTTTTAGGAAGCCTTGTATGTCTCTCTGATCTAAAGCTCATTGTGGATGATAGCCACCTGCTGGTACTGGGAGTTACAGGTCAATGCCTACAAAGAAATTGAAGAAAAAGATAAGTAATATAAAAGAGTTAGAGAGAAGAGGAAGAGAGAGAGAGAGAGAGAAGCTGTAGAAGGTTAAGGTCTGTCCTCAAATCTTGAGCATTGGTACACATGTGCCTGCAAGTACAGTGCTCTCTATATTACTGTAACAATTATGTTCCTTCCCACAACAAAATCCTATTGTCACCATTTTACTTGCTATCCAATCAGTGTTTAAAAATCAAGCTTTTATTTACCTTATCTAGTAGACAATAAAGGCTTTGTAGACAATGTCATATTTTAATACAGTCTTTAAGCTATATTTGAGAGTATATACATCTAGGTAAGAGAGAAACTCAGAGACAAGTGAGACATAGAGACAGAGAGAGAAAGAGAAAGATGGAAGAAAAGGGAGAAATTTAAAATATTTAGAATAATATTTCAAACATGGCATATTTTTTTGTTGTTTATTTTTATTTATTTATTTGAGAGCTACAGACAGAGAGAGAAAGAGGCAGAGAGAGAGAGAGAAAGAGAGAACTGGCACACCACGGCTTCCAGCCACTGCAAATAAACTCCAGATGTGTGCCCACCCTTGTGCATCTGGCAAATGTGGGTCCTGGGGAGTTGTGCCTCGAACCGGGATCCTTAGGGTTCACAGGCAAATGCTTAACCACTAAGCCATCTCTCCAGCGCCACCTTGCATATTTTTGTTTTACATATGCATTTAATCTAGATCCCTTTTAAAAACTCTAGTAATGAAATCTATTTAGTTTTTGGGTTTCTTTTTGGTTTTTTGAGGTAGGGTCTCACTCTAGCCCAGGCTGACCTAGAATTCATATGGAGTCTCAGGGTGGCCTTGAACTCACAGTGATCCTCCTACCTCTGCTTCCCGAGTACTGGGATTAAAGGCATGTGCTACCATGCCCGGCTCTTGCAATCTTGTTATTTTTTGCTAATAATGTGTTCACAAATTTTGAATGTAAGTGCTTAGCCCATGTAGCACCTTCTGGCACTAGACGTGCTGACTGTCTGGGAACTGACTCTCTTCCAGCTTCTAGCCATGTCACTCCATGTTATGTGTCAACAATATATGGTGTCTACAGCAGTAGTGTCTTATCACTCACCTTTGGTGGGTCATCAAGTACTCTGACAAAAATCTGCTATTCTTTTAGGAAAATTTGTAGGTCTCTCTGATCAAAAGCTCACAGTGGATGATAGCTACCTGCTGGTACTGGGAGTTACAGGTCAGTGCCCACTAAGAGAAGGAAGAAAAAGATAAGTAATATAAAAGAGTTAGAAGAGGAAGAGAGAGAGAGAAGCAATAGAAGATTAAGGTCAGTCTTCATTGTACACTCTCTAGGTCCTTGTGACTCAGGTATTCCCTCTAAGGGCCTGGTGAAGGTTCAACCATTTGGTCTGTCTTTTAGGATGTAGAATTTTAGAATTTTATGGTACCATTGCTGTTTGAGTCCAGATTTGTGCCCCCCCCCCCACCTGTCCTCACTGCTCACCACACCCACCCTATGGTCCGGTTCTCAAGATGCTTAGTGGATATGTTGGCATCTTGGGGAAGATTCAGGTTAGGTGTTATAGATGAGTGAGACTACGTGACAATTATGTTTCTGTAATTGGGTGAGTTCACTGAGAATGATCTACTCCAGGTTCGACCATTTTTCTTCAAATTTCATTGTGTCCTTTATTCTTACTGCTGTGTAAAATTCCATCATGTAGATATACTACCTCTTACTTATACATTCATATAGTGATGGACATCTGGGTTGATTCCAGATCTTAGTTATTATGATTTGAGCAGCTATAAACATGGTTGAGCAAATATCTCTGGACTGAGGCTTGGAGGCCTAGTAAGGTAATAACTCGGTCTGTTGGTAACTCTATAGTCCGCTTGTTTGGGAGTCTTCATACTGCTTTCCAAAGTGGTTGAATCATCTTACATTCCCACCAATAGCGGATATGAGGATTCCTGTTTCTCCACATCCTCACCAACATTTATTTTCGTTTGATTTTTTTTTTTTTTTTTTTTTTTTTTTTTTGGTTTTTCAAGGTAGGGTCTCACTCTAGTTCAGGCTGACTGGAATTCACTATGTACTCTCAGGCTTGCCTCAAACTCACTGTTATCCTCCTACCTCTGCCTGCCAAGTGCTGGGATTAAAGGTGTGTGCCACCATGCCTGGCTTTCATTTGATTTTTTAATGTTTGTTATCCTTATTGGGGTAAAGTGGTATATTATAGTTGTTTTCACTTGCATTTCCCTGCATTGCATTTTTAAAATGCCTAAGTAGCTCACCTGCTTTGTATAAGTGAGACTCTAGGTTCAATCCCTAGTTTTGTTTTGTTTTTTTTGGTTTTTTTGAGGTAGGGTCTCACTCTAGCCCAGGCTGACCTGGAATTCACTATGTAGTCTCAGGGTGGCCTTGAACTCACAGTGATCCTCCTACCTCTGCCTCCCAAGTGCTGGGATTAAAGGCGTGCGCCACCACGCCTGGCTCAATCCCTAGTTTTTAAACAACAACATCAACAAGAATCTATATGTAATCACTTGAGGTAAAAGAGGAAATGATAAATGAGAGAACATAGGATAATGGTGAGAGCAAAAGATCCAAAGAACAGAAATTAATGGATGATTCAGAGATATACTAACACTGGTTTAAAAAGAGGAATAGAATGTTTTTGGATTTTTGAAATTACTTTTAATTTATTTGAGAGAGAGAGAGAGACAGGCAGAGAAAAAGAGAGAGAGAGAGAGTATGGGCACATCAATGTCTCCTGCCATTGCAAACAAGCTCCAGACATATGTGCCACTTTGTCTATCTGGCTTTACATTAATACTGGGGAACCCACGTTGTCAGACTTTTCAGCCAAGTACTGCTAACTGCTGAACCACCTGTCCAGCCCAGAGAGATAGTATGTAGAGAGGAAGAAAGCCATGCATTTGAAAGAGGAAAATGAGTATCAGAAAAGATGTGAGAGAGAGGTGGTGCTTGAACAATTTTCAGAAATGTTTATAATTACTCATAGCAGTTATCTTTTAAATTTACTAAATACCATCTATAATTATTTTATTTTAAAGGCTGAGTGATGACTGAGGGCTTTAAAAACATTAACTGTGGAAACCAGCCTTTGCCCACCTCCAGGACCTCCATTTGAAGTAGGGCTTAGTGGACATATTGACACTGCACACAATTGTCAGCCTGGATCCATTTACCACCTGGAGAGTGCTCACTGATGGCTGCCTGACTGTATGCAACACCTTGTGTGCAATTTTGGTTGTAGTGACTTAGTAACTTCACTAGTCTTTATGACAGTCAAGATGTACCAGCACTGAATCTCCATAGAAAAGGCATGAAGTGTGTCATTTTAGAAGAAAAGCAATTTACTTTGTTGGTGTTAAGATATTCTTTTTAAAATTAGTTTTTAAAAATTATTTATTTATTTATATGAGAGAAAAAGAGAGAGAGAAATAAGAAAATATATAGAGGGAATGGGTGTATTTGGGCCTCTATCAATTGAAATTGAATTCCAGATACATGTGCCACTCTGTGAATTCAGCTGTATATGTGTAATGGGGAATCGAACCTGCATCCTTTGGCCTTGCTGGTGAGCACCTTAGCCATTGCACCCGCAGTCCAGTCCCTACTTTTGATATATTAATATTTAACCAATTTTTAAAATATTTTAGTGAGGTAAGATTTTAAAATTATCTCAGTAAATCATACTTCTCTTTGATTTTACTATTTTATTTATATTTTTGGTTTTTCAACATAGGGTCTCATTCTGGTCCAGGCTGACCTGGAATTCACTGTGTAGTCTCAGGGTGGCCTCGAATTTATGGTGATCTCCTACCTCTGCCTTCCTAGTGCTGGTATTAAAGGCATGCACCACCATGCCCGGCTCTGGTTTTACTATTTTGATGTGAGTCTGCAGTACTTGTTTTATAGAATAATTAGATATTTTGTCCTAGTCATACTTTCAGACCATGGTATAAATGGGGCTGGTAGATCCACTGATTTTGTAGGGTACAGGAAATAGTAGTGGTAACCACATTCTGGGAAGAAGAGGGATGAGGAGGCTATGGAAGAAACTGATTAGGACATACAGAGTCACAGCTGAGCAGGAGGAATAAACACTACAGCATAGCCAGGCAGTTAATGAAGCAGTGCACAACTAGAAAATAATCTGATTTCACCAAAAAGAAATGATGTTTTAGGTATTAGTTGTGGTAAGGACAATGTGTGTGTTCATTACACAGTGTACATGTCTACCAAAATAATACACTGCATGTACAATTTCAAAAAGAAATGGCCAACAACTTGTGTTTTCCAAGTACCATTTAAGTTGAGATCTGGACATGTGATTAAAAGTGCTATTAGTTTCAGGCAGCTGAATGGAAGCTCTGGGATAGAAGATAAAACAATTGATCATAAATAAAAAAAATGAATTTCTTTAAAATAATGGCCAAACCCATCTCTAATGACTTCTGCATAGAAATTGTGCATATTGAAAATGTTCCATTTACAAGTTCTTTCTTTCAGACCTCTGAATTGATTCAAATAAATTAACTTTAAAGCTATAGAAACTGGTTCAATAACTATGCTTTGTGAATTCTTCTGCATTTAAAACAAAAGTGTAGGCACAAAGCACTCATTTTATCTATTCTCATGTAATCATAATGATCATTGCCATAAATGGGAGTGTAATTAAGAATCTTTGGCTCATTAAAATGCTAGAGTAGGGAACATTTATTCTTTTCAGATAATTACTTGCAGTTACAAAGAAAAATAATAAAATAGGAAATGAAGTTAAAACTCAGTTCATATGATCTTTACTCTCTTACTAATAACTTTTTCGACCCTGCCTTCTATTCTATGTTCATTTCAAAGCATGAGATTACAAGAATGCAACTTCGTGTATGTTACATAAAGGTCAAACCTCTGAACAATAGCTCCTTGCATACACTACATGTTTTTGAAATGAAATATAATATGTCCTATATACCAAGTATATAGAGTGATATTTTTCCCTACAGACAGGCTACAATGTTCTTAAATTGTAAGTAACTTTTTGAAAAATAATTTTCAAATATTTTAAATATCAGATGACATATGACAAAGAAGTTTAAAAATCCTGTTTAATTTAGTTATTGTCATTTCAAAGATAGGTAGAGATGGGAATTTACAGGAGCTCCCACATGTAAAAACTTCCTAAGAACAGTTTCTTCCATTATCGATTATCTTCAAAAGGCCTGATGTTCTTACATGGGTCTTTGTGAATGGTCTAATTATAAATATATTTACTATATTAGCCACTGCATGAACAAACTAGATCAAAGAAACTACTCCTTTTTATGCCAGTAGTTATTGCAATTAACCACAATTTATGGAAAATCTAAAATTGTGATTTTGTTTTTTAACACCATGGAAATTTCTCACTCAAGTGAACCAGTGATACAGGCTGGGCTGATAATGAGTCACATAGAAGGGGGTTTGCACAATGTACAAGTTCTCTTCCATCAGTATGACTTCTCCCTCAGGGTCTGGTGATGCTATTTGAACATTTTTGAACACATCAATAACTGGGGGCTAACTCCACAATGCACGACCCATTTACATCAACAAGGAGGGTCCAATGGGAGGGGGTAGATCATAGATGAGCCTAAACAATGGTACCAAACTGCCTGTATTTCCTGAAAAGAAAACTAATAAATTAAATTTTAAAAAAATAACTGCTTCCTTCTTTTTCACAGAATTTCTTGAAATCACATATCATGAACACAGATTCCTTTAGTATGCTCACATACCCAGGTAAAAAGTGAAGCAAGGAAGAAGACATGGTGCAGACAGCAGGTTTCTCCAACTTGGCTATTCATGATGTGCAAATTTGTATGCTTTTTAACCAATTGTTTCTGCCTTCCTGAAATCTTAAATCTAATTAATGTGTCAGAAATTACACACCTTCAGATTTAGGCTGAAATACTGATCATTAAGTGATTAAGTACCAAATAGATTAGGCAGATTTCCTGTGAAAAAGTAGTTAATTACAGACTGGAGTCACTATAGATTAAAAAGCAAGAGAGTGCCAGGAAAAAAGAAGCAGAACCTTTGTGGAGAGGGAAGGATGGTGTGGCATTATAAATAAGAAGATGGGCAAGGACTGTTGGAGGCTAGTAAGCCAACAGTCTTTTACAAGAAAAGAAAAAAAAAAAAAAAAAAACAAAACATTAAATGGTTAGGGATGTTGAATGTTTTCTAAAGTCCGTGTTAGACATTTGTAATTCTTCCTTTTGGAATTTCCTATTCAAATCTATGCCCAATTTTTGGAGTTGGTTGATTTTTTTTTATTGTGTAGTTTTTTAATTTTTTTAAATTAATTAGTTTTGTATTCAGCAAATACAGTCAGTTTGGTACCGTTATTAGGCTCATCCATGACCTACCCCTTCCCCATTCGCCCCTCTTTGTTGAGGTATATGGGTTATGCATTGTGGAGTTAGCCCACAGTTATGGGTAAGATAAATGTCTCTGCATATCATGACCCAACATGTGGCTCTGACATTCTTTCCACCCTCTCTTCTGCAACATTTCCCTGAGCTATGTTGGGTTCATTTTGGTCTTCTTTGGTGATAAGGTGTTGGGGGCTTCTGAGGCTCTGGCTCTTTGATTTGGTAGGAGTTGATTTTTCTCTGTGTTGGTCTCCTTCCTCCTTGTGCTGGTATCCAGTTCATCAGGAAAACAGCACCCTTGCTTGTTTTGCCAATTGTTCTTAGTTTCATCCAGGGCCCTTCTGAGGTATGATGGGGTGGCTCTCTCCTTAGGATCTACATCTCTCTGAAAAAGAGAAGCAGGTTCTCCAACGGAGAGTAAGTTAGCACCAGGACAGATGAGATAGCCCTTACTTTTTGTTATAGAGAATTTAATAGGTGTAGGCCCTCTTGTAGCCCATGATTGATGGCAGCTTGGTATTGGAGAGTGGGCTAATGTTTGGATATGGTTCTGACTTGTTTCCCAGCTCCAGCTATGTGTCCCATAACATGAGGGGATGAGTTAGCCAAATCAAGGGCAGTTGGTTCCCCACCATGGCTGTGTGCCACTATTACACTTGTGTGGGAATCACAACAGGTTATTTGCTGCTAAGTAGGTTAGACCATGAGTTTCTTGGACAGATATTAGTCATTTTCCCCAGTCGCCCATGTAGCACCTTCTGGCACTAGACACACTGACTGTCTGGGGACTGACTCTCTTCTAGCTTTCAGCCATGCCATTCCATTTTACCTGTCAACTGCATATGGTGTAGTTCTTTGTAGGTTCCAGATATTAGGCTTCTGTTTGTGGTATACCTGGTGAAAAATTTCTTCCATTCAGTGCATAATCTATTGGCTCTGCTAATGGTATGCTTGCCTGTGCAAAAACTTTTTAGCTTCATGGGATCCCTTTGGTTGAGTGATTGTTTAATTTCCTGGGCTATTAAGGTATTGTTCAAGAAGTTGTTCACCACTCCTATATCATGGAAAATTCCTCATATTTTTTTTCTTCCACTGTGAAAAGAGTTCCAGATAATATATTGAAGTCTTTAATCCATTTGGACTTGATTTTTTGTGTGTGGTGAGATTAGTGGATCTAGTATTTATTTATTTATTTGTTTGTTTGTTTGTTTGTTTGTTTGTTTTTCAAGGTAGGGTCTCATTCTAACCCAGGCTGTCCTGGAATTCACTAAGGAGTTTCAGGGTGGACTTGAACTCGCAGCAATATACCTACCTCTGCCTCCCAAGTACTGGGATTAAAGGCATGTGCCACTATGCACGACTAGTTTTATTTTTTTCTACATATTGTTGTTCAGTTTGTCCAGCACCATTTGTTGAAGATGTTGTCTTTTCTCCAATCTACTTTATTGGCACCATTGTCAAAGATCAAGTAGCTATAGTTACTTGACCTGAAGCCTGGGACTTCAGTTCTACTGGTCTATATTTCTGTTTTTATGCCAGTACCATGCTGTTTTTTGTTTTTGTTTTTGTTTTTTTCTTATGGATTTGTAACATAACTTTAGATCAGGTATGGTGATACTTCCAGAGATGTTTCTTTTACTGATGATATGCTTGGGTATTAGAGACCTGCTGTCATTCTATATGAATTTTGAGACCATTTTTTTTGTATATCTGTGCAGAACTGTGCTGGAATTTATATTGGTATTGATTTTAGTAGAATTGGCATTTTTCACAGTATTCTACCTATACAGGAGTATGGGAGACCTTTCCATCTTCTCAAGTCCTCCTCAATTATTTCAGTTTTTTTTCTATGTTTTGAATATATTGTTCTTATACCTTGTTGCTGAGTGCTATTCTAAGCTATTTAATTTGTTTTGCTGCCTTTTAAAATAGAATGGCCTTGTTCATTTCTTTCTCTGTATATTTGTCCTTAGCATATAGAAAGGCTACTGGGTTTTGTGTGTTGATTTTGTATACTGCTACTATTTAAGGAATTTATCACCTTTAGAAGTCTGAGATGGAGAGTTTTAGGTCACTTATGTATAGATTCATGTCACCTACAAATATAGCTAACTTGACTTTTCCTTTCCAATATATTTCCAATATAAATACCCTTTATTTAGGTGCTCTCTATATAACTTTAAATGTGTTGAGATATAAATCCTTCATGCCTATTCTCTCCAGCATTTTGATCATGAAGTGGTGTTCATATTTTAGCAAAGGCCTTCTCTGCATTATAGAGATGATCATGTAGTTACTGTGATTGAGTTTATTTACTTTGTGTGCTATGTTGACTAATTTCCATATGATGAACCACCCCTGCATCCCTGGGAAGAACCCTAATTGATCAAAGTGGATAATGCTTTTGATATGTTCTTTGAATTCAGTTGTGAAGATTTGTTCAGGATCTTTGCATCTAAATTCATCCAGGATATAGGCCTATAGTTTCCTTTTCTTGTTGTATCTCTGTCTAGTTTTGGTACCAGGGTGATGTTAGCTTCATAAAAGGAATTTGGGGAGATTCTATACTGTTCAATTATGTGAGACAGTTTGAGAAAAAATGGTTTCACTTCAATGAAAGTTTGATAGAATTTGGCCGAGAAGCCATTGGTCATAGAATTTTATTTTTAGGGAGGTTTTTGATTCCTTTTTCAATCTCAATGGATGTTGTTGATTTCTTTAGGAGATTAGTCTGCTCCAAGTTTAGTTTTGGTAGATAGTTTGTGGCTAGGAATTAATCCATTTCTTCTAGATTACCCAATTTTATGCAGGAGTGGTTTTAGAAGTATGTCCTGATGATTCTTCCAATTTCATTGATGTCTGCTGTGATCTCTCCTTTTTCATTTATGATTTTATTAATTTAAGACTTCTCTTTATTTTGCCAAATCAAATTGTCCAGCAGTTTTTTAATCTTGCTTATTTTTTTTCAAATAACCATCTCTTTGTTTCATCAAGTTGTTTTTTTAGTTTCCAATTCATTAATGTATGCTCTGATCTTTCCTGTTTCTTTCTATCTACAGCTCTTAGAGTTGGATTTTTCTTGTTTTTCCAGTGCCTTTAGGTGGACAGTTAGGTTATTAATTTGGGATCCATCTGTCTTTGTTATATAGGCATTTATTGCTATGAATTTTCACCTTAGGACTGCCTTCATGTGTCCCATAAGTTTTGGTAAATAGCGTTTTCTTTATCATTCAACTCTAGGAATTTTACAATTTTTTTTAATTTCTTTCATAGCTCCATGAAAAATGTGTTGTTCAGTCTCCAGAAGCTAGTGGAATTCCTGATGTGTCTCCTATTATTAATTTCTAGCTTTAAAGCATTGTGATATGATATGATGTAGGAAGTTACTTCAACTTTCCTGAATTTATGGATAGATCTTTATACCTTAATATATGGCCTGTTTTGGAGAAGTTTCCATGGGCTGCTGAGAAGAATGTATATTCTGTAGAATTTGGGTAGAAAGTTCCATAGATGTCCATTAGGTCTAGTTGATCTATGGTAATTTTGAGCTCTATTTTTTCCCTGTTGCTTTTCTGATGGGATGATCTGTCTACTGATTATAGTGGAGTATTGAAGATCAACAATGGTGATGTTTTTTGTCAAATAGGTATTGTTTTATAAACTATGGTGCACCTGTGTTTGGTGCATATAGATTTAGTATTGTGATGTCCTCATGTTCAATCATTCCCTTGATGAGTAAAAAGTGGCCTTCTTTGTCCCTTTTGATTACTTTTGGCTTGACATATATTTTATTTGATATTAATGTAGCAATACCTGCTTGTTTCTTCTGTCCACTTGTTTGGAATATCATTATCCATCCTTTCACCCTGAGGGGGTGTCTATATTTAGTGGTGAGGTAGGTTTCTTGAACACAGCAGATAGAAGGATCCATTTTTCTGATCCACATTTTTAACTTGTGTCTTTTGATGGATGAGTATAATACCATTGAAGTATAGGGTTATAACTGTGAGGTTTGATTTAATCTCTGCCATGATATAGTACTTTGTGGGGTTTGGTGTTTTCTTGTGTTTTGTACTTTTTGGTGCCTGGTCTATTTTTGGTTGTTTTGCTCTTTTTCTTATTGGCTCTTGAGACTGATTGTTTGACTGTTCTGTGTGGAGTGTTCCCTGAGGTATTCTTTGTAGGTTTGGCTTTGTGTTCATATAATCATAGAGATTACATTTTTCATGGAACGTTTTCCTTTCAACATCTATTATAAGGGATACTTTTGCTTGGAAGAGTACCTTGGGTTGGAAGCCATAGTTTTAAACTTTTTTTGTTTATTTTTATTTATGTATTTGAGAGTGACAGACAGAGAGAGAAAAAGGCAGAGAGGTGAGAGAGAGAGAGAAAGAGGGAAAGAGAATGGGTGTGCCAGGGCCTTCAGCCACCACAAACGAACTCCAGATGCATGTGTCCCCTTGTGCAGATGCTAATGTGGGGCCTAGGGAATCGAGCCTTGAACTGGGGTTCTTAGACTTCACAGGCAAGTGCTTAACCACTAAGCCAATTCTCCAGCCCCATAGCTTTTTATACTTTGAATTGTTCTTTTGCAGGCCCTTCTGACTTTTAGGGTTTACACTAAAATATCTGCAATGATTCTGATAGGATCACCTTTGTATGTTTTGAGTTGTTTCTCTCTTGCTGCTTTTAGCATTCTCTCTGTTTTTTTCTCGTTAACAATTTTAACAATGATGTACCTTGATGAGTTTCTTCTTTGGTCCTGTCTGTTTGGTATTCTGTGAGCTTCTTGTGTCTTGATGGGCCTCACTTTTGCAAGATTGAGAAAATTTCTTCAATAATTTTGTTGAATGTGTTCTCTATGCCTCTGGCTTGGATGTATGTTTGGTCATTTTTAGTTATGTTACAGGTCCCTTATATTCTGTTCATATGCTTTTTTGGACTTAGCACTATTTTTGGCCTCCTGATCAATTTCTCCTACCTTGTCTTCCAGCTCAGAGATTCTGTCTTCCACCTGAGTAACTCTGTTTTTGAAAGGTTCCAGAGAAGTTTTTTAAATCTCTATTTGATTTTTGTTTACTGTTGTTTTATTCTAGAATGTATCCATCACTTTTATTGAGGTACAATTTCAGTTCAAGGTCTGATTTTCTTGATGCTTCCTGGAATTCATTCTTGCATTTGAAGAAGTCTTCATTAAGCTTAATTAGCTGGTTATTGAGATCTTCCATTTGTTGACTCACCTTCAATTCATTTATATTGCTTTTGAGGCTTCTACAGTTTTCTTCAATTATGTTAAGCCTAGTGATAAAAGCTGAGTGCTCTAAGAGATGATTCTGCTCAATTTTATTTATGTGATTGTTGGTCTTTTTGATGGCTTGATTACAGTTCCACAATTCTTTGATCAGAGTCACATCATTTGTGTTTTCATTTTGGAATTAATTTCTATTGATTTCACTATGATTTCACTAGAGGCTTCCATTGAAAGACTAGGCATCCTTGGTGGAGATCTCTCAGTTTTCTGACTTACATTGTTTTCTTCATGTTGTTGGTCTACCCATCTTGTGGCAATATTTTATTTTATTTAGGACAAGGCAAGTAGTTATCCGTGTAGGATCTTCAGCAGGTGTACTGTTTCAAATATTATGACCACAGATGTGCAGATTGTGGAGATTGCAAGTATATCAAAAGTACATGGGGAATTGGGAAGTGGGGATCTGGGAGCTCTGGCATACTCACTCCACTCTCATTCATTCTTCAGCACATGTGAATCAGAGGTTTGAGAATCAGGAGCCAGAAAGCAGGAGATCCAGGGGAGAGAGGCCAGTTCCTACAGTGGCCTGTGTACCCACTGGCTCAGAGGAATAATGATTTGGGTACCCAGGCACCAGTCAATCAGGAAATCTGAGCAAAGGCCTGCTGCTTCAACCCACATCCAGGGCCTAGGCCACCCCAAGCCAGCATCAAGGGTACTTGCACCAGGGAACTGAGAGGTGGGGAGCAAACCAGGAGCTCTGATCACCTCACTCCATGTGCACACACTCATGAGAAGGGGATCTGGGAGTTGGAGACATAGGGGCTATTCAATCAGAAAGACCAAGAAATGGGCCTGTTTTTGCAGTGAGCATGCAGGGTCCAAGCAGCCAAAGCCTACATTAGGGGAACCTTGTGCAGGGAACTATAAGGTAGGGAAGGAACAGGGAGATCTGGCCTACCTACTCAGTACACGCCCTGCAGGACAGGGGACCCAGGCTGGGTCTAATATAATTATTGTCTGATTATCACATTTCTCAAAAACAAAACTACAATTTAAAAAAATATATATTTTATTAAGTCAGTGTCATAAAGTCTAGGCAAAAGAACAAAAGCTGATAAAAAGGCAAAACCACTTCTAATAAATTAAGTGAGCATGTTGATTCTAATACCAGAAAAAGGCAGTTTTCTCTGGAGAAGCTCACAGATGGATGAGACATAAAGCTTAGAATAATATTAAATTATGATAGAGAAAGAGGTCTAATGAAACTATTAGAGAGTGTCTGGTAATAACTAAGATGATGAGTTCTCTGTGAAAACATACAAAACTGCCAGTGTCTACTTCCTGGCATCTTGCTACTTTATTCTGTCTTGAAACCATCCATAGCTCCACCTCAATGTATATGAAAGTTTTCTTCGCTATTGCTTTTGTTTTATTTTATTTTATTTTATTTTATTTTATTTTATTTTATTTTATTTTATTTTATTTTATTATTGCATTCTGAAGTGAGGTACCACTTCAGGGCTATTTCCCTTCCTTTCCCCTACCATCCAAAATATTACTAAAAAACTAAAGAGACATTTAAAATGAGCCATATTGTATATTTTTTTCTGGGCCTGAAAGAGCTATGACACCCTTTTAAAATATGTACTTCCAGGCTGGAGGGCACCTCAGCTCTTTGCCAGCAAAGCATAATGACCAGGGTTAAATCCCCCAGTACCCATGCAAACCCAGATGCACAATATTTTACATGCATCTGGAATTATTTTGCAGCAGCTAGAGGCCATGGTGTGTCTCCCTTTTTTTCTACTCTTTCTGTCCTTGCAAATGAGTAAATAACTTTTTAAGTTTATTTCAAGGAGCCACCATGTACAGCTATTAACCCTCTTACTATTTAATCTCCCGTAATTTTGAGCTTGTGTAAATAATGTACCACTTAGCTATCACAATGGGATTATCTATGCTAATTAGTAATATCACAGAAGATATTATATTATTTAATTTTATCAGAATATATATATTTAATTTACTTTAATTACAGCTATTACTTAAAAGCAAACATATAAGACATTTATATAAAATTATTAAAATTTTAAATATAAACCACTTAACTTTAGAATTTATATTAACATTTTATGTTCTTGCTCATAATGTAAAATTTAGTCTTTTAATTTTCCTATGGCCTTAAAGAAATATAAACTGTTTGGGGCATAGTAATTTATATCTGCTAATCTCATTTAACAATTATAGTGGAAACTGAAATCTTAGATGAATGTGTTCTATGGAGAATTAAAATCCAAGCTCCTAAAATCAATGATGAAAGTCTTTGCTGACATCTTTCGGTTCATGGTTATGGGTGGAACATTGGCCATAGTATATTGTCTCACCCTCTCTCCTCTTCTATGAATGTCTGTCAGCCTTGGTCCAATCAGGATAGAGACAAAATGCTTACCCATTAAGTATTTTGAACCAGGGAAAGTTTATTGTTTGCATCCATGACAGAGATTGGATGGAGAAAGGTTGGCTAGAATTATAAAGACCTATAAATAATATATAATTATCATAGAAAATACTCAATAATTTGCTATAAACTGCCCCTGAAGTTGAAGGAAGATTCTTCATCATCCAGTCCTTCCAGTTTGAAGTACATGAAGATATGGCCATGGCCTGCAAAGATAGAAAGGTTATTGGTTTGTCACATTGGTGGCATTTCCTAGAAAATTTCCTTCTGGGATTCCTGCTGCCCCATTGGAAGCTCTCCATTCTAAGTGTGTGGGGAGGGCCTGAGGATGCAGCTCAGTGGCCAAGGGCCACTGTTATCCATTAGGATTCTGGTGGAACTACCTAATCTGCAGGAACATGGAGAAATGGAGAAATTAACACAGCATGAGTAGAGCTCTGTATAACACATGCACACAGAGGCTTTGCCCTAACAAACCTGAGACAAAAACAAAACAAAACAAAAAAAAAATCTTTTTCCTAGTCAGTTCTTGCTGATAATCTGTATAAGTTACCTGAATTTGTGCTAATTAGAAAAATAAAAAGCATTTATAAGGTCCAAACACATCTGCATAGAACATATCAAAATGATAATATTTACAGTTGAAAGCCAATAAATGCCATGATACTAAATTAGAATAGCATTTCTTTAAATTTTACTTTTCATAGACATTAACTTAAAGAATAAGATATTATATAGTAATAGTTGAAAAGGAACTGATATATCTACCAGCATGCTTGTTGTTTAATTCCAGTAAAACTAATTAATGAGCTGGAGGGATAGCTTAGCTAAAGGTGCTTGGTGGCAAAGCCAAAGGACCAAGGTTTACTTTCCCAGGACTGATGAAAGCCAGATGCACAAGGTGGCACATGTGTCTTCAGACCCTGGCACGCCCATTCTCTTTGCCCACCACTCCCATCTCTCTCTAATAAATAAATAAAGACTGACGAGGAAAAAATGATTTTTATGTCATTGGAACTTAGCTTTTACAAAAGGAAATTCAATGAATATTGAAGAAATAAATTTACTATACACTATATTAGCTACTTCAATAATTGGTTCTCAGGAGTGTGCTATGTTTAAACTTACTATATTTAGTCATTTGAAATGAATCATTTTACAATATAACCACTAATATGAAAGACATTTTATAGCAAGGAAGGCTTTCATTATATATATATTTTTTTGACATATCTTAATTTGCCATATTATTTTGGTGGATAATAAACATGACATTTATTAAAGTTTGCCATAATTTCCATTGTACCTCAATAAAGAAAGGGCAAAGTATATTGTGGTGCACATGTGAATTAGGAATCTCCCTAAGAATCATAAGCCTAAACATGTTCAAAGATAGGGAAAGTGAATTCTGTTAGGTACAAATGATGTCATAATCTGTGGACACCTGACAAAATGTGTAAGTTAGGACCAAGAAAAGCCTTGTGTGTGAGCTGGGCATGGTGGTACACACCTTTAATCCCAACACTCAGGAGGCAGAGGTAGCAAGATTGCCATGAGTCCAAGGCTACCTGAGACTACATAGTGAATTCCAGGTAAGTCTGCACTAAATACTTCTGTGTCTGAAGTCTATTTCCACGGTGATATTAATCAATTACATTGAATTGTGTATGTATTTGTGTGTTTTTATTATTGTGTTGCTTAGCAAGTTAAAAATAGAAAATGATAAGTGCATAAAAACATTTTCTCGACAGGCTAGGCTACAGAGTAAGTGCTAGATCAGCCTGGGCTAGAGTTAGACTCTACTTCAAAAAAAAAAGAGAGAAAGAAATATAACATTTTTATTTGTTCATGTAGATAAGTGAAATTTTGTGTTTATTTTTTAAGTTTTACTTTATTTGGTAGACCATATTTAATATTTTGGGGTAATTTCACTATTTTATTTTTAGCTTCTCCGTGGGTGGATAATAGTAGAACTCCAAACAAAATTGACCTCTACGATGTACGCAGAAGACCATGGTATGACCATTTGGCTGACTTTAATAGGATACACTCAAGAAGGTTTTATGTTTGTTTGTTTGTTTTTTTTTAATATTGAAGAGAAATTCTCCATTATTCAGGATGGATATAATCACCTTATATAAAGTGATATGGTATTTCAAAAACAATAAGCATTTTTAAAGTTAAATGAAAGTAATAACTTCAAGCAGGGAATGATGATAAATATTATTAAAATCATTTATCAAAGTTAATTCAAATTGACTACTTTAAGCTTTAAATCTTTTCAACTCTAAAACCGTTTAGCCGCTGGTCATTTCTACGGAATGTTTTCCTAGTTTGTTTGGGGGATAGAGAGCTTATATAGAAAGGACACAGAGTGGAAGACAGTGGCCTCAGGCAGTAGAGTAATGAGAACTGGTCCAAAGGATTTGCATGGTCATAATCATCAAGCTCAGGTTTCATTTTATTTCTTTCCCAAAAGGTGGTTTATTTGTTCTTCACTTCTAAAGTAACTCATTTTCCTAAAGTAATACTTGAAAACTATCAATAATGTACAAGTTTTCATGTTTTATACAATTGATTGCATTTTGTGTTATATTTAAAATGTGGACATACTTTTTAATGAATTCATGTTATTTACAACATGGAGTTGTGTCTCTGCCTTTTTTTCTATTAATACTTTTTAAATTTTTATTTCATTTCATTTTTTTATTAACAATATATTTTGTGTGGATACATCATATGTTGATACCATCTTTTCCCTGTCCCCATTCCTCTGACAACCCTCCTCAATGGAGTTGCTGATGTTCCCCAAGGGGTTAAGGGCTATTTGTTGTGGAAACAGTAGTCAGTTATTGGGGGGAGGCAATGTCTCTGGGTATGATGCCCCACCTGTGGATTTTATGATCATCCTGGCTTCTCTTCTGCAAAATTCCCTGAACCTTGGTAGGTGTGTTTTAAGTCTACTTCAGTGATAAGCTCTCAGGAGCCTCTGAATTTCTGCTGTGTTATGTGTTGAGTGTCCTCAGCGTCTGCTTTGTTCACCCTGGTGCTGATTGTTAGGCTCACTGTGGAAGCAGCACTCTTGCTCATCTCCCCAGTTACTTTGTAGTTTCAGTTGGGCCTTGGCTGAAATTCAAGGGGTGGTTTATCTCCTTGGGTCTCATTACCTTCTGAAAAAAAAAATAAATAAATAAATAAAAGAAAGAAAGACAGATTCTCCAATGGGAAGTGAAGTTAGCATAGGTTAAATAGAATAAGCATTATTAATATTGGAAGATTTTGTTAGGTATAGCCTCTCTTTTAACCTAAGACTAGTGGGACCTTGACGTTGTAAAGCACAATCTTTGTCTTCATAGGATTCTGGTTACACCAAGATTGGGTGGCACCATTGCGCTGGTGTGCACTTCTTGTCAGGCTGGTTGCTTTTGAGTAGCTTAGACCCCTGCTTGCTCACACCATTGTTGGCCACTTCCACCAGTAGTACTTAATGCAGTACTTTCTAGTACTATACAGGGTAATTGTCTGGAGACTGGCTCTTTTCCAGATTCCAGCCTATTGTAAGTGAGAATGTGAGGAAAAAAGAACCCTCATTCACTATTTGTGGGAATGCAACTTGTACAACCACCATAGAAATCAAGGTGAAGGTTCCTGAAAAAGATTAGTATATATTGGTACTTTTTGAGTATGAGTATATATATTCATGAGAAGAAATATTATTATTATTATTATTATTATTTTTGGTTTTTCGAGGTAGGGTCTCACTCTGGTCCAGGCTGACCTGGAAGTCACTCTGTAGTCTCAGGGTGGCCTTGAACTCACGGCGATCCTCCTACCTCTGCCTCCCGGCTGAAATATTATTTTTACAAGAAGACAATCTTGCCGGGCGTGGTGGTGCACGCCTTTAATCCCAGCACTCAGGAGGCAGAGGTAGGAGGGTCATCATGAGTTCAAGGCCACCCTGAGACTACAGAGTGACTTCCAGGTCAGCCTGGACCAGAGTGAGACCCTACCTCGAAAAACAAAACAAAACAAAAAAACCAAACAAACAAACAAAAAAGACAATCTGTTGACTTCCTTAAGAAATCACCTATTATTGAATATTCATATTACTTCCAACATCCTGCTATGTTCTGACAAATTTTAAGCAGTAAAGTGGATGACATATGTTAATGGCTTTCCAATGTCAAGTTTTCAGCAGCAATTTATGTGAATACCAACTTTGTATAGTAGTAGCCAATGCACAGATTATTCCACAATATTTCTCCAGTGTGTCTGCATTTAGACATTGGCTATTGAGTTGAGACAAATACCACTATATCATCAATTAGTTGTTTTAAAGGAAACCAAGGATCTGGATAAAAACCCTAGGAGAAGACACCATCCTAGTCTTTTCATTTCCCCGGCTGAGTGGCAGGCCAGGACCATCAGTGTTAATATGCTAGGCCTGATGTAGATTTCTTTTCCATGGAATACACCTGGTGTTAGCAATTTGGTCTTCTTAGAAATCAGGCTGGTACAGGTTATACACTTTGTGTGCTTCTTCTGCACATAATTTCACACAGGTAGCACTTGTGCTGAAGTCTTCTGAAAATTAATTGTCCAGGCTACAGACAGTGATCTGAGAACTTGGAGTGATAAGTAAATGCCTCAGAGATGAATAAAAAGTCAGGTTGAGGTGCAGCCCTTCTAGCTGGGGATTGTAGGCCCCTGGTGCTGTTCAGTTGGTGGCCAGGAAGTATGAACTGTGGGAGTTGATCACCTGTCACCTTTACAACCAATACCCACTGCATAAAACTCCCCTTGGGTCTCTTCAAAAAGCAGTTCATAAACTACAAGGCTGTCATATTATTTGGGAATGAGACTTTTGAACTGACATTAAAAACAGCCTCTTTGGTTCTTTTAAATAACATGACACTTTGCATGAATTTTAGTTAGTAGAATCCCTGTGATGCTTCTTTTATGTCAATGTTGCTTTAAAAAATTTGCAGATCATCATTTTTTCTAATTTTAAAACGTAGACTATTTATTATTCACTGCAGTGACTTAAAGTTGTGGTCAGTAATTGGACTTTAGTATAATGCCCTTTATTACAAAAATAATCCTTGTAAACTTAATTTAATTTATTGCTACTGTTAAAATTCATCGATTTAACTTTTGCTATAAATCTGAAAATATACCTTCTATAAAAATCATTGGTATAATATATGATTTTTTTCACTCCAATATTTAAAAAGGTGTGCAAAAGTCCACTGTTTACTGATGTGTAATATCAATGCCTGGAAAATGTTTCAGAGATCTATTAACATCAACATAATAAATATCAATGTTAGTTATATTATTACACAAAAGATATTTAATGTGGTATTTGTTTCAGGTATATCCAAGGTGCTGCATCCCCTAAAGACATGCTAATTTTGGTCGATGTGTGAGTAAACTTTACATATATATATATATATGTATATATATATATATATATAGATAGATAGATAGATAGATAGATATATACATATATACATATATATATAGATATATATATATATAGATATATATATGGCTTTGTAAGTAATGAAAATGTTGGGAACAAAAATGCATGATAACCTGAAGAAAACACAAAAGGAAACATTGTATTAATTTTATATGAAAGGATCCATTTTAAGACAAAACTAATGAAATCATTTTATTGAAAATGAAAAGTGGGTCATTTGTATTTATACCAGTAGAGAATTAGGGTATGGTTCTAAAGTCTGAAGTTTTTGAAAAGTTACTTATTTTCTTCCAATTTTTACTGTATGTTTTTTAAAATATTTTTTGTTCATTTTTTATTTATTTATTTCAGAGTGACAGACACAGAGAGATAGACAGATAGAGTGAGAGAGAGAGAATGGGCACGCCAGGGCTTCCAGCCACTGCAAACGAACTCCAGATGCGTGCGCCCCCTTGTGCATCTGGCTAACGTGGGACCTGGGGAACCGAGCCTCGAACCAGGGTCCTTAGGCTTCACAGGCAAGCGCTTAACCGCTAGCCATCTCTCCAGCCCTACTGTATGTTTTGATTAATATTGGTGCATAGAGTTGCTAAAACCAAGCACTTCTTGCCATGGAAAAAGAGAAAAAGAAAAATGAATTTATTGGTACTTCGTCATTGATGAGTCTATTTTGAGGGTGTGGCAGTAAAGCAGTTGAGTCAAACACATTAAGATTTAGTACTAGCACATTTTCATGGAACATGTTCATGCACAAGAAAATTTCCAGCTGTTTTTATCTTTGTCCCTTTGTTAGTTATGCTTTCAAGTTAAGATATCTGGGAGTATAGGTCTGTAAGCAGAAGTGAGAGTTAATTGCCCAGAGATGAGCCCTATAATGAAGAGGACTTATTAAAACAAGAAAAATAAAGAAGGAATCCTAGAACAAGTCTGCTTTGGGCAATGTAACAAGTTGTGTTGTCTACAAATCTATTATCATTGTTTTAACAAAGTCAAACAGTGGGCACTCTAGGACACAGAGTATGTCTATTAACCTCTGAAGCCCTCTCTTCTAATTGTTCTTAATATGGTTCTTGAATGGGTGAAAATGTGAATATCCACATTTTTGTCTCATCATAATTTTCTGATAATTTTAGCAAGACATCCACAGATTCTGATATTGGGCGAAAAGAAAGGGAAGATTAATTTTATTACAGCCACTAAATCAAGTTTTTCTATAAGACAGATTATGGACTATGGGTGATACAGAGTGAGGATGCTAATTACTTTTTTTCCTTATGATGCTGCTGAGGAGTAATTCATGAACCCATTTGTTTCTTCACAGGAGTGGAAGTGTTAGTGGACTGACTCTTAAACTGATCCGAACATCTGTCTCTGAGATGCTAGAAACTCTCTCAGATGATGACTTTGTGAATGTAGCTTCAGTAAGTATGCAGTGGTTGCATTTTCCTGAATTGTACCTGCCAATTACATCTTCTCCTGGCTTTACTTTGTCTTATTACCTTTGGTAGAATGTAGTATTTCTGATGTATGACATACTGCTTTACTGAGCTGTCCTGACTTAGTTCTTGATTTTACTATACAAGAAGATCCTTTGTGAGTCCCTAAGAATTTTTCACTGTAAAAAGTAGTTAAAATAATGGGTAGTAAGCAGTTTGCTGACTTTCCTTCCCTTGGAAGAATCTACATGATTAATGTAAGCCTCTTCCCACCATTACCTGTGGGATATCTTGGGAATCATACTGGCAATAGGATTCAATGCTTAATTTTGTGTTCATTGGGGTGTTCATTTTTACCCCAAACAAATGTCTGCATAGCTCTATGATTGTCAAGTATGTGTTTCCTAAAACTAGAACCAAGAAGCAATCATCTTAGACCATCATGAACTTTGAAAGTACTGATCTTTGAGGCTAATGGAACAAGACAAGTAGTTGTTGCAATATTCAGATGTTCCCATTTGAAGTGGTTATATCCATAGAGACCTGAGTAGGGGAGGAATAATTATTAGGAAGGTCATTTTATATTGAGTAAATCTTCTTGTACAGTCACTGGGACAGAGGAAACTTAAGTAGCTAGTCTACTGTTGATTTTCTCCCTTTCCTATGAAGATATTACTGTAGGTGGGGTTGTATGGCAGAGAAAAAGCTTGATATGACCCCATGTAAGTAAAGATCCAATTAAAGGGGTGACATTCACTGTAACAGAGAGAAGTCATCCCTAAAATGTTTTTATTTGGGATATTCCTGTCTGCAGATAACTTACAGAAATTAGACATCATCTTCTGTGGTAAGATGCCCTGGAAATTGTCATACAATATATAATTCTCTGAGGGGAAAAATGGAGATATTGTGTAGCATAAGTAAATTTACAGGTACTCTATAATACTCTTGGTCATACTTCTTTTTATGTAGACAAGAGTGATGTTTCCAATACTGGAAGAATGATCCTAGGAAACTATCCATTTTTCATATCCAGAACTCTATCTGCTCCATGTGAACCTTAGAGTTGTTTAAATTGTTCTGTGTTCTAAGTTATCTACTTATTTCAATAAAGTAAAAATGAGCAGTATGTAATGCTTGATCTCAAATTATATGATCAAACAAGACACTTGCTTAGCTTTATTAGTGTATAAACATATCAATTAAAATGGCACTAAAATGCCTTAATAAAATTATATCATTAGGATCCGTTTTGGTGGCTCCTGCCGTTAATTCCAGTACTCGGGAGGTGGAAGTAGGAGGATAAATGTGAGTTCAAGGCAACCCTGAGACTACTTAGTGAATTCCAAGTGAGCCTGGACTAATGTAAAACCCTACCTCAAAAAAACCAAACAAACAAGAAAATCACTAGAGCTGGACAGATGGCTTAGCAGTTAAGGCACTTGCCTGTGAAGCCTAAGGACCCATGTTCAGCTCTCCAGCTTCCATATAAGCCAGATGCACAAAGGTGAGGCAAACACAAGGTCACACATGCCCACTATATGGTACAAACACTTGGAATTTGATTTCAGTGGCTGAGGCTTTGGCACACCAATTATCTCTCTCTCTCTCTCTCTCTCTCTCTCTCTATCTATCTATCTCTCTCTAACTCTCTCTCTCTCTCTATATATATATATATTTGGCAAAAGAGAAAGGCTTGAAAACATATTTATGGAAAATTTGGCATATGCAGTGAAATACATTCAAAACTATCAAATACATATAGTTAATGTCTAACTTATAGATTTTTTTCCTTTTATTTATCAATTTTATTTTCTCAATTTTTATTAATGTTTTCCATGATTATAAAAAATATCCCATGGTAATACCCTTCCTCCCACCCTTTCCCTTTTGAAATTCCATTCTCCATCGTATCCCCTCCCAATCTCAATCTCAATCTCAATCTCAATCTCTCTTTTATTTTGATGTCATGAGGTTTTCCTCCTCTTATGATGGTCTTGTGCAGGTAGTGTCAGGCACTATGAGGTCATGGATATCCAGGCCATATTATCTCTGGAGGGAGCACATTGTAAGGAGTCCTACCCTTCTTTGGCTCTTACATTATTTCCACCGCCTCTTCCACGTTAGACCCTGAGCTTTGGAAGGTGTGATAGAGATGTTACTCAGTACTCCAGTCACTTCTTTCTAGCACTATGATACCTTCTGAGTCATCCCAAAGTCATTGCCATCTGAAAAGAGAAGATTCCCCAAAGAGAGAGTAGCATTAATATAAGGGTATGAATATTCAGAGATGTGCTTACTGGACAGTGTGATAAGCATAGTATATACATTTATCCACACATCAGCAGATATTACACCCTTAGGCCTCATGACTACCTCTGTTTTAAGTTTTCAGAATCAGGGATGTATTCCCTCCCATGGAACGGGCCTGCAGTCCAATTGGAGAGCAGTTGGTTTCCACCATGATAGACGTGCCACTATTGCACCATTGGCCCATTTGGTCTGGCTGGCCAATTATAAGGCTTGCAGTGTCCACTATTGAGTATCTTCACTGGTGGTATCTCTTTCTCCCATTGAACTGCATGTAGAATGGCTAGTTCCAGCTTTGTGTCAGCTGGTCTACATGAAGGAGGTTATCAGCTCAGGTCCAGCAGGATTTCTCAGTGGCCTTGCTGCCCAAGTATGTGGAGTCTTCAGCAATAGGGTCTTATCATCTACTCCTGGTGGGAAGCCAAGGGCCTTGGCAATGGTCTATAATGTTTTGGGGGCATCAGGGACCTCCCTGGCCAACAACTCACTGGAAAGTATCCCGTCCCTGTTATTGAAAAATTTCTAGCAATGATCTATGCCTCCTGAGTGTTCCATTGTCCAAAACTGCACCGGCCAGTGGGGAGTTGAACAAGGACTCAAGGAGACACTAACCTGGGTGAAACAAGGCAAACAGATACAAGGAGACCATGTTAGGTGTTTGTTTGTCATGGCCTCGAGAGTTTATTCTTACATGTAGGTTTATATAGGGTTGTAGGGGTAAGGGGACATGGTCAGGGCAAGGAGTTGTAGGGGAAAGGGGACGTAGTTAGGGCAAAGATCACAGAGTTACTGGTTAAACCACAATGCCTTTGTTTCTTCATCAGCTACTGGCAGGATGGGGGAGTGTTTGGCCAGGTGTACGATCCCATTGTTTCTGGTAGTTGAATATTAGGTGAGGAAGTAGAAACTTAACTTGCTATATGGCAGTCTTTGTTTGTGGTAGTTGAGTATTATGTGAGGAAGTAGAAACTTAACTTGCTATATGGCAGTCTCTAGTAACATGGCCGAGGTTTGGTTCATAGTTCCCACCATCTCCTCCCTTCTTTTAGACAAAAAAGAGGGGAAGGCCTGCTTGGCAGCAGTGGGCATTAACCAAATGGGGGAGTAGGGACCCGACTCCTCCCATGGGATGTCTTTTTCCCACACTCTTTGGCCCTTGGTACCTTATGGGGAGGGGAGGCAGGGCCTATGTGGCCAGAGAGTGAGGCACGGCCTTAGTGATAACAGTTATGTTACCAACCTCCATGCAAGTCAGGTTTTTCTCTCAGGGAATTCAGAAGCGGTCAGTAAGGGACCTTCCTTTGCGGTGCTTTGCCTTGCACCCGTGTTGGTGCCCATATCATACTCACTTTATTGTGAGTTGATATGCAAAGGTCTGACTCCTATGCAGCTCCTAAAGGAGGGGTAGCTATTTGGCCAAGACAGGTAGACCACAGTGATAGCAGAAGTGTAGAGGACAGCAGTATAGTAAATAAGTACAGAATGTAAGATAAAGGGAGAGTGACAGCTGCAGGTGGCAGGTCTTCAGTGGCAACACCTCAATCTGCCAGCTCCAGTTTGTGATAATGGACCTATAAAGGCTGCATCTTAATGGCTTTAATCTGTTGACATTTAAAAGACATGATTTTAATTATAATAACGGGTCTGATTGTGAGTGAGAGGATTAAGATAACTAGTTGTCGTGGTACTGATGGCAACCAGGACAGGAAGGGGAGTCACCTGTCACATCAAGTTCCTGATCAATCAGGTCCAATCGATGATAATGGATTTGGATGGGCGTGGAAATGATACTGTCAATCTGTAGTTGGATGAAGTGAATGAGCTTGTTAATAAAAAATGGTCCTAGCATGAATATGAGAATGAGGCTAATTAGGGGTCTGAGTAGGGACATGAGAAGGATGAATAGGGAGGACTCCACCAATCATTGGCAGCTGATGAAAATTTTTGTCTTTGGAGATCTAGGCTGATCTCATGTAATTTTTTTACTTGGGTTTCTATCAGACCTGACTCATTAACGTAATAGCAACGTTCCTCTCCGAGAAAGAGGCAAGTTCCTCCCTTTTCTGCCATGAGCAGATCTAGTGCTCTCTGATTTTGTAATGCTACTTGGGAGACTGATGTTATCTGTCTTTGTAAGGAGGAGAGGGACTCAACAGAAGCTTCTATGGCTAATTGGAATTGTTGGGACAATTGTGCTGTAGAGACCAGGGAGTGGCCTAGGGCTCCTCTGGCAAGGCCAGCAGCCACTGCAGAGTCAAGGAGATGCCTGCCACAAGGGGAGAAAGACAGCTCTCTTCTGACGATAGGCAGGATGGAAGGCTGGTTCCAGAAGTTCAGCAGGAGTCCGAAGTGTCAATTGTGGCACCAAGGTTACTGGAAGGCAAAGTTGGTCAGAGAGGGATCTGGAGATATTTTTGTAGAGGGTTTTGTTACACCAGAAAAAGAAGCCTTCAGGGGCATAGAGTGTGGAAGAATTAAGGGAGAGTGTCTTATTGCAGAGGGAAGAGTTGCCTCCATAGCAAAAGGGGAATTTGTCACGAAGAAAGTCAGAAAATAATGGAACTTCTGGGATGGGGTTAATGGGATGCTTTGGAGTAGAGGAAAGATTAAGGGGAGCAAGATAAGGAACAGTCGTATGAGGGGTTTTTGGAGATCTAGGCTGATCCAAGGGCAGCGCATAGAAAACAAACAGAGAGGTTACCAATTTTTGTCATTCCAGCAACCATTAGGCCTTCTTTGAGCCGGGCTAGCCAAGAGAAGGGGTGGGAGGCAGAGGATAGCCGGAAGGAGAGCTCCTTTTCAGCTTGTAGTATGTTAGAATATACCTTGGACTGAACTTGGACATAGCTGTGCCAAATATAGATCTTGCTAGAGGGCCAGTTTTGAATTTTGTTCATATACATGGCCCCTTGGACCATGGAGGTCCAGCATGAGTCCCAGGGGTCCCAGATGATGAGGGAATACCCACTGTCAGTGTGCCAGAATTTATGGCCAGACCATACGGTGCCCAGGATTTGACCCTCGGTGGGGACAGAGACGCTCCAAATGGTACACCAGTGCCAAGGGCATCTGACGCTCTCCTCAATATAATGGGTTTTGCATTTGTCATGCTTCTGATCAAAAAGGAAGGACAGAATGGGAGCAACTTTATTTGGGTGATGTTTAAAGTCTGTAAAATTTAATAAAATAGGCTTGGCACAGCCTGTAGATGGACAGTCGGCAGTAGCCAAAACATGTCCAAACTGTTGTGTCTGATCATAGGTGGTCCAGTTTTCTGTGAGATAGAATCGCCAGGCCAATGGGGATGTAGAGGGCCAAGCAGCTGGGAGATGTAGCAGTAGCAGCGGGCACCAGGTGAAGGTTGTCATTATGTTATATATGTCTAGAAAGAAGCCTTTGCAGAGTTAAAGTGAGAGCAACACATAGACACATGAGCACAACACAGACACAGAAGGCCCAGTAGAGACTGTGTGTCCTTGATGGCCAGGTGAGCCTGTATCCTCCAGGGATGGTTCAATGATGCCAAACACAGTGCGAATGGGAGTCGGCCCCTCCAGCAGGCCAGCTGTGTCCTCCGGGGCAGGGTCATCAAGAGGTCCTTCCAGCTTTGCCCTGTTAGGAAAAAAGGAAGATTCTCTCAGGGAAGTGTTTCTTCCCTGGATATGTGAGATGTCACTGGAGGATCATCAGCTTGTTTTACAAGTCTCTCTGGCAACCATCTCGCAGCATTTTCTTTGGTGTCAAACAAGCATACTCATCCTCGGCCCCAAATTAGTACTGGGTCTGGGCCATTCCATTTTAAAGTTAAAGGATCTTCCACATGGCTTTGGCAAAGGTATTTTTTGTATTTGTATGCCAAAAGCAATCAGCAGCTGAATTTCCCTGAGTATCAAGGGTTAAAAAGTTTAGGACAAACAAGGCATGATGAAGGACATTTCTTGGAGAGCCTTTTATGGGATATAAATCCCCCATTTTTAACTTTTGGAGGGTATGTTTAATAGTTTGATGGGCTCGCTCAACAATTCCTTGACCCTGAGGACTGTATGGTATGCCTGTAATATGTTTAATTTGTAATTGGTGACAGAAATTTTGGAATTTTTTTCCAGTATATCCAGGACCATTATCAGTTTTAATAATTTGAGGCTTTCCCATGACAACAAGACACCAAGTACATGAGCAATGACATTTTTTGAAGCTTCTCCAGCATGGAGGCTGGCAAAAATGATTCCATTAAAAGTATCCACAGTAACATGGAGGTACTTAAGATTACCAAATGAGGGAACATGTGTTACATCCATTTGCCAGATCTCATTGGGAATTAAACCTCTAGGATTCACACCTAAGTGGGGAATGGGTAGGAGGGTGACACAGTTTGTGCATTGTTTGACTATCTGGTGAGCTTGTTCCCTAGTGATTTTAAAAAGAAGACACAAGGTTTGAGCATTAAGGTGATGTACAGAGTGAGCTGCTTTGTCCTGGGCCACAGGATTGAGCTCAACAAGGAAGGCAAGCAGGATGGCTTTATCAGTCATGGCATTGCCTGTGGCTAGAGGCCCAGGGAGCCCAGAATGAGCAAGAATATGGCCTATATAAAAAGGATGTTGCCTAGAATGTATGCATTCCTAGATGGAGAAAAACAGAGGGGTAGCGTTTGTGGTGGGTTTTATGTATGACACAGTTTCTAATAGGGGGATGGATTGAGCAATATCAGCACTATCAGTATACAGAGTAAAGGAGGTATTTGGAAGTTGATGGAAAACCTGTAAAACAGCGAAAAGCTCCACCAATTGAGCAGAGTGGAATGGAGATTGTAGGGAAGTGGTTTGATTGTCTATAGTGAAGGCTGCCACTCCATTAGAGGAACCATCACTGAGAACTAGGGGGACATGGGGAAGAGGTTGGGGAGAAGTTAATGTAGGAAAAACTAATGGTTGAGTTCTCAGAAAGTGGAGAATTTTGTTAGCAGGGTAGTGGTTATCAAGGGAACCCTGAAAAGAGGTGCAAGATATTGCCCAGTCGTCATCATTTTGTATTAACCACTGTATTTGGGTAGTGGAATAGGGTAGAACGATTTTATCAGGGTCCTTACCAAATATTTTTCTGCTTCGGTCACACCCAATTTTTATTAACTCTGCCACCCATGAGGTGTAAAGGGTAAAGACTCTGGGTGGTGAAGCGGGTAAATGGACCCAGAAGAGGGGCCCCTCCTGCCAGAACACCCCGGTGGGTGTAAAGTCAGTGGCACAAATGACCAGGAGAAGAGGCTTTTCATAAGAGATAAAAGTGACCCTTTGGCTCAGAATTACAGCCTCTACTATCTTTAGGGATTCTAGGGTGGGGGCTGTTAATGAGCAGTCTGAAGCAGGATCTGGGTCTCCTTTTAGGATGTCAGACAAGGGTTTAAGCTCTCCAGTAGTTAGCTTAAGATAAGGCCTGAGTCAATTGATATCTCTGAGTTTTTGAAAATCATTTAAAGTTTTTAGATGATTAGTTTTAAGTTGAATCTTTTGTGAAAGAATTTTGTTATGAAAAAGTTCAAAGCCTAAGAATAAGTAAGGAGGTTTTAATTGAATTTTTTGAGGAGCTATCTGAAGACCAGCCCTGGTAAGGGCCTCAGAAAGCTCTTGAGAGCAAATAAGGAGTTCAGTGGGATCAGGACCGGCCAAGAGGATGTCATCCATATAATGAATGATATAAAAAAGGCCATTTATGTCTAAATGGATCTATAATTTGGGCCACAAATTTTTGACACAGCGTAGGGCTGTTAGCCATCCCTTGGGGCAACACTTTCCATAGGAATCTCTGCCTAAGGCCTCTAAAATTTACCACAGGTAAACTAAATGCAAAATGCTGTAGGTCTTCAGAGTGCAGGGGAAATGTAAAAAAGCAATCTTTTAGGTCAATAATGATTTTACAATATCCTGCAGGAATTGCTACTGGAGTGGGGAGGCCTGGTTGTAGGGCCTCCATGTGTACCATCGCCTTATTAATTTTTCTGAGGTCCTCGAGCAATCTCCATTTTCTAGACTTTTTCTTTATAACGAAGATAGGAGTATTCCAAGGAGAGGTGGTAGGTTCAATATGGCCTGCAGCAAGTTGTTCCTGCACTAACATCATGGCTGCAGCTAATTTCTCAGAGGCCAGAGGCCATTGAGCAACCCAAACAGGTTCTGTTGTTTTCCAAGATATTTTATCTGCATGGGGTACAGGCATGTCAACAGCTATTAGGATAATTTTTTATAGCCTATTCCAGCATGATCAGTCTTTATAGTAACTGATATTGTCTCTTTTGTTCCCTGTGAATGTTTGCCCAGTCCCTGTCCAGGGCGGAAGCCTTGGTTAAGCATCTGGTGAGCTACCAACTCATTAGGGCTGCACATAATAAGTTTCATTTGAGAGAGGATGTCTCAGTCCCAGAGATTAATGGGCAGGCCTGTGACCACATAAGGCTGAACAGTGCCTCGGTTTCCTTACTCATCCTCCGATTGAAAGACTTCAAAGCTTTGTAAGGGGTTAGAGGCCTGTCTGATTCCTTTGAGATGAGTCATGGAAGCGGTGAGAGGCCAAGATGCAGGCCAATTTTTACTGGAAATAATTGTGGCATCTGCACCGGTGTCTATAAGACCTTCAAAGGTTTTTCCTTCTAACTTTAATTTAAGAAGAGGCCTTGCTTGAGTGACCTCTTGTGCCCAGTAAATGTCTGATGACCCAAACCCATGGGGACCTCTCTTTTGTTTTTGGCAGGGTGCTTTATTATTGAGGGGCAATAGTATTAACTGAGCAATTCGTTGTCCAGGAAGAATGATAATAGGCCCCTGAAGGGCACTGGCCATGAGTTTAATTTCCCCAGTATAATCATTATCAATGACCCCTGGAGAAATGGTGAGGTCCTGAATGGTTGAACTGGCATGTCCCAAGATAAGGCCAAAAGTGTTTTCTGTCAAAGGACCAAAAACTCAAAAACTCCTGTGGCTAGGACCTGAGTCCGTTCCCCCCTCCCCCCCCCCCCCCCCCCCCGCATCAGTATTGTTCTGGAGGCGGAACAGAGGTCCAATCCTGCACTTCCCACGGTTTCCCAAGAGAGGGCAGAGATGTTACATTTTGGGTAGACTGCGGGATGAACCTGATAGCCCCAGGGTTCTATCCGGGGATCATCTTGGGGCCCTGGGGAAGGCCTTGTGTTAAGTTTCCCTGCTTTTGTGGTAAGGGGTTTCCCTGGATATTTGTTTTACAGTGGCAATCAGAGGCCCAATGTTTGCCATGCTTACAATGTGGACAGAGGGAGGAAGGAGGGGGGCATGCAGCCTTAGGGTGGTACATTCTCTGGAAAAATGACCTGGCATTTTACATTTAAGGCAAGTTTTATTGTTGTTTCCCTGTGTGAAACCTTTCAGGGCAGCTCCTATAGCTAACCCAATGCTGCGAGAAGTAGGGTCCACATCTGCATATAATTGGATAAAGTCAGAGATACTTTTACCACAGCGTGAGGGGTGGATGGCTTCCTGGCAGACCGAATTGGCATTCTCAAAGGTGAGATGCCTTATGAATTCAGTATCTGTTTCTCCCCTTCCCATAAGCCATTCTGCAGCCTCATTGAGCCTCCCGACAAAGTCGCTATATGGCTCGTTAGTTCCTTGCTTTACTCTTGGTAAGGAAGTCATATTTCCTTCTGATGGGAGATTTTGCCTTAAGGGCAGCATGTTGGATTTGTGAGAGTAACCCAGGGGAGAATTTTGCCTAGTCCTGATTAGTATCATAAGGAGTGTTGCCCAAAATTTATCTAGTGTCCAGGACTTAGAACAGGATCCAGCAGATGCGTTGCAGCAGTCAATATCCCGACATCTCTCAGTATAATCAGTCTGCCACAGGAGGAAATCTTCTTGTGTCAGGACGGCCTTGGCAAGCATTTTCCAATCATTTACCGAAAGCCAATCATCACTAAGTGCCTCTAGTAAGGATATGGTGAAGGGAACAGTAGGTCCATAAGAGGAAACAGCATTTTTTAATTCCTTGATATATTTAAATTTTAAAGGGTGATACTGTTGGGGCTTAATAACAGTATTTTTGCCACTAGGTGGCTCACTGTCCTCATCTGAACAGGAAGATTGTTCAGAGGGTTCCTCTTTTTCAGATTCTTTTTCCTCTGATCCAGATTTAGCCCCGCTTGATTCAGATGGTAGGCTGGCTAAGGAATTGGTTTTAGTTTTAGCTTGAGCATGCGTTATAGGAAATGCATGAAAGGTCTTAGGAGGTTTGATTTTAGTCTTTGTATGTCGGACAGGGACAGGAGCAGGGGAGCAGATTTCTAAGTCTAAGTCATGGAGTTGTTTAAGTAAGGTGGCCTGTTTTTTTCTAACTGCAAGGAGGGTTTTTAGTGATTGGGCTTCCTGGGAGAGTTGGCAGATCGCCTGTTGAGTTATTGCTTCTAAATCACAGTCTAGGGTTATAGGGGCACAGGGATGATGTGGCTTGGGTATGTGAAGATGAGGTGAAGGGTCTGCTATGGGGGCTGTAGGAGGTGATCAGTCAGAGTTATTATACTTGGCAGCCTCACCCTCTGACTCTGATTCCTCATCTGGGGAAGGAGGGGCCTTGGGGGGGGTAATATTAGATTTGGAGAGAATAGGATAAATAGATTTAGGGGCAGGTGGGTCATCCTTGGACGTAGGAACAATGACAGAGGGGCTCTGTGCAGGGGGACCATTTGTCCTGCCCAGTGCCTTTGCCTCAGGGATGCTGCTACAACCATCATGAAATCTGCCTGGCAGGTGGGGCATTTCAGGGGAGGAAGCTGTAGCCGCTAAGGCTGCAGCCACGCAGAGATCCTGACGGCTGTGAGTTAGTTCATGAATGGGAGGGGTCTGCCAAGGTTTAAGGTAATTTTTAAGAAAGAATTCTCCATCCCTAACAACTTTTGAAATGTCCGGTTGGCACTGGTGAATCTGTAGGACATCATTTATTAAATTCCAATAGGAGAATATCTGACCCAGGACTTTCTCAGGGCCTAAAGTCTTATAGTAGTCTTTTATACAATCTCCCATTCTCCCCCATCTTTTTTCACCAATGGTACCTTCCTGGGGAAACCATGGACATAAATCTTCTAAGAAGAGAAAAAAATTAGCGAGATATTTGTTCTTAACTCTTGTCCCATGAGTCTTGAGGGAGTCTTTAAGTCCCTGGATAAAAAGTTCCCTTGGGCTGGAGAGATGGCTTAGCTGTTAAGCGCTTGCCTATGAAGCCTAAGGACCCCGGTTTGAGGCTGAATTCCCCAGGTCCCACTCTGGCCAGATGCACAAGGGGGCACACGCGTCTGGAGTTCGTTTGCAGAGGCTGGAAGCCCTGGCACGCCCATTCTCTCTCTCTCCCTCTATCTGTCTTTCTCTCTGTGTCTGTCGCTCTCAAATAAATAAATAAATAATGAACAAAAAATATTTAAAAAAAAAGTTCCTGCTTACTTAGGGTCTGTCCCATGATAGAAAAGAAAAGAGGAGAAATGGCAAGACCAAAGGGCAATGTTCCCGGTTGGAGAACCAGCACGGGGGTTCCCCAGTGGGCCTACCATGAGCCTGACTGCAATTTTAAGAGCTGGCAGCCACTTAAGAGCATTTACTGGCTGTTGCATACCCAGTTTTGTTGATAGGAAGAGAGGCTAGATAGGAGGTCTTTGCCAATGCCCGAACGGGCTGTCGGGATTCGCACAGGGAGCTAGGGGCCTTCAGCCAATGCCAGAGGGTAACTCTGGCCAAGAGGCCTCAGTTGCCCTGTCGCTATGTTGCATGATGGCACCAACTGAAAGTAAAAGAAGGAAAAGAAGTACAAAAAGGAAGTCCCGCAGTTCTTGTGCATTGAAAAAAAAATGACTCAATAGTCTTTACTTTAATTGCCTAAAATTCGTCGCTTACCTCAAACAGATCAGTTTTACAGGTGGGCTTTTCTGTGTCGATCGCAGTGCAGGTCTATTTTACAGGTGTATTGCCTATAATTACCTCTAGGCAGACCTTCACTCACCCCTCTGGTGGGGTGGCGGTCTAATGGCTGGGATGGCCATCCACTCGAGTGACGCCCAGGTCACACTTCATACCTTGGGCCCCACGTTCTTGGGTGCCACTTGCCCTGGCCAGCGGGGAGTTGAACAAGGACTCAAGGAGAAGCTATCCTGGGTAAAAGAAGGCAAACAGACCCAAGAAGGAGACCATGCTAGGTGTTTTTCATGGACTCGAGAGTTTATTCTTACATGTAGGTTTACATAGGGTTGTAGGGGGAAGGGGACCTGGTCAGGGCAAGGAGTCTTAGGGGGAAGGGGACATAGTTAGGGCAAAGATCACAGAGTTACTGGTTAAACCACAATGCCTTTGTTTCTTCATCAGCTACTGGCAGGATGGGGGAGTGTTTGGCCAGGTGTACGATCCCATTGTTTCTGGTAGTTGAATATTAGGTGAGGAAGTAGAAACTTAACTTGCTATATGGCAGTCTCTAGTAACATGGCTGAGGTTTGGTTCTTAGCTCCCAATACAAAACTGGAACATTCTATATGATTTATTTATATACTCTTATATTTTGATTAGCCCTCCCTCTGCCTTTACTTTACTCAATCTCTTCCCCTGAGCTCACTTTGGGCCTTTTTACCCCATTAATCTATTCTTCTACTTACATATATGCAATACCAACCTATTAAGTACCCTCCTCCCTTCCTTTTTTAGCTTACTGGCCTCTGCTACTGAGTTTTTTCCTTCTCACACAGAAGCCCAATCATCTGTAGCTAGGATCCACATATGAGAGAGAACATGTGGTATTTGGCTTTCTGAGCCTGCGTTACCTCACTTAATGTAACCCATTCCAGATCCATCAATTTTTCTGCAAATTTCATAACTTCATTTTTCTTTACTGCTGAGTAGAATTCCATTGTACAAATGTGCTATATCTTCATTATCCACTCATCAGTTGAAGGATATCTAAGCTGGTTCCATTTCCCAGCTATTGTGACTTGAGCAGCAATAAACATGGTAGAGCATGTACTTCTAAGGAAGTGGGATGAGTCCTTAGGATATATGCCTAGGAGTGCTATAGCTGGGTCATATGGTAGATCAATCTTTAGCTGTTTTAGGAACCTCAACACTGATTTCCACAATGGCTGGACCAGATTGCATTCCCACCAACAGTGTAGAAGGGTCCCTCTTTTTCCACATCCCCTCCAGCATTTATGATCATTTGTTTTTATGATGGTAGCCAATCTGACAGGAGTGAGATGTAATCTCAGTGTAGTTGTAATCTGCATTTCCTTGATGACTAGGGATGTAGAACATTTTTTTGGATGCTTACACGCCATCCATATTTCTTCTTTTGAGAACTCCCTATTTAGCTCTATAGCCCATTTTTGAATTGGCTTGTTTGATTTCTTATTATTTAACTTTTTGAGTTCTTTGTATATCCATTCAGAAACATTATCAAAATGTCTCAGAATCCGATATTTCATGAAACCATTAATAATCTTGATAATTTCTGTCTTATGTTGGTTCTGGCATTAGAAGCCCAAAATATCAATACAGTAGCTATCTATTTTGGTTTAGTGAAACTTCTGTTGGTCCTTGTAAGAGTTTCCCATGGTGGTCATTTGAATCAGGTGTCACCCATAAACATGTGTCTTCTGAATGCTATGTCCCTAGCTGGTGGCAATTTGGGAACTGGAGCCTCCTGGAGGCGGTGTATTGTTGGGTGAGGGCTAGTGGACTTTACTGCCAGCTTCCCTCTGCCAGTATTTGGAACACTCTCCTGCTGTTTTTGTCTACCTGATCTTGGACAGGAGGTGATGTCCACCCTCTGCTCATGCCATCATTTATCCCTGCCATTATGGAGCTTCCCCTCAAATTTGTAAGCCAAAAAAAAAAAAAAAAAAAAAAAAAAGCCCTTCCCTCCCACAAGTTGCTCTTGGTCAGGTAATTTCTGACAGCATCTTGAAGCTGACTACAACATCCACCCTGTCCTTAACCACACATAGTTGAAAACAGAACATATATTTCCAGTGGATCTCTGAATTACAGTGATAGGTGTATTCATGTTCCTCTCTCCTGGTTCTCATATTACTGCATTCTGATTTTTGGAGATAGAGCCCATGGAGTTTCCAACCCCCCACGTGCAGTGACAGAGGTTGAACAGTAGGCCTGTCTATGCAAATAGGATTGACACACCTGTAGCAACTCCTCCTGTCAGGTAGTGAACAGCACTGTCAATAAATACATACTAAAAGCATATCTGATGGCATAGCCTTTGCAGAAGTTTTATACTTTCAGCATTTAGTCAGCAATCAATGGTTCTTTTTTGGTTGACGAGTGAAGTTGAGGTCAACAATGAGATGCTTAATGCCTAACCAATTTTAAAGATCATTCCTTTTCCTAAGACTATTTTATTTTTTTAAGAATGTTTTGTTGTTTTTGTTTTGACGATATGATCTCATTGTGTATTCCAGTCTCGTCTATAATTTGCTCTACTGGCCTTGAGTTCACATTCTTTCTTCATTGGTCTCCCTAGGGTTGAGATTACAGACATTTACCATGCCCCGTAAATGTGTATTTGTTGAAAGGACACTGTTAAATCTTAGCTTACATAATAAGAAATGTAATTTTTAAGCAGCACGATTGTAAGACAGTTCCATGTGTTTTTTGTCAAGCAGGTAAGCACAGAATTTACTCAAGCATCCTCTCATTTTCAGATTTATGTCCAAGTCTCTTGCTATCTTGGGGCTTCTCTTTGTTGTGGAAAGGAAGCCTGCTGTTAGGCAAAGTGTAAATACAGGCATAATGTAGCTATCTTCCCACTAATCTGGTTACATGCTTTGATAGAAGTAGTGGTAGATGATAGGAATAGCCATCTAATCACAGCATGTTCTGATTTACACGCAAAATCCCCAGAGTTGACAAAGGGAATGGAATTTGCTTATGAATGTGAGAGAGACTGATGTTTTAGGATTTAGACCCTGCAGCCAGTGGAGGGTGAGCAGGAAATGTGTGCTGGCAGTTGATGCTATGTTAAAAGTTAACAGCTGAAGAAGTCCTTCTCCTCCTTCCATACTTTCTGATTTCTTCCATGCTTTCTGATTTGCAAGTTAGTTACAAGTACTATGATTGTGTTAAAGAGTCTTGTGTCAGTTTTTATTTTCCCCTAAGGCTTTTCTCATTCGTGGTCATTATAAAATGTTGTCTTTCATTCCTTACCAGAAAACAAATAGTCAAAATATGATATCTTATAATACTTTTGTAATTGTTTGTGTATAAGATTCTTTTTCTTTAGAAAGTAAGTTCTAAAGTTGGGTGAGGTTGTGCATTCCTGTAATCCAGCACTCAGGAGACAGGCAGGAGTGTTGCTACTAAGGTCAAGGCCAGCCTGTTCTCCAGTTCAAGCTTCTTGCCAACCATGCCTAAGAGTGACATCCAACCCCCATGCCAACCCCATGACTCCTTCTCCCAAATGTTCAACAATGTTCCAATTTAAACACCTGAGCCTATTGGGACACTTCACATTCAAGTTGTTAATAGGAAGGATATTATAGAAACAAGAGGTAGGTGGGGAATTAAGGTCATTAAAAGAACAAAAGTTCTGTTCTTTCACATGCCTATTTCCTTAAGGTAAAAATGGGTGCACTGCAAAACATTGTCTACATTTAAAAGATTAATACAGAAATTATACACTCTTAAGACTAAAGAAAGGACAAACATAGAAGTAATTAGAACAAGGCAAAGTAATAAATGTTACTTAGTTTAAAAAGAAAAGCAGAGGATAGCAGAATTGCTTTGTAAAAATAAGGAAAGTTTATAAGAAAGTGTTGGGCTGGAGAGATGGCTTAGCGGTTAAGCGCTTGCCTGTGAAGCCTAAGGACCCCGGTTCGAGGCTCGGTTCCCCAGGTCCCACGTTAGCCAGATGCACAAGGGGGCGCACGCGTCTGGAGTTCGTTTGCAGAGGCTGGAGGCCCTGGCGCGCCCATTCTCTCTCTCTCCCTCTATCTGTCTTTCTCTCTGTGTCTGTCGCTCTCAAATAAATAAATAAAAAATTAAAAAAAAAAAAAAAGAAAGTGTTGACAAATAAAATAAATTTTTGCCATTAATTACTTGGTACTCTAAGCTCTTGGAACTTGGAGATTGGTTATGTGTACAGTTTTGGAAAGAACAGCATGATATTCAAGGTGTAGCAAAAAGGATACTTTACTTTGATTAAGTTTTGGGTAGGCCTTTGCTAAGTAGGAAGAGACTGTGTGTTCCACTTCTTATTGGTTAAGAACCTTCTGTGAACTAAAATTCCCAGAAAACAGCTCTATCTGCTGCACCCACTTCCAGCAAGGGTGAATGGACTGATAAAACTATGATCACAGAGAGATGGAATGTTGCAAATCAGAGCCAAATTGCCTTGGGCCATTTTAGCACCTTAATAGCCATTTATTGTCCACCTCTGTGTCTGACCTAACATCCTGGTGACTATCAGTTAATCAGGTGTCACCTTCCTGATGATCAGCCAATATATTTGAAAAGTATCTTGACTTTTTACTTTCTTTTACTCTATACCTATAAAACTGTAAGGTTCAGGAGTGAGAAAGAGCATGGAGACTACTTTGAGGCAAAGATGGAAGATTTTATTCAGGAAAAACATGAACTGCCGGGAGTGACTCTCAAGGGTGGAGCCCAGTCAAGATAGTGGGCTTTATAGAGTCCTTCAGTTGGCAGAAGGTGAGGAAGGTAAATAGCTAGGCTGTGAGATCAGAACAGTGACCAGGTGGGAGATAAAGAGGCAGGAAACCTAGACCTAGGACATTGTTAGGTGAGGAAGAGATGATGGCTGGGTGGTTCCTTGAGGAATGTGGATGACCAACTTCCTTAAGTCCCTGTCACCCTGCAGCTGTGACTGTATTTTTTTTTTTTTTTTGTCCTGACCTAACAAAAACCTTCATGAAATTGTTCCATGTTAGAACATGGAATTTGGAGCAACCTAAATCTGATTTCCCAGGCCATAGTCACTCATATTTGGCTCCAGAATAAACTATCTCTTACCACCTTTGAGGAAAGAGCTGTGTCTTTTGTGTCAACACTTGAAATTACATTTGCTCACTTAATTTTGAGTATAAGTAAGGTGACTTACTGAAACTAGCTGGAGTATAAACTAGGGAGATGGTTCATTTATTTAAAGTATTATAGTTTCCCCTACTTGGTGGGATTCAAAGTAATTAAAATATAAATCTGTATTATAGGTACTTATAAAATGCTTATATTTTAATCTTTACCATTAAGTAAAATCCAATTTCAGCATAATCCTAAGGACCTAAAAAAGCATTCTAAAAATTTTGTTGTATATATAATTTAAATCATGTACTCAGTCATAAAATATTATTTTTATAATGTGAAATATGACTATTTTCATACTTCATTATTCATTTCAGGCACAATAACTGTCATCTACTTTTCCCCCACAATTAATTCATCATTATAATGTTTAGTTTAATAATTAATGTTTATGAATTTGGTATCAATGGAACTGAATTTTATTCACTATAATCTTCAGCCTTTATTGGCAACTTTGGCCAAATGACTTTTTTTTTAACTCTCTGGGTCCTTTATTTCTTGCATAAAACAACAGATTGGTGCTAATCACCTGGACCCATGGACCCCTTATCTGGATACCTAGAGAGTAGAAATAACTACTTTTCCTTATGACATTAACCTTGATGCTTCTCCTAGGTATCTATCTGTTTCGTCCTCCATTTTGTTCCAGTTCTTGCTCAAATACTGCCTCACTGGAATCATCCCTAGAGCCTCCCACCTTAGAGAAGAGCTCAGACTAGCTGTACTACTGCTTTTGTTATCACATCCTAGAGAACAGCTTAGTGTAGTTACACTACTACATTGGTTAGTTTCCATCACTTCACTTCTTCACTATTCTTTATAAAGTTAATTTCATCTGATATTTTCATAATTTGTGTGCCTTTACTGTTTTTCCATATTCTTGTCCTCTTCTTCCCAAGAATATATGCCTTTTTTATGCAGTGACATTGTTTTGTGCAACTGTTACTGTGCATAAAATATTTCAGACAATGCAGTGGCCTTTCCAAACAAATAGTATTTCCTTGCTAATTACAACAATGCTGAAAAACCTTCTAAAGTGTAAGGATCTTAAAACAGATTTCAGTTAATCTTGTTTTCCTCTATGGTCATAGTCTATATCACTCATTATCATTTTTGCAGCATCTTTATATTATAGGCACATTTATTTGTGCATATAATTCTGTGTTTTGTTTGTACAAACTTAGCTATAATCATGCTATAACTGCTATTTTTTCAACTAAGGATAATTTTCTAACTAATTATCTCCAGATATCATGAAAATATCAATGTGCAGATCAAGTCTGCTATATAATGATACTAGAAGAATAGATCATTGAATGTTATTGTTGTTAAGATCTTGTCTTAAGGTGCAGGTGGAAATGTTTCCAGAGAGCTGTGAAACAATATTTGTAATAAAAAATGAGACAACAGTTACTCTATCTCAAGAATGATGGATTAGTAAAGAAAGATGCCATGTTTACAGTTGAACACATGTATGGAACTAGCATTGCACTGTGGCTAGAAAAATATTAACATCAAATAGACATGACTTAGGAAGCTGAATACCTATTACTTTTTTTAAAAAAAAAAATTATTAGCATTTTCCATGATTATAAAAAAATCCCATGTTAATTCCCTCCCCCCCCACACTTTCCTTTGAAATTCCATTCTCTATCATATTAACTCCCCATCACCATCATTGTATCTATTACTTTTGAATGAAAAGAATAGCATGTTCAAAACTACATCAAAGTCTTCTAAATGAAGATAGTTGAAAATTTATTGATTTTTTTCATTGAAATATATATATGATGTATCAAAATTGATGTATGGAACATTACTAGAAGTCAATCCAACCTTTCAACCAAACATAATTAGAGTATTCACTTAAAATAAAAAATTAACACTTTATATATATAAATGGTCACATTGTTCTAGGCAAAGATAAGTTTTTATCATTATAATTACCATATATATCATAATCTTAAAACAATTCCCCCAATACCTCAGCACTGAAGCAGACCAAAAATGAACCCAACATGGCTCAGGGAAATTTTGCGGAAGAGGGGGCGGAAAGAATGTCAGAGTCACATGTTGGGTCATGATATGCAGAGACCTTTATCGTACCAATAACTGGGGGCTAACTCCACAATGCACGACCCATTTACGTCAACAAGGAGGGTCCAATGGGAGGGGGTAGATCATGGATGAGCCTAAACAATGGTACCAAACTGCCTGTATTTGCTGAAAAGAAAACTAATAAATTAAATTAAAAAAATTCTGTTTACTCTTTTGGAGCCATTTTCTTTTGAAATCTAGAAAATTTATGATCCCTTCTGTGAACAATATTCTGATGGTTAAGCTGCCCAATGGAAGAACTTCCAGGCCTTTTTAAGTGACCCAGTGTTGCCCTTTGTTTCAGAAACGAGGAAATTACAGCTCCAAGAGATAATTGAGTCTGCTGAGCCTGGGTTGCTTATTAAAGGCAGGGCTTGGGCTGTTCCTGGTTTTACTAAATTGAATTAGAACATGAAATATTCTTTATCAGTGTGTTTTTGTTTTTATGTAATGGAACAAGGAGACTATAAAACCAACCACAATTAAGAATAATGCCATTAGTTTGAGGACCAGAAAACTGTAAGTGAAAGTACATGTTGCATCCCTAACTAATAGTGTAGCCACACATTCTGAATTTTTCTGGGCTACATATTAGAGATCAAATCAAAATCACATCAGCAACATTATTGTGAATTACTCATAATAGGACTTTTATTTTAATTAAGAACATATTTTATATGGATACATCATGTGTTGGTATCATCTTTTCCCTCCTCTCTGTCCCCATGCCATAGAGAACCATCCGCAGTGGGTTTGCTGGTATTCCCCATGTGGTTGTGGGTTGTGCATTGTGGGAGCAACAGTAAGTTATTTGGGAGAGGCAATGCCTCTGGGCATGATATCCCAACCTGTGGCTCTTACAATCTTTTCACCCCCTCTTCAACAAAATTCCCTGAGCTGTGGTGGGTGTCTCAACAAATTTAGTAATATATGCAGGGTCTGTATTAAACATTAAAAAAAAGAGGGACTGGAGAGAGGGCTGAGCAATTAAGGCACTTGCCTTTAAAGCCTATGGACATGAGTTTTATTAAGAAAGCCAGACCAGAGATAGCCCATCTAGTGCTGGAAAGTGCTACATGAGCTACTGGGGGAAATTGTTCAACTGTGGGGTGAGCAAGCAGGGGTCCAAGTTACTCAGAAGCAAACATTCTGACAAGATGTATGCACAAGTCCAATAAGGGCACATAGTGTTGGTAGGTAACCAGTAGCTTTTTGATTGGCTGGGATCCACTGAGTGGCAAGGAGCCCATGTCCAGAATTGGGAATAGTTCAGAATCCTATGGAGATAAAGATTATACTCTTCAATGTCAAGCTCCCACTAATCTTTGGCTAAAAGAGGGACTATGTGAACATGATCTGTTCCAAGTCCATCCATTTTTTCTACAAATTTCATTGTGTCATTTTTTTTTTCTTACTACTGAATATAATTTCATTGTGTAAATTTACCACAACTTCATTATCCATTCATCCAATGATGGGCCCCTGGGTTGATTCCAGTTCTTACCTATTATGAATTGAGCAGCTATAAACCTTCTTGAGAAAACATCTCAGCATGGAGCATTTAGGATAAAGGCCCAGTAAGGGAATAACTGGGTCTGTTGGCACTCTATATTATTCTTTTTCAGGAATCACTATATTGATTTCCATTGTGGTTATATAAGCTTACAATCCCACTAAGAGTGAATAAGTGTTCTTCTTTCCCCACATCATTGTCAACATTTGTTATCATTTGATTTTTTAATGATTACCATCCTTACTGGAGTAAGGTGGAATCTTATAGTTGTTTTAATTAGCATTTCCATGGAGATGTTGAACATTTTCTTAAGTGTGTATTTAGTTTGTATTTTTTTTATTTGTATTTCTTCCTCTGAGAACTTCTTATTCAGCTCTCTGTGCCATTTTTGGAGTGGGTTGTTTGATTTTTTATTGTTTAGTTTTTTGAGTTCTTTGTAGATTCTAGATACTAGACCTCTGTCTGTGATATAGCTGCCAAAAATTTTCTCCCATTCAGTGAGTAATCTATTGCTACTGATTATGGTATATTTGTCTGTGCAAAAGCTTTCTAGCTTCATGAGATCTCATTGGTTGTGTGACTTTTTGCTTTTCAAGTTTTCTGGGCTACTGGGGTTTTGTTTAGGATGTCTTTTAGTACTCCTACATCATGGAGAGTTCCTCCTACTTTTTCTTCTTTTAGGAGAAGAATTCCAAGTCTTATATTGATGTCTTTTATCTATTTCGACTTGATTTTTGTGTATGGAGGAACGAGTGAGTCTAGTTTCATTTTTCTACTTAAGGTTATCCAATTTTTTCAGCATCATTTGTTAAAGATGCTGTCTTTAAAAATATCTTTAAGATACAATAAGACAGCTGGGGATGAAGATCTGTGATAGATCATTTGCCTAGGCATAGGGTCCAATCTCCAGCACTTTAAAAAAAAAATAGAAAAGAAAAGAAAAAGAAACAGACAAAGTGGAGACATAAGACATACACTTCAGAGAAGCATAAGAAAATTATTATTTGAGGAGCAGTTTCACATACAGTAAAAATTTTCCTAACAAGCAATGAATTTCAAATATTTTAAATATTGAAATATCCATTAATTTACAGATTATGAATGAAAATATTAACTGTGGGAGTACAATGAGATATTAAGAAAAAAATTGAATTCACCAATTAGAAAAACATACTGTTGCCTAAGCCAAATTTTTATTTCAGGAAGAATTATGAATTGAATCCATATTTCAACTTTTCTAAACTTGTTCCAGATATATATCTATTTATAATCCAGGTCCTGAGTATATTACTCAACGTACAGCTGTGTATCACGATTATTGGTCATGTTGATCATGTGGTTTTAATTTACTGTCAGTCTCTATCCAGGTAAAGTCAGAGGTTGTGGTTATAGTCCCAGATAGAGATGCCATAAGTATCTTTAAATAGAAAATAGTCTTAAAATATCTCTATCTGTATCGATAGGACATTATCAGCTATTTTATCTGTGTCCTAGACCAAAAAAATTATTATAAATTTTAATCTCAAACTTCATAATAAAACATGGAATTCAAAATAAAATTTCACTTTGTCATAGGAATATGTAGTTAAGTTTTAATAATTATATTTTTGTAGTTTTTTTTTATTTTCCTGCATTGCCATCTTGTGGCCACAATATGAATAGCAGTATCCCATATTGTAATTTACGATTACACACAATTTTATGAAGTAACTTTTCTCATTAAGATTCTGAATTAAAGGTAATTACATGAGGGAAATTTGTTACATATTATTTATTTACTTAACTTTTGTAAAAAATTTCAATTTTATTTTAAAAAGCACCCGTTTTCCAAACAAATGCAAACAGGCCTACATTTGAAATATTTAGCTTGGGTCCACAATTTTATACCACATATATTTAATTTAAGAAAAGAGAAAATATGAAAGCATAGTCAAAGCAATAATTTAGAAGTGGACAACTATAAAAAAAGAACAAAGGAATTTCTGTGTAGCTAAGCATCCTACAAATCAGTATAAAAGCCTTGCAACAGTTTAAAATCCATAGACAAGGATAGGCTGTGTAAAAAGAAGGGGAAGGAATGAAAGGAGGCTGAATAGTTATAGGTGACTGTAGTTCCAAGTGAAAAATCCTTGTCATTTCTTTTTAACTTAATTCTTGATGTCTTTAGGGCAAAGGACTTGAGCCTATTCACTCCTTCTGAGATAGAAATATTGTACTTGTCATTGCTAGACAAAGGACAGTAACACAACTTCTATGCTGATGTGACTTGAGTTACTGTTATACACATTGGTTATGTCAGGCTTGCTGCCATGACTAGTACTTTTTCTAAGGAATATTTTGGTGAAAGAGGTGTTCATCACAAGATTCCAGAACAAAGATAGCTACTGCCTTTACAAAAGCCAGTTTGACTACTTCATTGAAAAATAACAATTGGGGACTTCCAAGAAGGCAACTGCCTAACTGCGCTACACATCCCTGGGAAAGAAAGGCAAAGCATTAAAGGTTCACTGAGTCTTTTATGGGAGAGCAATCTCTAATAGATCAGTGGAGGGCACAGAGGGGGAAGAAAAGGGAATTGCTGATTCTCTCACTCCCAGATAGCCCATCAGTCCCCCAAACCTCCAAGCAGCTGCCATACCCACAGTGCCATCTTCAGGATACTCCTGAAATAACTGTAGGAAAGAGGACTCAGGCCAGCAGAGGTCCACTTGCCTCACTACACAGGGACAATTGTCCTGCTATCCCCACCCATGTGTGACCTTGGGCAGGCTCTGCCTGCTGGCTCAGATTCCATTGGTTTATCTGCCTGCTATATGCACACCACCCATCCCTGCTTGTGTAAGCTTAGCCTGCTCTGTCCATTTGCCAACTTACTGCTCCAGCCACTGCCCATCCATGCACAAGCTCAGGCCCATTCCACCTGTCCACATGAGCTCAGGCTTACTCTGCCTGTCTGCATGCGCCACCTCAGGTGCAATCTCCTGCCTGTCTGCTGCATCGGCTGCCCACCAGTGTTCTGTTGCAGGCGAGCTCAGACTGCTTCTGTGTCCCAGTGTTCTTACACATGTGAGTTTGGGCTGCTTTGGTGCTTGGTGCTTCAGCAGCCCTCAGAGCTTGAGCTCAGGATGCTTTGGTGCATCACCATGTGAAAGCTCAGGCAACTTTGGCAACTCTGCCATGCAGGAGCTCAAACTGCTTTGGCATTCCACCAACTGACTACTCAGAATGCTTCAGCATCTGGCCTCAGGCTGCTTCACCTCCTCACTGTTCTTGAGCTCAGGCTGATCCACCCATCCTTATGTTAGCTCAGGGCTACTCTACCCATCTGCTTGACTTCCAGCTAGCTCAGGCCAGCTCCCCCAAGAGGCACCACTTCCACTGCCCATTGAGACCACAGTTCTACTTTCCCTGCCCACACAATGTGATGGGCAGACCACAGCACAAAAGAACTAACATGAAAAATCAAATGCAAGTAAATCCAGTAAGATTACCCTGTCCTACAATGAACAACTCTAATCAAAACACAGAAGAGACATTAGGATCAGAACACAAAAATTAAGCTATGAGCAATTCAACCCTGACCAAGCTACTGGTAGATCTTGCAGAAAAGCAACAAAGGACCAATAATCATGTGGATGCTGCCATCACTACACTAGACCTAATAAATAAGAAAATGAAAGGAGTTCAAAGACAGTTAAGAGATATGAAGGAGAGTAGAAGAAAAACAAGACCTCAAAAATCAGCTGGTGATGCTAAATGAAGGCATCAAGAAATGCAAGGATGAATTCCAAGAATCATCAAGAAAATCAGAAAATGATGTGAAAAAGGAGCTTGACACAGGGATGGAAATTATACATAGAAAAGTAGTACAAAATGTAAACCTAATTGAACAAATCCAAAACTCCCTAGAAGCTCTCAAGAATAGAGTCAGCCATGTGGAGGATAGAAACTCAGATCTGGAAGACAAGATCTAAGAAACAGATTGAGAGTTCGAAAATTTCAATAAGTTAAAAAATATCTGTGAACAGAACATGAGGAAATTGTGGGATACCCTTAAAGTCCTAATATCTGGATCTTTGGAATTCCAGGAGAAGAAATTCAGACCAAAGGCATGGAGAACTTATTTAACAAAATAATTGAAAAAAACTTTCCCATTTTCTTAAAAGAAAGGACTATCAAGATACAAGAAGCTAACAGAACTCGAAACAGATTGGACAAAAGGAGAAACTCTCCAAGATGTATTATCATTAAGACTCATAACATTGACACAGAAGAGGAAATCCTAAAAGCAGCTAGGGAAAAACAGCACACCACTTTTAAAAGTAACCCCATCAAAATTACTTCAGACTTCTCAATGGAAACCCTGAAAGCCAGAAGGGCCTAGAATGAAACACTACTGGCTTCCAAGCCAAGCTACTTTACCCAGCAAAAGTAGCCCTCATAATAGATGGTGGAAGAAAAACTTTCCATGACAAAACTCAACCTTACAATTATATGAAAACAAAACCAAAGCTACACAGAGTATTTCAAGAAAGTCTCCACCAGAAAAATTTAATAATCAAACTCAAATGCCTGCAAGAAGGAGATCACCATAACCAAACTCAGAACAGGCAGAAAAAAACCTCAAAGCCCATGAAAACACCAAACCACATATACCAACACAATATGGCAGGGATCAAATCAAACCTCACAGTCATTACTCTAAATATTAATGGCCTTAATTCACCCATCAAGAGACACAAGCTAACAGGATAGATCAGAAAATTAGACCCCTCAATCTGTTGTCTTCAAGAAACCCATCTTACCACTAAAGACAGACACCTCCTCAGGGTGAAATGGTGGAAAACAATATTCCAAGCAAATAGGAGTAAGAAACAAGCAGGCGTAGCTATATTAATATCAGATAAAGCAGAGTTCAAATCACAAATAATCAAAAACGACAAAGAAAGCCACTTCCTTCTTATCAAGGGAAGGTTCCATCAAGAGTATATTACAATCTTATATCTTTATGCCCCAAACACAGGGGCACCACAGTTCATAAACCAAAACCTACTTGACAATAAAACAGAAATAAGCACTAACACCATCATAGCTGGGGACTTCAATACACCATTATAGGTAATAGACAGATCATCCAAACAGAAACTCAACAGGGAAGTAAGAGAGTTCAACAGAACCAAAGACCACTTAGACCTAAGGGACATCTACAGAACATTCCATCCCAAATCCAAAGACTTCACATTCTTCTTAGTAGCCCATGGAACATTCTCTAAAATAGAGCATATACTGGGTCACAAAGCCTGCCTCCATATATTTAGGAAATTTACATATACCCTGCATGTTATCAGATCACATTGCTATATTGCTAGAAATTAACAACAAAAGAAGAATCCCACTGGCACCTGGAAACTAAACAGCAAACTTTTAAACAATAAATGGATAGTGGACAAAATAAAAAATGAAATTGCAAATTTTCTAGAACTGAATGATGATGAGAACACTTCGTACAAAAACTTATGGGACACAAAGAAGGTAGTCCTCAGAGGAAAATTCATAGCACTAAATGCATTAATAACAAAGACAGAGAGATGCCAAAACAATAACCTAACCATCCACCTAAAGACACTGGAAAGGCAAGAAAAATCCAACCCAAAAAGCACCAGAAGGAAAGATATGATGAAGATTGAGCAGAAATTGATGAATCGGAAACTAAGAAAACAATTAAGAAAATTGACAAAATAAAGAACTAGTTCTTTGAAATAATAAACATGATTGACAAACCCCTGGCCAATTTGATCAAGCAAATAAAAGAGACATCCCAAATTAACAAAATTCGAAATGAAAAAGGAGAGATCACAAGGGAAATAAATGAAATTGGAAGAATCATCAGAACTTATTTCAAAAACCTCTGCTCCACAAAACTGGATAATATGGAGGAAATGTTTAAATACCTAGACACATACCATCTATAAAAGCTAAACTCAGAGCAGATTAATCTCCTAAACAAACCTATCACACTCAATGAGATTGAAAACGTAAAAATAATAATAATAAAAACCCTCCCCAAAAAGAAGAGTCCAGGACCAGATGGCTTCTCAGGTGAATTCTATCAAACTTTCATGGAAGATCTCAACCCAATCTTTCTCAAACTGTGCCACACAATTGGAGAACAGGGATAGCTTCCCAACTCCTTCAATGAAGCTACTATCACCCTAATCCCAAAACCAGTCAGAGATGCCACAAGAAAAGAAGACTACCAGCCTATTTCCCTGATGAACTTAGATTCAAAGAACAAAATCCTTGCAAACCGAATCCAACGACACATTGAAAGCATTATCCACCTTGACCAAGTGGGTTTCATCCCAGGAACACAGGGGTGGTTCAACATACGGAAGTCTGTCAATGTAATACACCACATAAACAAGGTTAAACATAAAAACCGCATGATCATTTTGATAGATGCAGAAAAGGCCTTTGACAAAATACATCACTTCATGATCAAAACATTGGAGAGAATTGGCATGGTTGGTTCATATCTTCACATAACAAAGGCAATATTCAAAGCTCTAAAGTCCAATTAATAGTTAATGGAGAGAGACTGGAGGAATTCCCATTGAGTTCAGGAACAAGACAGGGTTGTCCACTCACCTCTGCTCTTCAATATAGCACTGGAAGTCCTAGCTCAAGCAATAAGAGAGGAGCAAGAAATAAAGGGATACAACTTGGAAATGAAGAAATTAAATTAGCTATATTTGCTGATGATATGATTATATACGTGAGAGAAGAGACTATATCCCAAAACACATAAAGGTGATTATCTCCTATAGCTAAGTAGCAGGATCCAAAATCAATGCACAAAAATAAGTAGCCTTTCTATATGCAAATGACAAAGATACAGAGAAAGAAATAAGTGACATTATCCCATTTGCCATAGCAACAACAACAAAAATACCTGGGAATAATAATAACCAAGGAAGTGAAAGATCTATACAAAGAAAACATAAAAACACTCAAAAAGGAAATTGAGGAGGACTTGAGAAAATGGAAAGAACTCCCATGACCCTAGATAGGCAGAATTAACATTGTGAAGATGGCAATCCTACCATAGGTAATAAACAGGTTTAATGCAATTCCAATTAAAATCCCAACATTGTTCTTTACAGAGATAGAAAAAATTATCATAAATTCATATGGAAAAGCAGAAGGTCTTGGATATCTAAGCATATCCTCAGCAAAAGAAATACCTCTGGAGGCATCACCACACTTTATCTAAAGCTATATTACAAAGCCATAGTAATAAAAACAGTGTGGTACTGGCATAAACACAGGAGTATAGACCAATTGATTAGAATTGAGGACCCAGACTTTAGGTCAAGCAACTATACGTACTTGATATTTGAAAAAGGCCCTAACAATATAGGCTGGGAAAAAGACAGTATCTTCAACAAATGGTGCTAGACAAACTGGATAACCATATGCAAGAAATTGAAAGTTGATCCACAGATCTTGCCATGCACAACACTTAAGTCCAAATGGATTGAACACCTCATTATAAGACCAAAAACTCAGCTACTACTGGAAGAAAGCATAGGAGGAACTTTCCATGATATGCGAATGGAAAAAGACTTCCTGAACAAAACTAAAGTACCACAGAATCTTAAACAGTCATTCAATCAATGGAATCATATGAAGCTGACGAGTTTCTTCACAGACAAACATACAATAAGTAAAGCCAATAGATTACCCATAGAATGGGAGGAAATATTTGCTGAATATCCAACTGACAGAGGCCTAATCTCTAGAATCTACAAAGAATTCAAAAACCTAAACAAGACTTCCGGTTAAGATGGCAGCCTGGGGGACAGGGGAAGCCAAACAAAAACCCAGCAATATACACACTTTTACTAAAAAGTGAGATGTATAGGAAATGGAAATAGCAGCAGAGAAGTAGGAGAGATCCAGAGCATCCAGAGCCCACACAGGCCTGCAGAAGCTGCTCCGGCAGGTCCACGGGACTGCAGCACCGGTACACTAGCCAGCTGCCAGATTGGCTTGAGCCACAGGAAAAGCCAGGTGAGGGGATTTTCCACTCACACTGGAGCTCTCCGCAAACACAAGAAATGTGAAGGGAGAACGGCAGGGAACAATGGAGGAGCAGATGACAAGGTAGAAGAACTCGTGGAACAGCAAGAGAACAAGAGCAGCATTGGCATACCCCCACCCCCAACGCCAGTGCCCAGCTCCAGCGAACAGAGCAGCAGTTCAGGGACCCAGCCACACCTACTTGAACCTGCAGTGGGGCCCAAAGAGGAACAGCATAACTGAGGCCAAAGTCATCCCAAAGGGTAACTGGGATTTCACCAGGTCAGTACCCACCTAATAAACCTTGTATATAGGTGATAATTAGAACTGATAATTGCACCTTCCATATCAGGATAAATTATATGTTAAATCTCATGGATGGTCAGATTTGCCATTCTTAAATAAGCTGTATTTTGGGCTTGTTATTTGTTGCTTCTTTATTTATAGTGGCTTTGTTTCCTCTTCTTTTATACAGTACAGAAAGGTCTCACCTAGTCACAAGCTGACATGGAACCCTCAACAAGACAGAAATCTCACCCTCCTTGTGGTCAGGATTAAGGGAGTGGGTGAGGCACAACACACCCTAAGAGACAGACAGAGGATCTGGTTGTCATAATACCTACTTTTGGATAAATATACCGTGCTGTTTTTTTATTATTATTATTTAAAGTGTATATTGTTTAGTTAAATTTTAGAAATTATCTGTATTTGGTTCCACTCATCTACTTGAATATTCTCATAGCAGGAAAATCCAATACCTAGGGTAAGTTTGGTAGATAATCTGAGAGTCTTGATAGACACACCTAGCAACTTAAGCTCCTACCCTGAAGGTATATAGCATGAGATTGATTGATACATCTAATAATACCCAGATAACTAGAAAATCCAATTACTAAATAATCCAGGATGCAAAATATATACATTATAACACAAGAAACACCAAAAATCAGGACAATATAAATCCAACAAAAAGTATTAATGCATCAGAAATGACCTCTAGTGAGAACTACTTAGAGGAAATGCCTGAGAAAGATTTCAAAAAAATGATTATAAATAAGTTCAAAGAAGTCAAAGAAGAAATCAAAGGAATGAAAGAGGAAATCAAAGGAATCAAAGAAAGCACAGGACACCAATTTAATGAAATAAAGAGGTCAATAGTAGACATAAATAAGGAAACAGAAATAATAAAGAAAAACCAATCATAAGTACTAGCAATGAAGAAAACAGTTAATAAAATAAAATTTTAAAAACTCTGTAGAAAATCTCACCAGTAGAGTGTATGAAGGAAAGGACAGAATATCTAAGTTAGAAGACCAGGTTGCAGATCTAATAAAGTCCACAAAAGAGAAAGACAAACTAATAGAAAAGTATGAGAGGGAATTTCAAGATATTTGGGACACTATGAGAAGACCAAACATAAATTCAGGGCATAGTAGAAGGAGAAGCATTTCACTCCAAAGGTATAGTAGGCATCTTCAACAAAATCAATGAAGAAAACTTATCCCAAATTGGGAAAGAGGTGACAATGCAGATACAGGAAGCCTTTAGAACACCAGCCAGACAAAACCTGGATAAAACCTCTCCTTGCCATTATAATCAAAATACCAAACAGACAAGCCAAAGACAAAATATTAAAGCATTCAGAGAGAAAAAAAAAAAAATCAAGTTACCCACAAAGGCAAGCCTATCAGGACTAGAGCATATTACTCAACACAAACTTTAAAAGCCCGAAGGGTATGGAGTGCTGTATTCCAAGTTTTGAAAGATAACAACTGCCAACCTAGGTTACTTTATCCTGCAAAGCTATCCATTCAAATAGATGGAGAAATAAGGACCTTCCACGACAAAAACAAGCTAAAAGAGTATTTGAATACAAAACCAGCTCTACAGAAAATACTTGAAAGAATCCTCCATGCAGAAGAAAAAGAAAAGCACACATATAAGAAACCGGGAAAAAACAAACACTACTCAAATACTAGTTAACACAAGAGAGCAAAGGTAAAACCAGAAGGACTACAAAAAAAATGGCAAAAATGAACATGGAAAGTATTCATTTCATTAATATCTTTCAGTAATAACTTTCAGTAATATCTCTTAATATGAATGGCCTCAATGACCTAACCAAAAAATATAGGTTCTCAGACTGGTTTAAAAAGCAGGATCCTTCAGTTTGTTGCCTCAAAGAAACCCACCTTTCTACAAAGGATAGACACTATCTTAGGGTGAGAGGTTGGAAAATGGTGTTTCAAGCAAATGCACCTGGAAAACAAGCAGGGGTTGCTATCCTAACATATGATGAGATAGACTTCTGTCCAACATTAGGTAAGAAAGATAAGGAGGATCACTTTATATTGATTAAAGGTACCCTCCAACAGTAGGAAATTACAAACCTAAACATATATGCACCTAACACAGGGGCCTCCAAATACATCAATAAAACACTATTAGAACTAAGGTCACAGATAACACCAAACACAGTTGTAGCGGTTGACTTCAACAATCTACTCTCATCAATTGACAGGTCATCCCAGGGAAAAATAAACAGAGAGACATCTGGACTAAATGAGGTCATAGAAGGAATGGACATATATACAGGATATATACAGGACATTTCATCGAAATGCTGCAAAATATACATTCTTTTCAGCAGTACATGGAATATTCTCTAAAATAGACCATATGTTAGGACACAAAGCAAATCTTAACAAATTGAGGAAAATTGAAGTAATTTCTTACATTTTATCTGACCACAATGGAATCAAACTACAAATCAATAGCAAGAAAGGCTATAGAAAAAAATAATGGAAATTAAACAACACACTACTAAATGATGAATGGGTCAATGAAGAAATCAAGAAGGAAATCAAAAAAATTATAGAGTCAAACGATAATGAGAATACAACATACAAAAATCTCTGGGACACAATGAAGACAGTTCTAAGAGGTAAATTTATAGCATTAAGTGCCTATATTAAGAAATTAGACATGTCACAAGTAAACGATATAATGCTTCATCTTAAAGCCTTGGAAAAAGAAAAACAAGGCAAACCAAAAGTCTGTAGATGGGAAGAAATAATAAACATTAGGGCAGAAATTAATGAAATAGAAACCAAAAAAAAAAAATAATCCAAAGAAAAAATGAAACAAAGAGTTGGTTCTTTGAAAGGATATACAAGATTGATAACCCTTAGCAAATCTGACCAAAAGGAAGAGAGAAGAGACACAAATTAATAAAATTAGAGATGAAAAAGGTAACATCACAACAGATGCCAGAGAAATTTAAAAATTCATGGAGACATACTATAAAACGTATACTCCACAAAGTATGAAAATCTGAAAGAAATGGATGATTTCCTTGATTTATATGACCTACATAATTAAATCAAGATGAGATTAATCACTTAAATAGACCTATAACAAGCAGGGAGATCCAAGCAGTTATCAAAAATCTCCCAACTAAAAAAAGCCCAGGTCCAGATGGATTCATTGCTGAATGTTACCAGACTTTCAGGGAAGAACTAACACCATTGCTTCTTAAGATTTTCCAGGAAATAGATAAAGAACGAATCCTACCAAACTCCTTCTATGAAGCCAGCATCACCCTGATACCAAAACCAGGCAAAGATAGAATGAAAAAAGAAAATGACAGACCAATCTCCCTCATGAACATAGATGCAAAAATTCTCAACAAAATATTGGCAAACAGAATACAAGAATATATTAGAAAGATCATTCACCCTGACCAAGCAGGTTTTATCCCAGAGATGCAGGGATGGTTCAACATATGCAAATTGATAAATGTAATACATTATATAAATGGACTGAAGGACAAAACAGACATGATCCTGTCACTAGACACAGAGAAAGTATTTGACAAAGTCCAACATCCCTTCATGATAAAAGTCCTACAGAGACTGGGAATAGAAGGAACATATCTCAATATAATAAAAGCTATTTATGACAAGCCTACAGCCAACATATTACTAAATGGGGAAAAACTGGAAGCTTTCCCACTAAAATCAGGAACAAGACAAGGGTGTTCACTGTCCCCACTTTTATTTAATATAGTACTGGAAGTCTTAGCTATAGCTATAAGGCAAGAGAAGCACATCAAAGGGATACAAATATGAAAGAAGAGGCAAAGTTATCATTATTTGCAGATGACAAGATTCTATACATAAAGGACCTTACAAACTCTACCAGCAAACTGTTAGAGCTGATAAACACCTACATCCATATAGGAGGATACAAAATAAATACACAGAAATCAGTAGCCTTCCTATATGCTAACAGCAGAAACACAGAGGATGAAATCGGAGAATCACTCCCATTCACAATCGCATCAAAGAAAATAAAGTTCCTAACCAAGGACGTAAAAGATCTCTACAATGAAAACTATAAAACACTCAAGTGAGAAATTGCAGAAGACACTAGGAAATGGAGAAACATCCCTTGTTCCTGGATTGGAAGAATCAATATTGTGAAAATGGCAATCTTACCAAAAGCAATCTACACATTTAATGCATTCCCCATCAAAATTCCAAAGGCATTCTTCATGGAAATAGACAAAACAATCCCAAAATTCATTTCGAATCACAAAAAACCTCAGATATCCAAAATAATACTGAGCAACAAAAATAAAGCTGGTGGTATCACCATACCTGATTTTAACCTATACTACAGAGCCATAGTAATAAAAATTGCCTGGCACTGGCACAAAAGTAGACATGTAAATCAATGGAACAAAATAGAGGACCCAGATGTAAGACCAGGTAGCTATAGCCACCTGATATTGGATAAATATACTAAAAATAGTCGTTGGAGAGAAGACAGCCTCTTCAGCAAATGGTGCTGGGAGAACTGGATATGTATCTGTAGAAGGATGAAAATATATTCTTCTCTCTCTCATGTACAAGAAATAGGTCCAAATGGAATACAGACCTTAACATCAGACCTGAAACTCTGAAAATGCTAGAGGGAAAATAGTGGATACCCTTCAACATATTGGTCTTAGAAAAGACTTTCTGGATATAACCCCAGTTGCTCAGGCAATAAAACCACACAGATTATCTACTGGGACCTCATGAAATGACAAAACTTTTGTATTGCAAAGGCCACTGTGAATGAAGCAAGGAGGCAACCTACAGAATGGGAAAAAAATCTTTGCCAGCTATATATCTGATAGAGGATTAATATCTAGGATATACAACGAACTCAAAAAGTTAAATAATAAGAATATAATAAATTATAATAAGAAATCAAACAAGCCAATTCAAAAATGGTCTATGGAGCTAAATAGCCAGGCCAAATGAGCCAACGGTGCAATAGTCTCATGTCTATCTTGGTGGAAACCATTTGCTCTCCAATTGGACTGGAGGCCAGCTCCATGGGAGGGCATACATCCCTGTTACTGAAAACTCAAAACAGGTGTAGTCATGAGCCCTAGGGGTTTAACATCTGCTGATGTCTGGATAAATGTGTATACTATTCTTATCAAACTGCCCAGTAAGTACTTGTCTTAATAATCATACCCTTATATTAATGCTACTCTCACTTTGGGGAGAGAATAGTCTCTTTTCAGATGGCAGTGACATTGGGATGACTCAGAAGGTATCATAGTGCTGGAAAGAAGTGACGGGAATACTGAGTAACATCTCGATCACACCTTCCAATACTCAGTGTCTAATGCAGAAGTGGTGGCAGAAAGAATGTAAGAGCCAAAGGAAGGGTAGTTCTTGCAACGTGCTCCCTCCAGACATAAAATGGCCTGGATATCCATGACCTCATAATGCCTGACACTACCTACCCAAGACCATCATAAGAAGAGAACAAGATTATGACATGTATGGTTGTTTGAATAGAATCGATGGCCCCCAATATATTCAGTTGTTTATTTGTTTGTAATCTGCATTCTGCAGCCACATGGCTGAAGGCAATGTCACTGGGTAGATCTTTCAGTGTGGTAATGGGTTTCAGATTTCAATCTAAAGATATGCAAAGTATGCCTAGCTGGAGTTCCTGAAGTGGGCTGTGTCTTTTGACCTTTAGGCTTGTACTTCTCTCTTTCTCTGTGCTTGGTCCTGTGAAGGCAGGCCAGCTTCTTCTGTCATTTGTGGAACTTCCCGTGGATCTGTAGGCTTCAATAAATATCCCTTCCTCCATAACTGTGCCTGGTCTGGAAGTTCATCTCAGTGAACCTGAAGCATTAAAATAAAAGAGAGATTAATTGAGATGGGGAGGGGATATGATGGAGAATGGAATTTCAAATGGGAAAGTGGGGGGAGGGAGGGTATTACCATGTGATATTTTTTATAATCATGAAAAACGTTAATAAATATTGAGGAAAAAAACCTAAACAATAAAATGTCAAACAACCCATTCACGATGTGAAGCCATGAGCTTGAAAGGCAGTTCATAGTGAAAGAAATACAAATGGCAAATACATCCTTATGAAAATGTTTATTATCCTTAATCATTAGGGAAATGCATATTAAAACAACTATGAGATTCCACCTTACCCCAGTAAGGATAGCACACATCAAAAAATCAAGTCAAAGTAAATGCTGGTGAGGATGTGGAGTAGTAGGAATCCTCATCCACTATTGGTAGGAATATAAGATGGTACAACCACTTTGGAGAGCAATATAGAGACTCCTCAAAAAGCTGACTATAGAGATACCAACAGACCCAGTAATTCCCTCACTGGGCATGTACCCTCAAACTTTTAAACATTATTCCAGAGAGATTTGCTCAATCATGTTTATAGCAGCTCAATTCATAATAGCTAAGAGCTGGAATTAACCCAGATTTCCATGACTAGAATAATGGATAAATAAGTTGTGGTGTACCTATGCAATGGAATTCTACACAGCAGTAAGAAAAAGTGACACAATGAAACTTGAAGAAGAATGGTTGAACCTGAGCAGATCATTCTCAGTGAACTTACCCAATCACAGAAACATAATCACTGCATACTCTCACTCATCTACAGCACCTAACCTGAATCCACCCAAGATGCCAACATACCCAGCAAGCATCTTGAGCACAAGATAATAGGGTAGGTGGGGAGGGAGAGGAGAGAAAAGGGGGGGGGGCACAAATCTTGACCCAAAGAGCAATGGTACCATAACATTCTACATACTAATAGGCAGACCAAATGGTTGAACCTTCACCATGCCCTTAGAGGCAACACCTGAGCCACAGTCACTGGAAAGAGTATGATGAAGACTGACATTAATATTGTACACCTTCTCTCTCTCTCTCTCTCTCTCTCTCTCTCTCTCTCTCTCTCTCTCTCTTTCCCTTTCTCTCTCTCTTCTCTAACTCTTTTATATTAGTTATCTTTTTCTTCCTTCTCTTAGTGGGCACTAACCTATAAGTCCCAGTACCAGCATGTGGCTATCACAGTGAGCTTTTGATCAGAGATACCTACAAGTTTTCCTAAAGGAAAGGCAGATTTCTGTCAGAGTACTTGATTACCCACTAAAGGGTAGTGGTAAGACCCTACTACTGAAGACATCATATGCAGTTGACAGGTAAAATGGAATGACATGGCTGGAAGATGGAAGAGAGTCAGTCCTCAGACAGTCAGTGCATCTAGTGCCAGAAGGTGCTACATGGGAGACAGGAGGAAAATGACCAATATCTGTCCAAGGAACTCATGGTCTCATATAGTTAGCAGCAAATAACCTGTGGTGATGCTCGCACAAGTGCAATAGTGGCACACAGCCATGGTGGGAAACCAGCTGCTCTTGATTTGACTAACTGATCTGCTCAGTGGAACAGGACCCATAGCTAAAACTGGGAAAAATGTCAGAACCTTTTCCAAACATGAGCCTGCTCTCCATTATCAAGCTACCACCAGTCATGGGGTACAAGAGGGCCTATACCTATTAATTATTATTATTAAATTCTCTGTAAAAAAATAATGGTCATCCAATTTGTCTGTTGCTAACTTTACTCTCTGCTGGAGAACTGCTTCTCTTTTTCAGATAGATGCAGATCCTAAGAAGAGAACCACACCATCATAGCTCAAAAGGACCCCAGCTGAAACTAAGAATAATTGGCAAAACAAGCAAGGGTGCTGTTTTCTTGGTGAACTGGGTACCAGCACAAGGGTGAAGGAGATCGACACAGTGAAAAATCAACTCTTACCAAATCAAATATCCAAAGACAAAGAGGCTCCCAACATCTCATCACTGATGCAGACCAAAAATGAACCCAACATGGCTCAGGGAAAATTTGCAGAAGTTGGGTCGGAAAGAATGTCAGAGCGACACGTTGGGTCATGATATGCAGAGATATTTCTCCTACCCATAACTGTGGGCTAACTCCACAAGGCATGACCCATATACCTCAACAAGGAGGGACCATGGGGAGGGGATAGGGCAGGGATGAGCAATGGTAACAATGGTATCAACTTGACTGTATTCACTGAGCACAAAATTAATTACCAAAAAATAAATTAATTTTTAAAAAGGAAAAAAAAAAACTGTTGGTTTTCTTTGATTTGAACCTGTATTTTAGAATATGACATACACAAGGATGGTTTATAGAAACTCAAACTGACATATTTGAGTTAGTCTGTCTTTCCCTCATTGATCCATACTTAAATTAAAGCTCAATAAAGCTGATGCAGTGTTGCAGTTACTCTCTTGTTACTGGGACAACTAACCAAAAAGAAGCATCTTATAAGAGGAAAGGGTTTATTTCAGGTTTCCAAAATCCAGGGGAAGTCCTGTCAATGGCAGAGGAATCTGGCTCTGTTAAACAGATCCATAGCAGAGAGAAACAACTTCAGCAAGTGCCAACAGCCAGGACCAAAAGGACCAAAGCTCAGGACTGGCTCTCTATACATCTTGTAGGACTAGACTGAAGATCTGCCCCCAGTGATACACCACTTCCTCAGCAGGGTTCGGCCCACTGAAGAGTCAAGCTGCAAGCTCAATCTTAATCAAAAATCTGTAAGGCTATGAACAGCATACATTCACATCTAAACCACACATACTGTTTTTATCTATTGTCTTAATTCAAAATATCTTCTCACTTTCCTATTGAGCACACTAATGTATTTTGCTAGTAATATTTTAATATGATGAATTACATTTTATTTAGCATCTACTATATGCTAGACTATGTAATAGGTATTCTATACACTTTCATTTGATTATTTTAATAGCAATTATCTGCACAGTATGTATTTATGCATCTAATAATGTTTCAGAGCTAAAATAGTACTTACCTATTTATAAACCTATGGCTTAATTACTGGTCATATTTTTACACTAACTTTTCATTTCCATAACCCCATACCCAGGGCATTAAACAGAAAATGTATTCATACTTACAGTACACCTTTTCACATCCCAAGAATGGAATGGACATTGTCTTTGCCTAAAGGGAAGAAAATATCAAAATTCATAATAACTTTGAGATGAAAACTGTTGTGTTCAGTCAGAAATAAGAGATCTAGATTGAGGCATGATTAAACCAGATGGCTTGGTTTAGTCAGGGAGATTGTGAAAGATTTGTGAGAAAATAATTTTGGGACAACTGTGTGAAGAACAGAGAAGTGTTGGAAGGTGAGCAAAGGCATGCATGGTAGGGAAAACAGGATCTACAGGCAGCAGGCACAAAAGCCATGGAAGGGAAGATAGATTTTCTTACCTCCATGGTAGAGAGTCACTAAGCTTTCTATAGCATGTGCCCAAGTTTAGCAGCAAGTCTCCTCTTTCAGCAAATTCTCCTCAATACCTACAGTCAGAGACCTCATGGTTGAAATTTTTGGGATATAAAAGGAATTTACTTTGGATTTCTGATTCAATATTGAAAGTACACATTTTCAATAAATATTAGTAACAAAAAACGGTCATTAAACTTATATTTTTAGTAACCATATACAATCTCAAAATTTCAACATGCTGTATTATTAAACCTCTGTACTAAAAATTTGACATGCAGCTTTCAGTTAATATCTGGACCTGTATCACCAAAAGGTGCTGTTCCAGCCTTTGAAAACAGCATGCATATATGTATATGTTTATGTGAAAGAATATGTCTGATTTGGTAGGAGTTGATTTTTCTCTGTGTTGGTCTCCTTCCCCTTTGTGCTGGTATCCAGTTCACAGGAAAACATCACCCTTGCTTGTTTTGCCAATTGTCCTTAGTTTCAATTGGGCCCCTTTTGAGGTATGTTGGGGCATCTCTCCTTAGGATCTGCATCTATCTGAAAAAGAGAAGCAGATTCTCCAACGGAGAGTAAGTTAGCACCCAGAAAATTGAGATAACAATTACTTTTTTGATAGTTTAATAGGGGTAGGCCCTCTTGTAGCCCATGATTGATGGTAGCTTGATATTGGAGAGTGGGCTTATGTTTGGGTATGGTTCTGACTTGCTTCCCAGCTCCAGCTATGGGTCTCCTACCACTGAAGGGATCAGTTAGGCAAATCAGAGAGCCAGAGCCTCAGAGGCCCCCAATCCTCAGCACTGAAGCAGACCAAAAATGAACCCAACATGGCTCAGGGAAATTTTGCGGAAGAGGGGGCAGAAAGAATGTCAGAGTCACATGTTGGGTCATGATATGCAGAGGCATTTATCGTACCAATAACTGTGGGCTAACTCCACAATGCACGATCCATTTACATCAACAAGGAGGGTCCAATGGGAGGCGGCAGATCATGGATGAGCCTAAACAATGGTACCAAACTGCCTGTATTTGCTGAAAAGGAAACTAATAAATTAAATTTTAAAAAAAAAGAATATGTCTAAAATACATTCTTATCCAATTTAGAGCCTTTGAGATTTGTTGTTACTTCCTTGGGAGAGTATGATTAGCTATAGAGAATTACACTTTGTAAGCCATGTCTTTATCTGCATTATTTATGAGTTTTATTATGAGTACACTTGTAATATTCTGTTATACACCATTAAATTTGTATTTAATGAATTAAATTTCCATTCAATCAGTATGTATTAAAGTGACTTAGTGGGATGATACACCTTTTCCACATTAAAAGCAGGTCAAGGTCAACGTATTCCACACAATACATTATTCAGCACTCATTTTCTCTGTAAGTTGTATTTTTATGATGATTCATGGTTTAAGTGAATCTGTTAACATTTCCGGTAACAATTTTTAAAATTTTTCCAAGGGCAGATATGTGCTCCTAGAGATGTAATGGAAAACTTATTTTTCTTAGACTCTAATTCAGGGAGTTCTTAAGTTTTTTTGATTGATTGTTTTGTTTTCAAAAGGGAAGAATCAGGATAAGTTTTACAACAGATTATGGAATAGAAGTACAATGTCATATTGAATGATGTTAAATTTTCAACATTTAAGTTTACATAAAACAGTAAATGAATACATTAGAAGTGTATTCTCATCCATCTGATACACACAAAAGTATGTATGTTAAAATGCACATGAAAGAAAATTTGAATTTTTTATATCCTTGGGACATTTCACTTCCTATTTCATCTCTGTTCACTCCAGACCTCATATTATCCTGATCACTTCTCTTCTTTGTTCAGTAAAGAAGACAAAAGCTGCAAACAGCACCCCTTTCTGCTCTACTCAGCTTTGAGCCACACGCAGCCTCTTCCTGTCCCAGCTTCTTCTCTGCTTCCTGGAATGCTGCTGGCAAGGCATGCATCCCTCAAGGGACTTTCCCCACAAATATCCCAAGTTTTGTTTTCTTAGCTCGTTTTATTCCCTGACATCTTTTGTCTGCCTTTTATTTTCCCCCTTCAAAACTCTTATTCTTTAGTGATTCTTGAATTTATGGAAGCCTTTTCTGTACCCCAGGTCTACCCGACAAATGCTTCACTGTATACTGTATGTGCTAACACCTTCCATTTGAAACTTTGTTGCATAGTAGTTAATGGGAAGTCCTCATCCAAGTATATGTAATGCAATGCCTTTCTGTAAAGCAAGCAAGTTTTCCTTCCCTTCCTTCCTTCCTTTCCTCCTTCCTTCCTTCCTTCCTTCCTTCCTTCCTTCCTTTCTTCCTTCCTCGCTCCCTCCCTCCCTCCCTTCCTTTCTTATTTCCTTCCCTCCTTCCTTCACCCCTCTCTACCTCAATTCTTGCAAGACCACTGTTTTTATGATTTCCTTTCCTTCTAACTAGAAACCCATTCTTAGGTTGTTCAGGTATCCCTGCTTTTCTTCACTGTATTCAAGTGGCTCTGTGCCAAATTTCTGTGGTAGTATTTTTGATTTCTTCTGTTTTTAATCTTTTGCCAAGTCTGCTTTCGAGCTTCATACTTTACATGTTATGATTTCTTTGCCTCACCACTTGTGTGTCTCTTGTCCACAGAAATCTCACTTTAAGGTGAACTCTTCTTTCCTGTTTCTCACTTGCCAATGAGGTGGTGAGTCCTGCAGACATCCAGAGACCTGGCTGTTGTCGCTCTGGAACACTTCCACATGCTGAATACATTACCAAGTCCAATGGATTCCTTCTCCAAACTACACCCTAAGTCCTTGATTTTCTGACTATCTCCTTAAGTATTTTTCAACCAGGTGACTTCAGTAGCCTCCAGTGCCTACCCCCCTTAAATTTTGTTCACCTTAAGTTTATTTTCCACATGGTAACTGAGATGATATCTTAAAGATATGGTTTAAACTATTGTGTGTTTGGCATAAAAGCTAGGAGCTATTATTGTTTTGACAGGGACTGAAATCCCATTTCTTTATTTTTGTTACACCCTACTTCATCTCACCTCTGGCTCCCTCTCTGAACTAAGTGCCATTGGTCCTCATATACTACAAAGAAAAACACTGCTGTTTTAAATCTTTAAATGCTTCTCGTGCACAAAATCAGGGCCTTTGCCCACATTCTAGTTGTTTAGAGCATTCTTTTTCCATGGTTTTCACTCGAACTTTGTGTGTGTGTGTGTGTGTGTGTGTAACTCTTAAGGGAAATTTCCTGAATTGTGTGCTCTGTCCAAATTGGAAACCCCTCCATTGCTACTGAGCATATTTAATATTTTATAGAACTAATTACATCTCATCGTGCTATATTGAGAATCATTGTGGGAATAGTGGGAACCAGTTACTTTTAACAGTGATAATATGAGTCCTGATTCTTACTGTTTATTGTTATGTGACTTATGACAAGTTATTTAACCTCTGTGTACTTAAGTTTCCTCAAGAATCAAATGAAGATAAGTATAATGCATATCTTGTAGGGCATTTGCAAATAGGGAATGATTATTGTCTTTGGAATATGTCCTAAATGCAGATCATAGAAAACATTACATGTTTGTTTATAAATACATGGTGCTCATGTGTTTGTCTGCGCCTGCATAATTTCCTTCATGGCTGCAAGCACAACGTTATCAAGTGTCACGATTCCTGACTACTAGGAAATGTTGGCTTCATTGATCAGTGCTGATCTGTACTGATCATTGGGGGGAAAAGGCCACACTATATTTATATGAAAATGAAATCTCTTGTAATTTATTTATTAAGCTCAATGAATTTTGTATTTGATTTGAGAATGCCCTATGGTATTTTATTTACCAGTCCCTTTTCTTCTAGCAAGGACATTTATTATTCCCATTTGCTCATGTGACAGCCCAGAGCCCTCAGTATCCTTCACAAATTATAGAATTAGTTAATAATGGAACAATTCCTTTCATTCCATAGTCCTGAGTATCATTTCAGGAATTCCATTATTATTATTCCACTTTCAAAAATATCTAATGTATGACATGAATATTGTGTATAAAGTTGAGAAAACTTTAGTGATTATTCTTAAATGTGTGGTTCTGGGAAAATATAATTGGAGTCAATGTTTAGCCTTTCATAGCCCTTGTTCAGAGCCTTATCACTTAGGCCAACCCCCATCTACAATGATATGCTTGCCTTTACCTTGCCTTGGTAATTCCCTTACCGCATATATTATCTATTATCTATATCTATATCTATCTATATCTATATAATTTTTTTGGGCTTGCCCTTTTATTTATTTATTTTTTACCTTATTTTTTTAAATTTAATTAATTAGTTTTCTTTTCAGCAAATACAGGCAGTTTGGTACCATTGTTAAGGCTCATCCATGATCTGCCCCCTCCCAATGGACCCTCCTTGTTGATGTAAATGGGTCGTGCATTGTGGAGTTAGCCCACAGTTATTGGTACGATTAATGTCTCTGCATATCATGACCCAACATGTGACTCTGACATTCTTTCTGCCCCTCTTCCGCAAAATTTCCCTGAGCCATGTTGGGTTCATTTTTGGTCTGCTTCAGTGCTGAGGTGTTGGGGGCCTCTGAGGCTCTGGCTCTCTGACTTGGTAGGAGTTAATTTTTCTCTGTGTTGGTCTCCTTCCCCTTTGTGATGGTATCTGGTTCATCAGGTAAACAGCTTGCCCTTTTAGATTTTAGTATTAAATTTAAAAAAAAATAGGACATACCCATTCACATCGTTTAGTATACTCATTTTTTAACAAGCCTTTCTTTTTTATGATAAAACATAACTTTATTTGGGTTGAATAACTTAAAAGTTCAGGTGATTCTCTTTATTGTGATGTTTGTTTCATTGTGGTGTTCTAAACCTGACTGCAATATCTTCCAAGTGTGCCTATTCTTTTTATTTTTAATTGTGAACTTTACTGTATGAAATTATTGTATATTGGTCATTTTCCCCTCAGGTTATACTTTTATGGTCATTGTCACCTACTCTCATTCCATTGAAGGCTCTCTTCAGTGGAATCATTTAACTATTCTTTTGTGATGAGAGACAATTAAAAGTGCTACGTTCTGTCTGTATACTGAGCAAGCATTGCATTTTTTGAATTCTGAACATATTTATATTTCATCATTTTGTCTACAATTTCATCAAATTTGAGAATTTAAAGGACCTTCTCATAACTCAACCCCAAATTTATAGACAGGTAAAATTACTTTCCTAGACTTAGGAAGATATAAGTTGAGGTTTGAATATGAATTGGAGGGTGGAAGAAAAGTGCCTTTGGTTCTGTGTACATGTATGTTACCTATACTCTCACTTTTCCTGTCGAAAGGGAAAGCAGCACAATATGGTTAACATGCTAAAACTTAAACTCAGTGCAAAGTGCATACTTGATTTTCATGTTCATTTATAAGTTTTTTTTTAAATCTTTTGCAGTTTAACAGCAATGCTCAGGATGTTAGCTGTTTTCAACACCTTGTCCAAGCGAATGTAAGAAATAAGAAGGTGTTGAAAGATGCCGTGAATAACATCACAGCAAAAGGAATAACAGACTATAAGAAAGGTTTTAGTTTTGCTTTTGAACAGCTGCTTAACGTAAGTATCAGAAATGTGCCTTTTTTTGTGATTGAACTGCATTAGAATTTCAGTGTCATGATAATTCCTGTGCTCTAGGGTTAGGCAACAGTGCTATTTTAAAGCTATTTAAAATGCAGACATATTAGATGGACATATTCAACAGCTATGTCCAGACAGTAGAAATCTTTGAAGTATTTGTATTTTTAAATCCAAAATTCAAAAATGACCAGTGATTTGTAGAATGTTTCTTCCCGTAACAACCTTCAGACTTATGTTTAAAAAGTAATTTGCATGCTGATTTCTTAATTTAATTTTGAATAAGTTTACAGAGTATAGTTGACATGCACAGAATGATATATTTCCCAGTTGCTATTTTAATATTTATTTGGATACTATGCGACTACTAGAAATATTTCAGGTTTAGATATGTGGTTGGTCCTTTAAGTTTTAGATAAACAAAAAGTGTAAAAGGGTAAATGGGAAGAAAGTCCCAGTTTAGGAATTCCTAATCAGAGGGGAACCTTCTGAATAACCAACTGAAATCATACTTGCCTTGGTTACTTCCCATGCCATACCATATATCTCACACTATTAACTAGGACTTTCAGGCATGTCTTCTGTTCCACTTTGAAGAACAGAGGAAGGTGTCAGAGTTTTGTATGTCTCATGACTTAGTATTCTAGTGGTTGAGTATGTATGCTTCAACTTTCTCTATACCTTGCTCCCCTCACTAATTCATTGTCAGTCCTCCGAGCAGATACATTACAGAGATGTGGACAGGATTACTTATAGTACTTAGCACATAGAAAACAACATGTCAGTGTAGGTTGTCAAGCTGATGTTGAGTCCATGATCATTATCACTACAATTAATGATTAGTGCTTATTTGTGACAGTCAACTTATAACTCCTACCAATCTGTGCTGAGTTATTGCATAAATTAACTCACACATTTGATCTTTTTTGAAATCTTGGCTGGTCTCTGAGTATACCTTCTAAACAGTTTTTTTTTTTTAATTATTTATTTATTTATTTGAGAGCGACAGACACAGAGAGAAAGACAGAGGAAGAGAGAGAGAATGGGCACGCCAGGGCTTCCAGCCTCTGCAAACGAACTCCAGACGTGTGCACCCCCTTGTGCATCTGGCTAACGTGGGACCTGGGGAACCGAGCCTCGAACCAGGGTCCTTAGGCTTCACAGGCAAGCGCTTAACCGCTAAGCCATCTCTCCAACCCTAAACAGTTTTTTTTTTTTTGATATCTGCTTTATTAGTTCATTTACTTTTTTATGAGTTCAACATCTGAGTTCCTCATAATTTCCAAATAGTGCTAAGACTAACAATGTGGAAGTAAACAAGTTGTAGTCATTATGTTTGCTGAAGTAGCACACAGGGGAAGTTCAGCTTCATAGAAGGAGAATAATAAAGGGAGGACATTTTCTTGAAAATACAATTTTGTACAATAAGTAGACTATGGATAGGCAGTAGAAAGAGTGAAAAATCTCAAACTTGACATGTTACTTCATAGGTAGTCACGAGAGAGGCCATGTTAATTCCCAGTTTCACCTCCAGCTCCTGATAAGACATGATTTTGGCTGTTACTACTGCTGCTACTACCATTGTATATAATTTTTAACATATTATTAGTTATTCTCTGAGCCTCATTGTCTGCCTTCCATACATGCCATATAAATCAAATTTTTATTTTAATGATTATCCTAAATACCCTGGTATATCTTATTCACAGTTGAAGCATATGTTATTTAACTTCTTTTATATATTTCTAGACTTAGCACACTATGCCATTCTCTGAGGCTTTTTGTTATTCTAATAAACTACAGTAAAACTTAAGTTAAGATTTTCATTAGTCCCCAGGTAACTAATTATATGGAGTTGCATTTTCAAAGAAAAATCATATTGAATGTAGATTTAGAAGAAGCTATGTTGTATGTCAGCCACATTGGGACATAGCAGATCATGTATGCTCTAATATAACACATTACATTATAAATTCTGCTGTTTGTAATTTTATTAAAATAGTTTTGCTCCATTTGTTAAAAAATGTTATGTAGGTAGAAAATTACCATTACCAGATGTGGGTCTGAAAAGGTTTCACTGATAGGGTGAAGACCTTAGAGAAGTGAGGTGGTAAGCTGTTTGGCCATCTATGTGATGAGAAGTGAGCTTGGCTGAGGCAGGAACCAGTTCTCAGAACAGATGACTGAGCATTCTACCCATTATATGCAATCTGTATGTGCTAGTTCCCTAATGGCAGTGTCTCTGACTTTCACCATGAATGATATGCACATATTATTTTAACAGTATAATGTTTCCAGAGCCAACTGCAATAAGATTATAATGCTATTTACGGATGGGGGTGAAGAGCGAGCCCAGGAGATATTTTCCAAATACAATAAGGACAAAAAAGTGAGTGTAATTTTATAATACTTAAATTTTAATGTGTAAATGATTTTGAAATTATGTTATTTATTAAAGTCTATTTATTAAAGCCTGTGTTTGTGGTAAAGAATTTCTGTTTCTTTTGGAAAATAGGCTCAACTATAAAGTAATTTTGCTCATGGATACACAAGTACATTGTCACTAATATATTAAGAACACTAATTGGATTTGTGTGTCTTAGTTGACTCTTAAATATAATCTAAATAAACAAATGTTTAAAAAAGAAAAAAAGAATTTGGAAAATAGAACAACTTAATTTTTTCTTAGATAATTTTTATATCATTGGTATTGAAGATTCTAATAAAATATCAAATTCTTCAAAAAGTCTCTACAGATAGTATTTTACATATATAAAAGGCAATTCACAATAGGATACTAATGTATCTTGCTTGAAAATGTGTACCATTTCAGCAAAATTTAAGAAATGCTTTAGTTGTCATGATATTTTAAACAAAGCTATACAAAACCAAGATATTATAAAAGTCAGTGTTTTTATTTGGAATATATTTATTTTATTTGGAATATATTATTTTGGAAAACTGACTCTTGTTTCAGCTTCCCAAGTACCTGGGATTACAGGGATGCATGACCACTCATGGCTTTTAATTTATTTTCTGACTGAATTTTTCAACATTTTCAAAATGTTGTTTATCAGTAGGTCAAGTAAATTATATTGTATACATTTTCAGAATATACCTGATTTTTTATGTGTTAAAGTGAGAATTAATATGAATCACTATAGACAGCCTTTGGAGAAATCTATTGTTTATAATGGGACACATGTCTGATTAAAAATTTCAGAACACTTTGAAATACTCTTAAGGGCCATATGGATCATTTGGGTTTGAAAAGTATTGCCTAATAAAATCATATGCCAATAGAAATGAAATTAATCACAAATATTTTATACATATGTATGAATGTACATGTCTGTGCCCCTGTGTGCACAGGTACACTGGCCCTTTGGCACAAGCATGTGGAGGCCAGAGGACAACCTGCAGTGTCACTCCTCAGGAAGGTCATCAGACTTTTCTGAGACAGGCTTTCTCACTGGATTGAAGCTCAGCTGTTAGGTTAGACGAGCTGGCCATTGAGCCCAGAGGATCTTAATTCTGCCTCTCCAACACTGGGATTGCACACATGTGCCTGCCACCTGGCATTTTTACATGGAAACTGGGGAGTAACTCAGATCCTCATGCTTCTATACCATAAACTCTACTGACTGAGCTATTTCTTCAACCCATCACAATTTTTAACAAGCAAGTCTTTGCATGCTACAAAGGTTAAAATAAATACTGCTAAAAGCAAACTTTAAGGTGTTTATTGAATTTTTTATTATAATGGCATTGATAAACCACTCCTTCCTTTAAAAGTTGGTAAATTGGCTAAGCTGTTAATAGATTATCATTTCATTCTATTGATACTTGATTCTATGAGAATTTCATGAAATCATCAGTATTGAAAGTTATGGGAAGCTGATTAACATGTTAATCTAAGATATAAAGTATGCATTGTATTCAGTAACCTCTACTTCTTGTTCAAAATTCAGAGCCATTCCCATCTCCATTCACCCCAGTGGAGGATGTCTATACATTTCTACTTCTACCTCTTCATAGCTTCTGATTCCCTTGTCTTACTTTGAAGGGTGTTGTATATCCTTATCCGTACTATATCTATGGAATCTTGCCTCTTACCTTTTCTGCATTACAGGGTCCTGCAGGATGGGGTCTGATTCTTTTTTAATTCTGAACCTTAGTCCTGTTGCCAAAAGCACAGATTCAATGATACCTAGGACCAACAAATATTATACTTATTGAAATATCCTGACTGATTTCGATAACTTGTGCTTGTAATCCTAACACTTGGGAGGCTGTGGCAGGAAGATTTCCATGAGTTCAAGGCAGGTTGAACTACTGAATAAGACTCTATTTCAAAAATTAAGTAATTAATTAATTAAAGGAAAAATAGAATGAAGATGCTAAACAATGAAACATTTCCATGTTAAAAACCAGTCAGATATATCCAATTTTCTTAAACAAATTCACCTATATTATGATGAACATATTTGTTTACATAAATCTGATATTTAAAAGATTGAAATCCTACCAAATATATTTAATGACCATGACCACAGTGGAGTGAAATTATAAATTATGGGAAATCTGTAAAATATACCAGTTCTTTTTTCTTTTTACTTTTAAGTGCAGCTCTTCTCAAGTTCTCAGGTCATGAGCAGAACACAGCCAGCCACTAGATCAGTCCTAATAAGTCTTTTTTAACCTCTCTGCCACCATCTAAACTAAGCCCTCACAGTCCTTCACAGTCCACAGTTCTCTTTGCATTGAGGTCACTGAATGGCCCAACAAGCTGTGTTTAATGTTCCATATGCTTTCTGTAATCCATAATTCCAAATCTTTCCATTTCTCTCCGACAAACTAGTTCCAAAAGACCAAAAAACACATGATCATGTTCATTGCAGCAATTAATCTCATTTCCAACACCAATTTTTTGTGGCAGTTATGTTCTTGTTACTGGGAGCTAAGTTATGGGAGGAAAGTTTTATTTCAGGTTTCTCAGGGAAGTTTCATCAGATTGGTGAAAGCACAACAGGGTAGGCAACTCAGGTATCACCTCTTCAATAAAGAATATAAATCATCATATTGAGCCAGCTTTCAATGCCTAGTAGGGCTGGGCTAATCAACTAAGAGGTCCCCTCCTAGCAACACACCTCCTCCAGCAAGGCTCCATCTCCCATAGTCCATCTTCCACCAGCTGAATGAAAGCTTAATTATAAACACTTGAGCTATGGGAGACATTTCGCTTTCAAACCACAACACTGAAGTCACTGAGAGATACACTTTTTACTTGGTAAAGTGCTTGCCTTGAAAACAAGAGGACCCAAGTCTGATCCCAAGTACTCACATAAAATTTAGGATATGATGGCATGAACCAGTAATCCCAGCACTGGTGAGGCTGAAAGGAGGAAACCTGAAACCCACTAGCCAGCCATTGTATTATGACTGGTAAGTTTTGGGCCAATGAGAGATCGTTCCTAGAGAATTAAACCAGAGATTATGATACAGCATACACACACAACCCCATACCAATATGTACCCATACATACAGAAATATGCATAGACATATTGAAACATTTTTCACATACATGAATATGCTAAGAACTTTAAATCATATATTTTCCATAAAAGGTAGACAAATTAAAAAGGGGCACATGCAAAAATTTTCAATGTTTTTGTCATTAGGAAAATACAAATTAAACCCACAATGAGTCATTACCTTATACCTATCAGGGACACCTGTTATCAAAGACAAGTGTTGGAAAAGATTTGGTGACATAGGAAATTTTGCACAGTACTTATGGGAGTGGGAAATGGTGTAAGCAATGTGATAAGCAGCAAAAAAATCTACAAGTATTAAAAATGAAAATACCATAGAATCCAGCAATCCAATTTCTAGATATTTATTTAAAAGTTGAACTTATGATTTATAACAATATTTCTATGTTCACTGCAGCACCATTCAAAATAGCCTGAATATGAAAATAGCCTAAACATTCAATGGCAAGTATGCAAAGAAAATATGCTGCAAATATACTAGGACATACTAGTTAGCCTTTACAAAGAAGGAAACCCTGTAGCATGTGACAATATGATCCTTGTAAACATTCTTAATGAAATTAATTATTAATACACACACACACACACACACACACACACACACACACAAGCAAATATATCATGCTTCCACTTACATGAGGAATCTGAATAGTCTCTTTCATACACTCACAGAGTCATCATAGGTTGGGGAAAGAATAGTGGGACATTACTGACCAGTGGTCACAAATGTTCACTTTTACAAGATGGAGCTCCAGGGGACTGTTGTACATTACTGTAATTGTAATTAAAATAATGTATTTTCTGCTTTAAAATGTGTTAAAGTAATGCTGGAGAGATGGCTCAGAATTTAGAGGCACTTGCTTGCAAAGTTTGAGGTTCAGGTTCAATTCTCCAGTACCCATGTAAGCCAGATACACACAGTGACATACGTGTCTGGATTTTTGCAGTGGCAGGAGATTCTGGCATTCCCATATTCATTCTTGTTTTCTCTTTCTCTCCCTCATTATCACTCTCCCAAACTAATAAAATATTCACAACAATATAGATATCATGTTGACTGTTTTTACCACAATCAAACACAAATTGGAAATATACTAAAAATGGAGAATTCTTGAAGCATGTGAACTTAGAACCTGAGAATTGTTTGCTTACTCCTGCTTTTCCCTCCAAGACACTTGTGGTATTCAACCGGTCAATGAATGCTTTTTTTTGCCTGAATTTTCCATCAAGATGAATCAAATTCCATTGACAGAAATTCAGGTAGATGTGATGAGATATATGCAGATAGCCACTGAATCAGTAAATACAGAGCAAAGTTTAGTGCAGCCAAAAGTTTTGAGAATTAAAGCAAAATGTTTGGGTTCTTTTGTGGATTGTACCACACTTGGGAATTAATCTATCTGATTAGAGATAGGTACAGCTTTAAAACTGAATCTATGTTAATTTTCTCACAACAGCTGTTCCAAATTAAAATACATTCACTTTCTAATCTTTGCTATAGCTTCCCAGTCCTTAGAGCTCACTCTTGTGCACAAGATCTCCTTAAGTAGGATGCCAACACTAAAATGAACTCTATCACAGGGAAGAAACAAATGAATAAAGGAAAGTGAAACCAGACACATAGTTGAAAGATAATTCCCAGGACTAGCAAAATTAAATATGTTTGATGTTCTGTAGGGCAGCAAAGGGATTGCTCAGCAGTACACAATAAAGATTGTCTAGATCATAGAGAAACAGTTCTCTTATGCTTCACACAGTTTTCAGAATAAAAAAAAAGCAAGAGGGCAATCAATATAAATAAAATAGAAATTTCAAAATATTTTAACTGTAATTGCAAAGTCTTTCCTATATTGCTATTAGGTCTCAAGTAGAAAGACAAAATTCCCTGATGCTAGAAAAATCTAAACAAGAGACAAATGGCTGACAGTGTATTGTTTATAGAAATCTGAGTTATTAGTCTTGTTTGTATCTAATTCTACAAATTTGTTAATAATATTAACGCCAAAATACATATCTTTGAAAATTAACTTAGAGTAAATTTTAAATTGTGAATCTTTCAAGAGATCATTGTGTTTTTCAAGACAAAGTACAAATTTAAATAAGTAAAAAACATGTGACGAAGTGGGACCAGCAATCAATCACTGCTGTGGGGTTGGACATATTTAAATTTTAGAGTTAACTCACGGACTATTCCACAGGGTGGCAGTAATGCAGTACAGAATGGGAGAGCTGAAGTGATCTACAAGTCCAAAGGGAATGCAATGTACAGATTACTTTAACCTATACAACTTCCTTCTCTGTGTGCACTATAGAATATATGAATGTATGATGCTAATGTTCATGAAACTGACATGTTTTAAAGTCTTTCTACATGATCAAGTAAATTGTGTTTAGCAAAGACAAATTCTGCAATGATATATATTAGCTAAAAATGAAAAAAAACCACTTAATTATGGCGTCAGAAATGTGTGTAAAATTCCTTTAGCAGATATAAATTTTGAGTGATTTAATCCTTTCCCCAGCAAAGTATATATTTATAAAATTTCTGTAATTCTTAGATTATTGCTATGATTGTTGTGATTGAAAAATGTTTATGTATGTATCACCACAAAACTAATATGAAATAAGCATATTATATATATTTATATGTTTAAAAGACTGTGATGATTAGATTACCTAATTTATTAAATATTGAAAAGTTTGCATTTGCCATTCTTAAATTTTATTAACAGAAATATATCACCATTATAGATGTCTGCACCAAGGCAAATGAAAATCAAGCAAAAAGGCACAAATTAGACATTTATAATAGGCAAGTGATCCAATCAGCTAAATCAGCCAAGGCCCATTTGAGAAAAAAAAAATGAGGCAAAATAAAAAACAAAAATACGTTTTCAAGCAGTAATTAAATGTGACAGAATGCACCCTACTGGATCCACCTCTGATCTTACGTTCTTAATTTTGACCACTTCTAGAGGGTTCATATAGGCAAACACATGGAAGTTAAGTAAAACTTTTGTAATAAAACACATAAGGCAATAAATCTCTTTTTACTATTTTCTTTTTAAAGTTCAATGTTTATTTGTAGTATTTTAATGATAACATCAGTCAAATTAATCACGTGGAGTGTGTCTGAGTATAGTCTGTATGTAATTAGAAATCCTTGTTTTCCAGAGACATAGACGTAATTCACTTAGTTATTTAAGTTTTTACACTGAAAAATATCTTATGGAAAACACTTTACCTTAATACTGTTGTAGTAGCAGGAAGAAAGGAGCACAGCTGTGCTTTAGTTGAAATGCCTGTGCAGTCAATTATGAAGGACATCCCCATGTGCTTTCTGTAATGTCTGGATATTCTCCCTGCCCTGAACTTTTGTGCAGATGGCTTAAATGTGGGAGTTAAATTGAATTATTAGTTAGGATGGTCACCCTGCTTATAAAAATATTTCCATTAGGACTAAGTTCAGCTATAGAAGTAGCAGCATGACAAGGGCATGTTCAATTAAAGATATAAAGAAAATGAAACCACTATGTTGTGGAATGGGGGTGTGTGCTCAACCACCTCAAAGATCTGCTGATATATCCTTACCATTTTAACATGAGCAAAATTCAGTTACACTCCAGGAGTCATGAAATAAAAGTCTGAAATCTCAGCACTCTGGAGGCTCAGGCAAGAGGATAGCAAGTTTGAGGACAGCCTAGACTATATAGTACAGTCTTGCTTTCCAATGCAAAAAAAAAGATGTGTCAGCAAGACGACCCTTACATCATTAGCTAAGGCAAACCTGGTATAAGGGTAGCTCAGATCAACCCTGACAAATAAAACAACAGCAGCCTTGGTTTCTACAGTTTGGGGGCAGTATTTGTTCTAATGGGATCTGTGTAGCCCAGACCAATCAGAGAAAAGAAACAAATGTGATATATTTTTAAGATTTTGCTAGGGGATGATGTGCAAAACACACAACAGATAAAATAATTAGGAAACCTATTATATTATAACACTCAGTTATGATTATTTAAAGCTTGTTTAAATTATGCTTTCAAAGTTAAGATGCCCTTTCCTGGCTTAGATATGCTAAGGACAGGAATTAAAAAATACAACTACAGTTGTAGAAAATGCTGAGTATTGTGGTTATGTATTAAATTTATTTCACAAACATCTAAATTCAGGTGAAATATGGATAAAATTATGAATATATTATTCAGAAATTCTAAAAGTAACAGAAAATTTAGAAGATAAAATGCATTGGTATCTCATCTCATGTAATTTTTTTGAATAATTCGCAAATAATTTATATGACTATCATAAACACATATAATAAAAATGTCAACTCAATAAACCAACTCACATTAATCAGGAGCTTAAAGTATTCATATCATACATGGTTTCTAGTAAATGATGTACTAATATCATAATCATGCATATATCTTAAATATTCTCATGCTGTGTAAATAGCAAAACATCCATAAATTTAAGTGCTATAGTATATTTGTATACATCCTCATTGGCACATGATTGTGATATAGGGAAATAGTATTGCAGTAACTGGATATGTAGGGGAGATAGTTTAAGCAGGTGCAGGAGTGTAATAGAGTTGGACCTGCAGGATACATTTTCAGCTAATGAAACATGAGCCAGAATCCTGCTTGAGAATGGATATAGTGTAGGACATCCTTGTGCTAATTTCAATTTGGCAGATGGAGGTCATGTTCAAAGTCAGTAATGTGGCTTGCCTTTGGTGCTCTCCTCAGTTCTTCACTGCATCCAGTTTTTCATATAATAAATTCACTGCAGAAGTTGCTTTTGTTTCTGTTTTAATTATTTCTGTTTGATTTTACCATTGAATTTTACTCAAATATTTAAATTTCTTCAGGTTCGTGTATTCACATTTTCAGTTGGTCAGCATAATTATGACAGAGGACCTATTCAGTGGATGGCTTGTGAAAATAAAGGTAAATATGTTTTCCTGACCATATTTTATTAGAAGAAATATAGGTTGGCAATAATTATTATTAGGTCTTTATTGGCATTAAAAATAATCTAGAGCAGTAACTAACTTTAACAGATATTGAGTAACGAATATGTCTCTGATCATGTTTTCCACCAAAAACACAATCAATTTTGATATTAAATTGACATTAGAGAGTATTACAACAGCTGACCATAATGTTGCAACTTCATGAAAGATATAGTATGTTGGATGATACTTAATGATATTTAACATATTTGTGTATTTTTTTCTGAGTGGCTAAATTACTGTATTTGGAAGCTCTCATTTCTTCCTAGTTATTTAGAGTTCATGTAGTGTGGCAATAATTTCTTCCTACTCTAAAAATAATATCATTTGGTAAAAAATGCATATATCTTGAAAGGTATACTTAGGCAAGTATTTTATATGCATATGGTAATTATCTATCTGCATTTTAAATAATGTATCCAGTTAAATAACATTTAGTAATTCCATGTTTCCTGCTACTTTGTAGAAATATTTATTTTATACTTTATAAGAAATGTGATGAAAATTCTCACAAAATCTGTACATTTATTGACAATATTCATTCAACAGAAATGTTCTTAAATAAAATTTATTATTTTCATTTATGTTTTTTAATATTTTCTCAATATAGAAGGAAAATACTTTTTTCTTTTAAAAATGCACAAAGTCAGATTTGTGGTTATTATAATTCTACATATATGTGTGTGTGTGCATTTCAGGTTATTATTATGAAATTCCTTCCATTGGAGCAATAAGAATTAACACTCAGGTATGATTATTTAAAGCTTGTTTAAATTATGCTTTCAAAGTTAAGATGCCCTTTCCTGGCTTAAATATGCTAAGGACAGGATATTTAAATAAAAAAAATACAACTACAGTTATAGAAAGTGCTGAGTATTGTGGTCATGTATTAAATGCATTTCACAAACATCTAAATTCAGGTGAAATATGGATAAAATTATGAATATATTATTCAGAAATTCTAAAAGTAACATAGAAAATTTAAAAGATAATGCATTGGTATCTCATCTCATGTAATTTTTTTGAATAATTTGCAAATAATTTATATGACTATCATAAACACATAGAATGTTAAATAATAATTCTTATATAAATTCTATTTAGGATTCCAGTACTTCCAAACACACACACATATCTATTTAATTTTTTAAAATAAAGTTACCATGAGATAATTCTTAATACCATACAGTTAAAATAAAGCATTTACATTAGCATTTTATATAATTGAATAATTATAATTGATATACATAATTTTGAAATATTTATAAATTTCCATATAAAATCTTGTCAACCTTAAATTGTAGCTGAAGCTGTACAAAAAAGGGCTAAGTCAGAAATTAGCATAAATCCCTTAGCCTTTGTGGAAATGAATACTGAAAGCATTCAGTGCTGGAATCCAGCAGCATTTCCATTTTGGGTCTGCAGTCTCAATTTGGCACAGTATTTCCAGTATTTCATTTGATATTCTTATATGTCCAAATGTAGCTTTGAATTTCAGCCAAACAATTCGTGATATGAAAACAAGTGTGTAGTTGTTTTATTATTTTAAATTTGAGCCATTTCACACAGTAAATCACAGAGCTTAAAATAATTTAGACCAAGGGGCTGGAGACATGGCTTAGTTGTTAAGCACTTGTCTGTGCAGCCTAAGGACCCCAGTTCGAGGCTCAATTACCAAGGTCCCATGTAAGCCAGATGCACAAGGTAGTGCATGCACCTTGAGTTCGTTTGCAGTGGCTGGAGGCCCTGGAGTGCCTCTCTATTTACCTCCTTCTCTCTCTGTCTGTTGCTTTGAAATGAATAAGTAAAAATTAAACAAAAAACTAATTTAGACCAACATGAAGCATTTTTCAAGGAAAAAACTTCACTTATCATTGCCCTTCCTTAAGCAATGTTTGGATTAGTATTAGAAAAAATGGTATAGATTTATCCTGCAAATAGGTCAAATATTGATGCAATGTCCATAGACATACCACATATGAAGCAAGATAAACAGTCTTCAATTACCCAAGTACCTAACATAGTTTTAAACAATTCAATTCCATATTCCACACCTGAAATTTATCTTTAAAGCTGGAGAAATGGCTTAATGGTTAAGGCACTTGCCTTCAAAGCCAAAAGGACCTAGATTCAATTCCCCAGGACCCACTTAAGCCAGCTACACAAGGTAGTGCATGCATCTGCATCTGGAGTTCATTTGCAGTGTTGGAGGCCCTGGCATACCATTCTCTCTTTATCTGACTCTCTTTTTCTCTCTGCTTCTTTCTCTTTCTCAAATAAATAAATAAACAATATTTTAAATTTTAACTTTAATTTTTCCAAATGAAAATTATTTTCAAACAGAGCATTTATGGTCTTCTGCACCATTTCTTTTTAAAATAGGAATATCTGGATGTGCTGGGAAGACCAATGGTTTTGGCTGGAGATAAAGCTAAGCAGGTCCAGTGGACGAATGTATACTTGGATGCCCTGGTAAGATCAGGCTACTCAACCAAAGCCTCCTAAAGATAGAACCCCATTTACTTTACTTCTCTCTAAATGACATTTCTATTTTTCTCTCTATTGTGTCCTTTCAAAAATTCCTTCTATTGTAAGCTTCTTTTCTAGAATTTAGATAGTATAGAGAAAGTTCATAATTTCATGGGTAAGAGAAGCACATGTGAAAAGTATTCATTTGCCTTTAACCTATTAAGAATGTGGAGTGTGTGGGAATTTCAATAACTTTCTGAAGTTTTAATATGATAAAATAATGATGAAAAACTCACAAATAATAATACATATCTTTAGATTATAACCAATATTTTGAAGAACACATTTTTAAAGAATATGTTAACTGGTAACTCCATGTATAAATCTTCCATGACATATTCTTAGATGTAATCACCTCTTCATATGTAATCTCTAGCATAAGTTCAAGCAGGCATTTTTATGGAACTATGCTTCTGTGGGGTTCAGATCTGCTGTGAATTACATATACGTTTTAAATTGTGTGCTGCACAATTACCCTAAACTAGTACTCTAAACTAGGGTGAGGGTGATTTTGCCCTTCATAAATCACTTTTATAAGGGTTTGTAGTCATTTTTTTCTTTCACACCTTAGGAGGATTTGCCAATCACGTGTAGAAGCTTGTGCTCAGGGACAGACTTGCTAATACATAGAATGACTCCATCCCCCACACAACAGACCTGCTAATACATAGAATGACTCCATCCTTGCACAACAGACCCTCTAATACATAGAATGACTCCATCCCACACACAACAGACCCTCTAATACATAGAATGACTTCATTCCTGCACAACAAACCCTCTAATACATAGAATGACTCCATCCCCACACAACAGACCCTCTGATACATAGAATGACTCCATTCCTGCACAACAGACCCTCTAATACATAGAATGACTCCATCCCACACACAACAGACCCTCTAATACATAGAATGACTCCATCCCACACACAACAGATCCTCTAATACATAGAATGACTCCATTCCCCACACAACACAATGTTTTCCAAACTGAGCTATCCATAGGATCAGAGCTGAGAAATCTTGTTTCAACTTATTCTCAATTAGCTGACATGAAAGTTACTAATAATCACAATACTTGAGCCAGCATTGTTCTTAATTTTAAGACTATACATCATGTACCAAGATGATGTTTATTAGAAAAAGTCAGTATACTACACTGATACATAAATGCTGATTTAGTTTTGCCATTTTCCTTACTTGGAAGTCCAATTATATATTTTCCTACTTCTCCAAATGCAATAATGAACCCAGAGGTCAAAATGAACTGGTTAAAAGGACTTATCATTTAGTTCTTACAAAATAAACACATACAGGAAGTTAGGAGAAAATAATGGGGACTTTTAACAGCAGCCTTGCGTGCTAAGAAAGATAAAGTGAAGCTTGCTTACCTCAAATCCCAGCTAAAATCACTGTCCAGTGTCCTTTCTTGACGTTGCTTATTTACTTAAGGTCACATGGTCATCCACAACTATGTTTTGGTTTTTCAAGTCCCTCACTGGATAGTGTATGATAGGAGGAGTCAATTGCTATGCCCTGTTGTATTTCCTATGGCCAGAAGTTCATTAGCCAGAATGTCTGTGTTGCTGGTAAGGCTCTTCCTGATAGCATAAATGACATTTAGAGGAAATGCTGATTCTAAATGTTCTATCTCACAAGATGAAAGAAATTTTTTTTAAAAATGGGGGACAAAGAGTACATGTCTGAAAACAAGTGGTGCCCATCAAGTTGAGCTGTTTATAGTCAATGCATGAAGCAGATTCATAGTTATATCAGTCAAATCAACAGTTTTATTAATGAAGTAACATATAGGGTTTTAAGACTAAAACATGAGATCTTATGGAAAACATTTACAGATCTCAGGCACTTCAAAAGAAAGGGTTTATATGTTTGGGTTTAGAACAAGGTGTGACTAAAAAAATTGAGATATTTTAACTGAACATGAGCACAAGTGAAGTTAAGGGACAAACCCACTGAAAAGATGCATTTTATGAAATTTGAGGACTCCTGGGTCATTGAAGAAATAACACATGGCCATTGTTGGATATATTATGACATAAGGAGAGAAACATTACTTGGAAATGAAGTGGTGGGATAATTTTATATGGTAGATAAAGGAAAGCTCTTTATATAATGAGAAAGAGTGCTGTAAAGTATTTTGATCTAAAATTAAATATTACATTCTGGGAGGTAGATCTTGTTTCATTTTTTATTCTACTCTCCATGGATGTGTGCAGTGTCTAGCAATGGACAAGACACACAATTTGATCTAGTTATTAATTAGAGAAAAATTAAAGTTGACCATTAATTCAATCCATAATTATTTAAATATTATATGTTAGTAATCTTGGCATTCATTTTTAGAAGCAAATTTTGTTATTCTGCTCAAATGCAGAGCTGATACACAGAAAAAGATTGCATCTACATAAAATGTACCTTTTAGCAGCACTTTAAAACTAATGATTTATAATCCAAATTATAATTCCAATGGAAAATATACCAAAAGTAATAATGGAATTATTTTCTGGATATCAGCTTTATGAATTAATTTATAATCCCAGTTTATTTAGGTGGAAAGTTTTCAGTGGGGATATTAACATGCATGATTAATGGTGTCTCATTTGAGTGTTCTTGTATGGGACTACATAGACCCTATATTTATTTCCTCATATATCGAGTTATATGTTAGAGTTTAATTTTATATAATATTATGCTGGAAGCTCTTTCATAATTTCTCCCAAGCTCAAATCAGCTTCACTGTCCTGAGGTTTTCGTTTTCAGTGTGCACACATAAAGAAATCCTCTTTAAGACATTTTCTCCATAGTTCCATCGCTGCTTCTGGAATCATAATAGAGCATGTGAGATTTGAACATGGGACTGTTTTTATCAGATTAATAAATTCAAAATTTCCTTGTCTGATTTAAATGAAAACACATCTGAAAAATATCAGTTAAAATTATCTGGACTGGAGAGATGGCTTAGCGGCTAAGGTACTTTCCTGCAAAGCCTAAGGACATAGGTTCAAATCCCCAATGCCCAAGTAAGCCAGATGCACAAAGTGGCACATGCATCTGGAGTTCATTTGCAGTGGCTAAAGGCCCTGGTATGCCCATTCTCTTCTCTCTCTCTCTAATTAAATTTTGTTTAAGTTATTAAAAGTAGCTTTAAACAAACTTATTTAAAATAATATTTTAATACCACTTTTTATGGAGTCTTCTGACCCTAGGTAAATTATTACTATAAAAAGTGGGAATGGGCAGTATATCTGGAATGTTACAGACTATCGATCATTTTCATAAATTGACTATCTTACTTGTTATTTATAATACACATTTTTGCTATTATCTTAGGTGTTGCATATTTCAAAGGCTGCCTAATTAATCTTTATTAGGACATTTTAATTGGTATTTCTAATAGTACACTTTATATTCAAAATTAGTTACTTATCTTCTATTGTTCTTGACAAAGTAACTATACAGTCTGAAGAGATGGCTCTGCAGTTAAAGTCCTTGCCTAGAAATTAACTATAAAAAAAATCTATTTCAATGGCTAGTGCAGTAGGACAAAGGTTAAATTGTGACTCCCATCTCTTTTCTCTCCATCTATTTTTAGGAACTGGGACTTGTCATTACTGGAACTCTTCCGGTCTTCAACATAACTGGCCAGTTTGAAAACAAGACAAACTTAAAGGTTAAAAGTTAATTGATATTTTAATAATAATAAATGATAAACTGTGACGTAGAAGCTGACTGTGGATAAGATATTTCTATAAGGAAATGCATACCATGTCACACTGTTTGTGAGGCCAGAGGGCCTTGGCAACAGCTGCCCATGTGATAACACCTGAGGAAAAGGAAGTACAGGTCAAATCTCTGTGGCCCTAGAGTCAAGATTCAACTTAACTCTGCTAAACTGTGTCCTGATGAGAACACAAAGTCATACTCACTAATTACATGACAACTGGGCAACAATAGTGCATGCACAAATTCAACATGCACTTGAGATATTTATGAATTTTTGAAAAATAATCCAGAGCCCTGATTATGTTTACCAAAAGTGCAAATAGATATATTTACTAAGCCCTTCCTAATTCTCAAGTAATAGCTTTTAGTCATAACTCAAAGATCTGATTATTGAGTCTATTTTTTTCTTGTTTTTAAGATACAAGGAAAATTCAGTCTTTAAAATGTTGAGTTTCTGTAGCACTGGTAATGTTGTCAGTGCAATAAAATGCTACCCACCTAAAAGCTGTACATAATTATCAAACATACCTTGTTCTTAACTAGCTTATTGATTCATTTATATTTTTATTTATTTATTTAATTTATTTCATTCATTTATATTTTTGACTCAAAAATAGTTGTATGATTTATAATTAAGAATATAGAAGTTAATATAGAAATTAATATAGAAGTGGATAGGTGATTTACTGAATTGAGGGGATATTTATTTCTGGTCTGTGGTTTAATGTAGTGTATTATACTTAAGTATTATTTGTTCAGTTGCTGTAAACCTCAGTTGAATGCTTCATTGTAATTATGTAGTCCAACAGAGAATTGATTATTTCTCTTGGGTCCTATTGCCTTTAACATATCTGTGAGTTCTTAATAAATATACAATTCTCTCATAAACATATAATTCTCTAAGTCCTTATCATATATGTTTAACCTATCACTATCTGCAAGATTGTTTATTTCCTGGTTTTACTCAGTGAAGTTTTGTTGACCCAACTGTCATCTACCTGTATCAATACAGAATTCCAATGCCTTTATAACTATTGGCTATATTTGATAATTTTCCTTATAAACAAATTTGATTTATAATTATTTCTGTTTTACATGTATAATTATGAATGTGCTTTGATTTGGAATTAAAACTTGATGCCCATTGCTTAATGTTGAGAAGTTGTAACACCAGTTAGCAAAAGTGTTTGAGGATGTTATTGCCAAGAAGATCACATATTTTGACAATAGTTACAAAACCACAGGATATCCACAAAAATCTAATGTTTATATCATGTTATCCAAGTTTTAAGCAGAGCATCGTGTGTTTTCTTATTTGTAGTAGTCTGCTAGGTCAGTCTCTACACACAGGCAGGCAGACACACACACACACACACACACACACACACACACACACATACGCACAAGGAGAGAGAGAGAGAGAGAGAGAGAGAGAGAGAGAGAGAGAACTTCCAGTACTGTGTGAATATAAGCATTTTTTTTAAAAATAGGAAAAAGTGTATAAGAAGTGTCAAATAAAATTTACATATCTTATATTTTATTTTAACTTAATTTTATATTTTCCTTAAAACCTTTTTAACTGACTATTTAACTTAATTTTAACTTGACTCAAAAGAATTTTAGTGTATCTCTCTGTGTGTGTTTAAATAATTTTGGAACTCAATCATGAACAGAGCAAAAGATGAGATACACTTGTGTAAAAGCAAATAAACTTCTATGACAAAATGCACTAACTGCCATTTTCTTATAGAATCAGTTGATTCTTGGTGTGATGGGAGTAGATGTGTCTTTGGAAGATATTAAGAGACTGACACCACGTTTTACAGTAAGTGCAATTTGTTCTTTTGGCAATCTTTCCTATTTCAGGAAGTATGTATCAATGTAGCTTGACAATAATGTTGAAGTACTTCTCAAAAGTTAGGTTCAGGGCTGGAGAGATGGCTTAACTGTTAAGACACTTGCCTGCAAAGCCTAAGTATCCAGATTTCTTTCCCCAGATGCCACATAACCTACATATACAAGGTGGCACATGTGTCTGGAGTTCATTTGCAGAGGCTGAAGGCTCTCTCTGGAGTACCCATTTTTTCTGCCTCTTTCTCTCTGTCTCAAATAAATAAAATATTTTTTTTTAATTATGTGCAGTTATAATATCAAGAAAATTCAAGGTTTATAGTCATCCTTACAGTGTACAGATACCATACTGTCCTTCAGCATGTAACAAAATGTGTATTGAATAAGTAAACTACTTTGATAATATTTTTCAATATGGAGTTCTGTTGTGATTCAAGAAGCTCTAAGCTTTATGATTATTTTGCAGCTTTGCCCCAATGGCTATTACTTTGCAATTGATCCTAATGGTTATGTTTTATTACACCCAAATCTTCAGCCAAAGGTATGTATATAAATAGTTTATTGATTAATGTTTTGTAAAATTAATGATTAATACTGTAAGATTGTCACTTTGTTTATTTATTATTTATTTATTGGGGGGGGGGGTAAAGAGGCAGTGAGAGAGACAGAGAAAATAGGCATGTCATGGCTTCCAGCCACTGCATAAGAACTCCTGCAGTGTGCACCATCTTGTGCATGAGGCTAACATGGGTACTGGGGAATCAAACATGGGTTCTTAGGCTTCACAGGCAAACACCTTAACTGCTAAGTCATCTCTGCAGCCCAGGATTCTCCATTACTTTAAATTCACCGAATAGCATAAAATTCAAAAGGACACTGTAATGGGCCTCTCAACAGATGATAAGACCATAGGTAACAATATATGAAAATGTGAAAGCAATTTTCATTTTCTCTTACCATTGTAGCTGAACTGAGTTTATTTTTAAAATGTAAAACATGTATTATTGATTACTGAGCCTCATTTTCATACACCCCACCTGTGACTTTGATTAAAGGCTAGAAAGAGGAGTGGCTGCAGATATGGTATAAACATAAAAAAAAATTATCAATGTTCCTTTCTGTCCAGAACACACTTATCACTGCCTTTTTCTTCCTATAATTATCTCTACTGAAAATCAACCTGAGGCTACTTCATTTTACTTTTGGGCAGGCAGGCAGGCTTATGAAGATGTATAGAAAAATCAAGCAAAATCTATGTGTTGATTTTCAGATAAAAGAATGATTTTAAAAAATTAATATATTTATTTATTTATTTGAGAGAAAGAGGCAGAGAAAAGAGAGAGACAGAGAGAGAGAGAGAGAGAGAGAGAGGGAGAGAGAGAGAGAGAGAGAGAATGGGTGTGTCAGGCCCTCCAGTCACTGCAAATGAATTCCAGATACATGCATACTCTTGTGTATCTGGCTTACATGGGTCCTGGAGAGTTGAACCCTTTGGCTTTGTAGGCAAATACCTTAACTGCTAAGCCAAACTCTCTAGCCCAAAAGAGTGATTTTTAATTAGTAAATCTGCAAGTCATAAAATTCAGTAGCTGAATTATTTTATCCTAATCTCTATGCCTGCTTCCAAGACAGAAAATATATTCATAGGCCAGGTGCATTGGCACAACCCTAATTCCAGCAGTCATAAAGCTGAGGTAGGAGGATCACTGTCAGTTTGAGGCTACATTGTCTTCTAGAGTGAGTTCCTGGTTAGTCTGCACTAGAGTGAAACCCTACTTTGAAAAAAAACAATAAAAACAAAAATATTTTCATAAAATATCTGATTTCAAGTTTTAATAATACTTTGTAATACTTGGTAAAAATTTATCTAGATATAAAATTATACAAAAATTGTAGAAGTACAATTTTAGAGGCATCTTTTTTTTTTTAATTTTTTGAGGTAGGGTCTCACTCTAGCCCAGGCTGACCTGGAATTTACTATGGAGTCTCAGAGTGACCTCAAACTCATCCTGATCCTCCTACCTCTGCCTCCCAAATGCTGAGATTAAAGGCATGTGCCACCATATCTGGCTAGATAAAGGCATCTTTAAGTTACCATCATTGAACTTGAAGTGTATACCAAATATTTAAAATATATATATTTATTCCTACTATGTCCTTTTCTTCTGGTCATGCAGATTTAATGTTAGTAATTTACTAAAAAGTAAATGCATGCACACATATACATGCTCACGTACATACATGCACACATACACACAAAGTTTATCATGTAAATGTTCAAATAAATAATTTAGAGTAATAATTTTGCACTGAGTGCAAAAGCATTAAATGTATTTTTCATTTTAGTATGCTAAATAATCACACATTATATTTCATATCTTTATGTTATCCTTTTTATTTTGAAATTTACCTCCAATAAGACCAATCATGATATAAATAATTGCTAGGGAAATACAGATGCTGATCACTCCTAATTATGTAAGAAATTTATCATGTGTACTTTTTAAAGTCACTGAGTTATAACAGTTCATTAATATGTGTGACATGTTTCATTCATTCATCTTTTAAACCTTAATGTTTAAAAGTTTGGAGGATTATTATTTGGCCTTTGTATATATAGTATATTTTAAATTATATCCTTCAAACAAAATCTAACAAAAGCACCAAGAAATATATGCATAAAGATATACAGGACCCTACTTTTCTGATTGTAGACTTTGACTTTCCCAAAGGAGCTAGTATATATCATACACAAAAACAGATCACCATGTGTGATGTAGAGATATAAATAGATCATCTAGAGTTAATTACAGTATAGGTTATTTTCATGGTGAACAAAGCAATAGTAACTTGAAAAATATTTCCCCTCATCTACATTCTTCCAATAAGCAATATTGTTGTAAAAGATGTCTTATTATTTGAATGGTGTTAATGAATATATACCTAATACTTACAATAATAAATTCATTAATAATCATAAAATGATAGAAAATATGTGATTTATGGAAGTCATTTTCTTTCAAACTACAAATTTAACTTTCCATACTTCTAAGTTAGATTTTATGAAAGTTATTCTAAAATAAAATGATTTTTGAAACATTTCCAAAATGTTTAGAATACTATGAAAAGAACTAAGTCAGAATAATCAATGTGCTAATTTTTCATGTAGTTTATATGTTAGACTTACTTGTGTTCTCATCAACAGAAGATATTTTATGATTTCATTTTGAAATCATGTGTTTCATACATATTGATATGAGTCTCATAACAGGATATGATGTTGTACTATGAGATTATTATTTTAGAAACTGATAAATATTGGGCTGGAGAGATGGCTTAGTGGTTAAGCGCTTGCCTGTGAAGCCTAAGGACCGCTGTTCAAGGCTCCATTCTCCAGGTCCCACGTTAGCCAGATGCACAAGGGGGCGCATGCGTCTGGAGTTCGTTTGCAGAGGCTGGAAGCCCTGGTGCGCCCATTCTCTCTCTCTCCCTCTATTTGTCTTTCTCTCTGTGTCTGTCGCTCTCAAATTAAAAAAAAAAAAATTTTTAAAAGAAACTGATAAATATGAAGCCCACCATTGGAATGGATGCTGTACTAACAAAAGTCAGCCTCAATTCTTTTTTATTTTTGTGGCAAGCCTAACAGACTGGCTGATATACATTCATATATATATATATATATATATATACACACACACATACATACATACATATATATATATATATATATATATATATATATATATATATATATATATATATACATGAGGTTGTGAGAGAGAGAGAGAGAGAGAGAGAGAGAGAAAGAATTGACACACCAAGGTCTCCAAACACTGCAATTGAACTCTAGATGTGTGTGCCACTTTGTGCACATGTGTTCTTGCATCACTTTGTGTGTCTGGCTTACGTGAGACCTGGAGAGTTGAATATAAGTCTCTAGACTTTGCAGACAAGCACCTTAACTGCTAAGTCATCTCTCCAGCCCAAGTTAACTTCAATTCTTTCTCAGCAATTCTGCAATAAAATAAAAAATAAAAAGAAAGAAAAAGAAAGTGTTGCTATATCCATAGTACCCATTGCTATTCAACAAAATAAAAGTGTAGTGTTATGTGCATAGCACTACCTCATGTCTTTTGTTTTCTTCCTGCTACTCTAAACTTACTTCAGAGTATTTAAGGACAGTTTTGTAGTTTGTAGGATATAAAATAAATGACTTAAATAGCCCAGAATTCTACTGGTAAATAAATGTGTAACAAACCATCTGTTATCTGTTTTCTTAGGGTTTTCATTTCTCAAAGTATATTACTCCCCCTGACTACTTTTGAACAAATAGTAAATTAGATATCCTGACTTGTCCTAAGATGTATTTTCTATTTCTCTCATTTTATTTCAATTCAATAACCAGATTTGGTTATTAGATACCCCATTTTGATCAATTCTGATGAATATTTATATAGAAATTTTATGTTATCCATGTTTTAGAAGTCAATATTTAAAACAAATCTAGTGTAACTATTAAGTTCTCAATAAACCCAATAATACAATATTTTTATCCTTTCAGATAACAAAGGCTCAAATTTCAAATATTCATGATATTTTAATACTACATGTTATTTATTTTAGTCTCTTCAGGCTGCAATAAGCCAAAAACACAGAATTTTGTCATCTAAACAATAGAAACATGTTTTGTACTTTTTCCAACACTAGGAAACACAAGATGACAACATACATATCAGTGTGTGTTCTTCTAGGCCAAGTTACCCTGCTAACCTCTTATGTTAGAGAAGACAAAGAGGGAATGGGCTCTCTTTCTTTTTTATACAAGAACCAATCCCCTTATTGAGGACTGGCACTCCAAAACCTGACTACCTCACAAAGTCCTGACCTCTTGCCCAACACCACTACCTAGGAAGAACTGCAACAGAGAAACTGGCAGGGACCATTTATGACTTTTCTATTTTACTGATTATTCAACATTAATAATCAGTTTGTTTAAAAATCACTTACTAGCACTAACAGTTCACTAAAATATTTTAAGTTTTCATTTTTAATTGGCCTATCATGCACTCTATGAAACTGACTACATACTTTCAAAACTAAATGCCACATTACTTGTATATCTGATCCAGGAAATATATGACAAAAATTGATGACAGTATAAAACTCTTGCCATGTTGATAGGCAAGATGATGAATTACCTTGTTGTTGTTGTTGTTGCTTCAGCCTATTGGTGTAGGCATACCAGCAGTTAATTTAAGAAAAAGGAGACCCAATGTTGAGGTAACTGTAAATATGGGTAGACTTAGCAGTGCTTTCAAATTTGCTGAATCGGAGTGGAAAGCAAGCTTCTGCTCGTAAAGCTTATGAATAAAGCTGCCTTTCCTGACATCAAGCTTCCAGAGCATGAGGTGGACATGAGCATCATTTCTCAATAAGCTGAAGTAAAAGTAATTAATCATGGTAAAGGGGTATGCACCGGCTGACTAAAGATTGCTAAGAAAATTATCTAATGATAACCTTAATCAGAGTAATCATCAGAATGAGATGTCTTCCAAAATAGTATTTTGACATTGAATATTGTGAAATTAATATCAAATCCATGTGATCCTAACCAGTTGCTTGCAACATTAATTTGTAACAACAAATAAGGTCAGGATCCCCATTTGATATTCTTCCTAACTTAAAATTTTAAGTCTTTTTTTTTTTTTTGTTTTGTTTTGTTTTGTTTTTCGAGATAGGGTCTCACCTAGCCCAGGCTGACCTGGAATTCACTATGGAGTCGCAGGGTGGCCTCGAACTCACAGCAGTCCTCCTACCTCTGCCTCCCGAGTGCTGGGATTAAAGGTGTGCGCCACCATGCCCGGCTCAAAAATTTAAGTCATTTTTTAAAACTCAGGTCTTACTATGGCATGGACCTCACTCTATAGCCTTTGCTGGGATCAAACATATGTATCATCCTGCACAGCCCAGATTGTTTTTAAATTTCAAATTCAGCAAATTAAAAATGTTCCAAACTGGAAAGACAGAGTGTGAATTTTTGTTGCCTGGTAAACATTGTAAACTAATCTTTTCCTTGTTGTGGATTAATACATATGCCTATAGGGTTCTGTAGGCACATTAAAAATAATCATCACAAGATAATTTTTAGCTTAATCAGAGAATTCAAATTTTAGAGAAAATTCTACATTGTTATAGAGTTTCTATATAATCCTGTCATTTTTTGAAAAAAAATTCTGGTTGGATACATTCTAAACAAGAGGTTATATGATATTAATAGGTGATCTTTAAGCTATGAATTAGTACACCTGAGTTTTAATATGATTCTATTGAGCCAACCCTCTATCCTTGAGCAATGCCTGAAACCCTGTAGGATGTCATTTATCTTCATCCTGAAAGTGGACTTGAACAGAGCATTGTTGTCTGTCCTATATAAGAACTTAAATATGTTGGTCCCAAGACCATCTCTTGAAATGCCATTTTAATTTACCATCTGAATAGCATAGAGCTTCCCAGTTGTTGTAAAGTGCAGAGAACCTGAACTGTTTGGAGCTTTAGTTCCCTTCTAGAATTCCATGACATTCTCTCATGCTGTTGTGTAGCAAAATTTTCAGATAATTAGGATTTGACAAGAAATTAAAATTTTATTTATGGATTTTATAAGATAGGAAATTGTTTTGTTACTCTTCTTGCATGTTTATCATGTATTATCTTAAATTAGACATTTTTGCAGTCATGTGCATTTTAGTGAATTCTTATTTTTGTTGCATTCCCAAATATTGCATGTAGATACTATGATATAATCAAAGCAATAATCAGCCTGGAGAAGGTTTTTTTTTTTTTTTTTCATTTTAATTGAACCCCAAATGGCAAACTGGTAACCTGGTAAGACTTTCAATCTGTGTGGTAGTTTGAACTCTGAGCTATTCTAATGATAGTGATTTGTAATTAATGCAAATTTAAAATCACATACTGCCTTTGGTAACTATGCCATTTAAAAATGAAATTTTACAGATGAGAATATTTAAATACTTAAAGTATAAGAAAAAAGTGCTGAATTGGAGAAACCCTAAAGCTAAATCTCTTTCCTTAAGCTGCTTGTTGCTTTCCTACTAGAAGACTGTGCCCTTCAGTTTTCCAGGCCCCAAGCAGGTGACGAGTCCTTGAAGAGTGGTCTGCCAGTTTACCATGCACAGATACCAGTTATGCATTGACATTTTTCTTTGATGATTTCATTTTCTTCTCTGTGTCTTTATATGTTGGATTGGGACATGATCTACATAATGCCAATTCTTCCGGGTTATGGCTCCTCCCTGCATGCTGTTTGGGGCTGGTCATGCTATACGTTACCCATTGCATGTAAGACAAACATTCTCATTTCAGTTTTCACTTTATGATTTGCAGTAGTTTGACCTTGTCTTCTATTGAATTTGTTGCGATTTTAATACTGGCATGATGGTATTTGTGGTGATGATTTATTTCAGGGAATTTTAAGTAATTCTGAAACATTAGATTTAGAGTGTTTTTTGTTTGGCATATTGTAAGTTTCATTTTCTAAACAATAAGTCTCAATATTAAGTTTTATCTTCATATTAATGTTCTTAAACACTTTTTTAAAAATTAAAACATAGACACAAGACCTCAGTAGTGGAGTACAGGCCTCATGAGCATAAGGCCATGTTCTCAGGTCCCAGCACTCCTCTCTCTCCCCTTAAAAGACCCAAGGGTGTTTTCTAAAATTATGTTTTTGGAGAATCCTTATTCTTGAAATACCACAAGAATCTATAGCTTTCATTATTTAAGTGGAGCTATTCCCTGAGAGAAGACTTTTTTGTAATTATAAAATATTTGCCATGGACACTATGTCATTCCTCATCTAATCAGGATATACTAATTGAAACCAAGTTTATCTATTGCTATTATCTTGAGACATATAGCTTCTTACAATTGTGGGTTTTTTGTTTGATTGTTTGTTTTTTGAGGTAGGGTGTCTCTCTAGCCCATGCTGACCTGGAATTCCTTAAGTAGTCTCAGGCTGGTCTCATACTTGCAGTAATCCTTCTACCCTATGGCTTAAAGGCACATGCCACCATGCCCAGCTTACAATTATGTTTAAAATGTAGCGAGCTGGGCTTCTTTTGGAGGTGCATATTAAAATTTAACTGAGTATTGAACACAGTCTAATGCCATGTCCAGTCATTACTGCAATCTAATTAATGGTCGGATTCGGGTGCTATTTCTTTCAAGATATATTTTAAAATCTAGCTTCTAAATTTTTGCAATTATAAAATGTAGATGTTATAATTTTATTCTACTGGAAATTAAATTTTAGTGCAATACTTAAGAAGTGAATATATTTTATCAAATAGCTCAATGAGTCTATTTTTATAAGAGATCAAAATAATTTCATATGAGAAATTTCCCAAGATAATAGTATCATCTGATAGATGAATAAGTAATCTGTCTCAATGAACTGTGAATTTTTCTATACATCAGCAAGAAAAGACAGTAGGTAGTAAAGCAGGAAATTGAGTTTAGTGAACCCAAGGTTTATTGTTTCTAGTTAGTAGCTATTTTTGGAAGGTAATTGTTTGTAATTTGTCAACTTAATTTGAAGCTCAATCTATAGTTTGGTCTATTAACCTCATATACATGTGAAAGAAAAAAAACTTTATAGAATTATCAGTGTGTCTTAGGTAAGTAACTTTTGCAAAATCAATTTCATATTTAAATATCCATTGTTATTCTGTACACAGCATCATTTTATGCTTTCATAGATATTTAATCATTATTGTCTCCTGTGCAGAACCCCAAATCTCAGGAGCCAGTCACACTGGATTTCCTTGATGCAGAGTTAGAGAATGATATTAAAGTGGAGGTGAGTATATACTGTGAGACTACATTCCATACAACTGTGCAGCAGCTGTTTTATGTTAGGCTCTCTCTTAGCTACTATGCTCACAAACATTAATATTCATTATCTTTGAAAATGTGTACATACTGGGTTGTTCTCATCCAAAATATCAAATTGAAAAGGAATAAATGCTATAGATTACATGTGGCCTTAGTTTATTTCTTTCTCATTTCAAAGGTAGAAATATTTTAACTGTTTTAGTACCAAAATAATAGGAATTTCAATAAAAATTGTAGAGATGGCTGGTACCAGGCAGTTGAAAGAAACACTGGAGAGGCTGTAGCTGCCAACCACATGATGAGTCTCAGGAGGAAGCAGGTGCCATGTGTACCTGAAGATACCTAACACATTTCTATTTGAGTTCAGAACCAAAGGCACATGTCATTTCCTCTGACAAGGTGTTTCATAATGGTAATATTAACTATTTTAATAATAAAATAGCAATCATTAAGTACATAATATACATTAGAAGCTTGATATATGCCAGGTGTCCTCAATAGCATTTGGAATAAAACTTATTATTATTCTCTCTGTAGTACCCATGTTATGTTTGAAGTACTGGAGGTTAAGTAGCATGTGTATAGGCACTCAGCTAGCAAGGCACAGGAACAGACTCTTGCCCTCCAGAACACATGTTCAGTACTTTTCCAAATGGATTAACTCTTGTTGTCTAACTAAAGCCAGCATGTTTCTTTTATAATTTGTCATAATGTGATTTCATTTGTATTTGACTTACAAAATATACATTTAATCCCTCACTGTGTAGCCATTAGCTTGATTTGTTAACTAATCTCTACTCTTGAGTGTGGCATAGTGAGTGTTGGAATGGTTTAGTTTGAGAAATTTTTTCCTGTTAAAGAATTCAATATCATTAAAATGGATCATTAAAATGGTGATAAGTTTGAGACCTGTACTTTTACTTCCACTGAGTCACCATATGATCAATTTATTCTCTCAAAGTCATACTGTCCCCTCAATTAACACAGTGATTGTAAAATATTATATAAGTGGAACTTAGCAAAAGACCTGGATCATGGTAAAGTTTTATTATTTTAAAGTCCCTTATACTTCATCAGCAGCTGTTATCTGCTTTTCATTCTCAGATATAAAATATTTTAAGTTAATTTACTCATGAAGTATTCTAAACATAATAAATTTTATCACACCAAGTTTGCTCATGCATCTGTAATGACCAAAACTGAAAAGCAAATTACCAGAGTTATATAAAATGAAACATAAACTGAAGGGAATTCTGAGATTTTCTACTACACTTTCCTATTTTATGAATTAATGTCATTTTGCTTTAGTTGTAAGGATCTTGGAAATTGTCTTTAAAGGAGACTAAGCTATGTGATATTTAATCTTAGCAGTTCTTTATAATTCTCTCTATCCCTTGTTTATACTTCTTGGGGGATGGCAGATGTAACAAATAAAAGCATACATGGCAAGGCAGGTGTGACGCTGCGCACCTGTAGGTCCCGTCCTTGGGAAACAAGATCAAGGGGAAACATGCCAGCCTGGGTTACATAAAGGGCTTCAGGCCAGCTTGGCTGATGCAATTCTTTCTCACAAGGAACTGTTTATTCAGATGGAGTAATACATATTATATGCTATTTCTATGAATACCCTCCTATCAGTGACTACCTTTTAATTAGCTGTAAAAAGCCTATAAGGTAATTGACTAATTTTTTTTCAAATGATGTTTCAAAAAATGGCAACTGCTTGAAAAAAAACAAACTTTCATTTATCTATACCTGTATCTGTTTTAGTGTGAAATAATGTAAAATGGTTAGTGTGGCAACTGAAAAAACAAATGCAAAAGAGCAACTTCAGCTAATGATAAAGCCACCCTTCCATTTTTGTTCAGTTGACTTTAAGTAAGGAATGACCATGTAAGGAATGTTTCGATAACTTTCTGCAGCTCACTTCGTTTCCTAGAATAAATTATGTGCTTCACTTTCCCTTAGATTCGGAATAAAATGATTGATGGGGAAAGTGGAGAAAAAACTTTCAGGACTCTTGTTAAGTCTCAAGATGAGGTGAGAATTAATTAAGTTTTTTTTCTCTTAAATATAAGTATTTATAAATAATACTAATTAGTAATTTGACTTTCTATTAATCCAGGATTTACTTATAATATTTGGATGTTTTCAGTGAACAGTTTTTTTTTCTTTTGAAGATACTTTTGAGCTGTAGAAATATTTCAATAGGTTATTTCTAACTTAGATTTTTAGAAAAGAATATTGCTTTCATTTTCTTATGTGCTCTTTTTCACAATGTAATCTTTAAAGTATATTATTTGGGCTGAGTTTATAACAGCAGGTAAAATGCTCACCTGGCAATCATCAGAACCTGACTTTAATCCACACTATTCACATAAAAATATTGGATGAAGTGGCATGTACCTGAAATACCAGAACTGAGTAAGTAGAGAAAGGAGGACCCTTGGTGTCACTGGCCAATCAGCCTAGACTTATTGGTTTGCTAGAGCCCTATGACACCCTATCTCCAAATGAGGTGGATGATATCCTTTTCCTTAAATGTCATACTTTTTAGTGTTATAGTTTTCTCCTATGTTCTCAGCAGCTCTTTCCCTAAGATGGACAAAGCAAAATTTAATGCTGCATTAGCATGTTTTTATCATTTAAACAAATATTTTATTGATTTATTTATATGAGATAGAGAGAAGGGGAGAGAGAGACAGAAGGAATGGCCACACAAGGGCCTCTAGCCAGTAAAACCTAACTCCAAACGCATGAGCTACCTTGTGCGTCTGGCTTTATTGGGGACTATAGAATAAAACCTGGATCCTGTACTTTGTAGGCATGTACCTTTACTATTTAGACATTTATCAATCATTTGATAAAGAGAGAGAATGACAAACAGATAGGGAATGGATATGCCTTCAGTTATTGCAATTAAATTTGAGATATATGAGCAATCTTGTGCATATGGCTTACATGGTTACTAGGGAATCTAACCTGAATCCTTACACTTCATAGGCAAGCACCTTAACTGCTAAACCATCTCTCCAGCCTTTTGTTACTCATTTTAATATCACTATGAATCCCAATTATTGCATTGTATCATTTTTTTGTTACTGCTGAGTAGAATTTCATTGTGTAGATATACCACATCTTGGTTATCCATTCATCCAATGATGGGCACCTGGGTTGATTCCAGTTCTTAGCTATTATGAATACAGCAGCTATAAACAGGTTGAGTAAATATCTCTGAACTGATGTGTGGAACTTTTAGGGTAAATACTCAGCAAGGGAATAACCAGTTCTGTTGGTAGTTGTATACTTATCCTTTTCAGGGGTCTCCATATTGATTTCTATAGTGGTTGTACCAGCTTACATTCCCACCAAGAGTGAATGAGTATTCTTATCTTCCACACCCTTGTCAGCATTTGTTTACATTTAATTTTTGAATGTTTTCTATCCTTACTGGGGGTAAGGTAGAATCTCACAGTTATTTTCACTTGCATTTCCCTAATGGTTAGGGATGTTGAACATTTTATTAACTGAGTGTTAGCCATTTGTAATTCTTCCTCTGAGAACTCCCTATTCAGTTCTCTGCCCCATTTTTTGGAGTGGGTTGTTTGATTTTTTTGTTTGTTTAGTTTTTTTTTGAGTTCTTTGTAGATTCTAGATATTAAGCTTCTGACAGTGGTATAGCTGCCAAAGATTTCCTTCCATTCATTGGGTAATCTATTGGCTCTACTTATGTTTGTCTGTGCAAAAGCTATTTAGCTTCATGAGATCCCACTGGATGAGTGCTTGTTTAATTTCCAGGGCTACTGGGGTTTTATTCAGGAAGTCTTTTCCCAGTCATGGAGCATTATGTCATGGAGCATGCCTCCTATTTTTTCTTACAGTAGTTAAAGAGTTTCAGGTATTGAGGTTTTAAAACAATTTGGCCTTGATTTTTGTGTATGGAGAAATCAGTGGGTCTAATTTCATTTTACTAAATATGGTCATCCAATTTCTCCAACACCATGTGTTGAAGATGCAGTCTTTTCTCAGTCTACATTATTGGCACCTTTGTCAAAGATCAAGTAGCTGTAGTTACTTGACCTAAGGTCTGGGTTTTCAGTTCTGTTCCATTGGTCTAGGTTTCTGTTTTTATCCTAGTACCATACTGTTTTTGTAACTATGGCTTTGTATCCTTGCTTTAGATTGGGTATAGTGATTTTTTCGGAAGGTTGTTTTTGTGTGTGTGTGTGTGGCAGAGGATATGTTTGGATATCTGAGGCCTGATGTCATTACATATGAATGTTCCTATCTCTGTGAATAATGATGCTGAAATTTTTATTGGTATTGTGTTAAATCTGTATATTGCTTTTGGTGGAATTGCCATTTTCACAATATTAATTCTACATATCCAGAAGCATGGGAGGTCTTTCTATCTTCTCAAGTCCTCTAGTCCTCCTGAATTTCTATGTTGAGGTGTTTTTTTTTTTTTTAAAGTTTTTGTTACATAGATCTGTAACATTCTTGGTTAGTGTTATTCCAACATATTTAGGGTTTTGTTGATGTTATTGTTGTGACTAAAAATGTGACAGCATCACTGATTTCTTTCTCTGTATATTTGTCCTTTGCATATAGAAAAGCTACTGAATTTTATGCATTGATTTTGTATCCTGCCAGTTTAATGAAGGAATTAATCTCTTTTAAAAGTTTCCAGATGGAGACTATCAGGCCACTTATGTACAGGATCATGTCATCTGCAAATAGGGCTCACTTGACTTTTTCGTCTCCATTTTGAATCCCTTTTATTTCTTTCTCCTGTCTTATTGCTTGGGCTGGTACTATGTTGAAGAGCAGTGGTGAGAGAAGACACTCCTGTTTTGTTCCTGATCTCAGTGGGAGCACCTTGAGTCTTTTGCCATTAAGTATTACTTGGATTTTAGAGTTTTTTTTATTGTGTGCTTTACGGCTATAGCCTTTAATATGTTGAGTTATAAACCTTCCATGCCTATTCTTTCCAGTGCTTTGATCATGAAGTTGTGTTGTACTTGTCAAAGCTTTCTCAGCATCAATTGAAATGATTATATGTTTCTTATGGTTAAGTTTACGTGGTATATTACATTCCTATTTCTATATGTTGAACCATCCCTGCATCCCCAGTATGAAGCCTACTTGGTCAAGATGTATAATGATTTTGGTGAGTGGTTGAATGTGGTTTTCAAAGATTTTGCTCAGGATTTTGGCATTTAAGTTCATCAGTGATATACGCCTGTAGTTTTCTTTTCTTTTTTTTTTTTATTTGATTTATTAGGTTTTTTTTTTTCATCAAATACAGGCAGTATGGTACCATTGTTTAGGCTCATCTATGATCTACCCCCTCCCATTAGACCCTCCTTGTTGATGTAAATGGGTCATGCATTGTGGAGTTAGTCCCAGTTATTGGTATGCTAAATGTCTCTGCAAATCATGACCCAACATGTGACTCTGACATTCTTTCCGCTCGCTCCCTCTTCCACAAAATTTCCCTGAGCCATGTTGGGTTCATTTCTGGTCTGCTTCAGTGCTGAGGTGTTGGGGGCCTCTGAGACTCTGGCTCTCTGATTTGGTAGGAGTTGATTTTTCTCTGCGTTGGTCTCCTTCCCCTTTGTGCTGGTATCCGGTTCACAGGAAAACATCACCACTGCTTGTTTTACCAATTGTCCTTAGTTTCAGTTGGGCCCCTTTTGAGGTGTGTTGGGGCAGCTCTCTCCATAGGATCTGCACCTATCTGAAAAAGAGAAGCAGATTCTCCAACGGAGAGTAAATTAGCACCCAGAAAATTGAAATACCACTTACTTTTTTGGTAGACAGATTGATAGGTGTAGGCCCTCTTGTACCCCATGATTGATGATAGCTTGATATTGTAGATTGGGCTTGTGTTTGGGTATGGTTCTTACTTGTTTCCCAGCTCCAGCTATGGTTCTAGTACCACTGAGTGGATCAGTTAGCCAAATCAAGAGTAGTTGGTTCCTCACCATGGCTGTGTGCCGCTATAGCACTTGTGTGGGCATCACGTCAGGTTATTTGTTGCTAATTAGATTAGACAGTGAGTTGCTTGGACAGATCTTGGTCATTTCCCCCAGTCGCCCATGTAGCGCCTTCTGGCACTAGACACGCTGACTGTCTGGGGACTGACTCTCTCCTGGCTTCCAGCCATGCCGTTCGATTTTGCGTATCAGCTGCATGTGGAGTCTTCAGCAATAGGGTCTTACCACTGGCCTTTGGTGGGTCATCAAGTACTCTGACAGAAGTCTCTCATTGTTTTGGGAAACATTGTAGGTTTCTCTGATCAAAAGCTCATGTGGATGGTAGCCCCAAGCTGGAAGTGGGGGTTACAGGCCAGTGCCCACTAATAAATTGAGGAAAAACATAACTAATATACAAGAGTTAGAGAGGAGAGAGACAGAGGGGAGAGGGGAAGAGGGAGGGAGGGAAGGTATAGAAGATTTACGTTAGTTTTGATCCTACCCTCTCCAGTGTCTTGTGGTTCAGGTGTTTCCTGTAAAGGTCTAGTGAAGGTTCAGCTATTTGGTCTGACTTCTAGGAAGTAGAATTTTATGGTACCAATGCTGTTTGGGTCCAGATTACTGTTTTCCGCCCTTCGATATCCTCCCTTCCATCCTATTGTCTAGTCCATGAGGTGCTTGCTGGGTATGTAAGGTATCTTGGGTAGATTCAGGTTAGGTGTTGTAGATGAGTAAGACTATGTGTTGATTTTTTTTCTGTGATTGGGTAAGATCACTGAGAATGATCTATTCCAGGTTCAACCATTTTTCCTCAAATTTCTTTGTGTCGTGTTTTCTTACTGTTGTATAGAATTCCATTGTGTAGATATACCACATCTTTGATATCCATTCTTCTAATGATGGACATCTGGGTTGATTCCAGCTTTTAGCTATTACGAATTGAGCCACTACAAACATGGTTGAGCAAATCTCTCTGGCCTTTGGTTTGAAGGTTTTAGGGTAGATGCCCAGTAAGGGTATAACTGGGTCTGTTAGTATTTCTATAGTCAGCTTTTTTAGGAGTCTCCATAATGCTTTCCAGAGTGGTTGTACCACCCTGCGTTCCCACCAACAGTGAATGAGTGTCCCTGCTTCTCCACATCCTCACCAGCATTTATTTTCATTTGACTTTTTGATGTTGGCTATCCTTATTGGGGTAAGGTGGAATCTCATCGTTGTTTTAATTTGCCTTTCTCTGATGATTAGGGATGATGAACATTTTCTTAAGTGTGTGGTTGCCATTTGTATTTCCTCCTCTGTGAATTGCCTGTTCAACTCTGCACCCCATTTTATGAGTGGGGTATTTGTTTTCTTATTGTTTAGACTTTTGAGTTCTTTGTAAATTCTAGAAGTAAGGCCTCTATCAGTTGGATAACCTGCAAGTATTTTCTCCCACTCTGTGGGTATTCTATTGGCTTTGCTTCATATATGCTTGTCTGTAAAGAAACTCTTCAGCTTCATATGATCCCAATGGTTGAGTGACTGTTTAAGACTTGAGCCACTGGGGTTTTATTCAGGAAGTCTTTTTCCATTCCTATATCATGGAAAGTACTTCCTAAATTTTCTTCCAGTAGTTTTCGAGTTTCTGGTCTTATGTTGAGGTCTTTGATCCATTTGGATTTGAGTGTAGTGCATGGTGAAATGTGTGTATCAAGTTTTAGTTTCCTGCATGTGGTTATCCAGTTTGTCCAGCACCATTTGTTGAAGATGCTATCTTTTTTCCAGCTAATATTGTTTGGGCCTTTGTCGAATATAAAGTAGCTATAGTTGCTGGACCCAAAATCCGGGTCCTCAAGTCTATTCCATTGGTCTATACTCCTGTTTTTATGCCAGTACCATGCTGTTCTTATTACTATGGCTTTGTAGTATAGCTTTAGATCAGGTATGGTGATGCCACCAGAGGTATTTCTTTTGCTGAGGATATGTTTGGACATGCGAGGCCTTCTGCCTTTCCATATGAAATTTGAGATCATTTTTTTCTATCTTTGTGAAGAACACTGTAGGGATTTTCATTGGAATTGCGTTAAGTCTATATATTGCCTTTGGTAGGATTGTCATCTTCACAATGTTAATTCTGCCTATCCAGGATCATGGGAGGTCTTTCCATCTTTTCAAGTCCTCCTCAATTTCTTTTTTGAGTGTTTTTAGATTTTCATTGTATAGATCTTTTACTTCCTTGGTTAACGTTATTCCAAGGAATTTTTTTGTTGTTGTTGCTATTGAAAATGGGACTATGTCCTTTATTTCTTTTTCTGTGTCTTTGTCATTTGCATACAGAAATGCTACCGATTTTTGTGCATTGATTTTGTATCCTGCTACTTTGCTATAGGAGTTAATCACCGTTAGGAGTTTTGGGATGGAGTCTCTCAGGTCTCTTACATATACAATCATGTCATCAGCAAATAGAGATAACTTAACTTCTTCCTTTCCAAAATGTATCCCTTTTATTTCCTTCTCCTGTCTTATTGCTTGAGATAGGACTTCCAAAACTTTGGAGCTTTGTATATGGCCTTTATTATGTTGAGATGTGAACCAGCCATGCCGATTCTCTCCAATGTTTTGATCATGAAGTGATGTTGTATCTTGTCAAAGGCCTTTTCTGCATCTATTGAAATGATCATGTGGTTTTCATGTTTAAGCTTGTTTATGTGGTGAATTACATTGACAGATTTTCGTATGTTGAACCACCCTTGTGTTCCTGGGATAAATCCCACTTGGTCCAGGTGGATAATGCTTTTGATGTGTTGTTGGATTCGGTTTGCGAGTATTTTGTTGAGGATCTTTGCATCTATGTTCATTAGGGAAATAGGCCAGTAGTTTTCTTTTCTTGTGGCATCTCTGCCTGGTTTTGAGATTAGGGTGATACTAGCTTCATAGCGGGAGTTGGGTAGCTTTGCCTGTTCTACAAAGGTGTGGCACAATTTTAGAAAGTTTGGTTTGAGTTCTTCCATGAAGGTTTGATAAAATTCGGCTGGGAATCCATCTGGTCCTGGACTCTTCATTTTGGGAGGGTTTTTATTACTTTTTCAATCTCCGTGGGTGTGATGGGTTCATTGAGGTGATTAATCTGCTCTGAATTTAGCTTTGGTAGATGATATGCATCCAGGAATTTATCCATCTCCTCCACATTTTCCAGTTTTGTGGAGTAGAGGTTTTTGAAATAATTGGTGATGATTCTGCCAATTTTATTTATGTCTGTTGTGATCTCTCTTTTTTATTCTGAATTTTGTTAATTTGGTGTCTCTCCTTTTTTTGCTTGATCAAATTGGCCAGAGGTTTGTCAATCTTGTTTATTTTTTCAAAGAACCAGCTCTTTGTTTTGTCAATTGTCTTAATTGTTGCCTTGGTTTCCAATTCCTTAATTTCTGCTCTGATTTTAATTATTTCTTTCCTTCTGGAGCTCTTTGGGTTGGATTTTTCTTGATTTACCAGTGCCTTTAGGTGGATGGTTAGGCTATTGATTTGGGATCTTGATTGTAATATCCTCTTGATGGATTGTTCCCTTTACAAGTAGGAAGTAGCCTTCTTTGTCTTTTTTGATTGTTTTTGGTTTGAAGTCAATTTTATCTGATATTAATATAGCTACACCTGCTTGTTTCTTATTCCCATTTGCTTGGAATATTGTTTTCCACCCTTTCACCCTGAGGAGTTCTGTCTTTAGTGGCAAGGTGGGTTTCTTGAAGGCAGCAGATTGAGGGGTCTAATTTTTTGATCCACCCTGTTAGCTTGTGTCTCTTGATGGGTGAATTAAGGTCATTAATATTTAGGGTGATGACTGTGAGATTTGATTTGATTTGATCCCTGCCATGTTGTGGTGGTAGAGGTGTGTTGGCATTTCCATGGAATTTTTTTGTCTACTCTGGGTTTGGTTGCTGTGATCTGCTTCTTGTAGGCATTTGTGTTTGTTTATTTGTTTCTTCTCTGTGGAGAATTTCCTGGAATACTTTCTGTAGGTTTGTTTTTGTGTTCATATAATTGTAAAGCTGAGTTTTGTCATGGAAAGTTTTCCTTTTACCATCTATTATAAGGGAGACTTTTGCCGTGTAGAGTAGTGTGGGTTGGAAGCCATAGTTTCTTAGAGTTTGAAGAGGTTCATTCCAGGCCCTTCTAGCTTTCAGGGTTTCCATTGAGAAGTCTGAAGTAATTCTGATGGGGTTTCCTTGGAAAGTGATGTGCTGTTTTTCCCTAGCTGCTTTTAGGATTTTCTCTTTGGTGTCAATGTTTAACATCTTAATGATAATATGCCTTGGTGAGTTTCTCCTTGGGTCTAGTCTGTTAGGAGTTCTGTTTGTTTCTTGTATCTTGATTGGCCTTTCTTTTAAGAGACGGGGGAAGTTTTCTTCAATTATTGTGTTAAATAAGTTCTCCATGCCTTTGGTCTGAAATTCTTCTCCTTCTGGAATTCCATTGATTCTGATACTAGGACATTTAAGTGTATCCCACAATTCTCTCATGTTCTGTTCACAGGAACTTTTGAATTTACTGAACTTTTTGGACTCTTGAACTGTTTCTTCCATCCTGTCTTCCAGATCAGAGTTTCTATCTTCCACTTCGCTGACTCTATTCTTGAGGGCCTCTAGCGAGTTTTGGACTTGTTCAATTAAGTTTGCATTTTCTACTACTTTCTTATGTATCACTTCCATTGCTCTGTCTAGCTCCCTTTTCACCTCATTTTCTGATTTTCTTGATGATTCTTGGAAATCATCCTTGCATTTCTTTATGTTTTCATTTAGTGTGGCCAGCTGATTTTTAAGGTCCTCTTTTTTTTCACTCTCCCTCAGCTCTCTTAGCTCTCTTTGAATTCCTTCCAGTGTCTTATCGTATTGCTCTAGCTTAGTGATGGTAGCATCCACACGATTATCTGTCCTTTGTAGCTTTCCTGCCAGTTCTAGCAATAGGTTGGTCAGGGTTGCATTGTTCATAGCTTCCACTTGATGTTCTGATCCTAAACACTCTTCTGTGTTTTTGTTAGATGTAATCCTTGTTGGACTGGGTGATCTGTCTGGATTTTCTTGCATTTTATTTTTCATGCTATTTCTTTTGCGCTGTGGTCTACCCATGTCAGTGTATGGGCAGGTAGGTGGGTGGAGCAACCTGGGATCTAGCTTAATGAGAATCCAAGGCAGCCTGGGGCAGTTGCAAGTAGCCTGGATTTTTGCTCTCTCTTTCCAAAACCGCCTATCTATAGCCTGACAGGGGTGCCAAAGTTGCCTGAATTCTCACCCAGTAATGCACCAAAGCTGCCTGCCTTCTAGTTTGGAAGCAGACTGAGTCAGCAAGCCCTGAAGCTGCCCAAACTCTGGCTGGGAATACTGGGACCTGCAAACTGACTGAGCTCTCCCACCTCAGGGGAGTGGGGGATGGGTAGCAATGGACAGGTAGGGGATGGCGCCTGAGCTGGCGCTAGTGACTCAGTGTGGACTTGTGTGGCCCTTGCTATGGGACTGGGCCCATTGCACATGCAATTGTAGTGCAGAGGCAGCTGATGTAGGCACGGGATCAGGACACAGCAGAGGCTGGGCTGCAGGCAAGTGATCAGAGCACAGCAACAGGGGGTCTGGCAGCAGCTTAATCAAGGCAGAGGTGGCCCCGCAGGCATGGGAACCAAGTACAGCATGGCTTGCCAACACGCACGATCAGAGCATAAAGGCGGAGATCCCCGCGCATCAGCACAGCGGGCTGGCAGGCGCGCGATGGGCTGGCGGTCGTGCATACAGAGCACAGCAGCATGGTGCGGAGAGCAGGGCACGAGGTGTGGGGCGTGGTGGCTGTATGTGTGGGCGTAGACTACCCACTCAAGGGGGGATGCGTGCTTCCCTGTTTTTCTCCACTCTGAGCCCTGCCACTGGCAAGAAGACTCTGATAACCCTTAGTTTCTTGCCTTTCTTTGCCCAGGGAGCACGGGGGTGTGGGGTGTGCAGGCAGCACGGGGAGCACCGGGGCCAGTACGCACAGGTCGGGGAGCCCCGGGTTGTGCCAGAAGGTGCAGGGATGTGTGCCTCCCTGTTTTTCCCCACTCTGTGCCCTCCCACTGGCAAAAAGACCCTGTTAGCCCTTAATTTCTTGCCTTTTTCTCCCTGGTATCTGGAGTGCAGCTAGGTGGTCACCATCTTGGCCGGAAGTCGCCTGTAGTTTTCTTGTTGCATCTCAGTCTTGGTTTCGTATTAGGGTGATGCTATCTTCACAAAAGGAGTTGGGGAGGCTTCTCTGATCTGCAATTATGTGAAACAGTTTTGAGATAGAATTCAGCTGAGCAGCTATCTGGTCCTGGATTTTTCTTTTTGGCCAGTTTTTTGATGACTTTTTCAAACTGCATGGATATGATTGGGTTGTTCAGGAGACTAATCTGCTCTGACTTTAGTTTTGGTAGGTGGTATGTTTGTAGAGATTCATCCATTTCTTCCAGATTATTTGATTTTGTGGAGTAGAGGTTTGGAAGTATGCCCTGCTGATTTTTCCAATTTCATTGATATCTGTTTTGATCTCTACTTTTCCACTTCTGATTTTGTTAACTTGAGACTTCTCTTATTTATTGATTGATTTATTGATTTATTTTTGCTGATCAAATTGGGCAGGAGTTATCAATCTTGTTTATTTTTTTCAAAGAACCAGCTCTTCATTTAATCTTTTTTTTTCTTCATTTCCATTTCATTAATTTCTGCTCTAATTTTGATTATTTTTTTTCCATATCCAGCTCTTAGGGTCACATTTTTCTTACTTTTCCAGTACCTTCAGGTGGGCAGTTAGGATAATAATTTGGAATCTCTCTGTCTTTGCATTGAAGGCATTTGGGGCTATGAATTTTCCCCTTAGTATTGCCTTCATTTTGTCCCATAAGTTTGGTAGGTTGTGTTTTAATTATCATTCAATTCTAATAATTTTACAGTTTCTTTTTCGATTTCATCCATGGCACACTCATTGTTTAAAAGTGTGTTGTTTAGTCACCAGGAACTGTTGGAGTTCTTGATGTGTCTCTTTTTGTTAATTTCTAGCTTCAAAGCATTGTGATATGATGTGATGCAGGATGTTACTTCAATTTTCCTGACTTTCTGGAGTTAAACATATTATGGCCTAATATATGATCAATTTTTGAGAAGGTTCTGTGGGCTGCTGAAAAGAATGTGCATTGTGTACAGTTAGGGTGGAAAGTTCTGTAGATGTCTGTTATGTCCAGTTGATCTATGACGTTGTTGAACTCTATTTTTTCCCTGTCGAGTTTCTGGCTGGATGATCTGTCTATTGAAGATAGTGGAGTATTGAAGTCTCCCACTATGATGGTGCTGGTATTTATTTCTGTTTTATTTGCAAGTTGATTTTATGTTATAAACTATTGTGCCCCTGTGGCACATATATATTTATTAATGTGATATGTTCATGTTGGATCATTCCCTTGATGAGTAAGAAGTGGCCTTCCTTATCTTTTTTGATTACTTCTGGTTTGAAGTCTATTTTACCAGATATTAATATAGCAACCTGTTTTATTTTTTATTTCCACTTGTTTGGAATAACACTCTCCATCTTTTCACCCTGAGGAGGTTACTATCTTTAGTGGTAAGGTGGATTTCTTGAAGACAAGAGATAGAAGGGCTCCTTTTTTCTTTATCTACTCTGATAACTTGAGTCTTTTGATAGCTGAGTTAAGACCATTCATATTTAAAGTTATTACTGTAAGGTTTGAATTAATCCCTGCCATGTGAAGTGTTTTAATGGGGTTTGTGCATTATTGTGTTTTGTACTATGTTGAGCCCAGTCTATTTTGGGTTATTGTGATCTTTTTATTGTCTATTGAGATTGATTATTTGGTTGTGTGTAGTATTCCCTGAAGGTTATTCTCTGTAGGTTTGGCTTTATGTTCATAGAGTTGACTTTTTTTTCATAGAAATTTTCCTTTTACCATCTATTATGTAGGATACTTTTTCTGGGTAGAGCAGCTTAGGTTGGAAGCCATAGTTTTTAGATTTGGAAGTGTTCCATTCCAGGCCCTTCTGGATTTCATGGTTTCCATTGAAAAAAATCTGACGTAATTCTGATGGCATTGCCTTTGTATGTAGTGAGTTGTTTCTCTCTTGCTGCTTTCAACACTCTCTCTTTGATTTCACTGTTAAGAGTTTTAACTATGATGTGCCTTGGAGAGTTTCTTTTTTGGTCCTATCTATTTGTTGTTCTGTGGGCTCCTTATATCTGAATGGGCCTCTCTTTTGAGAGACTGGGAACGTTTTCTTCAATAACTGTTGAATATATTCTCTATGCCTCTGGCCTTGATTTCCTCTCCTTGCAGTATACCCATGATCCAGAAGTTTGGTTGTTTTAAGGTATCCATCAGTTCCTTCATATTCTGTTCACTTGATTTTTTGAACTTAGCAAAGTTTTTGGCCTTCCAATAGATTTCTTCTGTATTTTCTTCCAGGTCAGAGGTTCTGTCTTCCACTTGGATAACTCTGTGAGGGGAGAGAAGTAGAGAGGTGTTTCTAAGCTCTGCCTTAAAATATTAAAAGTTTGTACTTACAAGTCCTTAACCTTTTATCATTTGTACTTATTTCTACATAAAAACTTGTGTCACATGCAAAACAACAAAATACAAACATGTAAAAAAGATGTTTATTAGTGAGGAAGTTTTTGAGTGGCCACAGAATTTTAGGTATATCTTATTTTTGTACTCTTTCTCTAAACTCATGCAGATTTGGGGAGGCTATGACTATGTTAATTTTTCTCCTAGCGATATATCGACAAAGGGAACAGGACTTACACATGGACACCTGTCAATGGCACTGATTACAGGTAATTCACTATCTATGTGCATGTATGATTTTTCAGTAAAGCAGTGTTTAATTCAGCTTTGTTTTCTCTAATGTTTGGAGCCTTTTATCAATGAATGAATACAGTTTTGTGAATTATTTTCAATAGAATATTTAATCTTTTCAACATAAATAATAATTGTAGTCTGATTTTCATGATATAAAATATGGAAAGAAGCAAAAAATTTAAGATTTGGAAATGAAAATGTTATCAAAATCTCTAATATATGATCAAATTAGATCTACTCCCAATATGAATATTTCCTTATTTCTGTACAAATAAACTAAGAAATAAGATAAAACAAAATCATGTTTTACCTTAAAAAATGTTTTGATTGAATTAGTTACTGTCTTTCAGATACAGCTAATTTCTGTATTTTTTTAAAGCTTTGATCCAGGTTAGGGATCACATTTTACAAACGATTATAATTTGTTTTCCTGTTTTTTTGGTTTTTTGTTTATTTTTGTGGGGAGAAGGGCAGGATTTCAATCTATTTCAGACTAACATTCTGTAGCCTGATAGTCCAGCCTGGTCTTGAACTTACAGAGATTCTACTTCAGTCACCTGAATGCTGAAATATAAGTGGGAGCTACTACATCCAGCTGTTTTCTGCTTATTATTAGATAATTTACTTAGATGGAATAGATGATTGAGATAAAGTAGTTTATATGACTTTTAACTAGGTTTATGTGAATCACAAAAATATTTCATGGGCTCTAATATCCATCATGTATCGCTGGCTTTATTAAACTCTAATCTCTAAGAGCAAATAAAGAAGCCTTGTTCTGTAAGATTTAAATTGTAATATCCAGCAAATCATATGAAAAGTACTGCTGCCCTGGAATGTTGGTAAAGATCTTATCTCTACTATGTGGGAAAATAATTGCTAGAATGATTTGAAAATAAATACAACAACTTTATTTTTCTGTCAAAAGGATTAGCGATTGAGTAACAGCACAGGTCTTGCAGGCCAGCATATTATGCATTTACTTGACATGCTGATATTGAAACTTCATTGGTTCCTCCGGTGTTTCCACCACTCCTTGTGGCACATGTCATGAAATCCAAGCTTACACAGAAACTGCAAAAGTTCCCTGGCTCAGTACTATAAGTTTTAATTAAAAGTTTCTTGTAATATTCAATGCTGATAGAGCAATACAAATGTGCTGATTTCCCTTGAAAGGAATCTGTAGGAGTCATTCTTAAAGTGGTCAGTATTTCTGCCCTGTATTTAGTGAATGGCAAGTAAACCAGGAAAGGTCTTCTTGCTTTCCACCTTCCCTTGAAGTTATGTGTAAAATGAATGTAGGATTTTTTTTTTATTAAATCTTCACAGATTTTTATTTCCCTGACCTTTTCCCCATGAGGAAAGTCTATTTATTACTTAATGATGTGAAAGATTTAGGGATTGGAGTTAGCAGGCATTCACTCATTTGTTTATCTTTTCTGAAGAAATAAATTTTAGCATATCCACACTTGAGTTTGGGAGAGATTTTGTTTTGTTTCTTTTTTTGCTTGCTTATTTTTGTATGGAATAATTTTAATACTTATTCTCATATGAAGATAAATCTGAAATTTTATACTTTTGTTATTATTTTTATTTACATATTACATATAATGAAATTATAGTCTAAATTTCTATTCCCAAATGGGAATTCATGAGGTGAGTGAATTTAAAGGTTTTATATTTGCTTAAAAATACCCTATTTCCTAGAAATACATCTCTTTAATGTGCATTCTGAGTATGTGGGGATGCTAAAAGTTATGCTATATGCCACAAGTATTCATATTAGCCAAAATTTGCTTTATGAATTATTTGCATTAGTCATCTTTGAAATACCTTCAGTTTGTGGGCTCACTTTTATATTCAGAGCATAGCAAACTTAATTTGAAATGACAAATTTGGATTTACTATCATTAGTTATGTCTTGCACATGCACATTAACTAATAAGAGAGAAGAATTATACTTATGGATGCTGCCTAATCGAAATCAACAATTAGAAAACATCATGTGCTATATTAATTGAAAATTTCAAAATAAGTTAGTTTACCTACCAGATAGATTTATAATGTGAGTAATCATTAACACAAGGTAGATTGTTTAATATTATTTGTGACTGAAACATTCTGAATTTGGCCTAAGGATTTCTACCATATAAACAAGTGAACTCAATATGTACTTTCTACTCCACATAGCAAGGTGCCATGTCATGCGGGGGCCCCAGTCAGTCAGTGAACAACTGAGTGAGAAGCAATAAAACAAGCAGTCACTACTGATGGTACAAGGGACCTGAGGTATCCCATAGGCAGACACTGGTGGATGTGCTTAGGATTTGAGTTTTAAAATATTTACATTGGATCTCAGATGATTTTGTGCATTCTACAGTAGTGGTAAATCTTTTGGGTATAATTGCTAATTATGTTTGATACAAAATAATTAACACTATAGAGGATGTCGTATTTAAGATTGTTCTATTTTCTTATTTTTGTCAAAATTTGAAGTATTTTAGAGTAATTGTCTGGAATTATATTTGGAACTCATGGCATTTCTTCCTCGGCTAATTTCTGGCAACATTTGTTGCTTATTTCATACCTGTCTCTTGATCCTGTACACATTAAGAGCTGGGTGAAGGTTTCACAAGGCAGATATTAAGTATTTGCTGAATGCATTTTCTGTCAAGTAACACGTCCTTTCTTTCCCATGAGGAAGATCTTTGGATTTTCCCATGAATCTGATGTGTCTTTTTCTTTAAGTTATGTTTCATTTTTGTTTGTTTGTGTTTATGCTTCTCTTGTTTCTATTGCAGTTTGGCCTTGGTATTACCAACCTACAGTTTTTACTATATAAAAGCCAAAATAGAAGAAACAATAACTCAGGCCAGATGTAAGTACTATGAAAGCAACTTCAGGGTCTGTTGTTATCTCCTAGTGTCAGATGCTTACTCCTAGATTTTGGAATACCCAAGGCTTATACATTTTAGTAGGTATTACTACCAAATCTACAGCAATGATTCTAACCCATTCCAAACATGCAAGGAACAAGAAATATTCTACATGGATAGAATATGAGCAGGTACTCCAGTGTCACTGGAAGTCGCCATTCCCTCCCCCCTTGCTATGTGCTTCTGGAATCATTGCAGTGCTGTGTCCTTCGTTGCTGTTGTTTGAAGGGTCTGCTGGCTGGTGTAAAATGTTGACATGCCAAGTAGCTACATGGTCTCTGCTTATGGCACTGTGCTAGCAAAGCTTTACCTTTTCTTATCTTTCCTTTTCGTTTTGCATTTTGCTAGAATACTATTGTGCTTGGCAATTAACTTACATTGATCATACAAATTAATGTCTCAGTAATCCAAATGGGTGCACTAGTTTTTTATAAGCATCATTTGAATGTGGAGTAATTAACACCAGTGTATATTCAAGCCATTGTTAATTTTTTTTTTGTTTAGGATGACTAGATTTAGTAAAGTTGATGACCATCATATTCTTTGCACATTGATCAATTATTATGATCAACCTAAATATTTGTCTGTGAGGATTAAGGAAAAAACAGAAAACATTATGTATTTTTAACATCTGATTTTAAAGTAAATTCATGTCTTCTCCATTTCTCTGTCAGTTCCTTTTTACTCTCTTGGGCCCTGGTATTCATTTGTATATTGTGGTATTTTATCTGTTTATTGTGCACTTTCAATTAATAGATATGATGGTCTTTTAACCATGGCAATTTTACATGAGCAAGTTACTTGGTTAATGAGGGTCACTAGTGAATCTTTGGTGACTGGTAAGTGCTTCTAGTAAGAGCTTATATCATTGGTACTGCTCCCACGTTTTCCACTGCGCAAAGACTGACCCCTGATAGAACAGCCAGTACAGAGAGAGTAATCCAGCAAACGTGACAGGGCATAATCCTCCCACCTTCAAAAGTGTGTCTGTTCTTCCAGACTATAGCTGTATATATATGAATGAACCTTTGATCTATGCACAATATTTTTATTCATGACAGTCATTGAATAAAATATTGTTTGTGACCCCCTTTGCTTTACCCTCTTTTTTTGTTTCCCTGCTTTCTCTTTCTGATGGATTTACAGCAAAAAGGGGAAAAATGAAGGGCAAGTATTTTCTTGTTGCTCAATTTCTTTCTGTTTAGTACACTTGAAATTTCAATTGATATTTCATTCCTGTTGGACATTATCCTCTGTACTTCTCACTTGATAGGTTTGCCTCTATGAACACTCCAATAGCAATGATGCTGGGATGGGGGAGAGAGGGTGCATGTATTTTGTTATGCAACCTATTTCACATTAAAAAGGTGCTTTTTTGTTCCTTAGATTCAATACCATGTGTTTTTTTTTTTTTTAGTTCTTCCACCTACTAATTCATACCTAATATAAAGAATGTTATTTCATTAAATGCATTGAAGAATTTATTAAAAGCATTTTTATCTTAATGTTGGTAAACCATTTCTATTAATATTTTAAATTTAATCACTTGCTATAATATCAGTATTAATCTTTTTAAAAGATATTTTATTATATTAGGCTTAATAATTGGGAAAAGTATAAACAGCATTTTATCTGGTATAACTGTTGTAATTGTGTGGTGAAGTTTGCTCAAGTTATGGTTTTATTATATTGGGAAGGATTTATAACCTTTATAGCTATTTATTCACTTCAACCTTAGAATGTAAGTAGCCTACTTTTAATTTTTCCCTAGTAGGAGCTCTTTCTAATGCTTTTCTATTGTCAAAGAATCTCAGAACGTTTACTGCATAGTGTTTATGTAATCCTGTAACATTATATTTGCAGACTCAGAAACGCTAAAACCAGACAATTTTGAAGAATCTGGCTATACATTTATAGCACCAAGGTTGGTTTTATTCCCATCCATTTTCCATTGTCAATGCTTATAATTTTGGCTCAGGCCTTCAACAAAAATACTAAGTTAGATTCAGGACTGCTGTAGGTTAACTCTGTGTCAAATTATGGAATCAAAGATGACAATGACATTGTATGGATCCTACTTATTTAAATGTTTGCTGAGCACCTATTATAGATGAAGGGTGTTAATTCAGATATACAATGCAGAATAAGGCAGACTTCTTGTGGAATGGGCAGTTCATCCAATCAGAACAGATAATTGTAAACTTTTACTTGTTCCACGCTTATCTTATACTTAGAAACAAAAATGCTCCATATATATATCTGATTTGTAGACAGACCTAGGTATATGCATATATGTACAAATACATGTGCAAATATATATACTTGGACCTGGAAGAGTTTAAGATCATAATTAATTTTTTGTTTGAATTCTAACAGTCTTCTAGAAAATACATTTTAACATAGTGGTATTTCCTCATGTAATTCTATATTAACAATCTTCTCAATTTTATCTCTCATATAATCTCTATCTCTAATACTCAGTTTTATTCCTATCTGTATTTCTTGTAACTGTTTGGACCTTGTCAGTAATCCATTAGTATTATTTTTATCTCCTCCATTTTGGCCTATTTTGTAGCAGATGACATTTTTATTAATAAATAAAAAATTAAAATTAAAATTAACATTTTTGTTATGGCTTAATTATTGAATGAAATAGATGTATGAATTTAAATTGTTAGTTTTTTCATGTTTGTACATCTTTTGTATATTTCTTATAATTCCATACCTGTGTATACTTTTTTTGTGACCATGCCTTTTAGCTTCTCTTAGATCTTTCCCACTCAACCCCTTCTTCACAAATAGTCCTACCCCCAACTTTCATGTCCATTTTTGGTTTTTGGTGACCCACTGAATTTAATTGGGATTGCTTGCATGAGCATAGATGCAGAGATATGTACTAAAGCTATAGTTATACCACTGAAGAAAATGACTTTCTCCTCCAGCCACAACTGACTTCCAGTAGCTTTTCATGGAGTGCTGGGGGTCATGAGCTTCAACCAATCCATGATGGAATGTTGATGGCATCAGTCTTTTTCATGTAACCACAGACATTGTGTGTTCATGGGTATATAGCCATGCCATGTATAGAAGACAAGGTTGCATAGCACTCTTCCCCATCCGACACCTCTAAATTGTTTCTGCCCTCTTCTGCACTATTTTCTGAACCTTGGAAGAAATGATATAGAGATTCTATATAAGGATGACCATTCAACAGTCACTTCCTCTGAGCACTTTAATTAGTTATGAGTTTCTTCACTAATCTGAGCCCTCTGCAGAAAGAAGCTTCTCTGACCAAGGTTGAGAGCAGAAGTAGTCTATGCTTAGCAAGCATAAATATTTTCAAAGGATTATGACACATGTCCATTTAGCAAAACAACAGTAGCTTTCGTACTAAATCCTATGCTTTCCCCAGCCACATGCTTCTGACAAAGTTTATGGTACCAAAAGTTTTATTTCCTATACAAATTATTCTAAAGTACCCCAAAAGGGCTTCTAAAAGTTGTTCAGAGTTATTCTTTTAAACCTACATAGGCAAGTTTCTTAATTCTTTTTTCCTGCTTTAAAATTGGCAGTTTTTATAAAATTTTGAGAATCTGCAGTCAGCAAAGCTGAGAGCCTATCTTTTGTTTTCCTCCTGTGTGAACAGGGCAGGTCCCTCCCTCTGACTCCATTGCCATCTCTTACATTTCACGCTGTTCTAACTCTGTGCCTCCTTTTCTGGCTACAAATTCACAGACTCTTTCATGAGCTGCATTTATGCTGCTGGCCACTCACGTGATGGCACTGAGAAGGGTACTCTTCTAGGCTTACTTCTAGTCTGAGTCTGTCTTTATGTCACAAGCCATTCCTCTGTTCCCCATCTGGAACTTAGGGGCATTGCTCCCAAATCTAACATGATGGCTTTACAAGCTTGAAACAACAACAAACATGGCTGTCTTTTTGGCATTACAATAGAGAATCAGATATATCTGTGTACAGACTTTATCCACCCCTTCCTATCCATTTGTCATGAAAGCCTGACAAGCTATTTCTTCACTATGTTCCCAATTCAGTATCTTGCATTCCGTTAACAAAGCCCTTCTTATGTTTCTTCAGTTGAAACAGAACCAGTGTTCCAGTGTGTATTCATAAAGCCTGCAATTGGCCTGTATGTTCTCCATCTTTGCTATCTTGCTACCAATTTCAGCATATATTTACATAATTCTCTACTTACTTTGCTCTCACTCAGTGTACAGCCTTTTGGCACCTGAACCTGCCATGAAATCATATATGCTCCATTTGTTACTTGATTCCCAATTCTGCTTCTGGAACTTGACTTTTAAAACTGTGAAGTAATTTTTTTCTCAACTGCCATATACTAACCAATGCCTCTGCATTTACCTAGGGATAATCTTGCTTTGTTCACAACTGTCAAGTACTCTATCTCCAGGTCTCAGTGTACTATTGTTGGCTCCCTTGCTCTAAATTATGGGCATGCCTGTTTCAGCTACCAGTTTTCATTGAAGAAAAATAACATTGATTTACCTGCATACTGCCCCTGGTTACTGTTCTGTGTTACAGCTACTATAGAGGCAGAGTTGAATAGTCCTAGTATAAACTTTGTAGATCACAGAACCTAAATAACTTGTTGAACAGCCTTGTTCTAAAAAGTTTGCCCACACATGCTGTAAATTTTACAAGCATTAAACATATTTCTATCTTGATTGTGGATTGTTTTCTGCCATTTTTCTTCCATCCATTCTTTTGTGTTTTGGACTGAGTGTATGCACACCCCACCAGCTACTAAACCTCAACTTCAGAGCTCACTAGTCTGGGAATCCCTTTCCAATCTTCACTGTTATGTATCCCTACCAATTGTGTCATAATCCCCTTCATTTGTCTTACCAGAGTTCTGGCCCCTTTACTTCCTGGTTACTTCAAATGACAGAACCACCAAGTGTCCATGTGAATGACCATCCAATGTGCATTATAGAATCTTTTGCTAGACATACCAAAGAGCTTAGTAAATATGTGGTGACTGGAAAACCTGTTAATAAATAGATTATTCCCAGTATTATCCTTTGTATTAAAAACAATAAGGAAAGCATTAACTAGAAAAAGAGGCATCTCTCATAGGACATTAACATAACACATAAAAAAAGGAATGCATCCACACACAGATGCGTGCACACACATTTATACACACTTTCACATGCACAAAACAAAATAAAATAATTAAATTAAAGATAAAAAGCATATGAATAGTCACTAATGTTCAGTTTCCTTTGTGTTATTGGATATAATACAAACTTGGCTAGATACAATAGGTCCAAACAGCCAGTTTAAGCCATAAAGTAGAAGCTGTTATAATGCTGGAGCAAGACAGCAAGGGCCAGGATTCTAGTCACACTGTTGCTGGTAGGCCTAGAAATATGTAGAAGAAAAATGAACTATCCTTCTTTGAAAGGATGTGAACTAGTGGCAAGGGTAGACAGCCAATGAAGAACATCTGAAAGAAGCTTCTAGCCCCATTATGTGTCCATTTTGAACTCACTTCATTGTCCCAGCTGTACATACTAAGTGTCACATCACTAGGATTTAAATTTGGTGATCTGGAAATGGAAGAAGCAATAACAGGTGTAACAGGTACTATGTATCTGAAATAATGATAGCATCCATGTTTATTGACTCATTGCTATAATCCCAAGACTGCCCAAAGGAGGAAAAAAGATCTTGAGCTCAAGACCAGTTTGTGCTACCTATCTCCCAAGACTATAAGATAAATCCTCCACCTCTACACTTTTAGTAGGGTTATGCATCTGAGCAAGGCCCTAGGTCCAGCCCTACCACAAAGGGGTAGAAAGTCTTCAATGAAGGTGCTAGAACCTGAAGTGTAACCCAATACAACAAGGCAAGGGATGGGAGGTATTGAATAAGTGAGAGCTTCCCAAGCTTTGGCAGGATGGGGTCGGCAACATGGATGGCTATCTTCAGTGATTCACTGGGCAGGGAATGCAAGCAGCCTCACATGTGTTGGGGTTTTCTCAGGAGGATTGCATCAAAAAGACAGTTGGAATTAATTTATATGACATTGAAATTGGGCCTCTTGGGCTGGAGAGATGGCTTAGTGGTTAAGCACTTGCCTATGAAGCTTAAGGACCCCAGTTCGATTCTCCAGGACCCACGTTACCCAGATGCACAAGGGGGCACGTGTGTCTGGAGTTCATTTGCAGTGGCTGGAGGCCCTAGCATGCCCATTCTCTCTCTCTATCTGCCTCTTTCTCTGTCACTTTGAAATAAATAAATAAAAATAAACAAAAAGAAGATTTAAAATTGGGCCTCTTGTGTTGATAAGCTTTTCTTTTCATCTCAGATGTATGTTTGCTCTCTGGAAAGCTGTGTCACACCTTCTTTCTGGTTTAATTAGCACACCATGAAGACTGGCTCTGTGTATACATGACACAAAGTAGAATGAATGATGAATGTTCAGCTCTATAATGTACAGGCAATGGACTCTGTTTACCCACCGGGTAAACATGGGTAGTTTCTACTACCAGAATGTTAGTACTGATACATTATGGCATCTGGAAGATAGGGGTTCACTTGTTTTTACAAAAAGAAAGAAATGAGCTTGTGGGGCCAACCATTAGCATGTGTCAAGCCCTTTATATGCAGCATTACATGTACTGCTCAAAACAGTGCTGTAATAAATTGTAGTATTCCATTCACAGATTAGGCAACAGTTTTAGAGATGCTAAACCAGATGAGATTTGAACCAGTTTACTTGCTACTCCAAGATGCAGGTCTAAGGAATATAGTGGTGGTTGACAATGATTGTCAACTTGACAGGTCCTAGGGTCATTCTTGAGGGATTATCTAGATCATATTATCCTCCAGGCATGCCTAACAGGTAGTCTCTTGATTAAATTGAGGTCAGAAGACCCACCTTAACTGTGGATAGCAGCTTTTCCTGGACTGTATAAAAACGTGCTGACTGAGTGAGTGCTAGCCTTCATTGTTGTCTGTGTGAGCTATCACTGTGGCTGAATGTGAACATCGCTGCTTCACAATCCTGCTGCCACACTTTCCCCACCATGATGATATGTAATCCAGAACTATAAACTGAAATAAAACTTTCCTCCCTTAAACTAAGTTAGGACTGGTATTGTGTCCCAACAAGAAGATAAATAATCAGATATTAAAGAACACCCAGCACATCTAAGTAAAATATTTTTATAGAGAAGATTTTCTGGAAAAGTATGAATTCAAAGTAGCATACAATAAAATTTTGGAACACTGGGATAAAGGAGAATATTTAGAAAAGGGAGAAACTGATGTGGTATAAGACTACATTCTTATTCATGGCAGGCAATAGCAATTTCTGAAACAACTATAAAGTCTATTTTTTAGATCATTATAATACATATTACTCAATTATCTGAATCTTAATTTCTTTACTTAAAAGAATTATTTCAGGCTGGCGAGATGGCTTAATGGTTAAAGTGCTTGCCTAGATAGCCAAAGGCTGCAGGTTCGATTCCCCAGTACTTATGTAAAGCCAGTTGCACAAAGTGATGCTTGTATCTTGAGTTCATTTGAGTGTATAGAGGCCCTAACACAACAATTCCCCTTTTCTATCAGCTCTTTCTCTTTCTTGCTCTAAAATAATTAAATAAATAAAACATTTTTAAAAAGAATACTTTCTAGCTAGGCATGATGGCTTACACTTTTAATATCTGTGCTCAAGAGGCTGAGGTAGGAGATTTATAAGGAAGTTAAGGCCAATCTGGGCTACAGAATGAGTTCCAGGTCAGCCTGGGTTACAGTAAGACTCTACCTCAATAAAAAATTTTAAAAAATATCTATCTCACAGTTTTCAAACAAGAAAGATAAAACATTCAGAGTTTTTATGTCTTAAATATAAGCACTTAAATAGATATCTCTTATTACTTTTTATAGTTTCAGAATGAAGTATGAGCTACATAGGTACTATTTAATGAGGCATTTCAATATAGTCATTTTGAAATAAAATAAGCAGTTTACATTTTAGCAATGAGCTGTTAATTTATAAATAAATTATTTGATAATGGTTGATCATATTTTTTTAAATTTTTCTTTAAATTTCAAAATAACAAAGAGAAATTATTGAAAATATAAATATATTATTTCTTTAATTAACATGCATATACAGGGATGTAAAGTCAAAACTATGGATTAATTTTGCTTTCTTCTTAGATAATCAGAAATAAAAATGAGAAAGAAATAATTATGTGTAGTAACCTGCATGTAGTGAAAGGCCAACATGTGATAGATGAACTATGCAAATTTGTGGAAGAGATTAAAAATGAACCATTTTTGGTATTTTATATATTTATAATTGCTGGAATGGTTCTCCACCTTGCTGCTTAACTTTCTTTAAAGACTTATTTTTCTTAGCTGGGTGTGGTGGCACATGCCTTTAATCCCAGCACTCGGGAGGCAGAGGTAGGAGGATTGCTATGAGTCCGAGACCACCCTGAGACTCCATAGTGAATTCCAGGTCAGCCTGGGCTACAGTGAGACCCTACCTCGAAAAACCAAAAAAAAAAAAAAAAAAAAAAAAATTATTTTTCTTTTTTTAAAATAAATCCCTTTGTGTTTTTTAAAATATTTTATTTTTATTTATTTATTTGAGAGAGAGAAAGAAACAGAGGGGGAGAGAGAAAGAGAGAGAGAGAAAGAGAGAGAATGGCCTCCAGCCACTGCAAACAAACTCCACCTTATGCATCTGGCTTACATGGGTCCTGGGGAATTGAACTGAGGTCCTCTGGCTTTGCAGGCAAGTGCCTTTAACCACTAAGCTATCTCTCCAGCCCTATCTTTCTTTTCTTTTCTTTTCTTTTCTTTTCTTTTTAATGAGAGAGTGTGAGAGAACAAGAGTGGGAGAGAGAGAGCAAGATAAAGAGAAAGAGAGCATTAGCACACCGGGACCCCTAGCCACTGCAATGGAACTGCAGATTTGTGTGCCACCTTGTGCACATGCATGAACTTGCACACCTATGTCACTTCATACATCTGGCTTATGTGGGATCTGGAGATTAAAATATGGGTTCTTAGACTTCTCTTTAGCCTGAGGAATTATTTTTCTAAGAGATAACTATTGCTCAATGGATGCAAGTTTGCTTTATTTTAGAGAAACTGTGCCAACCAGAATGAATGTCAGAAGGACCTTTCCCATGTGTCCCAGAAGACTGTCCTATTCATAGTTACGGCCACCCAATGCCATGGGATGTTCCTTTATGACAGAAGTGGTGACTATTTTGAGTTGCTGAGGGAAGTGACCTTTATATCAAGTGGCAAGTCTGTATGCTTTCTGTGGCCACACATGAGATGCATTCTTGCCATAGATGTTTCAATCAGACTCAATGTGCTGGGTGATTTTCTGTTGTTCCCTGGATGTTCTTATTATCAGAGAACTAATTCCAGAGAAGGGGACCACATTCAGTGTTTCTCTGGAGTCCATTGTTTAAATTATCTCTTCTTTGTTTCCATCCTAATTAAGCAGCACTTCTATGAAGAATGTAAACTGTCTCATAGCTTTTCCCATTACTAAGCATCAGAAGGTAAATGATATCTCTAGGCTATTTTAGAATTGAGTCCCTTGCAGACAGGAGGGAAAATAAATAAATAAATATGATGTCTAAGTTGATTGGTCCAAATGCTAAAACTTCTTTGTTGATATTGATCAACATTGCTTTATGGATTATAGTTGATGGCATACAAGGATGACAAAGTGAAAAGATAGCCCTCCCCTGGCTAAACTTTGTGTTATTCAGATGCCCCTGGGGAAGTCTTTTGTTTGTTTGTTTGGTTTTCGTTTTCTTTTTCAAGGTAGGGACTCACTCTAGCCCAGGCTGACCTGGAATTCACTATGTAGTCTCAGGGTGGCCTCAAACTCATGGTGATCCTCCTACCTCTGCCTCTCGAGTGCTGGGATTAAAGGCGTGCGCCACCACGCCTAGCTTTGGGGAAGTTTTTTTATATTGTTCTAGTAACTTCGCTCCATTTCAAAATCTTCCATACCTTTTAAACAATATTTATTAATATACTATGCCGTGTGTGTGTGTGTGTGTGTGTGTGTGTGTGTGTGTGTGTGTGTCCATCCAGTGACAGATGGTGCCAGAATGTCTTGCCACTGCAATTGAATGCATTGCTTTATGTATGTGGCTGGGCATTGAACCCAGGTCAGCAGGCATTGCAAGTAAGATCTTTTAACCACTGAGCCATCTCCCCAGACCCTTAAATAGTTTTTAATTATAGGATGTTCATATTAAATGAACATAAATATATGTTCAGATTAAAAATCATCTCAAAAGTGTCTTTAAATAATAAAGTTGTGGTCTGAAATGGTTTAAATAATTTGCAAAGTTTTATTTAGTCTTTCTAAGTGCTTGTTGTCATCTTCTAACTCTGAGAGATCATAACTCAATATAAAAGTCTTTAAACTTCCAGGTCAGTGTTATGTCCAATAGTATAACATCGTGGGAGGAAGTTTGATTTGGCTTTCCTAATAACTCAATGAGTTTAAATCATTTAAACTTTCTAAACCATACTTCTAAGCTAAAATATTTCATTAAGCCAAAACTTTTCATTTTGTTTGTGAAATCCTGGCTTTCTACTTTGATCTATTATTTGTGGTTTTGAGTTCTGACTTCTCATCTGAGGAAGTTTACCATTAATTTTATTTTTTCTTGAATATTTAATTTTTCTATTGGTTGCATCAACCTATTTGTTATAAACCTGAGTTTCTTTTGTTTTTTATTGCTTTTATTTATTCTGGATTTCTGAGTGGGGACTGGTTCTTAAGTTTCAGTAAAACCTTCAGATTATATACAGGGTCCAGACTAATTTTTTCCTATGATAATAAATGCTTTGTGCTTTTTTGTTTCTTTGATGTTTGTACCTGTATCACAAAAGCAAAAGCAGCAAAATAGCATCAGTACAGCCACTACAAGGCACACAATGAGAGATAATTCTAGTTTTCCTTAAAGCAGCCAGGATTCAGCTGGGGAGATGGCTCAGTACTTATAGTCATTTGCTTGCAAAGCCTGCCCACCCAGGTATGATTCCCCAGTACCCACTTAAAGCCAAATGCATAAAGTGGCACATGTTTCTGGAGTTTCATTTGCAGTTGCCAGAGGTCCTGGATCACCAATAGATTGTCTGTATCTCTTTCTCTGTCTTTCTTTCTGTCTTTCAAATACATAAAAAATTAAAATTATAATAAAACAGCCAGGATAGACAATAAGAAATGATCAATCTTATTAAACTCTCCAAGAAAAAGAGAATATTCTGCCTTAAACAAAACTGGGAGAACTACTACATCTCAGTATATGTAGGATATTTCAAAGAATAGCACATTTGCATTGAGTTGGGACCTGAACTAGGCACTTTTGCTTATTTTGAATAAAATTCCATTTCATCTGAATAAGTGACAGATATTTGTGCTTACCTGAGTTAAGTATGCAGCAGAAATTGTTCAAAGATGAATCATTACCCATTGAGTTTAAAGAAACTATTTGTTGCCAATACCAAGCATAAGCTTATAAGAAAAGGAAAAACAAAACAAAACAAAGACTTTGGGGAAGTTGCACCTACTACTGCAACCATGGAAGTTCCTCAGTACAAATCTGTCTTATCCTGATAGTCAGCAGTGATACCAACAGAGTCTAGTCTTAGTACTGCATGGTAAATGGTATCATTTAGGAGTTATACACCACTCATATCCTCCAATTAATTTATTTTTGGTACTACATGATCAAGGTTGCTTAAATGATTCAAAGTGCAAGATAGAACACTGAATTTTAGTACAAGAGAATAGAAGTTTCTTGATCACTCAGTTTTCATGTTATAAGTAACCATAAAGAAAATTACAAAAAATAACTTCTGGTGTATAATCAAAACTGCAGGGCTGGAGAGATGGCTTGGTGGTTAAGCGCTTGCCTGTGAAGACTAAGGACCCTTGTTTGAGGCTCGATTCCCCAGGACATATATTAGCCAGATGCACAAGGGGGTACACATGTCTGGAGTTCATTTATAGTGGCTGGAGTCCCTGGCACATCCATTCTCTCTCTCTATCTGGCTCTTTCTCTCTCTGTCTGTCACTTTCAAATAAATAAATTAATTTAATTTAATTTTTAAAAAACTGCAGTATTGGAAAGGATTTAAAATGATCCACTCTTGTGAGGTAGTACAGATGTTCAAGACTGTAATCCCAGGGCTTGGGGAGGAAGAGGCAGAGGGATCCATGCAAATTGAAGGCTAGCCTGGTCCACATCACAAATTCTAGGCAAGCCAGGGCTACACAATGGAGTCTGTCTTAAAAGCACACATGCATCTGAATGCACACACACACACACACACACACACACACACACCTGTCTTTTTGAATACCTTATCTCTGTGAGGATATATTACCTTAATGTACTCCAAAGGATACTTGTGTGAATTAAGTCTTCCAATGAATCAGTAGTTAAAGATATTCAAAAGGTGTAAAATAATGCTATATTTCCACTACTTTTAAAAGTTAGTAATAATAAACATAAGTATGTTGATATTTAATAAACTTATTTTATTTTAATGGACATGGTATTTTAGGTGTATTTAAATTTCTGTATGAAAACTGTAAAACTGAAAATTGGCAATGACATTAGTTTAAATGTAAATCAAAACATTTATTGAATATTTGTTTTCTAAACACCAAGCATTGGATATGTATTACCTGTTGATAAAGTACTGTTCTATTAGAGACATCAGGAAATGGAGGTAACCAGAAGCAAAATATTTCACCAATTTATGTAACAAATACAAAACTACTTATAATTATTCTGATTTTAATATCTAATATCCTATATTGCTTTTTCCAGAGAATATTGCAGTGACCTTAAACTATCGGAAAATAACACTGAATTTCTTTTAAATTTCAATGAGTTTATTGATAGAAAAACTCCCAACAATCCATCATGTAAGTATGCATTACTCTGTATTATTTGTGCATATCTCAGGGCCATCCAAGTGAGAAACAAGGGAGGAAAACCATACATGTATCAAAACTTACCCTAGGACTGAAGAGACTGCTTAGCGGTTAAGGAACATGCCTAAGAAGTGTAAGGACACGGTTTTATTCTCCAGGTCCCACGTAAGCCAGATGTACATGGTGACACATGTGTCTGGAGTTCATTTGCAGTGGCTAGAGGCCCTGGTGTGCCCATTCGCCCTCTCTCTCCCTCTCTCTTTCTCACTAATAAATAAATAAATACGTAAATGTATAAATAAATAAATAGACAGATAGATAAATATTTTTTAAATTTTTTTTAATTTTTTTAATTTTTTAAATTTTTTTCTTTTTAAATTTTTATTAACATTTTCCATGATTATAAAATATATCCCATGGTAATTCCCTCCCTCCCCACCCCCACACTTTCCCATTTGAAATTCCATTCTCCATCATACTACCTCCCCATTACAATCATTGTAATTACATATATACAATATCAACCTATTAAGTATCCTCCTCCCTTCCTTTCTCTACCCTTTATGTCTCCTTTTTACCTTACTGGCCTCTGCTACTAAGTATTTTCATTCTCACACAGAAGCCCAGTCATCTGTAGCTAGGATCCACATATGAGAGAGAACATGTGGCGCTTGGCTTTCTGGGCCTGGGTTACCTCACTTAGTATAATACTTTCCAGGTCCATCCATTTTTCTGCAAATTTCATAACTTCATTTTTCTTTACCGCTTAGTAGAACTCCATTGTATAAATGTGCCACATCTTCATTATCCACTCATCTGTTGAGGGACATCTAGGCTGGTTCCATTTCCCAGCTATTATAAATTGAGCAGCAAAACATGGTTGAGCATGTACTTCTAAGGAAATGAGATGAGTCCTTTGGATATATGCCTTGGAGTGCTATAGCTGGGTCATATGGTAGATCAATCTCTAGCTGTTTTAGGAACCTCCACACTGTATTCCACAATGGCTGGACCAGATTGCATTCCCACCAGCAGTGCAGAAGGGTTCCTTTTTTTCCACATCCCCACCAACATTTATGATCATTTGTTTTCATGATGGTGGCCAATCTGACAGTAGTGAGATGGAATCTCAATGTAGTTTTAATCTGCATTTCCCTGATGACTAGTGACATAGAACATTTTTTTAGATGCTTATAAGCCATTCATATTTCTTCCCTTGAGAACTCTCTATTTAGCTCCATAGCCCATTTTTTCATTGGCTTGTTTGATTCCTTATTATTTAACTTTTTGAGTTCTTTGTATATCCTAGATATTAATCCTCTATCAGATATATAGCTGGCGAAGATTTTTTCCCATTCTGTAGGTTGCCTCTTTGCTTTTTTCACTGTGTCCTTTGCGGTCAAAATCTTTGTAATTTCATTAGGTCTCAGTGGTTAATCTGTGGTTTTATTGCCTGAGCAATTGGGGTTGTACTCAGAAAGTCTTTGCCAAGACCAATATGTTGAAGGGTTTCCCCTACTTTTTCCTCTAGCAGTGTCAGAGTTTCCGGTCTGATGTTAAGGTCTTTAATCCATTTCGACTTAATTCTTGTGCATGGCAAGAGAGAAGAATCTATTTTCATCTTTCTGCAGATATATATCCAGTTTTCAAAACACCATTTGCTGAAGAGGCTGTCTCTTCTCCAATGAGTATTTTTGGCATTTTTATCGAATATCAGGTGGCTATAGCTACTTGGGCTTACATCTGGATCCTCTATTCTGTTCCACTGATCTACATGTCTGTTTTTGTGCCAGTACCATGCTGTTTTTGTTACTATGACTCTGTAGTATAGGTTAAAATCAGGTATGGTGATACCACCAGCCTCTTTTTTGTTGCTCAGTATTATTTTAGATATTCGAGTTTTTTGTGATTCCAAATGAATTTTTGGATTGTTTTTTCTATTTCCATGAAGAAAGCCTTTGGAATTTTGATAGTGATTGCATTAAATGTGTAGATTGCTTTAGGTAAGATTTCCATTTTCACAATATTGATTCTTCCAATCCAGGAACAAGGGATGTTTCTCCACTTTCTAGTGTCTTCTGCAATTTCTCGCTTGAGTGTTTTAAAGTTCTCATTGTATAGATTCTTTACTTTCTTGGTTAGGTTTATTCCAAGGTACTTTATTTTTTTTTGATGCAATTGTGAATGGGAGTGATTCTCTGATTTCATCCTCTGTGTGTTTGTTGTTAGCATATATGAAGGCTACTGATTTCTGTGTATTTATTTTGTATCCTGCTACATTGCTGTAGGTTTTGATCAGCTCTAACAGCTTGCTAGTAGAGTCTTTAGGGTCCTTTATGTATAGAATCATGTCATCTGCAAATAATGATAACTTGATTTCTTCCTTTCCAATTTGTATCCCTTTTATGTCTGTCTCTTGCCTTATTGCTATGGCTAAGACTTCCAAAACTATATTAAATAAAAGTAGGGACAGTGGACACCCTTGTCTTGTTCCTGATTTTAGTGGAAAAGCTTCCAGTTTTTCCCCATTTACTAATATGTTGGCTGTAGGCTTGTCATAAATAGCCTTTATTATATTAAGATATGTTCCTTCTATTCCCAGTCTCTGTAGGACTTTTATCATGAAGGGATGTTGGATTTTGTCAAATGCTTTCTCTGCATCTAATGAGATGATCATGTGATTTTTGTCCTTCAACCCATTTATGTAATGTATTACATTTATAGATTTGCGTATGTTGAACCATCCCTGCATCTCTGGGATAAAGCCTACTTGGTCAGGGTGAATGATCTTTTTGATATACTCTTGTATTCTGTTTGCCAATATTTTGTTGAGAATTTTTGCATCTATGTTCATGAGGGAGATTGGTCTGTAATTTTCTTTTTTTTGTTCTATCTTTGCCTGGTTTTGGTATCAGGGTGATGCTGGCCTCATAGAAGTAGTTTGGTAGGATTCGTTCTTTATCTATTTCCTGGAAAAGCTTAAGAAGCAATGGTGTTAGTTCTTCCTTAAAAGTCTGGTAAAATTCAGCAGTGGATCCATCTGGGCCTGAGCTCTTTTTTGTTGGGAGATTATTGATAACTGTTCGGATCTCCATTTTTGTTATTGGTCTATTTAAGTGATTAATCTCATTTTGATTTAATTTAGGTAGGTCATATAGATCAAGGAAATCATCCATTTCTTTCAGATTTTCATACTTTGTGGAGTATATGCTTTTATAGTATGTCCCTATGATTTTTTGAATTTCTCTGGAATCTGTTGTGATGTTACCTTGTTCATCTCTGATTTTATTAATTTGTGTCTCTTCTCTCTTTCTTTTGATCAGATTTGCTAAGGGTTTATCAATCTTGTTTATCCTTTCAAAGAACCAACTCTTTGTTTCATTAATTCTTTGGATTGTTCTTTTTGTTTCTATTTCATTAATTTCTGCCCTAATCTTTATTATTTCTTCCCATCTACTGATTTTTGGTTTGCCTTGTTCTTCTTTTTCCAAGGCTTTAAAGTGAAGCATTAGGTCGTTTACTTGTGACCTTTCTAATTTCTTAATATAGGCACTTAAGGCTATAAATTTACCTCTTAGAACTGCCTTCATTGTGTCCCAGAGATTTTGGTATGTTGTCTTCTCATTATCATTTGACTCTATAAATTTTTTGATTTCCTTTTTGATTTCTTCATTGACCCATTCATCATTTAGTAGTGTATTGTTTAGTTTCCATGATTTTGTGTATGCTCTATAGCCTTTCTTGCTATTGATTTGTAGTTTAATTCCATTGTGGTTAGATAGAATGCAAGGAATTATTTCAATTTTCCTGAATTTGTTAAGATTTGCTTTGTGTCCTAATATATGGTCTATTTTAGAGAATGTTCCATGTGCTGCTGAAAGGAATGTATATTCTGCAGCCTTTGGATGAAATGTCCTCTATATATCTGTTAAGTCCATTCCTTCTATGACCTCATTAAGTCCAGATGCCTCTCTGTTTATTCTTTCCCGGGATTACCTGTCAATTGATGAGAGTGGGGTGTTAATAATAAATAAATAAATAAATAAATAAATAAATAGACAGATAGATAAATATTTTAAAAACTTAACCTAGAAAATGCAATTTGAAATAAAGACAATATACATTTTCCCCACCCTTTCTCTTCTCTTTCTTTCTATGAAAAACTATTTCTGTTTTTATTAGCAACTTTATCATTTTATTAATTTATAACTTTATCAGTTATCAAAACTGAGAAGCTATCTGTCCAATTTAAATTTATCACATAGGTATATAAACAATGTCTCCAGCTGATAATAAATTAGCAAATGGCTTCAATGAGCTACTATGAGTATCTGTCAGGAGCAGCTGAAGTCTGTAGGTTAAGCCCTAGCAGAATAAATCACATTCTTTCTATGATATGTGAGCTCACTCTGACTTGGAACAAAGCTTTCTAATGTTTCCAACATTATTTCCTATTAGTAACTAGTAGGCATTCCCAAGATAAGACTGAAATAATAAGATTGTTGAATTTTATTTAAATTTGGTACCAAAATATATTATTCTCATACACCTTACAAAAATAAGTTTGTTTCTCAACATATATAGAAATATTCGTATTATGAAATTTGCAATAATCATTCTCCCATAGCCCCCAGATCCTAGAGAAGCTTAAATTTGTTTAAATGAAATCTCTACATAACCTACCTTGTTGTCTGTTCTGCAGTCTGTTTCTTCATTCCACTTCCCTTGTTTTCTACCTCCCTCTAATTCAGAAGAGCATATCTGAGAAGATTCCATAATCATGGGAAGAACTGAGAGTCACAGAGAACAATTCATATTTGTAAAAGTGTTTATATTGCCTTGACCATCCTAATTATAGATTTTCTTAATGTTTCATATGTTACTGAATAATGTATAAATCTAACTTCTTTTAAATGTAGATTGAAATATATGATCTAATCATCAAGGTGTTCAGTAAAGTGTAGTTTATAAAGGCACATATGTTTAATCCATTTGTGAAATTACCATCCTCACAGAGTTTAATTTACTAACTGACCTATATATTTATGATATATAATAGTTGTCTTTAAACTTACCCTTTTGACTGTTTATGAGGTATGGTATGTATGTGAAATGGTAAAGTTTTATGCAAATAATCTGTCTATATGTTGTGTAGCTACAGAGGTATACATTTGAAAACAACTGAAGCACAAGGACATGATGTTCAACATTATAAAATTACTTATAACCACTATTTATGTTACAAATTAGAATAATAGTTCTATTTACCTTGCTTTGCCTATGAGGATTAGAAACAAGTACATCGACTATTTTTCAGATACTATTTTAGGTTTATGTGGTTTACAATGCAATATAGTGACAATATACTGATGGGATAAATTGAAATGTAGTCCCAAATTTGGATTACATCATTCTTTTAATCCAAGCTAAAAGATATATTAAATTAAAACTGGCAAAAATATTTCCAGACTATCTTGCCTCACCTCCATTTCTTAAAGTAATTGGATTTTAACTAAGACCATATTTCCCTTATCTGAATAAAACGAGATGTAATCATGAATGTGAAGCTTTGGAGGATACCTGTAGGTTATGTCAGAGTTTGATAACTTGGACTAACATATGTTCCAGTTATTCCATAAATGACAGTCTAATGCCTATGTTCCTGAACTATCTTCACTTATAACGTTTGTCTTGAAACAGTGCTGATCTGTTTCTTGCCCCTGCTCAAAAAAAGATTGTTTTTAAATCAGATTTACTGAATAATTATATTATATTCTACTTAGACATTGAGAGAGAATTAAAATACCTTTTTGAATCTTAGAAAAAGTGAGACAGTAACATTTTCTTTTCTTTTAATTATTAATTTTATAATCAACAATCTTGTGATATATGCATGAGTTAATATATAGTTATATCTATATAATATATACTGTATATAAAAATTATTATAGCTTGTTTGGAACCAATATATTAATTTACCTATATATCCACAAACATTATGAAAAAGGAGGATAATTTAATGTTTTTTAAAATATTATTTTTAAGATATATTTTTACCACTGAACCACCAATATGAAATATATTTCAGATGTCTTTTTGGTAATAATTTCAAGTTTCTTTCACTGGAATGGTTTTTGACATGGTAATTTCTTCATATCTTCCAAAAATTTAAAGCAAGATCAATAACATATAAAATATAAAATGAATATGGAACAAATCTTTTTAAATTTATGCACAACTACTTCTAATTGCCTTTGAAACTAGCAATAACCTTGTCTCATTGTTATCCAAATATAAAAAGCTATATGAGCATAATTGAAGATACTCTTTCTCCATATTAGGTAATACAGATTTGATTAATAGAGTCTTGCTGGATGCAGGCTTTACAAATGAACTTGTCCAAAACTACTGGAGTAAACAGAAAAACATGTAAGTATTTGTTTTTATTAAGATAAATAGATTTTGCATTTTACTTTTCCTGTTTTCTGAGAAAATTTTGGATAGTGAGCCTATTAGTTTTAGTTACTTATTTTTAAATATACTTTATTTATTTATTTATTTATTTATTTATTTATTTATTTATTTGAGAGAGAGTGAGGGAGGGAGAGAAAGAGAGAGAGAATGGAGGTGCCAGGGCCTCCAGCCACCACAAACCAGCTCCAGAAGTGCACACCCTTGTGGATCTGGCTGTGGTGGTCCTGGATAGTCCAACTGAGGTCCTTTGGCAGAAGCTAAAGCCATCTTTCCAGCCCCAAGGTACTTATTTTTAATAATCACTTCTTGGCACTGGAGAGATGGGCCAACATTTAAAGCACTAGACTGTAAAGCCCAACTGCCTTGGTTCAGTTCTCCAGTACCCATGGAAATCTCAATGCACAAAGTGATACATGCATCTGGAGTTCATTTGCAGTGGTTAGAGACACTTGCATGCCCATATTCTCTCTCCTCTCTCCCTCTTCTCATTTCCTTCTTCCCTCCCTCCCTCTCTTTTGTTCTTTCTCTGTATCTACTTTCAAATAAATAAACAAATCAATGAATAAATAAATAAAAATAGTAATTCCTCAAGAAGATCATTTTATAATTGTTGATAATTTGTCTTTATAACACTGAGTATAATTCGTTGCTAATATTGATTATTTCTCAGCATTATACTTTAACATGCAAAACAAACATTATACAGAGATGTTTGTGTGTTACGGTGTTTTTGTGAAACAGAATTTCTAGGGGATGTTTAGTTGGATTTCTAATAGTATGTAGCATGTATCTGTGTAGTCAAGAGACTAAGAAATCAGAGTATAAATGTCAATTTAATTTTTTCCAAACTACTCCCAATCGATCATAACAAGGTGAACATATTTTACCCATGTTTTCCTCTCTTCTCCATAATCAAGGTCCTCTTACACTATGTTTAAGACATTACAGAAGCTGATTTTTATGCATTTAGAGCTTCTCATTCTTCTGTCCAGCTGCAAGTCTTTTATCAATATCAGGCATAGACTTTTTTTTTTTCCTCCAAAATCACAGCTCTAATTTCAAGACAATGATTAAAAGTTCTTTTACAGCATGGTAAGTCATGCCTATAAACTCAGCTCTTGGGAGCCTAGGCAGGGGGAATCATGTGTCCAAGGCTAACTTTGAGTCCACAGAGACCCTGTCTCAAAGAAAATGGAGTTCAAAGTTATTCACAAGCTGACCATTTTTAAAGATATTTTACTTGCAGTGACTCCTGACAACTTATCTCCCCTTGTCTTATGCCTCTCTTAGAGACAAGCATGAGCATCTTCAGGAACCTTCCCTTATCTGTACTTTTCTCTGTACACTTATGCCTCACTGCTTCATCTTTTCTCACCAACTCCATTCTATCTTGAGAGCATAACTGTCTCCTTCTTTCCTATGAGATGCCTTACTTAAGGACATTCCCTTTGACAACTTAATTTCACAGATGATTAAAGCACAATTTTGTATCTACTAATATATTTAACTGGGCTTCGTTTAATTTATTTTGTTTTAGCAACAGCTTAGCATCTAGCAATATTCTTTCTTTAAAAATGTCCTCTTTTTTTCTTCTATTTTAGCAAGGGAGTGAAAGCACGTTTTGTGGTGACTGATGGTGGGATTACCAGAGTTTATCCCAAAGAGTAAGTTCAAATAACATCTGTAAAAATAAGTACATTAAAATAGACTTTGCCACGGATTGAGACATTACTATGCAAAGGAGCCATTCTTCAGAAAGCTGATTGTTCTTAGTAGATTAAATTGCGATACTTTCTAAAGTGTTTACATTATCAAAATGTTTCATTTCTCTGAAAAACAATATCATAAAATGTTTCAATGACATGTGTTAGTCATATATATATATATATATATATATATATATATATATATATATATATATATTTGAGAGGTTAAAAGCAATGTTTCTCCTTGTAGATGCAAGCATAGTGGTTGAAATATACAGCAGCATTAACTTAGCACACCATTGCTTTCTATTTCTTTGTTTATCTTAAGAACAAGTCCTGCATGGGCTGAGGATGTACCAAGAATTATTTTTATTAATTAACCTATTAACTGATTTATCCATATTTTCCAGACTAGGACTCAGCCTTTCCTGATTCTAGTATTTTGTTATAATGATGTATTGCTCAGTAATTAGTATCATTTACATTATCCATACCTGACTTCTTTAGACATACCTGAGTGGTAGATATGTCTGTGAAGTTTTGTTTCCACAAAAGGAAAAGCAGTTTATCACATAGTATAAGGAATGAAAATGATAAGTCATTTCCTCCTTAGGGCTGGAGAAAATTGGCAAGAAAACCCAGAGACATATGAGGAAAGCTTCTACAAAAGAAGCCTGGATAATGATAACTATGTTTTTACTGCTCCCTACTTTAACAGTGAGTATTCTTTGGAATTCAGCTTTTCATTTCTTTTTTTTAAATTATTTTAAACAAATTCTTAATACTACTGCCTCTCCCCCAAATCAACATATCTTATTATCTGCTGAGAATAGTCATTATTGAGCATATAGTGCATACAATGAATTAGGAAAACCAAAAAGTAATCTACATTTAGTTGAGAGAAAATGCATGCATAGCCAAAGCCATCCAAGAATCTATCATATCTCACAGACATTTCTAATAAACAGAAACATATATACTTAGTCTCTCATGTCACAACTTCTGCTTTCAAACAAAGTAATGGATTAAATAAGGTAGTTTGCTGAACTTTTATTGTATTAATTACATAATTCAATATTTTTGAAAATTAATAGCCTATTTTACAACATTGTATCAGGTCCTTTTCCTAGAACAGTCTAATTTAATCCTTTAACATCTCTAAGCATATTGTGCTTTACTCCCATTTTTTTCTTTTTGTTTCTATTTACTCCCATTTTACAAATGAATGTAACTATAATTTAGAAAATGTCAAAATTTTATCCAAGGACATATGTCTCCTAGAAGACAAAGGTTGTTTATGAATCCAGAATCTGTCTCTTCATTTCACTTCATTGCCCTCCCTAATATTTTAGCAAATGTTTCAAAACTGAGATTTGGAATGCATCCATTAGAATGTGGAAGTAGATAAAACTAAGCCTAGTAATTCATGTCTGTAATTAATAAAAAGTACTCATAACTCTTCAAATGACCATGGTAGATACAGGAAGAAACGAGAAGAGACTTCAAAACACTTTGTCTATAGCTATTGAAAGAGATTCAGTATTATGATTTATCTAGATCGGTCTCCTTTTTTTCTTTTTTAGAAAGTGGGCCTGGTGCCTATGAATCAGGTATTATGGTAAGCAAAGCTGTTGAAATATATATCCAAGGAAAACTTCTTAAACCTGCAGGTAAGCATACACATTATATCCATTAACATGACCAAAGTTAAACATGATGTTGTTTTCTAGGAAGCATCTCAAAAATAAAGTCAAATGCATACAAATTGTGTGTGTGTGTGTGTGTGTGTGTGTGTGTGTGCGCGCGCGCTCGCGCGCGTGCACGCGCACACATGCATGTGCATGCGTGCATGCTGTACATATGGGTCTGTGTAAATATTCATGTGCACATGGGTGCATGTGAGAGGGAAAGTGTATTCATGTGTACACATATTCATGTGGAGGCCAGAGTACAGCCTCAGGTGTTAGCCTCAGGATTGTTGTCGAACATTTGAAACAGACTCTATAATTTGGCCTAAAACTCACCAGTTAGGCTGCACTGCCTGGCCAACAACCTCAAGGGAGACTCCCATCTCCACCCCCCACCAAGCACTGGCATTATGGGGACATATTACCATGCCTGGCATTTTATATGGGTAACACAGGTCAAAATCTTGTTCTCAGGCCTGTGAAGCAAGCATTTTACCCACTGAGCTATCTTCCCCTCCCACAAGATATACAAATTAAAATAAATAAATAACAATTGCAAAAATAGCATTACTGAAAAAAATTGAATATTAAATCAAATTTTTGTTATATAAAGTTGAGGAATTTTTAAAGCAGTGAATGTGGATAAATTTATGCAATGAATGTAGTATATGTAATGCATCAAAATTTTAAATCTTGGAATGATCTAGCAATCCTACTCTGTAAATGTCTCCTGCTTTCAAATACATAAAAATCATATGTGGCCAAAAGTACACATATTTGAAAAGTTAAACATTGAAAAGTTTAGGGGGCTAGAGATTTCTCAGAAGTTAAGGCATTTGTCTGCAAAGCCTAACAACCCAGGTTACATTCCCCAGTACCCATGTAAAACCCAGATGCACAAAGTGATGCATGATCTAGAGTTTGTTTGCCGTGGCTGAGGCCCTGGCATGCCCATTCTCTCCATCTGTCTTTCTTCTTTCTTTCTCTGATCGCAAATACATAAATAAAAATATTTTAAAAAGAAAATTTGATCTTCTGTCACTGGGTCACTGGAGAGAAGGAAATTACAAGTTATCTACATACCAAACTACTAGATAGCTGTTAAAAAGAACTAGGACAGAATCTATCAAAAAAGTACCTCTCTCTCTCTCTCTCTCTCATATATATATATATATATATATATATATGTGTGTGTGTGTGTGTGTGTGTGTGTGTGTGTGTGTGTGTGTGTGAAAAATGTCTATTTTGGTAAAATAAATCAAGCTTCATTGAGAATTGGAAGTATGCTAAAATAGGTGAATACAGTAGCATAATATCTAGATTTTTTTTTCATTATGTGACTCAGTATGGTTTGCAGTGTAAGAGTATATAACAATGGACTTTCTTTTCTTGCTCCTGAAAGCAATGTTATCCTATCAGAAATGTACAATTTAAGAAGGATATGTATTATAGATATCAGTTGGAAATGATGGATATTCTATTCTTTTTCCTGAGACTAATGCCATCCCACCATTGATTTGCAATCTGGGAACAGGGTTTATTAGAGAGACCAGATAGAAATAATGAATGTTCTTTTCCTGCTACCAAGAGTAATATCATCCCATCAGTGGTTATATGTCATAGATTCACTCCATTATTCACTACCCTATGCCACATCTTCACTTAGTTGCTCATTTATTTACTTGCTCAATCACTTTCCCAACTACTCAATTTTTCCAGTTCTTTCTAACCACCCAACCACTCATACCCTCATCCACTCTTTCAACAAATATTTCTTAAGCACCTACTGCATATACACCTGGTGATAAGGAAGCCTTTGAAAATATAACACTTGAATTATATCATATATATGTATGTAACCATAAAATTTTTAATGTTATACTGTTAGTTAATTGGGTAGGTTGTGATTAGTGAATAAACTGTCTTGTAATGGAAATTACATTTTATGTAATGGTTTAAGCACAACCAACATGATATGTTTTTGAAGACTCCAGGAAATATATCTCTGAAAAAGACTCAATGCCACATAATTTGCTGTTCTATATATTACCTATGTTGCCATATTGCTAAGATGGTATAACAGCAGTTATAATTTTAAATTATTTTTTTCAGTTGTTGGGATTAAAATTGATGTGAATTCCTGGATAGAGAATTTCACCAAAACCTCAATCAGGGATCCGGTAAGAATATTTTCAGAATTCTTATACTATAATTAATAGTCTCAAAGTTCAAATAAATAAGAAAGACCAGTATATGGTGGCAAAATAAATTTTTATTGCTGCTATACTGAAGTAGATATATGAATTTGTAATATTTTCAATAGTTTTGTTTAGTCAGTAAATTAAAAAGTATTTCAAGTTTACAATTTGAAATTCCATGTAGATATATATTGATTAATAATTCTAAAAGTAAGACTAATATCTCTTTTTATGGACTAATGTTCAGTCTTATTTATGGTAGATAAAATAATGCAGACTCTCTTATTATGCTACTGCGAAGATAAATTAAAATCAACTTTAAAAATGTGATAGAGGGGCTGGAGAGATGGCTTCGTGGTTAAGCGATTGCCTGTGAAGCCTAAGGACCCCAGTTCAAGGCTCGATTCACCAGTACCCATGTTAGCCAGATGCACAAGTGGGCACATGCATCTGGAGTTCATTTGCAGTGGCTGGAGGCCCTGGCGTGCCCATTCTCTCTCTCTCTCTCTCTCTCTCTCTCTCTCTCTCTCTCTCTCTCTCTCTCTCTGCCTCTTTCTCTCTCTGTCACTTTCAAATAAATAAATAAACATAAAACAAAAAAAAATTTTTAAATGTGACAGAGGGGGCTGGAGACATGGCTTAATGGTTAAGGCATTTGCCTGTGAAGCCTACTGATCCAGGTTCAATTCCAAAGTACCCACATAAACAAGATGCACATGGAGACACATACATCTGGGGTTCGTTTACAGTGGCTAGGGGCCCTGGTGTGGCCATTCTCTCTCTCTATCTGCCTCTTTCTTTCTAAAATGAACAAATAAAAATAAAATATAAAAATGTGAAATAATAATTTTATTTATTTTTCCAGTGTGCCGGTCCAGTTTGTGACTGCAAAAGAAACAGTGATGTAAGAACACCCTTTGAAATAAATTTATTTACACTATTGTGTTTGTTCTTCAGCTTGCTAAATGATAAATCACTTAAATGATTGATAATATGTGGGGATTTTTAATTCAACCCAAATAAAATGTGTGGAAAATTAAATTTGAAGTTATATGTTTAATTTATTAGAACTTTTTTATAAATATTCATATATCATGGAGAGTTTAAAAAGTGATTGTGGATGGTACTGTCTTCATAATCACTGATGTTGAGTTCCTTTGAACGTCTTAGTAGCTCTCTCTCTGTTTGGCAGGATTCTAACAAAAGCATCCTGTTAGTTCTCATCACAAACTTTCCTTAACTTTTCCACTGTGAATTTGTTTAAAATATTTTTAGTGATAGGAAAAAAAAAAACACACCTACATAGGTTATATAGTCTTATAAACTAGTCTTAGTTTCAAGAATTGGGCTTATTTCCCTTTCTCTTCACAAAGTTGAAAAAGAAAATATAAACTTACTTTGTTCAAAACTTAAAGATGCTGTGTGATACCAAGTCCCAGAAATGAAAGGGAGTGCTGATGTCACTATTTAGGTCATGCATGTTAGAGTGATATTACCTCAGCTAGCCAAAGGTGTGTGTCATTTCTATTACTCCTATTTCTACATAGTTATAAGCTTTATTATTTTGATAAATTTATTCATATTTATGTACCTAGAGCAAAAATTTTAGGAAACTGCTTCCAAATTGGGAAAATGGTATATATAGTATGTGCCTAAGTTGACAAACATTTTTGTGATTTTTGTTTAAGAAAAGTTTTCAAATTTTCATACATTTAAATAAGATTTAAACTGGGTAGAAAATTATTTTCTCAGTCCTGAGAATTTTTTATTTTGCCTTCTGGTTTCAGGCTCAGATTACTCATCCAAGTATTTTTCATATAAAAATATACAATAGTTATAAATATTTTGCTATTCTCCTAGTCTGTGAAACATTCAGTATTTAATTTGAAGTGTGTATGGTGTGTGCCTTGTATCTGCATATTTGTGTTTGTGAGTGTGCATGTGTACATACATGTATATGTGGGCCATTTGAATGATCTCTCCACCTCTAACTTTTTAAACAATACCTTCTTGCCAAAATTTTCTGTGCTTAAAAATACCAAATATTTATACATTGTTAAATATTCTGGTTTGTCCAATATTCTACATCACTTAGATAATAGTGAAGTTATAAAAGAGTTTGGTTGATTAGCCCTTATAATTTGCACAAATGTACAACAGTGATGTGTGGTTAGTGATAGAGTATCAAAGCCTCGAGGCTTCAGATGAACAATACGTATGCCCTTTATTTAGTTAATCAGCATCTACTGAATATATTCAACCAGGTAATAATAAAGTATTGAAGTTTCTTTCATTTCCTCTGCTTGAGTTATATCTCTATAGACTAGAATTATGGGCTATCACCATCTTTGCTTTCCTAAAGATCTGCTGTGTTATTTTCATAGGTGATGGACTGTGTCATTCTAGATGATGGTGGGTTTCTTTTGATGGCAAATCATGATGATTATACAAATCAGGTATGAAGCTAAAGTAAGATGAAGTTGTTTCCAAAGTTTATTTCTTTGATCAAAATTACAAAACCCCATCAAATATTTTAGAAATGTCTGGATTGTTTCATTTACATTAAAAATAAATTTTAAAATGATTACTGTTACATAATCATTAAGAACAAAATAATTACTTTAACCTTTCCCACATTGTTAAGTGCATTCAATTTTTGCTACTGATAGTTACCATTAAAACATGTAATTAAGAATTTTTAAATAATATGAACTTATCCTCACTTTTCCAAAACTTTAGCAGATAATTACATGTTAAATAGTTTCAAATGAAAATGTCTCATCGATATATGGTCATTGGATTAAATTTCAGTGCCATGCTTACAAATTGACCACATAAAAGTTGTGACGTTTATTCAGGATTTAATGTCAGTTTGAGTCAGCTGGGAAATAATTTCAGTCCTGGATTTTCACTCCCAGCTTCTCTTTGTAAAATATTTCCCATTTCTCCCAGAGGCATATGGCTTTTTGTTTGCTTTCATTCTGTGTTGTCTGTTTTTGAGGTGTACAACAGATGTTTAGATAGATGATTTTTCACTGTAGTCTAGACAATAGAAATGTGTGACCTCTGAGCTAACCTTCTGGAATGATCTATTCCTAGCCATTTCCCTTTATACAATGTTTCATTAATAACTATCATCCTTTCTAGGCTTACTCCAACTACAGATCTACCACTCTATGTCCTTTGACATGTGTCTCTTCATTTCCTGCTTTAAACTCCATTCTATCAGCCAAGACTCATCTAACAGTGTTTACTTACCCACTCAAATAATATGCTACTGAGAACTCTAAATGCTCAGACTGTCCAATCTTATTTTGGTTCTTTCACATTGCACTATGTGGTTCCTTGTTTACTGATATTGTTAGGCTTTTTGTTTTAGTTCACAGTTTCATAGTATTATTTTTCTCTATGCTGGTTCATGTGTTCATATTTTGTTAAGCTTGAAACTTTTGAATATCAATTTATTTGCCAGATTGGACGGTTTTTTGGAGAGATTGATCCAAGCTTGATGAGACACCTGGTTAACATATCAGTCTATGCTTTTAACAAATCTTATGATTATCAGTCAGTATGTGACCCAGGCGCTGCACCAAAGCAAGGAGCAGGACATCGCTCAGCATATGTGGTCAGTAAGATCCATGCTTGACTTCGTTTTTTTCAAGGGACCCTCAAATGTAGACCAATGTACCAAGACTTTGCTTTGAATTTTTTATAGCCATCAATTGCAGACATATTACAAATTGGCTGGTGGGCCACAGCTGCTGCCTGGTAAGTCAAAAATTTAGTTTTATTGGTAATTAGAAATATGGATTATGTGACAGATAAACTGTTATTATAGAAAGTATTTTTTCTTTTCCTATAGAACATATTAGAAATATAGTTATTCCTACATGATCATGTGAAACATGCATTTATTTAATTAATCAACTTTTTATGTAAAAACAAAATTAATCTGAAGCATACTTCAAAATCCTGAGTGTACCTCCCTATGGTTTTGTTGAAGCTCTTCACTTGTATTTTCATATTATACTTCATTCCTTGGATTTTAGTGTATATTTTAGAGTTACATTATGATGTAACTTTCTACTTCTTTACAAAGATTGGCATAGTGTTAGAGGCCTTATATTGCTGAAATGAATCCAGTTCTTTCTTTGCCTGGGTCAAGGCCTTTCAGTCTCCCTCATCCTATAGTGTACTTCTGTCTTTGAAGCCCAGGCTTTTAAACTACTGAGAACCCAAGGAAAGTGTGAAAGATCACATTCTCACTAGACAATCACAAGCCTCCTCTAGTGTATATGATCTACTATCTTTTTCCTTCCTACTCTCTATTCCTCTTGTTTTTCTTTCCTATCTTTCTGGTTTTGTATATAACCATACTGTATTATAACAGTCTTACTCTATGTATATTAATCTAAAATTTCCACTGTAAATTAAAAAGTGTGGAGAAAAAATTAAGTGATTATATCATTAAATTAAGCTAGCAAAGAATATTCAGACAAAAACTCTTTTATTATGAAAAGCATAATGACATTTTATGGTATGATGGTGATATTTGTATATCAAGTAGGTTTGCTAACCTCTTGATGATCATGAAATACTTGCCTATGTCCTATTTTGGGGATAAAGTCTCCATGCCATCTCCTTGCCTTCAATAACTTCAATTCCAAATGATTCTGCAAAAATATTGGCTTGATTATCATTTATTATAAAACTAAATTATGGCATATGTTCCCTACAAATCTTCATGTAAATTATTTCGTGAATTCCATATAATGTATACTTTGTATGCTGTGTTTGTATACTATGGAGGTTTTCCCTCACCACTTCAAACCTGTGGCCCAGATATTAATTTTTGTTTGTGTGTATTGATTGCACACCAAGTTTTCATAACTAAAATAAGGAGAAAAGCCAGGATGTAAAGTCCTGTGTTCTGAAATATTAGCATTTTCCCACTTTTTACCACTTCTATCCAATAATATTGAATATTAGGCTTCTTCACACAGGTCTATCCTCACTTTACTCCATTTTACTTCAAATGGTGAAGATGAAATATGTATTTATGTTATTCATATTTATGTATACATATAAAACTATTCATATTTTACAATTAAAAACTGTAAAAGAAAAGTTAGTTAAATCAATTATTCATTTTAAAATTTCAGGTCTATTCTCCAGCAATTGATCTTGAGTTTGACCTTTCCAAGGCTCCTTGAGGCAGGTATGTAATTGCTCAGATATGTCACAGTATGAATTAAACTGTTCCTTTGGAGTGTGCTGAGTTTAGTAAACTCAAAGAGAAGTACACATGCATGCATGTGCACACACATTTGTGTGTGTGTTTGTGTGTGTGTGAGAGAGAGAGAGAGAGAGAGAGAAAGAAAGAAAGAAAGAAAGAAAGAAAGAAAGAAAGAAAGAAAGAAAGAAAAATAAAGAAAGAAGGAAGGAAGGAAGGAAGGAAGGAAGGAAGGAAGGAAGGAAGGAAGGAAGGAAAGAAAGAAAGAAAGAAAGAAAGAAAGAAAGAAAGAAAGAAAGAAAGAAAGAAAGAAAGAAAGAAAGAAAGAAATACCATTTTTCTAATACTGGGATATGTGAAAATTTTTAAATATTTTCTAATGTTCTGTAAAAATTTGTACTTTTCATTGGTCTGAATTTTCTAGCTGTCAAATTATTCTATTGGATACTTATTGGTCGTTTATCAGTGACAAGCTTATCCATGTTTGTCCTCGTGCATTGATTTTGCCACCCCACCCTCCCACCCGGAAGTGACTATGATAGCCTTCACTATGGTGTTCTTTGTTTCTCTTCCCACAGTTGAAATGGAAGAGGATGATTTCACTGCCTCCCTGTCAAAGCAGAGCTGCATTACTGAGCAGACACAGTACTTCTTCGAGAACGATAGCAAATCATTCAGTGGTGTGTTGGACTGTGGCAACTGTTCCAGGTACTCCTTCCCTTTGTGTGGAGAGTCCTACTTCACTAAGAACTCTCATTCACTTCAGTCTCAGAAAATAACAAAATGTCATTGTAGCCAGAGGTAGGAGTAATTATTGCCACTTAGAAATCCCTAGCTTCCTTGTAGTCTGTATAAATTTATGGTTTTTAAATTCTAATTTTGATAATTTGTGGTCCTTTTAATCATACTATGTGAGCAAAATAATTGCCTCTATTTCTAAGTAAGCTTGGCCCTATTTAGAGCATTTTTGTCTAAAAGAATATGTCATAAAAATATCAATAACAAGAGAAAATTCATGTATGCTACTAACTCTAAGGCAACAAGATTTCTTTTCATATATTATATATAAATTGATTTATGAAATGATATTTTTATATCCATTTTTACTTGTAAGCTTTCTGAAATGAAGAATTGAATATTATCTTTGATTTTAAATGGAAGAAACTTGGAGAAGGTCATTTCCTAAAGTCACGGTTAATGTTAGTATACATTAAAAATCTTTAAATGTTTTTGAAGAAAAAATTAGTTGGTTGTACTTGGATGAAGGAGAAATGTTAGGTAGGGATTTGGAAGGTTTTAGTGCTAATCTATGCCCTGGGATTGCTGAAAGCAGTGCAGCAAGAAACAGCTTACAAAGCACTGACTTGGGACACATTATTTTTAGAGATGGAGAACAGGTCATTCCAGAGGAAATGTTAATGAATATAAAAAGAAATATGAGGAGGTGAAGTAATTTTAGATTGTGAGAGTGCTGGAATAGTTGCTAAATGATTTGGAAAAATAGGCTATAACACTTGCCACAATTTTAATTTTTTCCCTAGAAGGGGTTGGCTAAAATTCTCATCAATGTTTACTAGACATAGTCAGTATCTCATATGACTTTCTTTTCCTATGCTCAAGGAAGAGCTAAAGGGTATGATGAGGAGAGACAAAGGATATATCAATCATAAACTCAGAAAAAAAATCGTCTTATTTAGAGATTAACATAGAGGGCTTTAAACTTCAGAAATCAGAAGAGTATCACAACCTTTCATTATCTGAGGTCCAGAAATAGCAATTTGTACTTGAAGAGCAAAGGTAAATTATAGGTATAAAGATCAGTATGCTGATGGCATGAAATCCAGTCTTCATTTTGTTTGATATTGTGTATACCTATGTATCCAGTTCAATGGGAAGAAAAGAAAGTACAATCCCTCTTGTTTGGAAACATAAACCTAGAAGAATTATATCATCATCTTATCCTATCATTTTTCTGTTGGTTGCAAAGTTAGACAAAGCCTATTGAACTGTAAATGGAACTTGGAACCCTAGATTCTCTTACTGCACTGTCCAGTACCAAGGACAAGTCCCTATTGCTGTGGTGATTCAAATTAAGTTCATCAGTTAAAGTTTTGTGCTGAAATCACTTGCATCACATTTCAAGCATTTCATGTGATTAATGATTACCATGCTGGACAGCTCAGGAAACATTCCCACCTTCACAGAAAGTTGGCTGTAAAGCCTTGATCCAGTCTTTTTCCTGTTCTTAGCTATGAAAAGTCATCCTACTTTTCTTATCTGTAAAGTAAGGCAACTTTTGCATATTTTCAGTGGTAAATACAATGATCTTGTAAACATTTAAGATGACTCATATTATGACTTTAAATAATAAGTAAATAGTTTTATGCAATGAGAACTAACATTTTAAATATTACAATAAATAATGTTATTTAGGGACAGTAAAGTAAATATCAAAATCACAAATAAAAAGTTAACTTCAACCAAATTTATGAGAGTAATAGCAGCATATAATTCTTTCGTAGCTGTGGAAGATCTCAGAATGTCAGTTCTGTTTTAAGTAACAGAATTGGTAACTGAGCAAGGAAATATAATTTGAATTAGAAAATTCTTTCTGTAATTAAAATTTCTCTTCTCTCTTTCTCTCTCTGCCTCTTTCGGTGTCTATTGTTCTCAAATAAATAAATGAAAAAATTGTAAAAAGGGCTGGAGAGATGGCTTAGCTGTTAAGCACTTGCCTATGAAACCTAAGGACCCTGGTTTGAGGCTGGATTCCCCAGGACCATGTTAGCCAGATGCATAAGGAGCACAGGTGTCTGGAGTTTGTTTGCAGTGGCTGGAGGCCCTGGCGTGCCCATCCTCTCCCTCTCTCTCTTTCTCTCTCTCTCTCTCTCTCTCTCTCTCTCTCTCTCTCTTTGTCTCTCCCTCTCTCTCAAATAAATAAATAAAAATAAATGAAAAAAATTAAATTGTAAAAATTTCTTAAACAGTGAAAAAAAGCTGTTATTGGTATGACCTTGAATTTTTATATTTTTAAATATTTATTTTATTTTTAATACATTCATGCTAATCAATAAAAACATGGTAATCTTTCCCTTCTCAAATCACACTCATTTTAATGTTATTTTTGATGGTGATGATTGATGTGTCAAGGTCAGGTTTGTATTTGTTTATGAAGATCTTTGAACAATTTTCATTTTTGTCCCAAGAGGTATTGCCTATTTAATATTATACTTTAATGTGGTTTTTGCAGAATTTTTCATGTAGAAAAACTTATGAACACCAACTTAATATTCATAATGGTTGAGAGCAAAGGGACATGTCCCTGTGACACACGGCTGCTCATTCAGGCAGAGCAGACTTGTATCCTTTGACACTTGAGATGTTGAGAACACACCACCTGAAAGCAATGAATTTTTAAGCCTGTCGTGCTCTTTATGCTCTTGAAGACTGTTACAGTGTGGTTATTACTCCACATAGCCATAATGGACCCCACATCAAAAGTTCAGTTTGAAGGTCAAAACTTACCCTGGCCCTCTTGCACTCCGAGAAGGACTGTTGATATTATTTCTCATACCCCTCAAGTACTTGAATCAATAGTGTTGGACAACAGAAGTGGCATTGGTGTCTACGCTTTTAGAAATATGAATATTCCATTATATTTTTATCATGTGGGAAAAGGCATCTTTCTCCTTAACAAGCTTCTAGCTGATGGTCCAGATCCCTGTGATATGGTCAAGCAGCCCAGATATCGAAAAGGGCCTGATGTCTGCTTTGACAACAATGTCCAGGTAAGACTTTTAGTGTTTTATGTGCCATAAGTTAATGATTAGTGTTCACAAGAGTTTAAGGATTTCAGTTGTCATTTTAACTCAGATATTATGTATTTACCATAGTTTTTCTCATTAGCATGATGAGTGTGTTGGTAGACAGAAATTTTCCATTTCAATAATTTTCATGGTTAACATAAGCTTAATAGTTGCTTCCTTTTTCTTTCCCACTGATATTATTGAACTTTCAAACACAACTCCAATCATGCCATTAAGTCCATCTAATAATTTTAAAGAATTAATAATAACTGAAAATATTTTCCATGGTATATATGTTACATACTTTCATTAATATTCCAATCTTAGACAGATTATTTTTATTGTAATTAGTTTGTGTTTAATCTTCAGCCAAAGTACTTAAAACCCTGTTTAATAGCTATTATCTGGTCATTTTGTTTTTCCTTTCATTCACATGGTTTCTGATTCTACCACATATCAAATTTTTTTATATCCTTTAATTGTATCTACTTATTTCTCTGCCATTTTGAATTAATTCAGTCTTTTATTTACCTTTCACATTGCTAGAACAAAACACCTGGCAAAAGTCTTTTTAAGAGAGGAAGGGGATGGAGAGATAGCTTAGCAGTTATTGTACTGCCTACAAAACCAGGTTCAAATCCCCAGGACCCACATAAGCCAAATGCACAATGAGGTACATGCGTCTGGAATTCATTGGCAGTAGCTGAAGGCCCTGGTGCACCCATTCTCTTTCTCACTTTTTCTTTCTCAAATAAATAAGTAAGCACTTCTTTAAAAAAAAAAAAAAAAGAGGAAGGGTTTATTTTGTCTTATGCTTTGAGGTTACAGCACATCATGGTGGTCTGAGCATGAAACATCTGCACACATTTCATCGGCAGTCAGGAAGTAGAGACTCACGAGTGCTAGTGCTCAGCTAGCTTTCTCCTTCTGTCTATTCTAAGACCCCGTTCTATGGTTTGAAGCCACCCATAGTTAATATGGGTCTACCCACCTCAATTAAACCAGCCACGGTAGACTCTCATAGGCTTGTTGCCTAGGTAACTCTTGGTGCTTGGAAGTTGTCAATTATTATAAACCATCAAAAGTCCACCCTTTGTCAACTTGACAGCCAATCATCTCTTTTAAATTCAAACCTGTCTACCTCCTTTGTCACTATAGGTTCATGATCATCTTATAATGCAAAGTTTATTCAGTCTAACTTCACACATTCACAGTCTTTAAATGTCCCAATACTGTTCAAAAGTCTAAGTTTTGTATCTCTTATGAGACAAAGGAAATCAATTAACTGTGAGCTCTTGTAACATTATGTATGTTCATACACACACACACATATATATATGTATATATATATATATATATATATATATATATATATATATATATATATATATATGGATATATGGATATAATCACATGGGCTTGAGTGATTGCTCATTGGTTAACAGCACTTATTTGCAAATCTTGATGGCCCAGGTTCAATTTCTCCATACCCAAGTAGGACCAGCTGCACAAAATGGTACATGAATCTGGAGTTTGTTTTCAGTGCCAGGAAGCCCTGGTGCACCCATACTCTCTGCCTCTCTCTGTGTCTCTCTCTATACATAAAATGATTCAGAGAAAACATTCTCATTCCAGAAGGGAAGAGTGGGGACCTAGCAAAGAATTGTGCAAGATGGATGAAGCCCAACAGGGAAAACTCCAAATCTTGGAGCTCCATGTTTGGCACTTGAGACACATGATGGGATCACCGGGAATCCAAAGGGCTTGAATAACTCCATTCTTCTTCTTCTTCAACTTCTTTTTTTTTGTTGTTGTTGCTTCTGTTTTGTTTTTTTGAGGTAGTATCTCACTCTAGCTCAGGCTGACCTGGAATTCACTATGGAGCCTCAGCATGGCCTCAAACTCATGGCCATCCTCCTACCTCTGCCTCCCATGTGCTAGGATTAAAGGTGTGCAACATCACACCTGCTCTAATAACTCTGTACTTCTTGAGCTCGTCTGCTTATATAACTCATTCCCCTTTTCTTGGAACTTCTCCCCTTTCAATTGTCAAGTTTTCTTGGCAGTTAAACTATGATTCTTGTTTCTCAAACTTCCTGGATTCAATATTTCATTTATTGTTCACATTCATAGATTCATGCTACAGCCTCTCAGATCTCCATGTAGAGACTTGGATAGTAAGAGCCACACATTTCCTGACCTCAGAAGCTCTCTTGAAGCTTGAAGAAATACCTTATTGCCACCTCAATCTTACATATTACATAACTCAAAGACCAGTACCACGTCAACAATGATGCCAGGGTTTCCTTCCAGCTTGAATGTAGCTCCACCTCATCACCACCACCACCTTCAACCACTGTTGTAGCAGCCTCTCTATTCCTTAAGAGTTTGCCTTGGTGAAAGACTTACCTAGAAGGTTGTGTTGTAAAAGAGAACCTCTTCAGTTTTGGCATTCTCCCTTCAGATGAATTTAGATTTTAATAAGATGGAGCCTCCAGCGGGTGGAGTATTACCCTCAATATATCTTTCTTGTCCTGGGTCAGGGCAGAAGGTTTCTCTTCAATAGTTCTGTACCTTTGAACAATTAATAGTGTACATGGTATATTATCTTGAGACTCCCACCCTGAAACCAGTAAATTCATTAAATTTGCATTCAGCATCAGTCAATCTCTCAGGGCAGGATGTAGCCAGCTCCTTTGACAACTTAAAAATTCCAGCCCCATTCCTGATGGAATCCTTGTTATTCTCTGAAACTCTTAAGTCAAACTTCTACTGTCTACATTTCTCTGAGTATTCTTGTCTTCCAAGTTCCGACAAGAATGTTACATTAAGCTGTTTCCAGTATTCAAGAGCTCACAGTTCCAAAATCTTCCACATTTTTTTCCATAAAACAGTTGCAACGACTTATGAAGCACATAGTCATGTATTCCATTCTCAGTACTGTTTTATGTATTTCTCTCTCAGAATACTAAAAATGAAGCAACTTAAGGAAGAAAGCATTATTTTGGCTTATATTGGACTTATAAGTCATCATAGTAAGGAAGGTATTGTCACAGGAACTTGAGGCAGCTGCTCACATTCAAACCACAGTGAGGAAGTATGGAGTGATGAATTCTGGTCCAGCGCTCGCTCGATCTCTCTCTCTCTCTCTCTCTCTCTCTCTCTCTTTATTTTTCAAGGTAGTCTCACTCTGGCCCAGGCTGAACTGGTATTTGCTATGTATTTTCAGGGTGGCCTTGAACTCACAGCAATCCTCCCTCTGCCTCCCAAATACTGGAATTAAAGGTGTGCACCACCACACTTGCAGCTCTCTCTTTTTTATACATTTGTGGACACTAGCATATGTAATGTGGTCACCTATAGTTAAGGTGCATCCCACTTCAGTTAACCTAATCAAGATAAACCCTAACAACATGCCCAAAAGCTAGTATCCTAGATGACTCTAGGTCTTGTCAAGTTTCCAATAAATATAAACCATCACAACAGTATTCTGACTTACTGGATGTATAAGAAGCTTTTTACTTCTATAATTATTTTAATTATTAAGAAATTTTATTATGAAATATAACTGTAATATAAATAGTACTATTTAATTATTTGTACTTTTTTATTGGTTTTTCAAGTTAGGGTCTTGCTCTAGCACAGACTGACCTGGAATTCACTATGTAGTCTCAGGGTGACCTTCTTGTACCTCTGCCTCCTGAGTGTTAGGATTAAAAGTGTATGCCATCATGCCTGGCTTGTTTGTATTTCTTTCAATATAATGTCCACAAAGTCCTGGTTTTCAACGTGTCTTTGCATTCACTGGTTTTCACACACCAAAGAGCATTAGAACACAGCCTAATCATCTTATGAAAGGATATTTTTAAAGCTTGTAAGAATATCTAATTAATGTATATTATTATTTACTTAAAAAATGTATACCTACTCAGATATATGTAGTTATATCAGTTTCAAAAATGGCAAGGCAGGGCTGGAGAGATGGCTTAGTGGTTAAGTGCTCGCCTGTGAAGCCTAAGGACCCCGGTTCGAGGCTCGGTTCCCCAGGTCCCACGTTAGCCAGATGCACAAGGGGGCGCACGCGTCTGGAGTTCGTTTGCAGAGGCTGGAAGCCCTGGCGCGCCCATTCTCTCTCTCTCTCCCTCTATCTGTCTTTCTCTCTGTCTCTGTCACTCTCAAATAAATAAATAATTAAAAAATTTAAAAAAAAAATTTAAAATAAAATGGCAAGGCAGTTTCAGAGGCACATATTATACAACCAGATATATGAATTAAAACATTGAACATCATGTTAATATTAAAGTAAATAATGTGAATAGGGCTAAAAATGGAAGATATAGTACTCAGTAAATCTTTATAAGAAATATTGGTCATTCCCTCTGACAGGAAGACTGATTCAAAATTACAACATTTGTTTTCTTATGTCTTATCAAGTAAAACATTGTTAACATCAGAATATGACTCTTGTTTTTCTTTCTACTATAACTTTCATCTTCTATGTACTTGAGAAGCTTTCTCTCATCACATAATTCCCCAAAGAAAGTTGTGTGTGGCTCTCAAGTAGTGTCACTCATCAAGGAGGCTTTACTCAACAACGACTTGCCACCAGCATCCAACCATACAAACAGATTAATATATGCTTGGAAGCAGCATTAAAGACAAAATCTCTAAAAACCTGAGTATATCAAACATGTTGGGTTGTGTGTGAAAGTGCAGTGCTTCTCTGGCCGTGGAGTATTTGATAATGCTTATTTGTATTGACTGTGATTCTGCTCTGGATGAAGGCTCACTTTAACTGTTAATTGCCAGCAAATTGCATGATATCTCATCTTGTATGTCTTCTTTTCTGTGTTTTCTTTCCTTTCCCTGCACTTGCTATTTTGCCCATTATTATTAGGATCAACTTGTGTGCACAACGAGTCATGCCTATGCCGTGATGCCAGGCCCTATCTTCACGTTACTGCAACTTTGCATGTTGTGTGGATGGTCAGTTGATTTTTCTAATTTGTCTTTCATTTTAAGTTGGGCTTAAATTTTTAGAAAATAACCCATGTCGCTAAACCTATGACCACTAATGTCCTGAAAAATATTAAACTTCCAATACCAATATCACTTTGTAAATTGCTGATTTCAAATGGCGTGTCCATTTGATTGGTCTCCAGGTATTCATTGATTAGGAAAACACTAGATGGAAAAGTTGTCACTACTAAGATAGACAGAGGTCATGCAATGGGGAAGTAAGGGGCATAGAGTCTCAGAAAAATAGCCAAATTTGTATGAGATAACAAAATAATTGTTTTTATAACAGAACATTTTAAGTAAAGGTAAGCTAGCCAGTTTTGTTTATTAAAACATTATTGCCAGAATTTCTGATTCCATTCCACATGCATATTCTTAAAACTGGTATTTTAACTGTTTAGTTACAATATCACTCCAGTACTTTACAAGAGTATGTAATAAACTACTTAAGAAAGTGTAATAGGGCTGGAGAAATGGCTCACAGTTAAGTCACTTGCTTACAAAGCCTAACCACCATGGTTCAATCCCCCAGTGCCCACATAAAGCCTAATGGCAAAGAGGTGCATGAAGCTGGAGTGTGTTTGCAGCAGTATAGGCCCTCATCTTCTCTCCATCTCTCTCCACTTGCAAATAAATAAACAAATAAAATATTTTAAGGGGATGGAGGGATTGCTCAGTGGTTAATGCATCTGTCTGCAAAATCCAATGACACAAAATAGAGTCCTCAGTACCTATGTACACCCAGATGCACAAAGTGGTACATGTGTCTGGAGTTCATTTGCAATGGTGGGAGGCCCTGACACACCCATTCCGTGTATCTCTCTGTCTCTCTCTGGTTGCAAATAAGTATATTAAATTAAAACATGTGTGTGTGTGTGTGTGTGTGTGTGTGTATGTGTGTATGTGTGTGAATATATATATATATATATATATATATATATTAGAATAGAATTGGATGCTTCTAGAATTATCCCTATTTGGGAATCATAATAGAGATGAGCAAACTAGAGCACAAGAGTACCAACATGCTATGTACTGCATATGAAAATGAACATAAAAATTCACTGTATTTTCACCTTTGATTGCAAAGTGTACTTTCCTCAGCCATAGAAATTTAGATAGGGTTTACAGGTTAACAAAGAGACATAAAAATGTTAAGTATTGGTTTTTATTCTCTTAGCTGCTACTGTTGAGTAAAAGTGTTCCATAAAACAAAATGTCACAAAATAAATGTCCTTAAAAGTATAAAATATTTTTATCAATAAGATGGACAAAAACATTGGTAAAGTAATAAAGCATTCATTAAAGTAAGGGTATTAGTGAATTATATTTTGTCCTTTCATGCATCAGTAATACTAAGAGGAACTGCCCAAGTTTTACATAGATTTTCTCCGGCTACCAATACGATAACTTTAACTTCATTTATTCTCAAATTTTTACAATGAATTACTTTTATCTATCTAAATTTTATATCCAAGAAAGGTAAAAAAAAAATTGAGATCACTTTGCTCAAATTTAGTGCTTATCTAACAGATATCTGAGTTATCTTTGTTCTTCTGAGATACCTGCCAGCAAGACACAGTGCTGGTACCACAGTGATGCACCACGTGTATGTAGCAATCAAGTAAGCATATGTTGTCTGGACGCACACTAGTAAGATTCTCCTGCTAAAATAGGGCCTCTATCTGCTGCCAAGGGGCTCCAAATGCATGTGCCACATTGTGCATCTGGATTTACATGGGTACTGGGGAATTGGACCCAGGCCATTAGGCTTTGCAATCATTCACCTTAACCACTGAACTATCTCTCCAGTCCCCTAAAAGTCTCTAAATAAAATATAATTTTTAATTTTCTGAGGGTGGCTTTAGATTTACCTAACATCTTTTAAATGTATTAGTTGATGTATTTATTCTTAAAATTAAAAAATTTAAATTTATTTTAAAAATAAAATTAAAAAAATTAAATTTATTTAAAAAATACTGTGTTCTTGGGCTGGAGAGATGGCTAAGCGGTTAAGACACTTGCCTGCAAAGACAAAAGACCCAGGTTCAATTTCCCAGGATCCATGTAAGCCAATTGCACAAGGGGACACATGCATCTGGAGTTCATTTGCAGGGCTAGAGGTCCTGGCATCCATATTCATTCTTTCTCTCTCTCTCATAAAAAAATAAAATATATTAAAAATGTGTTCTTTATACAATTAATTGTGTCAGGTTCTGCTTGGGGTAAAAAAGGGATTACCAATACTTATTTAGTAGATGTAGATTGAAGAAATTTTAACCAATTGTAAGTCTTGGGAAAAAAATCATATGAATACAACCATATGAATAAGGCAACAACTTAGATTTTTCTTTCCTTTATTGAATTATAGAAAAGAAAAGGAATACCATTCTCAGGTGATGTCTATTTTAATAATCTTTTTGAGGGAAATCACCTAGGAAGCATTCTAGTAAAGTAGTCTATTGCATTTCAACACCCCCCCCCCACCATTGGCAATAACATATTTTTTTAAATGGTAAACTAAAATATCAGTGTGTTATTTTTCTGCTTAATTAGTATTCAAAAAGATCAGGGTGATCAGTGTGGGCATAATGTCACGGAGACTTCAGTCTCAATAAGTCGGAGAGGATGCTGAGGTTTTGTCCACATTCTGTCCATTTGGCATTTAGGATGTTTTGAAAGTGTATCTAATAATTTCCTGTCATAGCAAAATTCTGTCCCTACTGTGGCTGCACAGTGAGTATAAAGCACATGAGGAAACATGATCAGGAAATTGGAGGATGATTTTGCAGTATGAATCAATACACAGCCTACAGGTACTCCAAATAATGTGGAAGCTTTGATAAGTGACCACTTTCCCACTGAAAGAGAAATATGTCATCACCACACAAAGGAAACAGAGGGTGGGATGAGAAATATATGAAAATATAAACAAAAGAGATCCAGAGAATGCTTTTTGTTTTCACAATAGACTTCTAGAATATAAAGATGTGTTTTGCAGTTATAGAATTTCCTTGACAAGAAATATCCTTCATACATAAAAGATCTGTAACTATATGAGAACATTTTCCATTTCATCTAACTAATGTTTAACCAGAATGGAGGATGGGGAGGGGTATTCCAAGTTAAGCAATATTTAGGCCCTGAATTTGATGTTTTGTTTGGTGTTTCTAATGAGTCAGTGTGTGCTGCCTGGTGGATAATCTACAATGTGTTCCTCAGTGTGTATCATACACCACTCCACTATGTGTGAGGCATTGGGAACTTGGGGATAAATCTACACGATAAAATTACTGTGTAAACTGAGATTCGAACATAACTGGCTACCCTACCCAGAGAGAACAATATCTGAATAAAGAGAAGAGCAAGTGCCAAGACCTGAGAAAGCAGTCACCGCAGCCTGTTGCAAGGAAGGACAGGGGCAGAGTCAGGGGAGGGGAAGTGGAGGAATGAATTGAGAGAAGGGGGAGAGGCCGTGACAGCACTGCACCACATCATGTAAGACTTTGTGGGTCTTTGAGCAGAATTTGGATTTTGTTTGAAAAATGATGACAAGTTTGAACAAGAGAAAGTCATGATGACAAATTTCAGACAGGATGAGAACATACTTGGTTTATAATTTAAGACTGCTGGAGAAGAGGTTTGAAGAGGAGTGAGGCAGCCTTTGCAGAAGTACAGTTGAGAAGTGAGAGAGGTGAGACTGAAATGGTCAGAGGTAGTGGTTTAGAGACTATCATTAAGAAAACACATAGGGGGCTGAGGAAATTGCTCAGTAGTTAGTCTGGAATCCAGGGTTTGGTTCTCCAGTACCCATGTAAAGCCAGGAGGCCTTGGTATGTCTATGTTTGCCTTTCTCTATCTATCTTTCTTTGAAAATAAATAAATAAAGTTTCTCTTTTAAAAAGATAATATTTTTATGTATTAGATTTGAGGAAAAGAGGCATCTCAGATGACTGGCAAGTTGGCTGATCCAGTACTCTAGAAATGCCATTGACAGATGCTAGAAGGCATTAGTACGATTGGGCTACTACATCACCATGATACAGACAAGGAGAGGATTAGCAATGTAAGATTCTGAAAAGAATTGAGTGGATGCTATAAAAGTATGAGTTATTAGCAAGTGGAGGAATTTTTAAAGGCATGTGACTGAAGTAGGTCAGCGAGAAACAGGTTACATACGGAAGGAGGGGTAGAGGGAACTAACCTTTAGCAAAGCTTAACATTTTTAGAACAGGAAGGGAAAAGGTCAAGCCCAGGACAGTAGAACCAATCCCAAACAAGCTCCAAGGAATACTGTAAGATTGTGTTAGCCAGACACATAGGAGAAAACGTTGCAAACATGAAATATTATCTACCATTAAGGGCACTTGGTCAGTAAAATGACAGGATTAAGAACTGATCATTTTATGTCTACATTCACAGGGTAGCATTTTCATGTTAGAGTTTCCCTTCCTAGACTCCTTTCACGGAATCAGCTTTGTCTTCAATCATAAACAAACAACCTTACTGCCTCAAAAACAATTCAAAAAGAAATAGCATTAATTTACTAAGTGGCAGGTACTGTATTATCCTCTAGAAAACAAACAAACAAACAAAAAGCAACAGTTCTTAACTCTGAGAACTTGGAGTCAATAAAATTATCCTGTAAAGAACACTTGCATTCATATATTAAGGTATATAAGCTATTAAAAAAAATTAACAGCTTGTTTAAGTTACATAAGTCCATGGAATTTAGTGTAATAAAAATTGAGTTGTGCAAATCATCACCATTCTCAGTTTCAGAACATTTTCACTGCTTGAAAGAAACCCCATTTGTACAATTTTCTAAACTCCCATTACTAATCCAATTTTATCTATAAATTTACCTATGCCCAATATTTTATATGAGTACTTTGTAAAATACAGTCTTTTGGGATTGGCTTTTTTTCTAAGGTTCCATTTTTACTATAAATTAGTATGTAACCAGATTTTATGCATATAGCCTATTTTGATTTATGGAAGATGAGCCTTGGTTTAGTGAAATCTTTAAAAAAGTTCTTATTAGTAGGGATAAATTGATTTTGTTAAATAAAATTCACTACATTAGAAGCTGGGCATGGTGGTGCACACCTTTAATCCCAGCACTCGGGAGGCAGAGGTAGGAGAATGGCTGTGTGTTCGAGGCCACCCTGAGACTACAGAGTGAATTCTAGGTCAGACTGGGCTAGAGTGAGGCCCTACCTCAAAAAACAAAACTAAACAAAAATTCACTGCATTATAAAGCATTAAAGATTGTAGAAAAGGCAAAATAGGATATGTGGAAATAAAAATTAAATAGTAATTTATATTATTAGGAAACCATTTAAGCAGCTGTTACACTGTGGTGAGTACAGGTAGAAGTTTTCATTGCACTACTAGTATGTCACAATTGTGTAAATGAGACAGGCTTCACTTTCCAGCTTAGTTCTGAATTTGGAAACTCTTTTCAGAATGCCCTTCCATTGCTTGGGATTAAAATATGTTATTTGGTCCAAGTGTTGTATGTGTCTTGTACATTCATCTTAGGCATAAGGAATATAGGAAGTGGATTTTTATTTATTAAATATGTTTATTTCTCATTTTGTAATACAAACTCTAAAATTATAATTCTGGAGAATTGTGAAACTTTATAAAATTTTATTTTTATATTATATGTGTCAACATGTAGAATTTTAATTACCACAACAGTATTTTTTATTTAATAATCAAAACATTATTCATCATTGATTTTCTTTTACAATTATCAGGATTCACAAGTGAAAATTTAAAGCATTTGTTAAGCAAGGATAGTAAACTTGCTTTAATGAAAATTTTCTAACTAATAAAGTCTAAGTGTTAGATATTTTAAAAGGTAAGTGCAGAAGTGGACTGGATTAGTCTTAAAGTGTTTTTTTTTTTTTTTTACATGCATTTCAAACTTTATTTATTTTTGTTCCTAACAGGAGGATTATACCGACTGTGGTGGTGTTTCCGGATTAAACCCCTCCCTGTGGTCTATCATTGGGCTCCAGTTTACCCTTCTTTGGCTGGTGTCTGGCACCAGGCACTCCCTATTGTGACCTTCTTACCCCACATCTGCAACTAAACTCCAGACTCTGCCAAAATATGAGCCCTCCTTAGTCATGTGACAATAGGGTCAACTATGGAATATACATTCAGAACATAAGCTAAGCCTCTACCATGGCAGAACTCTAAAGCCTAAGACACAGATTCATAAACCACCCATGGGCTGCATGTCAGGGCATCAGAACATGAAACTTGTGTGAATGCTGCATCATCTGTGTATGACCATCAAAGCAAAACTTGTGTGTGCTTTGTGGAGGATCAGGAGCTTGCTGTGTTATTGTGATGAGGACATGGGAAAGGGCTCCACTATACAATTGATTATGGATCATAAGAAGTGTCTTGATATTGACCTGGAATTTCAACTTGCTGCAATTTTACCAAGAAAATGTCTATTTAGAAGAGGGAGAGTTATTTTTGCCTTCACCTAATTTCTGTTCAAAGGGAATTCTTGCTTTCAGTACTTAGGAGAGAAAAGAATGAACATTGTTGAAATTTAACTAATGGCTTATTTTCTACCAAAAATGCCATAAATTAAATGCCTTATAAAGAATGATTTGTCTGCCAAAAATAAAACATAATTGATGACCAACTAATTTTAGTAGGATAGGAATCAATGATTTCAAAATAACAATGAAATTCTTAAACTAAAGGTGCTTGAGAGTGAAATTTGGATTTGTGATATAATTCTTCATTAATGTAAGCCCTTAAATGCTTGATGTAATGTTCTTGTGTTCACAGTACCTTTATATAGTGCTAGTATGATATTTAAAAATGCTCTAAGAAAAGCTTGTGGGGGAGGGGCAGTGTTTTCTTGTGATTCATGATCTTGGGTTATCAAGGGTATTTTAAATAGCATGATGCTGCTGCTTGCTTATCTTTTTGGTTTGTTTTTCTCTTATTGTAGAGTATAGTCCGTTGACAAGTTAACTGAGTGGCATTCTTCTCATGTAAGAATCTGAACCTTGCAGTGTGAATGCACCTAAGTCATCTTGCAAAATGTTGTTAAACTACTCTGAATATACTGTGCAATATAAATGCTGAATGGTTGGGTTACATAAATGACAAAATGAGAATTATTGGATTTTATACAGGTTTGTGCTTTTGCCTGAAGACCTATGTACAGATATTTTAAGTACCTAAATCAGATTTAACACATTTATTTTTTGAAAACTACATGTATGTTCTCAATGAAGATTCATGTTGGGTTTCCTCTGTGTTCATTTCAAAAAAAAAAAAAAAACTTGTTGCTGTGTGGCTTCTGCCTCTCCATTTTGGTATGGTTGACCAAAATGTACATGTGATTTCATGAGGGTTTTACAATATCCTGAACAAATAGGAAACCTTGAATCTATTGAGTAGGCACATGAACACTTGATTGTGAATACTAAAATTTGTTTTTATACAGCCTCAGTAGTGAAAATCATTAATGTATTAAATCATATATTTCATTATAGATTAATATTATAGCAAAATGTTATTTATGCTTCTTAATTATTTTCAAGAATAAGCAGTATTTGTAGAAATGGTAAAAATAATGAGCATGTCCTGAAGAATAATTTTGCTGTAGGCAGAAAGTATGCAGATTTTTTAATGGTAATTTTTTTTTCTTTTCTCAAACATGCCAAGTATTGGTGTGTCTATGCTGGAAATTTTCATAGATATCATCTTACAATCAAAGTTATTTACCTTCTCTGGCAAGCTTTACCATGCTCATATCAAGGATGTAGCTGATTCTTTAGCAGACATTTGTTTTCTTTGTAGCTTTGCATACATTCATAATACGTCCCTACCACCAAAATATCTTAAATAACACTTGGGTATCATTACTTATTTTTTTCTTAGTTAGAAATACAAGGGGAGGGGAAAATGGAATCATTCTGTCAACTGATGTTAGTTCCCATTTCTAAAGCAATGTCATTTTGTAGTCTGTTCCTAACTGGTATTATCATTTTCAAAAACACCAAAGTTATTTATAAATAGTGGCAATGTGTTTGAATCATGGGGTTTGTTAATTAAATACTCAAAACTTATTGTTACCTTTTGCTAGATTATTTTAAGTCATGAACAAGTGGGGAAGATGTCAAACTATAAAATTGCTAGTTTGTGTAGATATGTGATGTTCTCTTAAACACTGAATTGCTTCCAGCACACAGAAAACTACCTTAAATTATGTTTAAAGTGTGTTGCATAAATTTTTATGGCTAATGTCTCTTCCATTGTGCATGTTCATCAACTACATTATTGTTCTGTTCATCACAGTTAAACTTGGCATCTCTTGGCAGGGCCCTACTTGATTATAATTATATATCAGGACAATCACATAAGTAGTAACAAATTGGGTAAGCATATGCTCTCTGACTAAATATTGCTTTCATAACAAATACTAATGTTCATGCTTTTAGCATATTTTATTTTGAAACACACTAACACTCTTAACATCAAATTGTTATATTAAAATTACTATTTTTCTGTGAATTTTGCTAAGAAGAACTTAAAGTATAGTCTGTTATTTACTTCCAAGGACTGAATGGTACAACAGATCAATTTTGAAACAGCTTTAGTCTGCATTTAACTTTTTAATTGTTGCTATAGTCATGTAACCAGATGTACTTTGTTACATAAACAAAGTCAAAATAACTCTTGTAATTAGTGGTGAGTCGCAGGAAAAAAAATCAGCATACATGGCTTTATCTTAACTTCATTTGAACAACCAGCATTACTGCCAAACCCCAATCGTGGTCCATATTTGTGACAAGTTTTTAACATGACATTGTTAGCAAGTTTGATTGAAGAGATTTTTTAGGTCCTAGGCCTATAAGATTTTAGTATTATCTCTTTTCATGTTTCTAATGCTTGAAGCATTATTGCTTACCTGAAAAAAAAAATACAGTGTTGTTGCCATTTGTAAGTTTTCCTATACGTAATATTCCTTTTATGAATTTTAAAACTAGCCTTATGAGGTTCAAATAGGCAGTATCTCTTTTAAGTGACCTTTGCAACCAAAGTGTTACTTGCTTATTTGATACTCACTTGTATTTTACATCTCATTTCAATACTTGTCATGTCTTTACCAAAGCTTAAATTCTGTCTTAATTTAAAAGTCTTCAGCTATTCCATTGATGCTGTTAATGGATATAATGAAATATTGAAAGGTACAAAGTCCAACCTCATGAGGCAAAATGGATTTTGTGACTTTTTCATTTGCTCCAAATTCTAAATATGTTATCACTGTCTAGAACTTGTTTCTCATAACCAAATGTTGATACTGTTAATATTTCTTGTATATTTCTATAAAGAGCAGACCACTAAAACTAAAGTATCAAGTGTGGAAAACCTTCACAATTTTGAAGAATTTACCCTTGCTAATAGGTTCATTTACCTTATTTCTGACTCATATAAAAGAAATCTCAAAATTCCACTGAGACTCATGGGATACTGTCTTGTATAGATGCCAACTGTGTTTACAAGGTGACCTAGCAGAGCTGTCCTCTTGTTGTGCCATGCAACTGTTGAATTATGCTTTTAGGGAAACTAATTCAATGCTCCATGTGCATCCAAGCTAAAGGCCAAGTAGCTTTGGTGAACAATAGATCTCCCCCCCCCCCCCACACACACTTTATTATTTTCTCTTGTCACTTTTGTGGAAATTAACTAGCCTGATGAAAACATTTTGTAAAAATTTGTATAGTAATGTTATAAAAATATTTATAATCCCAGAAAGATGTTGTGTTAAATCTTGTGCAAAAACAGTATATTCAGAATAAAAGTTTATCATTTAAAGCTATCATGCTGTTTGTATTATTTGCTGTAGTATTTTTTCTTCTTTTTTCCTCCTAGAGACAGGTTCTCATGTGTCTCAGGCTGGCCTCAAACTCCTGTGTAGCTGAGGATGACCTGTAATATCTCATCCTCCTTCTTCTACTTCCCAAATGCTAATATTACAGCTTATGACAACAAACTCTTTGTATATGGTGCTAGGGATCAAACCCCGGGCTTCATGGATGCCAAGCAAACATTTTTCTATCTGAGCTACATTCCCAGTCTAGATAAGTTAGTTTCTTAAGATCTAGTTGAGTGTTGGAGAGATCACTACATGGTTAAGGTGCTTGCCTGTGAAACCTAAGGATGATTTTATCCAAGTTCAATACTGTCTGTGCTTAGCATTCTCAAACTCTCATCAGAATAGTCCACAAAACTTGACTTGCCACTCCAGAAGGCATCTTTAATTGCAAGCACCACATCCATGCCCATTGCTCCAAAACAAAAATTCCAAAAGACCCAAATCCACATGGTCATAATCATCTCACCCTACATTCTGGTACCAATTTCTGTGGTAGACAGTTTCAGGTTTGCTGCAGTGATGAACTTCAAGACCAGGCACAGATATGGAGAAAGAGATACTTTTTTGAAACTTAAAGATCCAGGAGAAGTTCCATAATAGTAGAAAAATTTGGCCACATCTTAAAGGAGCAGGCAGAGAGAGAGGGAGAGAAAGAGAGCAATCACAAGCTAACAGCCACATAGCACACTTCAGGAACTCCAGGTGGAACTAGGCACTTTGAATACCTTTAGATTTAAATTTTGAATCCACCACCACACCTTAAGATCCACCCATTGACACCTCCTCCAGGTAGATGGCTGTAGATCCAAACTACAAATAATAAAACACTTAATATATTGAGGGCTATCTATTGAAACTACAACAATTTATAACTTCTAGTAGATGGCCTATGTTTTTTTTTTCTGGTAAGTTCAATGTGGCATTACACAAATATCTTTAATCCATTTGGAAATGATCTTTGTGCAGTACTATGTTATCACCGAGATACTGCACATTGATGCTCAATAGCTAGAAAATGGAATCACCCTAAATGTCTATCACCAATGACTGAATAATGAAAATGTGTTGCATATGCGCAAACCACAAGAGGGGTGAAAGAAGTAATGAAGAGATAGGAAAGGAAAAAGTAAATCTAGTATTCAAGATGAAACAAGGCTAAATTGAGTGGATGGTGTAAAGGAAGAGAAGGAAAAGAAAAAGGGTAAGAGAAGATTTTATGGAACACCAAAATGGAACCTAAATCTTTATAAATTAATTTAATTTTTCTGTGGACAGAATCAGCTATATTGCATTGATATGAGCATATATGTCACTCTCTCCAATCAGAGAAAAGTAGCATAAGCTCAGTGTCTCATACCCTGCTCCTGGGATAGGAAGAACTTAAGGCCATAGTGACTGACATAGATGTCATGTGGAGCCCTCTGATCTTTGTCATTGTCCCTAATGGTGATCATGGCTGTCTTCTATTACACAGAACTATTAAATCACTGTACTTAGGTGGTTAAAATCTCAGGAGCTATCTTAATCTCAAATAAAGTCACAAATTGAAATAGAGGAACATGGTTTTCACAGAGAATTTTCCACTCTGAATCTACTTCTATTTCTTTCAATATGTTGAGTAATATCTACATTTCAAAAATTCAGTTATTCAAAACACCAGTTATTTTGTGCATTTCTCTTCTAGGACATTTGTAAATATGCAAATGAAAGATTATTGGCAGACCTTTTGTGGTAGGATCTACAAATGTATAAAATTAATTTAATTTACTGAAATGATTCACTAGTACTTTAACCTTAATATTTACACTTGAGACTAAAAAGAAAAGATCTGGAATATAATTGAGATTAACTTAAGTATCTATATACAACAACAAAAATTCTTCCTATGAGCTCCTTAAATATGACATGAAACACCATAAAAAATGGAAGGCTTTGAAACAACAGAAATCTGTTTTCTCATTATTTTGGAAATCACATTTCCAAAATCTCTGAGTGTGCATGGTCACACTCTATGCAGCTCTAAAAATACATTCTTTCTTGTAGCTTCTAGTGTCTCAGGCATCTCCGGGATTCTGGTATACTGCATTAAGTTACATTAACTCTTAAGTTCTGCCTTCTTGTCTGTTCTGTCTTCCTTGGCTCTTGTAAGGCAACATGTTATGTTTTAAATCCAGGGTAAACTCACGATCATTAACTTAGCATCTTAAACAAACCCCTTTTACAAATAGGGTGACTTTCATGGGTTCCATAGTCTTATCTTCAGAGAAACACACAGTTTAACCCATGGCACATTTTCCCATTGTGTCCTGATTATTATACCAAACATATTGGGTGACTAATTTCATTTCTTCACCTGATTGTAAAGGCACTTGTTCCCCATCTTCAAGCAGAATTGTTTGTGACTAATAGCTAAGATGTTCCCTAGAGGGTATATCTTGACCAAAACATTGTTGACCAATATCCTCCTAATCAAAGTGCATAAATGGGAGATTATAAAGAACTAGTATGCATGTCTTGAGTTATTCCTATCTCTCACAGGGCTGTCCCAGCTACAGAGATTCTTATTAAAATAATTGATACTTCTTTTGCAATGTGCAAAACAGCTGACTCTGTTAAATTTCTCCCTTTCTTCGTCCTTCCCTTCCTTGCTTCTTTCATTTGTTCCTCCCTTTATCCATCCTCCCATTTTCTTTACCTTTCCTTTCTATCCCTTCCTTTCCCTTCCTTCCTTCTTTCTGTCTTTCCTACCTTTTCTTACTTCTTCCCTCTCCCTTTTAGTTTCATTAAATTATGTGATTTCATATATAAGGAAAAATTTAAAGTTCTTTTTACAACTCTAAAATCTGACTATTTCTGAGATATATATATATCCAAATCAAGTGTGGTTTTCTAAGATTAAAACAAAAAATTAGTATTTTTATTTTTCAAATGTTATTTTAATTGCATTCAACAATATAAGACTGATATTATATTTAGTTGTACTTGCCATATAACATGTAAAAATGTCTAAAATTTTAGTAGTCCTGTGATTTAACTCCAAAATTTTATATTTATATCTAATATATTACTGAAATCTACATAATTATGTTCTTTGGGAATTATATTTAAATCTTTATATTTTAATTTGTTGTAGATTATTTCTAAATCAGAAAATCTTGATTAGCAACAACAATATAAATGTTTTAAAACAGAACCCTGATATTCTTTGGTAGTACAAGGAATTAAAGAGGAAGAAAAAGGGCTGGAGAGATGGCTTAGCGGTTAAGCGCTTGCCTGTGAAGCCTAAGGATCTCGGTTCAAGGCTTGGTTCCCCAGGTCCCACGTTAGCCAGATGCACAAGGGGGCGCATGCGTCTGGAGTTCGTTTGCAGAGGCTGGAAGCCCTGGCGCGCCCATTCTCTCTCTCCCTCTATCTGTCTTTCTCTCTGTGTGTGTCGCTTTCAAATAAATAAATAAATAAAATTTTAAAAAAAAGAGGAAGAAAAAAACTTAAAGCTGTAGTTAATTATGGAAATGTTAATCATTTTAGTCACATTTTGCTGTTGTAAGATCTTTTCAACCATAGGTGAAAAACTATTCATAATTATAACTTCCTTAAAGCATATTGATGGTACATAGAAAAAAGTAAAGAAACAAAACAAAACAGTTATTTCTTTAGAAGAAATGAAGACATAAAATTTTACTCACTGGCCCATCCTTTCCTTTGTTACCAAAGTTCCAAAAATATGTAGGATGAAATATGAACCCATATTTTTGCACAACACATCACCAATGTCCAGCCTCCATGAAAATTTCACCAAGCTTATGTACCATGTGATATCTGAATTAAACTAAATTGTTATTGACTCCAGATGTTCATTTCTACATGGAATAATGAATCCTGATTTTTTACAGCATTGTCCAAAATGAGGTATGTGTACAAAAACATGCAAAACAAATAAATAATCACCAATCCACATTTAGTGAATAATTAGGTCCCAATGTAGGGAAGAGCAGAACCTAGACCATCAGAAAGTGAATAATGAACTACATTTTAGACAGTCAGACAAAATGCAAGAAACAGATGTCCTGTAGTTCCTGCACCTGGCTTTCTTCTCTGTCTTTGTTACATTGTTCTTATGAGAGACTAAAATGTAAAAGATGATTTTTTTCTCACAGCCCAAATTGAGTGGAGGTAACAGGGAACAGTTTGGTAGCTAAAATGGTATGGAAGGCAAACAAAGAAAATGTCATCTGCCAGGTAGATAATACAAAGAATCATGGACAAAGGATATTTATAAACTAGTCTAATCTGGGCCAGAGAACCTAATAAGCGTTCCATGTGGTAGTAGAAGGCCCATCAGATAAATTAAGAAGAGAGGTAACGGCTGGAGAGATGGCTTAGTGGTTAAGATGTTTGCCTGCAAAGCCAAAGGATCCAGTTTTAATTCCCCAGGACCAACATAAGCCAGATGCACAAGGGACACATGTGTCTGGAGTTTGCAGTGGTTAGAGGCCCTGGCATGCCTATTCTTTCTCTATATGTCTCTCTTGTCTCTATTTCTCTCTGCTTGCAAATAAATAAATAAAATTTATATTGAAAAAGAAAGATTACTTTTTAAAAGAAGAGGGGTAGATGATGGTTTTGAGTTACATAATATCAGTAAATCTCAAACTGATGACATAGTTGTATAATATATCCTAAATTAATAAAATCAGAGGTTGAGGGATAAGGCCAAGATATGTAATTTCTATCACTCCTCACTCACAGAATTGTAATATGTAGTCAGAGGTTGGGTCCTGTGTATAATGCAAATTTTGCCTATGAGTTGGCAAACCAAAAGACATCAAATTCAAACTCAGTCCTTCCAGAAAAAAAAAAAAAAAGAAGAGCTTTAGTAGCAGGAATTAGTCACCTATGGTAAGCAAGAGCTATCACTCCAAGGTTAACATGAGGAACCAAATGGACAGTCAACCACAAATTTAACTAACAGCATAATTGAAAAGATGAACACACTTAATGCTTATTACTAAAGGAAAACTATGGGATGGGTGAATAATGAAAGAGCAGATTAACTACCTCACACACTCATAGTGGTAATTATGAGCCCTGCGTTATACCTTAAAGTGGCGAGTATAAGATTAGCAGGGTATATTAGATTGTAAACTACAAATAAGAATAAAAAATCACTTTAAAAGTACAGAAAAATAACTTTAACAATGATATTTTGGTTATACAAAAGATCACTATAAGTAAAGGAGAGATTATAGAAAATGACAGGCATTTTGAACCAAGAAGGAATTATTTTTTTGCATGAAATAGTGATGTAGGCAAAGAAAGTTCAGTATATGTTGTTTGCTTTACATATATATATATATCTATTGGCCTTCTCAGGAATCCAAACCTAAAAACTCTGTCTGTAAGATTAGGAGAAATTTATTCTCACCAAATTTTCTCCTGTTATTCACCCTGATAACATTACACTTGCTTAGACTCCAACATGATGCTTGGATGATCTTCTACTCTCCCCCACACTCCACCCCCTCTCACCACCCAAAGGCAACTTCTAATTTGCCCTTATCTCTTCCATCCACTAGTTCTTCACACAATGAATTTCTTCCAAACAATCACGTTAAGTCAATTAAACTACAGCTAAAACAGCTAAACTTTTTTTTAAAATATGTGCTGCTGGAAGACGGGTTCACTGTCTTCCAATATTACATACTAATTTTTAAATCAACCACAATGATTACTTTTTATTCGATCTTAGATTCTCTACCATGGTAGGATGTGTATGTTATTTGGAAAATCATCACATTTCATAGTTCTAAAAACTATTAGCATGTAAAGAGTTAACAGTGCATTGCGTGCTATGTGGATGTGTTGCATACACTGAGATCCACTGTTGATTTACTCAACACTGAATCATTAAATAACTCACTGCTATTATCTAACATGCATGGTATAATCATGGAACTTTAAGGAAAAAAAAACACTTAGAACAGCTATATTTTAAGCCAGTAAATGCAAACACATATTATTTTCTTTCCTTTGCTAAAAACATATATCTACTTGACATTATTTTTTTCTGATGTTCATCCATTTGGTTAAGACATAAGTAAGGCTTTTAATAGTAATATGACATGGTGCTTCATTTTAGCTCAAATTTTGTTTTCTTTTGAAAACAAATTGCATTTATTATAACAGAGGGTGAAGCAAAGCTTATTCCTCACAGGAGGTAATTTTTTTATTTTATAGTTTATCTAAGGCATTATTCATAGTTATAGCAAGGAAAATGCATTAAACATTTCTCTCCTCTAAGCAAACTGTCATTCTCTACTGTGCATTAAGAATTGATAGATTTTCACTCACCTGGAGCATAGATTTTGGCTCTAGGTCACTGAAATAGTTTGAAAAATCACCTCAATGATATTTAAATTAACAAGTAACTGTATTGTATGTATTCATCTTTTGTTTCAGAAGAACTCATTCATTTTACGCCATTGAAGCAATATGGTTAATTTATCATAGAAGTTCACTTATGGTAAATACCATGTGATAAATTTATGATATATTTTAAGAAATATATTTTTCAACAAATTGTAGAAATGACATTCAAGGACTAGGATAAGATTATTCTGTTTTAAAACAGTGTACAATATTTGTGAAATACTGTACATACAGTTTTCCTGAAGACTGAAGAATTATTTTAACTTTTTCATTACAATTTTATTTCTCATGTCCAGTATCAGTAATGTGCAAGAAAAAGAGTCTTAACTGGGGGTGGGGAGGGTTAGAAATGATTAGGAGAAAGAGTATGAAGAGAAATAAAAAAGAGGAAAAGAAAAGTGTAGAGGTGGTGATGAAAGAAGAATTGACATTGATGAGATTAAGCAAAATAAATAATAACAGCAAACCACTGAGATGAAGGGATGTGACCCCAATGAAATGTGTGAGAAAGAGGTCAGTCCTGATGCACCAAGCAGGAATGAGACGAGATATAAAATGCATGTTGTGTTGAAAGTGGAGCCAATTTATTCTCCAATGAATAATAGTAGAAAGAAAAAAAGTTATAAGGGAAAATCTTGTTCAAGTTTTGTTTTCTTAAACAAAAATGCATTTTGACACACTTGGTAAATTCACTTATGTAGTAGTCAACTTTAAGTCACTGGGATGAACTTCCAAACCAGGCACAGTTATGGAAGAAGGGATATTTTTTAAAGCTTACAGATCCCAGGGAAGTTAAGAAACTGGCCTTCTTTCATAGGCCAGAGCAGAGAGAGAAACCAACACCATCACCACCACAAGCAAGCACACTTCAGGAACTCCAAGCAAAGCTCTAGCACTTTGCATATCTTGAGACTAGTATCTCAAATCCACCCAACACCTTAGGACTGGACCATAGATTCCACCCAGCAATACCTCCTTCAGCCAGGTGGCTGCAGATCTAAATACAAAATTTACTAAAATGCTGAGTATATTGGGAGACATCCATTTAAACTACACATTCTGCCCCTGGTACCCAATAGATATATAATTATCTCATGTTGTAAATTGTATCTAGTCCAAATTTAAAGATCACCACAGTCTTTAATAAACTAAGATGTTCCAAACTCCTAAGTATCATCTGAGATTTAAGATTGTCTCTTAGCTCTGAGTCATGTAACATAAAACAAATTATGGACTTTCCACATATAAAGCCACAGACTAAACATTTTCAACTGGTACAAAGCATAGCAAAGAGAGACTAGAACAATGCAAACTCAATAACCATCAAGCAAACATCACTCTTCTGCAGTTCAAGTCTGGTATCATAACCAACAGTCTCCAGATTTTCCAGTTCTAGACCTTCAGCTTGTCTGAGTAGCCAGGGAAAACATCCACTCCAGGCCAACAGAAATATATGAAATGGAACTGACAGCTTTAGAAGACAAAAACGTCTTTGTAAAGGATATTAAGGAAAACTAAATGAAGCAGTCATAGTCACAATCATTGTCATGAATTCATGTGTGAAAAGGACAAGAATCTTTCAGTTCTCTATTTAATGGTTTATATTTTTACCCAGTCTGTACAGCTTTATAATGAGAATGTAAATGTGTAAATTATTTGTTGAAATAACACATTGTTTTCTTTGAACAGTTATTTTTCATATTTTAATCATTTATTGGAGAGAGAGAGAGAGAGTCAGAGAGAGTGAGCATGTCAGGGCATCTAGCCACTGCAATCGAATTTCAGACACATGTGCCACCTTGTCATCTGTGGTTCTTGTGGGTCCTGGGGAGTTGAACCTGGGTCCTTAGGATTCATAAGCAAACATATTAACTGCTAATCCATCTCTGAAGCCCCTTGAAGAGAGATTTGATTTTAAGTAGGACTATAGATAGACTTAGTCTTGATTTTACATAGAGTTTTTCAAAATAAGCAACTAGTGGTATGAGAAAAAAAATAATATATTTGAGTGAAAATTTACTTTATATCAAAATGCCATTAATCCACCATCAACTCTGTTAAGGTATAAAAGTCTATGGTTTGATTTCTCCTTATTTGCCATGTTTACATGACACAGTAGCAACTTCTACAAATTGCATTAGATCTATTGAAGTTAGAATTTATATTGTCATTATTATTTATGGTACTTGCCATAAATTAATATTTCAATGGTATGCAATAAAATCATGGAATTCTGCATCTAAGAATGCTAAAAGTTCAACATTTTTGAAAGGTTATTTTTGTGAATTAAGAAGGTATTGGCTTTGTGACTATTCTACAAGATTTGGAAAAACAAAATTTTTTTTTGAGTAATGTGTTTGATGTATATAAAATAGACTCCACATTCTTAAAGAAATACTTTTGGTCTTGTATGTGTCCTTTTAATTGTCCTACAAATTATACTGTGAGGAATTAAAAATCCTATTCCTAGCATGCTGCTTATTTTTCTCTTGCACATCTTGTAAAAAGGCAATGCTTTATAAGCTGAAACCTACACTCTAGATAGCCCATGAAGAATGAAGAGAGGAGATATAACATACCAACATCAGTAATCAAAGACAGATATCTGCAATGATTCAACATGATAATAACAAATATTACCAAATAGTCATATCCATGAACTCAGTAGTTTAGATGAAATGTATCAATTCCAGGAAAACATAAGATAGTACCACAAATATGCCACTCAGGACCTCACTTGCAAAGACCTCTAGATGTGCACCATGGTACACATGCCCACATACCTACACATAAATCAACTAAAATTTAAAAATGAGAAAAGGGGCAGTTTACCTGAAAGGAGTAAACTGAAAAGATTTATGTCTATTAAAAAGAAAAATCAAATTCAAACTATGAAATATGTTACAGCATCAAATTGTTTTCATGATGAACTCTACTTAAGGTTTGCAAATAAATAGTTGTAAATTCCAGGGTAAGATGACTGCATAGAAATCACACCACAACAGTCTAGGGAGGGATTAAAGCAAAGCCACAGCACAATACATTTTTTCTTCCAAAAAGTGAAGGTGTATAGGTTTTTATCAGCCACAGAGGAGTAGTTGGAGAGAACAAGATCTACCAGAAAGAAGGAAAACAGCCAGAATCCTGTGAACGGGCTTGCGACCCATGCAGATTCACACACCTGCCCACCATGGTGCCCAGCTGCAGGAGCAAAAACCAAACAAGGAGATTTTCCAACATCATCAATCCTGAAGGGGAAACAGTGGAGATCAGCTAAGCAACTGCTGAAAGGAATACAGGTGGGAAAAGCTAAGCAGTTCCACTACAACTCCAGGCTTCCTGCATTCTCCTATCCCTCAACCATCAGAACCATGAAATCCAGAGAATGCATTCAGCCTCTGGCAGTGCGGTATCTAGCACAACCAATCAGAGACCAGCTCCACAGTACACCATGAAGAATCCAGGTGGGTACTCAGCATTGGTGATATTGGAAGCCACTTCAAAAGGTAATTGGGTTGATTGACAAAAAAGAAAGTAGATGGGCTTGCACTGGGAGTGCTAATCTCCTTCAATGTCGGGGAAGATTATGGGTTATGTATTCATGGGTGGATTTACCATTTTCAACTAAGCTGTAGTGAGGGTTGACTATTGTTTTTTTGATGCTTTCAGATTTATAGGTCCTTTGTCTTTTTCTTCAGTCATTATTGGGAGCAGGGTCTGATTCAGACTCAGGCTGACCTGGAACCTATTTCAGAAGAGAAATCTCAACCTCCCAGTAGATAGAATTAAGGGTATAGAGCAATACACACCCTTGGAATTTTGGTTTTATAAGACTGTCTGTTTGTTTCAGTCCCTACATTTGCATACTCTGTTCTGATTTTTATTGAGTTTGTATATTGCTCAGATGAATTTTAGAATTTTTCCAGTAAATTGCTTCACACATCCCACTAGAATACTTGAATAGCAAGCAAACTCAACACCTAGTATTACTTCTGTGGTCAGATTGGAGTACAAAAGCTACACATGGCACCTTCATCTCCTATGCTGAAGGTACATAAAGTTGGATTTCCAAGTCTAAGAACACTGCAGATAATTAGAAAACCCAAGCATCAAATCAACTCAGGATGCAAAATTCTCAACATTATAATACAAGAAACACAAAGAACAAAGACAACACAACCCCACCAAAAATTATAAATGAGACTGTTTTAGATGAAATGCCTGAAACATATTTCAAAAAAACTTTATCTATACTCAAAAAAATCAAAGGAATTAAAGAAGAAAACAAAGCAATTAAAGGAGAAAACAAATTTCTGAAGGAATTCCAAGAGAACACAGAAAACCATCTTAATGAAATAAGGAGGCCATTACAAGACATGAGTGAGGAACTGAAAATACTGAAGAAAAACCATGAAGAAATTCTAACACTAAAAAACACAGTCAAATAAAAAACTCTGTAAATTCTCACCAGTAGAATGAATGAAGGAGAGAACAGAATAACTAAACTAGAAGACCAGGTAGCAGATCTAATACAGTCCAACAAAGAGAAAGCTAAGCTAATAGGAAAATATGAATGGGAATTTCAAGTTATTTGGGATACTATGACAAGATCAAACATAAGAATTCAAGGTATAGTAGAAGGAGAAGAATTTCAATCCAAAGACATAGCAGGCATTTGCAACAAAATCATAGAAAAAAATTTCCCCAAATTGGGAAAGAAATGCCAAGTCAGATACAGAAAGCTTTTAGAATACCAAACAGACAAAACATGGAAAGAACCTCTCTTCACCATGTTATAAATAGAATACTAAACACACAAACCAAAGAAAATATATTGAAAGCAGTTAGAGAGATAAAACAAGTCATTTATAAAGGCCAGCCCATAAGGGTCACAGCAGATTACTCAACACAAACTTTAAAAGCCAGGAGGGCTTGGCATGATGTATTCCAAATTCTGAAAGGTAACAACTGTCAACCAAGATTACTTTATCCCACAAAGCTATCTATCTAAATTGAAGAGGAAATAAGGATATTCCACAACAGAAACAGGTTAAAGAAATTTATGACAACTAACCAGCTCTGCATAAAATACTTGAAGGAATCCTTCATGCTGAAGAGAAAGCAAAGCATGCACATGAGAAATCAGGAAAACATAAACCACACTCAAATAACAGTTGAAACAAGAGGCTAAAGGGAAATCAGGAAGCACTACAAAACAAGAAGCATATGAGAATAAACATATACCTTTCAATAATAACTCTTAATATCAGTGGCCTGAATGTCTCAACTAAAGGACACAGGCTTGCAGACTGAATTAAAAGGCAGTATCCTGCTGTTTTTTGCCTCCAGGAAACTCATGGCTCAATAAAAGATAGGCACTGTTTTAGGGTGAAAGAATGGAAACTGGTATTTTAAACAAATGGGCCTAGGAAACAAACAGTGGTTGCTATCCTAACATGAGACAGGGTAGACATCAAACCAACATTAGTGAGGAAAGATTTTAAAAGGTCAGTTCATACTGATTAAAGGAACACTCCAACAGGAGGATATTACAAACCAAAATAGATATGCACTAACATGGGGGATCCCAGCTTCATCAAACAAACAGCATTAGACTCAAGGTCACAGATGACACCAAATACAATTGTAGTGGATGACTTCAATACCCCACTCTCATCAATTGACAGGTCATCCTGGCAAAAAATAAACAGAGAGACATCTGGATTAAATGATGTCATAGAACAAATGGATCTAACAGATATCTATAGAACATTCCATGAAAATGCTGCAGAATATAGTTGTTTTTTTTTTACTTTTCTCAGAAGCACATGGAATATTCTCCAAAATAGACCATATATTAGGACACAAAGCAAATCTTAACAAATACAGGAGAAATGAAATTATCCCTTGTACTCTGACCATAATGGGATTAAACTCCAAATCAGCAACAAGAAAAACTACAGAGTATACAGAAATTCATGGAGACTACACAGCACACTATTGAATGAAGAATAGATCGTTGAATATATCAAAAAAGAAATCAATAAATTCATAGGATCAAATTATGATGATAATACTACCAAAAACTTTGGACACAATGAAGGCAGTCCTAAGAGGGAAATTTATAGCTCTTAAGTGCCTATATTAAGAAATTAGAGAGTTCACAAGAAAAGAATTTAATACTTTGTTAATACTTATTAATACTTATGTTAAAGCCTTGGAAAAAGAAGACCAAGGTAAACCAAAAATTAGTAGACAGGAAGAAATAATAAAGATCAGCCAGAAATTAATGAAATAGAAACAAAAAATACAAAGAAAAAATGAAAAAAAGAGATGGTCCTTTGAAAGGATAAACAAGATTTACAAACCCTAAGCAAATCTAAGCAGAAGAAAGACAGAGCAGGCAAACATTAATCAAATTAGAAATGAAAAAGGCATCATTACAACATATACCAAAGAAATTCAGAAAATTATAAGGACATACTTTGAGAATATATATGCCTCTAAGTTTGGAAATCTGAAAGAAATGGATGGCTTCCTTGATTCATATGACTTATCAAAATTAAATTAAGATGAGATAAACCATTTAAATAGACCTATAACAAGTATGGAGATCCAAGCAGTTATAAAGTCTTTCAACTAAAAAAAGTCCAGGCCCAGATTAATTCACTGATGAATTTTATCAGACCTGCATGGAAGAACTAACACCACCACTACTTCTCAAACTCTTACATAAAATAGAAAAGAAATGAATTATACTGAACTCCTTTGATGAAGCCAGCATCACCCTGATACCAAATCCAGACAAAGACAGAAAAAAGAAAATAAAAACAAAATTACAGACCAATCTCATTCATGAACATAGGTGCAAAAATTGTGAGCAAAATATTGTCAGACAGAATACAAGAACATATCAGAAATATTACTCACCCCAACCAAGTGTGCTTTATCTCAAAGATGCAGGAATGGTTTAAAATATGGAAGTTGATTAATGTAACATACTATGTAAATGGACTGAAGAACAAAAATCACATGGTCATCTCAATAGATGCCGAGAAGGTATTTGACAAAATCCAGCATCTCTTCATGGTAAAACTCTTAAAGAATCTGGGAATATAAGGAACACATCTCAATATAATAAAAGGTATTTATGACAAACCTACAGCCAGCAACAAACGGGGAAAAACTTGAAGTTTTTCCAGTAACTTCAGGAACAAGACAAGGGTATCCACTCTCCCCACTTTTATTTAATATAGCACTGGATGTCTTAGCTATAACAATAAGGCAAGAGGCACTAAAAAAGGAATTCAAATTAGAGAGAAAGAGATCAAATTATCATTATTACATTATATAATCCTATACATAAAGGACCCTGAGGACTCTTCCAGCAAACTGGTAGAGCTGATAAACACTTTTTGCAATGTATCAGAATACAAAATAAACACGGAGAAATCAGTACCTGTCCTATATACTAACAAAAACATGTGGAGGATGAAATCAGGGAACCTCTTCCATTCACAATTGCCTCAAAAAATAAATAAATAAATTACCTTGGAATAAACCTAACTAAGGAAGTTAAGGATATCTACAATGAGAACTTTAAAACACTCATGGAAAAAATTGCAGAAGACACTAGGAAATTGAAAGACATCCCATGTTCTTGGATTGGAAAAATCAATATTGTGAAAATGTCAATCTTACCAAAATCAATTTACACATTAATGCAATCCCCATTAAAATTCCAATGACATTGTTGCAGTCAGGACTGCATTGCTGGTAGAAATCATCCAACCGAAAGCAGCTTGTGAGAAAAAAGAAGTATATTTTGGCTTACAGGCTGTAGGAGGGAGCTCCATGATGGCAGGGAAATGATGCCATGAGCACAGGGTGGATGTCACCCCTGGCCAACATAAGGTGGACCATAGCAATAGGAGAGTGTGCCAAACACTAGCATGGGGAAAATTGTCTATACAACCCACCACCCCCAACAATACACTGCTTCCAGAAGGCATCAATTCCCAAATCTCCATCAGCTGGGAACCTAGCATTCAAAACATCTAAGTTTATGGGGGACACCTGAATCAAACCACCACATTCCACCCCTGGACATCATAAACTGATATCCATACATGATGTAAAATGCAATGCAACCATCCACCTGTAAAAATCCACATAGTTCTTATCAATTCCAATGATGTTCATACATCCCCGTAATCCAAGGTCTTTTAGCTGAGCCACAGTACCAAAAAATCCCCTCAAATTCCATAATGGAACAGAATAAACATTCACACTTCAAAAGATGGCATTAGGCACAGCAAAGAAATATTCAGCCAATACAAGATTTAAAACAACCAGGGCAAATATCAAACTCTGTAGCTTCAAACCCAACAACTATAGTCAGTGACAAATTTCCATCTTCGGTAATTCTAACCAGCAACAAGTCTCTGGAGTTCCAATCCCACCCCTCAGCCTAGGCTACTCACAGTCCTGGAAAACTTCATCCTGGGCCAGCAGCTTTCCTTAGCAGCCATCTCATGGTCCTAGCATCTCCACTGGGTCTCCACTGGAATACACAGTTCATCCTCATGGCTCCATCCGGGATCCATGTAGGCAATCTGCTTCATGCTGCCCATGGCCATTTCCAAAACACAATACCATGTTACAAACTCAACGAACCTCTCTTTCCTGCATTTCTTATACTCCATAGTACCAGTTAGGGTGTCACTTTGTTAATCCATGGGGGGAATAAAGCAGCCTTTGAAGAACAGAACACTCCTTGAGCACAGAGGACCCTTGCAAAGAGTCTACATTCTTCCTTTGCCCAAGTGCAGGTTAGCTGGCCCAATCTGAAAAGTTGTAATCTCTCAATTGCAGCTGAATGGGCAACAGCTCACCCAAAGATTTTTCTTTCTGAGCCATATCCCTCTGCTCACATCAGTTCATTTCTATGCAAAGCAACCCTGTAGAACTTCTCAGGACACAGGAATAACAGCAAGCTTCTCACACAACCTGCTAGCCCAGTCCAAGCCAAGTTCTTTTTCACCCTCATAAACCAAACCTCATATTCCATAGTTCTTACTGCATTCAGGTCCTTCATGGAAATAGAAAAAAAAAAAAAAAAACCTGAAATTCATTTGGAAGCACAAAAAGAACCCTTGAATATCCAAAACAATTTTGAGCAACAAAAATTGGGCTGCTGGTATCACCACTTCTGATTTTAATCTGTATTACAAAGCCATAAGTAACAAAAACAGTATGGTACTGGCACAAAGACACATAAATCAATGAAACAGAATAGAGGACCCAGATGTTAATCCAGGCAGCTACAGCCATCTGATTTTTGACAAAAAAAAAAAAAATGACAGATATATTTACTGGGGAAAATATAACCTCGATAATAAGTGGTGCTGGGAAACCGGATATTTATATGTAGAATAATAAAAATAGATCCTTGTCTTTATCCATTCATAAGAATCAAGTCCAGATAGACCAGGAACCTTAATATCAGATCTAAAACCGTGAAACTGCTAGAGGAAAAAGTAGGGGAACCCTTCAACATTTTGGCATAGGAAATGAGTTTCTGAATATAACCCCAATTGCTCTCAAAAGAAGAGATACACATGACATATAAACATCTAAAAAAGTGCTGTATATCCTTAGCCACCAGGGAAATGCAAATTAAAACTACTTAGAGATTCTATCTCACTCCTATCAGAATGGCTATCATCAAAAAAAAAAAAAAATGATGATAAATGTTGGCGAGGATGCAGAAAAAGGGAAACCCTTCTACACTGTTGGAGGAAATGTAGTCTGGAAATTGTGGAAATTAGTGAGGAGTTTCTTGAGACAGCTAAAAGTACATTTACCATAGAATCTAGCTATAGAACTCCTAGGCATGTATCCTAATGACTCTTCTCACTACCTTAGGGATACCTGAACAACCATGCTTATTGCTGCTGTATACACAATAGATAGGAAATTGAACCAGCCTGGATATACCTCAACAGATCAATGGATAATAAAGATGTGGTCCATTTACACAATGGAGTTCTATTTAGCAGTAAAGAAAAATGAAACTATAAAATTTGTAGGGAAATGGTTGGGTATAGATAGGATTATAGTGAGATAACCCAGGTCCAGAAAACCAAATGTCACATTTTCTCTCTCATATGTGGATCCTAACTATAAATGTGTAGACTTGTTTGTGAGCTGGAACCAAAAATCAGTAGCAGAGGCCAGTAAGCTAGACAAAAGGCTATAAGGAAGTGAGGAGAGGAAAGGACTTAAGGGGATGGTATTGTATATATGCAAGTAGAAGAATAGATTACAGGGAGTGGAATGGCCTAAGTGAGGACAGGGGAAGAGATTTACTAAAATAAGGTTGAGGGAAAGGGTCAATCAAAATTCAAGATATTCTGCATAAGACATATAAAAACCTACTCTTTTGGATAATGACACATCTGGATATATATTGTTACTAGAAAATTTTAATGCCAGAGATGGGATACCTTCCAGTGAATTGTTGGCCAGGGAGGTCGCTGCTGCCTCCAAATCATAACAGGCTATTGCTAAGACCCTTGGTTTCCATGAGAAATAGAGGGTAAGAACCTATTGCTAAAGACTTCACATGCCTGGGCGTCAAGGTCACTGAGAAATCAAGCAGGGACTGAGCTAAAAACCTCCTCCCTATAGACCAGCCAACTAAAATCTGGAAAAAGCTGCACTGAATGTAGCTCTATGGGAGACAGAAATCATCAGCAGTGAAAACAGTGGACACGAGAAGGTTCAAGTTTGTCCAGCCAGACCAAATGACTGAATGGGTACAATAGTGGCATGTCTGCTCTAAGGGGAACCAATTGCTCAATAATTGGATTGGAGGCCCACTCTATGGTAGGGAGTACATGTGTAGTACTGAAAACCTAATCAAAATCCTATAGCAGGGGAAGTCATGAGCCTTAGGGGTATAAAGCCTTCTCTTGTCTGGTTAAACACATATATTATGCTCACTAAACTGCCCAGTAAGCACTACACTTAATATTTATATTCATATATTAATGCTACTTTCCCTTTTCATTAGAGAAGCTTCTCTTTTCAATCAATGGTGACCACTGGGATGACCCAAAAGGCAACATAGTGCTGAAAGGAAGTGATAGAGGAGTGTCCAGTACTGAAAGTACTGAAACATTTCTATCACACCCTCCAAAATTCTGGGTCCATCACAGAAGAGCTGGAGGAAAGATTGTAAGAGTCAAAGGATTGGTATGACTCCTTATAATGCAACTGTCCAGACAGAAATTGGCCTTGATATCCATGACCTTGCAGTGTCTAGCAATACTTTCACAAGACCCTCATAATAGGAAAAAAAGATGATGCCATCAAAATAAAAAAGAGACTAATGGAGATAGGGAGGGGACATGATGGAGAGTGGACTTGTGAAGGGGAAAGTAGGTAAGAGGAGGGAATTATCATGGTTTATTGTTTTAAGGATAGAAATGGTCAATAATAAAATTATGCATTAAAAAATGAAGTATTGATACCAAGTATTGACAAGAGGTGAGAAATAAATCCATGTTTTCCTTCTGAGATTCTGTGAGCAGCATCATTGTCCCAGCAGGGCTCAGGTTCCCAGGTGCCTTCAGTTCCTTGCCTGTGTTGACTCAGGTAAACATTCTTCAATCACTGCACAGGCATTCTTTCAGTGTAGAGACATTTACACATCATCCCATCTCCTCCTTTGGATAGCATGAGCATACATGTTTCAGGAGACTGAACCCTTCCCGTTAGACTAAAATATTCATCAACAGAATGAACTCTAATGTATTTCCAGTTAGAAAATGTTTTTTTTTTTCCTTTGACTATGTATTAAAGAATTTCTTAACAGAAAAGAAAAAAGAATAAACTTCAGATAATTTTTTTTTTTTTGCTAAAATAAGACAGTGCACATAGAATTCCTTCAACTAGACAGATGTAGATTCTAAACCCAATTGTCTTCCCATGACACAGTTGCTTGCTTTGGTGATTCCTATTTTTAGCTTCCTGGAGAAGAGATCTTTTCCCATAAGCCATCTTCATTTTTTTTTTTTTTTAATAGAGGAGAGCTTTATTTCCAGGAAACAGTGTACTCGCTGGAGATGGGTATTTTTTAAAAAAACATCAAGGTGGATCTAATATGTTCAACAAAATGGGGGGCTCGTCCAGAGGTGACATGGAGAGGTTCTCTAGTATTTGCTTGTCATCTTGCTGCAACCAGAAATCCACATGTGGAAATGGCGTCCAGGAATACGGGCCTATTCGAAGTTGTTCTGTCTTTGCATCATAAATGCTAATCATCGGGCCTCCTGCCAAAGCTTGTGCGGCTCGTAGCTCCTTCTCCGGGCCTCGATCTTGAAAGGAAGCTCTCTAAATCTCTGCAGTTTTAACGTTGACTGCAATGCCATACATTACTGGAAAGTGGCATCTATTTTCTTCCCGGTCATTTAATTGTGTCACACACAAAGTCACTAAATGAATATCCTCATCTTGTTTGTCAAACTCACTAAGAAGTTGACCGGTAAGTCTCTGTAACAGCTGCCAATCATCACTGAAGCCCCCCACAAGGTGCACGTCCAACCTTCCACACTGTGTGATCAGAAAAGGATTTTATGGAGTTCATGATCAAGGGAACCTCGGCTTTGGTGTCAGCTCCATCACAATGTGTCAAGCATGTCACCCCACTACCTGTATGCCTGAGGACCACATGTGACAACTGGTGGCATCCTCAGAACCCAAAATGGAGATGGAGCCATCCTTTGGGGAAGTCACTGCAAGCTCTCTTTGTTGAACATACAGAAGGCCCTGGGGTCCCACTTGTTAAACAGACTGGCCTCTGAGAAGTCTGGCTCTTTCCTCCAGCGGCGGGTGGGCTCGGACCAGCTCCGCGGCGGACTGCGGCAGCCGCACTCACCGCCCCTCCCCCGGCAGCCGCATCGCGGAGGTGGCCGACCAGCCCTGGGAGGCGGCGGCCACCCCAGCCGCCGCCCCAGCCCCAGCCTGGGCCCCACAGCCACCGCCCCGCCCCACCCCGCCGCCAACTTCAGATAAATTATTAGGAACAAAAAAGCACTATGCAATTCCAGATGGGCTGAAAGAATAGGCAGAAGGTTAGAGTAAGCAGGGATGCAGAGTCTTGTTCCAACACAGACCTGTAAGAAACCTACCCTATGTTTGCCACTCTCAGTGTTCTGCCAAAGCTGTCTTAATAATTGATTGGGCATGGACGGTAGTGTCCCTTATAGAAACTGTGTTCACGTGGACTGGAGATATAGCTTGGTACTTAAAGGTGCTTGTTTGTAAAGCCTGATGGCCTAGGTTTGACTCCCCAGTAATCAGGAAAAGCCAGATGCACAAAAGTAGCTCATGTATCTGGATTTTGTTTGCCATAGCAGTAAGAACTTGCATATCCATCCACACGCCTCCTCTCTCAAATAATTTTTAAAAACTAAAAGAAATTGTGCTCCCAGATGTAAGCTAAGACCTCAGCTTGTACCTCTGACACTCAGATGGAAGGCAGCTCTCATGTGTCCCCTATCTCTGGGTTACATTGAGGAAATCTCATGGTATATTACCACCAAAGGAAGAATGCCTCCACTGTAAGGGAGGAGAAATCACAAGAGAAACACTAAGGTATGCACAAATTCAGACCTGTCTTTCTCTCCACCAGCTCCTGTGACTCTGCCCATGTTTACTCCATTGCTTCCTATTGGAAAAATTCTATATATCTATCATGTGCACTATGCTATATATATACACATTGAAAAGGGGCTTAAGTGGACTAATTAAAATGTATGTTACCTGTAATTCATATTCTGTGGTGAAAACACTAAAAGTCTACTCTCAGGACCTTTAAATTATATTGACAGACTTCATAAATATGCACGATGTACATTGGTAATAACCCCGTCCTGCCACCCTCCTTTGTTTTCTTTTTCCCATTCACGTCAACTGAAACCCCTCTTCTTTCAAACTATACTCTTTTCTATTTTGATATATTTTATTTTTGCCCTCCTCAATCATCCATATCATGTTGATGGGCCTGATATTATGCAGGTCTTGTGCAGATAAAGATGGCTGCTGTTAGCTGGGCATGGTGGCGCACGCCTTTAATCCCAGCACCCGGGAGGCAGAGGTAGGAGGATCGCCAAGAGTTTGAGGCCACCCTGAGAATATATAGTGAATTCTAGGTCAGCGTGAGCCAGAGTGAGACCCTACCTAGAAAAACCAAAAAAAAAAAAAAAGATGGCTGCTGAGAGGTCATGAATGCGTAGTCATTTTGTATAATCTAAATAATTGTAAACAACACCAATGCATTGTCTTTAACTATTGTAACCATGTTAAATAATAAATAGTTTGAACATATTTATAACTGAAAATTTGTATTCTTTGTTCAATATATATCCAACTGTCCTGTCCCCTACCCTAGCCCTGATTACTTCCTTGACTTCAACAGTTTTTGATTCTGCATATTAAGTGTAACCATGTTGTTTTTGTTATTCTTTGCTAGGATTTTTTTAGTTATCATGGAACATCTTCTAGGGTCATCCAAGTTGTCCCAAATAACTGTACTTCTTTCTTTTATTATGACTATTTAGGATTTCATTGCACATTTATACCACAATTTCTATCATTACACATTATTAATGGACACATTTTAATTCCAGAAATTGAATTATAAATAATGTGAAAAGAGCATGGGAGTGTGGTCATCTCTGTCATATATGGATTTCTTTCCTTTGAATACACGTAGTATTGTGATATGCACTATATCATAAGCTGCTTTTTCTCTTACATTTTTTTGGCCAGACCATCACAGGGCTTTTATAATAGCTGTTCAAATTCACATTTCCACAAGCAATGTCTCTCTTTTCTATTTCCTTACCAGCACTTGCCACTTGTCATCTTTTTTTATTACCCATTCAAACAGGAATGAGGTAGTATCTCAATGTTACTATAAATTCAATTTTTCCTATGACTGGTAATGTTGAGCATATTGTACATACTATAAGATGATCTATTCAGGTCCCTATTTTTGTTTTTATTCTCCTTTATTTTTATTAAGCATATACTTTCTATGGACACAACATGTGTTGATAACATAATTTCCCTCCTCCCTGCTCCTGCTCCACTGGAGGCTCTCCTCAGTGGATTGCTGGTATTCCACACAGGCTTGTGGGTTATGACATGTGAGAGCATCAGTCAGGAATGGGTGGAGGGGCAATGCCTCTGGATATTCTTTCCCAACCTGTGGCTCTTACACTTTTGTGCACCCTATTCCACCAAATTCTCTGAGCCATGGTGAGTGTGTTTTAAGTCTACTTCAGTGTTGAGCTACCAAAAGCTGTGGATTTATGCATATTTCTACATATTTAGTGTCTTCAGTTTTTTTCTCCTTCACCCTGGTGTAGGTTGTCAGGCTCTCCATGGAAGCAGCACTCTTATTCATTTCACCAGTTCTTCTGTGGTTTCACCTGGGGCCTAGCTGGTAAGTGAGAGGGGTGGTTTTTCTCCTTGGATCTCACTACCTTCTGAGAAAGAAAAATAGTTTCTCCAGTGGATAATGATGTCAGCATATGCTAAATGGTATAAACTTTGTTAATTTATAGAGACTTTGATGGAAGTAGCCACTCTTTTGCCAAAGTCTAACAGAAGCTTGTTGTTGGAGACCATAATCTTGAACTCCATAGGGATTCTGATCTGCTTCTCAGTTCCAGATATTGGTTTCTTTTCACTGAGCAGATTTCTTAGCCAACCAGAGAGCCATTGGTTACCCACAAAGGCTGTGTGCCACCATTGCACAGGTGTGTATGTCTTGTCAGGCTGGTTGCCTTTGAATAGCAGTGTCCTCTGCTTTTTCACAATTTTGTTGGCCACTTTCTCCCAGCAGCTTATGTAGTACATTCCAGCACTAAATGGGCTAGCCATCTGGGAACTGACTCCCTTCTTGATTCCAGTCAGATCGCTCTGTGTTCTGTGTCAGCAGCATGTGATTTCTTCAGCTATATGGTCTTACCTTTTAGTTCAGGCAGGTAGTCTGGTACTTTTATAGAAATATCTCTTGTTTTGGGGATCTTATTGGTCTCTTGGCTCAACAGCTTGATGTGGGTAGCAACCCATTTCTATTACTGGGAATTACAGTCCAGAGCCAAATGTTTTAAGGTTAGGCTTCATCCTACCCTCTCCAGGGCCCTTCTTACCAGACCATCCCTCCATACTCCTGTTGAGGGTTCTACCTTTTAGTTTAGAAAAAGTTTTCTATTCTACCAGTTCATTTTTGGTCTAGTTTTGTGTATATCTTCCCCAAACCTCCCATTACTCCACACTAAAACCTTTTCATCCCTAGTGTCTGGCCTGCAATTCAAGCTGTTCCAGGTTAGGAACCACACATGCAGCTTTTGTCTTTCTGTACTTATCTAAGTTCATTGAGTATGCTCTGTTCCAATTCCATCTGTTTTTCTACAAATTTCATTATATCATTTTTTCTTACTGCTGAGTAGAATTCCATCTTGTAAATGTACCACATCTTAATTATTCATTTGTCCAATGATGGGCACCTGGGTAGATTCAAGTTTTTAGCTCTTATGACTTGAGCAGTTATAAGCATGTGTGAGAAAATATCTTTGTAGTGAAGCATGGAACCTTTAAGGTAAAGGCCCAGTAGTGAAATAATTGGGTCAGTTGGTAGCTCTCTTTGCATGTTTTTCAGGTGTGGATATTGATTACGATAGTGGTTATACAAATCTGCTTTCCCACCAATAGTGAATAAGGACCCCTCTGTCCCCACATCCTTGCCAAGATTTATTGTCATTTGATGTGTTTTTTTTTTTTGATGATTGCCATCCTAACTGAAATAAGAGGGAATCTTATTAATTTTAATTAATATTAATTTGCATTTCCCTGATGGTTAAGGATGCTAAACGTTTTCATATTAGCCATTAGTATTTCTTCCTTGAGAGTTCCCTATTCAGTTACTTGCCCCATTTTTTTTTTAATTTTTATTAACATTTTCCATGATTATAAAATATATCCCATGGTAATTCCCTCCCACCCCACCCCCACACTTTCCCCTTTGAAGTTCCATTCTCAATCATATTACCTCCCCATTACAATCATTGTAATTACATATATACAATATCAACCTATTAAGTATCCTCCTCCCTTCCTTTCTCCACCCTTTATGTCTCCTTTTCAACTTACTGGCCTCTGCTACTAAGTATTTTCATTCTCACACAGAAGCCCAGTCATCTGTAGCTAGGATCCCCATATGAGGGAGAACATGTGGCGCTTGGCTTTCTGGGCCTGGGTTACCTGACTTAGTATAATACTTTCCAGGTCCATCCATTTTTCTGCAAATTTCATAACTTCATTTTTCTTTACCGCTGAGTAGAACTCCATTGTATAAATGTACCACATCTTCATTATCCACTCATCTGTTGAGGGACATCTAGGCTGGTTCCATTTCCCAGCTATTATAAATTGAGCAGCAATAAACATGGTTGAGCATGTACTTCTAAGGAAATGAGATGAGTCCTTTGGATATATGCCTAGGAGTGCTATAGCTGGGTCATATGGTAGATCAATCTCTAGCTGCTTTAGGAACCTCCACACTGTTTTCCACAATGGCTGGACCAAATTGCATTCCCACCAGCAGTGCAGAAGGGTTCCTTTTTTTCCACATCCCCGCCAACATTTATGATCATTTGTTTTCATGATGGTGGCCAATCTGATAGGAGTGAGATGGAATCTCAATGTCGTTTTAATCTGCATTTCCCTGATGACTAGTGACGTAGAACATTTTTTTAGGTGCTTATATGCCATTCGTATTTCTTCCTTTGAGAACTCTCTATTTAGCTCCTTAGCCCATTTTTTGATTGGCTTGTTTGATTCCTTATTAGTTAACTTTTTGAGTTCTTTGTATATCCTAGATATTAATCCTCTATCAGATATATAGCTGGCGAAGATTTTTTCCCATTCTGTAGGTTGCCTCTTTGCTTTTTTCACTGTGTCCTTTGCGGTGCAAAATCTTTGTAATTTCATTAGGTCCCAGTGGTTAATCTGTGGTTTTATTGCCTGAGCAATTGGGGTTGTATTTAGAAAGTCTTTGCCAAGACCAATATGTTGAAGGGTTTCCCCTACTTTTCCTCTAGCAGTTTCAAAGTTTCCGGTCTGATGTTAAGGTCTTTAATCCATTTGGACTTAATTCTTGTGCATGGCGAGAGAGAAGAATCTATTTTCATCCTTCTACAGATATTTATCCAGTTTTCAAAACACCATTTGCTGAAGAGGCTGTCTCTTCTCCAATGAGTATTTTTGGATTTTTATCGAATATCAGGTGGCTATAGCTACTTGGGCTTACATCTGGGTCCTCTATTCTGTTCCACTGATCTACATGTCTGTTTTTGTGCCAGTACCATGCTGTTTTTGTTACTATGGCTCTGTAGTATAGGTTAAAATCAGGTATGGTGATACCACCAGCCTCTTTTTTGTTGCTCAGTATTATTTTAGATATTCGAGGTTTTTTATGATTCCAAATGAATTTTTGGATTGTTTTTTCAATTTCCATGAAGAAAGCCTTTGGAATTTTGATAGGGATTGCATTAAATGTGGAGATTGCTTTAGGTAACATTGCCATTTTCACGATATTGATTCTTCCAAGCCAGGAACAAGGGATGTTTCTCCACTTTCTAGTGTCTTCTGCAATTTCTCGCTTGAGTGTTTTAAAGTTCTCATTGTATAGATTCTTTACTTCCTTGGTTAGGTTTATTCCAAGGTATTTTATTTTTTTTGATGCAATTGTGAATGGGAGTGATTCTCTGATTTCATCCTCTGTGTGTTTGTTGTTAGCATATATGAAGGCTACTGATTTCTGTGTATTTATTTTGTATCCTGCTACATTGCTGTAGGTTTTGATCAGCTCTAACAGCTTGCTAGTAGAGTCTTTAGGGTCCTTTATGTATAGAATCATGTCATCTGCAAATAATGATAACTTGATTTCTTCCTTTCCAATTTGTATCCCTTTTATGTGTGTCTCTTGCCTTATTGCTATGGCTAAGACTTCCAAAACTATATTAAATAGAAGTGGAGACAGTGGACACCCTTGTCTTGTTCCTGATTTTAGTGGAAAAGCTTCCAGTTTTTCCCCATTTAGTGTAGGCTTGTCATAAATAGCCTTTATTATATTAAGATATGTTCCTTCTATTCCCAGTCTCTGTAGGACTTTTATCATGAAGGGATGTTGGATTTTGTCAAATGCTTTCTCTGCATCTAATGAAATGATCATGTGATTTTTGTCCTTCAACCCATTTATGTAATGTATTACATTTATAGATTTGCATATGTTGAACCATCCCTGCATCTCTGGGATAAAGCCTACTTGGTCAGGGTGAATGATCTTTTTGATATACTCTTGTATTCTGTTTGCCAATATTTTGTTGAGAATTTTTGCATCTATGTTCATGAGGGAGATTGGTCTGTAATTTTCTTTTTTTGTTCTATCTTTGCCTGGTTTTGGTATCAGGGTGATGCTGGCCTCATAGAAGGAGTTTGGTAGAATTCCTTCTTTTTCTATTTCCTGGAAAAGCTTAAGAAGCAATGGTGTTAGCTCTTCCTTAAAAGTCTGGTAAAATTCAGCAGTGAATCCATCCGGGCCTGGGCTTTTTTTAGTTGGGAGATTATTGATAACTGCTCGGATCTCCATGTTTGTTATAGGTCTATTTAAGTGATTAATCTCATTTTGATTTAATTTAGGTAGGTCATATAGATCAAGGAAATCATCCATTTCTTTCAGATTTTCATACTTTGTGGAGTATATGCTTTTATAGTATGTCCCTATAATTTTTTGAATTTCTCTGGAATCTGTTGTGATGTTACCTTGTTCATCTCTGATTTTATTAATTTGTGTCTCTTCTCTCTTTCTTTTGGTCAGATTTGCTAAGGGTTTATCAATCTTGTTTATCGTTTCAAAGAACCAACTCTTTGTTTCATTAATTCTTTGGATTGTTCTTTTTGTTTCTATTTCATTAATTTCTGCCCTGATCTTTATTATTTCTTCCCGTCTACTACTTTTTGGTTTGCCTTGTTCTTCTTTTTCCAAGGCTTTAAGGCGAAGCATTAGGTCGTTTACTTGCGACCTTTCTAATTTCTTAATATAGGCACTTAAGGCTATAAATTTACCTCTTAGAACTGCCTTCATTGTGTCCCAGAGATTTTGGTATGTTGTGTTCTCATTATCATTTGACTCTATAAATTTTTTGATTTCCTTTTTGATTTCTTCATTGACCCACTCATCATTTAGTAGTGTATTGTTTAGTTTCCATGATTTTGTGTATGCTCTATAGCCTTTCTTGCTACTGATTTGTAGTTTAATTCCATTGTGGTCAGATAGAATGCAAGGAATTATTTCAATTTTCCTGAATTTGTTAAGATTTGCTTTGTGTCCTAATATATGGTCTATTTTAGAGAATGTTCCATGTGCTGCTGAAAAGAATGTATATTCTGCAGCCTTTGGATGAAATGTCCTGTATATATCTGTTAGGTCCATTCCTTCTATGACCTCATTTAGTCCAGATGCCTCTTTGTTTATTCTTTCCCTGGATGACCTGTCAATTGATGAGAGTGGGGTGTTAAAGTCACCCACCACCACTGTGTTTGGTGTTATCTGTGACCTTAGTTCTAATAGTGTTTGTTTGACGAATTTGGGAGCCCCCATGTTAGGTGCATATATGTTTAGGATTGTAATGTCCTCCTGTTGGAGTGTGCCCTTAATCAATATAAAGTGACCTTCCTTATCTTTTTTGACTAACTTCGGACTAACGTCCACCCTGTCTGATATTAGGATAGCAACCCCTGCTTGTTTTCTAGGCCCATTTGCTTGAAACACCGTCTTCCAACCTTTCACCCTAAGATAATGTCTATCCTTTGTAGAAAGGTGAGTTTCTTGGAGACAACAAATTGTAGGATCCTGCTTTTTAACCCAGTCTGCAAATCTATGTGTTTTCGTTGGGGCATTGAGACCGTTGATATTAAGAGATATTATTGAAAGGTGTGTATTTATGTTTGCCATTTGTGTGTGTGTGTGTGTGTGTGTGTGTTACTTGTTCTACCTGTGCTCTCTTCTGTTAACTGGTATTTGAGTATAGCTTGTTTTTTCTAGGTTCCTTATATGTGTGCTTTTCCTTTTGTTCAGCATGGAGGATTCTATCAAGTATTTTCTGTAGAGCTGGTTTTGTCTTCACATACTCCTTTAACCTGCTTTTGTCATGGAATGTCTTTATTTCTCCATCTATTTGGATGGATAACTTTGCAGGATAAAGTAACCTTGGTTGACAGTTGTTATCTTTCAGAACTTGGAATATATCACTCCAAGCCCTTCTGGCTTTAAAAGTTTGTGTTGAATAATCTGCTGTAATCCTGATGGGCTTGCTTTTGTAGGTAACTTGATTTTTCTCTCTAACTGCTTTCAATATTTTTTCTTTGGTTTGTGTGTTTGGAAGTTTGAGTATAATGTGGCGAAGAGAGTTTCTTTCTGGGTTTTGTCTGGCTGGGGTTCTAAAGGCTTCCTGTATCTGTATTGGCACCTCTTTCCCAATTTGTGGAAAATTTTCCTCTATGTTTGTTGAAGATGCCTACTATGCCTCTGGAGTGGAGTTCTTCTCCTTCTACTATGCCCTGAATTCTCATATTGGATCTTTTCATAGTGTCCCGAATATCTTGAAATTCCCACTCATACTTTTCTATAAGTTTGTCTTTCTCTTTGTTGGACTGCATTAGGTCTGCCACCTGATCTTCTACCTTAGATATTCTGTCCTCTCCTTCATCCATCCTACTGGTGAGATTTTCTACAGAGTTTTTTATTTCATTAACTGTGTTCTTCATTGCTAGTAATTCTGACTGGTTTTTCTTTATTATTTCTATTTCTCTATTTATGTCTTGTATTGCCTTCTTTATTTCATTAAATTGGTGTCCTGCCTCTTCTTTGATTCCTTTGATTTCCTCTTTGATTTCCTCTTTGATTTCTTCTTTGATTGTTTTCATGTGTTCTTTGACCTCTTTGAACATATTTATAATTATTCTTTTGAACTCTTTCTCAGGCATTTCCGCTAACTCTTTCTCACTGGAGGACATTTCTGATGCATTAATACTTTTAGGTGGATTTATATCGTCTTTCTTTTTAGTGTTTCTTGTGTTATAATGTATATATTTTTGCATCTTGGTTTAAGTTAATGCTTGGATTTTCTAGCTAGCTGTGTATTCTTAGCTGTATCAATTGATTTGATGTAATATATTTTCAGGGTAGGACCTTAAGGTATTAGGTGTGGCTCTTAAGACTCTCAGAGTATCTACAGAGATGTTCTTAGGGGTTGAGTTTCCCTGCTATAGGAGTATTCAAGCCGGCTGAGTGGAATAAAATACTGGTAGATTCTAAAATTTAACTGAACACTGTACACATTCAATCAAAAACAGCCCCGAGTATGTATGCAAGAGTAGTTATTATAATGACCAGATCCTCTATCAACAAAGAGGTTTAGATTTCTGGTCTGTTGAGGTATCCAAGTCAGCTTGTGACCAAGTGAGACCCTTCCCTGGTGCAATCCCAGTTACCTTGGGTGATTGTGGTCTCAGTCAAGTTGCTGCCTGGGTCGTCGGGCTGCTGTTCTGATTTCTGGAGCTGGGCACTTGCTTTTCCTACGGGGCAAACTGAGCCGCTGCTGCCGCCTCTGCTGCTGTTGTAGCTGCCACCCCCGGAGCCACCACCGCTGCTGAAGCTGCCGTTGCCGTGTCCACCGCCGCTGCTCACCCCAAAGCCGTTGCTGCGGGATCTGCCGCCGCTGCCGCTCCTGGGTCCGCTGCTGCTGGGGCCGCTGGTACCGGTGCTGGAGCCGCTGAAGTTGCTGCCGAACTCTGCTCCTGCTTGGGTCCTGCTGTCAGCCCAAGTTGGCGTGGCCGGTCCCGGGCCGCTGCTGTGTTCGCTGGAGCTGGGTTCAGGCGGCGGGGGAGGGGAGGGAGCCGCGGCTGCTCTGGTTGTATCACTTCTCCACGTGTGCTTTTACCTCGCGGTCTGCTCCTCCCTCCGTTGCTCGCTGCCGTTCTCCCCTCATGTTTCCCGAGTTGCGGAGAGCGCGGTGTGAGGGGAAAATCCCGCACCTGGCTTGTCCTGCGGCTCGAGCCGAGAGTCCGGCGGCTTCTGCCGCTCCGCTGCTGCGGCGGGTGGCCGAGCTGCCGGAGCCGCTGTTCCCGCCTGTGCAGGCTTTGGATGCTCTATAACTTTTCCACTTCTCCGCTGCCGCCTCAATTTCCTATACACCTCACTTTTTGTAAAAGTGTGTATTTTGCTGAGTTTTTTTGGCCTTTTTCCCCCCTAGGCTACTTTGGCGTGGTACCTACGCCGCCATCTTAACCGGAAGTCACTTGCCCCATTTTTTGAGTAGGTTGTTTGACTTTTTATTGCTTAGTGTTTTTTTTTTTTTTCCATTTCTTTGTAGATTCTAGATCCCTTACCTATGTTATAATCAGTTTATTTTCTTTTGTTTTAAAATGTTAAGGTGCTCGGGAGATGTCAATGTGCTTGCCTAGCAAGAATGTCCCCTTTAGAATCATATATTCTCAGTTGGTGGCACTGTTTAGGGAGTTTGTTGAACCTTTAGGAAGTGGAGCCTTGCTGGTGGAAGTGTTTCCCTGGGGCTGTTATAGACCAGCACTTCTTGGTAATCTTTAGATTTTCTATTTCCTCCCCACTGATGTGATGATGTGAGAGCAGCTATCTACTCCTTCCATGATTTTTCTCCATCCTGATAGACTTCCCTTAAAAATTATAAGCCAAAATATCCCCTTTTCTGTCATAAGCTGCTTCTGTCAAGGTATTTTTTCACCAGTAACAAGAAAGAAACTTATATAGAGACCCTTTCTCAAAAAATCCTGGATGGTATTTCTGAGGAATGACACTCAAAGTATTGGTTTACAAATATTTTCTCTCATTTTGTAGTTTTTTTCCTTCTCACTTGATGGTGATATTGCCCAAACATTTTAGAGTGTTGTAACCTCAGTTTTTGTTTGCTTTTATAATCCATGTTTTTGTGGTCATTTCAAAAAAAAAAAAAAAAAAAGGAAAACATGGAACATTATGGAGATTCTCGCTAGTTGCTTTCTAGTGGTTTTTAAAGTTACAGATCTTATGCTTAAGTCTTTCATCCATTTCAAGTTGATTTTTGTACTTGGTATCAGACAAGAGCTGAACTTAATTCTTTTGACTGACTGTGCATGTCAAATTTCCCAGTACTACTCTCAGAGACACTATCCTTTCCTCATTATTGTATTATGTATTATGTATTATTGGTATCTTTATAAAAATTAGTTGATCATATGTGTTCAGGTTGTTTGTTTCTATTCTGTTCCACTGGTCAATATGTCTGTTCTATAGCCAGTTCCACACTGGTTTTGATTGTCATAGCTTTATATTATGGTTTGAAATCAGACAGTATTTTAGTAGACTCTTAAGAGATAGTCTATGTAAGAGGGTATCAACCTTAAACATAGAATACTAAGCTTTTACCTTTTACATTTGGATGCCTTTTAATTCTTTCTGTTAACTGATTACTTTGTATAGAACTTCCAGTATTAGGTTGAATGAAGTTGTGCTAATAGGCATTGTTATGGTTTGATTCAGCTGTCTTCCTTAAACTTATGTGTTCTGAATGCTTTGGTCCTCAGCTGGAGGCAATTTGGGAATTGAAGCCTCCTCGAGGCAGTGTATTATTGGGGGTGGGCTTATAGAGATTATAGCCAGCTTCCCCTTGCCATGGTTTGGTACACTCTCCTGCTGCTATTGCCCACTTGAGGATGGCAAGGAGGTGATTTCCATCCTCTTCTCATGCCATCCTTTTCCCCTGCCATCATGGAGCTTAGCTTCCCCTAAAGTCTGTAAGCCAGAATAAACCTTTTCCTCCCACAAGCTTCTGTTGTTTGGGTTCTTTGTGTAACAACTTGAAGCTGACTGCAACAGGCATCCTCACATTATCATTATATTTATGTAAAAGAGATTTCTACTTTTTCCAACTGAGCACTGTTATCTGGGGTGTTGTCTTAGAAGGTTTTATTACTTATGCTCTCTTTAGTGTGGGGCATAAAACTGGCTTATAAGATTTCTGAAAAAAATACAAACCTTTTGAATACAGAAATATTTGAACACTGTCCATGAGAAGAATTTTTCTTAACTTTCTGTTATTTATTTTGTTATTTTGGTAATGGATGGTCTCATACGTGTCATTTTCTGCCTCAGCTTCCTAAATAGTTGGTATTCCAGGTATGAGCCACCATGTCCACTGTTTCTGCCTCTATACTAATTGTTTAATGTCCTTAAAAGAATATCCATGATGACAAAATGCAACTCAATACATTCTGATGTTTTCTAATGTGGTTTTATTGTCCCCAAGCTTCTCTAGGTATTAGATGGATTGGTAGTGGAGTGCTTTATCTAAGCGTTAGCTTAGGTTGGTAGCAGTGATGGGGAATGTTTGCAAAGCACAGCCAGGAGGGGACCAAGCATTCAAGCACATGGGCCTATGGTGGACATTTTACACTCAAATCACAACACACAGTGAAAGGTATCCTGCAGTTAAATATTTTATAAGTAAATGTTCACCTTTTATCTCTTCCAATTTGGGAAGGGATAAAAGGTTAGTCTATTTATCCAATCCCCTTCTTTAAGAAGTAAGTTTATTCCCAGCTTGAATGAATGGCAAATAGTTGCCCAAATTCATTGCTTCTCTGGTCAGACTAGGCAAACTATTCATTATGAAATTATGACAATTGAAAGAAATTTTAAAAAAATCTTATAACTACTCAATTCTAGATCTAAAATTCTTAAGATTGCAGAAGAATCTGTATTGGCTATAACTGTCAAATTCTTCTCCTTTGCTCTATAAAATCGAAAACTAGAACCTTATTGAGATATTAAATACAGGGATTCTGTTTTCAAGCGCTATAAAGGTAGGAAATGAAACTAAAATCTCCAAGGCAATGCACTGACATTTAAAACTCTAATAATAGACTATTTATTATATTTTTTAGAAAACAAAGACCTAGAAATACATTTTGCAAGGTGAGATATATTCTCTCTCTGACAATAAAAATAAAAAATTATGTATTGAAATTGTAGTGAATTTGAAATGTGAAAAAGATATCTTTCAGAGGACCTCAGGACAATAGTTTTAAATCCTCTGGTGATCATATAGTGATTCATAGCCTTAAAGTACTTGGTCATTGTTAAACATGATGGTTAGTAATACAAGTTGAAGTAGTCCATATTGAAATGACCTCTAGCGAATTGGACTGGGCCTAAAAACAAAAAAAAAAAAAAAAAAAAAAAACTGCTTTGCCAAGGATCATGTTAAGTGAGAGCTAGAAAGCAGGGGGACAGGTGTTTCCTGTTCCCAACCACATGGCATAACCATATAGATTAGCTGCCAGGAATTTAGCCAGAATTTTTTTTTTCTTTACATAAACACACTAGTTCAGTTTACTGCTGCTTACATGGAAATTGGTTTAAGTTTAAATTATATTTACAATAACTTCAAGCCCATTAATTCAGGTGTGGTTCCATCTTCTTGATATAAATAGATATTGTATCTCAGAACTTTCAGTTCTAATTTTCAATAGGTTTTCAAGTCCTCTAGTTATAGCCTCCTCCTAATGTAAGTGTTTTCTTGGTCATTGGTGTAAAAAGAAGATGGACCCCATCCTCAGTTGGTATGCTTTCACATTAGGAAGGATGGGGGAGAACTCAAAGATTATTGACACAAATAAATACACTTTAGACACCTCCAAAATCACTGTTCACTGAAGATTACTCAGATTAAAGAATTAAAATGTTAAAATAAATATTTAAATTAAATAATTAAAATATTAAGTGCATTGCTTGACAATGAGGACATATAATATCTGTCCATTCTGACCCTTTAATGGGTCATATATAATGCCCATTTGGATTATGAAACAATGTAACCATCACATTAGTTCCATATTTCTGTCATGTCTAACAGAATACTGAGTAGGAAGAGTTTTCTGGGGAGAATACTAATAATGTCCTACAATGATTATGCAGCATCGGTCTGTCTGCAGGTCTCTGTCTCCTGGAAAATACCAGTCCCATACTCTCTAGAAACTCAGACCTGCAGGCCATGTGAGAGAAAATTTCAGGTTCTCTATCACTGCCTTCTCCCAAACTAGAGTAAATCATTTAGCTAGGTACATAGGTGTGGAGGTTTGAAGAGAATAGATGGCCCCCAATATATTCAGTTCTTTATTGTTTGTAGTTTGCATCTGCTGGCTACCTGACTGGAGCCAATGTCACTGGGTGAACTTAAGGTGTGGTGGTGGGTTTCCGATTTCAATCTAAAGATATGCAAAGTGTGCCTAGATGGAGTTCCTGAAGTGTGCTGTGGCTTTTGACCTTTTTGGCAAGTGCTTCTCTCTCTCTGCTTGGTCCTGTGAAGGCAGGCCAGCTTCTTCTGCCACTTATGGAACTTCCCTGGGATCTGTAAGCTTCAATAAAAATCCTTTCCTCCATAACTGTGCCTGGTCTGGAAGTTCATCTCAGCGAACCTGAATCTGTCTGTTACAGAACTTGGTACCGAGGAGTGGGCTGAGATGTACCTGGCCATGTGGATATTGATCTTTTGGAACCTTTGTTTTGGAGGAATAAGCATAGACTTGGTGCTTGCAGCTGAAGATGTCTTCTGGAGTGGTAAGCCAAGTTTTATGGACTATTCTGATGAGAGTCTGAGAATGCTAAGTGCAGACAGCATTGAACTTTGAGGCTTGGCTTATGAGCTTTCTAAGAGGAAGGAAAGAATGCAGAGAACTTTGTTGGAACTGGGATACTGGCATAAGGGCTGGCTGCATCCTGCTGCCCAGGCCCAGAGAGTTTGATCAAGGTTAAATTTGTAATGGACTGATGTGCTTGGCTAGAGATATTGGACTGAAAGACTTAAGAGTTTAAGCTGGAAAACTTTAAGCAAGTTAAATTTACTGGCACAGAGACTGGCTTTAGATTACTAAAGCTGCTATTGTCAAACACATTAGCAATCTTAAAGGAACCTGCTTTTCAAGGTTATCATTTATTTTGTCTGTGAATTAAGAATATGGCTGTGTCCTACACACCTGGTATTCACTTCAGAAGCATGAAAAATTCAAGGAGTGGTCGTGAATTGGACATGCTTCCAGGAGCTGCCGCTGAGATGCGGCATGAGGCAGGGCATGATGCCCTAATAGGCTGAAAGAACCTTTGCAAGATGGACTGTGGTTTGCATGAAGACCTCAAGATGTTTTGGATATACCAGGACTGTGCAAGGGCTACCATGGAGTGCACTGTTGGCCTGGGATGGAAGTGTTCCCCTGCTACTCTGCCCAGCTGGAGGGGTGGAATTGGAAAATCTGGAGACTGTCAGTCTCTGGTTGTATTGGACTTGAACTGCAGAATTTTGATGCTTGTTTGATGGTGGTTGAATTTGCATTGTTTTAGTCTCTCCTTGCTATGCCTTATACCAGTTGAAAATGTTTACTCTGTGCCTTTAAATGTTAGAAATGTTTAACTTGTTTGATTTTACAGGTCTTAATATCTTAAGTCCCCAAGACTGTGGGAACCTTTAAAATTAAACTGCATACAATTTACAATGTGTGATGATTATAAATCTTTTGGGGGCCAGGGGAGGAATGTGGTGGTTTGAATAGAATAGATGGCCCCCAATATATTCAGTTCTTCATTGTTTGTAGTTTGCATCTGCTGGCTACCTGGCTGGAGCCAATGTCACTGGGTGAACTTAAGGTGTGGTGGTGGGTTTCCGATTTCAATCTAAAGATATGCAAAGTGTGCCTAGCTGGAGTTCCTGAAGTGTGCTGTGGCTTTTGACCTTTCTGGCAAGTGCTTCTTTCTGTCTGCTTGGTCCTGTGAAGGCACGTCAGCTTCTTCTGCCACTTATGGAACTTCCCTGGGATCTGTAAGCTTCAATAAAAATCCTTTCCTCCATAACTGTGCCTGGTCTGGAAGTTCATCTCAGCAAACCTGAATCTGTCTGTTACAACAAGTAATAACATAGAACAAAGAACAGACAGACAGCCATGTGTCCCCATGGTATATGAAGCAAAGAGCCAGGGGGATCTCAGAGGAAGAAATATTACAAGACATTCTTAAAAATAGCATTTGCTTAAGGGTAAAGGCCCTATAGAAGTGATGAGCCCACAGATTAGCAAGCTATTCCCCCATACTTTCTTGCCATAAAGAACTAAAAATAATCATAGCACATATATGAATGAGGCTATGAAGGCTGGAAAATGCAGAAGACATGCATAAATCCACCTAATGTAAGACCCCCAAAACAAGGACCCCATGCTCTGCCTGGATACGGCGACACCCCAAATCACTCACGAGAAGTGGTCTTGATGCAAACTGCAAGAGGATTTTATTCCAAGTGCGCTGGGGCCCACAGTCGTACACTGCACAGGGGTAGAGATCTGCAGAGCCCCGAATGCAGGAATGGGACACTTTTTATAGGGTTTCTAACAAAGCCTGTGCATTAGACCAATCATTTTTTTAACATCAGGAGCCCATGGGGTGCGAGCCAGTCAGTTTGTGCCACTCCATAGTTTCTAAACCAATTAGTTTAATTTGTTCAAGCCCCTCGTGGACCAATCAGTCTCTTATGACCTTGGTGGTCAGCATTTGCACAGGTCCTTGGGTGGGAGTAGCAGAATGTGGTATCAGTCTCCTATGACCTTGGAGGTTAGCATTTGCGCAGGTCCTTGGGTGGGGGTAGCAGAGTGTGGTATCAGTTTCCTATGACCTTGGTGGTCTGAGACAGGCTGCTACAGCTTATGGTGCGGGCTACTAAGGCTTATGGTGTAGGCTATTTACAGAAACCAAATAAGTGGTTCACTTCATTACTCATTTCCCATCCTTGAGGGCTATCTCATGCCCTTTTTACCTAGTTTTATATTAGGAGCGGGCTCTGATATAATGAGAAGAGGAATTCTTTACTTGCTTCCAACAGAGAGTAAAGCCTGGAGTTTGAGGTATGCAGGGGCCCACTTAAGCTCCCTTTGGAGCGTGATAGTATTTCTGGGCTTCTGAATTCTTGGGCCTTTCACTAACAATGGGCCAGCACCGTCTAGGGGATCAGCTTGTGAACCAGCCACAGGCCCATGAGTCAAACTTCTGCAGTCATATAGAAGCCCTATAATTTTGACCAAAGTATTTAAAACTTACCTCCATTTTCTCACACATAGTGTAGGCATTATAATCTATATCAGGTGTGTAGGAGACAAAGATTTAATGGATAAGCTCCAGTAAAGAGTTTTGATTTGATGAGCATATTGGCCTTCACCAATACTGAAAAAACAAATCTCAAATTTAATGAGAGGTGGTTTACATTTTGTTGTTGTTGGATTGGTTTTGGCCTTCTGATTCGTTAAAAAAAATAGATGAAAAATACAGTTTTCCAATTCTCCTTTTTATAACCCCAATTATGAAACTTCAAAAAAGTGAACAATCTATGAAAGAAAGGGATGTTTTTTTCATTTTTTTTTTCTGAGTCCTCAGTTCTGTGGAGTCTTGTTGCACACTGTGGAACTGCCCATTCAGGTAGTAATTTCCTGGGTTGCAGGCTCGAAGCATAATGACTGCACATGGTGGCTGAAGCTGCCTCAGCTCTGGACAGATGTGATCATATTTTGGGAGGTGGGAAAGGGAGAGAGCTTTTAGAATAATGCTTCATGGGGTCTCAAAAATGATGAGAAAATCATACACCTCTAGGTTACAAGGAAAAACTAAACCACAGCTATGCAATTTGGAAAGATTTCTAAATTAGAATGGCATTACTTAAAAAAAAAAAAATTCGACTTCAAAGAAACAACCAAAGAATTTCTTCTGACCTCATACTACATATATTCCACCAAAAATGCAATTTGTAAAAAGCATATTTCAAATATCTATTCTCAGGAGGATATGCCTCAGGAAAAAGCAGACACATGGATTATTTCAACTGTGTGTGTGTCTCTTCTTGCCCTGCTCCCCAACTCTTCATAAGAAAGACTTGTAGATGAATAAAGATATGGTGGATATGATATCAGGAGAAAATTATCTTTGGACTGTGATCAAGCATGAGAAATTTCCACCCTGAGGAAAAATATTTGAAGATTACAACATGAATGTAAGTTCATGAGTAACACTATTTTCATGTTATAAACATTCTTTTCTATCTGAAATATGTAAGAAATCCTAAATGATATACTCTGATAATATACAGATAAGATTTACTTATAAAATTTTAGTATAGCAAAAATGTTAGCCAGGTGTGGTGCATACACCTCTAATCCCAGTGCTTGGGAATCAATGGTAGGAGGATTATAATGAGTTCAAGGCCACCCTAAAACTACATAAGGAATTCCCCTTCAGCGTGGGTTTAGTGAGACCCTACCTCAAAAAAGAAAAGTTGGAGAGATTTCTACCTCAGTGCTTGCTTTATGTAAATAAACAAACAAAGATATTACTTCAATATTTTAGGGAGGTAATGTATTTGAATTTGCGGACCAAAAATAGTTTTTTTTTAAACGTCCAGTAGGCCACTTTGTTGTTTCTAATTTCCTTTGAGAAAACTGAGAGATCAGGTTCAGATTCAGCAAGAAAAGGTGCTTTGATTAGGAGGAGGATATAATTCAGTGGTAGACAGCTTACTGAGCATGCATAAATTCCTGAATTCAATCCTCAACATAGCTAAAAAAAAAAAAAAAAAAAAAAAAAAAATTAAAGCGCACAATTAACTAGCATCTTCCAAATACTTGGGGTTAGTCATGTAGAAGCAAGAGCCTTCTCCACTTGTTGAAAGGAAAATAAAAAAATAAAAAATAAACCCTTTAGAGTCATAAAGACCAAGCAAAAGATGATGGGTGCTACTCTCCACTTTTGATTATGTTTAGCAACTCTCTTTTACAATTCTGCATATCAACTTCCTCATTGGTGAAGAAGAAATACACTATTGTGAAAATATTGATTTTAATTGCAGTTTTCTCTATAGTTGCAGATTTACTTTGCATAAGCAATGATCCATGTTTATAACTGTGCTGATCCCTTCTCCACACTGGCTATCATAGCCCATTACTTTTCCAGTGCAAAGAACATGTAAGGAATCTGTGAAAAAATTGTATGAGCACACCTACCAATAAGATTTAAAATGTCACTGTACATGCAACATCCTGCATGAGGGCTATGGCTTTGAGTTCTCAGCTGCTGGTGACTTTGGGGGAAGTTGTGAAACCCTTGAGGCATGGTACATAAGTGGCACATGTTAGCCAATAAGTGGAAGAATTGAGTTTTAAAGCTGGTCTCTTCTTCCCGTTTTTTTTTTTTTTTTTTGCCATATTGAAAGCTCCTACCGGACTCCCCTGCAATAATAGAATGATTTCCCTTAATCTGAGAGCTAAAAATCAGTTTTTCTTACCTGAACTTGCTTCTGTCAAATATTCTGAAACAGGGATCAGGAAAGTCACTAATAAATTGAAAACCTAAAAATAGAGGCAATGACCTATGTGTGATACAAAGGAAACATCAAAAATTTCTAAATGAAAATTATGGAAGAAATCTGAAGCATCCAACTCTGCAAAGATTTTCCCAAAAAAACAAGTGGAGAAAGTATGACAATATCAATTGTAAATGACTATATCTGTGCTGTATAAATACTGTTTCTGCAAGACTAGTGTGTTATGTCACCACATGACCAAAACTGTAGGCAAGCCAAGACAATGACCAGGGCAATGGAGCCCTCCTGTAACCACTTTGACCATGTGACACAGAATGTTCACTTCAAAACTGACATTCTATGTTGTTGGCCAGAGAAGCTTCTTTTTGAAGAGGCCTAAGGAAACTCAAAAACTTGTCAAAGTGCAGAGAATAGGTGGTTATTAAGAGATCTCAACTGTAAATGTGACAACTCTATCATCCTCCAAGGCTCAGAAAATGTTGTGGAAGATAAAGGGGAAAGAAACTGAGAGCCAGAGAATGGGAAGGGGTATACTGGGATGCTATCTTCTATAAATGTTGTGACTCATACACTCATGTCCTCATAGTGGTTGTTGCCTGTCATTACTTCCACAATCTCTTCATAATGTGTAGCCTATCAACGTCTTGACATGGACTGTGGAGAAGAACTAAAAGAAAGAAACATTAAAATAGAAGAAACATTAGTTGGAAAGTGGAGGGGTTTAATGGAACGGGGGTGAGAAAGAGAGGGCAAAAGATGATAATGAGAGATAATTATGTCCAAATTACTGTATGTTCATATATAAAAATTCTTAATGAAGATGAAATTCTGGGGAGATTGCTCAGTGGTTAAAGGTGCTTGCTTGCAAAGGCTTCTGGCCTGGGTTTGATTTCTTAGTACCCACATCAAGCCAGATGCACAAAATAGGGTATGCATTGGTTTGCAGTGGCAAGAGGCCCTGGCATGCTTCTCTTTCTTTCTCTTTCCAAATGAAAAAAATAAGTAAATAGCATTTTAAAAATTGGAATTTAAATGGAGATATGTCTCAGTGGCTAAGGCACTTGATTGCAAAATCTGATGGCCCAAGTTCAATTTTCTGATAACCACGTAAAGCCAGGTGCAGAAAAGTGAAACATGCATCTGGATTTCATTTGCAGTGGTAAAAGGCCCTGGCATACCCATTTTTATTTGTTCCCTCTCTCTCTTCTTGCAAATAAATAATTAAAATATATTTTAAAATGTGAAACTTTTCTTTCTCTAAACCAAATGATAATATAAAAGAATAAAAACTGTATTATACTGATTGCTGATCAGGAATATGGGAAACTACAGAACTGAAAAAAGACCTTCAAGATACCATGAGTAGAACAAATATTCTCTTGCTTTAGTAACACTAATATATACTAGCTTAATAAGTTTAAGGTTTTTTGAAATGGAAATTATTTCAATGACCAATTATACTTCATCTTTCTATTTTTAAGCTGGGGTGTCCAGACTTGATTGTCAGAAACAGCTGTGTGAGTTGTAAATATGACAAATTCATAAATGACCAAAGGCAACGGAAATGTCTGTGGTTGAGATAGAAGAATTAGAATTTCCTGTCGACCTGAGGAGAAAGGAAAATGGGGACAGGTCATCCTCATGTTATAAGAACTGCTCAAAACCTATAAATTCCACACGAAAGACAATGTTTAGAGACAAAGAGAACATTTAAGACACTACCGCCTATTTCAAACATACTTGTTAAAAACACCTTTGTTCATGTTTGACTTGGCAGGTGAAACTGATATCATTATGTGTCACATGGGTACTTTCTATTCCAACCTACATAAATATTTAAAATGAATAAGAATAATAACAAAAATTAAGTACTTAATACTGACACTGATAATTCTTTCCCACAGTCTTTGATGGCTACTAATAATGTAGCTATGATACTTGAGAAGGTAACAGATAATGAAGGGTAAGCTTGAACAGAATAAAGCTTGTGCTTCTCTTCTTAGTCTGTTTGCTTAAATTTATGAAAGTCAGTTGAATTCTATTAATATTCTCTTATTTGATGGGTCACTTTTGTTCATCTGATTTTATTCCTATCTTGTATTTTGACTATCCTCTCTTTTCCCTGATTTCAGGCCCTTAAGGACTTCATTATATTTTCATAATTAAACCCAGATTTTTTGAAGAGTCATTTCTGCCATTAACTCATAGTATATTAAATGGAGTTAGGTAATAATGTGCATTATGACAGTAAGAAACTTGCATGCAACCACTGAAAATGGTTTATTACCTTCAGATAGTTTTCATGCAGACCATCAACTGGAAAATAATTTTGTTCTATCTGTTTCTTTTGGCATAGCCTGTGTAGTAGTATATGTTAAGCTATAGGAAGAAGGTATTGGTTTTCTTTTATTTTTAAAGAGAACATTTTTATTTTATGAGGTAGTCTTCAGAAAAGTAAGAAGAAAGCCTTAAGGCAATCGATTAATATTTTTTGGAGTTTTTGGTGTTTTATTAAGTTGAAATTTTGTATAGATACATCATATGTTGGTACCATCATTTCCCTCCTTGCTTCCTCTACTCCACTGAGGCTCTCTTTAGTAGAATTGCTGGTGTTCACCATAGAGTTGTGGGTTATGAGTTATTAGAGCAGCACTCAGTCATTGTGGAGAGTAACAATGCCTCTGGCTATTCCCTCCCACCCTGTGTCTCTTACATTCTTTCCATTCCCTTTTCCACAAACTTTGATAAGCCTTTGTAGGTATGCTTTAAGTCTTAAGGCTCTCATCAGCTTCTGGATTTCTGATTTTAAACACAGACTAAATATACTCTCAGTATAATACAATGGTAAATATATAACTAAGAATCACTTCTAACTGTGAACAGAAGGACCTGGCATATACAATTGGCTGGATGAAGCTTCAGAGCATAGACAATGGGTTAACCAGAATGTAATTGTACATGATATTCTCATTGTTCTAATTATAGATGTTTTCAATTGTTATCATGCTTACTTGCCTCAACTCAGAACAAACACAATGTTAGACAGAAGAGCAACCAGACATTTCTAAGGAAAGTGGTAGATAAGTTCTTGTGTCCGTTCCCATTTCAGGGAGCATTGCCCTGCCTGGGACCCTGGCATGGCTATTTAAATATTTGAAATCTGTTTTATACACACTAACATTAACTACAGATATGCTTCACACTCAGAAAGCAACCATAAAGGAGAATCAAAAGAACATGATGCGACAAATGTTTCAGTTCCTTCAAGTGCAATCCATTATGACCACACTCTATTGTTTAGTTCAGATTTCTCACTTGATGGATGTGCACAGAAATTGTCTTCACTGCTTTGTTAAAATTTGTCTCATGTTAAAAATATAACTAATGTGAACTGAAAGAGAAAGACAAAAGTTTTGTTCTCTTTACACACATGGAATAAAGCTCTGTTCTTCTATCATATATATCATGTGTTTATCATGTGGTTTAATAAGAATTCCATGATTTTTTCCATTATCATGTGGTTTAATAATAATTTTTATAGGAAACTATGTGGAAGAAAATAATCATAAGCCTAATGCTGCCACTCTAAAATAGTTATGATAAAAATCCTATTCTGATTTGCTTTGATTCAGGAATGAATCCTCTCCATCTGTCTTACTTTCACTCTTAATACCAAAGAAGATAGTGGGGTAAGCAGTAGCATTCATCTTCCTCCCTGCTGATGTGGTAGTGGGATGCTGCTTTCTGCTATTGCCATGCTTTCCCCACCATGATGGAGTATTGCATCCTCAAAATTCTACCCTCAAATGGTAAGCTGAAAATAAATCCTTTTCTTCTATAAGCTACTTTCTATTGGACATTTCTTTAGAGCAATGAGAAAGTAACTGATAAAATATTAATTTGATTCTATAATATAATTTTGTTTTCACTCCTTTAATGGGCTTTCATCTAGTCTTAGAATAGCAACTTTTTCTGACTAAAATGATATTACCCATTGACTTAGAAGACCTTTAAGGAAATTTTGATGGTGGCCATGCTGTCTAGACAAATGAAGCTACTGTTGAAAATTTGCATAAAGGGCTGGAGAGATGGCTTAGTGGTTAAGTGCTTGTCTGTGAAGCCTAAGGACCCAGGTTCGAGGCTCGATTTTCCAGGACCCACGTTAGCCAGATGCACAAGGGGCACATGCATCTGGAATTCATCTACAGTGGCTGGAAGCCCTGGCGTGCCCATTCTCTCTCTCTCTCTTTCTTTCTCTGTCGCTCTCAAATAAATGAATAAAAATAGACCAAAAAAGTTAAAAATAAAGAAAATTTGCACAAAATTAGGTTTATGGTAATACATATGATAAATCTGAGTTATAGTGTAATTACAATTTCCAGGGTCTCCATGTCTTATTATTTGAATAATTAAATTAACTTTTATTCAAGGTATATTCTTAAGAGTACTTAGACCTTAAAAAATAATTTTTTTAAAATAATGTTTAATTAAACATCTGTTTCTGAAAACTTTAGGAAGACAAGAACAAGCTTGTCAAGAAATCAACATTATTTTAAATTTATTTGAGAAAGAGAGAGGGTGGGGAAAAAGAGCCAGAGAAGGAAAGAAAAAAGAGAGAGAGAGAGAGAGAGAGAATGAGAATGGGCACTTTAAGTCTTCTAACTACTGCCGATGAACTCCAGATGCATGCTCCACCTTGTGCATCTGGCTTATTTGGATACTGGGGAATTGAACATGGGTCCTTAGGAGGCTGCTACCTTAACTGCTAAGCCATCTCTCCAGCCCAGTACTGTATATTCTTTTCCTAAAAAAAAAAAAAAATCATAAAAGTAAATTCTAGACTCCATCCATTATCTTTCTAATATAGTGCTTTTCAGATGTCATTGTGCATATTGGGAAAAAGTATCATAGATTCTACATAACACCCCAGCAATTGAAGCAAAGTTCTTATGGCTAAGCCTTTAAAAGCGTGTTGTGTATGTCATTTATTCTTTTGTAGAATTTTCTTTCTTTTAAATAAAAGTTAATTTAAATAATTACATGGTCCTCTACCACCACTATACTTTACCTCCTCCACTGAAACCCCACTTTTTCTCTTATAACTCCCTTTTCTATTTTGGGCTCAGGAAGCAGAGAATTAAGAATGCTCATGCTCTGCTAGCTGTCCCATCTGTAATCAGACTGAGCCGTGCTTCATGGAATGGTGCATCTTACATTTAGATCTTCCCACCTCAATTAACCCAGCCTAGAAACTCCCACACAGACATGCCCAAAGATTTACCTACTAGGTTATTTGAGATCCTATCAAGTTGACAATCAATATTACCTTTCATAAATCCACACCTTGTCAACTTTATTCCCAAACATATCACTTTTAAGCCAGAATCTTCCACCTTTGGCCCTAAAGACTGATTTTTATTTCATATTGCAATGCATTTAATCCATCTCTAAAAGTTCCTTTAAGTCTGATAGTTTGTTACAGCCCCAGCACAGTGCTAAAGTCTCTCCAGAAACTCGAAGAACTCTCTTATCTGAGAGAACCTATAAAAAACAAGTTACAGAACTGGAAGGATTGCTTAGTGGTTAAAGTGTTTGCCTGGAAAGCCAAAGCACCCAGGTTCGACTCCCCAGAACCCACGTTAGCCAGATGCACAAGGGGATGCATGTGTCTAGAATTCGTTTGCAGTGGCTGGAGGCCCTGGTACACCCATTCATTCTCTCTCTCTCTCTCTCTCTCTCTCTCTCTCTCTCTCTCCCCATTTTTCTCTGTCAAATAAATACATAAATAAAAATATTTTAAAAAGATACACAAGTCAAACATTTACTGATAATAAATCATAAGTTTATCTTAAAATAAATTTATAATAATGCTAAATACCTTGCCATATATTAAAGATGAAAGTAAATTTGCATCCTTGAATGCACTTGTCTACTTTTTATTTAAAAAAATTATAGAATTCCAATATACAATGGTACAGAATAAACATTTCCATTAAAAGAAAAAATGGAGGTATAAGAAGAAAAGATCAGGTCAAAGCGAGACCAAAACTCAGCAGGGCACACACCAAATCCTGCAACTCCAACTCAGGTCTAGGGGTCATGACAGAATCACCTGGCTTCCAAAGGGCTTTGGTAGCCTCACTCTCAATGACCTTGATGGTTTGAAATGAAGGTGCCATTATGTTGCCATTTTAAAGCTATTTTAGTAAGCACACATACACAGTATATCAGTTCAGACACAATATGGAATGCTTGCCTCAAATGTGCAATCTCCCAGCTTCACAAAAAATAAATAAATAATAAACATAATGATTATTGCAAACAGAAATAGAATATGGAGAGCAATAAACTCAATATTTTTCTGATACTTTCAGTCTCCTTCCCTAAAGCTACCTCATAATATATACTATTTTTAAACATGTGTGTGTGTGTGTGTGTGTCCAGAGCTTCTTGCCATTGCAAAAGAACACCAGAATCTTGTAGCACATTCACATCTGGATTACATGAGTGGCTTGGGAATTGAACTCCAGATAGACAGGCTTTGCAAGAAAGCACCTTTAATTGCTGAGCCATCTTCCTAGTCCCTGAAATATGCCATTTTAAATCAATTCATTTAGTGTACTAATGAAAATTCCATGTAATAACCTATCTCTACTTTTATCACTAACATAAAACTTCATAAGGTTAAAATATACTCTTAAAATAAAAAAGATGGCTAGAGAGATTGCTTAGTGGTTAAGGCACTTGTTTGCAAAGCCTAAGAACCCAGGTTCAATACCCCAGTACTTACATAAGGCAGATACACAAGATGGCATATGTGTCTGGAGTTCCTTTGCAGTGGTTGGAGGCCATGACTAGTCACCCTCCATCCCTCCTTCCCTTCCTCTCTCTCTCTCTCTCTTTTTCTTGACAAGCATGAATGCTGCTTCCATGATAATCAGTGCCAGGGTATAGGACACAGACATTGAGGATACTAAACACCTAACAAAGCAGAGATCCAGAGGCAAACTCTCTCAAATAAACAAATAAATAAAATCATTTTTAAAAAAAATTAAAAACCGATATCCCAGAGCTGGAGAGGTAGGTCAATCAGTATACTGAGTTGAACAAGCATGAGCAACTGAATCTGGAATCTCAGAGCCCATGTAAAATTCTAAGCATTCTTGTATACTCTTGAAACCTCAGTGCTCAGCAGGCAAAGACAGGAGGATTCCAGAGACTTGCTGGTTGACTTGTATAGTCAGATCTATGGGCTCCAAGTTCAATCATAAACCCTCTCTCAAAAAATAAGGTGGCGAGTTATAGAGGAAGGCATCCAAATGTTGGTCTTTGTTCTGCACTATACACATATGTATGCATACTTGCACACATCTGTGAGCATATATACACAAGTGCACACACACATACACATTATAAAATGATATTATAATATGAATATGGTTTTATATTGTTCAGAACTCTTTTAGTTGCAAAAACTGAAAACCAATCTTAGATACTTTAGTAGTGCAGAAGACTGAAGAGCTGGGCACTTGAAGTACAGAAAGTATGGACCCCAAATCAGAGCAAGGTGAATCCCTCAGCAAACTACAGTGGGATTTCACCTATCACAAATGATATTTTTCTCTATGAGTCACATTTACCATCTTTGACCGCAGATGGGCCTCTCCACATGGTGGGCAAAATAGCCATCTGCACCTTGCCATTCAAGAATACCCACCCTAGAAGCTAAAGAAAAAAGAAATTACCTCTCCTGTCTTTTCAGAAAGTTCTACATGAGCTACATTGGGGCACATGCTAACACGAAGCCACCAAGCCTAGGGAATAAATAAAATATCACTATTTACCCAGCTGCGTCCCTGCTTTGTCCCCAGTGCCTGCACGGGGCAATTTGCAACAAATATTTATAATAAATATCCCAAAGACAACTTTGTTAAAATATAAACATTGGAAAAACTGTCCAAAAACCCAATAAACATCCTGTCTCTGTAATCTTCAATGGTTATTGTAATTTTATAGTAAAAGGATGTTCAGTATATTCACAATGTATGAAAATGTAATTCCAACAAGACTATTTATACATCACCCAATTCACCATTTACTCCATCTGCTACCTGAGGCTTTAATTAAAAGACTGATGACTGCATTCCCAGTTCTATGGAGTATGTCACAAAGTATGCTATTCAATTTGTTTAAACATTAAATGTTTTATAATTAATAGTTTATACTTGTTAGTTCTCTCTCTTTTCCAAGAATATTCAATGAATATTCATCCACTTGTCTAGCTGCTAGAAGTAAAGAGGTGTGTAAGGAGAGGGACCTGATTGAATGGTGGGTTCAAGAGGCTGACGCAGGAGGGCCACCTACAGGTGTTAAACCTGGGAAAAGTTGAGGAAGAAGCTGGAGTTTTTGCTTGCAGGCATGGTGGATGAGACTGGGTCAGGCATGTGTTCTCCTACCACAGCAGGCAAGATGGCATCCAGATTTTTTGTGAGCCAATTCCTAATTACTTACCTAACAAGAAAAAACTGTCTTGCTCAAAATCTGAATGGCTCATGAAGGGATACCACACTTAGAAAACCCTAATATAGATTGAGAATTTTGAATTAGGGCATGTGTTTGGAAAAAGTAATGGGGGTTGGAGGCCAGGCATGGTGGCACTGACTTTAATCCCAGTACTTGGGAGGAAGAGGCAGGTGGATCGCTGTTAGCTCTAGGGTACCATGAGACTACATAGTGAATAGTGAATTCCAGGGCAGCCTGGACTAGAGGGAGAGCCTACCCTAAAACACAAAACAAACAAATAAACAAAAAAATTAACGGGGGTTGGCTGGTCTAAGAAGAACAGAGATTTTGTCTGAAGTAGCAAGATTTTAATCATCTTAAATATTAATATCAAAATTTATCCATACTCTATTGTGCTAGTACAATCTTTTTTTTTTATCTCAATGAAAGACTAGGTTCTAGAAGAAAAAAATATTGTATTAAATAACTTTTATTAATATCTTATGTAGGGAATGAAACAAGGTGTTAGGGGATCAGGAATAGAGTCCTTTAACCTCAAACCCTAAGCTTGTCTTTGTATTTAACCAAGGAATTGGGCAAACCAAACTGAGAATAATTATTAAATTATTATATTTATTTAGGAAAATACAAAACAAAGGATGGAAAATGAATCCATCCAAGTGGTCTGAGAGCCCATTTGGACCTAAAAGAAATGTGAAAAGAGATTCAGAGAGAAAAGAGGAAGTACAGAGAGTTCCTGCTATTTAGAGAGAATGAGGGGTAGAGAGGGTTGCAGGGAGGGGTTCTCCCCTCATCTCAGACCAGCTGGGCTGAGACAAGGGGAGATGCTATAGAACCTGGACTTTGAGCAGCTAAGAGACCTTATCCTCCCCTCCCAAACATATTTATAACTTTACTGTTGACTGCTTTACCTTCTGGCTCAGATGAGCCAGAGTAAGAATTGATTGGCCTGGCCCAGGGACAGGTTCATGAAGAGGCCAGCCACGATAATGAACTGGGGGCTGAACTTGACCAACCACAATGTCAGGTTTAGATTTAAATTCTAGGAAAGGGGACCTCTCTCCCAGGAGGGGATCCAGTTTATGGAAAAACAGATCTAGGAAACTTCTTTAGGCAAGAGATAAGGAGGAGCCAGCTTCATCTCTGATCTCCAGCAAAACACAAAGGCATTCCTGCTTTTAACTTTCAGGGTCCCAGTCACCCTAGCTGCCTAACAAAGCTACTTGACCCCTGCTCAGCAACCACTGAATTGAGGAATAAAATTCTAAAGGACACTTAAATTTCCAACTACTTGGGAGAAAATAAAAAACAAAACAAAACAGTAAGTAACTCTTTGAAGAGCTAATGTTGTCCCAGAAGGAGCATCTAAGAAGGTAGAAGGGACTAAAAAGTATACTAATGGGTGCAACTTATAAATTAAAATCTAGAGGAAAGAAAGTGCAAGGATTTAAAGCAAAGTGGTAGGTACGCAATCAGAAAACATTGGGGAGATATATTTGTGCTTTGGTCTTCATTTGTTTGCTTGTTAAGGTATATGAGGAGCAATTAAACAGAAGCTAGAAATCAGAGGTCTTAAAATTTTACTAAGTACATTAGATTATCTTTGGAGCAACATGGAACCCCAAGGAAGTTTAAGCAAATGCATGGGTCAGATTTGTATTTCAGAGATATCTTTAGAGCATTGAGAACAGCTCAAAGCAACTCAGCACTATATGTAAAATAACTAGAGTAAAGGCTTCACAGCAAATGATTATAAATACAGAGAGAAATGTCAAGTTATATGAGAAACAACTTAGAGATTTAAAGTTGTTATACATATGACTGTAGTCCTTATGCAGACAGTAGGCTTGGAGGTCACTGAAGGATGGACATTACCTCCCTTTCCTCTATAATGATAGAAAAAGAAACGTCGCAATCACCCCTCCATACGATTTAAAATACCACAGTAAAAGAGGATGAAGTAGAATCACAATTATAAGAAAGTATGAGGGACATTTTATATTCGAATTACCATATTCCTCCTGGTCTCCATAGACTTATGGGCATCTTGTTGTGAACAACATAATTATTACAACTTTTTAAATACTGTAGCTTTTACTAGTCCCAAAACTGTTCAAAAAAATCTAAAGTCAAATCCTGTTCTAAAATTCAAGGCAATGGGCTGGAAAGATAGCATAGTGGTTGAGGTGCTGTTCTGAAAAGCCCAAGGACCCAGGTTCAATTTCCCAGTACCAACATAAGCCAGATGCACATGGTGCCACATGTGTCTGGAGTTCATTTGCAGATGCTATAGGCCCTGGTGCACCCATTCTCTCTCTCTCTCTCTCTCTGAAATAAATAAATATATTTTAAAAATACTTTTAACGGGGATGAAAAGGCTCAAAGTGAGGTCAGGGGAAGAGATTCAGTAAAGGAAAGGTGGAGGGAGGGATAATCAAAATCTAAGAGGATACAAATAAATCATATGGAATCTTCCGGCTTTGGACAATGGAACACTCAGGAACCATAGATGGTTGTTAGAAAATTTCCAGTGCCAGGGATGGGATACCTCCAGTGAGTTGTTGGCCAGGGAGGTCTCTGATGCCCCAAAACATTATAGGCCAGTGCCAGGCCCTTGGTTTCCCACCAGGAATAGATGGTAAGACCCTATTGCTGAAGACTCCATATACTTGGTCTGTAAGGCCACTGAGAAATCCTGCTGGAACAGAGCTGATAACCTCCTCCATGTAGACCAGCTGACAGAAAGCTGGAACTAGCCATTCTACATGCAGTTCAATGAGAGAAAGAGATACCACCAGTGAAGATACTTAACACTGGACACTGCAAGCCTTATAATTGGCCAGCCAACCCAAATGAGCCAACGGGTGCAATAGTGACACGTCAATCATGGTGGAAACCAAATGCCTTACAACTGGACTGGAAGCCTGCTCCATGGGAGGGAATATATCCCTGCTACTGAAAACTTAAAATAGGGGTAGTCATGAGCCCTAGGGGTGTAACATCTGCTGATGTCTGGATAAACATATATACTATGTTTATCAAACTGCCCAGTAAGCACTTCTCTTAATATTTATACCCTTATATTAAGGCTACTCTCACTTTGGGTAGAGAATCTTCTCTTTTCAGATGGCAGTGACCCTGGGACGACTCAGAAGGTATCATAGTGCTGGAAAGAAGTGACTGGAATACTGAGTAACATCTTGATCACAACTTCCAAAACTCAGGGTCTAATGCGGAAGAGGTGGTGGAAAGAATGTAAGAGCCAAAGGAAGGGTAGGACTCCTTACAATGTGCTCCCTCCAGACATAAAATGGCCTGGATATCCATGACCTCATAGGGCCTGACACTATCTACACAAGACCATCATAAGAGGAAAAGATCATGACATCAAATAAAAGAGAGACTGATTGAGATGGGAAGGGGATATGATGGACAATGGAATTTCAAAGGGGAAAGGGTGGGAGGGAGGGTATTACCATGGGATATTTTTTATAATCATGGAAAATATTATTTAAAATTGAGAAAAAATACTTTAAAATGTTTAAAATTTAAGAGTGTTTAACTCTCAGCCATGTAAAAACATAACACAAATTATGTACTTCCCAAGCATGATGGGACAGAGTCCATATTCCCACTCCTAAAGGAGTAATAGGAGTCAAGCATGGAAAATTTGGACCAATGAAAGATAGAAAATCAGCAGAACATCATATCCTCCAGTCCAGTACCAGGGACTTGCAATGAATTTCTCTGGGTCCCAAAAGGCCACAGTAGCTTTGCCATTTCCATCTATGCTGCTTGTACCTTTTCAAATATACCCAAACCAGCATCTTTTCTTGACATCCACCCATAGTCCTAGAATCTCTAAATTCCTGGGTCTTCACTGCAATACACAGTTCGTCTTCACAGTTGTATCCATACAATATCACACACTGTCAACATGACTCACAGTCAAGCCAAAGTGGCTTCCAGGAACCATTCATAGATTCATTACCCTAGATTTCCTACATTTGTCAAGCTTTCAGAACCAGTACCAGGCAAGTGACATTACCCAATTTGTTAATCCGTGGGAGGATAAAGATTGAGGAGCAGGAAACTCCTTCAGAATTTCACACTCTGACTCCTCCTTTAAAGATAATCATTGCTTGGGGATGGAGGGATGACTTAGCAGTTAAGGCATTAGCCTGAAAACCCAAAGGACCCAGGTTCAATTTCCCAGGACCCAGGTAAGCCAGATGCACAAGTGGATGCATAAGTCTGGAGTTTGTTTGCAGTGGCTGGAGGCTGTGGTGTGCCCATTCTCTCTCTTGCTCACTCACTCTTGCTCTCCTCTTTCTCTGTCAAATAAATAAATAAAATATTTTTTTTTAAATAATCATTGCTGTTCTCTAGTAGCAATGCAAACAGCTGGCCACCCTCAGTGGTGGTCATCTTGTAAACAACTCTTGCTAAGGCAACCTCAAACAAGTCCGTCCTTTCTTCTGTGCCAGACTTTTCATCTTTCCTGTCATTCTGCTCTGTGTTTCTCTGCCCCAAACACCATTTCATTACTATTAAATTCAAATTTCCTTAAATTTTCAGGACACTGACTGAATGTAACCAGCATATCACAAAACCTATCTCTAGCCTAGTCCCCCAAAATTGTCCTTTCCTTTCTGAAACCTCATAAGCTGTGCTTTCATACTTGGTGCTTTTCTCTTCATTTAGGTCTTTGAAATTCTCACTAGAATGACTGACCCATCAAGATCTGCTTATGTCACTGCAAGTATCCTCTAGACCAAAGTTCCAAATCCTTTCATATTCCTCTAGTAAACCTGTTCTAAAAGTCTAAAAGAAAACACATGTCAGATTCATAACAGTAATGACCCCACTCCTCAGCACAAATTATGTGTGGCAATTAACTTCTCATTGTCAGTGAAAATACCCAACCAGAAGCAGTATATGGGATGGAAGGGTTTATTTTGGCTTGTAGTGTGAAGAGAAGTTTCATCATGGTGGAGACAGCATGGAAGAATAGGCAGCATGATATTACATGTTATCAGAGCAGCAGAGAAGGAAGCAGTCTTAGTGAGCTAGCTCTGAACATCCCATGGGCTGGACTAATAAAGGTCAAGTTCCACTTTCAGTGACATACCTCCTCCAACAAGATTCTACAAGCTGGGGATGAAGAATGAGGCTTAACCACAAGCTCAAGATGTTTTGGGGGACAGTTCACAGTCAATCTACCACATCATACTTCATGAATTGCCTTCATAAATGAGTATTTTAAAAAAGCATATTTAACTTACATGAAATGTTTTTTGCATAAATGTGGAATATAGCTTCATTTGTAAGCTCATTTGACATTTAAGAAAGTAGCCTTAAATTCTATCTTTATGATTCATTTGTAGTTTTCATTTTTATCTTCTGCAAATTGTAGGACCATTACAGTAGTTTCAGATTTTGTTCAAGACAGCAGCTTTTAATTACCATAATCTGAATCATCTTAAAGAAAACAATTTGTTTAAATTTTGAAATATTTGAAAGCTTGCATCTGTTCTTGTGAGACACATCATGGCTTTGACGTCAGTGACCTAACCACACATAGTATTTTTTTTTCTTAAAATATTAAAAAAAAAAAAATCCTTGGTGGTATGTCTGATCTTCAGAGTCCTAGCTAGTCCTGGGATTTTTTTTTTTTAACCATTTCTTTTTTTTTTTTTTTAATTTTTTTAAAATTTCTGTTTACTTATTTGAGAAAGAGAGAAAGAATAGAGAATAGGCATACAGGGCCTCCAGCCACTGCAAATGAACTCCAGATGCATGTACCACCTTGTGCATCTGGCTTTCGTGGGTCCTAGGGAATCGAGCCTTGAACCGGGGTCCTTAGGCTTCACAGGCAAGTGCTTAACTGCCAAGCCATCTCTCCAGCCTTTAACCATTTCATTTGATGAAGGCTTCTAAATACAGAGTAGCCATTGTAAAACAATTCTTTTGGTTTATACACCTTTATATAATGGGTCACTTAATTAAAGTATAAAAACCTGTGCACTTTATAAATATAAATGAAAACAGGTGAAAATGTCAAGTACTGTGCTATCTGAGCTTAATAAAATATAATAAAAGTGTGTGTGTGTGTGTGTGTGTGTGTGTGTGAAGTAAAAGATAGACAAAGATTGAAATGTTTCAGTATGCATTCATTGTGAGTTCTATCAAGCTTATTTGTTAGCAGATTTTTTTTTATTTTGCTAGAGAGATGACACTAAAAGTTTGAAAATATTCTCTGTTGAAATAGTGCAATAATTCTTGGTGTACTTCACTTCCTCACTTTTCATTTGTAATTTATATTCTTTTCTCCTTTGATTTTCTGCTTTGCTGCACTATTATAATTTCATCAATAGGCTTTATCCCCTACCTTGTGAAAGAGAGTACCTTCTCAACATGTTTTTTTAAAAAAAAATTTATCAGTTATGTACACAATGTGTACAGTCATGTTGGTACCATCCTTAGCCTCCTCCTTATCCTTCCCCCTTTGCAGGGACCCTCCTCCCTGGAGAATATGGGTCATGCATTTTTGGGTTAGCATCAGTTATTGGTAAGAGGCAATATCTCTGGGCATAATGACTCCAACATTCTTTCCACACCCTCTTCCGCAAATTTCCCTAAGCCATGTTGTGTTCATTTTAGGTCTGCTTCAGTGATGAGGTCTTGGGGGCCTCTGTGTGTCTGTATATCTGGTTTGGTATGAGTTGAGTATTCTCAACATGTTTTTTGTAGTGTTATGTTTATGTAGTATTCTGATTTTTTCAAGTAGATGTTATACTCTATTTACATCAGCAGGTCTATAATCACACATAATACATTATTATTTCAGAAGGGCATGAAAAACAATAACAGAGTTGATCAAAGAGCCTGAGGAAAGACATGATTATAATCCAGGAAAACAAAAGACAAAAAGCAGATGAACAGATAAAATTTATTATTATAACTGGAAACTGTGATGTCACACTAGCTTCAAGGAGCACAAGAACAGGTGGTTTTTCAACAATACTATTAAATTTATTTCTTTTAATTATATAAAAGCCATGCATATGATCACTGGCAAAAATGAACAAAAATATATAACAGGCAAAATCACTAAGTGACTCACACAAGCACTGGAATCAAATACTTCATGCTCTTCCACATCTGTACTTCCTAATCAAGAACAGCTTGAGTTGCAGGCACTCCTGACAGGCAACTGGATAGACAGACAAAAGTGATAGAAGGGTGGACAGAATGGGAGGGTGGGGAGGAGAGTTAAACACAAAACCAAATCCAAAATAAATTAGTAACATAGGAAATTTCCTACTGGATAGTAGACTAGAAGTTATAATCTTCAATAGCTGTACAGTGATATCCTCTAATAAGGAGGGCCCTGGTGAGGGTGGGATGAAATCTAACCCTAAAACATTTGGTTCTGGCTTGTGACTCCCAATACCAGAAATCAGTTACAAGCCACATTAAAGTGTTGATTGGAGAGACCTACGAGGACCCCAAACCAAGACAGGCTTCTGTTAAAGCACTTGATTACACTCCTAAGTTAAAAGTAATACCTTATTGCTGATGACATAAAATGCTGCTGGCACAGAACATCAAGAGGTCTGTCTGGAATCTGCAAGGAAGCCAGTTCCAAGATGGTCAGCCCATATTGTGCTGGAAAGTACTACATGAGCTACTGGGAGAAAATGGCCATTAATATTATGAGCAAGCAGGGGACAGTGCTATACAAAAACAACCAGCCTGACAAAACGTACACACCTGTATGACAGTGACACCCAACTTAGGTAAGTAACCAATGGCTCTCTGGTTAGCTAAGATATACAATAAATGGAAAGGAACCCACAGATAGAACTGGTAATGCAGTCAGAATCCTATGACAATCAAGATTATGGACTTCAGGGCTGGAGAGATGGCTTAGCGGTTAAGCGCTTGCCTGTGAAGCCTAAGGACCCTGGTTCGAGGCTCGATTCCCCGGGACTCACGTTAGCCAGATGCACAAGGGGGTGCACACATCTGGAGTTCGTTTGCAGTGGCTGGAAGCCCTGGCGTGCCCATTCCCTTTCTATCTGTCTCTTTCTCTCCCTGTCTCTCTGTCACTCTCAAATAAAGAAATAAAAATGCCAAAAACAAACAAACAAAAAAAAGATTATGGACTTCAACTAGAAGGTCCCACTAGTTTTTGGCCAAAAGAGAGACTACACCCATCAAAATCTCTTTAGTGCTTCAGTGCTTATCCCCTTTCAACTATGCTGATCTCAATCTTTGTTGGAAAAATCTGTTTTTCTTGTTTAGAAGGCACTAAGAACTGAGTATTACCAAAATCTATCAATAAGACAAGAAAAGATAAGTGACTCCCTGGCAGCAGATGAACCACCCCTGACACATCAGCCAAGGCCCAGATGAAACCACAGAGGAGCTGAAGAGATGAGAAAGAGAGCTGCTTCCATGTCTAGCCTGACAACCTGCACTAGGGGAAAGGAGACAAACACTGAGAATACTCAACAATTATCAAAGCAGAAGTCCAGAAACTCCAGAGAGATTAACACTAATATACTTAAAACATACCCACCACAGCTCAAATAATTTTGCAGAAGAGGGGGCAGAAAAATTTCAAGAACCACTGGTTGGGAGGGCATTAATTGCCCCCACCATGACTGACTGCTGTTTTTACAATGCATAACCCACAACCCCATGGTGAATGCCAGCAACCATACTGAAGAAGGCCTTCACTGGAGAGGGGACAGGGAGGAGGGAATTGATACTAATACATGATGTGTCAATACAAAGATTCTAATTAATTTAAAAATTATTAAAAATATGTACCACTCATAAAAACTATTTTGATATCAGGGTGATGCTGGCTTTGTAGAAGTAGATTTGTAGGATTCCTTCCTTTTCTATGTTATGGAAAAGTTTGAGAAGCATTGGTGTTAGATCTTCTATGAAAGTCTGGTAAAATTCACTAGTGAATCCATATGTGCCTGAACATTTTCAGATGGGAGATTTTCTTTTTTTCCAAGGTAGAATCTCACTCTATTCCAGGCTGACCTCAGGGTGGCCTCGAATTCACAGTGATACTCATACCTCTGCCTCCCAAGTACTGGGATTGAAGGCATGTATTACCATGCCCGACTGGGAAAAAAAAAAATTATATAACTGCTTGGATCTCCATACTTTTTATATGTCTATTTAAGTGGTTATTTTCATCTTTATTTAATTTTTGTATGTCATATAGATCGAGGAAATCATCCTTTTCTTTCATATTTTCAAACTTAGTGGAGTATATGTTCTTAAAGTATGTCCCTATGATTTTCTGGTATCTGTTGTAATGGTGCCATTTTCATCTGTAATTTTATTAATTTGTGTCTCTTCTCTTGCTTCTAGTCTGATTTGTTAAGGCTTTATCAATCTTGTTTATCTTTTTAAAGAACCAACTCTTTGTTTCATTGATTCTTATATTGGTATTTGTGGGGGGGCGGTTTCATTAATTTCTGCCCTAATCTTTATTATTTCTTCCCATCTAATGATTATTGGTTTGCCTTGTTCTTCTTTTTCCAAGGCCTTAAGGTGAAGCATTAAGTTGTTTTTTTTTTTTTACAGCCTTTCTAATTTCTTAATATAAGCACTTAAAGTTATAAATTTTCCTCTTAGGACTGCCTTCATTGTGTCCCAGGGGTTTTGATATGTTGTGTTCTCATTATCATTTGATTCTATGATTTTTTTTTATTTCCTTCTTGATTTGTTCATAGACTCGTCCATCATCTCATAGTGCATTGTTTAGTTTCCACGATTGTGTGTATGCTCTATAGCTTCCCTTGCTATTGATTTGTAGTTTAACTTCCTTGTGATCAGATAGAATGCAAGGAATTGTTTCAATTTTCCTGTATTTGTTAAGGTTTGCTTTGTGTCCTAATATATGGACTATTTTAGAGAACACTCCATGTGCTGCTGTAAAGAATGTGCATTCTGTATCATTTGGCATTAAGCATCTAAACAAATATTCTACATCCCTAGTCATCAGGGAAATACAGATTATAACTAAGTTGAAATTCCATGTCACTCTTGTCAGATTGGCTACCATCATGAAAACTAATGACCATAAATGCTGGCGAGGATGTGGAAAAAGAGGAACCCTTCTACATTTGGATGTAATATTCTGTAGATATCTATTAGGTCCATTTATTCTATGACCTCATTTAATCCAGATGTATCTCTGTTTATGTTTTGCCAGGATGACCTATCAATTGGTGAAATTGGGGTGTTGAAGTCACACAGTACAACCAGGTTTGGTGTTATCTGTAACCTTAGTTCTAATAGTGTTTGATGAAATTGGGAACCCTCATGTTAAGTGTGTATATGTTTATGATTGTAAGGGCCTCCTCTTGAAATGTTCTTTTTTTGTAATTTAAAGATTATTTTATTTTATTTATTTGCAAGCAGAGAGAGAGAGAGAGAGAGAGAGAGAGAGAGAGAGAGAGAGAGAGGAGACAGACAGAATGAGAAGGGGGTGTCCCTGGGCCTCTAGCCACAAACTCCAGATGCATGCACCCCCTTGTGCATCTGGCTTACATGAGTACTGGGGAACAGAACCTGGATCCTTTGGCCTTGCAGGCAAATGCCTTAACCACCAGGCCATCTCTCCAGCCCCTGGAGTGTTCTTTTAATCAATATAAAGTGACATTCCTTATCTTTCCTAAATAATGTTGGTCTGCTATTAGGATAGCAACACCTGCTTGTTTTCTAGGCTTGAAACAACATTTTCCAACCTTTCAACCTAATATTATCCATCTTTTATGTAAAGGCAAGTTTCTTGGAAGAAACAAATCAAAGGATCCTACTTCTTTTATTTTTTACTGAGTATACAAAACTGTCTTTCGTTTGAGGCATTGAAGCCATTGCTATTAAAAGTTATTATTAAATGGTGTGTATTTATCCTTGCCATTTTTCTTGTTTTGTAGTTCTACTGGTTTTACCTTTGCTTTCTTGTATTAAGTAGTATTTGAGTATGGTTTATTTTTTCCAGGTTCCTAATGTGTGTGTTTCTCTTCTGCATGGAGAATCCTTTCAGGTATTTTCTGCAGAACTGGTTTAGACTTCATATATCCCTTTAGACTTCTTTTGTTGTGGTTTCCCTTGTTCTTCTTTTTCCAAGGTCTTAAGATGAAGGATTAAGCTCTTTACTTGTGACTTTTCTAATTTCTTAATGTATGCACTTACAGCTATAAGTTTCCCTCTTAAGGCTGCCTTCATTGAATACCAAAGGTTTTGGTATGTTGTGATGTCATTATCATTTGACATTATGAATTTTTTTATTTCAATCTTGATTTCTTAACTGATCCATTCATCATTTAGTAGTATACTGTTTAATTTCCATGAATCTACTTATGCTCTATAGCTTTTCTTGCTATTTATTTGCGGTTGATGCCATTGTAATCAGGTAGGGTACAAGTAATTATTTCACTTTTTCGGTATCTGTTAAGATTTGTTTTGTGTCCTAATATGTGGTCGATTTTAGAGCATGTTCCATGTGTTACTGAAAAGAATGTGTATTCTGCAGCATTTGGATGAAAGGTCCCGTAATATATCTGTTAGGTAAACATGTTCTATGACCTCATTTAGTCCCGATGCATCTCTGTTAATTTTTGCCTATATGACCTGTCAATTACTAAGAGTGGACTATTGAAGTCACCCACTAAAACTGTGTTTGGTGTCATCAGTGACCATAGTTCAAATAGCATTTGTTTGATGAGGTTGGGAGACCCCATGTTAGGTGCATATATGTTTAGGATTATAATATCCTCCTGTTGGAGTGTTCAATTTATCAATATAAAGTGACCTTCCTTATCTTTCCTAACTACTGTTGCTCTGAAGTCTACCCTGTCAGAAATTAGAATAAAGACCCCTGCTTTATTCCTAGGTCCATTTGCTTGAAACAGAGTTTTCCAATGTTTCACCCTAAGATAGTGTCTATCATTTGCAGAAAAGTGAGCTTCTTGGAGGCAAAACATTGAAGGATCCTGCATTTTTTAAAATTTATTAATTTTTAGTTAATAATTAGTTTTGTACTCAGTAAATACAGTTAGGTTGGTACCATTGTTATGCTCATCCATGTACTACCCCCTCCTCCTGGCCCCTCCTTGTTGAGGTATATGAGTCATGCACTGTGGAGTTAGCCCACAGTTATGGGTAGGAGAGATGTCTCTGTGTACCATGACCCAACATGTGGCTCTGACATTCTTTCACCCCCTCTCCCACAAAATTTCCCTGAGCCATGTTGGGTCCACTTTTGGTCTGCTACAATGATGAGGGGATGGGGGCCTCTGGATATCGGATATGGTAGGAGTTGATTGTTCTCTGTGTCAATCTCCTTCACCCTTGTGCTGGTACCTGTTTCACCAAGAGAACAGCACAGTTGCTTGTTTTGCCCATTGTTCTTAGTTTCAGCTGGAGCCCTTTTGAGGTATGATGGGCTAGTTATCTCCTTAGGATATGAGTCTATCTGAAAAAGAGAAACAGATTCTCCAGCTGAGAGCATAGTTAGTACCAGACAAATGGGATAATCTTTATTTTTTTTTTATTAATTAGTTTTGTACACAGCAAATACAGTCAGTTTGGTACCATTATTAGGCTCATATGTGACCTACCCCTTCCCCTTGACACCTCCTTGTTGAGATATATGGATCATGCATTCTGGAGTTAGCCCACAGATATGTGTAGGATAAATGTCTCTGCATATCATGACCCAACATGTGGCTCTGAGATTCTTTCCGCCCCCACTTCTGCAAAATTTCCCTGAGTCATGTTGGGTTCATTTTAGGTCTGCTTCAGTGATGAGGTGTTGGGGGCCTCTGGTTTGCTGGATCTCTGATTTGGTAGGAGTTGATTTTTTTTCTGTGTTGATCTCCTAAACCCTTGTGTGGTCCTGGTTCACCAAGAAAATAGCACCCTTGCTTGTTTCGCCAATTATTCTTAGTTTCAGCCAGGGACCTTTTGAGGTATGATGGGGTGGCTCTCTCCTTACGATCTACATCTATCTGAAAAAGAGAAGTACATTTTCCAATGGACAGTAAGTTAGCACCAGACAAATGAGATATCCTGTACTTTTTATAGAGAATTGAATCGGTGTAGACCCTCTTGTAGCCCACGATTGATGGTAGCTTGATAATGGAGAGTGGGCTTATGTTTGGATACGCTTCTAACTTATTTCCCAGATCCAGCTATGGTTCCTGTATCACTGAGGGTGTCAGTTAGCCAAATCAAGAGCAGTTGGTTCCCCACCATGGCTGTGTGCCCCTATTGCACTTGTGTGGACATCACAACAGGTTATTTCCTGATAAGTAGGTTAGACCATGAGTTGCTTGGACTGATATTGGTCATTTTCCCCCAGTTGGCCATATAGCACCTTCTGGAACTACACGCACTGACTGTCTGGGGACTTACTCTTACATCTTCCAGCCATGCTATTCCATTTTATGTGTGAACCACAAAAGGTGTCTTCAGCAGTAGGATCATATCACAAACCTTTGGTGGGTCATCAAGTACTCTGACAGAAATCTGTCTGTCTTTTCCTTGTAGGTCTCTATGACCAAAAGCTCATTGTGGATGATAGCCACATACTGCAGGTCAGTGCCCAGTAAGAAAAGGAAGAAAGAGAAAACTAATATAAAAGAGTTAGAGAGAAGAGGGAAAGAGAGACAGAGAGACAGAGAGGTAGGGAGAGAAGCTGTAGAATATTAAGGTCAGTCTTCATCATACCCTCTCCAGTGTCTTGTGGCTCAGGTGGTGCATCTAAGGGCCTGGTGAAGGTTCTCCATTTGGTCTGCCTTTTAGGATGTAGACTTTTATGGTACCATTGCCTTTTGGTTCTAGATTTGTTTCCCACCCCACCTGTTGAACTCCCCTCCATCTCCCTATTGACAAGTCCACAAGATGCTTGCTGGGTATGTAAGACATACTGGGTAGATTCAGGTTAGGTGCTGGAGATGAGTGAGACTATGTAATGATTTTATTTTTTCTCTCTCCGATTGGGTAAGTTCACTGAGAATTGATCTGTTCCAGGTTCAACCATTATTCCTCAAATTTCATTATGTCCTTTTTTTCTTACTTCTGTATAAAATTCCATTTTGTAGATATACCACATTTTAGTTATCCGTTCTTCTAGTGATAGACATCTAAGTTGATTCCAGCTCTTAGCTATTACGATTTGAGCTGCTACAAACAAGGTTGAGCAAATCTCCCTGGTCTTTGCTTTGAAGGTTTTAGGGTAGATGCCCAGTAAGGGAATAACTGGGCCTGTTGGTATCTCTATAGTCAGCATTTTCAGGAGTCTCCCTATTGCTTTCCAAAGTAGTTGTACCATCCTACATTCCCACCAGCAGTGGATAAGTATTCTTACTTCTCCACATCCTCACCAGCATTTATTTTCATTTGATTTTTTGAGGTTTGCTAACCTTATTGGGGTAAGGTTGAATCTCATAGTTGTTTTAATTTGCATTTTCCTGATGATTAGGGATGATGAACATTTTCTTAAGTATATTTCTACCTCTGTGAACTGACTGTTCAGCTCTTTGCCCCATTTTGTGAGTGGGGTGTTTGATTTTTTTACTGTTTAGATTTTTGAGTTCTTTGTAGATTCTAGAGATTAAGCCTCTGTCAGTTTGATAATCAGCAAAAATTTTCTCCATTTTGTGGGTAATTTATTGGCTTTGCTTACTGTATGCTTCTCTGTAAAGAAACTCTTCAGCTTCATATAATCCCAATCGTTGAGTAACTGTTTAAGATCGCGAGCTACTAGGGTTTTGTTCAGGAAGTCTTGTCCCATTGCTATATCATGGAAAGTACTTCCTATATTTGCTTCCAGTAGAAGTCAAGTTTCTGGTCTTATATTGAGGTCTTTGATCCATTTAGACTTGAGTGTAGTGCATGGTGAAATGTGCGGATCAAGTTTCAATTTCCTGAATATGGTTATCCAGTTTCTCCATCACCGTTTGTTGAAGATGCTGTCTTTTTTCCAGCCTATATTGTTAGGGCCTTTGTCAAGTATCAAGTAGGTATAGTTGCTTGACCCAAAGTCCAGGTACTCAAGTCTATACCCTGTTCTTATGCCAGTGTCATGCTGTTTTTGTTACTATGGCTTTGTAATATAGCTTTAGATCAGATATGGTGATACCTCCAGAGTTATTTCTTTTGCTGAGTATATGTATGGATATCTGAGGCCTTCAGCCTTTCCATATGAAATTTGAGATCATTTTTTTCTATCTCTGTGAAGAAAACTGTTGGGATTTTAATTGAAATTGCATTGAATCTGTATATGGCCTTTGGTAGGATTGTCATCTTCACAATGTTAATTCTGCCTATCCAGGAACATGGGAAGTCTTTCAATTTTCTCAAGTCCTCCTCAATATCTTTTTTGAGTGTTTTTATGTTTTTGTTGTATAGATCTTTCACTTCCTTAGTTAACATTATTTCAAGGTATTTTTGTTGTTGTTGCTACTGAAAATGGGACCATATTCATTATTTCTTTCTCTGTACCTTTGTGATTTGCACATCAAAAGGCTACTGATTTTTATGCATTGCTTTTGTATCCTTCTTCTTTGCTATAGGCGTTAATCACCTTCAGGAGTTTTGGGAAGAAGTCTCTTGGGTCTCTTACATATACAATCATGTCATCAGCGAATACAGCTAACTTAACTTTTTCTTTTCCAAATTACATTCCTATAATTAACTTCTCCTGTCTTATTGCTTGGGCTAGGACTTCCAGTACTATATTGAAAAGCAGAGGTGAGAGTGGACACCCCCATCTTGTTCCTGATCTTAATGGGAATTCCTCCAGTCTCTCTCCATTTAGTATTATTTGGGCCTTGGGAGCTTTGTATATTGCCTTTCTTATGTTAGCACATGAACCAACGATGCCAGTCTTTCCAATGTTTTGATCAGGAAGTGATGTTGTATCTTTTCAAAGGCCTGTTCTGCATCTATTGAAATGATCATGTGGTTTTTGTGTTTAACCTTGTTTATGTGGTGTATTACATGGACAGATTTCCATATGTTGAACCACCCCTGTGTTCTTGGGATGAATCCCACTTGGTCAAGGTGGATAATGCTTTTGATATGTTGTTGGATTCAGTTTGCGAGTATTTTTTTTGAGGATCTTTGCATCTAAGTTCATTAGTGAAATAGGCCGGTAGTTTTCTTTTCTTGTAGCATCTCTGCCTGGTTTTGGAATTAGGGTGATACTAGCTTCATAACAGAAGTTTGGTAGCTTTCCCTGTTCTCCACTTGTGTGGCACAGTTTGAGGAAGATTGGTTTGAGTTGTTCCATGAAGGTTTGATAGAATTCAGCTGAGAAGCCATCTGGTCCCCGACTCTTGTTTTGGGGGTGGGAGGTTATTACTTTTTCAATCTCAATAAGTGTTATAGGTTCACTGAGGGGATTAATCTGCTCTGAGTTTAGCTTTGATAGATGGTATGCATCCAGGAATTTATCCATCTCTTCCATATTATCTAATTTTGTGGAGTAGAGGTTTTTGAAATAAGTCCTGATGATTCTCCCAACTTCACTTATGTCTGTTGTGATATCTACTTTTTCATTTTGAGTTTAGTTAATTTTCTTTTATTTGCTTGATCAAATTGGCATGCAAATTGATGAAATAGCCTGAGCTCCAATGGGCCAGCAGGGGTAGCCTTGGCCCAGGTCACTTGTGGGCAGGGGTAGCAGGGCAGTCTCCCCTGTGCAGTGAGGCAAGTGGAACTATGGTGGCCCAGGACACTTTTCCTACAGTAAGTGTGGGAGTTTCCTGAAGCTGGGACTGTGGGAATGGCAGCTGCTTTGTTGCAGGGGAGGGCTACCCACCCATGATGGAATAAGTGTTTCCCTGTTTTTCCCCATCTGTGCCCTCCCACTTGCAATCTATTGCAGATTGCTCTCACCTAAAAGACCCAGTGAAGGGCTGGAGATATGGCTTAGTGGGTAAATGTTTGCCTGTGAAGCTGAAGGACCCTGGTTCAAGGCTCAATTCTCCAGGACCCACTTTAGCCAGATGCACAAGGGAGTGCATACATCTGGAGTTCATTTACAGTGGCTGTACTCCCTGGCATGCTAATTCTTTCTCTCTCTCTCTCTTTCTCTCTATCTATCTGCCTCTTTCTCTCTCTGTCACTCTCAAATAAATAAATAAAAGTGAACAAAAATTAAAAAATAAAAGACCCAGTGAGCCCTTAATGTCTTCCATTTCCTTCTTGGGGATCTGTGGCACAGTTAGGCAGTTGCCTTCTTGGCCCTCATATGTTTTTAAGAGAAGTTAGTAGGTGTAGGCCCACTTGTAGCCCACAATTGGTGATAGCTTGATAATGAAGAGCAGGCTCATGTTTAGATATGGTTCTGATTGGTTTCCCAGATCCAGCTATGGGTCCCGAACCACTGAAGGGGTCAGTTAGCCAAATCAAGAGCAGCTGGTTTCCCACCATGGCTGTGCACCACTATTGCACTTGGGTGAGCATCACAACAGGTTATTTGTTGCTAAGTAAGTTAGACCATGAGTTGCTTGGACAGATATTGGTCATTTACCACAGTTGCCCATGTAGCACCTTCTGGCATTAGACACGCTGAATGTCTGGGGACTGATTCTCTTCCAGCTTCCAACCATCACTTTCCATTTTACATGTCAACCACATATGGTGTCTTCAGCAGTAGGGTCTTACCACTAACCTTTGGTGGGTCATCAAGTACTCTTACAGAAATCTGTCATTCTTTTAGGAAACCTTGTAGGTCTCTATGATCAAAAGCTCATTGTTGATGAAAACCACCTGTTAGTACTGGGAGTTACAGGTCAGTTCCCACTAAGAATAGAAAGAAAAAGATAACTAATATAAAAAGAGTTAAAGAGAAGAGAGACTGAAAGACAGAGGGAGAGAAGCTATAGAAGATTAAGGTCAGTCTTCATTATACCCTCTCCAGTGTCTTGTGGCTCAGGTGTTCTCTCTAAGGCTCTGGTGAAGGTTCAACCATTTGCTCTGCCTTTTAGGATGTAGAATTTTGTGGTACCATTGCACTTTGGGTCTATATTTGTGTCTCTCACCTCCTACTTTGTCCTCCCCTCCCTCCCTACCCTACCTACTGTCTAGGCCTTAAGATGCTTGCTGGGTTTGTCAGCATCTTGGGTGGATTCAGGTTAGGTGTGTAGATGAGTGACACTATACTGATTATTTTCTGTGATTAGGTAACTTCACTGAGAATGATCTGCTCCAGGTTCAACCATTTTTCCTCAAATTTCATTGTGTCATTTTTTTTTCTTCCTGCTGTATAGAATTCTATTGTGTAAATATACCACATCTTAGTTATCCATTCTTCTAGTGATGGACACCTGGGTTGATTCCAGTTCTTAAATATTATGAAATTAGATGCTTCAAACATGGTTGAGCAAATCTCTCTGGCCTGTGGTTTAAAGGTTTTAGGGTAGATGCCCAGTAAGGGAAATCTGGGTCTGTTGGTAATTCTTCAGTCAGCTTTTCAGGAGTCTTCATACTGCCTTCCAAAGAGGTTGTAGAATCTTACATTCCCACCAGCAGTGGATGAGGGCTCCTAATTCTCCACATCCTTGCCAGCATTTATTTTCATTTGATATTTTGATGTTTGCTATCCTTATTGGGGTAAGGATGAATCTCATAGTTTTAATTTTCATTTCCCTGATGATTAGGGATGATGAACATTTTCTTAAGTGTGTGTTTACCATTTGTATTTCTTCCTCTGTGAACTGCCTGTCCAGCTCTTTGCCCCATTTTGTAAGTAGGCTGTTTGACTTTTTATTCATTAGGTTTTTGAATTCTTTATAGATTGTAGAGATTAGGCCTCTGTTGGTTGGATAATCAGCAAATATTTTCTTCCATTCTGTGGGTAATCTATTGGCTTTGCTTATTGTATGCTTGTCTGTGAAGAGCTCTTCAGCTTCATGTGATTCCATTGGTTGAGTGACTGTTTAACGTCGTGAGCTACTGGACTTTTGTTCAGGAAGTCTTTTTCCATTCCTATATTATGGAAAGTTCTTCCTGTATTTTCTTCATAGGAGTCGAGTTTCAGGTCTTATATTGAGATCCTTCATCCATTTGGATTTGAGTGTAGTACATGGCAAGATGTGTGGATCAAGTTTCAATTTCATGAATATGGTTATCCAGTTTGTCCAGCACCATTTATTGAAGATGCTGTCTTTTCTCCAGCCTATATTGTTAGTGCTTTTGTCAAAAAATCACGTAGCTATAGTTGCTTGACCCAAATTTGGGTCCTCAAGTCTATTCCATTGGTCAATATTCCTGTTTTTATGCCAGTACCATGTTGTTTTTATTACTATAGCTTTGTAATATAGCTTTAGATCAGGTATGGTGATGCCTCCAGAGGTATTTCTTTTGCTGAGTATATACTTGGAGATCCAAGACCTTCTGCCTTTCCATATGAAATTTGAGATCATTTTTTTTTTCTATCTCCGTGAAGACAATGTTGGGATTTTAATTGGAATTGCATTAAATCTGTAAATTGCCTTTGGTAGGATTGTCATCTTCACAATGTTAATTCTGCCTATCCAGGAGGAAGGGAGGTCATTCCATTCTCTCAAGTCCTCTTCAGTTTCTTTTGTGAGTGTTTTTATGTTTTCATTGTATATATCTTTCACCTCTTTGGTTAACATTATTCCAAGATATTTTTGTAGTTGTTGTTGCTATGGAAAATGGGACCGTATCCCTTATCTTCCTCTCTTTCTTTTTCATTTGCACATAGAAAGGTTACTTATTTTTGTGCATTGATTTTGTATCCTGCTACTTTGCTATAGGAGTTAATCACCTTCAGGAGTTTTGGGATGAAGTCTCTTGTGTATCTTACATATGCAATCATGATATCAGTGAATTCAGCTAACTTAACTTCTTCATTTCCAAATTGCATCCCTTTTATTTCTTTCTCCTGTCTTATTGCTTGAGCTATGACTTCCAGTACTATATTAGAAAGCAGAGATGAGAGTGAACACCCCGTCTTGTTCCTGATCTTAATGGGAATTCCTCCAGTCTCTCTCCATTTAGTATTATTTAGGCCTTAGAAACTTTCTATATTGCCTTTTTTATGTTGAGATATGAGCCAACCATGCCAATTCTTTCCACAATTGATCATGAAGTGATGTTGTATTTTGTCAAAGGCCTTTTCTGCATCTATTGAAATGATCATGTGGTTTTTGTGTTTAACCTTGTTTATGTGGTGTATTACATGGACAGATTTCTGTATGTTGAACCAATTTTGTGTTCCTCGGATGAATCCCACTTGGTCAAAGTGGACAATGCTTTTGATGTATTGTTGGATTCGGTTTGCAAGGATTTTGTTCTGGATCTTTGCATCTAAGTTCATCAGTGAAATAGGCCAGTAGTTTTCTTTTCTTGTGCCATCTCTGCCTTGTTTTGGGATTAGGGTAATACTAGCTTCATAGAAGGAGTTGAGTAGCTTTCCCTGTTCTCCAATTGTGTGGCAAAGTTTGAGGAAGATTGGTTTGAGTTGTTCCATGAAGGTTTGATAGAATTCAGATGAGAAATCATCTGCTCCTCGACTATTGTTTTGGGGGAGGTTTTTATATTACTTTTTCAATCTCAATGACTATGATAGGTTAATTGATGAAATTAATCTGCTCGGACTTTAGCTTTGATAGATGATGTGTGTCCAGGTATTTATCCATATCCTACACATTATCCAGTTTTGTGGAGTAGAGGTTTTTGAAATAAGTTCTGATGGTTTCCCCAATTTCACTATGTCTCTTGTGATCTCTCCTTTTTCATTTCAAATTTTGTTAATTTGAAGCATCTTTTTTTTTTTTCTTGATCAAATTGGCCAGGGGATTGTCAATCTTGTTTATTTTTTCAAAGAACCAGCTCTTTGTTTTGCCAATTGTCTTATTTTTTATCTCAGTTTCCAATTCACTAATTTCTGCTCTGATATTAATTCTTTCTTTCCTTCTGCATTTTTTTGGGTTTAAAATTTCTTGCTTTTCCAGTGATTTTAGGTGGATGGTTAGGTTATTGATTTGGGATCTCTCTGTCTTTGTTATGAAGGCATTTAGTTCTATAAATTTTCCCCTAAGGCCACCTTCATTGTGTCCCATAAGTTTTGGTAGGATGTGTTCTCATTGTCATTCATTTCTAGAAATTTTGCAATTTTATTTTTTATTTTTTCCACTATCCATTGATTGTTTAAAAGTGTGCTGTTCAGTTCCTAGGAGCTAATGGAATTCTTGGGGGGGGTCTTTTGTTGTTAATTTCTATCAATATAGAATTGTGATCTGATATCATGCAGTGAATTATGTCAATCTTCCTGAATTTATAGAGGCAGACTTTGTGACATACCATATGATCTATTTTAGAGAATGTTCCATGGGCTGCTGAGAAGGATGTGTAGTCTGTGAATTTGGGATGGAATGTTCTGTAGATGTACTTTAGGTCTAAGTGATCTATAGTTTTGCTGAGCTCTCTTACTTCCCCATTGATTTTCTATTTGGATGATCTATCTATTACTGATAATGGTGTATCAAAGTCCCTAACTATGATGATGGTGGTGGTTATTTCTGTTTTATTGTCAAGTAGCTTTTGCTATAGGAACTCTCCTGCACCTGTGTTTGGTGCATAGAGATTTGTGATTGTAATATCCTCTTGGTGGATCATTCCCTTGATAAGTAGGAAGTGACCTTCTTTGTCTTCTTTGATTATTTTTGGTTTGACATCTATTTTATCCAATATTAATATAGCTATGCTTGCTTGTTTCTTATTACCATTTGCTTGGAATATTATTTTCCACCCTTTAACCCTGAGGAGTTGTTGTCTTTAGTGTTGAGGTGTGTTTCTTTTTTTTTGGTTCATTTTTTATTTATTTATTTGAGAGCAACAGACATAGAGAGAAAGACAGATAGAGGGAGAGAGAGAGAATGGGCGTACCAGGGCTTCCAGCCACTGCAAACGAACTCCAGACGCGTGCGCCCCCTTGTGCATCTGGCTAACGTGGGACCTGGGGAACCAAGCCTCGAACCGGGGTCCTTAGGCTTCACAGGCAAGCACTTAACGGCTAAGACATCTCTCCAGCCAGAGGTGGGTTTCTTGAAGAAAACAGATTGAGGGGTCTAATTTCCTGATCCATCCTATTAGCCTATGTCTTTTGATGGGTGAATTAAGGCCACTAATATTTAGGGTAATGACTGTGCTGTTTGATTTGACCCCTGTCATATTGTGTTGGTATATGTGGTTTGGTGTTTTCATGGACTTTGAAGTTTTTTGTGACTTCTCTGACTTTGGTTATTTTGATCTATTTTTTGTAGGCATTTGAGTTTGATTATTTGATTCTCCTGTGTGGATAATTTCACGATAAACTCTCTGTAGGTTTTGTTTAATGTTCATATTATTGTAAAGCTGACTTTTGTCATGGAAATTTTTCTTTCACCATCTATTAGAGGGATACTTTTACTGGGTAGAGTAAGTTGGGTGGGAACCATAGGTTCTTAGGCTTACAGTTCTTAGGCTCCATTCCAGGCCTTTCTGGCTTTTAGTGTTTCCATTGAGAAGTATGAAGTAATTCTGATGGGGTTGCCTTTCAACGTGATGTTCTTTCTTTCCCTAGCTGCTTTTAGGATTTTCTCTTTGGTGTCAATATTTAGAGGCTTAATGACCATATGTCTTGGAGAGTTTCTCCTTTGGTCCAATCTGTTTGGAGTTCTGTTAGCTTCCTGTATCTTGATGGGCCTTTTGTTTGAGAGGGTAGTGAAGGGTTTTTTGATTATTTTGTTAAATAAATTCTCCATGCCTTTGGTTTGAAATTCTCCTTCTGGTATTTTAATGATCCTGATATTAGGACACTTAATGGTATCTCACAACTCCCTCCTGCTCTCTTCACAGAAACTTTTGAACTTATTGAAACTTTTGAACTCTCAAACTGTTTCTTCCATCTTGTCTTCCTGATTGGAGTTTGTATCCTTCACATGGCTGACTCTATTCTTGAAAGCTTCTTGAAAGTGTTGGGCTTGTTCAAATAGGTTTGCATTTTCTCCTACTTTTCTATGTATAGTTTCCATCCTTCTGTCAAGCTCCCTTTTCACATCATTTTCTGATTTTCTTGATACTTCTTGGAATTCATCCTTGCATTTCTTTATCTTGTAATTTAGCATTGCCAGCTGATTTTTGAGGTCCTCTTTTTTTTTCACCCTCCTTCATATCTCTTAACTCTCTTTGAATTCCTTCCATTTTTTAATCTATTAGGTTTAGTCTAGTGACGGCAGCATACACACAATTATCGGTCCTTTGTTGCTTTTCTGCAAGTTCTACCAGTAGCTTGGTCATGGTTGCATTGCTCATAGTTTCATTTTGGTGTTCTGATCCTAATCACTCTTCCATGTTTTGATTAGATATATCCATTGTAGGACTGCATGATCAAACTGGATTTTCTTGCATTTGATTTTTCATATTATTTCTTTTGGGTTGTGGTTGGCTCATCACAGTGTATGGGCAAGGAGAGTAAGACTGTGGTCTGGATGGGCAGGGGAAGTGATGCTCTTGGGGGAGCTGGCCTATGTTAGCTGGCAGGCAAGCAGAAGGGCTATGTGGTCTTGAGCTAGCATGTAGGTTGGTGGATCAGCCTGAGCTTAAGCACAATGGGAAACTGAAGCCGCCTGAGGTGGATGCCAAGTCCTCTGAGCTCTAACTTATCAGAATGCCAAAGCAGCCTGAACTCTCATGCAGTGATGTGCTAAAGCTGCCTGCACTGGTGGTGGAAGGGACACTAAAGCACCAAGCACTGCAGCAGCCTAAACTCATGCATGGCCGAACCCTAGGACCAAGAAGAAGTTTGAGCTTGCCTGCAACAGGACAATGGTGGTCACCCAGTGTAGCAAACAGGGAAGGGCTTGCACCCGAGCTCTAGTAGGGTAGGTGGGTGGAATGGACCTGGGCTCACGTGTGAATGGGCAGTGGCCAGAGCTGCAAGTGAGCAAATGGGCAGAGGGGAGTGGGCTAAGCTTGCACAAGCAGGTATCAAAGGCATGGGAAAATGGAGCCTGAGCTCTGGCAGGATGGTGGGCAGAGCCTCCCAAAGGTCACGTGTGGGTAGTGGGAGCAGGACGATTGTCCCTATGCAGTGAGACAAGTGGAACTATGCTGGCCTGGGTCCCCTTTCCTGCAGTAAGTGAAGGGATATCTTTAAGCTGGGACTTTGGGTCCAGTGGCTACTTGTGGGATTGGGGGACTTGGGCTACCCGCAAGTGAGGGAAACAGTGATTCCCTGATGTTTCCCCTCTGTGCCCTCCCACTGGCATTCTATTAGAGATTGTTCTCTGCTAAAAGACCCAGTGAACACTTAATGCCTTGCCTTCCTTTCCTGGGGCTGTGTGGCACAGTTAGGCAGTTGCCATCTTGGCCAGAAGTCGGATCCTACTTTTTAACCCAGTCTGCAATACTGTGTCTTTTGGTTGGTGCTTTTAGGCCATTGATATTAAGAGTTATTATTAAAAGTTGTGTGTTTATTTTTTCCATTTTTCTTGTTTTGTATTTCATCTGGTTTTACCTTTGCTCTCTTGTATTAACTAATATTTGATTATGGTTTGTTTTTTCTAGTTTCCTTATATGTGTGCTTTTCTTTCTCTTCAGCATGGAGGATCCTTTCAAGTATTTTCTGTAGAGCTTATTTTGTCTTCAAATACTCCTTTAGCCTGCTTCTGTTGTGGAATGTCCTTATTTCTCCATCTATTTGAATGGATAGCAATACAGGATAACATAAACTTGGTTGACAGTTGTTATCTTTCCAAACTTGGAATACATCATTCCAAGCTGTTTTGGCTTTTAAAGTTTTTGTTGACTAATCTGCTGTGATGCTGATGGGCTTGCCTTTGTATGTGACTTAATTTTCCTCTCTAACTGCTTTCAATATATTTTCTTTGGTTTGTATGTTTGGTAGTTTAATTATAATACGGCAAATAAAGATTCTTTCCAGGTTTTGTCTGTTTGATGTTCTAAAGGCTTCCTGCATTTGCATTGGTATCTCCTTCCCAATTTGGGGAAAGTTTTCTTCTATAATTTTGTTGAAAATGCCTATTATGCCATTGGAGTGAAATTCTTCTTCTCCTACCATACCCTGAATTCTTATGCTTGATCTTTTCATAGTGTCCCAAATATCTTGAAATTCCCATTCATACATTCCTATTAGTTTGTCTTTCTCTTTGTTTGAATTATATCTGCCACCTGGTATTCTAGGTTCAATATTCTGTTCTCTCCTTCATACATTTTACTGGTTAGATTTTCTACAGAGTTTTATTATTTAACTGACTGTATTTTTCACTGCTAGTATTTTGATTGATTTTTCTTTATTATTTCCTTATTTATGTTTTGTATTGACCTCCTTATTTAATTAAATTGGTTCCCTGTGTCTTCTTTGATTCCTTTGATTTCCTCTTTGATTTCTCTGAACAGGTCTATAATCATTCTTTTGAAATCTTTGGCATGCATTTCCTCTAGGTCAAGCCCACTAGAGGTCATTTATGATGCATTTCTGATGCTTTTTAGTGCATTTATACTCTCTTGACTTTTTGTGTGTCCTGTATTATAATGCAGATATTTTTGCATCTTGAATGAATTTAATGCTTAGATTTTCTAATTATCTACAATATTATTAAATGTATCAATCAATCTGATATTAAATATCTTTAGGGTAGTAGCTTAAATACTAGTTGTGGCTCTTAAGACTCTTAGAGTAACCACAAAAATGACCCTAGGTATTGGGTTTGCCTGCTATGAGAGAATTCATGTGGGCTAAGTGGAACAAAATAAGGGCAAATTCTAAAATTTAACTAGCACATTAAATGAAACATAGCACAGAGTATTTATGCAAGAGTAGGTATCATGACAACCAGATCCTCTAACAAAGTCACACTCCCTAAAGATGTGTGTTGCTCCATGTCCTTAATCTTGTCAACTGGGGTGGGGAGGCTAAGATTTCTGGTCTGTAGAGGGCTCCAAGTCAGCTTGTGACCAACTGAGACCCTTCCCCAACAAAATACAGAGAAAGAAATAAAGGTACTATAAAGCAGAAGTAACAAATGGCAAGCCCACAATATAGCTTATCTAAGATTGGAAAATCTGGCCATCCTTCAGATTTAACATATAATTTACTCTGACATGGAAGGTGCAATTAGCACTTCTGATTGAAGCCTATATACCAAGGTGGGTCCTGACCTGGTGTAATCCCAGTTACCTTTTAGGATGGCTCTGATCTCAATTATGCTGCATGCCTGATTTGGTCCCTCTTTGCTGCATTGTGGGCTCAGGTAGGCTGGCTGAGTCAGTGGGTCACTGCTCTGATCACTTGTGCCAGATGTTGTGTAGGTTAGCTCATTTTCCCATGTCTCTGGTGCTTGCTGGCACTTGCACTGGTGGTAGGGGAGAGGAGGCTGTGAATGGTGGCTGAAGCTCTCCCACTGGTCATTGTGATCCTCATGAGCTGTTCCATTGGTCCCTGCCATTCCCCCTTCACATTTCTTGAGTTTGCGAGGAGGCCAATGTGAGTGGAAGATCCCCTCACCTGGCTCTTCCTGTGGCTCAGGCTGAGCCTTGCAGCTGTGTTCATGCAGACCTTGTACACTGCTGGTGGAGCTGCTTCTGCCTGCTTCTGTGGTCTCTAGACAGTCTAAATCTCTCCTACTTCTCTGCTGCAGTTGATAATTTCATATACACTTCACCGTTAAGTAAAAGAATTTATTTTGCTGTTTTGTTCTTTTTTTTTTCTCCACTGTGCTGCTTTGGCATGGTTCCTGCACCTTAACTGGAAGTCATGCTTTCGTTGTGAAATGTCCTTATTTTTTCATATATTTGGTTAGATTGCTTTGCAGGAGAAAGTAATCTTGGTTGACAGTTGTCATCTTTCAGAACTTGGAATACATCATTCGATGCCCTTCGGGCTTTTACAGTTTGTATTGAGTAATCTGCTGTGATACTGATGGGCTTGCCTTTGTATGTGACTTAATTTTTCTAACTTCTTTCAATATATTTTCTTTGGTTTATGTGTTTGGTAGTCTAATTATAATATGACAGTGAGAGGTTCTTTCCTGATTTTGTCTGTTTGGTGTCCTATAGGCTTCTGTTATCTGTATTGGCATCATTTTCCCTACTTGCAGGAAAGTTTCTTCTATGATTTTGTTTAAAAAACCTGTTATACCTTTGGAGTGAAATTCTTCTCCTTCTACTATGCCCTTAATTTTTGTTTGATCTCTTCATAGTGTCCCAAATGTCTTAAAATTCTCATTCATGCCTTCCTATTAGTTTTTATTTCTCTTTGTTGGTCTGTATCATATCTGCCATGTGATCTTCTAGTTTAGATATTCTGTCCTCTCCTTGATCCATTATACTGGTGAGACTTGCTACAGTTTTATATTTGCCTTATTCTGTTTTTCATTTCTCATATTTCTGGTTGGTCTTTTTTTTTCTTCTTCTTCTTATTTCTATTTCCTTACTTATGTTTTGTATTGACCTCCCTATTTCATTAAGTTGGTTTCCTGTGTTTTGTTCATGAGTTGGTTCGCTTCTTTGATTCCTTTTACTTCTTTGAGCATAGATATAATCATTTTTTTTAAATCCATATCAAGCATTTCATTTAAATCAGTTTCGCTGGAGGTCATTTATGATGGGTCTATAATTTTTGGTTTGATTGTGTTGTCTTGATTATGTTTTATTTCTTACATTATAATGTAGAGGTTTTTTTCATCTTGAGTTTGTTTTTTGTTTTTTTTTTTTCTAATTATCTGCAGTGGTCCTAGCTGTGTAAATCTGACTTTTTATATCTTCATTATAGGAGATTAAGGTGCCAGGTGTAGCTCTTAAACTCCAGGAGAAACAACAGAAGTGATGCTAGGGTTTGAGTTTGTGTGCTATTCAACTATTTTAGTAGACTGGGTGAAGCAAGTTTAATTTCAAATTATAAAATTCAACTGAGACATATAGACATACAATCAAAATCAGCACAGAGTATTTATGTAAGAGTAGGGATTAAGCTAAATGGTAATCTAATAAAGCCAAAGTCCTTAAGTGTGTGTGTTGCCCCCCACCTTTAATTCTGTCAACTAGGAGCTTGAGATTTCTAGTCTAAAATTGGCTCCAAGTCAGTTTGAAGCCAATAAGCCTTGACTCCAATGACAAAAGAATAAGACAAAGGCCCTAAATATCAGGAAATATCAAAGGCAACAATAGTCAACAGCAAAATACAGCTTACTTGAGAAGAGTAATGCCAACCAAGAATATATCATTCAAATGTAATACATAAACTTTCCTGACATAAAAAGAGAGATTAGTGCTTCCAGTGCATGCCTATGTATCTATCATTGTATAAGTAGGCCCTGTTACCCTTTGGGATGGCATTCAATCTTACCAAGGCTGAGTACCCACCTTGATCCCTCTTGGTTCAAAGCATCCAGTGGCGAATGAGTTCTCTGGAGGTTCATGGCCTTGACGGATGAGAAATGGGATACTATACAGGGTTTTTGGAGTTGTACTAGGGCTGCTCAGCTGGTCCTGTTGTATTCTCCTTCGCAGCTGCTCAGTTGGCCCCTGTTATCTTCTTCAGGTTTATTCATGAAGTTAGTGGAAAATCCATTAACTTTGTTTCTACTCCTACAGCTCTGTGCCACCAGGTGGGTGGGATCATGGATCAGGGCTGCTGGTGCCTTGGTGAAATTGTGGCTGGTTTCCATGTTTCTGGAAGATCCACATGTCTCCTGCTTCTGTGTTGTGGTTGATAATAACTTATATAAGTCACTTTTTGATAGAAGAGTGTATTTTGCTGTGTTTCTGTTTATTTCCCTCCCTCTGCTGTTTTTGTGTGGCTAGCATGCCACTGTCTTATTCTGAAGTCCCATCAAAACTTTTTATTGTGTGTATATAACTTCCCACCTGCCCCTCCAAAAACTGAAACTCTGCTAGACTCTTTTTTTTTTAAGTATTATAAGCCAAGAATCAAGAAAGGGGCCATGGGGAGGGGAGGAGAGCTAAGAGGAATAGATTGTTGATATGTAAATAGAGGGATGGGGTCACAGATTCTTTCCCCATTGCTGTCATAAACACTCCAACAGCAGCTTATGGTAAGAAATGGTTTATTTTGGCTTAGAGTTTCAAGGGGAAGCTCCATGATGATAGGGGAAATATGGCATGAGCTGATCCTGAAATCATCTTTGCCACAGAAGAGAGAACACCACAGCATCATAGTGTGCCCAACACTGACAAGGGGAAGCTGCTATAACATCGACAAGCCCAACTGCAACACCAAACCTCCTCCAGGAGGAGTCCAATTCACAAATTGTCACCAGATAGGGACCTCACATTCAGAACACGTGGGTTTAGGGGACACCTAATTCAAAGTTTTCTGACACAGAGATTCTCAATATCCCTGTGGTGATTTGACACCTGTGTCCCCCATAAACTGCGGTGTTGAATGCTAGGTCCCCAGCTGATGGCAGTTCAGAAATTAAAGCCTTCTGGAGGCTGTGTGTTGGTGGGGGAAGGCTTATTGGTATTATAGCCAGTTTCTCATTGTCATTGTTTCTCTTGTTGCTGTTGTCCACCTTATATTGGTGAGGAAGTGATGGCCACCTCTGCACATGCCATCATTTCCCCTGCCATCAAAAAGCTTCCCCTCAAGTCTGTAAGCCAAAATAAACCTCTCCCCCCCCCCCCCAGCACAAGCTGCTCTTGGTTAGGTGTTTTCCACCAGGAATGTGAACCTGACTGCAATAGTAAAGTTGGTATTGAGAGTAGGGTCATTATGACTAAAAACCTGACTTTGGCCTTTTGGAACTGCTTTGCAAGAGGAATGCAGATGAATTTGAAATCTGGCCTAAGAGATGCTTTTCATTATTGTACTTAAACTTGTTGGACCATTCTTTTCAGAGTTGAAAGACCTGAATGCAGTAATGTTGGGCTCTGAAAGGCCCAGGCGTGAGGCCTAGTGGAACTTCCTGAGCCTAGCTAAAGTTTGGCGACCTGTCTCTGGCCAGTTATGACTCAGCAAGATGCCTAATGGCTTCTGTCCTGCCATTTCCTTGTGGCAATTGTAATAACCATTTCAATAGTTAAAGTTTACTATTGGCCCTTACCTCTTCCTCCGTCCTAAAATCCCCGCCTTCATCCCCAACATGATATAGGAAACTGCTCAGAGTAATAAAGCGAGTTGTTTCTGTGAGTGCATTGAAAAGACTCCCAACTCAGTGTGGTTTTTCTCCGGTGGCCAGGAGAGGTTTCTGGGTTGTCTGATGCTCATCATCCTCCTTCAACTCCTAGGGAGGAACCAGCAGGCCTGGTCCTTTCCTCAGCACTGCCTGACTGGGAAGGAGCCCAGCATCTGGTGCCCAACATGGGGCTCTGGGACCCCGACAGACTAGTGCATCCCGTGAGAGGCAGTCATTGAGGAGGTAATCGGTATGTGCGGGTGAGCATACCCTGATGAGTTATGAGGCAGTCTTCATATTTAGTGCACTAAACTTTGCTTCTATAACCTATACTTACTTGTCTACATCTCTTCGTTCTCTTTCTCTTCCCCTTCCCCTTCGGTTCACCAGCGGCTTTTGTATTTCTAAAGGCTGTGCTTCTCTCTCTCTCTGCTTGGGCCTGTGAAGGCAGGCCAGCTTTTTTGGCCATTATGGAACTTCCCCTGGATCTGTAACCTTCAGTAAATATCCCTTCCTCCATAACTGTACCTGGTCTGGAAGTTTATCTCCGCCAACCTAAAGCTTTCTAATGAGCTGAGATGAACCTGACCATGTGGATGTTAATCTTTTGGAACCTTTGTTTTAAAGAAATAGACATAAACTTGATGCTTACAACTAAATGTGTCTTCTGGAGTGGTAAGCCAAATTTTATGGACTATTCAGATAAAAGTTTAAAAATATTAATTACAGACAACATTAAACTTCGAGGCTTAGCTTATAAACTTTCTAAGAGGAAGGAAAGACTACAGGGAACCTTGTTGTAACTGGGCTACTGGCATAAGGGCTGGCTACGTCCTGCTGCCCAGGCCCAAAGAGTTTAATCAAGGTTAAATTTGTAATAGATGGATATGCTTAGCTAGAGATATTAGATTAAGATATTTAAGATTTGTTTTTTCTCTGTTTTGGTTTCTCGAGGTAGGATTTCAGTCTAGCCCAGGCTGACCTGGAATTCCCTATGGAGCCTCAGGTTGGCCTAAAACTCATGATAATCCTCATACTTCCGCATCCCAAGTGCTGGGATTAAAGGCATACACCACCATGCCTGGCTGAGACTTAAGAGTTCAAGCTAAAAAACCTCAAACAAGTTAAAATTACAGACACTGAGACTAATTTTAGGTTATGATCGTTCAATTTACATTGTTTTAGTTTCTCCTTACTATTCCTTATACGTTAAAAATGTTTACTCTGTGCCTTTATATGTTAAAAGTATTTAACTTGTTTCATTTTACAGATCTTAATATCTTAAATAGCTCAAGACTGTGGAGACCTTTAAAATTAAACTAATTACAATTTATAATATATAATAATTATAAATCTATTGGTAATTTAAATAGATGGCCCCCCTCCTGGCAGCTTGTGCTCGACCATCCCCTACTGGGAAATGGTGGGCAATCCACTTCCTGGGAGACTGCCACATGGCCTGCTTGGACTAATCCAGGTGGGGATAGGGGAAAAGTCCACCCTCTCATGGTGACTGGGCTTACTGACCTTTTCCCGTGCCTACTGGACATTGGCACATGCTGGAAAAAAATCTAAACATGCCATTAGTCATATGCTTCAATGTTTTGCCACTCTTGGGCTGCCTGATCAAATTAAAACAGATAATGGCCCCTACTTCATAAGTGAGGCCTTTATAGATTTTCTCCAGACCTGGAAAATCTCACATTCCACAGACATTCCATACAACCCCCAGGGCCAGGCTATCATTAAAAGATAAAATCAAACTCTCAAATCTCAATTAAAAAAACAAAAGGGGGAATCCTTACCCCCACACAACCAACTAAAAAAGGCCTTATTTACCCTAAATATTTTAATTTTTTCTAACAATTTGTAATGTGTGATGGTTGTAAGTCTACTGGGCTCCAGGGGCAGAATGTGGTAATTTAAATAAATGGACCCAATATAATCAATTGTTTATCTTAATTTGTGATGGTGGGTTTCAGATTTCAATCTAAAGATATACAAATTGTACCTAACAGGAGTTCCTAAAGTGTGCTGTGGCTTTTGGATTTAGGCTTATACTTTTAATGTCTAACTATCCTTCATACTCACAGCTTTAAAGTAGTTCCTGAGAAAGTTCAAACTGTACCTCCCTTTAAGATCTTGGGCTTTATCCTTACCATAGATATATACATAGATACCTGTTAGATGCTCTATATACTAGGGTTAAAAATTAAAACTCATTTGGAGTATCTTGTAGATTTGCAATGGATTTGTATTACTTTTTTGATGTATCTAAAGCTGCTGATGACATAATATCTACTTTTAAGTCTGCCTTGCCTAGATGAAATTCTCTCACTTCTTGGATAGAAAGCTTTACTACTACAGGTGTTTGTCTTTTACTCATTCTGTGTCTGCTGCCTATACTCATTAAATGCCTTTTAAGATCCTTTATGGATATCTGTACAGGAATACATGGGATACAGCTATGGACCTGACCGTAGCTTCCTGAGACATTATCTTAAAGCACCTGCAGAGGGTGGTAGTCAAAAATGGGTAAGATTCTCTCAAGTTAGGTCAACCTAAGACAGGGCATGAATGGTGGAATTCATGGACCGATGATGGGTAAGGGTAAATATTGTAGAGAACAACCTAAGCCAGACACAGCCTTTCTGCACCAAGGCCTGGAGGGGCCTGGTTCATAAAAATAATAAATAAAAAAGGGGGAATTGTCAGGAGCCATTTTGGCTGGACTTGTATCCATAGCTCTGGACTTTCAGCAGCAACACTTTAGCAAAACTATGGCAAGGCTTTAGCAAAACTATAATACCTTACAGTAAGCAAGATTATGTATATTAAGTGTCAGGCAGCTGTTCCGTCAGCAAGACATTAGCACCTACATGTAAGCAAGATTATGTATATTCAATGTTGGAAGCCATTTGGCTGGCCTTAATAGTCTTTTGTACTGAGAAGTAATTAAAATACAAAAACTCTGTAACAGAAAGGAGTTTTTTGATAGAAACTTGTGTGAAGATCATAAAATTTTTGTCCATGGAAAAACTTTATAAAAAACAAAGATCTATTTGGGTACCAGTAAGAGACCTAAAATATTTGTCCCAACAAGAGGACACTGACAATCACTTCTAGGGAGTGTCCCACCCCTGAGGACTGTTCCTAAAATGGTCCTTCACCCTGCTAAACTAAATAACTCCCTCCCTTGCAGAGTATTGCTGGCTTTGCCTCTGATCTGGGCCTCTCTGGCTAATTACAATACAGTTGTCCATACAACCTTAAAAAACTGCTCAGCTATCTTCCCCATCCAGCTTTTCCCAATGTTTCCTCTGGGCATTTGGGCCCTGCCTTCCCCTAATAATTCCAGTATAGATGTGGGATACATTCATCCTTCCTTCTGTACTTTTAACACAACTGAGCCCAGTGCTCAACTCTCCCCGCCTTCTGGAATGGTTTATGTTTGTGGAGGTGAGATATCCTATGACTTTCTGACCAGCAATTGGACAGGCCTTTGTGCCCCAGCCACCTTAATCCCAGATGTAGATATCATTCCTGGAAGCTACATTCCCTGGCTGAGGTAGTCTTACAAAACAGGAGAGGACTAGACTTACTAATGGCTGAAAAGGGAGGCATATATTTGTTTTTACAGGAAAAAAGCCACTTTTCAGGAATTGTCCAGGACAAGACTAAGAGGCTCCAGGAAGACTTGGAGAGAAGACAGAAGGACCCCAAGGACTACCTGCTGCGGACGGGCTTACATGATTTCTTACCCTACATCCTCCCTCTACCTGGACCCCTCCCCCTCCTTCCTCTCCTCCTTCTCCTCGCTGTCGGGCCTTGTGTAATTAACAAAATTACACAATTTATTCACCAGTGGCTAGAGGCAATAAAACTTCATTAGGTCGAGATATCACAGGCTGGCAACTCAGGAATTAAGTTCCTCAAATGACCCACTGCCACATCCCCTGCCCTCCATGTGACCAATGACGGGTAAGATCCCCAGAGAGGGACAACCTAAGACAGGCCATGGAGTGGCTTCTCAGCGAACTAAACACCTGGTACTCAATGATGGGTAATATCCCCAGAGGGGGACAACCTAAGACAGGGGCCACGGCAACTAATGCTCTTACAAAAACAAAAGGGGGGAGATGTTGGGCTCTGAAAGGCCCAGTTGTGAGGCCTAGTGGAACTTCCTGAGCCTAGCTAAAGTTTGGAGACCTGTCTCTGGCCAGCTATGACTCAGCAAGATGTCTAATGGCTTCTGGCCTGCCACTTTCTTGTGGCAATTGTAATTACCATTTCAATAGTTAAAGTTTACTATTGGCCCTTACCTCTTCCCGCATCCTAAAATCCCCACCTTCATCCCCAACATGATATAGGCAACTGCTCAGAGTAATAAAGCAAGTTGTTTCTGCGAGTGCATTGAAAAGACTTCCAACTCAGTGTGGTTTTTCTCCGGTGGCCAGGAGAGGTTTCTGGGTGGTCTGAAGCTCATCATCCTCCTTCAACTCCTACGGAGGAACCAGCAGGCCTGGTCTTTCCCTTGGCACTACCTGACCAGGAAGGAGCCCCGCACAGTAAAAACTATGGACTGTGAGATTTGGTTTATGAGTGTGAGAAAGAACTTTACCTGGACTGGGCTAGAAGCAGTTTGTGTGAGAAGCTTGCTGTTATGCTTGTATCCTAAGGAGTTGTGCAGGATTGCATTGCATAGAAACACACTCATATATGCCAAGGGATACTGCACATAAAAAATGAAATCTTTGGGCTAAAACTGCTGCCTGTTCAGCTGCAATTGATAGATTACAGCCATTAAGATTGGTTCAGCTGGACTGAACGACAGAAAGAATGCAGATCTTTTAAAGGGTCTGAATGCTAAAGGATGTCCTGTTCTCAAAGTCTATTTTATTCCTCCCTTTATTGACAAATTGGCACCCCACTGGACATTATGGAGTATAAGAAATGCAAGAAAGAGAGGGCCATTAAATTTGTTTTAGAAATGGCCATGGGCAGTGTAAAGCAAGGGTGCCTGCATGGAGATCCCCATGGAGCCATGAGAGTGGACCGTAGGTTGCAGTGGAGACCCATTCGAGATGCTGGGACCAGGACATAGCTGCTAAGAAAAGATGCTGGCCCCAGATGAAGCTTTCCAGGACTGTGAGTAGCAAATTAGAACTCCAGACATTTGTTGCTGTTTAGAATTATTGTACTTGGAGATTTGTCACTGATTGGGGTTGTTTAACTTGATGCAACAGTTTGTTTGCCTTGTCAAAATCTTGTATCAGTTTAAAATTTACTTTCTATACCCAATGCCATCTTTTGCAGTGTGAATGTTTATTATATGCCACTAAAGTTTTTTTTTTTTTGTGGGGGTGGGGAGGGTGTTATGACTCAGTTAAAAGATCTTGGACTAGGGGAAAGTTTGAATATCATTAGGATTGATTAAAAACTATGGGGTCTTTGAAAGTTGTATGAATGCATTGCATTTTACATTATGTACAGTTATCACTTTTGGGGGCCAGGGGAAGATTGTGGTTGTTTGACACCTGTGTCCTCAATACACTTAGGTGTTCTAAATGCTAGGTCCTAAGCTGATGGTAGTTTGGAAATTCAGGCCTCCTGGAGGCAATATATTGTTGGGTCCAGGCTTACGGGTATTATACCCAGTTTCCCCTTGCCAGTATTTGGCATATTCTCCTGTTGCTATTGTCCATCTGATACTGGAAAGAAGAAGATGTCTACCCACTGCTTATGCCACCATTTTCCCCTGCCATTATGGAACTTCCCCTTGAGTCTGCAAGCCAAAATGAACCTATTTTTTTTCCCACCAGCTGCTTTTGGTCATGTGTTTTCTGCCAGCAGTGTGAACCTAACCACAATACTCCCCTACCTTAACCATAGCTGGGGGAGCTAAATCACACCCAGGAAGCTCAAGCTGGAAGTTGGTGCTTCAATATCCTTAGGTACACACAGCGGACCATCATAAAGAAGCATTGACTGGAAACTTAATACTGTCATGTTGTTTTATTGCTCATTTGTGTTTGTATGTCTTTTAGTGTTTAGTTTTTATTTCTATTTTCTATGAAGATATATAAATTCTATTAATATTTCCTCTTAATGTTTAGACTTTTGTATTCTAAATGTTCAGTTGCTAAGTTCTAACTAGTATTTGGAAAAAGTTATTTCTGTCCATTTGTCTAAACATTTTATATTTTCTCTACTGATTTTCATACCCAAGTACTTTACATCTCATTCTTTCTCTGTCCCCTTTTATCCCACTTTCCCTTCACTTCATTAATAAAATCTATTACATTTTCTCCACAACTTGTAGGAGACAAAAGTCAAGTGCACAGTATCTTCTCTAGAAGAAAACACTGTGAATTCTGTCAAACCATCACAGTTATTACTATAGTCAGCTTTACCTTTAATCTGTGTACACATAGAGATAACCTACTAGGAGGACTCACATACAAGAAAACAAACACAAAGGACAATGGGAAGGAAAATCTTTAAACCTAAGGTCACATAAAGTCCCACAGAACACTGAACACAACATAGAAACTGACAAAACAGGAGACAATTATGACACCCCAAAATCAGATAGTCTCTCAACCGGAAAACAAAAATGATGAGTTAGCTAAAATGCTAGAAGAATATTTCATAGTTCTACTTTCAAAAGTAGTGAACAACCTCATAGAGTGCTCAAATAAATGAATAGGGGTTATAATTCAAGACCTATACAAGAAAATTAGCAAATCAACTCAAGATACAAATTTTAAAAATTACAAAAGTAACTCAGAAGAAAAACACTAAAACATGAAAAAAATTATTAAAGTTATTGAGACACTGAAAAAAATTATCAGAAGAGGAAGACAAGGAACTACCAAGTAAACAAATAACCTGAGCAATAAACAACAGAACAAGAAATAATGTCAAACCTTTCTAATTTATAACCTTAAATTGATATTGTCATAACAACAATGAAAAGATATAGACTTCCTGGATTATAAATTATTATTCAACTAACTGCCATCTCCTAAGAAACTCACATAGCTAAGAAAGGTATCTACAGCTTGAGAGTCAAAAGATGAAAATCAAATTATAAAGCAAATGAAAGCCACAAGAAAGCTGGGATAGCAATTCTTATATCTCATATTCTTCAGTCTAAAGCTACCCATCAAGAGAGATAAAGAAAACCATTAGAAATTATTAAAAGGAAAAATTTATTAAAAGGACATAACTACTATAAATATATACCAAATCTTCATAAATCAACAATGTAAGAATAATTGACCATATCAATTTTGACACAATAATATTGGGAAACATCAGTACTCCACTCTCATCTTTTCACAAGTATTCCAAATTAAAAATCAACACCAAAAATATCATAGCTAAATTATACTATCGTTTAGACAGTTGTAAAAGATACTACCTATAGAATATTCTACCAAAGAAATAGAGTTCTTTCTTCTCACTGGTTCATGGAATCTTCTCTAAAATTGGCCACATTATAGTCCACAATGTAAGCCTTAACAAATACAAAATTTGAAATAATTTCTTTCATGTTATCATCGTACAGCAGAAATAAACTAAAAATCAATGGCAAAACTAATGTCAGAAATACACAAATGCTTGGAGATAGAACAATATCTTTTAGAATGAATTCATTTATTTAGACTTTGAAGAAGTGAAAGAGGAAATTGAAAAAACTATATAGAATGTATTGAAAATGGAAGCACAACCTATCCGAACCTTTGGGAAACAGTCAAGGCAGTCTAAAAAGGAATACTTATAACTTTAAGTGCCCACATTAAAAAAAAATAATTGGGCCAGACATGGTGGTGCACACCTTTAATCCCAGCACTAGGGAGGTAGAGGTTGGAAGATTGCCATGAGTTCGAGGCCATGCTGAGACTCCATAGTGAATTCCAGGCCAGCCTGTGCTAGAGTGAGACCCAACCTCAAAAAAAAAAAAAAAAAAAAAAAAAAAAATCAGAGAAATCTCAAGTAAAATTACTGAACAATGAACTCCAAATTTCTAGCAAAGCAAGAAGAAAACATATTCAAATGCAATCATCAGCAACAAATAATAAAACCTAGGGCAAGAATTAATGAAATAAAGACTATAAGAATACTACTTATAATCATGAGAGTTGGTTATTTGAAAAGATTAGGAAGATTGAGTAATCCTTAGGCAAAGTAACAAATGAGAGAGAAGATGTAAACTAATGATATTAATAAAATAGCTGATTGGTTCATAATTGAGGGATATGACTTTTTACTAATGACTCTGTTTGGAAGAACTTGAGAATATGTACTAAGAGGACTGCTAGAATTACAATGTAAACATAGTATATTATTAACCAGTTCTGCATCTATAAGCTCACTGCTGTCTGTGTCGACTTGGAGTCTTCTCTTCTGGGTACCAGTGTTGCAACAGCAGGGCAAATAAAGGCCAACAGTTGTTTCGTTTTTATCATGTGTAAAACAGGCTGGGCTGATTGCATAAAGAACATACAAGATCCTTGGAGTTTCTATTGACCCTGCACAGCTGGAAGTTGGAAGTCTTGGGGTTTCCATACTTACCCACAGCTGGAAGGTAGAAGTGAGGGAAGACAAAATTTTTGAATGCAAATGAAGGCAGAAACTCCAAGAAGCTAAGAAGGACAGCAGAACTGAGGATCTGAAAGGGTAAAAATAAATAGCTTAGTAGTAGGAGCAAAGACTTTGAGAAGTGAAAGCTTTGGTCACTAGAAGAGTTTGAGAGAGCTGAAGGGGCATTCCCCAAATCTCAGAGCCTGTAACTTTAGCTACTAGATGTTGATACTCAAATCCCAGAGTAATCCTCTCATTACATTTCTAAGTTTGGAAACCCACTTTGTGTCTAGCTCAGTGTCATCAACATTAAGGGAAGGAACAGATCCTTGCCTACTGTGATTTCTATTCTAATACAGCAAGAAACACAAGACCATACACTACAGCGCAAAACAAAACCCAGCCAAACTTTTGTGGCACTTTAAGAAGTACAGAAGAGAACAGTTACTGATACATGTATAGCTTATTCAGTAAGTACATCTATCAGTTTCTAATTAGGCAAAGAACAAAAATATAATGAATAATTTGAGATCATAGATGGGTGTTTAAAATGGTTTAGGCTTATGGTAATTTTTCCAATATTAGAAAATTAATACAGGTATGGTGGGTGAGGGAGAAAGGTCATGAAAGCAGGAAGATGTCTGTACTCTTAAATGAATGGGGAGGGAGACTCATTGCCTGTCTTATACTGTGCTTCATAACATATAGGAAACAGTATATTTTTTTCCCTTTTCACATTCTACATTAGAATCTGAAAGTAAATTTAAAATTTGTGCCATTACATGAATGGTTTTATGGCTAAGCAAGTTATAGTGCATTGTTTACCTTTTCAGTTGAAACTTCTCTTTCATTGAAAAGGAATATAGTACACAATCCAGTTTTACAGAGTACAGGTAGTATAAGGCTCTCTTACAAACTTATTGTGAAGCCCCAGTTCCAAAAAGCTTGAAACAACCACTAAGAATTGGCTTAATGATAATTGAAAGAATAATTAATGCCTGACAACATATAAAATGTTTTCTTTCCTTTCTAACCTTTATTTTTCATTTTGCAAGAATTATTATATTAAAAGAAAGGCAAGACAATAAAGGTAGCTCACACCTTTAGTCCTAGAACTATGTAGGATTAAGTAAGAGGGTCATTTTTAGTTTGGAATCAACTTGGGCTATAGATTGAATCCCAGGTTAACCTGGGCTACAGTGAGAACTGGTCTCAAAGAAACAAAAAAAAAAGAAAGAAAGAAAGAGAGGGAGGGAGGGAAGGAGGGAGAGAGGAAAGAAGGAAGAAAGGAAGGGAGGGAGGAAGGAAGGAAGAAAGGAAGGAAGGAAGGAGGGAGGGAAGGAAGGAAGGAGGGAAGGAAGGGATAGCAACATGATTTTTACCACCTACTATGTACTTGAACCTCAATCTGTGCCTAGATACTGGTATATAATTAACATGAAAAATGTATTTTGTTTAAATTGATACAAATGGGTACTATATTAATTTCACAGTGCTGCCATAATAAATTACCACAAAAATCATGATTTTTATAATTTATGTCCCTATAATTTGGAGGTAAGACATTAGCTTTTTACCCACTAGTAGAGCCAAGTCCCTTCTTGGCTTCAGGGGAGAATTCTTGCCTCTTCCAGGTTTAGGAGGTGCCAGTTATTTCAGTTTTGTGGCTATATAGCTGACATTGCCTTCACTTGACTACCTCTTCTTGTTGCATAAACCCTTCTCTGAGACCATAAAGATCCTTATCACTACTTTGGTAATGCAGGATGATCTCATCTTGAGATCATTAACTTAGTCACAGCCACACAAACCTCTTTTCAAAGACAGTCACATTCATTGGATCCATGGCAAGATGCAGGCATTCTGTTTGGAGTTAGTATCAACCCCACTACAAATTCTAATATAAAATTTGCAACATACAAATGATAGTTGTAATATATTACTTTGCTATGAAAAATATCCCTTAATATAATCTTAAATTTAAATCAAGTAAATAGTTCTTTTTATCATTTTTAATTTTGTTCTTATTCATGTTCTTTTCACCCTTCATTAAAAAATTGATCATACATAGTGTCATGCTTACCATAAGATGATTTATAAAACATCCTCTGGGGAAGGAAGTTACCAAATATCCATCTTCTTGATAGGAGAGGAATTCTGAAGTTTATGAAAAGACTATTTGAGATATCTACTGCCCCTCTACATCATGATAGGTATCAAAAGTGAGCAATTACTCATGCCCGGGGTGCAGTGTGACAAAGAATCAGAAAAAAGCACAAAAAGTATGTAACAAACAAAACTCTGGGCAGAAATTACATGAAAAAGTCACTCAGTCATGTCACACTGAAATAAATATTAAGTATAGTCCTATGTCATCCTAACTTAGAAGTCAAAATGGTAATCATTTAGCAAAACTTTACAATAGTCATTGGGGTATAGTGTTCATCAACTGGATAGAAAACTTCATCCCTAAAACTTCTGTCTTCTCAGAATAGCAAACATAGGCTTACCCGGTCTTTGTGATTTTCACTTTAAACACATAATTTTCTTAAAATATTATTCTTAAATCTTATTTTTAAACTATCAAGCATATATTTCAAAAATACCTTATTGTAATGAGAGATTAACACAATTTAGAAAACTTATCTCATTTAATTTATTCTAAAATAAAAACAGAAAATAATACTGAATCTCATCAGTGATAACTACGTTTCTTATAGATCTGCATGAACTAAATGGAGGGAAGCATAAGAGAGCATAGAAAGGTGTCAGGGCTGTTAAGGTTATAGTTTGAGGGACACAAAGAATATTGGTAATAAAATGTTGTTCCTATTTATTCTTTCCTAGAATTCACAAAAGTTAATATTCAGATTTATATGTATGTGCTGTCTCTTCTTCCAAGCAGGAAATATATATTATATATTATTTGTTGTTTATTATTATAATTATATAATATCATATATATATATACATATACATATATATATATATATATATATATATATATATATATATATATATATATATTTGTGCTACTCCTTCCAATGTGAATGGTTTGAGTCTACTAGAGTAAAGACAATTGGATACCATTTTCTTTAATAAGGGCATGTTACAAATACAGGACACTTTAATGCTTTGCCCAATGCCACCTTCTATGATCAGGGAATGTTTCAATTTCAGAAGCTACATGAACACAGAGAAAAACACTGGAAAAATAATGTGGAAGTATAAGAAATCTAAACTTTTGATGTGTATTTTTAGACACTGAATGAATTTACAGTATTCTCAGGTTTGCTTACCCGGTCAGGTAAACTGAAGATGTTCTGTGATTCCAAGGGCAGATAAAAAACCTTCCTGAGAAAAGGAACAAAAGAGTTCAGAAGTTTGGATCCTAAAGTACATCATTCATATTAATGCCATCATGAAGAATACAAGGTAACTTAACACTACTATGTCTAAATCCAACTGAAGCGAGTATGTGGTCACATTATAATCTGAGGCCACTTGTTTGCTCAGCCTACTGCTTGGCAGTGCAACAGTCAAGGGTTATCACTGGTGGTGAGTGACCTCCAGTAATGATGCCATGAGGGCAGAGAAAGCATGTTTTATGTTTGGACAATAAAAGTCTATCTCCAAATTATAAAACTAAGATTTTTTTCCTTCAGATTTAATCTGGAAATATTTCTTTTCCTTCCATAAATCATTAGCCTTTACTTAACATTAAAGGAAAATACCTGTAGATATTAAACTCATTATAAACTAAGAATGTAGGATTCAATAAATGATCATACTCCATGGTTTCTTGAAATATTCCTTGTGAATAAATCCAGTTGTATGGAAATAAGCAACTAAGCAGATAAAACTATCATTGGTTCTGTCCATGTGTACTGATTAATTCAGCTTAAAGAAGATGATGTTTCTAGTGCTTATAATAGTAACATGTTTGATTTAACGTTTTAGTATTACAATTAGATTATAGATTGTGAAAAATTATTCTAAAAACAACAGCAAAAAGAATGTTGCTTTTTTAAAAATTTTAACTGTCATAAAGTAGAACTTTGTGTTGCTTTCAATATTCAGTCACTTGATTAAACAACTGTCATGATAATAGTGCAAATAACAAGATGCCTCCAGTCCAGTGAAGGAGGCTTTAGTTGGTTTGCTTTGAATAAGGTTAAAATGGTACAAGTTTTCTGAAATACAGAATGCATTAAATTTATTTAAGGAAGATAGCATGATTTATAGATGCTCATGTTTACACTAGGCCCATATTTAATTACCACTATCTGGTTGTCAGAAAGTCATATATTTGTAAAAGATAAAGCTGAAAGTTTTGGCCTTTTAAAATATTTTTAAGAATATGTCTATTTAAAACACATCAGTTACCAGAGCCACTTTAACAGGAACTTTGAAGTACAATATCCCCTTATCATGCAAATTTATTGGGAATAAAACATTCTTCTCCGGGCTGGAGAGATGGCTTAGCGGTTAAGCGCTTGCCTGTGAAGCCTAAGGACCCCGGTTCGAGGCTCGGTTCCCCAGGTCCCACGTTAGCCAGATGCATAAGGGGGTGCACGTGTTTGGAGTTCGTTTGCAGAGGCTGGAAGCCCTGGCGCGTCCATTCTCTCTCTCTCCCTCTATCTGTCTTTCTCTCTGTCTGTCGCTCTCCAATAAGTAATTTAAAAAAAAAAAAACATTCTTCTTCACAATAATAATTAAACAATGAATTCTATGAGTGGTTTATAAGTTTAAAATGATCTTTTCCTGATAAATTTAATAGAAATGGAACCAATCAGACATATCAAACACTAGACTTTAAATAAATCCAATATATGTATTATATATTTAATTTTGAAATACATCATTTATTTTGAAATGATTTGAAAAGTTTCTTGTTATATACATTATATGAGATTTGTTTGGGCCGAATGAAACTCAGTGTGATCTATGTATATGCCCAGAGAATATGCCCATTGCTTACAAAGTTTTCCTTCAATGGTAAATGTGCAAAATTGGGGAAAGGATTCACTTTAATCGTAACATTCATAACCCAGTTCTACGTCCATTATTTTGTGTCTTTCCATTATTCTCACAGTACATTGAAAATACCTCATTCATGGGCAATATATATACATACATACATACACACACACACACACACACACACACACACACACACACACATTTTCTAAATTCACTGGTTTATCAGATATTTTAATTACAAAATGTATTATTGCCACTCATGTTTACTGACAAATTGCTATATTCTATGTTCATAAATATCCACTATCTGTTTGTGTAGTGGGACTATATCTATTTGTTACTGGGAAGGACTGTTCTTATGATCAGATTTCCCCTTTGTTGCAGTTACCTTCTCTTTGCTGCAGAAAGCACCTGACCAAAAGCAGCCTGTGGGAAGAAAGGGTTTATTTTGGCTTACAAATTTGAGGGGAAGCTGTATGATGGCGGGGTAAACACGGCATGAGCAGAAGCTGGATATCACCTCCTGGCCAATATTAGGTAGAAAACAGCATCAGGAAAGTATGTGAAACACTGGTAAGTGAAAGCTGGCTATAAGCCTACAACACACCAACAACACATCCCCACCAGTAAGGCTCCCATTCCCAAATTTTCATCAGCTGGGGATCAATCATTCTGAACTAATGAGTACATGAAAGACACCTAAGTCAAACTACCTCCTACTCATTCTGTAACCTTTATAAATTTTGGAAATTGCAGACACTATGTGTACACAAGCTAGAGAGCTTTAGACTTTAGGATCACAGTCTCAAAAGAGCACAAAACTGTAGTTTATTTATGTGTTTTTATTATATTTTTTTGAATTTTTTCCAATCACATGCAAAATAGGAAGTTTTAGTCAATAAAACACATGCATACATATTGTAATTTCAAGAGTGTATCTAGTTTTGCTCATCAATGACATCCTTTCAGATGGTTTTCATGCAAAATCCACATTATTTCTTCTGTACATATTGTAATATATCTCTATAAAAGATAAGCATTCTTTAAACAGACAAAAATTTCAATATGATTGTGACAACTGAAAATGCATTATAATATTCCTGAGAGGTTTCTTATCTATGGTTTAGATGATTAGGCTTCTAATTTTGCTGGAGGGTTACCTCAATTTTAATAGAAGCAGTCAATAGTACATAAATAAATGTTGACATGATCCTTTGAGAATTGCTCTATTTTGGTCGAATTTTTTATCTTTTGGGAAACACTTCTTGGCATGATTATTATTCCTGTTGGATGCTGAAACCTACATGAACTAAATTTCTGAAGTGATAATTTGAGTGGCATAAATGGTTGAATTTTCATGCATCTTTTCCCAGCATCTACACTTTATGTTACTTACATCTATAGAACTTAGTATAGTTGAGAGAAAACTATAAGGGTGGAATTCTACTCAAATAAATATAACAACTTTTCAACAATTTCACAGGAATTCCATGATTCCTTCTCTTCTTCCTTCTTTCCTCTTTTCTTTTCCCTTTCCTCTTTCTTCCTTTGCTCTCTAATTTTGTTGTTATTGATAACAAACACATTTGTTTTGCACATTAGCATAGGAATTTTCTTCCACTAATATATTTAGTAGGAACTTCTTATTTTTCTTTTAGAAAACAGTTTTTTTCTACCCTGATGCTTAAATGTGAAAATAAACCTATTTTCTTTCTACTTACAATATTTTGGAGTATGTCTTATTTAAAAACAGATTTCAATATATAATTCTACATATTAAATTTACACATATGTTTTATAATTATGTGATTTATGTTTTTACTTAGTGCTTCCCTCTGAGATATCAAAGTAAATACAGACCACATTAACCGTGTTGCTAAGATGTACTTATTTCAGTTTTTAGTGTTATCTCTCAAGTATAAGACATCATTTTGCAGGGGATATAAAGGTGAATAAAGCTCTGATTCTTCCAATAGGAAGCTTGAAAAATAATTTATTATTTCATATGATACTTTTTTATTTATTACAGACATACTTGGAATGGGTGTATCATGTGTTGGTACCATCCTTTCTCTAGTCTCTGCCCCCATTCCATTGGAGACCCTCCTCAGTGGGGTTGCAGGTGTTCCCCATGGAGTTGTGGGTTATGCATTGAGGGAGCAGCAGTCAATTGTTGCGGGGAGGCAATGTCTCTGGGCATGATGTCCCAGCCTGTGGCTTTTACAATCTTTCCTCTCACTCTTCCACAAAATTCACTGAGCCATGGTGGGTGTATTTTACGTTTACTTCAGTTATGAACTCTTAGGAGCCTCTGGATCTCTGCTTTGGTGGGTATTGTGTAATCTCAGCATCTTTCTCCTTCACCCTGGTGCTGATTGTCAGGCTCAGCATGGAGTCTGCATTCTTGCTCATCTCTGCAATTCCTCTGTCATTTCAGTTGAGGTTTGGTTGAAGTGTGAGGGGTAGTTTATCTTCTTGGGTCCCCCTACACTCTGCAAAAGAAAAACAGTTTATCCAACAGAGAGTGAATTTAGCACAGGTTAAATGGGATAAGTGTTCTTAATTTAGAGAGAATATGATGGATGTAGCTGCTCTTTTAGCCAAAGACTAGAGGGATCTTGAAATTGAAGGGCATAATCTTTGCTCCATAGGATTCTACCCTGATTCCCACATCCAGATATGGGTTCCTTTCCACTGAGATGATTTCTTAGCCAATCAGAAAGCTGTTGATTACTTCACAAGGTTGTGTGCCACCATTGTACTGGTGTGTGCATCTTGTCAGGTTGTTTGCTTCTGAGTAGATTAGACCCCTGGATGGTAGACTGTTGCTGGCCACTTTCCCCCATAGCTCATGTAGTGCTTTCCAGTATTAGATGAGCTAACTCTCTTGAGTTTGGCTCTCTTCAGGCTTATAGCAAGCTTATGAGATGTTTGTTATGCTCTGAGTGCATTTAACAGAAGAGCAACTGCAGGAACAGATTGAGGAGAAATCATGATAGGTTTGTGAACAGGATTTTCACTAATTTTTGTTCCTCTAGCTAACTAAACTAAAAATCTTAGAGATCTTTGAATTTCTTCCTGTGCCAGAGTGTCTTTTTAACACAATGCCATTACCACATATCCTACCCTAGGAATATTTCTTTCTTCATCCACTCATCATAGTAAATCAGAATCTCAACTCATTTCTAACAATTTAAATATTACTCTGCTGAATGTAACAAAGGTACCCTGAATTTGTGGTACTGGCATGTAACTTCACAGTATGGTTAAAATGAAGGCTGATGGAAAATAAAGATGTTAGTGTAATTATTTGAAAAGTATGAAGTACCTTCAAAATCATGTTATTGCTATGTATATATGTGTATGTCAGGCTTTGGTGTGCATTAGAGACACATCACCTTTCTGGGCCCTCCTCCCAAGAATCTGTGCTCATTTTGTCTGAGATCATGAGTTTGTATTTCTGTAAATTTCATAAATATTTCTAAGATCTGATTCACTTTGGGAGCCACTAGTACAGATCACTTTTATTTGCATGATGGGAATAAGCATCACTAATGACAAGCATAGTTCAGACTTCTTTCAAGTACTCCATTTTCTGGAAATATGACTTTATGGGAGGTGAATAGTCTCTTAAGACTTAATTTTATTATTTGATTTGTATTAGATATAGTTATGAGCTACAGCTGGTTTGAATTGGGTTTTAAGAATCTGCTTTGTGAGCTTATTCCACATGATGGATTTACTGATATCATTGAAGTGGAAGCCAGCCATAGGTAAAGTATTTACATCATGAAAATTAATAATATTTATATCTCACAGTTTTCTTTCTATTTTCAAATAGTTTTATTTATTTATATGCAGAGTTAAAGAGGGGGAAGAGTGACAGAGTGGTGGGGACAGAATGGGTGTGCCAGGGTCTATTTCTGCTGAAAATGAACTCTAGAAGCATTCATCACTATGCATCTGGCTTTGCTTCAGTCCTTGGGAACTTGTACCCTGTCAGCAGGCTCTGAAAACAAATATCTACTGAATTTTTTTGTTCATGTTCAATAATTAATTTCTTTCTTTCTTTCTTTCTTTCTTTCTTTCTTTCTTTCTTTCTTTCTTTTTGTGTTTTGAAATTGTACTCTTCCCTTCAATGTTGCTCATTATCTATTAGATCTGCTCCCACAGGTATATCGTTATCTTACATGTATACTTCAAATTGTATTATTTGTAATTAATAATAAAACAGATATATGTGGAACAAGAGTGACATATATTTTATTTTTACATAAAGAGAATCTTTATATGCGTTTTTCAATAACCACAAAGGACATTTAGTGTTATCTGGAGACAACTTTGGTTGTCACATTCGGGGGTGGTTGTAGATTTCACTGGTGTATAGCAGGTAAAGGGTAAGGGACTACTGTTCACCCTACAATGCATAGGGCAGACCTTCACAGCAAAGAAATACACAGTCCCATAGGTCATAGGACAATGTTATGAATCTGCTTCATACAATATTCATTAACTATGTTTTTACTCTAAATTCTAGACACTCAAATCTATTTCATTTTTAAAGTCAGCACATGTTATTTGTGTTTCTTCCTTGAATGTCCCATAAAGTATTTTTATTTTAAATTTTAAAATATTACATTGTGACTAAATGACTATAAAACTTATTCATTGGATTTTTAGACAAATTATTTTTAATTGGCAGTGAAAACTGTATTATTATAGTGTACAACATAATGTTTCAAACATTTATGCATTGTTGTATAATGAAATGGAACTAGTTACCATATGCATTATGTCATAATTTTTGATGGAAGGAGGACACAAACCATCTTTCAGAGATTTCCTGGTTTTTAAGATATTGTTCTTTGCTATGGACACCATGGTGTGTAATATGTTTCTTAAGTAGCTTCACGTTTCCTTTTTGTGCATTCTGAAAAGCCAGCTGGTTTACAATTGCTAGGATTACTTTGACTAGAACATTAATTGCAATAATATTTGAATGATATAGTAATTTTGAAACCTCTTATACCCTCTCCAATCATCTTTTTCTCCGTAAGCAACAGATTCATCTTTTTCAGTCTATCTTTACTGCGAAAACCATTATGAATCTATAGTTTGAGGAGTCAATAGAGAGGAGAGAGATTATTGACAATACTTTAATTTAACTGATCCAAATTTGCAAAAGCTTGATGTCATGATGCCTAAGTGCAGAAAAAGAGATGGAGAAGAGTGTGAAGTAAAGCTATGCCACATGTTACTGTTTTCGTTCTGATTGAAATGATGGATATTTTCAGAGATCAGGCCCTTGGATCTCTTCTCATGGTATTCTATATTTTCTCCAAAGGAAGTTCATCCAATGGCATTCATTAGCTCATTTTGTTTGAAAATGGTTTCCAAATTTATATTTCCTATTTTAAAACTCCACATTGAGTTCCACATCCATAAATTTATAACTTGCCTGATATTGCTATTTGGATGATATAAATATTTCACTAATTTAGAATGGATAAAACCTTTTCATAACCTCCCTAAATATGTTCAACTTCTTCAACATATTTATATTCCCAATACATTCCATCCTCAAATCACTTTTTTGAAATCCTTTAACTGCCATTTCCCTAAACCACACATCTTTCTAGCTGGGCTAGCTTGGGAATTAATCTCTTTTGTTTTTATTTATTTATTTTTTTAATTTTTTTTTTTATTTATTCATTTGAGAGTGACAGACAACCAGAGAGAAAGAGGCAGATAAAGAGAGAATGGGCGAGAATGAACTCCAGATGCATGTGCATCTGGCTTACGTGGGTCTTGGGGAATCAAGCCTTGAACCGGAGTCTTTAGGCTTCACAGGCAAGCGCTTAACCGATAAGCCATCTCTCCAGCCCTTAATCTCTTTTATCTACTCTTTTCCTTACAATATGTTGTTTTCATTAAATGATCATTACAAATCCATCATGATAATACTTCACAGCTTCTTATATCCCCCGTTGATTTCCTTTTCTTTTAGCATAATAACAAAAAGCCTTAATGTATTCCACAAGCTAAAATTACCTGGTCAAGAAGCATGAACTGACTCTTCTCTATTCTCCAGGCACCTTTCCTCTATAGGAAAATTTTGCTAGATTTCTTCAATAAACAGTCCTTGGAGTTCAGCTCCTTTGCATGCACAGTGACCTCTATCTTCTATCACTGTACTCCCTCATGTTTGCTTGTAATTTGTATCTCAGGTTGAATATCTCTTCATTGGGAGAGTTATGCCTCCCAAGGAGTATAGAAGACTCTGTTTCCTATTATGTGTTTGTTTCACAGATTTTTATTTCAAAGCTACACTTTCCTGGACAATTATGTTTTATGTGATTAATATCTGCTTCCGTTAAGTAGACTGTAGGTTCCATGGTAGCCCAATGTTCACTGTTAATAACATCGCCATATAACACAGAATGAATGTGGTGGCCATGAAGAAATCAATGCATTTTATCAACTGTGGATTTATTAGTTTGTAGTTCTAACTCCCCAACAGGTAAGAAAAAGATATTGATTCCTAGAATATGTACTTCATTCTGAGAAGCTGCCTACAAGATGGTACTGTACTCTTAACTAAATATTTGAATTGTCCAAGGAGGTTCCAATAAATACCTATGCCCTATACCCAGATTCACAGTAGACCAATTAAATCAGCATTTTGGGAAGTAGGGCTCAGACAACTTAAAAAAATTATTTTTAAGCTCCCTGGGTGATTCTAATGTGCAGCCAGGGTTGGGAAACATGCTTTCTCAGAAGAAATATGAATTCCAATCTGCTCATGAGCTATTCTTAGCCTGTGCCATTTGTAATTCTACAGTTATTCATTCATTCATTCATTTATTCATATATTCATTCAAATAACAATATAATATTGTATTTTTGTAATAAAATGAAATAGAAATAATCATGTCTTAAAGCCATATATTATTACATTTTTTGCTACACTAATATTAAACAATAAAGATGGTTCATAGAATCAAATTTCTACTAGGAGCTGTGAATAGTACACTATGTTGTCAGATACACCTCAGACTGTAGTTTGAAATCCATCATTTAGCTGAAATAATGTGATAAACAAATGTAACCCTAGAATTTTCTTTGCACTTATCCTCTCACTCTACAAATTATGTACACAAGCAGTAGACTTCCTGACTTGATGGTGCAAATGCACCAATGTTGTGTGCCATAATATCGTATAGAAGACACCTTCCCTGGACACGTTCCTATGTTCATCTGAAAACTGAAGGGGTGTCTTTTGGTTTGCTCTAACGTCTAGAGGACAGTGGCTCCAGATGTGGCTGCAGGCAAAGAAGCTGAAGGAGCTGCTGAGGGTATGCAGAAGAGGAGAGATGGAAAAAGAGCCCTGGTGAAAAGCAGAAGCTTTCCCCTCTGAGGGCAGTAGCCACAGGCACAACTGAGTCATCCTCCGGCTATTGTCTGTTCTAGTGGCGGCAAACAGGAAGTGAAAGTTCAGTGTCACTTACTGTCATTTACCATCGACATAAACAGACGCAGGAAGATAAAATCATACTACATGGCCTTGTTGCCCCTGGATGTTTTGATAAACATGCAAGCTATTTATTCAGTATAAATATTGAACTTACATACCCAAAGGCCAATTTTTATGGTTTTCCTTTTGAATTTATCTCTTGTAAAAGTACTCTCTGTTCCCACACTCCCCAATTTCCAAGCCCCCTTGCCTCTCCTCACTTTCTGCTCAAGGGAGGGACAGTGTCATCATCTTGGCCCCTCATAAAGGTAAACTTGGTGCCAGGGAGTAATCCCCTTGGGTCACTAATGGATATTCACACATCTGAGAATGCTGTTAAGCAGCTTCTGAAGTGGAATGCGATTCCAGCTGTAGCCATTACACACTGCTCACATTTCCCAGCCGGACTCCGGGGACTTCAGCAACCGACGATTAGCAGGCTGACGATGGAAGGAAGCACTGTAAATCTCTCAGGCAGTGATAAAACCCGAGCTCCTGGAAGAAATCGGGAAGAGTGAGTTGCAATTGTAAAACAGAGCTGTGAACCTTGGCCTCGGCAAAGAACACCACCCACGGTACGTTCGTTAATGAAGAACTCAGAGAGCATAAACTGAACTGTAAACATATCTTATCTCTCTTCAGTTATAGTGTTGTTGCAAGCAGAATAAAATAAGAAATTAAACATCAAGAATCCATATTTGTCTGAAAAACACATATAAATCTCCAAGCAACGCCCTCTCATTTAAGACAGAAAGTTAATAAGAGTTTAACTCCTATCACATGGGTACCACTAAAGAAGACTCTCTTTTAAACAGTAGTTCATAAAAATTGAATTGAAAATCGTTATTTAAAAGAATAGTAAATGTTTTATGTAAAGACTTGACTGTGCTTCTTAGCTTGTATAACATGCTTCATGTCAACTCAAGAGGTTTGATTACTGTGCCCTTTTGTCAAATAATGAAATTGAGGTTTAAAAAGCTTAACTAGGTCAATGATAATCCCATAGACGTGGAATGGCAAAATAAGGGTTGGAACTCAGTTCTGTTGATTCCAAAGTGTGTTTCCCATTAGCTGATATTTTCTATCATGAATCTAACTTGGCTCTATTTGTGAGAAGGAATGGAGATAGGAATTTAAAGAGGAAGTCCATATCAAATCACACATACTTGAACTGATTTGTTCAGCATTAACATGATTTGGTGGCAGAACAAGTCATCTCCTCTCATTGTCTGAAAATAAGAAAATTCAAGTGTTGTGATATTAGTAAGTTCCCTACTTTACCCTAGATGGAGTGATGGCTACAATAACTGGACAGAACTTTATCCTATGTAGGCTGAAGTTGGGATGTGTGAAACTTTGGGTTGTAGACGGGGGCTGGCTATGTAATACAATTTAAAAGATTTAGGAATCTCCATCTTTATTGGTCTAGAGACAGTGTGTTGCTATACATTCAAGCTGATCTTGAACTCATGATCCAGCCTCTTATGTTTCATGATTCTGCTTTCCATCAGGCTTGCATTTTAATAATGATCTATTTAAACTGGGAACAATGGCTCACACCTGCAATCCCAGCACTCAGGAGGCTGATGAAGAAGTGTCAAAAAGTTGAGGCCAGGTTGTGAGTAGTTTCTTTGCCACATGAGCTGCCTTGAGAAGCAAAAGAAAGTCTGAAATCTTCTTTGCTATTTCATAGTGCCCATATCTATTTTATGTATTCTTTTGTTTGTTATTTTGAAGGTACGGTGTCACTCTAACCTAGGCTGACCTTGACCTCTCTCTGTACTTGCAAGCAGGCCTAGAACTCACAGTGAACCTCTTGCCTCTGCCTTCTGAGTGCTGGCATTAAATGCATGCATCATTATGCTGGGCTTATTTTATGTATTTTTATCTTTTTGAATACTTAATAATCTTTCTGCAAAATAAGAGACTGTTCTTTATAAAACATAGGACACTTCAAATAAAATCACTATTTTCCACCAAAACAAACAGCAAGATACTGTTGTCTTTTTGGATGACCTACAGATGGTGAGCTCTAATAATTTAATTTCTCTTTCCTGATATTAATTTTAACAATTTAGGAGTATAATCCACATGTTCATATACAGGTTATAGTAACCTGCTTTCTCTTACTATAACTGCCATTCATGCTTGTTAATGCCGGACTGGAGAGATGGCTTAGCGGTTAAGCGCTTGCCTGTGAAGCCTAAGGGCCCCGGTTCGAGGCTCTGTTCCCCAGGTCCCACGTTAGCCAGATGCACAAGGGGGCGCACGCGTTTGGAGTTTGTTTGCAGAGGCTGGAAGCCCTGGTGCGCCCATTCTCTCTCTCTCCCTCTCTGTCTATTTCTCTCTCTGTTACTCTGAAATAAATAAATAAAAATGAACAAAAAATAAAAATTTAAAAAAAAACACTGTGGCTTTGGGTGGTACATGGTGGGAGGTCTGACCCTTGGCTAGATCTCTGTCCCCTCCACCACAATTTAAAAAAAAAAAGCTTGTTAATGCCTGTTTAACACATTATAGTATTAGCTGTACTCTGATAATAGACATCTAACACTGTTAGTTATCCAAGTTGCTTCCAAATTATTACATGGTTAAAAAACAAATATGTATTTTGCATTTCTTAATGTATTTCTCTTTAAATAAATACTTAGAAGTAATTCCAAATAGAAAGTCTTATGCACTTAGATTTTAAATCCTTTCCCTATTGCATACATTGACATCAGGAGTGTTTGGGGTCTTCTCATTATGTCCTTTGAACATCTTCAGTTTGATTCATTCTTTACAGTCTTAGACTCTTAATAAGGTGGTGCATGCTTTCATTGGTTATATATTAAAATTGTGTAGTGACTTTTTTGTACCAACATTAATTTTTCTTTTTTGTTTCTTGTAGTTTTTCAAGGTAGGGTTTTACTCTAGCCCAGGTTGACTTGGAATTCACCATGTAGTCTCAGAGTGGCCTTGAACTCATGGTAATCCTCCTACCTCTGCTTCCTGAGTGCTTGATATTAAAGGCATGCACCACCATGCCTGGCCTATAAACACACACACACACACACACACACACACACACACACACACACATATACATATACATATACATACATATATACATAGAATTAACTGTGATTTACCAATGGAACCATGCAGAGCCCTATCAAGGCCTATGACCTGGATCTGTCCCTGCCTTCCACAAGCACAGGGAGGGTGCTGGGAGCAAGGCTCATGTGCTGTGGCTGGTATATCCCTCATATTAGATAGAAGAAGAGAAAATAGAGTAAAAGCAATGTTGGTACAATTGGGAATTCAAACAAGATTAATTCTGAAACAAAGAGCAGATTGCCCTATAAATCCAGCAGCTGTATCAGATGTTCTACTAAGGTGTGAAAGCAGCCACAAGTTCTGGAATAATAAAGTGTCCAGCAGGGGCTTCTGCCCAGGTAAAATAGGCAGGCACCCAGTCATCAAAATAATGATTCAAGTAAGAAGAAGGGAAGGACTGCATTATTAGAACAGAGCCATGGGTCACTGCTCGGTGACGTTATGTTTAGTCTCACAGTGAGCCACAGCACCAAATATCCCAGTAGGTTGTGGAGAGATGTTGAGTCTGCAGGTGGTTTTTAAGGAATTCCAGCTGTGTGGAAAGCAGGCCTTCAGCCTTGAGAATTTTACTCCTCTGTAAATTCAATATAAAGTTATTTTAGATGCCAAAACTGTAATACAGTTATCTCCATATATGACTTTTGCATCAAGATCCATGAGGGTGGTCTTAAAAAGTCCTGTACTATGTTTTGTTTGGACATATGATTTTTTTGAGACATCATAGACATATATCATGGGGACAAACTTAATTGTCTGTGGTGCCAGGCATGAAATGTAAAGAAGTAAAGCAGACCTAAATAACAAAGCAAGAGAGTGAGTAACAGAGATGGTGTATGAAAGAGAAAGAGAGAAAGAGAGAGAGAGAAGGAGAGAGGGAGAAAAAAGAAAGACAGTAAGAAACATGGGCAGGAAATTAGAAACAGAAACAATACCCTCCCCCATACATGCACAAACCAAACCAAACAAAAACCCTGCAGTGTTAAAGAGCAAGTGCTACTAAGGCTTGCTTCTTAGCAAACTTGGCAACAAGAGGAATGAACTGGAAAGTGACTTAATTAAGGGTGACTTATCCAAAACACACTGTATCCTTTGCTTTAGGAGCCTTCAATATTTACCAAAATGTAAAGTATATATGTTATGCTTTTGATAGGACTTGTCATCCAAAAAGCTCATATGTTGAAGATTTGATCCCCAACTGTTGGGTCCAGTCATTGAGAGATAATTATAAGAATGTTCTGACTTCATGGATGGATTCATCCCTGGTAGAGGTGTGTGACTTGATGGTATTGTGGACACAAGTGAAAATTATGATGCTGTTTTAAGGAGGCTGCTGGTAAGCCTGACTTTAAAAGGTGCATTTGGTCTGTGGGCCTTTTTTCTTCCTGTCAATTCTTTCCAGCTGCCATAGTCCAAGCAGTTTGGTTTCACTATCCCCTATTGGCCATAAGGCTCTACCACACACTACCACAGACAGAAGTGTGATCAGGGAACCAAGGACTGAAACACTGAACCAAAATAAATCTTTCCTACATTTACATTGTTCGTTAGGCATTTCTTTCAGTGACAGAAGTCTAACACCATGTGTATTCTTACCTGGCATTTTCTAATTTTTATTTATTTATTTATTTTTTGGTATTTAAAAGTAGAGTCTCACTCTAGCCCATGCTGACCTGTAATTCACTATGTAGTTTCAGGATGGCCTCAAACTCATGAGATCCTCCCTACCTCTGCCTCCCGAGTGCTGTAATTAAAGGCATGGGCCACCAGGCCAGGCTCATTTTCTTATTTTTAATCTTGGCAATTGATTATGTATAACACTGTGTGCTGGGAAAGAGAAATATTTCATTTTTAATATTTTTATTAATTTATTTGAGAAAGAGACAGAGAGAAAGAAGCATACAGAAAGAGTGAGTATGGCCACTATAGGACCTCATGCCACTACAAATGAACTCCAAACACATGCAAAACTTTGTGCATCTAGTTTTATGTGGGTACTGGGGAAATGAACCCAGGCTGTCTGACTTTGCAAGCAAATGCCTTTAATTGCTGAGACATTTCTCCAGCCCCCAAGAGTAATATTTCTATCAACCTTAAGGTATTTCTCAGAGTCATTGATGGAAAATGTAGGTCAGGGTTTTCCCTCACTCAAATATATATATTTTATCCCAGCAAGTGATAGACATAATTCACATATTTTCAGAGTTATGGCAAAAATGAGTTCTTTTTACATAAAAAAGAATTAAGATTATTTAGGGTCATTATTAAAAAGATATATGGATGACATTTTTGGCACTTTAGTTATTTAAAGATAATGAGAATAATCACAGTCACAGTAAAGAGGAAGGAGATAATACTATACCTAGTGGGACAAGGTTGATGAAGTAATGAATAAGAACATTTCTCTTTAGGACATGGGAAGCCTTCAGTTTTTAACCTCTGACAGGTTAGACATCTAAGTAGGTGTCTTGCAGTAGGTTATTCTTAGAAGGTAAAGAATTAAACATGTTTGAATATGTACTCTCCCTCACTATCCATCATTGAAAGTTGATGTGCTAAGTACTTTTGCTACTTCCAAATAAATTATTTACATTGATATGCTTTATTTGAAAATTTATTATCTTTTTGCCATATTTCCTTTGTTCATTTTGTTCCTTGATTTATTTAAAAGATTACTGATTATGGAAACAAACCTGGATTAACAGAATTAATATTATGAAGAAAATAACTATCCTACCAAAAGTAATCTTCAGTGCAATCACTACTAAAATTCTAGTGACAGAGGCTGGAGAGATGGCTCAGCAATTAAGGCACTTGCCTGCAAAGCCTAATGTCCTAGATTTGTATCCCCAGTTCCCATGTAAAGCCAGATACACAAAGTGGCATATGCGTGTGGAGTTTGTTTGCAATGGCTGGAGGCCCTGGCATGCCCATTCTCACTCTTTGTGTCTCTTCTGTCTATCTCCCTCTACTTTCAAATAAGTAACTATATTTTTAAAATTCTAGTGCCGTTATTTACATAATAGTCTTTAAATTCACATGGAATCACAAAAGACCTTCAATAGCTAAAACAATTATAAGCTAAAAGCACACTGCTAGAAGGAGAAAATCTTTTTTAGCTAGACACTAAACAGGGAAGTCAATATCTAAGCCATATAAAGACCTGCAACAAATCAAACACAAAGAAAAGAAAATTGACAACAAATAAGTGGACCAATAAATTGAATAGGCAGTTCCTAAAAGAAGTAACACAAATGATCAATAGATATTTTTTAAAAGTGTTCAACACCCTTAGTTATCACAGAAATGCATATTAAAACCACTTTGAAATTCCATCTCACCTGGCAGAGTGCTATCATCAAGAAAACAATTGACAACAAATGCTGGTGAGGATGTGGGTGTTGGGCCCTGAAAGGCCCAGGCATGAGGCCTAGTGGAACTTCCTGAGCCTAGGTAAAGTTTGGCGACCTGTCTCTGGCCAGCTATGACTCAGCAGGATGCCTAAGGGCTTGTGGCCTGTTACTTCCTTGTGGTAATTGTAATTACCATTTCAATAGTTACAGTTTACTATTGGCCCTTACCTCTTCTCCCACCCTAAAATCCCCACCTTCGTCCCCAACATGATATAAGCAACTGCTCAGAGTAATAAAGCGAGTTGTTCCTGCATTGCAAAGACTCCCGACTCAGTGTGGTTTTTCTCCGGTGGCCAGGAGAGGTTTCTGGGTCGTCCGACGCTCATCATCCCCTCAACCCCTAGGGAGGAACCAGCAGGCCTGGTCCTTCCCTCGGCACTACCTGTGCGGGAAGGAGCCCCGCATGTGGGGACATTGGAACTCTTATTTCCTGCTGGTTGGAATGCAAAGTTGTGGAGTCACTATAGAAATCAGTATGAAAGTTTCTCAAATAACTTAAAATGGAACTATTATATGAATCATCTATTCCATTTGTAGGAGTGAGTGTGGGTATAAGTCATGAAAGTAGAAAGTGCATTATGACAATGGAACAAAAGGCTTTTAGGAAAGGGGCTGAGTAATGTAATAGAACATGTGAATGAAAGTGGAAAGTGACATAGTGAGGACATAATAGTATAAGGAGAGAGTGAGGTTGGGCCAGGTAAATAGAGGAGGGGAGCAGGGAAGGAAGATCAACTTAAAGAAAGTATATACAAAAACACCATGAAGAAATCAGTAACTAGTTAAAACATTTTTCTTCAAATTTCATTGTGTCACTTTTTCTTACTGCTGTATAGAATTCTATCATGTAGATATACCACATCTTAGTTATCCATTCTTCTAGTGATGGACACCTGGGCTGATTACAGCCCTTAGCTATTATGAATTGAGCTGCTATAAACATGGTTGACCAAATCTCTCTGGACTGAGATTTAAATGTTTTAGGGTACATGCCCAGTAAGAGAATAACTGGGTCTGTTGGTAACTCTATAGTCAGCATTTTTAGGAGTCTCCAGATTGCTTTCCAAAGTGGTTGTACCACCTTACATTCCCACCAACAGTGTATGAAGGTTTCTATTTCTTCATATCCTCACCAGCATTTATTTTCATTTGATTTTTTGATGCATACTATCCTTACTGGGGTAAGGTTGAATCTAATAGTTGTTTTAATTTGCATTTCCCTGATGATTAGGGATGATGAACATTTTCTTAAGTGTGTGTGTTTGCCATTTGTATTTCTTCCTCTGTGAACTGCCTGTCCAGCTCATTGCCCCATTTTGTGATTGAGTTGCTTGACTTTTTACTGTTTAGGTTTTTGAGTTCTTTGTAGATTCCAGAGATTAGGCCTCTGTCAGTTGGATATTCAGCAAATGTTTTCTCCCTTTCTGTGGGTAATCTATTGGCTTTGCTTATTGCATGCTTGTCTCTTACCAAATCACAGAAAGATAATCACCACATAATCTCACTCATCTACAGCACCTAATCTAAATCTACCCAAGATGCCAACATACCCAGCAAGTATCTCAAGGACTAGACAGTAGGGTGGGTAGGGAGGTAGGGGAGGGCAAGGGAAAGGGTGGGAGACATAAACCTAGACCCAAATGGCAATGGTACCATAATATTCTACATCCTAAAAGGCAGACCAAATGGTTGAACCTTTACCAGGCCCTTAGAGGGAACACCTGAGCCACAAGGCACTGGAGAGGATATGATAAAGACTGACCTTAATCTTTTACAGCTTCTCTCTCTTTCTCTTCTCTCTAACTATTTTTTATTAGTTATCCTTTTCTTCCTTCTCTTAGTGGGCACTGACCTGTAACTACCAGGACCAGCATATGGCTATCATCCACAATGACCTTTTGATCAGAGGGACCTACGTTTCCTAAAAAGAAGACAGATTTCTGTCAGAGTATTTGATGACCCACCAAAGGTTAGTGGTAAGACCCTACTGCTAAAGACACCATATGTGGTTCATACTTAAAATGGAATGACATGGCTGGAAGCTGGAAGAAAGTCAGTCCCCAGACAGTCAGTGCATCTAGTGCCAGAGGTGCTACATGGACAAGTAGGGAAAAGTGACCAATATCTGTCCAACCAACTCATGGTCTCACCTACTTAGCAACAAATAACCTATTGTGACGCTCACATAAGTACAATAGTGGCACATAGCCATGGTGGATAACCAACTACTCTTGATTTGGCTAACTGGTTTGCTCAGTGGAACAGGACCCATAGCTGGAGCTGGGAAACAAGTCAGAACAATATCCGTACATGAGTCTGCTCTTCATTATCAAGCTACCAACAATAGTGGGCTATAAGAGGGCCTATACCTATTAAACTCTCTATATAAAATATATATATGGGTCATCCCATTTGGTGCTAACTTTACTTTCCACTGGAGAATCTACTTCTCTTTTTCAGATAGACACTGATCCTAAGGAAAGAACCACACCATCATGCCTCAAAAGGGCTCCAGCTGAAACTTAGAATAATTGGCAAAACAAGCCAGGGTACTGTTTTCTTGGTGAAATGGGTACCAGCACAAGGGTGAAGGAGATCAACACAGAAAATGATCAACTCCTATCAAATCAGATATCCAGAGACACAGAGGCTCCCAATACCTCATCACTGAAGCAGACAAAAAATGAACCCAACATGGCTCAGGGAAATTTTGTGGAAGAGGGGGCGGAAAGAATGTCAGAGCCACAAGTTGAGTCATGATACACAGAGACATTTCTCCTACCCATAACTATGGGCTAACTCCACAATGCATGACCCATATACCTCAACAAGGAGAGGCCAGGGGGAGGGGCTAGGACATGGTTGAGCCTAACAATGGTACCAACTTGACTGTATTCATTGAGTACAAAACTAATTATTAAAATAATAAATTAATTAATAAAAAATAAATCAGTTACTTTACATATTAATTTAAAAATAGGAAAGTTATGAATTTGTGTTGAAAGTTGATAGAGATATTCTAGAATTAGAATCTTCAACCAGGGTTGAAGAAATTCCAGCACTCAGTAAGCTGAGGCAGAAGTATCATAAAATTGGGGCCCTGTAGAGTTTCATATCAATGTGAAAGCCAACATAACCTATGTAGCATGACTCCATCTAAAAAAAAAATATTGTGTGCTTTCCACATAAGTGTGTGAATTAATTAAGTTTTATCTGTTTTGGATTTTTCAATTAGAACATTTTGCTTGCTTTTCTAAACCATGCTTAGTTTCATATAGAAAATCAATCTCAATATGTACTACATTAAGTTGGACATAGTTATGCAAATTAAACCATGAAAAATGATGAAGTTATACTTGCACTAGAGTTTGTAACTCTTATACAAATCATTATATATTGCTTCATGGGTAATGCAAGTATGTGCCTTATATCAGAATATTTTCATTTCCTCACTTCCATTCCTTATAAAATTGCTGTTATTTTTTTCTGTTATCTATTGTTACAAAATGCATTATCCTTTTGAATAAATTATTCCCTACTAATTCAATAAAGAATGAGAAATAAAAAAGATTTCATTTTAATTTCACTTATCCTTCTCATTTTATATGTATATATACATATGTGTGTGTGTGTGTGTGTGTGTGTGTGTGTGTGTGTACACATTTAACAGAGAAATAGGGGAGAGAGAGAGACAGAGAAAGACAGACAGACAGACAGACAGAGAATGAGTGCAGAAGAGCTTCCAGCCACTGCAAATAGGCTCCAGATGTGTGCGCCCCCTTGTGCATCTGGCTAACGTGGGTCCTGGGGAATAGAACCTTGGTCCTTTGTGTTTTCAGGCAAGCGCCTTAACCACTAAGCCATTGCTCCAGCCCTAGATTTATATTTTTGACCTATAATAATTAATTGTCTTCTCCCTGAAGAACTTTTTTATAAAACAAGTAACAAATCCCACAATTCCTTTTGTCTGTGAAAGCTTTTACTTCTTTTTCAGTTCTGAAGTGCAGTTGTTTAGATTATAACTTTTTGGATTGGTATAACCTTTTGCAAGAACATATATTTATCTCCATCTTCTTGTTTAGATGGGTAGTGTTATTCAACATTCTATTACTGTGGCAAATAGTAGAGACAAATAAACTTATAAAAAGAAAAGTCTTTCTTGACAGACTGTTGTAGTTACCCTGTTTTATTCTTTGATCATACCGGGGAGTATATTACAGGATGGGAGTGTCACCTTATTGATGGGAATAAAAGAGAGAAAATGAAAGGAAATGAATACAATCTCCCAACGCCCTTCAGGGAGATGTCCCCAATAATGTAAAATCTCCCACAAAGCTCTGAAACCTCTTAAATGTTCTACCACTTGCCACTAACATCAAACTGGAGACCAATCTCTAATTGGAATTCATATATTTGCATTCCAAAAGGCAAGATAGCTTCCCTCCATCCTGGCTTTTTCTTTTTTCAAGAGTTCCTTTTTGTTTGACTTTTGTACTTAAAATAGGTATAGAATTTGTGGGCTTTATCTTGCTTACCATTTTCTTGTATTTCTAGGTCTGTGGATTGGTATCTGTTATCAATTTTGGAATACTTTCAGCCTTTATTCTGTAAAAAAGTTCTACTTTCTTCTCCTACTAAAGTGTTGGCATTTTATACGCCTTTGTTTATAATAATCCCCGTTATGAAATTCTGTTCCATACTTTTTTATTTTTATTTTGTCTTTGCATTCAACTTGTTAGGTTTATACCAGCCTTTATCCAAATTTACAGATGCACCCAACAAAAGCCTTGTTCATTTCATTTCTTTTCTTTTTTTTTTTTTTTTTAGCCTTTCGTTTGCCTTATGGTTCTTTTTTGAAACTTGTATCTCTTCGCTCACAGTACCCATTTGCATTTGTACACTGCCTTGTTGTTCCATTGGAGCTCTTAGCACATTAATTGTAATCATTTTAAGTGGAAAGTATGGTATTTCCAAACCTTTGGCTACATCTAGCTTTATTTCTGATGCTTGCTTTGCCTCCTTAGAATATGATCCTTCCTATTCAGCATGTCATGTGACTTTCAACTGAAAATCTGCAGGAGTAGGAAAAAGGAACTGATATACAGAGGTCTCTAACATGATCTGTAGAGTGTTTCTGTCTGGAGTTTCACTCTGCTGATGTGTACTGTAGCTATGGTACCAGAATTAGAAATGTCCTTTACTGTCATATGTTTGCCTCTTCCATGGTTTTAGACATTTTTAGACACTACCAAAATTGGTTAGAGTTTTGTAGCTAGTTTAGCTGTATTTCTATAATTTGATTGCATTGCAGTACAATGACTAGGGTGGCAATGAGAAGAGGGAATTTTCTAGAATCTAGACTGGGACTCAGTATGTTAATGCACCTGGATTGGGTGTTTTCAGTTTTTGTGGTTGTTCAGGGGTCTGGCCAGGTCATAATCAACATGAATTAAAACAGTTTACACAGGTATTTTTAACAAGAATAAAAGTCTTTAGGTATATTTCAAAATGTTTTTTTTTTTTAACCTCCATCTAACAGCAATAATTGACATTTTTACTCAAATCTTTACAATGAAAACTTGAAATGTAGGCATTTTCCTTATGACTTGCCCATAGGGAAGTGAACTTTCAAACTAGTTTACATTTTAGCTTGTGCAATAAACACAGTATAATTCAATATGTGTCAGGATTCTACTTCAAGTAAACTATGATTCTCCAAATCTACCTGCTCACCACAATATTTTTTTTTTTTCCCTCAAGAAAAGTATGCAGGGCAGCAATTTCACTTGTGACTGACCTATAAAGGATTGGTATTCTTCAGTATTTTCAGCCTTTGAAAAAAATATTTGGATGGGAATGATGGCTTCTCAGCTCTTTGCATGTTAGGCTACAATTCAAAAATGAGAGATAACAGTAAAAAATTTAAAAAATACATCAATGCATCTCTTCATACATAATATGCATGTTGTCAATTCTATTATTATTTTAACCATTTGTTACTTTAACAAATATCTTGAACTAAATATAACATTTTAAAAATAAAAATAGGGGCTGGAGAGATAGATGGCTTAGCAGTTACATGCTTGCCTGCGAAGCCTAAGGACCCCAGTTCAAGGCTCGAATCACCAGGACCCATGTTAGCCAGATGCACAAAGGGGCGCACGGGTCTGGAGTTCATTTGTAGTGGCTGGAGGCCCTGGCATGCCCTCTCTCTCTCAAATAAATAAAGAAAAAGAAAAGAAAAATAGCTTCTTATTATGTGATCTGATTTGCTAATCAAGACATACATAGATACATTTTTGTCTCAGTAAAATGTGTTTTTTGCCAGACATGATGGCATACACATTTAATCCCAGCACTTGGGAGACAGAGGTAGGAGTATCACTGTGAGTTTGAGGACACCCTGAGACTACATAGTGAATTCCAGGTCAGCCTGAGCTAGAGTGAAACCCTACCTCAAGAAAAAAAAAAAAAAAAAAAAAAAAAGTATATTATGGGGTGGAGAGATGGATTCGTGGTTAAGGCTCTTGCTTTCAGAGCCAAAGGACCTGAATTCAATTCCTCAATACCCATGTGGAACCAGATGCACAAAGTGGTAATACACCTGGGGTCCGTTTGCAGTCACTGAAGATCCTGGTACACCCATTCTCTCCTCTCTCTCTCTCTCACTGTCTCTCTTCTTACAAATGAGTAAAAGTAAAAAGTAAAAAATGCATATAATGTTAGTGAAATAAGGAAGTGAAAGCGCATGTGTAGGTGGTTTGTATTGATTTATTGATTTTCACTGCATAGAAAATGTATCATTATTTGAGAGAATGGGATGATTAGTTAAACCAGTGAATGTATAAAGTTAACTAGAGCTATTAGTTTGTTCACAGAGGAAGAAATACAAATGGCAAACACACACTTAAGAAAATGTTCATCATCCCTAATCATCAGAGAAATGCAAATTAAAACAACTATGAGATTCCACCTTATCCCAATAAAGATAGCAAACATCAAAAAAATCAAATGAAAATAAATGCTGGCGACGATGTGGAGAAGTAGGAATACTTGTCCACTGTTGGTGGGAATGTAGGATGGTACAACCACTTTGGATAGCAATATGAAGACTCCTGAAAAAGCTGACTCTAGAGATACCAACAGACCCAGTTATTCCCTTACTGGGCATCTACCCTAAAACCTTCAAACCACAGGCCACAGAGACTTGCTCAACCATGTTTGTAGCAGCTCAATTCATAATAGCTAAAAGCTGGAATCAACCCAGATGTCCATCACTAGAAGAATGGATAACTAAGAAGTGGGAAATCTACACCATGGAATTCTATATAGCAGTAAGAAAAAAATGACACAATGAAATTTGAGCAAAAATGGTTGAGCCTGGAAGAGATCATCCTTATTGAACTTACCCAATCACGGAAAAAAAAATCGTCACATAGTCTCACTCATTTATAGCACCTAACCTGAATCTACCCAAGATACCTTATATATCCAGCAAGCATCTTGTGGACTAGACACTAGGATGGATAGGGAGGGAGGGGAGGGCATCGAATGGGGTGGGAAACACAAATTTAGACCCAAATGGCAATGGTACCATAAAATTCTACTTCCTAAAAAGCAGGCCAAATGGCTGAACCTTCACCAGGCCTTTACAGGAAACACCTGAACCACAAGGCACTGGAGAGGGTAGAATCAAGGCTAACCTTAATCTTCTATATCTTCCCTCCATCCCTCTCCCTCTCTCTTTCTCTTCTCTCTAAATCTTGTATATTAGTTATCTTTTTCCTCCTTTTCTTAGTGGGCACTGACTTGTAACTCCCAGTACTAGCATGGGGCTATAAGCCACAATGAGCTTTTGATCATAGAGATAATGAAAGTGGTTACTATTTGAATGTAGCAAACTTTATGCAAGTCTGCTGTACATCTGAATATCAAATCTTCATGTTCCAAACCTTCAGTGTGCAGGATTTTTTTGGCATATATATCTCCATAACACAAAGATAGAAAGATATTTCTAACACAGCTAATTTTGTAATACTTGTTCATTATAAATACAATATATTTAAGCCAACTTATGTGTATGTAAGATCAATTTCATATGTTTGAGTATCAAGGAAAATTCATCTAGATTAAAAAGATATTTTATTTATTTAATTATTTATTTATTTGAGATAGACAGAGAGAAAGAAAAAAATCAGGAAGAGAAAGAGAAAATGGGTGCCTGCCAGGGCATCCTGCCACTGCAAATAAACTCCAGAGTCATGTACTACTTTGTATATCTGGCTTTACAAAGGTACTGGGGAATCAAACCCAAGCCATCAGGCTTTGCAAACAATTTTCTTTAACTGCAATCAACCTCTTCAGCCAACTAACTTTTAAAAATATTTTATTTTTATTTATTTATCTGACAGAGAAAGAGAGAGAGAGAGACTGAGAATGGGCGTGACAGAGCCTCCAGCCACTGCAAACGAACTCCAGATGCATGCACTCCCTTGAGTATCTGGCTAATGTGGGACCTGGCTCCTTTGGATTTGCAGGCAAATGCCTTAACTGCTAAGCCATCCCTCCAGCCCTCTGGTGCTCCATTTTCTACATACATGTATAAATAAATACATGATTTTAAGAGACTAACAGGAAAAAAATAGTTTTATAAGTAGGATCAAAAGTGATAGTTTAATAACAAAAGAATACACACTTTCATAAAAGAGTTAGATTTAAGATAAAATATACAAAGTGTAATAATATTAGTTAAAGGATCCAAAGTGATAATTTTATACTGTCTAATTAAGTCACCTCCACATTTTCAAGTAAATAACTTTATTTTCAAAAACATGTATCATAATATTGTCTAAAGTCATTGCAAGTAAGACAGAGAAAATTAACATCAGGGCTGGAGAAATGGCTTAGTTGTTAAGTGCTTACCTGTGAAGCCTAAGTACCCCAGTTTGAGGCTCAATTCCCCAGGACCCATGTTAGCCAGCTGCACCAGGGGGTGCATGCATCTGGAGTTTGTTTGCAGTTGCTGGAGGCCCTGGTGCACTCATTCTCTCTCTCTCCCTCTTTCTCTCTCTGTCACTCTCAAATAAATACATAAAAATAAACAAAAAATTAAAATTAACACCAATGCTTATACAATCTTATTAAATTCAAATAACTCTCTTTGTATAGTATCATTATTATTCCCATTTACTGTGTAGGAACATACAGTCAAATAAATGATTTCTAAGTGTAGCTATATTCCAAGGTTTGCACAATACAGTTCTAAAATTTTATTTCCATTGCATCAGAGAAGAAATACTATACATGGGATATATCTCTTTTAAATTCTATAAATACTAAAAAAGGAAAAAGAAACACAAGGGCTGGAGAGATTGCTTAGTGGTTAAGCACTTGCCTGTGACGCCTAAGGACCCCGGTTCGAGGCTCAGTTCCTCAGGTCCCACGTTAGCCAGATGCACAAGGGGGCGCACGCGTCTGGAGTTCGTTTGCAGTGGCTGGAAGCCCTGGCGCGCCCATTCTCTCTCTCTCCCTCTATCTGTCTTTCTCTCTATGTCTGTTGCTCTCAAATAAATAAAATAAAAAATGAACAAAAAAAAATTTAAAAAAAAGAAAAAGAAACACAATTTTAAAAACACGTTGAAGTAAACTTTTTAATTTGAGGTGGAGGAGTACAGATCAGCCCAATATGTCCAATAACTTGTTTGAAATAGGCTGCTCCTTAGCCACAGACATCAGCCACTTTATCAGACAATTACCTGACTGTCCAACAGAAACACCTTCTTAAACATTCCAATATGTTGTTAAGAAAAAGATATGAAGTGTGATGTAAAGTATTAAAATACTTGAAAGCAGGCCTGCACTACTTTGGTGAATGGACATGCCATTAATGAAGGTATATAAACTTCACAAAATAAAAGCAAGTGTGTGAGGAGAGATTTACTTCAAGTGAAATCCTCTGCCCTCAAAGGGTTAAATGTTAACAAAGTTGAAAAGCAGAAATCAGGCTCCTATTAGTCTTGAACACTAATCTTGTTGACGGCTGAAGTGTTTCCTTATTTTATCCATATTTATTATATTGAAGGAGGGTTATATGGTGGTGACTAATGACCAAACATCTGGACCTGGTGACCCTTAAAATCCTCTAGCCATTGCTGTTCACAATTAAATGCCACATGAACTAAAATGATATTTTGTTTTAACCAGGACAAATGAGTATGAACAGAACTAAAGAAACAGATTTGCATTTAGCTTGGCAGAAATCATACCATATAGACATTTTAAAATAAAATGCTGAATTTTCATGACCTGAATGTCTCTCATCATTGTCATGCATCAGAGAAACTAAAAACAGGAATTGTCAGAAGAAAATGAATACTCTGGTGGACAGATCATCGTGGACAATGAGAAATTTTATTTCAAACATTTGACCTCCTATGGTTTTGGTTACACCTTAAAAAAAATAAAATTGAAAATGCTTATTTCCAAGACTATTGACTCTATGCGTAAACAGACTACTAAAGGGAAGAAAAGACAAGTGTCACCATCAGCACAGAATTACTGATTACAGATGAAAAAGTCTCTCCTTGTGATAGGAGAGGACTGGCAGCAGGGAATGGGAATGGTCCATAGCATAGATGGAATTATTCAGTTGAAACAGAAAGAAAATGACTTACACAAGAAAATCTATTATTGTGCAAGAATGCAAAGGAAAGGCCTCATAGAAATCTGTCTATCGAGTTTATTTTTCTCTGGCTGAGCAAGGACATAAAGTGCTGTTGCAGAAAGATTAACAAAGCGCTAGAACTAACCCCAGTTACTGAAGCAATGGGAGATGAAGGTGTCATGATTTAATTTTGATGTTAAATCCACTATTAGGTTAGGAGAAGCCATAATTAGGCATATAGCTTTACTTTGTAAAGATTAGAGACCAAAGTCTACCAGTTAGGCCAACATACCACTAGTACTGAAGAGTATATGCTTATCTCATTTGGTCACAAAAATACAAACAGGATAGAAATCCTCAATTTTCAGCCCTCAAATTCCATATGCTCTGATGAAGACACAAAAAGGTCTCTGGCAAGAAAGTAAAAGAACTATAGGGATTCATATAAACCATATCTATGCTATATTATCTAGACAACTGTACTCATATTAGCTAGGGGATAGATGAATATTTCACATCACTAGGAAAACAAAATGACATCATAGCTTTTAAGATATAATATAAGTTTAAAATATAGCTCTTGTAAATGATATTGAAAAGGATTTTCTACAAAAATATTGTCAAGTTAACTGTAAAGGAGCAAAGAAACCAACAAAGAAGATGAAATGTGAACTACAGAATGTGCAAATACAAACAGCTCATATCACTACAGGTTGAAAAAGTATATATTAGTGGAAAGTAAAATATGCATATCTAAAAACAAAGAAGGTGGAAAAGACAATGTCTAATATAGTTAGAGAAAATGGTTTATGTTGAGTACAGCATCAACATAGAAAATTATCAGATTTATAAAGCAAGAATTATCCTTTCTCACAGATGCATCTATAAATAATCAGCAGAAGCAGAAAGTTAACTCAAGAAATCTGTATGACAAGAAAAATTAAATAGGCAAAAAGATATAGAATTTTATATTAATTAATGACTAATTTAAAATCTATGCATAAATACTACAGCAACACCTCAAAATATTTTAGAATATTTTCAAAAATAACATTGTTAGACAGCATATTATTACAAAATATGGCTTAAAATGTACATATATATATAACATTTGTATGCTTATATACTCTTCTTTTTTTTGTTTTATTTTTATTTATTTATTTGAGAACAACAGAAAGAAAGAGGCAGAAAGAAAGAGAGAGAGAGAATGGGCACACCAGGGCCTCTGGCTACAGCAAACAAACTCCAGATACGTGTGCCCCTTGTACATCTGGCTAACATAGGTCCTGGGGAATTGAGCCTGGGGTCCTTAGGCTTCACAGGCAAGCACTTAACTGCTAAGCCATCTATCCAGCCCAGTGTATATACTCTTACTTATTCATAAATCTTTCATTTTTCTTATAGTTAATGTGGATAAGTAAGTCAAATTACTCATAATTATTTTACTGCTTTAGAGCTGGAAAGATAGCTTAGCAGTTAAGGTACTTGCCTGCAAAGCCAGCCAAAGGACTCAGGTTCAATTATCCAGGACCCACGTAAGCCAGATGCACAAGAGCATGTGTCTGGAGTTTGTTTGCTGTGGCTAGTGGCCCTGGTGCACTCTCTCTCTCTCTCTCTCTCTCTCTCTCTCTCTCTCTCTCATTCTCTCTCTCTCAAATAAGTAAATAAATATAATTATTTTACTCATTTATCTATAACTTGTTGGTGTCCATCTGAGATAACTGATATGAGTTTGAGACCAGCCTAAGAATACATGGTGAATTCCTGGTCAGCTTATGCTGTAGTGGGACCCTATCTTCAAAAACTAAAGAGAAAATATTTGAAAAGCAGCTACCACATGTGTGTGTGTGTGTGTGTGTGTGTGTGTGTGTGTGTGTATGCTTGTGTGTGAGAGAGAGCACTAAATTTGGCTAAGATAAAAAAATAATATCATTATACCTAACTACCATTTTGTTGGATATATAATAAATGTGAATGATTATATGATGATTTTAACAGATGTTAGAATTAGATAACAAGATAAACTTAAAAGAAAAAGCATGAAAGCTCCAAGTACAGAACTACCGAAGCAATCAGACACATAGCATTGATAAATTATGCAAAATGTCTAATATAAAATAAATAAAATGAGAAAGTTATTCACAGGATTAACAGATACAAAGAATAAAAACAGGGCTGGAGAGGTGGCTCAGCAATTAAGGTATTTGCCTGCAAAGCCTAGGGACCTGTGTTCGATTTTCTAGTACCCATGTAAATCCAGATGCACAAAGTAGTACAGAGGCTAGGGGCCTCTCTCTCAATCTCTCTCCTTTCAAATAAATAAATTATAATAATTTTAAAAGAATAAAAACAGTTTAAAATAATTCAGTGTGTTACTGAAAATGCACAAGTAAACAGTCACACAAGCATAAAAGGAATGGAAGATACTCATGTAAAATAGGTACTTTTTAAAAATTTAGAATATTTATGCAAGGCTTAGAAGATGTTTCAATGGTTAAAAGTTGTGCCTTTAATTCTCTAGCCGACCACATAAAGCTGGATGGGCATTTGTGTGCAGTGGCAAGAGATTCTGATACTCACTGTTCCCACCCCTGGTGCCCATTTCCCCCACCTCAATAAATGAACATTTTCAAAGCGGATATTCATAGATAAACATGTCTTCTGTCGTTTCTTATGTTATCTAGTATCAATTTTCAAATAATAAATGTGTTGATAGACTATCCTTTAATGGTATTTGACCATTTTTCATGGTTCATATCATTTCTTTTCATCATAAGGTAACTCAAACTTGCATACCTTCAAGAGAAAACTGAATCCCAAATGAATATTTCCTTCTTTTAGTATTTGCATTATATATATTTATATATATACAGCATATTGCATTCTGTGTGATGGTGCAAATCCGATGATCAAATCAAGTACAAGAAAAAATAAGTCAAACCAACAAGTATCCAGTATTCACCTTTCTCTGCATAAATAATTTATAATCCACAGAAAAAAAATGGAAAATATTTTTCAAAACATAGACTCAAAAGATATTTTAATGCCTGAGAGAAGCAACAGGAATTGAAATAACAATATCAAAGTATCCATAGAAACCAATGTCTTTATTAAGAGTGAATCGTGAAATTTTAACATGCTAATAACTTTTTCAATGTAAGCATTTTGATCAGGAGAACTGCATGTGGCAAAAAAAGCAAAATTATTCATAGAGAATAATCTAAAATTTCTGAAATACAGTTTCCTTTTCTAATAAATGAGCCAAGTAGACACCATTTGTTGATAAGCATTATGTGGAGAAATAAGGGCTTGACACACAGAAAGTAAATCAATCATAGGTTTGAAAATAGAAGCCACATGTGCAGATCTGCGGAGCTGCTCAGCCACTGGCCAGCACTCGCATCATGCTGTATTAGCTCTATTCAGCCCAGGGAACATTATCAATGCTGGGAATGATTAAACCATGAAACTCAATCCTGGTGAAACAGACAAAGCCACCATCTCAGATGCCACTTAAAATAACTTGGACCTGCAGGGTATCATTTGGTGTTAAGCAGTAAATAATGAGCTTGATTATCCTGAGACATTTGCTAAATCCATGAAACTGAGTAAGCCATCCTGAGGACTTTCTCAAAGATCATAACCCACTATGAGCAGTACTGTGCCATAAAGTGATTAGAAAATAAGCAGGTAATTTTTTCCAGTGGGAACTTTGGACTTTTGGAACAAGAGCAAATATACCTTTCCTCACATCCCCAATATTTTCCTTCCTTTATTCCTTCTTTAATCATAAAAGAAATTGAGAACCTATTTTGTTTCAAGTTCTGTCACAAAAGACAAGGCTCAATTTATACTTCCCAGTGTGATTATATAGGTAGACATGATGTAGAAACCCAGATTTTTCTGGTTGCAAACATTGTGATGTCAGGGTAAACTGGTATAATCAGGAAAGTGTCTGTTAACAATGATTACAATAGAAATGCTACAGTTAGATCCAGGAGCTCAAGTAACAGTACAGAATTCATTCTACTTCCTGTTGTCCTTTTCTCTTGAATGACTTTATTGTGAGGCACACATCTCATGAACAGTGTAAAATATAACCCACAAATTTACATGATGCTTGGAAATTGAGATCTCAGAAGAGACCCCTGATTTTCAAGTGTACATATCAATTTCAAAGCAAAATCTTTTTCCCTTGGATGTTTTGCCCCTTTTGAGTTATTCTTTGTGGCTAGAAAAATGTCACAATATGATCATCTTTGATCTGGGTTATGTGTCTATCTTGTAGACAGAGATCTTAGGTGAGATCCACTTAAACCACAGGGCCAAAAATTAGTAAATATGGGCCGGAGACATGGCTTAGCAGTTAAAGCATTTGCTTACAAAGCCAAAGGACCCAGGTTTGAATACCCAGGACCCACGCTAACCAGATGTACAAGGTGATGCATGTGTCTGGAGTTCGTTTGCAGTGGCTGGAGGCCCTGGTGTGCCCATTCTCTCTCTCCCTCTTTCTCTCTGTCAAATAAATAAATAAATAAAAATTTTTAAAAAGCTAGAAACCATATCTGGCTTTAAAAAAATCCTTAGAATATTTGTTATTGTAATCGTGACATGGAAATATATATGATCTTAATCAGACCATGAATGAGATGCTATTCAATATACCAGAGAAGTAGAAATAATCAAGGAATATTTAAAATAACTGGCAAGTTGTGGCTTGAATTTTAAAATGTCATGTAAATGCTAGATTGTTTAAATATTTATTTGTTTATTTATGTATTTGAGATAATAGGTGTACAAGTGCTTCTAGGCACTGCAAACTCCAGACACGTGCTACATCTTGTGCATCTGGCTTTATGTCGATACTGAGGATTGAACCTGGTTCCTTTGGCTTTGCAGGCAAGTGCCTTAACTGCTAAGCCATCTCTTCTGCTCTGATTTTTTTATTTAAAGTAGCAAGTCAAGCAAGCAAGAATAGAGTATAAGAGAAAGATCAAGTTGTCTGGGAAGGAAATTCTATTGTTACAAACTCAAGTGGGAAATGTTAAGAGGAAGGTAAATCATTTATGTAACTGATCAGTAACAGTAGAGCACTGCAATATACTTTGTTGAATAAATAAAAGTTGAGAGTATTTAAATAAAAGTATTAAAAATACCCTTTTAAAAGTTGAGTATCTTTAAATAAAAATATTTTTAAAATACCCTTTTAAAAGTTGAGCGTCTTTACAAATCAAATTGGGAATAAAAGTCAAATAGGGAATTGAGAAAAGGGCAATTTTCAGTCCCTTTGGTGCTTGTTACAAAATTATTAAGTGAATGCTTGATAGAATTTGAGGTCCAGTGATGTTACCTTTATTGTTGTGCTAGTGATAAATACAATGTAGGTAAGGTAATCCAATCTCTTAGTTGTTTCTTCAGTACACACACACACACACACACATTTTTTTAATCAAGACTGGAACATAGTCTTTTACTTTAAATGAAACAATCATTTTATTTTTATTTATTTGTCTTATTTTCTGAGACAAGTTTTCATTTTGCCCAAATTTAGTTGTAGCTGAGGATAGCCTTGAACTCCTGATCCTCTTGAGATATACGGATTACAGCATATGTAATGTCTAAGTTGGGACAATTATTTTGGATGACAAAAAGTACAATGGAGGCTAGAAACTGTTGGATAGTGCCAAATTAGTATTTTATTTTTTATTGTGTTAATATTTCCTGTAATTGGAATTATTTTCCAAAACTATAAAGTCTTTTGACCCCATTTTCTCATTGTCACCTTCCTTTACTTCTCATGGCTTTCTTAACAGGAAGGCGAAAGCTATCATCAGTTCTCTTGAGTGATGCCAATACATACTGAGAGTTGTTTTGAGTCATTAAAGATGTAAACTACTGACAATTTGTCTGGGGTGCTTTTGAAATAGAGAGTATATTTCCTAGTAAGAATCAGCAGGTACAACTAGATAAGCCACACTGGTAGTGAACTCCAAAGTGATCAGATAGATATGTATCCTGTTTGTATGAAATGGAAAATCTCCATTCTAATTTTTGTCCTTATGACATTAAGTTATATCTTAGGTCCCCATAAGAGTCCCCACTAGGAAGAAAATGAATGATCATAGGGTACAGTGTTTTCTATCTCTATTGTAATTAAAGCTCTAGCTGAAAATTGATGATTGTCAGTTTTCTTTTCCAAAGTTTACTTTGAGGTAGACAAATGTATCTTCTGTATACCACTTGTATATGTAGTGATGATCAAATGAGCTTTCATTATTCCTCCAATAAAAAAATCTGATAACTTCCTAAAGGCCCAGTCAAATTGTGAAGACTCATAGAAGTTACATAGCTGGAAAAACAGAATCTCAAGACAGCCATGGGTTTTGCACAGGTCAGCAGTGTAGGCTGTAATGTCTCTATGTTCAGGGTTTATATTTATACACTAGACATTTGGGTTAGCTTTATAAAACCATTGAATTCTACAGTGAACATGGTAGGCCCATCCTTCAGGGACTGATTTCCTTCACAAATTTTCAGAAAAGCAGGCTCTTAGATCAATATTGTATGGTTTACTGCTACTTTGTACCTAAGGTCAGGATTGTGTAAGTTATCCATAGCAGCCTGCTAAGGGGAATGGTATTCCATAGGGTTACTTCTCCTGCAGCAGGTTTTGGTGATCTGGGTACTTACAGAAATTAAAATAATGATAATAATTCACTCTTTCACTTATGTTTTACTCCCAATAGGAGACAGACTCAAGACCATTAAATAATACTTAAAAATAATCTTGCCTGGGCTGGAGAGATGGCTTAGAGGTTAAGCGCTTGCCTGTGAAGCCTAAAGGACCCCGGTTCGAGGCTCGGTTCCCCAGGTCCCACGTTAGCCAGATGCACAAGGGGGCGCACGCGTCTGGAGTACGTTTGCAGAGGCTGGAAGCCCTGGCGCGCCCATTCTCTCTCTCTCCCTCTATCTGTCTTTCTCTCTGTGTCTGTCACTCTCAAATAAATAAATAAAAAATTTAAAAAAAAATAATCTTGCCACATCAGCCAGTAGTCCTATGTCAGCGTGAGGGTTTAGACTGACCACATGATCTCAGGAGACTAAAGGGGTGAGCTCAGCATCTTGCACTGACCATTGTAAGCACAAGCTCATGTCAAAGTTCATCTTTTGCCCTAAGACCCAGATAGACCAAGGTCATTCTGAGCATGGTGTCACTTACTTTCTTTACATCTGTTAAGAAAATAAAAAAAGAACATTACTGGGGTTTTCCTGAAAACCACACATTTTTCTGCATGGCAAAGTCAACCTCAGAAAGTACCAAAATGTAAAGATTATGGCATTGTAAATATATTTTTGTCATGATTTCATACTAAGTTCCCTAAATTAACTTTGGTATTTTTGGTGTGACATGTGAAGCCACACCTCCCTCACTCCGTGCTTTTTTCTGAAGGATTGAGTTTCTATCATGTCTTGCCTCAAACCAATTCTAGATGAAACTATTTTTAAAAAGTCTGAGAGAAGGCCCCGCCAGTGAGCACAAGGTTACCTTCTGCAGACTACGAACAGTCCCAAACAGCAGAGCAAAGAGGCCTTCAGGCTGGACTTCTAGCATTTCTTTTCCTTCAGACTTTCTCTTAATTGTTATGGGAAGTGTCTCAAACAGAATAGCTTTTCCTTGGGCCCTGCTGTCTCCTAAATGAGATCTAAGTGGAATCTGTTATAAACCAGCTGACAGGAGTCTGACCCCATGTCTCTTACCCACTCCGCAGCCAATTGTGGAGAGGAAACCTTGGCCCTGCCTTGCAGCTTGAGCTGGAAGTGGTGGAAAAAGCTACAGGAGGTTCCAAAGAGGAAGTTAATTTAACTCTATGGCTTTTCATGTTACCACACACTTTGTCCTTATTGACTGGTGTTGCAATAGAGGGACACACACAGAACCTCTCAGAGGAGTGCCATTGCATACAGTTCAAAGAAGGGAATGGTGGTGGTGTGTGGTATGTGTGCATTTATGTGTATACATATGCACACACTTGCTGTTGCCCTCAATCTCCACTTCCCAAAACAATACCAAGTACTAACTCTTCCTGACCTTACTTTTTGATGGCTCCTGACACCACAGTACAGCCTGCAAGCCATCATGAGCCTGTTTCACAGGCATGGGATACTAAAAGATTAAATCTGTCTGTAATCCAACATCTGAGGAACTTGCCTTATTCCAACTTGTGTGTACATTTTGAGTGATCTATTTGTGTAGTCAAGACTGTGTACCAAACTCTGGAAAGGAGGAAATGTCATGTTTTTACCCCCACATTGCTGATAGCTAGATAATATAGTAAGATGCTTTTGAACAATTTGCACAAAATGTGTTGTGATAGAAATATTAATATGAAACCATATTTTATTTCTGTCAGGATGAGATCAAGTGGGGTAAAATAATATTACTAAAAGTCACATTAATAAATGTGTTATTAGTGTCTGCATTCACCACACTAGCCACCTCAAATCTCACCATAGGTACACTGGGATTATACATACATGCTACAGCATCACATCCAGGTTGTACATGGGTGTTGTGGGTCTGAACTCTGGTTCCCATGGTGCATGGCAATGCTTTATCCAAAACTGAGTCATCTTCTCAGCTCCTAAAATCTGTCTCCTGTGAAATTTTGGGGAGAAAAACCAGATTGGTTTGGACGTGCAGAGTGTTTAATAAGCAGAAGATATTAAGAAACCAAGCCTCATTATGAACCAAAATTCTTAAAAGGCAACCCCTCTTGATTTTTAAAAGGACTGAACTTCTTTGACTAGGGGAAAAAGATACTTTAAGATAAACTAGAAATGGACAAAAAGAGTAAAAATATCTAGGCCTTCATACAAGTGGTCATTTTCCTTCATGTTCTTAAATGTGAGACACTAGAATCATCATTATCCAGAGGCTTCTGTTCTCTGCCTGAAGGTGGCACATTCCCTCTCCCAATTGTCTCCTGTCTATTTAAGTGGTATTGTAACTTCATGACAGAGTTCTTCATTCCAGAAGTGGCTTTCTTTGGAGAATATATGTGGTATTTGTCACCTTATGAAAAAGGCCATATCTGGGAACAGACTCCAATTGAAGTTTCCAGGTACCTGCTGTTGTGGATATAACAGACAACCAGTCGATCTTAATATTCCTTCAAATAAAACTCATGAATAAGCCAGGCATGGTGGTGCACATTTTTAATCCCAGCACTTGGGTGGCAGAGGTAGGAGGATTGCTGTGAATTCAAGGCCACCCTGAAACCTACATAGTGAATTCCAGGTCAGCCTGAACTAGAGTATTTCACTCTACAGAGAGAGACAGTGAGAGAAAGAGAATGGATGTGCCAAGGCCTTTAGCTGCTGCAATCAAACTCCAGATATCTGCACTACTTGTGCACCTGGTTTTATGTGGGTACTGGAAATTGAATCTGGCATTACATTTGAATAAATGAGATATCTACATATAAACTTTTAATTTTACATTTAGAAAAATAATTTAGACCTGGTTTTCTATTTATTTATATGACATTCATACATGATTTTGTATATGCATATATGCACAAACTATAAATATATTTGAAACTCTTGGATGATTGTCATATCTGTATGTATATGTGTAAGCATATAGCTTGGTCTTTCAGCAGTTCTCTTGAGACATATTCATAATTTCTTGTAGGGTGTTGCCACTGAGCTGCCCTTGTACCCCAGTGAATTTATCAACTCTTAGCTGCATCATATCTCTCATAGATGCTTTTATTTTTCTAGTCATCTTAAAGAGACTAGAAAATTTGGAGTCATCCTTTACACTCTCCACTCCTTCATCTTCTAATTATAGTATGTCTCCAAGCCTTATCATTCCTTCATCTTTGCCCCACTTCATTCCCTGTCTCACTACTCCAGGCTTTCATCACCTCAGACATAAATTACTGAGAGAGCCTTCAGGCAAGCTCCCTTGCCTATACTCCATCATTCTCCACCTTGGCCTCAGATCAGGGGCTCATTGATTTCACAGTCACTAGCCAGTTCAAACACTTCTTTTGAAATGTCTTGGTCTTTCTCATCTAAGTGTACTTTTAAAAAGCAATATAGCATTTACTCTAAGCTCATGGGAGCCCATTTTCTATCCACCCTCCTACACAAGTCACTGTATTTCTGCTTCAAAACTTTGTCCTCTGCCTGGGAAGATGATAGAAGGTACCTGTTTACAAAGTCTCTCAGCCCAGGTTTTCAATACCCAGGCCACTTCTGAGATGCAAGTATCTGTTATTTGTTTGTAATGGCAAGAGGTGCTGGTGCAACCCCCCCCCACACACACACACGTGCGCGCGCACACACACACATATGCAAATAAATAAAAATAAATTTTAAACTTTGCTTCAAACTTTTCTTCTTTACTTTTTCCCTCTTTATGTTTTTTTTTTAATTAAGATTGTAGCCATAATTGCAAACTGAGCTCAATATCTCCCATGTTATATGGGGACACTTGCCCATAGTGATGTCTCCATTTTCTGAAATCAAATGGTTTTCATGATTATCATGTGCTTGGAGTTTTCACTGTGCTCCTAAGTGCATAATATGTTTACCTTACCCACAAGACAGCTAATACCTCTTCTATAAATTATTATTATTATTTGTATCTTGCATAGGGCATCAAAACAGTTAAGTATATAAAGGTGATATTTTACTAATCTATTCACTATATATGGATTACTATTTTATAATCACATAGGAAAATTTGACATGTTTTCCTTCAAGATTACTGAGTTCTTTAGATTTCACATGCCTCATGAGCTTTGGTTTATTTTGTACACTTATCCTGAGCTAAATATTCATAGTATTTATTGATCACACGAGATGTGCTAATAGGAAAGCCTGTATTTGAAGGGCTGAGGTTGACACACAGACATTTCAGATTTTTTTATTGTTTCAGAATGTAGCTGTAAAACTCTGTGCTCTGTCCTCTTTCTAATTGTCTTACTCCATGGAAACATTAAAATAGATGAACCTCTGAATATATACACACACTTCATTTCTGTATATATTTCTTTGTCAGCAGTATAATGTTACAAACCAAAAAGCTAGAAGATACCTGACTCTCAGTTAAGTATCTTTGGATTTAAATAGGAACATATCTAACTTGAGTTCATGTCTTTTCCATTATTTCTTCAAAATCTTTGCAAGCAATGACAGAAAAGAAACAAGTTGTTTCCAGTAAAATGAAACTGTGCATAAAATCACCAGCAGTTTGAAAGCTGGCATTCTGGACTTTTTCACAAATTACAACTGCAAGTTTAACAGCTATCCTTTGGGACTTTAATGCACCAGGTAGGGGATATTGTTCCATGGAGTAATTGCTCTCTAGGGATAAGGCATTTCGGTGACTTTCATGTTTGGAGGCAGCACGAGTCTCAGGGTCATTAATCACTAGTGAGTGTCACTGAAGAGTTTAAATAAAAAATAAAGGTTCCAGTGACACTAAATATCAGAGGGGAAAAGAATTTTGCAAATTTTCATGATAATCTGATTTACTGACATTAAAGTTTCAGACATAAAATGTATACATATATCAAGTTTGAATAAAATATGATAAAATTCATTTTGAAACTCATTGAATTAATTAATAACATTGAATTAAAAATGTATATCTTCATGGCCAATTCTTTTTTATTTTTTTATTTTTATGTTTTGGTTTTCGAGGTAGAGTCTCACTCCAGTTCAGGCTGACCTGGAATTCACTATGTAGTCTCAGGGTGGCCTTGAACTCACAGTGCTCCTCCTACCTCTGCCTCTGAGTGCTGGTACTAAAGGCACGCACCACCACACCCAGCCAGTGGCCAATTCTTTAGGACCTTCCAGAATAAGTAGAAATGGAATCATATTTGAATATTCCAAAGTACTATAAAATTACCATCTTTAATTTTATTTCTTTACATGTATTTTATGGTGTGTGCATGTGAGCAAACATGCCAGGACCTCTTGCCACTGTGAATGAATACCAGAAACTTGCTACACTTTCTGCATTCTACTTGCATGGGAGATATATATATATATATATATATGCATGCATGATGCACACCACAAATACATACACAATAATAAATAAATAAATGTAAATAATAAGTAAAACATGTGGGAGAAACAGCTTGGACCCAAAAGGAAGCATGCCATTTCTTTAACAGACAATGACAGCACCTCCCAGGGAGGAGTATGTCAGCCTCACTTTTCTGCTGTCCCCATCACTAGGATAAGGGAGCTGAGAGTTTTAAGTTTTTGTGTGTGTGGGCACTAGCACTCTCCTGCAGAAGCCTACTCCTTTCTGTTTGCTTCAACAATATGTCTTCCTTTGCATTCCCTTCAACAATATGTCTTCACCCTGCCACTCTGTCAAGACATTGAACTGTGTTCGTTCCCTTGTCTCTGACTACCCTTCACTTTCACTGTGTCAGTACTTGTTTCAGGAGTTCTCATTGAGTCTAAGATAAGTATTGTCAAGAATATTAAACATGCAAGGAGGAAGGGAATATGTAATTATAATAACAGTGAAATTTTATAATCAGATAGGTCTACAAACCATTGTATCTAACAGATTTTTCTTTCAGCAGAAAATGAAGCCCTTCTGCTGGGGGCTTTGTCTTCCTTACTCTTCCACTACTCGACCAATTCCTGGTCAGAGAAAAGGATAAACAAGGAGGAGGAAGTACACTGCCTTCAGGGAGGGTTAGATATAAGGAACCACCCCTGCTCACATCTGTAATCCCATCTCATCAATTAGCAGTTGGAGGCAAGGAAAATCTCCATGAGTTTAAGGCCAGCCTGGGCTACACAGTGAATTCAAGGCCATCCTGAGCTACATGATGAAATCCTGTCTTCAAACATAATGAAACAAAACAAATAAAAGCAATCCCCATTTTTTAAAGAGCCATCCTTAGTAAAGCAAAACCACATGGGCCATTATTAAAATGGCTCTACCTATGTGCAATGCTTAGGATTCAAATTTGTGAAGACAGTGATGAGCTGACATTGGAGGATACAGGAGTTTTTGTTGTGAGCAACAGTCTCTGATGTGGTGAACCTCCAGAGACCTAATTGTCTTCCCTAGTGAAAAACCAGACATCTGAATATATAAAGCCACTAATGCTAGGAATGTGGAGAATGGTAATTCCCCAAGGGAAATGAGTCTGTGGTTAAAAGGGGGAGATGGACTTCTGAGCAATCACTCTAAACACAATCCATGTGGGATACAGGTGGAAGCAGCCACAAGGAGTGTCTTTAGCTGTTAGTGAATGAGGGGTTGTGATATGCCAAGCTTAACTTTTATTCATGCTTATTATTTTTAATTATGATTTCAATTCTCAAAGTTATCAGGAGCACCCAGACGGTCAGTAATAGAACAAAGATTTGAATCTGACTTCAGGGCTCACCATATTAGCCCCTAGGGAGACCACCAACAGCTGCTGAAAAGTAGGTACAGAGCTATTCACAAAGTTATGTCTCCTGCAATTAGAAAACAAGATCAGAGCTTTACGCTTTACACAGGCAAAGTATGTTGTATACATACATGGTCCTTGATGTCTAGTATGTTCATATTTAGAAAGTGAAATAAATGAGACTGTAGATAAAATCAGTATTATTTTAGAGAAAATATGAAATAGCCTTACAGGGAGGGAAGGATGACTTAGCAATTAAGGTACCTGCCTATAAAGCCAAAGGACCCAGGTACAAATCCCTAGGACCCACAGAAGCCAGATGCACCAGGTGGTGCATGTGTCTGGAGTTCATTTACAGTGGCTGGAGGCCCTGGCACACCCATTCTCTGCCTCTCTCTCTCTCTCTCTCTCTCTCTCTCTCTCTCTCTTTGCCTCATTCTCTCTGTGAAATAAATAAATAAAAATAAAATATAGTCTTATGGAGACCTTAAAGTTATGAACATTTTGATAAATACACCTTTCTGATATACAAAGCATATCTTACTTTTAACTATGCATATACTTTATATAAGACAATATGAAATCTCTTGACAAAAATTTAATAAAGTTTCAGACATTGAGATATTAAAAGGAAAAGTCTCTTGTCACTGATGCTGAAATCAGCTGGATCTATTTATCTAGAAATAAAAAGTTTGAGGTGCAATTAAAAAAAAAGAGAAAAACTTTAGTTTTAAGAAACAGGCAGACTATTCCCAGTATAGCATAATAGCCAAATAATTAATAAAAATATCAATTGATTAAACTTTCATTCCTCCAAATCCTTGAAGACAACAAAATGAAATTATGAGCAGTGAGGGTAAGAAACTGAAGAAATTTACTTACTCTGGTCCAATTTCAGTCAGCACCTTGTATTCTTAATTTCGCAGAAAGGAGACATTTTTAAAACTGTAGTGAAGTTTGAATGAATGAGAGGATTAGAATTTTGCAATAGCCTTCTTTCTCTCCTGTTAGGAAAAAAATGTGTATATATGCAACATGTGTATACCAGTGAATTATTCTTGTGCATATATAGTGATAGGACATATTAATATTTAATTTTGAGATAAACACATACATACATATGTCATCTGTGTATACATCTGTAACTGACAATATAAGAAATAACTTGGGGTGTTCTTTGACCATTAAGACCACTCAAGTGGTCTCTGATAAAGTCTATCACTTTAACTTGACATTTAAAAAATTACATACATACATACATATATATATATATATATGGAGAGAGAGAGAGAGAGAGAAAGGAATATATAAGTAGAGAGAGAGAAAGAATAGGCATGCCAGGGGCCTTTGCCACTGCAAACAAATTCCAGATGCATGTGCCACTTTAGGCATCCAGCTTAACATGGGTACTAGGGAATTTAACCTAGATATTTGGGCTCATAAGCAAGCACCTTGACTGCTGAGCCAACTTGCCAGCCCTTGGCATTCTTTTTCTCAATTTTTATTAATGTTTTCCATGATTATAAAAAATATCCCATGCTAATACCCCCCCATTTCCCCTTTGAAATTCCACTCTCCATCATATCCCCTCCCTATCTCAATCAGTCTGTCTTTTATTTTGATGTCATGATCTTTTCCTCCTCTTATGATGATTTTGTGAAGGTAGTGTCAGGCACTATGAGGTCGTGGATATCCAAGCCATTTTATATCATGGTGGAAACTGACTGCCCTTCAATTGGACTGGAGGCCAGCTCCATGGGAGGGAATATATCCCTGATATTGAAAACTTAAAACAGGGATAGTCATGAGCCCTAGGGGTGTAACATCTGTTGATGCCTGGATAAATGTATATACTATGCTTATCAAACTGCCCAGTAAGCATTTCTTTTAATATACATACCCTTATATTAATCCTACTCTCATGTTGGCATTTTTTAATTAATAAATTTTCTGCTCAAAACTTGTACTGAAATATAAAACTAAGAAATATGGAAACTCACACTATTTTGCCACAATTTGGAGTACCACACATATATTGATATATTATGAAAAATTCTGAATATTTTGTACTTTTGAGGGATTTCTGAGTACTAGAAAAATGTATCAGTGGGATTTTTTTCAAATATTAACATATGAATATTTATTAAGATATAAAATGTGAAAAAGTAAGATGTTAAATGAGACTTAATTTTGTTGCTGTTATTTTTATTATTGTCATTGTGCTGGTAATTGTACTTGGTCCTGGACATGCTCATCAAGTGTTCTACCACTGAGCCATATATTCATACCACTGTAAAGTTTGTAAGACAAGGTCTCAATAAGTTGTTCAGCATAACTTGAACTCACTCTATGGTCCAGCAGGCTTTTAACTAGTGTTTCTCCTTACGCAGACCCCCAGAGGAGCTGGATCATAGGCCTACACCAGCAGGCTTGACAGGCCTGATTTTAATCTTTTTTTTTTTTTTTTTTTTTTTTTTTTTTTTTTTTTTTAGCATTCCTAGCCCTTTCTATGTATTTCCACCTCTCTCAAGGCATATGCACAGTCACTGAACATATGCACAAGGAGGTATTCACATATGTGTGTGGGCATACACAAAAGCCAGCATTTTCCTAGGACCACAATAAATCTCCTTAGAATTGTCTTTGCCTAAGCCACCTTACATATGAAGTAGTTTTCCTTTAGCTGTTCAGAAAGCATTCTCTTTCTAAACCAACCTTAATCTTTTATATTACTTAACACATGGAGTGCATTTCTTATTACTTATTTGATGATAAAATAATTGATCATAGAAAATGGATTTTCTGGTGTTAAAAAAACTGTAGGTCTGTATTCTGCTACATGTGGGGAGGGTTAAGATGGAATTGCTTTCATTTGTATTTTGGAGTAATCCTAACTTGAAAGGTGATTGTGATAGTGAGACACTTAACTAGTAGGTAGTGAAACTAAAGTCTCAAGAACATGTTCAAAGTCCTAACAGCAGTACTTTAATCAGAAAGTGGAATAAATGAAAAGATAACAAAGTTGTCCTGGCTAGAAAGAATGCATCAAGGACCAATAATAGCCCAAAAATTTGAGCAGCCCAGAAACACTCAGATGGATCTACTGTGGAAGAGTTATTAAAAATTTTAAGGTGGTTATGGCAGAACTTATAAAATTTTAAACTTAGATCTTTCTGAACACAGGATCCTGGGCAATTATATAGTTTGTACATACATGGAGTAGGTCTTGCTTAGAACACAGAACCAAGTCTGAATAAATATTTATTGAAAACCCTCAGAAAGACTTGAAAAGATAATCATGTCTGAAAAATAAATAAAAGACAAAGTGGCTAGGAGAACAAAGTGAAAACACAAACAAATTTATGAGGATAAAATATGTTTTAGCATGTACCAAATTCTCTCTTTTTCTCTAAATTTGTCTCAAATCTGCTAATTTGTTTTTAACTTTAGCCTTTATCTTAGAAAAATCAGAAAGGTGAGTGTCTATGTTGGTAATTATGGCACCCCTGAGACACATAGGAGAAGTGGCATGTCCTTATCAAGTCTAATTGTCACATTGATGCCAGTAAATAGAATGAGTATGGCCTTATTTTTCACATTTGAGTATTTACTTCCCTTCAGCTAGAAAAATCTCTAAATATCACATGTTGAAATTCTGAGAATAAAGTGAAAATATGTATTTGTTGGGTTGGGGAGAAGGCACATTTAGTAAAGTATATGCCATGTAAGCATGGGGCCCTTAGTTTGGATGCCCAGCACCCATGTATATGCATTAGTGTGTTGGCCCACAAGGAGAAAGATATATGAGATCCTTGGGGAAACCTGGATAGCTAGACTAATTGAATTGGAAAGCTCTAGGATGATTGAGAGACCCTATCTCAATAAATAAAGTGGAGAACAAGTCAGGATGATACTTAATGTTGATCTCTGGCCCTTACATGGACACATACACATATGCATATTCCCCCACATACATCCATATCCACACACATACACACACACACACACACACACATATACCCCCCACACATACACACACACATACGCACACCCATACATACACCCCCACACATACACACACCCCCACACATATACACACATGCACACACACACATACACCCACACCCACACACATACACACCCACACATACACACACATACGTACACACACACATACAAACACACACACACACCAATGCACTTATGCATACCAAAATAAATAAATAAATATAAATTTATTAGTGTAAAATTTTATAATTTTCAAAGAATCAAAATGAGAGGTTAGCATGGGTTTCAACATTAAACAAAATTCCTGACTACAATAAATCAAGTTTCAATGAAGAATTGTATGAACACCTTTGTAAATTTTCTTATTGGAGTTTCACATCAATCTTTGATAGCATGGAGACACGATAATGCTCACTGGGTAAGAACATGGAATAAGAGCAATGAAACGACTTAGCCAGAACCAGCTGTGCTGGAAGTCAAAAGCTTTTGCTGCCCAAAACCCTGCACTATTTACTTTATAACATACTACCTTTTCAGAAGAACTATGGAAGGATTAATTATTTTGTTTTGATAAGTCAAGAACACTGATTCTTAAGGAAAATGGAGCACTTGGACACAGTATGTTTTACTGAGTTAAATCTCTGAAAAAAAAATAGCTTCCATTGCATTTCATGGTGAAGCAATATCTCTGGAAACAGGGTGTATTGGTCCATGTGGCATCTGGAAGAATGTCAAGCACCCATGTGTGCTACAGTTGGCTCAGATAGCAAGTGTGGTGATTTTAATGTTAAATGGCTCCCATAGCTTCATATATTTAAAGTTTATACTCAATCCCCACCTGGTGGATCCTTTAGGTGGAAGAACCTTGCTGGAGGAGGTGTGCCATGGGGGCAGACCTCGAGATTTTATAGCGCAGGCACACTTGGCAAGGCCAGCTAGCTCACTTTCTCCACTACCTTCTTGCTGATATGTATCTTGCTGGTATGTGAGCCAGCTTCCTGCCTTGATCAGGCTTTCTTGCCATGATGAAACTTCTCTTTGACCTACAAGCCAGCATAAACCCTTTCCTCTGTAAGCAGCTTCTGGTCATGTGTTCTGTTCCAGCAAGGAGAAGGCAAGTGCTACAGAAGTTGAGTAAACAAGCTGTCCTTTGAAAAACGGCCCCAAATCACAGCTAGATAAATAAAATAACTGGAGACACAGCCACCTAGGCAACTGTTAATAAAACTAAGGACTGCTTTCCTTGTCTGTTGGGCCACCAATGACAGGTTGATGGGTTTAGTGTCATGCTCTGTTTCCTGTTCTCATTATAGGTCTTCCTAAGCTAGATAATGTATGAGTTCTGTTTAAAATAATATTTTACTCACTCAGCTTGAAGAATTTTATTTTCTTGTACTTTGATGCTAACCTTAGCACATTAAGTAGTTGTACTAGTATTTAAAAAGTAAACACTAACCATAAGCTCCGGCATATTTTTAAAATGTTTTAGACTATTTCTAACATTGTTTCCATAGCTCCTAGTATTACTGGTTTTCAAGAGTTACATTTTCCTTATGTACAGGTACTGTGATTATAAATCCCATTTGTGGGAAAACCCATTTTTTTTACATAGTCAATCAAGTGTAAAGCCTACTTGTTTATATTTGCATAATTCATGCATTAATACCTTCATGAAACAAATGTGTGTGTGAAGGATTTATTTTTGCCAAGTTGGTGTTTAATAGAAATTTCTTCCATGCTACATTGAGCCAGTGTCATCTAATAATATCAATAACCTTAGTTAGCATTTACATATTTCCTTTGATACACCAGTCATCTTAAATATATTTGTGTAACCTCAGCACCCCTCTGGAAAATATTTATTAGTTTATATATTTTTGAGATGAAAAATATTTTGGTTCAAAAAATTGAAATGGTGTACCATACTGAAGATCTCAATAGTGTTTGCTATCTTAGAATACACCTTCCTGTTCTTTAGCCTCTTACATTGTTTCTGCTCTCTCTTCTCCAGTGTTCCTTCAGCCCTGGAGGGTGTGATAAAATTCTGCTTTACTACTGAGCTATCCACAGTGACAGTTTCGGCTTTGATGATGTGGTAGAAAAATTCAGGTCACTGAGATGAACTTCCAAACTATTGCAAGCAGAGTGTGTGATTATGTACTGGAGAGGCGGATTATATTAACTTAATTACCACACCGTATTCACTCTTCACACATGTTAATTAGGTCAAGTTCCCTATTCTCCTATCCTCTCAACTGCAGCGTAGTTCATCTGCCAGGACATTTGTTCTGTGGGCCAGCTTTGGCCCAGCCATTCTCCTTCCTTCTTCTCTGTCAGCAAGCTCCAAGCGAGGGCTCCAAAGGGCTGCTCCAGCCCTGTGGTGGGTATCAAAGTGGAGAGTGATGTAGAGTCTATCTCTCTGGGTTGAGTGATGGCTTCTTCAACTTTTTATGGGTTTTTATACTCTTTTTCTCCAGTTCTTAATAATGGTTCTGATAACCACCTTAGGGTTAGCTCATATGCATATCAGTGCACAGCTTGGCTGTGACCCTGGTCTCTGGTTGCCATGGCGACATCATCATTGTTAGGTGAGTGCGTCATTTTATCTATACTTAAAAAGCTAACTGGTACTCCTAACACAAACCAAGCACAATTATGAAAAAAAAAGATATTTATTGGAGCCTACAGACCCAGAGTAATTTTCATAACAGCAGCAGAAGCTGGTCTGTTTTCATAGGTCCAAGCAGAGGAAGAGAGAAGCCACAAGCCAAATCCCTAAAACCACACCACAAATAAATACACCTCAGGAACTCCAAGCATTTCACATATCTTAAGATTGGAATTTCAAATCAACCACCACACCTTACAGCCAGACCCCAAAATTTACCCAGTGACACCTCCTCCTGCCAAGTGGCTAGAAATACAATAAATTTTAATAAACTCCTGAATATATTTGGAGACATTTATTCAAACTACCACATTCTGCACTGGCCCCTAATAGATTCAAAACCATCTCACATTGTAAATTTTATTCAGTCCAATTTTAAAGGTCCACACAGTCTTTACCAACTTAAGATAGTTGCAAAGTCGAAGTCTCACCTGAGATTTAAGATTATTTAGCTATACGTCCTGTAAAACCAAACAAGTTTCACAGTTTCAACATATAAAGGAGCAGAGTAAATATTTTCAACTTACTAAGGCATAGTAAGAAGAGGTTAGAATAATGCAAACTTAACAACCATCATACAAGTATCAAACTTCTGTAGTTTGAGACTGATATAACTGGTGAGTGACAGTCTCTGGATTTTCCAATTCTATCCCTCCAGGTGGGCTGAGTAGCCAGGAAAACTGACATCCCTATCCAAATAACTCAGTGGTAGCCCATACACAGTCCTGGTATAACCAAAACATCTTTGGGTCAACATGCAAACCATAGTCCATCTTCCAATGGCTTTTCCAGCCTATCATGTGATCATGCCCTGTCTCCTGCTGCATCTCAGCACCTGCTGGAACACTGTGTAAGTCAAGACCACTCCATGCATTTTTTCACACTTCTGAAACCAATACCAGGTGTGCAGAACACAGCCATATTCTTAATTCAGGGACAAAATAAATCATGACCTTGAAGAGAAGTTTTCTTCTCGAGTCAACTCTTTCCAAGAATTTTCATTTCTATGCCTTCCCTCTAATGCCTTCCCTCAGGCATTCTCTCCACTGTTTTAATATAAAGCAGGTGGGCCATCTTCCTTATGATTGCTAATGTGTTTGACAATAAAAGCTTCAGTAAACTAAAACCAGTCTCAGCACCTGTAATTTTAACCTGCTTAAGGTTTTCCCACTTAAAATCTTAAATCTCCCAATCCAACATCTTTAACTGAGCAAATCAGTCTGTTACATTTTTTAAAACTATTTTCTATTTTTATGTGAGAGAGAATGGGCATGCCAGGACCTCTAACCACTGGAAACAAGCTCCAGATGCATGTGCCACCATGTACATCTGCTTACATGGGTCCTGGAGAATCAAACCTGGGTCCTGTGGCTTGGAGGCAAGCACCTTAACCACTAAGCAATCTATCTAGCCCAGTCCATTAGAAATTTAACTTTGATCAAACTCCCTGGGCCTGTTCAACAGGATTCAGCCAGCCCTTATGCCAATAGCCCAATTCCGACAAAGTCCTTTGCAGTCTTTCCTTCCCCTTAGAAAGTTCAGAAGCCAAGCCTCCAAGTTTAATTTCCTCTGCACTTAGCATTTTGAAACTCTCACAAGAATAGTCCATAATACTTGAATTACCACTCCAGAAGGTGTCTTAGGTTGCAAGTACCAAGTTCATGCCTGTTTCTCCAAAACAAAAGTTCCAGAGACTTCTGGTTAAGATGGCAGCATAAGAACCACGCCAAAGCAACCTAGGGGAGAAAAAGCAAAAGAAAACCCAGAAAATACACACTTTTAATAAAAAGTGAGGTGTATGAGAGATTAAAATGGCAGCAGAGAAGTAGGAGAGTCCCACAGCATCCAGAGCCCACAGACAGGCCGAAGCAGGTCCGGCAGTGGTGCCCTGGCTCCGGCAGCAGAAGCAGTGGTGGAAGCTGTGGCTCCTGATATGGCAGCAACAGCAATGGCTCCGGCACCGGCAACAGTGGCTCCAGCAGTGGAAGCAGTGGGCCCAGCAGCGGCGGCTTCAGCAGGAGCAGTGGTGGGCCCAGCAGCAGCAGTTTCAACAGCGGCGGTGGAACCAGCAGCAGCAACTTCAAAGGCAGCAGCACCAGCAGCTTCAGCAGCAGCAGCGGCAGTTCCTGCAGCAGGGGTGCCCATCTTCAGGGCCACAGTAGTCAGGCTCAGTTTATACCACAGAAAAAGCCAGTGCCCATCTCCAAAAAATAGAACAGCTATCAACCAAGGTTACTTTATCCTTCAAAACTATCCATTCAAATACACAGAGAAATAAGGATATCCCATGACAAAAGCAGGCTAAAGGAGTACTTGAAGACAAAACCTGATCTACAGATAGTTCTTGAAAGAATCTTCCATGCCAAAGAAAAGGAAAAGCACACATATAAGCACCTGGAAAAAACAAGCAATACTCAAATACTAATTAACACAAGAGAGCAAAGGTAGAACCGGAACCACAAAAAAAAAAAAAAAAAAGAAAAAAAGACAAACATAAATACACACCTTTCAAAAATATTAATGGTCTCAATGCCCCAACCAAAAGACATAGGTTTGCAGATTGGGTTAAAAAGCAAGAGCCTACAATTTGTTGTCTCCAAGAAACTCACCTTTCCACAAAGGATGGATATTATCTTAGGGTGAAAGGTTGGAAAATGGTGTTTCAACCAAATGGACCTAGAAAACAAGCAGGGGTTGCTATCCTAATATCTGACAAGGTAGATTTCAGTCCAATGTTAGTCAAGAAAGGTAAGGATGGTCACTTTATATTGATTAAGGTCACATTTCAACAGGAGGACATTACAATCCTAAACATATATACACCTAACATGGAAGCACCCAAATTCATCAAACAAACACTATTAGAACTAAGGTCACAGATAACATCAAACACAGTGGTAGTGGGTGACTTCAGCACCCCACTCTCATCAATTGACAGTTCATCCTGGGAAAAAAATAAAGAGGCATCGGGACTAAATGAGGTCATAGAAGGAATAGACCTAACAGATATCTACAGGACATTTCATCCAAATGCTGCAGAATATACATTCTTTTCAGCAGCACATGGAAAATTCTCAAAAATAGACCACATATTAGGACACAAAGAAAATCTTAACAAACTCAGGAAAATTGAAATAACCTTGCATTCTATCTGACCACTATGGAATCAAACTACAAATCAATAGCAAGAAAGGCAATAGAGCATACACAAAATCATGGAAAGTAAACAATACACTACTAAATGATGAATGGGTCAATGAAGAAATCAAGAAGGAAATCTAAAAATGTACAAATTCAAACAATAATGAATACACAACATACTAAAATCTCTGGGACACAATGAATGCAGTTCTATGAGGTAAATTTATAGCTTTAAGTGCCTATATTAAGAAATTAGGAAGGTCACAAGTAAATGACATAACGCTTCACCTTAAAGACTTGGAAAAAGAAGAGCAAGGCAAACCAAAAATCAGTAGATGGGAATAAATAACAAAGATGAGGGCAGAAATTAATGAAATAGAAAGAAAAAAATGCAAAGAATTAATGAAACAAAGAGTGGGTTCTTTGAAAGGATAAATAAGATTGATAAACCCTTAGCAAATCTGACCAAAAGAAAGAGAGAAGAGACACAAATTAATAAAATTAGACATGATAAAGGTAACATCATAACAGATGCCAGAGAAATTCGAAAAATCATATGGACATATTATAAAGCATATACTACACAATGTATGAAAATCTGAAAGAAATGGATAAGTTACTTGATTTATATGACCTACCTAAATTAAATCATGATGAGATTAATCACTTAAATAGACCTATAACAAGCATGGAGATCCAAACAATTATCACAAATCTCCCAACAAAATAAGCCCAAGTCCAGATGGATTCACTGCTGAATTTTACCAGACCTTCAAGGAAGAGCTAACACCATTGATTGTCTATGAAATAGAAAAAGAAGGAATTCTACCAAACTCCTTCTATGAAGCCAGCATCACCCTGATACCAAAACCAGGCAAAGATAGAACAAAAATAGAAAATTACAGACCAATCTCCCTCATGAACATAGATGCAAAAATTCTCAACAAAATATTGGCAAACAGAATACAAGAGTATATCAGAAAGATCATTCACCCTGACCAAGTAGGCTTTATCCCAGAGATGCTGGGATCATTCAACATACACAAATTGATAAATGTAATACATTATATAAATGGGTTGAAGGACAAAAATCACATGATCATCTCATTAGAGGGAGAGGAAGCATTTGACAAAATCCAACATCTGTTCATGATAAAAGTCCTACAGAGACTGGAAAGAGAAGGAACATATCTCAATATAATATAGGCTATTTCTGACAAGCCTACAGCAAACATATTACTAAGTGGGGAAAAACTGGAAGCTTTCCCACTAAAATCAGGAACAAGACAAGGGTGTCCACTGTCCTCACTTTTATGTAATATAGTTTTGAAAGTCTTAGCCATAGCAATAAGGCAACAGACACACATAAAAGGGATACAAACTGGAAAGGAAGAGATCAAGTTAACATTACTTACAGATGACATGATTCTATATATAAAGGACACTAAAGACTCTACTACCAAACTGTTAGAGCTGATAAAAACTTACAGCCATGTAGCAGGATAAAACTAAATACACAGAAATCAGTAGCCTTCATATATGCTAACAACAAACTCACAGAGGATGAAATCAAAGAATTACTCCCATTCACAACTGCATCAAAAAAATATAAAGTACCTTGGATTAAACCTAACCAAGGAAGTAAAGAATCTCTACAATGAAAACTTTAAAACACTCAAGCGAGAAATTGCAGAAGACACTAGAAAGTGGAGAAACATCCCTTGTTCCTGGATTGGAAGAATCAATATTGTGAAAATGGCAATCTTACCAAAAGCAATCTACACATTTATTGCAATCCCTGTCAAAATTCCTAAGGATGGGCTGGAGAGATGGCTTAGTGGTTAAGTCTTTGCCTAAGGACCACGGGTCAAGGCTCGATTCCCCAGGATCCATGTTTGCCAGATGCACAAGGGGGCGCACGTGTCTGGAACTCATTTGCAGTGGCTAGAAGCCCTGGTGCACCCACTCTCCTCTCTCTCTGCCTCTTTCTCTCTGCCACTCTCAAATAAATAAATAAAAATAAACAATTTTTTTTAAGTTCCTAAGGCATTCTTCATGGAAATAGAAAAAACAATCCAAAAAATTCATTTGGAATCACAAAAAAACTCGAACATCTAAAATAATACTGAGCAACAAAAATAAGGGTGGTATCACCATACCTGATTTTAACTGATACAACAGAGCCATAGTAACAAAAACAGTGTAGTACTGGCACAAAAACAGACATGTAGATAAATGGAACAGAATAGAGGACCCAGATGTAAGTTCAGGTAGCTATAGCCACCTGATATTCAATAAATTGCCAAAAGTAGTCATTGGAGAAAAGACAGCCTCTTCAGCAAATGGCCTTGGGAAAACTGGATATGTATCTGTAGAAGGATGAAAATAGATCCTTCTATCTCTCCCTGCACAAGAATTAAGTCCAAATGGATTAAAGACCTTAACATAAGACCAGAAACTCTAAAAATGCTAGAGGAAAAAGTAGGGGAAACCCTTCAACATATTGGTGTTGGCAAAGACTTTCTTAATAAAACCCCAATTGCTCAGGCAATAAAACCACAGATTAATCACAGGGAACACATGAAATTACAAAGATTTTGCACTCCCAAGGACACTGTGAATAAAGCAATGAGGCAACCTACAGAATGGGAAAAAATCTTTGCCAGCTATATGTCTGATAGATTATTAATATCTAGGATATAAAAAGAACTCAAAAAGTTAAATAATAAGGAACCAAACAAGCCAATCAAAAAATGGGCTATGGAGCTAAATAGAGAGTTCTCAAAGGAAGAAATATGAATGACATTTGAGCACCTAAAAAAATGTTCTACATCACTAGTCATCAGGGAAATACAGATTAAAACTATATTGAGATTCCATCTCACTCCTATCAGATTGGCTACCATCATGAAAACAAATGATCATAAATGTTGGTGGGTATGTGGAAAAAGAACCCTTCTGCACTGCTGGTGGGAATGCAATCTGGTCCAGCCGTTGTGGAAATCTGTGTGGAGGTTCCTAAAACAGCTAAAAGATTGATCTACCATATGACCCTGCTATAGCACTCCTAGGCATATATCCTAAGGACTCATCTCATTTCCTTAGAAGTATGTTCTCAACCATGTTTGTTGCTACTCAATTTATAAGATCTGGGAAATGGAACCAGGCTAGATGTCCCTCAACTGATAAGTGGATAATGAAGATATGGTACATTTGTACAATGGAGTTCTACTCAGTGGTAAAGAAAAATGAAGTTATGAAATTTGCAGAAAAATGGATGGATCTGGAAAGGATTATACTACGTGAGGTAACCCAGGCCCAGAAAGCCCAGCGCCACATGTTCTCCCTCGTATATGGATACTAGCTACAGATGGTTGGGCTTCTGTGTGAGAAGGAAACAACTCAGTAGCAGAGGCCAGTAAGTCAAAAAGGAGATATAAAGACAAGAGAAAGGAAGGGAGGAGGGTACTTTATAGGTTGGTATTGTATATATGTAAATAGAATGATTAAGATGGGGAGGTAATATGATGGAGAATGGAATTTCAAAGGGGAATGCAGGGTCGGGGCGAGGGACACTATTACCATGGGATTTTTTTTTTTAATTTTTTATTTATTTATTTGAGAGCGACAGACACAGAGAGAAAGACAGATAGAGAGAGAGAGAGAGAGAGAGAGAGAGAGAGAGAGAGAGAGAGAATGGGTGCGCCAGGGCTTCCAGCCTCTGCAAACGAACTCCAGACGCGTGCGCCCCCTTGTGCATCTGGCTAACGTGGAACCTGGGGAACTGAGCCTCGAACCGGGGGCCTTAGGCTTCACAGGCAAGCACTTAACCACTAAGCCATCTCTCCAGCCCCCATGGGATATCTTTTATAATCATGGACAATGTTAATAAAAATTGAGAAAAAAAAAGTTCCAAAAGACCCAAATCCACATGGTCAGATTCATCTCTCCTCATTTCTGGTACCAATTTCTGTAGTTGACAGCTTCCCATTGCTGAAATGAACTTTCAATCCAGGCAGTTATGGAAAAAAAAATTTTTTTTCTGAGGCTTACAGGTCCAGAGTAAGTTACATAATAGCAGGAGAAGCTGCCCTACTTTCATAGGTCCAAGCAGAGAGAGAAGCCATGAGCCAAATGCCTAACACAACACTACAAATACACTTCAGGAACTCTAAGCTCATTTCCTATCTTTACAGTGGAATTTCATATCCACCACACCTTAGAGCTGGACCCTAAAATCCAACCAGTGATACCTCCTTCAACCAGGTGGCTAGAAATCCAAGAAGTTTTAAGGAATTGAATCTACTGGGGTGAATTCATGCAAAGTACCACAGATGAGTTTGAGTTTACTCTGTGTCTACCACCATGTTGCTAGAGATGATTTTCAGGGTAGGAGTGAGAACAGTGCTCATATTTAATCTATCACTTCCTCTGTAATGTTTCTTGGGCCCTGATTAATATGACAGTGATGATTCATCTCATTCTAGGTACTGGAGTCTTTCTCTATTTGGCATTTTGTAATACTTTTGGGTTTCCCCAGTACTTGCTGCCATCTGGAAAAAAACAGGTTCTCTAACCAAAGGGTGTAAGGCTAACTTGTCACTTCTAGAGGACTTTTCTTCAGTTCTTGAAGAGAAAATGATATAATTTGACATATTGACTTTGAGTGACCTTTTGTTATAAAGGTAGGCACCCCCTTAGGCACCCTACACCTACTCTAACTCCCACCCTGCAACTGGTACAAAATAAAGGAGCTCAGATTCATCAGCCCCAGTTGGGAATCCCAAGAAGTCCATTAAACCTAGAGATGGTGGCTGGACACAAAGACTCTTGTCCTGCACACTGTGGCCTCTCTATCCTAACTTCCTGGAAAGTGACAACAGTAAGATCTAACATCATACGGGTCTCAAGTGTCCATTCCAATCCCAGAACTATCCCTCCTTTTTTCTGCCAATTTGGGGCCTTAAGCTTTCCCCATTCTTTCTTAGTCATGCCTGAATGCGCTATGTCTCTCCTCAGTGAGGATGTCATGTCAAAACTAAAAGTCTTGGTGCACATTTCTACAATGAATACAATAACCATGTTTTATCTCCAATTGCACCTGGGGCCCCTCTGGAACCCACTCTCTCTCCCTTCCTCCAGCTTCCAGCATTATTCCCTCAATTTGGGACATTGACCACCTCTCAATTGCTAAACATCATGAGCCTGTCTGTGTTACTTCAAAAAAAAAAAAGTTGTGGACTTCTGGCCAAGATGGCAAGTGCCTAGTTGTGCTGCAAATCCCAGGGAAAGAAAGGCAAGACATTAAGGGTTTTCCGGGTTTTCTTGTCAGCAGGAGGGCACAGATGGAGGGGGGCAGGGAATCAGATCCCCTCTTGTGCTGGTAGACCACCCCCCACCAAACAGCCTCCATGCCCCGTGGCCCCTGCCACAGTGCACCAATCACAGGTCTGCTGCTGCTGCCTGTGCTCTGATTGAGCGCCAATCGCGGGCTGTGCGCCAATCAATCCCTGGGTGTGGAAGCTTAAACTGCTCTGCACACTTGCCCACATTACTGATCCTGCCGCTATATGTCCCACAGCAACTGCCACACAAGCCTAGGCTGTGCCTCTCACCACTCCTGCCAGTGCTGCGCTCCAGTTGTGCACACTGCAGCTGTGTGCGTGCCAATCATGCTCTGCGCACCTATCTATCCCTGTATGTGGAAGCTTAAATTGCTCTGCACACTTGCCCACATTACTGCTCCTGCCACTGCATGTACAGCAGGCCCAGTTGCACAGCAACCGTCACACAAGCCCAGACTGTATCTCTTGCTTGCTCCAGCTCATGTGCTATCCCCTACCTGTCTACCACCGGCCATCCCCCACTCTCCTGTGCTGGGGGAGCACAGACATTTTCCTGGTCTCAGTGTTCCCAGCCAGAGTTTGGGGTGCTTCAGGGCTTGTTACCTCAGTCCTCCTCCAAGCAGCTTTGGAGCATTACTGCTTGAGAAATCAGACAACTTTGGGGCCTCTGTCAGGCAGTAGATAGGTGGTTTCTCAAGTGAGAGACAAAGCCGAGGCTGCTTGGCAACTGCCCCAGGCTGCCTCAGATTCCCATTGTGCTAGAGCCCAGGCTGATCCACCCACCTGCCTGCCCATATACTGTCATGGGTAGACCACAGCACAAAAGAAATAACATGAAAAATCAAATGCAAGAAAATCCAGTTAGATCACTCAGTCCTACAAGGAATATGTCTAACCAAATCACAGAAGAGTTATTAGGATCAGAACTTCAAATTGAAGCTATGAGCAATGCAACCCTCATCAAAAGAAATACCTCTGGGGGCATAACTATAACTGATCTAAAGCTATATTACAAAGCCATAGTAATAAAAACAGCATGGTACTGGCATATAAACAGCAGTATAGACCAATGGAATAGACTTGAGGACCCAGGCTTTGGGTCAAGCAACTATAGCTACTTGATATTTGACAAAGGCCCTAACAATATAAGCTGGAAAAAGACAGCATCTTCAATAAATGGTGCTGGACAAACTGGATAACTACATGAAGGAAACTAAAACTTGATCCACACGTTTCACTATGCACTACCCTCAAATCCAAATGGTTCAAAGACCTCAATATAAGACCAGAAACTCGAATACTACTGGAAGAAAATTTAGGAAGTACTTTCCATGATATAGGAATGGAAAAAGACTTCCTGAACAAGACCCTAGTAGCTCATGATCTTAAACAGTCACTCAACCAATGGGATCACATGAAGCTGAAGAGTTTCTTTACAGACAAGCATCCAATAAGCAAAACCAATAGATGACCCACAGAATGGGAGAAAACATTTGCTGGTTATTCAACTGATAGAGGCCTAATCTCTAGAATCTACAAAGAATCTACAAAGATCTACAAATCTACATGTATATGTACATGTATATTGATGTAGAATCTACAAAGAACTCAAAAATCTAAACAGTAAGAAGTCAAACACCTCACTCAGAAAATGGGGCAAAGAACAGGCAGTTCACAGAGGAAGAAACACAATTAGCAAACACACACTTAAGAAAATGTTCATCATCCCTAGTCATCAGGGAAATGCAAATTAAAATAACTATGAGATTCCACCTTACCCCAATAAGGGTAGCAAACATCAAAAAATCAAATGAAAATAAATGCTGGCGAGGATGTAGAGAAGTATGAACACTCATCCACTGTTGGTGGGAATGTAGGATGGTACAACCACTTTGAATAGCAATATGGAGACTCCTAAAAAAGCTGACTCTAGAGATACCAACCGACCAAGTTATTCCCTTATTGGGCATCTACCCTAAAATCTTCAAACTACAGGCCAGAGAGATTTGCTCAACCATGTTTGTAGTGGCCCAATTCATAATAGCTAAGAGCTGGAATCAACCTAGATGTCCATCACTAGAAGAATGGATAATTAAAATGTGGCATATCTACACAATGGAATTCTACACAGCAGTAGGAAAAAGTGACACAAAGAAATTTGAGGAAAAATGGGTGAACCTGGAACAGATCATTCTCAATGAATTTACCCAATCACAGAAAAAAAATCGCCACATAGTCTCATTCATCTACAGCACCTAACCTGAATCTACCCAAGATATCTTACATATCCAGCAAGCATCTTGTGGACTAGACACTAGGATTCAGGGGTAGTGAGGGGAAAGCATTGAGTGGTGGGAAACACTTATCTAGACCCAAATGGTAATGGTACCATAAAATTCTAGTTCCTAAAAGGCAGACCAAATGGCTGAACCTTCACCAGGCCCTTACAGGAAACGCCTGAACCACAAGACACTGGAGAGGGTAGAGAGGGTAGGATCAAGTCTAACCTAAATCTTCTACATCTTTCCTCACTCCCTCTCTCCTACCCCTCCCTCCTCTCTCTAACTCTTGTATATTAGTTATCTTTCTCCTCATTTTCTTAGTGGGCATTGACCTGTAATTCCCTGTAACAGCATGGGGCTATCATCCACAATGAACTTTTGATCAGAGAAACCTACAAGCTTTCCTAAAAGAATGACAGATTTCTGTCAGAGTACTTGATGACACACCAAGGGTCAGTGGTAGGACCCTACTGCTGAAGACACTGTATGCAGCTGACACGTAAAATGGAATGGCATGGCTGGAAGCCAGGAGAGAGTCAGTCCCCAGACAGTCAGCATGTCTAGTGCCAGAAGGTGCTACATGGGCGACTGGGGTAAATGACCAATATCAGTCCAACCAACTCATGGTCTAACATACTTAGCAACAAATAACCTGTTGTGATGTCCACACAAGTGCAATACTGGCATACAGGCTTGGTGGGGTACCAACTGCTCTTGATTTGGCTAACTGATCCCCTCAGTGGTACCAGACCCATAGCTGGAGCTGGGAAACAAGTCAGAATCATATCCAAGCATAAGCCCACTCTCCAATATCAAGCTACCATAAATCATGGGCTAAAAGAGGGTCTATACCTATTAAACTCTCTGTAAAAAAAAAAGTAAGGGTTATCTCATTTGTCCTGGTGCTAAATTACTCTCCATTGGAGAATCTGCTTCTCTTTTTCAGATAGATGGAGATCCTAAAGAGAGAGACACCCCATCATACCTCAAAAGGGCTCCTACTGAAACTAAGGAAAATTGGTGAAACTGAAAGGCCCAAGAATTCAGAAGCCCAGAAATACTATCATGCTCCAAAGGGACCTTAAGCGGGCCCCTGCATACCTCAAACGCCAGACTTTACTCTCTGTTGGAAGCTAATAAAGAATCCCTCTTCTCATTATATCAGAGCCTGCTCCTAATATAAAACTAGGTAAAAAGGGCATGAGATAGCCCTCAAGGATGGGAAATGAGTAATAAAGTGAACCACTTATTTGGTTTCTGTAAATATCCTGCACCATAAGCCCTAATAGCCTGCACTGTAAGCCTTAGTAGCCTGCACCATAAGCCGTAGCAGCCTGCCTCAGACCACCAAGGTCATAGGAGACTGATACCACACTCTGCTACTCCCACCCAAGAACCTGCACAAATGCTGACCACCAAGGTCATAGGAGACTGATTGGTCCACGAGGGGCTTGAACAAATTAAACTAATTGGCTTAGAAACTATGGAGTGGCACAAACTGACTGGCTCGCACCCCGCGGGCTCCTGATGTTAAAAAAAAAAAAATGATTGGTCTAATGCACAGGCTTTGTTAGAAACCCTATAAAAAGTGTCCCATTCCTGCATTCGGGGCTCTGCAGTCCTCTACCCCTGTGTGGTGTACGACTGTGGGCCCCAGCATGCTTGGAATAAAAATCCTCTTGCTGTTTGCATCAAGACCGTTTCTCATGAGTGATTTGGGGTGTCGCCATTTCTGGGCAGAGCATGGAGTTCTCGTTCTGGGGGGTCTTACAAAACAAGCAAGGGTGCTGTTTTCTTGATGAACTGGATACCAGCACAAGGGGGAAGGAGACCAACACAGAGAAAAATCAACTCCTACCAAATCAGATAGCTAGAGCCTCAGAGGCCCCCAACACCTCATCACTGAAGGAGATCACAAATGAACCCAAGATGGCTCAGGGAAATTTTGCGGAAGAGGGGGTGGAAAGAATGTCAGAGCCACATATTGGGTCAAGGTATGCAGAGACATTTATCGTACCAATAACTGTGGGCTAACTCCACAATGCACGACCCATGTACATCAACAAGGAGGGGGCAGTAGGGAGGTGGTAGGCCACAGATGAGCCTAATAATGGTACAAAACTGCCTGTATTTGCTGAATAGAAAACTAATTAAAAAATAGAATAAAATAAAAAAAGTTGTCACTCCTATGTAGCCCAAGACAAGTAGCCCTTACCCCGTACCTGCTACCAAGGACTTAAGCCCTTAGTTGTCTGCCTCCGAAAGGCGCAACTTCTAGCCCCTCACAATACCCCCATCCTTGGGATTAAAAAAACCTAATGGAACTTTATGGTAAGTCCAGGACCCTAGAAATACAAGAGACAACTATACCCACATACTTGGCTATCCCTAACCCTTACTCGCTCTTCTGTCCTGCCTACTGCAATCCACTTTACTTCCCTAGACCTTAAAGACACCCTTTTTTAAAATCATACCCTACACTCAGACTCACAACCTCTTTTTGCTTTGACTTGGGAGGACCCAGACACCTTTTTAGCTTGGCAACTAACTGGGACAGTCCTGCCACAAGGTTTTAGGGACAGTTCCCCCTATAGTGGTCAGGCTTCCAGCAAAATCTCTCATCCATAAGCCTCCATTCCAGCCATCTCTTATAGTACATATATGATCTTCTCTTATGTAGTCCCTCCCATGGAATGTGTATTACAGACACTGCTAAACTCCTCAATGCCTTTGCTGTCTAGGGCTATAGGATCTCAAATGATAAAGGTCAGATCTGTCAACAGACTGTATGTTTCTTACTCGCTGTCTCTCTCAAGACTTGAGCCATTCACCAAATCTGGTACAAACTCTCTGAGACTGCCCATGCCTGCCTCCAAAAGGGAACTCCTGTCACTTCTGTGCCTGTTTAACTTCTGCATATGGATACCTAATTCCTCTCTCATTGCTCATTCCCTCTATAAAGCCACTAGAGGCTGCCTTGAACCCCTCCTAACCCTTGCCATGCTAACTATTCCCATCAAAGCCCTAAAACAAGATTTAGCTGGGGCTCCCTCCCTAAAACGACCAGATATTTCTAAGCCATTTTTCTTTTTCCTTCATGCTAACCAGGGCCAGACCCTACCACTCTTATGCCAGCAGGCAGGGGACATGTACGTTCTGGTAGACTTTCTATCCAAACAATAGGATTTGGTCACCAAAGGTTGGCCCACTTGCCTACAGGTTTTGGAAACCACCTCTTTTTACTCATTCCTAAAGCTAATAAAGTCGCTAAATAGCTCCATAACCATCTACTCTTTCCACTCCCTTAAAGATCTCCTCAGCTATTGAGCCTTCCTTGTTTTGCCTCCCTCTCAAGTCCAAATCCTAGATGAATACCCCCATGACCCTAACCTGTCCTTCCAACCCTGTCCAACCCTCAATCCAGCTACTCTGCTCCCTGCCCCCACAGCCCTCCTCCCCAAGCCCCCTTACATTCTGATACATTAAATCACTCCCTCAACCCCTGTACTGACCACTCTATCTATCTATGAACCCAAATCCCCTGACTGGTTTATAATTGGTAGCTCCCCAAAATCACTTGGACCTCTGCTCCACCTCCTCCTCTTTCTTAGCATACCAATCCACCTCCACCCCATCTCAATCGCTCAAGAGATTCTTTCACATCAGCATTTTTAAATTTCATCCCTCTAACCAACCTCTGCTTTATTTCCTTCAAAACCATACCTCCCTTCAACCCTCAGATAGACAAATTCTCAAAGCTCTTGTAGACTCATGCAATATCTGCCAAGGAGTACACCCTAACTCCAATATCTGAACTCCTTAAATTCTCTACCCACCAGATGCCATGGATGGGAAAATATACTTCACCCATATGACTCCTCTTAAATGATACAAATATCTTTTAGCTTTGTAGATACATTTTCTGGATGGATAGAACCCTTCCTCACCACAAACAAGAGAACTAACACAGTAGCTCAGATATTGACTTCAGAAAGAGTAGCCTGATTGTGCTTGCCATCCTCAGTACGGTCCAGAATTCTTCTGCTCCATCTCACAAAACCTTGCCAGGTAACCACAGATCCCTTGGAAGTTTCACATTCCCTACTATCCCCAATCCTCCAGAAATGTTTAGAGAACTAACCACACCATGAAAGGAATCCTCACAAAGCTAATTCTGGAACTAAAATGGGATTGGATTAAACATTTACTTCTAGTGTTTATTAAACTTAAAGCCCTACCTAAAAAGCCTTCCATGACCAGCCCCTTTGAACTCATGTATGGGAGGCTCATGATTCCCCCTGGACTCTCTCCTGAGACTCTACTACTCCTTCCTTCCTTATCTACTAGTCTTCTCCCATTCCTCAGAACAGAAGTGTGGAGGCACACTAACACCACCCTTCCTCATTCTCCCCCTACTGAGAGGCTCCTCTTCATAGCTTAGAGATAGGAGACATGGTTTATGTCCCAGATTCCACACACCAATCTCTGTCTCTAAAATAGCAGGGTTCCCACAAGATCAACCTACTATCTCCAACTGCAGCCAAACTACAGAGCTTCTCATCCTGGGTCCATTTCACCCACTTGAAAAGAGCCCCATCATTCCCTTACCTTCCTCCTCCCTTTCTAGGTAACTCATAGGCCCTACCTCTTTAAAAACCACTAAACATCCCTCATACCTGAATAGGACCACCTCAAGACAGACCTCTTATTATTTAGTTTTTTTGGAGTTCTTTGTAGATTCTGCATATTACTCCTCTGTCAGATGTATAGCTGGCAAACATTTTCTCCCATTCTGTAAGTTGCCTCTTTGCTCTATTCATAGTGTCCTTTGTGTACAAAAGCTTTCTAATTTCATAAGGTTCCAGTGGTTGATCAGTGATTTTATTTCCTGAACAACTGGGTTTATATTCAGAAGATCTTTGCCGATACCAATATGTTGAAGGGTTTCCTCTACTTTTATCCCCTAGCAGTTCCAGAGTTTGGGGTCTGATATTAAGGTTTTCGATCTACTTGAACTTAATTCTTATGTATGGAGAGAGATAGGAATCTATTTTCATCCTTCTACAGATACATATCTACTTTTCCAAACACCATTTTCAGAAGAGGATGTATTTTCTCCAGTGAGCATTTTTGGCATTTTTAAAAAAATTCTTTTTGTTTATTTTATTTACTTGAGAACAACCAAGAGAAAGAGGGATAGGGAGAGAGAAAGTGAGCAAATGGGCATGCCAGGGCCTCCAGCCACTGCAAACAAACTCCAGATGCGTGCACCCCCTTGGGTATCTGGTTAACGTGGGTCCTGGGGAATTGAGCCTCGAACCAGGGTCCTTAGGTTTCACAAGCAAGCACTTAACTTCTAAGACATATCTCCAGCTCTATTTTTGGCATTTTTGTAGAAGACCAAGTGGCTGTAGCTACCTGGACTTACATGTGGGTTCCCTACTCTGTTCCATTGATCTACATGTCTGTTTTTGTGGTACCAGTACCATACTGTTTTTGTTGCTATGGCTCTGTAATATAGGGTTATTTTTGTGGCTCAAAATTGTTTTAGATAATTATTTAAATATTTAGAGGGGTTTTGTGTTTCCAAATGAATTTTAGGATGCTTTTTTCTGTCTATGAAGAATGCCATTGGAAATTTACATTAAGCATGTGGATTGCTTTTGATAAGATTGTAATTTTCACAACTTTGATTCTTCCAATCCAAGAACAAGGTATATCTTTCCATTTCCTTGTGTCTTCTGCAATTTATGTGTTGAGTGTTTTAAAATTTTCATTATAGATATCATTCACTTGCTCCATTAAGTTTATTGCAAAGTATTTATTTATTTTTTGGATGGAATTGGATGAGAGTGATTCTCTGATTTCATCCTCTGTGTATATTTTGTTAGAATATAGAACACTGCGGATTTTTAAGTGTTTATTTTGTATCCTGATACATGGATACAAATATTTATCAGCTCTAAAGGTTTGCTGGTAGGCTTTAGGGTCTCTTATGTATAGAATCATTTGCAAATAATGATAACTTTATCTATTCTTTTTCAATTTGTATCCCTTTTATGTGTATCTCTTGCCTTACTGCTATCCCAAAGACTTCCTGTACTATATTAAATACAAATGGGGACAGTGGACATCCTTGTCTTTTTCCTGGTTTTAGTGGAAAAGCTTCAAGTTTTTCTCCATTTAGTATTAGGTTGGTTATAGGTTTTTTATACATAGCCTTATGTTAAGATATGTTCCTTCTATTGCCAATGTCTGTAGAGCTTTTATCATGAAGGGATGTTGGATTTTGTCAAATGCTTTTCTGCATGTAATGAGATGCTCATGTGACTTTTTGTCCTTCAGTCAATTTATATACTGTATTACATTTATCAATTTGAGTATGGTGAATCATCCCTGTATCTCCCTACATTGTTGGGGTGAATGACATTTCTGATACATTCTTGTATTCTGTTTGCTGATTTTTTTATTAATTAGTTTTGTACTTAGTGAATACAGTCAATTTGGTACCATTGTTAGGTTCATCCTTGACCTACCCCGTACCCCTGGCCCCTTCTTGTTGAGGTATATGGGTCATGAATTCTGGAGTAAGCCCACAGTTATGGGTAAGATAAATGTCTCTGCATATCATGACCCAACATGTGGCTCTGGCATTCTTTCTGCCCCCTCTTCCACAAAATTTCCCTGGGCCATGTTGGGTTTATTTTATTTTATTTTTTTCCTCAATTTTATTAAACATTTTCCATGATTATAAAAAATGTCCCATGGTAATATCCCCCACCCCCCATTTTCCCCTTTGAAATTCCCTTCTCCATCACATCCACTCCCCATCTCAATAAGCCTCTCCTCTATTTGGATGCCATGATCCTTCCCTCCTCTTATGATGGTCTTATGTAGGTAGTGTCAGGCATTATGAGGTCATGGATATCAAGGCCAAATTTTGTCTGGAGGGAGCACGATGTAAGGAGTTCAACCCTTCCTTTGGCTCTTACATTCTTTCTGCCACCTCTTCCGCATTAGACCCTGATCCTTGAAGGTGTGATTGAGATGTTACTTGGTACTCTAGTTACTTCTTTCCAGCACCATGATACCTTCTGAGTTGTCCCAAGGTCACTGCCATCTGAAAATAGAAGATTCTCTATCTAAAGTGAGAGTAGCATTAATATAAGGGTATGAATGTTAAGAGAAGTGCTTACTGGGCAGTTTGATAAGCATAGAATATACACTAACCCAGACTTCAGCAGATGTTACAACCCTAGGCTTCATGACTACCCCTGTTTTAAGTTTTCAGTATCAGGGATGTGTTCCCTCCCATGGAGCGGGCCTCCAGTGCAATTGGAGGGCAGTTAGTTTCCACCATGACAGATGTGCCACTATTGCACCCATTGGCTCATTTGGCCTGGCTGGCCAATTATAAGGCTTGCAGTGTACACTGTTGAGTATCATCACTGGTGGTGTATCTTTCTCCCATTGAATTGCATGTAGAATGGCTTATTCCATCTTTCTGTCAGCTGATCTACATGGAGGAGGTTATCAGCTCAGTTCCAGCAGGATTTTCAGTGTCCTTGCAGCCCAAGTATGTAGAGTCTTCAGCAATAGGGTCTTACCATCTATTCCTGGTGGGAAACCAAGGGCCTGGGCAATGGCCTATAATGTTTTGGGGGCATCAAGGACCTCCCTGGCCAACAACTCACTGGAAGGTATCCAATCCCTAGCACTGAAAATTTTCTAGCAACTATCTATGGCTCCTAGGTGTCTCATTGTCCAAAACTGAAGGATTCCATTTGATTTATTTATTTATTTTTATTTTATTTATTTATTTGGGGGGGGTTGAGGTAGGGTCTCACTCTGATCCAGGCTGACCTGGAATTAACTCTGTCATCTCAGGGTGGCCTTGAACTCATGGCAATCCTCCTACCTCTGCCTCCAGAGTGCTGGGATTAAAGGCATGCGCCACCACACCCGGCTTCCATTTGATTTATTTATATCCTGTCAGATTTTGATTAGCCCTCCCTCTACCTTTACTTTATATCAATCTTTAGCTGTTTTAGGAACCTCCACACTGATTTCCACAATGGCTGGACCAGATTGCATGCCCACTAACAGTGTAGAAGGGTTCCTCTTTTTCCAAATCCCAGCCAACATTTATGACAATAAATGCTGGTGAAGGTGTGGAAAGAAGAGGAACTCTTCTACACTGTTGGTGGACATGCAATCTGGTATAGCCATTGTGGAAATTAGTGTGGAGGCTCCTGAGACAGCTAAAAATAGATTTACTATATGACCCAGCTATATCAGTCCTGGGCTTATATCCTAAGGACTCATCTCACTACCTTAGAGATTCTTGCTCAACCATGTTTATTGTCATTCTATTCACAATAGCTAGGAATAGAACAAACCTAGATGTCCCTTAACTGATGAGTGGATAATTTATACAATTGAGTTCTACTCAGCAGTAAATAAAAATGAAATTTTGAATTTTTGAGAGAACTACATAGACCTGGAAAGGATTATACTTAGTGAGGTAACTCAGGCCTAGAAAGTCAATTGTCACATGTTCTGTCTCATATGTGCATCCTAGCTACAAATGAGTGAACTTTTATGTGAATTGGAATAAAACTCAGTAGCAGAGAACAGTATGCTAAAGGATATGAAATAAATAGAAAGGGAGGGAGGGGGGACATAATAGTATGGTATATATATATAAGTGGAAGAACAGATTAATGGGGGTGGAAAGACCTAAGTGAGGTAAGAGAATGATAATGAGTAAAGAGAAGGTAGGAGGAGGGCTAATCAAAATCTAAGAGGGTATGATTGAGTCATATGGAAACCTACTCTTTTGGATAATGGAACACACAAAAGCCATAGATGGTTATTAGAAGATTTTCAGTACCAGGGATGAGAGAAATTCCAGTGAAATTCTGGTCAGGGATGTCCCTGATGCTGTCAAAACATTACAGGATATTACCAAGGCACTTAGTTTCCCACCAGGAATAGATAGTAAGACCCTACTGCTGAAGACCACATACTACTTGGGCTGTAAGGTCACTGAGAAACCCTGCTGGAGCTGAGCTGAAAACCTCCTCCATGTAGACCAGCTGACAGAAAGCTGGAAAAACCTATCCTGCATGTAGTTCAATGGGAGAGAGAGAAATCACTAGTGGAAATACTCAACAGTAGATACTGAAAACCTTAAATTTAGGCAAAACGGGTGAATAGGTGCAATAGTGGCATGTCTGTTGTGGGCAAAACCAACCACTTTCTAATTGGGCTAGAGGACCACTCCATGGGAGGGAATACATGCCTGATTCTGAAACCTACAACAGGGATAGTCATGAGCCCTATGGGTGTAATGTCTCCTGGTATCTGGCTAAATGTATATACTTCACTCCCAAACTGCCTAGCAAGCACTTCTGTTAATGTTAATACACATATTTAATTCTATTCTTACTTTTGGTTAGAGAAGATTCTCTTTTCAGATGGTGGTGACCTTGGGATGACTCAGAAGACTATGGTGCTGAGAAGTGATAGAGGAGTGCTTAGCACTGAAACATCTCTATCATACCTTTCAAGTCTCAGGATACATTGTGGAAACTTGCAAACTGCATTACATTGTGATACAGAATGACTAATCAATACTGAAAAATGGCTTAGCAAATGAAATGAAAAACAAAATGATAGAAGTGGAGGATGACTTTAGATAATAGTAGACACTAAACTTCTTTACAAAGCTAGTACAGGGGGGCTGGTGAGATGACTTAGCAATTAAGGTGGACTCATGTTTGACTGTCGAGAGCCCACATAAGCCAGATGCAAAAGGTGACACAAGTGTACAAGGTTGCACATGGATATAGGGGGGCATAAGTATCTGGAGTTCAATTTCAGTTTATGGAGGTCCTGGCATGCCAATTCTCTCCCTCCCCCCCCCCATGCTCTCTCACATAAACAAAAGCCTAGTCTGTTGGGTTTGCCTTAACAAAAAAAAAAAAAAAAAAAAAAAAAAATAAAAAAAAAAAAAAAAAAAAAAAAAAAAAAGAAAAAAATAAAAAAAAAAATAAAAAAAAAAAAGAAAAAAAGCTCATAGAAGGGATCAGAAAAATGACTCAGCATTTAAAGGCACTTTTTTTTGCAAAGCCTGAGTACTTACATCAGTTCCCTAGTACCTGTAAAAAGCCAGATGTATACAGTGGCATATGTGTCTGGAGTTTGTTTGCAGTAGCAAGTCTCTCTCTCTCTCTCAATCTCTCTCTCTCTCTCTCTCTCTCTCTCTCTCTCTCTCTCTCTATATATATATATATATATATATATATATATACATACATATGTATATGTATATGTATATGTATAACTTGTCATCCATCTATCTACATATAGATAAATAGATATAGCTATGACATCACACACACACACACACACACACACATTATAGAGAATAACATGAGACCTCATAAATATGGGTAACTTTTAAAAAATTCTACTGAGTAGGAATAAAACTCAGTAGTAGAGGCTAGTAAGCTAGAAAGGGGATATAAAGGGAATAGAAAGGGAGGGAAAGGACACTAACAAGGATGGTATTATATGTATGTAAGTACAGGAACAGATTAATGGGGGTTGAAAGACCTATGAGGTCAGGGGAAAAGATTGAATAAAGGAAATGTGGGGGCGGGGGATGCTAACCAAAATCTAAGAGGGTAAGAATCAGTAATATGGAAATCTACCTTTTTGGACCATGGCAAACCCAAAAGCCATAGATTGTTGCTAGAAAATTTTCAGTGCCAGTGATAGCATACCTTCCAGTTGTTGGCCAGGGAGTTCCCTGATGTCCTCAAACATTGCAGGCCATTGTTGAGGCTCTCGGTTTCCCATCAGGAACAGATAGTAAGACCCTATTGCTGAAGACTCCACATACTTGGGCTACAAAGTCACTGAGAAATCTTGCTGGAACTGAGCTGAAAACCTCCTCCATGTAGACCAGCTGACAGAAAGCTGGAAAAAGCTATGCTATATGCAGTTCCATGGGAGAAAGAGAAATAACCAGTGGAGATAAATGACAGTGAACACTTCCTTAAATTTGGACATGTAAGCCAAATAAGCCAATGGCTACAATAGTGATATGTCTGTTATGGGGGAAACCAACTGCTTTCTAATTGAACTAAAGACCTGCTCCATGGGAGGGAATACATCCCTGACCCTGAAAACCTACAAGAGGGGTAGTCATGAGCCCTAGATTTGTAACATCTGCTGGTGTCTGGCTAAATGTATATACTATGCTTATTAAACTGCCCAGTGAGTACTTCTTTTAATGTTCATACCCATGTATTAAGGCTACTCTCACTTTAAAAAAATTTTTTTTGGTTTATTTTTATTTATTTATTTGAGAGTGACAGACAGAGAATGAGGCAGAGAGAGAGAGAGAGAGAGAGAGAGAGAGAGAAAGAATAGGTGCACCAGGGCTTCCAGCCACTGCAGATAAATTCCAGATGCATGTGCCCCCTTGTGCATCTGGCTAACGTGGGTCCTGGGGAATCAAGCCTCCAACGGGGGTCCTTTGGCTTCACAGGCAAGCACTTAACTGCTAAGCCATCCCTCCAGCCCTACTCTCACATTCGGTTAGAGAAGCTTCTCTTTTCAGATGGTAGTGATGTTGGGATGACTCAAAGGGCACCATAGTGCTGAGAAGAAGTGACAGAGGTGTGCTCAATACTGAAATATCTCTATCACATCTTCCAAGTCTCAGGGTCCATTGTTGAAGAGGTGGCAGAAAGAATGTAAGAGCCAAAGGAAGAGTAGGACTGCTTACAATGCACTCTTCCAGACACAAAATGGCCTGGATATCCATGACCTCACACTGCCTGACACAACCTATGAAAGACCATCATAATAGGAGAAAAAGATGATGACATCAAAATAAAGGAGAGGCTGATTGAGAAGGGGAGGGGATAGGTGGAGAGTGGAGCTGCAAAGGAAAAAGTGGGGAGGGAGGGAATTATCACAGCTTATTGTCTATAATTGTGGAAGTTGTCAATAAAAAACAAAAAACAGACCTGCCAGAGGGCACCCACTATCCAAAAATTCCATCTGTTCCTGAATCATATACAGGAAGACCTATGGTTGATACCCTGGCTGATCACATTTGATGAGCTTGTAGATGCTATAGAAGAACCCTGGTTTTGCTGGAAAAGATCCAGTTCTTTACCATTGTTTTATACTTCCTCCTCTTCCCCTAAGAGCCCATGGGATGACCTGCCACCCCTTCTCACGGTATAATTCTCTTATCAACAGGACTAATAATTGTTAATTTCTAAAGATTGATCTCATACTACAAAGGCCTCTTAACACTCCTACTCTGGGTATACTTCCTTATAGTAATTTTTCTCGGTGTCATCCAGTCTTTAACTCCTCCTAGAGATGAAACATAACAGGCTTATTGCCCCTCATACTGTTACTATGTCCCTAATAATGGTATTGTCACTCATGCTTATGATACAGTAGACACATATATCCCCTCTGCAGCCTAAATAGGACCAGCAATCATAGGATCCCCCTAATAATAAACTGTACCTTTTCATGCTGTGGCATTATAATTGGCCTTATTAGATGCTATAAATCTAATAAAGAAATATTCTGTGAGGGTCTCACACAAGGCCCATGGAAAAATCTCACAGATCAGTCTTAAAGAAACAATATAAATTTTGGTATCTATTAGACTCCAGCCCACCCTCCAGATTCAGGACAGTACACTTGTACCAAACTTAAAGAAAGGAGCCCCTACAATTACTGTCTATTCAAAGGCTACCTTGAATGTAAGCATCTCTATGAGCTCCTTGGAGTCTTTAAATACTCAAAACTTCTGGGTTCAGTTGGCATTTATACCATGAAAAAAAACATTCTTTTTGCTTAAAAAACTCAGTCCACCAACTGTTAACTAATAATCTCATGGATCTATCTGTTAAATATAATAAATATGTTAATGTTACTGGAGAAAAAACCAAGAGCATCCTGTGCTCTGCACAGAATCAGCACTTCCAGTCACCCTAATTTTCGAATAACATTGCCTATGTATCACTTATACTCCCCCCATCACCTCTTAAACACCCTCAACCACTTCCTACTTGTTCTATTGAATAAAACATCTCCCTTGTCCACTGGAAAATGGTCTTCCTCTGCAATAAAACAGCCTTTCAAGCCCTACCTGCTAACTTCTCTGGATCTGGTTCATTGGATAGATCTTCCCCTTACTGCCATCTCTAACCTCTCCTCAGTACAATACCCGGAGTCTGCCCTCCAACTGTGATAACAGATTAATCTTCTTAGATCCCAGACAGGTAGCAATCCCAACAGTCTTGATCTTGCCCATTCCAGGCCTTGTGGCAGAGATACAAAAGGAAGTGTCTAAATTGGCCTGCATTTTTATCAAAACTGCTAATCTCACAACATGAGCTCTGGCAGAAATTAACCAAGAACTGAAAGAACTTCAAACCTCAATATTAAAAATTAGAGCCACTATTGCTTTTTTATTATTATTATTTTACTGAAGCATCATATTGGCTGCCAACAATCCTCTGGAATGTGCTGCTTCAATATTACAGACAATTTCAATATTATTCAACAAAAGATAGACAAAATAAAAGAAGAGGTTAACAAAATCCATGAGAGCAACTTTTGGTCAGGTTTAGGAAAATGGTTTCCATGGTTATGCTCTTTAATAGGTCCTTTGATCAGTATTCTCATCATAATCACAGTTCCCTTGTCTGCTCAATTGTCTACTCTGATTCATCAAACAAGAGATCAATTCTGTAAAATAATGTACCTCAACCCTCCCTACATGCCCAAACTCATGACAAATCACCCACAGTAATTTGTTTTTTGCCTTCTGTCCTTCTCATATGGCTGACATTGAAAAAAGAGGTGGGGGGGGAGTTGGAGAAAGAAGAAGAAAAAGAGAGAGAGAGAGAGAGATCGAGAGAGAGAGAGAGAGAGAGAGAGAGAGAGAGAGAGAGAAGGGGAAGGGGAAGGCAGACACAAGGCATCAAAAGCCAAAGCTTCCCAAACTCAAAGGAGAACCTTGCCTAGATCCAGACCTGGGAGACAACCACCAGCCCTGACATCATCCCTTTGGTCAGCAGGAAAAAGTCAGAGACTTTAGGCAACCCTGCCTGTTCTTTCTTCAGCGTCTGGAATTAAGCATTTATGAATCACTGACCTTGCTGGAAAATTCTTTTGTATCATAAAACTTACAAGTTTAAATAGAAAGACTGGGAGTTATCAGACAACCTGGGAAACAGCTCTAATCCCCTCCTAGCAGGTCAGCAGTAAACAAAAGAAGAGGCTCTGTCTTCTCATTATTCACTCACCAAGAATAGTAAACACTGGATAGAGACAACCTAAAGTTTGTTTAACCCTACCTCCCCTGCCCCCATCTTGGGCTGTCCTAAAGACCAACTCCTTAAAATCCCCAATTGCCTACTCAAGGGGGCGCCATTCTTATTTCCTGTGAGAGAAGTCTGATCCTTTTTATATTCCAGTAAAGTCTGTGCTGTTGAGGTTGACTCTTTTCCTCTTTTCCCTATAGTCCTGGTGTCGCCCTGGTCAATCCCGATTTCTGATGGTCCTAATTATAATTTTTATTATAGTTATTATAGTTTTTATTTCTACATATTCTTTCCTTATTTCTTTGTACTTCTCAAGGCTTGTTATCTAGTAGTGATAGTTTTTCAAACATATGTAAAATCTATTATTAAAAGGTATTGAAAGGTCAAATTTTCTAATAGTTTTACTTTTAAAAACATCAGTTCTTGGGCTGAAGAGATGGCTTGGCGGTTAAGCGCTTGCCTGTGAAGCCTAAGGACCCCGGCACGCGTCTGGAGTTCGTTTGCAGTGGCTGGAAGCCCTGGCGCGCCCATTCTCTCTCTCTCCCTCTCTGTCTTTCTCTCTGTGTCTGTTGCTCTCAAATAAATCAATTAAAAAAAAATTTAAAATATCAGTTCTAGTTAACCCTGACTTCAATGCTGTGTTTCAGTATTAGCATCTGCATGGAGGAAATAATAGTGTTATATTCTGCGAAAGATCGTTCTACTTTTTTTTTTTTTCCACAAACCAAAGTTTTATGCATCCACAGGGTCGGAAGAACAGTAAGTCTGCTGGCACCTCACTTTAATATTCTGTCATGTTGAGCTTCTGCCAGTACTCTCTCAATCTGTTTCAGTTCTTCCTGCCTCTTCTTGTCCTCAGCTGTTACCCTCCTCTCCTCTTCTGCCAGGGGTTTTTGTAACTGTAGTGCTTGGCACTGTAGGCCATGCTGAGGACCAGGGCAGAGTATTGGCCGAGCTTCAGGAGCAGAGAGATCTGCACCGGCCACACCATCTTGTCCATTACCTTCACCTTATGTTTCTACTTAAAAAAATAATAATAAATCTTAAACTGTTTTTTATTAGTTTTGTACTCAGTGTATACAGTGAAGTTGGTACCATTGTTAGCCTCCTCCCTGTCCTCCTCCCAGGGCAAGGACCCTCCTCATTGGGGAATATGGGTTTTGCATTGTGGTTAGCCATCAGTTATGGGTAGGAGGCAATGTCTCTATGTATCATGACCCAATGTGTGGTTGTGACATTCTTTCTATGCCCTCTTCCACAAATTTCCCTGAACTACCTTGGGTTAATTTTAGGTCTACTTCAGTGATGAGGTATTGGGAGCCTCTGTGTATCTGGATATCTGATTTGGTAGGAGTTGAGTGCTCTCTGTGTCTATCTAGTTCACCCTTGTGCTGGTACCTGGTTCACCAAGAAAGTAGCACTCTTACTCATTTCCCCAATTATTCTTTATTGTTTTCCGTTTCACAATTTTTATTAACATTTTCCATGATTATAAAAAATATCCCATGGTAATACCCTACCCCCCACCCCATACTTTCCCCTTTGAAATTCCATTCTCCATCATATTACCTCCCCATCAAAATCATTGTAGTTACATATATAAAATACCAACCTATTAAGTACCCTCATTCCTTCCTTTCTCTTCCCTTTATATCTCCTTTTTAACTTACTGGCCTCTGCTAGTAAGTATTTTCCTTCTCACGCAGAAGCCCAACCATCTGTAGCTAGGATCCACATACGAGGGAGAACATGTGGTGCTTGGCTTTCTGGGCCTGGGTTACCTCATTTAGTATAATCCTTTCCAAATCCATCCATTTTTCTGCAAGTTTCATAACTTCATTTTTCTTTACTGCTGAGTAGAACGCCATTGTATAAATGTGCCTCACCTTCATTATCCACTCATCAGTTGAGGGACATCTTGGCTGGTTCCATTTCCCAGCTATTATAAATTGAACAGCAATAAACATGGTTGAGCACGTACTTCTAAGGAAATAAGATGAGTCTTTAGGATATATGCCTAGGAGTGCTATAGCTGGGTCATATGGTAGATCAATCTTTAGCTGTTTTAGGAACCTCCACACTGATTACCACACTGGCTGGACCAGATTGCATTCCCACCAGCAGTGTAGAAGGGTTCCTGTTTTTCCACATCCCCACCAACGTTTATGATCATTTGTTTTCATGATGGTGGCCAATCTGACAGGAGTGAGATGGAATCTCAATGCAGTTTTAATCTGCATTTCCCTGATGACTAGTGACGTAGGACATTTTTTTAGATGCTTATAAGCCATTTGTATTTCTTCCTTTGAGAATGCTCTATTTAGCTCCATAGCCCAGTTTTTGATTGGCTTGTTTGATTCCTTATTATTTAACCATTAGGGTTCTGTGTATATCCTAGATATTAATCCTCTATCAGGTATATAGCTGGCGAAGATTTTTTCCCATTCTGTAGGTTGCCTCTTTGCTTTTTTCACTGTGTCCTTTGCAGTGCAAAATCATTGTAATGTCATGAGGTCCCAGTGATTAATCTGTGGTTTTATTGCCTGAGCAATTGGGGTTGTATTCAGAAAGTCTTTGCCAAGACCAATATGTTGAAGGGTTTCCCCTAATTTTTCCTGTAGCAGTTTCAGAGATTCAGGACTGATGTTAAGGTCTTTAATCCATTTGGACTTAATTCTTGTGCATGGAGAGAGAGAAGAGACTATTTTCATCCTTCTACAGATATATATCCAGTTTTCCCAACACCATTTGATGAAGAGGCTGTCTTTTCTCCAATGAATATTTTTGGCATTTTTATTGAATATAAGGTGGCTATAGCTACCTGGACTTACATCTGGGTCCTCTATTCTGTTCCACTGATCTACATGTCTGTTTTTGTGCCAGTACCATGCTGTTTTTCTTACTATGGCTCTACAGTATAGGTTAAAATCAGGTATGGTGATACCACCAGCCTTATTTTTGTTGCTCAGTACTATTTTAGATATTCAAGATTTTTTGTGATTCCAAATGAATTTTTGGATTGTTTTTTTCTATTTCCATGAAGAATGTCTTAGTCATTTTGATAGGGATTGCATTAAATGTGTAGATTGCTTTTGGTAAGATTGCCATTTTCACAATATTGATTCTTCTAATCCAGGAACAAGGGATGTTTCTCCACTTTCTAGTGTCTTCTGCAATTTCTCACTTGAGTGTTTTAAAGTTCTCATTGTAGAGATTCTTTACATCCTTGATAAGGTTTATTCCAAGGTAATTATTATTTTTTTGATGTAATTGTGAGTGGGAGTGATTCTCTGATTTAATCCTCTGTGTGTTAGTTGTCAGTATATATGAAGGCTACTGATTTTGGTGTATTTCTTTTGTATCCTGCTACATGGCTATAGATTTGTATCAGCTCTAACAGTTTGCTAGCAGAGTCTTTAGGGTCTTTATGTATAGAATCATGTCATCTGCAAATAATGATAACTTGATCTTTTCCTTTCCAATTTGTAATCCCTTTTATGTGTGTCTCTTGCCTTATTGCTATGGCTAAGACTTACAAAACTATATTACATAAAAGTGGTGACAGTGGACACCCATGTCTTGTTCCTGAATTTAGTGGGAAAGCTTCCAGTTTTTCCCCATTTAGTAATATGTTGGCTGTACACTTGTCATAAATAGCTTTTATTATATTGAGATATGTTCCTTCTCTTCCCAGTCTCTGTAGGACTTTTATCATGAAGGGATGTTGGATGGTGTTCAATGCTTTCTCTGCGTCTAATGAGATGATCATGTGATTTTTGTCCTTCAACCCATTTATATAATGTATTACATTTATAGATTTGCATATATTGAACCATCCCTGCATCACTGGGATAAAGCCTACTTGGTCAGGGGTGAATGATCTTTCTGATATATTCTTGTATCCTCTTTGCCAATATTTTGTTGAGAATGTTTGCATCTATGTTCATGAGGGAGATTGGTCTGTAATTTTCTTTTTTTGTTCTATCTTTGCCTGGTTTTGGTATCAGGGTGATGCTGGCTTCATAGAAGGAGTTTGGTAGAATTCCATCTTTTTCTATTTCCTGGAAAAGCTTAAGAAGCAATGGTGTTAGCTATTCCTTAAAAGTCTGGTAAAACTCAGCAGTGAATTGTTTAGTAGTGTATTTTTTAGTTACCATTATTTTGTGTATGCTCTATAGCCTTTCTTGCTACTGATTTGTAGTTTAATTCCATTGTGGTCTGATAGAATGCAAGGAATTATTTCAATTTGCCTGAATTTGTTAAGATTTACTTTGTGTCCTAATATATGGTCTATTTTAGGGAATGTTCTATGTGCTGCTGTAAAGAATGTATATTCTGTAGCATTTGGATGAAATGTCCTGTAGATATCTGTTAGGTCCATTCCTTCTACGACCTCATTTAGTCCAGATGCCTCTCTGTATATTTTTTTCCTGGATGACCTGTAAATTGATGAGAGTGGGGTGTTAAAGTCACCCACCACCATTGTGTTTGGTGTTATCTGGGACCTTAGTTCTGATAGTGTTTGTTTGATGAATTTGGGTGCCCCCATGTTAGGTGCATATATGTTTAGGATTGTGATGTCCTCCTGTTGGAGTGTGCCCTTAGTCAACATAAAGTGACTTTCCTTATCTTTCTTGACTAATGTTGGATTGAAGTCTACCTTGTCAGATATTAGCATAGCAACCCCTGCTTGTTTTCTAAGCCCATTTGCTTGAAACACCATTTTCCAAACTTTCACCCTAAGATAATGTATATCCTTTGTAGAAAGGTGAGTTTCTTGGAGACAACAGATTGTAGGATCCTCCTTTTAACCCAGTCTGCAAACCTATGCCTTTGGTTGGGGCATTGAGGCCCTTGATATTAAGAGATATTATTGAAAGTTGTGTATTTATGTTTGCCTTTTTTTTTTTTTTTTTTTTTTTTTTTTGTGGTTCTGGTTCTACCTTTGCTCTCTTGTGTTAACTAGTATTTGAGTATTGCTTGTTTTTCCAGGTTCCTTATATGTGTGCTTTTCCTTTTCTTCAGCATGAAGGATTCTATCAAGCATTTTCTGTAGAGCTGGTTTTGTCTTCAAATACTCCTTTAACCTGCTTTTGTCATGGAATGTCCTTATTTCTCCATCTATTGAATGGATAACTTTGCAGGAAAAAGTAACCTTGGTTGACAGTTGTTATCTTTCAGTACTTGGAATATATCACACCAAGCTCTTCTGGCATTTAAAATTTGTGTTGAATCATCTGGTGTGATCCTGATGGGCTTGCCTTTGTAGGTAACTTGATTTTTCTCTCTAACTGCTTTCAATATTTTTTCTTTGGTTTGTGTTTGGTAGTTTGATTATGATATGACGAGGAGAGGTTCTTTCCAGGTTTTGTCTGGATGGGGTTCTAAGGGCTTCCTGTGTCTGCATTGGCACCTCTTTCCCAATTTGGGGGAAGTTTTCTTATATGATATTGTTGAAGACACCTACTGTGCCTTTGGAGTGGAATTCTTCTCCTTCTACTCTGCCCTGAATTCTTATATTTGGTCTTTTCATAGTGTCCCGAATATCTTGAAATTCCCACTTATACTTTTCTATAAGTTTGTCTTTCTCTTTGTTGGACTGTATTAGATCTGCCACCTGGTCTTCTAGGTTAAATATTCTGTCATCTCCTTCATCCATTCTACTGGTGAGATTTTCTACAGAGTTTTTTATTTCATTAACTGTGTTCTTTATTGCTAGTAATTCTGACTGGTTTTTCTTTATTATTTCTATTTCCTTATTTATGTCTTGTATTGCCTTCTTTATTTCATTAAATTGGTGTCCTGCATCTTCTTTGATTTCCTCTTTGATTCCTTTGATTTCCTCTTTGATTCCTTTGATTTGTTCTCTGACTTCTTTAAACATATTTACAATCATTCTTTTGAAATCTTTCTCAGGCATTTCCTCTAACTCATTCTCACTGGAGGTCATTTCTGATGCATTAATACTTTTAGGTGGATTTATATTGTCTTGCTTTTTAGTGTTTCTTGTGTTATAATTTATATATTTGTGCATCTTGGATTAAGTTAATGCTTGAATTTTCTAGCTAGGTGGGTATTTCTTAGCTGTATCAATTGATTTGATGTTATATATCTTCAGGGTAGGAGCTTAAGGTGTTAGGTGTGGCTCTTAAGACTCTCAGAGTATCTACAAAGGTGTTCCTAGGGGTTGAGTTTCCCTGCTATGGGAGTATTCAAATAGGCTGAGTGGAATAAAATACAGGTAGATTCCAAAATTTAACTAAACACTGTACACATTCAATCAAAAACAGTACTGTTGCAGTCCGGTTCACATTGTTGGTAGAAATCACCCAACCAAGAGTAGCTTCTGGGAAAAAGAGATTTATTTTGGCTCACAGGCTTGAAGGGAAGCTTCACGATGGCAGGGGAAAACGATGGCATGAGCAGAGGGTGGACATCACCCCCTGGCAAACATAAGATGGACCACAGCAACAGAAGGGTGTGCTAAACACTGGCAAGGGGAAACTGGCTATAAAGCCCATAAGCCTGCCCCCAACAATACACTCCCTCCAGGAGGCATTAATTCCCAAATATCCATCAGCTGGGAACCTAGCATTCAGAACACCTAAGTTTATGGGGGACACCTGAATCAAACCACCACAAGTACCGAGTATTTATGCAAGAGTAGTTATTATAACAACCAGATCCTGTATCAACAAGAGGTTAAGATTTCTGGTCTGTTGAGGGATCCAAGTCAGCTTGTGACCAAGTGAGACCCTTCCCTGGTGCAATGCCAGTTACCTTTTGGATGGTTTTGGTCTCAGTCAAGTTGCTGGCTGGGTTGTTGGGTTGCTATTCTGATTTCTGGAGTTGGGCATTGGCTTCTCCTGCAGGGCAAACCAAGCATGGCAACTGCAGCCCTGCAGAATGGCACCCCTGCCACTGGAACCACTACTGCTGCTGCTGAAGCTGCTGCTGCTGGGTCTGTCGCCACTACTGCTGAAGCTGCTGCTGCTGGATCCACCCCTGATGCTGCCTCTGCTGCTGTTGCTATATCTGCCACTGCTGGAGCCGCCGCTGCTGCTACTGGATCTGCTGCTGCTGGGGCCACTGTTGCCCGTGCCAGAGCCGCTGATGTTGCTGACAGACTTTGTTCCTGCTTGGGTCCTGATGATGGCTCAAGTTGGCAGGGCTGTGTTCCAGGACCACTGCTCTCTTTGCTGAAGCTGGGCACAGGTGGTGGGGGAGAGGAAGGAGCCAATGCTGTTCTAGTTCTCTCTCTGTTCCACGTGTTCTTCTACCTTATGATCTGCTCCTCCGTTGTTCACTGCCACTCTCCCTTCATGTTTCTTGAGTTGCAGAAAACTCCGGTGTGAGCAGAAGCTCCCATCACCTGGCTTTTCCTGAGGCTCGAGCCAAGCCGGGCAGCTTTCTGGTGCACCACCGCCACTGCCACAGTCGGCAGACCTGCTGGTGCTGCTTTTGCCAGCCTGTGTGAGCTCTGGATGCTCTGGATCTCTTCTACTTCTCCACTGTTGTTTCAATTTCCTATACACCTCACTTTTTAGTAAAAGTGTATATTTTGCTGACTTTTTTTGGTCTTTTTCCCCCATAGGCTGCTTTGGTGTGGTACCTATGCCACCATCTTAACAATTATTCTTAGTTTCAGCTGGGGCCCTTTTGAAGTGTGATGGGCTGGTTCTCTCCTTAAAATCTATGACCATCTGAAAAAAAGAAGCAAATTCTCCAACAGTGAATAGTGCCAGATAAATGGCATCACTTTTGATTTTCAGAGAGAATTTAATAACTCTAGGCTGTCTTATAGCCTGAAGTTGGTGGAAGCTTGGTAATGGAGAGTGGGTTCATTTTGGATATGATTCTTACTTCATTCCTAGCTTCAGCTTTGGGATCTATTCCACTGAGAAGATCAGTTAGCCAAATCAGGAGCAGTTGGTTTCCCACCATGGCTATATGCCACTATAGCATTTGTGTGAGTGTTATATCAGGTAATTTGCTGCTCAGTAGTTTAGACCATGAGTTGCTCAGACAGATATTGATCATTTTCCCCCAGGTGATCATGTAGCACTAGATGAGCTAACTGTCTGGGGACTGACTCTCTGCCAGCTTACAGCCATGTCACTCCATGTTCCATACCAACAGCATATAGTGTCTGTAGCAATAGGGTCTTACCACTAACCTTTGGTAGGTCATCAAGTACTCTGACAGAAAGCTCTCTTCTATTGGGAAACCCTTTATGTCTTTTTGATCAAGAAATTTCCTGCATATGGTTATCCAGTTTGTCCAGCACCATTTGTTGAAGATGTTATCTTTTTTCCTGCCTATGTTGGTAGGGCCTTTGTCAAATATCAAGCAGCTGTACTTGCTTGACCCAAAGTCCGGGTCCTCAATTCTATTCCATTGGTTTATACTCCTGTTTTTATGACTGTACCATGTGGGCTTTTTAAAATTATTACTATTGCTTTGTAATATAGCTTTAGATCAGGTATGGTGATGCCTACAGAGGTGTTTCTTTTGCTGAGGATATGCTTGGATACCTGAGGCCTTCTTCCTTTCCATAATAATTTTGAGATCATTTTTGCTATCTCTGAAGAACAATGTTGGGATTTTGGTTGGTATTGCATTAAATCTTTATATGGCATTTGGTAAGATGGCCATTTTCACAATGTTAATTCTGCCTGTCTGGGAGCATGGGAGGTCTTTCCATTTTCTCAAGTCCTCCTCAATTTCTTTCCTGACTGTTATTTATGTTTTAATTGTAGAGATCTTTCACTTCCTTGGTCAATGTAATTCCAAGGTACTTTTCGTTGTTGTTGCTATTGAAAATGGGACAATGTCCCTTATTTCTCTCTCTGTATCTTTGTCACTTGCATATAGAAAGGTTACTGATTTTTGTGCATGGATTTTGTGTCCTGCTACTTTGCTGTAGGAGTTAATCACCTGTAAGTGTTTTGAGATGGAGGTTCTCAGGTATCTTATGTATAGAATCATGTCATCAGTGGACAGAACTAACTTAAATTCTTCCTTTCCAATTTGTATCCTTTTTACTTATTTATTTATTTTTATTAATTAGCTTTGTACTCAGTGAATACAGTCAAATAGGTACCATTGTTAGTCTTGTCCATGTCCTACAGCCTCCCCCTGGCCCCTACTTGTTGAGGTAAATGGGTTATGCATTGTAGAGTTAGCCCACAGTTATGCGTAGAAGGAAATGTCTCTACATATCATGACCCACTGTGTGGCTCTGACATTCTTTCTGACCCCTCTTCTACAAAATTTCCCTGAGCTACGTTGGGTTCATTTTTGGTCTTCTTCAGTGATGAGGTGTTGGGAAAATCTGTGTCTCTGGATATCTGATTTGTTAGGAGTTGATTGTTCTCTTTGTCGATCTCCTTCACCCTTGTGCTCATAACAGGTTCACCAAGATATCAACACCTTTGCTTGTTTTGCTGTTCATTCTTCGTTTCAGCTGGGACCCTTTTGAGTTATGATGGGGTGGTTCTTTCCTTAGGATCTGTGTCTATCTGAAAAAGAGAAGCACATTGTCCAACGGACAGTAAGGTTGCATGAGATGAGTGGGATAACCCTTATTTTTTTAATGAAGAATTTAATAGGTGTAGGCCCTCTTTCAGCCCACGATTGGTGATAGCTTGTTAATGGAGATCAGGCTCATGTTTGGATATGGTTCTGACTTGTTTCCCAGTTCCATCTATGGGTCCCATTCCACTGAGCAGATCAGTTAGCCAAATCAAGAGCAGTTGGTTTCCCACCATGGCTGTGTGTCAATATTGCACTTATGTGAGCATCACGACAGACCATGAGTTGCTTGAACAAATATTGGTCATTTTCCCCCAGTCGCCCATGTAGCACCTTTTGGCATTAGATGAACTGACTGTCTGGGGACTGATTTGCTTCCAGCCATGTCATTCCATGTTACATGTCAACCACATATGGTGTCTTCAGCAGTAGGGTCTTACCACTAACTTTTGGAGAGTCATCAAGTACTCTGACAGAAATCTGTCTTTCTTTTAAGAAACCTTGTAGGTCTCTCTGATAAAAAGTTCACTGTGGATGATAGCCCCCTGCCTGTAATGGGAGTTACAGGTCAGTGCCCACTAAGAGAAGGAAGATAGAGATAACTAATATAAAAGAGTTGGGGAGAAGAGAGGGAGAGAGGGAGAGAGAGAGAGAGAGAGAGAGAAAGAGAGGCTGTAGAAGATTAAGGTTAGTCTTCATCATACCCTCTCCTGTGTCTTGTGACTCAGATCTTCCCTCTAAATGCCTGGTGAAGATTCAACCATTTGGTCTGCCTTTTAGGATGTAGAATTTTATGGTACCATTGTTGTTTGGGTCTAGATTTGTGTCCCCTACCCCTTCCCTTACCCTCCCCTCCCTCCCCACCCACCCTATTATCTACTCCTTGAGATGCTTGCTGGGTATGTTGGAATTTTTGGGTAGGTCCTGATTAGGTGCTGTAGATGAGTAAGACTATGTGGTGATTACCATTCTATGATTGGGTAAGTTCACTGAGAATGATCTGTTCCAGGTTCAACCATTTTTCTTCAAATTTCACTGTGTCATCTTTTTCTTACTGCTGCGCATAATTTCATTGTGTAGATATACCACATCTTAGTTATCCATTCTTCTAGTGATGGAGATCTGGGTTGATTCCAGCTCTTAGCTGTTAGAAATTGAGCTGCTATAAAAATGGTTGAACATGGGCTGGAGAGATGGCTTAGTGGTTAAGCACTTGCCTGTGAAGCCTAAGGACCCTGGTTCGAGGCTCGGTTCCCCAGGTCCCATGTTAGCCAGATGCACAAGGGGGTGCATGCGTCTGGAGTTCGTCTTCAGTGGCTGGAAGCCCTGGCACATTCATTCTCTCTCTCTCCCTCCATCTGTCTTTCTCTCTATGTATGTCGCTCTCAAATAGGTAAATAAAAAATGAACAAAAAAAAAATTAAAAAAAATTGGTTGAACAAATATTTCTGGACTGAAGCTTGAAGTCTTTAGGGTACATGCCCAGTAAGGAAATAACTGGGTCTTCTGGTAACTCTAGAGTCAGCATTGCAGGGGTCACCACACTGGTTTCCACAGAGGTTATAACATCTTACATTCCCATCAACACTGGATGAGGGTTCCGATTTCTTCACATCCTTGCCAGCATTTATTTTCATTTGATATTTTGATGTTTGCTATCTTTGGGGTAAGGTTGAATCTCATAGTTGTTTTAATTTGCATTTCCCTGGTTATTAGAGATGATGAGCATTTTCTTAAGTTTGTGTTTGCCATTTGTATTTCTTCCTCTGTGAACTGCCTGCCAAGCACTTTGCTCCATTTTGTGAATGGATTGTTTGACCTTTTATTATTTAGGTTTTAGAGTTCTTTGTAGATTATACAAATTAGGCCTCTGTCAGTTAGATATTCAGCAAATATTTTTCTCCTATTCTGTGGGTAATCTATTGGCTTTGCTTATTGTATGCTTGTCTGTGAAGAAAATCTTCAGATTCATGTGTCCCCATTGGTTGAATGACTGTTTAAGATCCTGTGCTAGTGGGTTTTGTTCAGGAAGTCTTTTTCCCTGCCTATATCATGGAAAGTTCCTCATATATTTTCTTCCAGTAGTAACCAAGTTTCTGATCTTATAATGAGGTCTTTGATCCATTTGGACTTGACTGATGTGCATGGTGAGATGTATGGATCAAGTTTCAATTTCCTGCATATGGTTATCCAGTTTGTCCAGCAACATTTGTTGAATATGTTATCTTTTTTCCTGCCTATGTTGTTAGGACCTTTGTCAAATATAAAGCAGCTGTAGTTGCTTAACCCAAAGTCTGGGTACTCATTTCTATTACATTGGTTTATACTCCTCTTTTTATGCCAGTATCATGCTGTTTATGTTACTATTGCTTTGTAATATAGCTTTATATCAGGTGTGGTGATACCTACAGAGCTAATTTTTTTTCCCCCCTGAGGATATGCTTGTATATCCGAGGACTTCTGTCTTTTCATATGAACTTTGACATGATTTTTTCTATCTCTGTGAATAACAATGTTGGGATTTTAATTGGAATTGTATTAAATCTGTACATTGCTCTTGTAGGATTGCCATCTTCACAATGCTAATTCTGCCTATCCAGGAACATGGGAGAGCTTTCCATTTTCTCAAGTCCTCTTCAATCCCTTTTTTGAGAGTTTTTATGTTTTCATTGTATAGATCTTTCACTTCCTTGGTTAATGTTATTTTGTTGTTGTTGTTGCTATTGAAAATGGGGCCATGCCCCTTATATCTTTCTCTGTATCTTTGTCATTTGCCTATAGAAAGGCTACTGATTTGGGGGCATTGATTTTGTATCCTGCTACTTTGCTCCAGAGGTAATCATCTTCAAGTGTTTTGGGATAGAGTCTCTTGGGACTCTTACATATACAATCATATCATCAGTGAATAGAGCTGACTTAAATTGTTCCTTTCCAAATAGTATCCCTTTTATTTCTTTCTTCAGTCTTATTGTTTGAGCTAGGACTTCCAGTACTATACTGAAGAAGAGAGGCCTTAGGAGCTTTGTATATTGCCATTATTATGTTGATATATGAACCAACCATGGCAATTCACTCCAGTGTTTTGATCATGAAGTGATGTTGTATTTTGTCAAAGGCCTTTTCAGCATCTATCAAAATGATCATGTGGTTTTTGTATTTAACCTTGGTTATGTGGTGTGTTACATTGGCAGATTTCCATATGTTGAATCACCACTGAATTCCTGGGATGAATCCCACTTGATCAAGGTAGATAATGCTCTTGATGTGGTGCTGGATTCAGTTTGTGAGCATTTTGTTAAGGATCTTTGTGAAATCTTTGGGAAATAGGTTGGTAGTTTTCTTTCCTTGTGGCATCTCTGCCTGGTTTTGGGTTTAGGGTGATACTAGCTTCATTGAAGTAGTTGGGGAGATTCCCTGTTCTCCAGTTGTGCTGCACAGTTTGAGAAAGATTGGTTTGAGTTTTTCCATGAAGGTTTGATGGAATTCAGCTGAGAAGCCTTCTGGTCCTGGAGTCTTCTTTTTAAGGAGGTTTTTTTTTTTTTTTTTTTTAATTACTTTTTTGATCTTGATAAGTGTGATAGGTTTATTTCGGAGATTAATCTGCTCTGAGTTTAGCTTTGATAGGTGGTAAGAGACCAGAAATTTATCCATTTCCTCCGTATTATCCAGTTTTGTGGAGTACAGGTTCTTGAAATAAGTCTTGATGATTCTCCCAATTTCACTTATGTCCCTTGTGATCTCTCCTTTTTCACTTCAAATTTTGTTAATTTGGGGTGTCTCTATTATTTGCTTGATCAAATTAACCAGGGATTTGTCAATCTTGTTTATTTTTTCAAAGAACCAGCTCTTTGTTTTGTCAATTTTCTTAATTGTTTTCTTAGTTTCCAATTCATTAATTTCTTCTCTGATCTTAATAATTTCTTCCTGTCTGTTGCTTTTTGGATTCGATTCTTCTTGCTTTTCCAGTGCCTTTAGGTGGATGGTCAGGTTATTGATTTTGAATCTATCTGTCTTTGTTATGAAGGTATTTATTGATATGAATTTTCCCCTGAGGTCCACCTTCATTGTTTCCCATAAGTTTTGGCACAATGTTCTCTCATCATCATTCATTTCTAGTAATTTCATGTGGAGAGCTGTGATGTGCTGTGCCCTAAAGATGGCGTCAGCTTCTGCCTTCCACTAGCCCGATAGTGAGCGCTCTCTGGGATAAACAAGTCCTTATTTGGCTGAGGCTGCGTAACTAATTCTGCTTCCTTAATCGTGGACCTATCTGCATGGGCCACGTGGCTCACTAGGGTTGGCTAGCGCAGGACTACTTAGCTTGTGGGTCGGCTCTCCCCGGGGTCAGAAGATTGTTCAAGGTTCCTGAGTAAACTGCTTAAAGAAGACCTCTCTGGTCGCATCATTCTTGTTGGTTGAGGTGGTCATGACAAGTGGTGGCTCATACGGGGAACCTCTCTCTCGAAGGAGGCTCAGAACTTTTTGCAGTCAGGGCAGCGCTGGTAAGTTCCCTAAGGTAAGGTGGGACAATAAAGATCGCGGGGAAGCGACAACTTGTGCTCTACTCTGTAGATAAAAAGAGAGCGAAGAAGAATTTGCGGTGATAGCAAACCAAAAGTAAAGTCACTGCGGACCAGTGAGCAGAGTTAAAGGTAAAAGTAACTATGGGCGCTTCTCATTAGCACCCAATTTTTTTTGGCTCTTCAGGAGCTGCTTTTGTCAAAGAATTTAAAAGTTAAGAAAAGTACCCTAGAGAGATTTTTGAATGAGTGCGATACTGTCGCCCCCTGGTTTGCTATGTCAGGTAACCTAACGGTTGTGTGCTGGGATAAGTTAGGGAGGGATCTGGACTTTGCTTGGGATCAGGGAACTTTAAAGGCAGGAGTTAGACCAATCTGGAAGCTGATTAGATGCTGTCTCGAGGACCAGAGGTACTGCAGAGCAGTGGAGGAAGGACAAACAGCTTTAGAAATGTTAAAGGAAGAAAGATCAGAGAAGTCAGGAGAAAGGGAAACAACAGACATAGACTGCTCTGATACCTCCATTCCTCTGTGTCAACAAGATAGTGAAAGGTTTGCATTTACCGTGCCATCCTGCAATCATGAAGAACCAGATCACAGATATGAATGGGTTGTTTTACCACAGGGCATGGCTAATAGTCCTACCATGTGTCAATTGTATGTAGGTTCCGCCATCCAACCTTTAAGGCAGGAGTTTCCCGCAATTAAATGTGTCCATTATATGGATGACATTTTGCTTGCTGCAAAAGATGAAAAGGTTTTAGATAATGCATATATAAAATTAATCGAATTGTTAAAGAAGAAAGGCGTATATATTGCTCCTGAGAAGGTACAAAAGGATGAGGTTGTGAATTACTTAGGAGCCAAAATTAATAAAAATCAAATAGTCCCACAAAAGGTTGATTTGAGAAAAGATAATTTAAAAACCTTCAATGATTTTCAAAAATTATTGGGAGACATTAATTGGGCCCGAAGTTATTTAAAGTTGCCAAATTATGAATTAAGGCCACTTTATAATATATTGGTGGGTGATTTGGCACTGGATTTCCCTAGACAATTAACAGTAGAAGCTAGACAAGCCTTACAGAAGGTTGAAGAAAGGTTACAAAGTGCCTTTTTACAAAGATGGCAAGAAGGTAAGCCCATTACATTATGTATATTTTCCACCTATAGTCAACCTACAGGTTTATTATGGCAGGATGGACCATTAGTATGGATATATCCAAAAGTTTCCCCAGTTAAATCCATAGAACATTATCCCACTGCGGTTGCTGCTCTAGCTTTAAATGGTATACAACAATGTTTGCAGATTTTTGGAGTTGCTCCTGCCATGATTATAGTGTCCTATTCTAGTCATCAAATTAAGATCTTATGTGGCACTGTAGATGATTGGGCAATTTTACAGTGTAGTTTTGATGGAGTGATAGATAATCATTATCCAAAACATCCTTTATTATCATTTTTCAAGGAACATCCTGTAATCTTTCCTAAAATCACCTCCATATCTCCCCTTAAGGGAGCACCAAATGTATTTACTGATGGTTCAAAGACAGGTTGTGGGGCTTATATGGTAGAGAAGCAGGAACCTGTGTTATGCCATTTTCAACTAGGCTCTCCTCAAATTGTGGAATTGAAAATCGTGTTAGAAGTGTTTAAGAATTGTCAATTTGCATTTAATTTGATTTCCGATTCAGCATATGTAGTTAATGCAATAAAAATTTTAGAAATATCAGGCCCTATAAAGAATAACAGTACTGTATATGCCTTATTACAAGAGTTACAAAATTTGATTTGGCATAGAAAACATTGCTTTTATACTCAACATATTAGAGCACATACAGGATTGCCTGGACCATTAAGTAAAGGAAATGATGTTGTTGACCAATGGACCAGGATGGAATGTATTTTTTTGAGTTCGTCTTTAGATCAAGCCAAACAATTTCATCAGACTTTCCATGTCAACGCTAAGACCTTACAAATGAAATTTCATCTGTCTCGAGCAGATGCCAGACAGGTAGTTCTAGATTGCCCTCAATGTGTGATTCACTATCATCCTCCCAGTGTAGGGGTAAATCCTAGAGGGTTGATGCCGCTTAAGATCTGGAAGATGGGGCTGGAGAGATGGCTTAGCGGTTAAGCACTTGCCTGTGAAACCTAAGGACCCCGGTTCGAGGCTTGGTTCCCCAGGTCCCATGTTAGCCAGATGCACAAGGGGGCGCACGCGTCTGGAGTTCGTTTGCAGAGGCTGGAAGCCCTGGCGCGCCCATTCTCTCTCCCTCTATCTGTCTTTCTCTCTGTGTCTGTCGCTGTCAAATAAATAAATAAAAATTTAAAAAATAATAATAAAAAAAAAGATCTGGCAGATGGATCTAACACATATTTCAGAATTTGGAACTTTAAGATATGTTCATGTTTCTGTGGACACCTGTTCAGGTGTCATTTATGCTACCCCCTTGAGTGGAGAAAAAATCTTGCAATGTCATAGAACATTGCTTGGGAGCCTGGGTGGCATGGGGGAAGCCACAACAACTAAAAACAGATAATGGACCAGCCTACACGGCTCAGACTTTTACCTCCTTCTGCAAACAGATGGAGGTACAGCTTAATCATGGATTACCCTATAATCCTCAAGGACAAGGAATTGTGAAACGTGCTCATCGCACCTTAAAAGAATGCTTACAAAAACAAAAAGGGGGAATAGGCCAAGGCTGCACCCCCAAGGAAAGAATATCTCTAGCTCTTTTTACTCTTAATTTTTTAAATTTGGACGTGGATGGCCTTTCTGCGGCAGATCGTCATCAACGTCAAGGTGGATCCCTGAAAGGATATGTTAAATGGAAAGATGTGCTCACGGGAACATGGCATGGCCCTGATCTTGTATTGACGTGGACGAGAGGGTCTGTTTGTGTTTTTCCACAGGATCGTCAGGATCCAGTGTGGGTGCCTGAGAGACTGACCATAAAAGTCCAACATGCAGATCCTTCCGCTATGGATGCTGATAGGCCTGAGGTGGAGTCTGACTCAGGCGGAACCTCAATGGGGGATCTTGTCGGTGTTTCCAAAGCCTCTTCTGGTTCAATATAATGCCCAAATTTTCCTTCACCTTTTTGCTAGCAATAAAAGTTTAGGTCTCTCCTATTTGCCCTTGGATGGGGAAATTAGTCCCGTTGAAAGCAATGTTAGTGTACCACTAATGGGAAGTTTGTGCTTTTTGCTGGTAAGTAATATTAGTCAAATAAGCCCATGTGTGATGCTTTATAATCAGTCTGCTGCCTGGATGAAAGCCCCTTGGAGCCCAGGCCAATTTTCAGGTAATGCCTCCTGGATTAGTGGTCGATGGCCTCGGAGTTATGGAGATGGCATGGATGTTCCCCCTCAGCCTAGGTGGGCTCCCTTTTGTCATGGTGCTATTGGGAGCAATGGCTGGTCTCCTGGTGCTGGCCTTCTTGGTGGGCCTGTGGTGTCTATGCAAGATGAGGGTCACACAGCAAAGGAATGCGGCTATGATTATTCAGGCCTTTACAGCCATTGAGGCAGGACAGTCCCCTTATGCATGGCTTGCTGTCATGAAGAGCTAGAATACTCAGCACATTCAGGTTGCGAGGCAAAGCACTGCACTCTAGGTATGCTGCCTGCAGTTAGCAGCCTAGAGGAGAGCATGTCTGAGAGAAAGCGGGTTAGTACCATCCTTTCTCCATAATATCCATCCTTACTCCCACCTCTGGAAAAATTGGTACTGGATTTCACTACAGAGCTCAGACCTCTACTCTCACTTGTTTTGTTTAAAACAAAAAGGGGGAACTGTGGAGAGCTGCGATGTGCCGTGCCTAAAGATGGCGTCGGCTTCCGCCTTCTGCTAGCCCGATAGCGAGTGCTCTCTGGGATAAACAAGTCCTTATTTGGCTGAGGCTGCTTAACTAATTCTGCTTCCTTAATCGTGGACCTATCTGCATGGGCCACGTGGCTCACTAGGGTTGGCTAGCACAGGACTACTTAGCTTGTGGGTCGGCTCTCCCCGGGGTCAGAAGATTGTTCAAGGTTCCTGAATAAACTGCTTAAAGAAGAGCTCTCGGGTTGCGTCACTCTTGCTGGTCGAGGTGGTCGCGACAATTTCACAAGTTCATTTTTTATTTCATGCACTATCCATTTAATGTTTAAAATTGTGATAATCAGTCTCCAGACGCTGATGGGATTCTTGGTGGATCTTTTGTTGTTCATTTCTAGCAATATAGCATTTTGATCAGATATAATGCAGGGAATTATGTCAATCTTCCTAAATATATGGAGCAGGTTTTGTGACCCAGTATATGATCTGTTTTAGAGAATTTTCCATGGGCTGCTGAGAAGAATGTGCAGTCTGTGGATTTGAGATGGAATGTTCTATAAGATATCCATTAGGCCTAAGTAATCTATGGTTTTGTTGAGCTCTCTTACTTCCCTGTTGTGTTTCTGTTTGGATAATCTGTCTGTTACTGATAATGGTGCATTGAAGCACTCAACTATGATAGTGTTGGTGGTTATTTCTGTTTTATTGACAAGTAGGTTTTGATTTATGAACTGTGGTGCCCCTGTGTTCGGTGCATAAAGATTTGTGATTGTGATATCCTCTTGATAGATCATTCCCTTGATATGTAGGAAGTGGCCTTCTTTGTCTTTTTTGATTATTTTTGGTTTGAAGTCTATTTCATCTGATACTAATATTGCTATGCCTGCTTGTATCTTATTCCCGTTTGCTTGGAATATTGTTTTCCAACCTTTGACCCTGAGAAGGTGTCTGTCTTTAGTGGTGAGATGGGTTTCTTGAAGACAACAGATTGAGGGATCTAATTTTCTTATCCATCCTGTTACCTTCTGTCTCTTGATGGGGAATTAAGGCCATTAACATTTAGGATAATGACTGTGAGGTTTGATTTGACCCCTGCAATATTGTGTTGGTATATATGGTTTGGTATTTTCATGGACGTTGAAGTTTTTTGTGCCTTCTGTGAGCTTGCTTATTGTGATCTGCTTCTTGTAAGCATTTGAGGTTGATTATCTGATTCTTCTGTGTGGAGAACTTCCTGAAATACTCTCTGTGGGTTTTGTGTTCATATTATTGTAAAGTTGAGTTTTGTCATGGAAAGTTTTTCTTTCACCATCTATTAGGAGGGATACTTTTGCTTGGTAAAGTAGTTATGGTTGAAAGCCATAGGTTCTTAGACTTTGCAGTGTTCCATTCCAGGCCCTTCTGGTTTTCAGGGTTTCCATTAAGAAGTCTGAAGTAATTCTGATGGGGTTACCCTTAAAAGTGATGTGCTGCTTTTCTCTAGCTGTTTTAGGATTTTCTCTTTGGTGTCAATGTTTAGAGTCTTGATGACAATATGTCTTGTAGAGTTTCTCCTTTGGTCCAATCTGTATGGAGTTCTGTTTGCTTCTTGTATTGTGATAGGCCTTTCTTTTGAGAGAGTGGGAGTGTTTTCTTCAATTATTTTGTTAAATTTGTTCTCCATGCCTTTCATCTGAATTTCTTCCCCTTCCGGTAGTCCCATGATCAAGATTTAAGACATTTAAGGGTATCCCACAATTCCCTCATGTCGTTTTCCTAGACATTTTTGAACCTATTAAAAGTTTTGAACTCTCAACCTATTTCTTCTGTATTGTCTTCCAGATCAGAGTTTCTATCCTCTACATGGTTGACTCTATTCTTGAGAGCTTCAGGAGAGTTTTGGACTTGCTCAATTAGGTTTGTATTTTCTATATATAGTTTACATCCCTCTGTCAAGCTCCCTTTTCACATCATTTTCTGATTTTCTTGATGCTTCTTGGAATTCATCCTTGCATTTCTTTATATCTTCATTTAACATCACCAGCTTATTTTTGAGGTCCTCTTTTTTTCCCACTCTCCTTCATATCTCTAAACTGTCTTTGAACTCCTTCCATTTCCTTATCTATTAGGTCTAGTCTAGTGATGGCAGCATCCACACAATTATTGGTCCTTTGTTGCTTTTCTGCAAGTTCTACCAGTAGCTTGGTCAGGGTTGCATTGCTCATAGATTAATTTTGGTGTTCTGATCCTAATGTCTTTTCTAAGTTTTGATTCAAAATGTTCATTGTAGGACTGGATGATCTTAATGGATTTACTTGCATTTGACTTTTCATGTTATTTCTTTTGTGCTGTGGTCTGCCCATCACAGTGTATGGGCAGAGAGAGTAGGAGCATGGTCTCGGTGGGAGGGGGAAGTGGTCCCTCTTGTGGGAGCTGGCCTGAGCTAGCAGCCAGGCAAGCAGACAGATGGGCAGCATGGTCCTGAGCTAACACGTGGGTTGGTGGATCAGCCTGAGCTCATGCACATGAGGAAGCTGAAGCAGCCTGAGGCTGGTTGCCAAAGCAGTCTGAGCTCTCACTAGGCAGAATGCCAAAGCAGCTTGAGCTCCTGCATGGCAGGGACACCATGAGCTGTCATGAAGTGGGGCACTGAAGCAGCTGAGCTCACACACAGAGGGATGCTGAAGCACCAATCATTGAAGCTGCCTAAACTCACGTGGGGCAGGACACTGTTACACTGAAGCAGCCTGAGCTTATGTGCAACAGGACACCAGCAGGTGGCTGTAATGGCAGACAGGCAGGGGATTGGGCCTGAGCTGGCACAGGCAGACAAGCAGAGTGATCCTGTGCTCACATGGGCAGGTGGAATGGCCTTGAGCTTGGTATGGATGGACAGCAGTCAGAGCAGTAAGTGAGTAGATAGGCAGAGCAGGCTAATCTTGCACAAGCAGAGATTGCCAGTGCTCATGTGCCAGGCAGATGGACCAATGGAGTATGAGCTCTAGCGGGCCAGTGGGTGAAGCCTGCCTAAGGTCATATGTGGGTGAGGGTAGCAGAGGGATCACCCCTGTGCAGTGAGGCAAGTGGAACTATGCTGACCTGGGTCCCTGGAACTATGGGTACAGTGGCTGCATAGGGAAGGGTGGGGGACTGGTGGGCTATCCACAAGTGCAGGAATCAATGATTCCCTTTTTCTTGCCCTCTGTGTCCTCCCACTGGTGATCTATTAGAGATTGCTCTCCCCTAAAAGACCCAGTGAACCCTTAATGTCTTACCTTTCTTTCCCAGGGAGGTGCAGCACAGTTAGGCAGTCACCATCTTCCAATTTGTATCCTTTTATTTCTTTCTCCTGTCTTATTGCTTGAGGTAGGCCTTCCAGTACTATACTGAAGAACAGAGGTGAGAGTGGACACCCCTGTCTTGTTCTCAATGGGAATTCCATCAGTCTCTCACCATTAAGTTTTATTTGGGCTTTAGAAGTTTTTTATATATCCTTTACTATGTTGAGATATAAACTGATTATGCCATATCTGTCCAATGCTTTGATCATGAAGTGATGTTGTATTTTGTCAAAGGCCATTTCTGCATCTATTGAAATGATTATGTGGTTTTTGTGTTTAAGCTTATTTACATGTTATTTTACATTGTCATAGTTCTGTATGTTGAACAACCCCTGTGTTCCTAGGATGAAGTCTACTTGATCAAGGTGGATTATGCTTTTGATGTGTTGCTGGATTCAGTTTGCCAGGATTTTGTTCAGGATCTTTGCATCTAAGCTCATCAGGAAAATAGGCCTGTAGTTTTCTCATCTTGTAGCATCTTTGCCTGGTTTTGGTATTAAGGTGATACTTGCTTCATAGAATGAGTTTTCCAATTGTTTGGCACAATTTGAGAAAGATTGGTTTCAGTTCTTCCATGAAGGCTTTATAGAATTCAGCTGAGAAGCTATCTGGTCCTGAATTCTTTTTTAGGGAGAGGTTTTTGGTTACTTTTTCAATATCAATGGGTTTGATGGGTTTATTTAGGAGATTAATCTGCTCTAAGTTAAGCTTTGGTAGGGGATATGTGTCCAGTCATTCATCCATTTCCTTCATATTATCCAGTTTTTTTGGAGTAGAGGTTTTTGAAATAAGTCCTGATGATTTTCCCAGTTTCACTTATGTTTGTTGTGATCTCTCCTTTTTCATTTCTAATTTTGTTTATTTGAAGCATCTTTTTCTTTTTTTTTTTTCATTTGTTCAAATTGTCCAGAAGTTTGTCAATCTTGTTTATTGTTTCAAAGAACCTGCTCTTTCTTTCATCAATTTTCTTAATTGTTTTCTTAGTTTCCAATTCATTGATGTCTGCTCTGATCTTAATTATGTCTTTCCATCTGGAGCTTTTTGGGTTGGTTTCTTCTTGCTTTTCCAGTGCCTTTGGGTGGATGATTAGGTTATTGATTTGGAATCTCTCTGTTTTGTTATGAACGCATTTAGTGTTATGAATTTTCCCCTAAGGACCACCTGTATTGTGTCCCATAACTTTTGGTATGATTGTTTTCAGCGTCAGTCATTTCTAGAAATTTCACCCATTACCCATTCATTGTTTAGAAGTTTGCTGTTCTGGTTCCAGGAGCTGATGAGATTCTTGATGCATCTTTTGTTGTTAATTTCTAGCCATACAGCATTGTGATCTTATATTATGCAGAAAATTATGTCAATCTTCCTAAATACATGGATGCAGGCTTTGTGAGCCAGTATATAATTTATTTAGAGAAGGTTCCATGGGCTGCTGAGAAGAATGTCTGTGGATTTGGGGTGGAATGCTCTGTAGATGTCTGTTAGGTCTAATTGTTCTATGGTTTTGTTAAGCTCTCTCACTTCCCTGTCCATATTCTGTTTGGATGTTTTATCTATTGCTTTTAATGGAGTGTTAAAGTCCCCAACTATAATGGTGGTAGTGGTTATTTCTGTTTTATTGTCAAGTAGGTTTTGCTTTATGAACTGTGGTGCCCCTGAGTTTGGTGTAGAAATATTTATGATTGTGATATTCTTTTGATAGACCATTCCCTTGATAAGTAGAAAGTGGCCTTTTTTGGTTTTTTGATTACTTTTCATTTGAAGTCAATTTTATCTGATATTAGTATAGCTATGCCTGCTTGTTTCTTATTCCCATTTATTTGCAATATCCTTTTCCACCCTTTCACCCTGAGAAGGTGTTTGTCTTTGGTGGTGAGGTGGGTTTCTTGAAGACAACAGATTGAGCGGTCTAAGTTTCTGATCCACCCTGTTAGCTCATGTCTCTTGATGGGTGAATTAAGGCCATTAATATTTAGAGTAATGACTGTGAGGTTTGATTTGTTCCCTGCCATATTGTGTTGGTTTGTTTGGTTTGCTGTTTTCATGGACTTTGAAGTTTTTTGTGCAGTGTCTGAATTTGGTTATTGTGATCTGCTTCTTGTAGGCACTTGAGGTTGTTTATTTGATTCTTATATTTGGAGAATTTCCTGAAGTACTCTTTGTAGGTTTGGTTTGGTGTTCATATAGTTGCAAAGCTGAGTTTTGTCATGGACAGTTTTTCTTTCTCTACCTTCTCTGAGGGATACTTTTTCTGGGTACAGTAGTTTGGTTTGGAAGGCATAGGTTGTTAGACTTTGCAGTTTTCCACTCCAGGCCCTTCTGTTAGCTTCTTGTAACTTGATGGGCCTTTCTTTATAGAAAGTGGGAATGTTTTCTTTGATAATTTTGTTGAATAAGTTCTCCATGTCTTTGATTTGAATTTCTTCCCTTTATAGTATTCCCATGATCTAAATGCTAGGACATTTAAGGATATGCCACAGTTCCCTCATGTTCTGTTCACAGATTTTTTTGAACTTATCTAAAGTTATGGACTCACAATCTGTTTATTCTGTTTTGTGTTCCAGATCTGAGTTCTATCTGCCCCATGGCTGACTCTATTCTTGAGAACTTCTATATAATTTTGGGCTTGTTCAGTTTTCTATGTATAGTTTCCATCCCTCTGTCAAATTCCCATTTCATGTCATTTTCTGATTTTCTTGAATCTTCTTAGAATACATCCTTGCATTTCTTTATATCTTCATTGAGCTTAGACAGCTGGCTTTTGAGATCTTCTTGTTTTTCACACTTGTTTATATCCATTAACTGTCTTTGGACCCCTTACATATTCTTATCTATTAAGTCTAGTCTAGTTGAAAAGCATTCATTTGATTATTGGCCCTTTGTTGCTTTTCTGCAAGTTCTGCTATTTGCTTGGTCAGGGTTGCATAGCTCATAACTTCATTTTGGAGTTCTGATCCTAATGTCTGTTCTATGTTTTTATTACAGACATCCACTGTAGGACTGCATAATCTCATTGGATTTACTTGCATTTGATTTTTCATGTTATTCCTTTTGTGCTGCGGTCTGCCCATCACAGTGTAGTGGTGGGGAGGGTGGGACTGAGGTCATGGGTCAGGGATGGGAAGAATGGGAGTGAGGCTGCTGAAGGTGGGGGAATCAGGACTGTAGTCACAAGGGGCTGGTTGTGAGTGAAGGGGAAAGCAGGGAGGCTTTCATATAAGGCGGAGGGAATGGGATGACTTTCACATTGGGCGGTGGGGATGGGGGTTGGGGAGAGTGCAGCAATCAGCTGTATTTGACAGCACAGGTGGAGCTTCGCTGGCCTGTGCCCCCTTCCTGTAGTTAGTGCAGGAGGAACATGTGAGGGGACTATGGTTAGGATGGCTGCTTGAGGGAATTGGAAGACTGTTGGGATACTCAAACATGTGGGAATCAGCTGACTCCCCTCCTAATGGTGGTCTAATAGGGTCTTCTCCTCTCTAGAAGACCCAATGAACCTTTCTTTCCCTGGGAGGTGTGGCACAGTTAGGCAGATGCCATCATGACTGGAAGCCCTGCTATCTTGATGTTTCTACTTTGAACAGCCAAGAAGTGGGAGATGTTTGAGGAAGCCTGGGCATGGGGTACTCCACTATGGATCAAATAAAGTTCTTATTCTAAGAATTATTATTTATCTATCTCTATTGTTTTACAAATAGCTTCAATCTTGTGGGGGAAAGAGTTTTGAGGTAAGATTTCCCTCTTGTCCAGGCTGACCTGGAATTCACTATGTAGTCTCAGGCTGGCCTTGAACTCATGGTGATCCTCCTACCATTGTCTCCTGAGTGCTTGGATTAAAGGCATGAACCACCACACCCAGCTAATAGCTTCAATTTTTATGTAAATGGATACCTTAGGTCAAATTCATTTTTTAGTTGTAATTTGATTTCTTAGTTTGGTATGTAGTTCTGTACCATTCTTTTAAGTAACACAAGAAAACATCACAGTGTTTTTATTGGTCATGTTATATTGGCATGAGCAGTACCATCACTCACAGGATGCTAGAGGATACATTTCTTCCTACTCTAGTGTGTGTACTTTGTTTCAACCTGAAACCATTTAATAGGAAATAATAGAACACTAGGATGATAAATGTGGTTGGCATATATAAAAGTGCCACTTAGTGGTCTAATTATGTTATTGTCTTGAGATGAAGAGAAATACGTTTCTTAGGCTAAGAATGTAGTTCATTGGTTGTACATTTGTCTATCATGTGGGAGGACCTGGGTTAAATCCTTAAAACTGAGAAACAACAACCACCAGCAGTAACAACAGTAAGAGCAACAACAAAGACTTTAAATAGGATATTTTTTCTTTTTTTCCAAAAATATTCTAAATTTATACAATAAAGATTAGTAAAGTATGTTATACTATTTTATCCTTTAACATGTAGCATAGTTTATGAGAGACTCTATGGTAATGTAAGGTAGTGTTCTAGACTTTGAATCAGGAGACCAGATTTCGAGTTCTAAGTAGCAAAGCACTGAGGCAAATCACTTCAGTGATTTGAAGTTTATTCTTTGTAATTTATGAAGAATTAAGTTGGTTAAATTATTGGTTTACAATCCTTTGTCTTCAATATTTTAATTGATATATGCTTTGTACATCTTCTACTAGGAAGGAAAATGATGGAGGAAGATCTTAAAATGTGAAGCTTCATTTCTTTTAAGTATGAGCCTTCAGAAAGTATTTCTTGTGTGTGTGTGGGGGGGGTATGTATGTGTGTTTGTATTCCTCCTATCTATCTATAAAGTTTAAACATGAAATAAATTCATTGTATGTGTTCTTTGGTAGACTGGTAACTATTAACTTAATATGACATTTCCTTTTTATTTTTCTTTTCAGAGAAAAGAAACCAAATTTACAATTAAATACTATAACCGTTATTATATCATTCTCAGTAACTGTGTAAAATAGCTTGCAAATGAGATTAGTATGTATTCAAGAGACAGATTTGCAGGTTAACCTTCTTGATATTAGTTAATTGTAACCTTCTGTTACTCTGTAGCAACCTTGTTCCCAGGGTTAGAGCCAGTTATTTGCATTAGTTCTTCCAAAGGGACCACATGTCAAATATCTTTGGAACAGAGTACAATTTAAATTACTGGTGGTCTACTAGTTATTTTCAGTCTAGGAGAACAAACACCAGATGTATTTTGGACAGACTTTCAAACAGCATTACAAAGAGAGTGGGTGGAATGGTATATTTCTCAAATTATATGATACACCTAATTTTGCTTTGCATAATAAATTCATTGTAGAGGAATCCAACATACACACACACACACACACACACACACACACATATCATTGTGTTCTTTGAATTAGTTCCATAAATGAAGATTCTATGTATAAAGCAATTTTAAATGAGCTACATATGATTCAATCCTTCATCTCCAGCAAATGACTTGAAATCTGCATGCCTGATTGAAAGAGAGGAATTGATGATGCACAGAGCTAAATCTTCTGTAAGGTTACCTGATAATGTTCAGTGGTTTTATTTAAAATCCATCACATGTACAAATTCAAGCAACAGTTTAGAGCTATTGTCTACAAAATGAATCTGCAGATTAAGGGTGCAATAAGTTTAAAAGTCAAAACCATCTTTCTTCTCTATTGGGTGAGTATTACCTAGAGATATTGCCTAGATATATGTTTAGTTTTCTTTTGTAACCTCTTCTCCACTTCCCTTCCCTTATCTCCAAAACCGTGCTGCTTTCAAGGTGACATTGACTCTTGACAAAGCCATTAAGCTTGATTTCCCTAACTGCTCAATGAGGCCTGGTGTGAATTCAGAGGCCACCATGGCCACCTGTGCAAGGCCTTTGATCTTTTATTTACATGTTCCTTTCATGTTTTGATGTTAGATGAGGGCTCTTAACCAAAATTCCTCTCACAGGTTTTATTTAGACACTATCTGATAAAAGGAAATCTATTGTTAACCCCTTCACCAATGCAACATAAAGAAATAAACACACTTTTTCTGGGAAAACATATTTTCTATGATGATATAACTATTCCCTAAGCTGCAACTATCATAGAGAGTAATTTAAATTTATAATTTACACTCAGTCATGAATTTTGTTAAAACATCAGAATATTTTTGCATTTTTGTGTAACAAAAAATAAAATTCTTCAAAGTATTATTAGAAATAAAAATGCCACTCAAGCCGAGCCTGGTGGCTGGCCCACAGACCTGCCAGAGGCACTTCTGCCAGCCTATTGACTTAGAAAAAATTTAACTTTTAATAGGACTGAAAGCAATACTTATAGGGTGGGGAATGATACTCAGGGTTATCATGCTTACCTAGCTTATACCAGCATTGAAAACAAACATAAAATATAGACAGCAATTTATCTATGTATCTCTATGGGATCAAATAATTATATTAAACCAAGAATATTTAGAATAATGTATTTCTTTGGTTGATAAATTCATTACAAAGAATATTATCTACAATATTTAACTAATCTTTTATGAAGTGATATTGTTTTAAAAGACAAAATATTTGAACCAAGATTCATTACAATCAATCTTGAAATAGCCAAACCATAAGTTAGCAATTGATCATCTATTGGGATTTAATGGCTGATGCAGTAAAGATTCCTTTTTATTTGTCCTGTGTAAGATTATTATGTAGTATGGCAACTGACAATGTAAGTCAGATGAGAGAATTGTAGCTTTCAAAACAATAACAACAAAAATAACAAAGAATGTATTTGTTTATATATTATTGACAAGTCATTCTTACTGGGAATTTTTTGTTTGTTTGTTCTGTTTTTCAAGGTAGGTTCTCACTCTAGCCCAGGCTGACCTGAAATTCATTATGGAGTCTCAGGGTAGCCTCAAACTCATGGCGATCCACGTACCTCTGCTGGGATTAAAGGCATGTTTCACTTTTCTTATAATGGGCTTCCTCTAAGGTCCATACTTCTGTTGTTATTAATCCTTACTTATTTTCCAAAAGTTCCCCATACATTTACTAAAGATCATTCTTTCTGATTCAAGATTTGGGATCCAGGGAGGGGTTCAATTTTACAAATATTCAGATGATCCCAGGCTTGTGCACCCCCAGTTTTGTGTCCTTTGTCCAAGTTAGCATATAATTGAAAACAAAGACTCAGAGAGAGGTAAATTATGAATTATAAGATTTATTTTAGGGGCTGAAGAGTCTGCACAGTGGTTAAGTCACTTGCCTGCTAAGCCTGAAGACCCAGGTTTAATTCCCCAGTACTTACATAAGCCAGATACACATGTGTCTGGAGTTATTTTTGCAGTGGCTGGAGGCCCTGCTATGCCCATTTCTCTCTCTCTATTTCTCTATTTATCTGCTTCTCTCTCAAAATAAATAAATAAATTGCACATTTCTTTAAGAATTTATTTTAGGGAGAGTTAAGATCCAGAGGAAAGGCTAACAGAACAAAGCTAAAAGAAAAAGGAAAAAAAAAAGACTTCCGGTTAAGATGGCAGCGTAGGTAACACCACAACAGCCTGGGGGGGAAAAGCCAAAAGGAAAAAAAAAAAACAAAAACAAAAAAACAGGAAAATACACAATTTTATTAAAAAGTGAGGTGTATAGGAAACTGAAATGACAGTGGAGATGAAAGAGAGATCCAGAGCATCCAGAGCATCCAGAGCCCACATAGGCTGGCAGAAGTGCCTCTGGCAGGTTGGTGGGCCAGCCACTAGGCTCTGCTTGAGCCACAGGAAAGCCAGGTGAGGGGATTTTCAACGCACACTGGAGCTCTCTGCAAACTCAAGAAATGTGAAGGGAGAACAGCAGTGAATCACGGAGGAGCAGATCACAAGTTAGAAGATGTGGAACAGTGAGAGAACTACAGCAACATCGGCAGCCTCCCCTCCCTGCCACCAGTGCCCGGCTCCCTCCCCCACTGCCAGTGCACAATGAACAGAGCAGCAGGTCAGGGACCCGGCAATGCCTACTTGAACCAACAGAAGGACCCAAGTATAACTGAAACCAAAATCATCCCAAAAGGTAATTGGGATTACACCAGGTGAGTAACTGCCTAATAAACCTGGTATATAGGCCCGAAGCAGAAGTGCTAATTGCACCTTCCAAATCAGGATAAATTATATGTTAAATCTCATGGATGGTCAGATTTGCCATTAGTAAATAAGCTGTATTTTGGGCTTGTTATTTGTTGCTTCTTGATGTATAGTGGCTTTTTTTCCTCTTCTATTATACATTACAGAATGGTCTCACCTGGTCACAAGCTGACTTTGAACCCTCTACAGACCAGAATCTTATCCTCTTTGTTGTCAGGATTAAGGGAATGGTTGAGGTACCACACAGCCTAAGGGACAGACAGAGGATGTGGTTGTCATAATACCTACTCTTGGATAAATACTCTATGCTGTTTTTCATTGAAAGTGTACATTGTTTAGTTAAATTTTAGAAACTATCTGTATTTGGTTCCACTCAGCCTACTTGAATACTCTCATAATAGGCAAACCCAACACTTAGAGTCACTCTTGTAGATACTCTGAGAGTCTTTTTTTTTAAATTTTTTTTAAAATTGATTTATTTGAGAGTGACAGACACAGAGAGAAAGACAGATAGAGGGAAAGAGAGAGAATGGGTGCACCAGGGTTTCCAGCCTCTGCAAACGAACTCCAGATGCGTGCACCCCCTTGTGCATCTGGCTAACGTGGGACCTGGGGAACCGAGCCTCGAACCGGGGTCCTTAGGCTTCACAGGCAAGCACTTAACCGCTAAGCCATCTCTCCAGCCCACTCTGAGAGTCTTGAGAGCCACACCTAGGGACTTAAACTCCTACCTTGAAAATATATAACATCATATACATCTAATAATACCCAGCTAACTAGAAAATTCATAATCCAGGATGCAAAAAATATACATTATAACAAAAGAAACACCAAAAATCAAAACAATATAAATCTACCAAATAGTATTAATGCATCAGAAATGACCTCCAGTGAGAACAAGCTAGAGGAAATACCTGAAGAAGGTTTCAAAAGAATGATTATAAATGTTAAAGAACTCAAAGAAGAAATCAAAGGGAGCAAAGAAGACACAGAACGGCAATTTAATGAAAGAAAGATGTCAATACTAGATATAAATCAGGAAATAGAAATAATAAAGAAAAACCAGTTAGAATTACTAGCAATAAAGAATACAGTTAATGAAATTAAAAAAAACTCTGTAAAAAAATCTCACCAGTAGAATGGATGAAGGAGAGGACAGAGTATCTAAGCTAGAAGACCAGGTGGCAGATATAATACGGTCCAACAAAGAGAAAGACAAACTAATACAAAAGTATGAGTGGGAATTTCAAGATATTCAGAACACTATGAAAAGATCAAATATAAGAATTCAGGGCATAGTAGAAGGAGAATAATTGCACTCCAAAGGCATAGTTGGCATCGTCAACAAAATCATAGAAGAAAACTTCCCTCAAATTGGGAAAGAGGTTCTAATGCAGATACAGGAAGCCTTTAGAACCTCAGCCAGACAAAAGCTGGAAAGAACCTCTCCTTGCCATATTATAATCAAACTACCAAACACACAAACCAAAGAAAAAATATTGAAAGCAATCAGAGAGAAAATCAAGTAACCTACACGGCAAGCCTATCAGGATCACAGCAGATTATTCAACACAAACTTTAAAAGCCAGAAGAGCTTGGAGTGATGTATTCCAAGTCCTGATAGATAACAACTGTCAACCAAGGTTAATTTATCCTGTAAAATAGATGGAGAAATAAGGACATTGCTGGACAAAAGCAAGCTAAAGAAGTATTTGAAGACAAAACCAGCTCTACAGAAAATACTTGAAGGAATCCTTCATGCTGAAGAAAAAGAAAAGCACATCCATAGGAACCGGGAAAAAACAAACAAACAAACAAACAAAAACACATCCCCCTATCCTGCTGGGAAGGGGCAGAAGATGCTTTGTCTTCCACATATTTGTGTGCCCAAACATCTCCTGCCCCTTCCCAGCTGGTTAGGGGGATTTTTTTTTTCTTTTAGCTTGGTAAGTCCCATCACAAGAAGGCCTCTTTTTAATATATACATATATTCTTCTCTTTCCTCTCTAAATTGCTTTTCACGTTTCAGGCTCCTGTTCACTTCCCACATGGGTTCTTAGGCCACTGGTTGCATCTATTCCCCCTTCCTTGGTCCCTGGACTCTCCCCTACCTCTCCTGCTTACTGAAAAAAATATAATAATTTAATATTTATCTTCTCAGTCTTTTTAAATTTAAATTCTTTGGTAAAACAGACACAAACTCAGATTCTGGAGTTTAAGAACTTCCCGAACTCCATAAACCCTTTTACAAAGGCACCCCTGAAAAAAAAAATGCACATCAATAAAAAGGAAATACTCTACCTTCCCAGCCTGGCTAGGCAGAAAGAAAAGATCAGGAAAGACTTACACACATGTGTCAGCACAGATTTGGAGGAAGAAGACAAGAGAAATTTACATTTGTGGTTAGGCTCCTTTATTTGTGTAAAACAACCAATTATATGAGCCTTATCATCAAATCAGGTGTGTAAGAGATGAACCTGCTTGGTTGGTGAACTCAATAGGCTGATTCAATAAGGGCCAACCTTCCCACGTATGTTAAACTGGAAAACACGAAGAAGTAGGAATTGAAGCAGTGCTGAATTAGTGCTTGCAGCTGTCTTTCATGAGAATGTGTCAGACAGTGGATACAAAGTGACATGTGTGTTCTTCTTGGGTCTCTGTTCCTGGCTGACTGGCTACAAAAAGACATCTTTCTATTTGTCCTATTTGTCCTATTCTTTATCTGTGCTCTGGAATTTTTGGTTGTTGTTGATTTGTTTCTGTTTGTGTTATCCTGAGGTTTGGCTTCTCTAGTTGATTTTTGTGTTGTTGTTGTTTGTTTGCTTGCTTTGTTTTGTTGATAGCCTTTGGCTTTTGTTTTAGTGTACTGGTTAGGAAACAGATATGAGCACTTTAGTTTGCAGGAAAAAAAAATCATAATATCATGTCCATACAGACTTTGCTTGAACCCAATTAGACACTGGGATGAAGATGTGCAAACTCCTGAATTAAAAGTAACCTAGCAGAGTTTTGTAAATGTCTTTATCATTTCTTCATTTTATTTCTGTTTTACTTAACAAACACGTTTAAAACTGATTATACATGGGTGATAAAATCCTTTTCCTCATGGAAGTAAAAGCCTAATGTGAGAGTAACACACACATACCAGGCAAAAAACAAGTGACAGCTTATTGTAAAAGTTCCAAATAACACACAACAGAGAAAAGTACTTTTGTCTTGAGGGAAAATTAAGAAAATAATTTGGTGGAAATGGTGGATTTTAAGAACGAGTCAAGGGCTGGAGAGATGGTTTAGTGTTTAAGGCACTTGCCTACAAAGACTAAGGGCCCAGGTTCCATTCTCCAGCTCAAATGTAAGCCAGATGCACATGGTGGCACATATGTCTGGAGTTCATTTGCAGTGGCTAGAGGCCCTGTATGCCCATTCTCTCTCTCTCTCTTTCTCTTTGTCTCTAATAAAGAAAGAAAATCAAAAATGAGAGAAAAAACAACCTCTGTATTCAAGGCTGTAGGCTCTACCAATCTTTACATAAAAATTTAGACTGTAGTTTGGTGTGCTGTCCAATTAGCATAATCATAGTATTGGATTGTTCCCTTGAACTATGTCTCTAATCATAGATTTTGGCAGGGTTTAAGTACCAGGCACTAAATTCTTCCTGTGAAGTGTGCCTGAAATCCAATCAAAAAGCCGTTTGTTACTCCAATCTTATTCATGCTACCATTGCATCAATGAGTACATCTTGCCTGGCATGACCTATATTTATCAAGAAATTTCTTCTTATAGGAATACACCTAATAGTAATGAGTATACAAAAATTAAAATGCATTCCCTTTGGGAACTTGGAGGGATATTCAAAATATTCACACAAATGATACTCAATATTTACTAGCCAAATCCAGATACCAGGTAAGCATGTGCTGGGTTTTATGTAGTAGTCAGAAAGCTGTAGGGAGAGCAAAGGTTTAGTTATTATTACAATAACAATAATATTAATAATAATAAGAAAATGCCATGTGTTTTACTTTATGTTCCACATTACCAGACTCTGTGGCAGGGATACAGATATGAGTGACTGCTTAAGGATGGTGGTGAAGGAGAGAATATGACAGGGAAGCCATTGACAGGGAGTTGCTCCTGAATCTCACAGAAACTTACCTCTGGCCTACTCCTGCAGAAAGCAGACCTCCTTAGTATTGTCTGAGGATCATTTCAGGTAGAAAGAGAAATGCCAGGCCCCTTTCAGCTCATCCTCTGTTTTCAGAGATAATTCTGCAGATATACGATACAGAGAATGAAATCGCACAGTTAATGGAAGATTCCTGGGCAACTTCACTCACCCACTACCACCAAAACACAGAGATTACGCTATGATCTTCCATGAAAACAATCAGTAATTCTTCAAATTTTCAAATAAGAAAGATGATTTTTCACTGCATTTAAACAGCTAAGAACTTCACAAAGATATAGGCTGTACTCTATGACTTTTCATGGTAAAAGTAGGAATACTGAAAGACATCATCTAGATTTAGAGCCCCCTAACTATGATTTTAAAAGATGATTTAACATTTTTTAACTGTGCCTCAGTCTACTCATATGCAAATGTGAGATACTATACATTTACCTGTCTTATTTGATTTTTTTGTTTGTTTGTTTTTGTTTTTCAAGGTAGCATTTCACGCTTGTCCAGGCTGAACTGTAATTCATTATATAGTCTCAGGGTGGCCTCAAACTCACAGTAATTCTACTACCTCTGCCACCCAAGTGCTGGGATTGAAGGTGTGCCCCACCACACATGGCTAATTGTCTTACTTGAATTATCCACTGTGTGACATGCTCTGAGTCATTTCTGGCATATAAAAAATATAGTATGGTTGCTGGATAATATATACATAGATTTTCTGTATACCAAGAATTTCAACTGTTTACAGCCATAGAAGGTGTTCAAAAAATAATACTGAAATTAGTCCTATCCTATGATACTTTGACTTGTAAAAGCAATAAGAATAACTGGAGTACTACCAGTTTTATCTCTTCAATTCTGCCAACAAGTATATTCAATATGTAATGAGCCTTGGGAAAATGTCCTGGGGAAAATATTTTGTAACCATAAACCTATATAGTAGATTATATAATTTGTGTGGCTTATGTATTTTTAAAAGCAGGTTATATATTTTGCTTATAGCTTATATAGCACATATGGGGTGAAATAATTAAATTACCCATTAATTATAAAGTAGCAAATTTTACACACAAAATAATGTTATACCAATGGCAACAAGTTCATTAGAACTGCTGAGCTGACAGAAAAATTTATAAGACTTAAAAACTTTACATAAACATGGTCAAAGAGGGGCATCATTTTAACGTGCCCTTTGATGTACAATCATTAGGAAATGGTTCCTTATGTAAATATCACAATGTTTTGTTTGGTAGCAACCTAAAGTTTTGCTGAGTGTCTCACAGTTCATCACTATGTTACCATAATAATGAATAGCCTAATGGAACAGTCTCTACAATGTGAGTAGCTAGGTATTTGTATTGCTGAAAGCATCCAGATTCCAGTCTTGTTCTAGATTAATTAAATTCTGCCACTTAGAATTACCTAATATAGTGCACCAATGTCCTCTAAAAATGACTGGATTGCAAAGTGGAATTAGACAACTAAAGGTAAGCTTAAATAATGTGTAATTCTTGTGAGGAGCAGTTCAGGAAGGCAGCTGGGCTGCATTACTTTCTGCTCATCCAACTTGACCATGTGACCAGGAATTTCAAAGGCAATGCTGTCCTATGATTATTTGTTCTATTTGCCTGCATCATCCAGCTTGTTGTTTAGTCTAATAGCCTTTCTGCTTAGTCAGTTCTATTCAAGATTTTCTACATCCCATTTGGCTGTGGCAATGCATTCTTGTGAGTGGGTAGGCATTCTGAAAAGTTCCCATGTTTTCCTATTGGGAAAGAATGTGGAAGATAGACCTATTCAAATTTTTTAATCAAGGGCTGCAGAGATGGCTTAGCCGTTAAGCACTTGCTTGTGAAGCCGAAGGATACCAGTTTGAGGATCGATTCCCCAGGACCCACGTTAGCCAGATGCACAAAGGGGCACATTCATCTGTAGTTCATTTACAGTGGCTAGAGCCCCTGGCATACCCATTCTCTCTCTCTCTCTCTCTCTCTCTCTCTCTCTCTCTCTCTCTCTCTCTACCTCTTTCTTTCTCTCTCCATTGCTCTCAAATAATTAAATAAAATAAAATAATCAATAGAATTTCATCTTGTAAGACTTTCTTGAGAAAATAATCATAATATCAATTTATTGAGTCCTTAGTATGTACTGGGTACTATGCTGAATGTACATTTGCTGTTTAACTTAACACAACCATCTCCATTATAATTATAACGTGTATAGCTTCTTGCTATTTGCTAGGTGAACAGGAAGAAGTTTAGTGAAGATGAGTAACTTCAGTTCAGTATCTCTCATAGCAATTTGATGGTAGAGTCAGAATTCAAATCCTCTAAGTTGACTAGAGAGTCTGGCCAGGTTCATGTGATTTTTAGATACTTATTTTAATACCTTCTTTGGACTTACATAAGCATCATGGATGTAATGAGTGATATAAACATGCAGATGAATTATGTAGTTTTAGGAGTTGCTATAGTCAATTAGAAATTAAAGATTTATATGAACTTGAGAATTCTACAAAAGTTCAGCAGGTTTGTTTGTTTTTAACTTGAGGCAGGAAGAAAAAGATCAAGAATTCTGGTTAGGCATGCTGTAGGGGAAAAGCATATTATAAGGAACGGGGCAGAAAGTGCTATGGGAAGTTTTAAGGTACTAGGTTTAGGTTTCATAGAAGGCTTCACAGTCTGCATGACTTACCAGTCTTGGCTGAAGTGTGGTCCTGCTCATGATTGACCCAGCATTGTTTCCACTGTTCTGTCCTAAAGATGTGGTTACATGTTGCCAGAACTGTGAAATCTCTGGGATTCAAGTTCCTCTTCTAGCTGACTTCTACCCTTCAGTCTTTTCTTTCTCCCAGAATGGGAATAGTTTGGAAATTACAATTCTTTGTGTTTCATTGTTTATATCTCATAGACCGGGACAAGTATCTATTTTAAGAGTACCTTCTCTCCTGGCAGGACAGCTACATGAGCATTTCAAAGACAGCAGCAAAATAGACTGGGTTCTTCTGAAGTAACTTGGTACTGGCAGTAGAAAGGATGCAGGAACATTTTTCTCCCCTCAAGGTCTGGAGAACACTTTCTCCCCTCAAGGATACAGGAACTACTTGCTTATGGGCCAGAGCCTTTCTGATGCCCTCTTGGAGCTCTAGAATTCTTACATATGATACCATGCTTTCTTCAGTCAACTTCTCTCAACTGCTCTATCTGGCCCAGATCTGTATAGTGTATAGATGTACTATCCAGCAGACCATAGGCTTGAGCTAAGATTTTGCCCTAATACTTTTCTTGAAGAGTCAATAGGCACAACAACAGCTTCTTTTTGCTTATAGGTTTAACAGTTTATTTACTTTCTTCCTGTGATATCTGGCCCTGTGAGCCTTCTCACAGTCCAGAGAAAAAATGGTGTTCAGTAAATGGATTAAAATGAAAAAATAGAGGAAAGTCTGTTGTCCATATAACACAAATTCCTGCCTTCTTGTTCTAAGCAGTTCAAACTTTATTTTTGGTTATGATGTGGAGAAACTTGGGGAGGGAAAGATGAATGGGGAGAGGGTGGGAAGGAGGGAGGACAGGAAGGGAAGGAGACAGAAAGAGAGAGAGAGAAAGAGAGACTGGGTCTCTTTCTCCTTGCTTCTAATTATTCCCTCCAATCAGTAGGTAGTTTCAAGGGTGGCCAACACTGTCAATCACCCTCTATCCTCCTTTGAAACTCACTGATTATGGGAAAGCGCTTTGCATGTAATCACTTCAATTACTCAGTAAAACTTCCTGTGTTCCTCCTGTTGCATTTTGATTTTGCAATTTTAAAGAAGCTTTGCTACTTTCTCTTTACATTCTGAAAAATACATATATTGGGAAGAACAATCAGAATTAGCTTTAATGATGACCACCCATTTAGCTCATCCAAGTGAGCTAACACTGCATAGACGGCTCTAGGATTACAGTGAACAATAGCGATGACAGAAGCATAAGAAAAAGGAGCTTTAAGCAGAGGTTTAATCCAAGGGTGCAGATCCCAGGGAGATTGCAAACTGGGAACTTGGTAGGCATGCTATTGCATTTGAAACCATTCATTTTGTCAGAAATTCCTCTGGCATGAAGTGCTGGTGTTATTTTATCTGTGGTACATGCCTCTGGCCTTGAACTTGATTGAAAACAAAACAAAACAAAACACAAAAATTTATATTAATCAATTAAAGATCAAAATCACAAAGCATCAGCAACAAATACCCTCCATACCTGGGACTTACAGCACAGGGGATGGTAGCTTCAAGAAAATCCTCTCTAGATCCCCCAGGACTAAGATCCACTCTAAGATATTATAGTTACCCCGTTGGCAAAGTCTGCAGGGTAAGCTGCCAGGCTCCTGATCATGGGTGGTATGGGATTGTAAGAATAGGGTAAGGACTCCTGTCCTGTTTGGCTCAGTGGTGGCAGTCTTTTCAGGATGCCAGTCATTCAAGCAACATGGTGCCAGGGGTCATAGATTTTTCCGTGTGAACCTCTGTACCCTTAGAAACTCAGTGTGGGCAGTGTTATGAGATTTTCTTGTCTCCACATTCAGTGATAACCTCTTTAACATGGAAATTCACTTAAGACTATGCCAGCATCTTGTGAAAATAAATGCACACATATATTATGAATACTGTCTTCTTACAGGTGTGTTAGACACTGAAGTATACAAGGCCTGGCTTTCACATTCGAGAGGTCACAGTGTATGGAAATGGAGACTACTTCCAATTTAGGATGATTATCATCCTTTTCCTACCCTACACTATTTCCACATTCATCTCCAGAAGCAAGAATAAATATGGCCACAGCCAATTTGAGTACCCAATAATAGTTTCTATTGCTCTAAACCTATTTTGGGAATTTATAAAATAACTTTATTGCCTTCTGAAGGAATTTTCTATTCTGTCATTATAAATTATAAAATATTTGAATTAAAAATAAATCTATTGAATTATTGCTATTTTAACAATCTTTACTCATTTTAATCTGGACAATTCACATCCTCTAATTATCAAGAAAAGACTTTATAAACATTTTAAATCACGATAACAGAGATAAACACAGATAATGAACCATATTAGTAAGTCTTTGGGATAACCTGTATTTTATTGAAAATGCTTTTCACTTTTGTGTGTGTGTGTGTGTGTGTGTGTGTGTGTGTATGTGTGTGTAAGTACTGGGGATTATGCATGGTGTGCAAGCTTCAGCCACTAATTACTTTTAATTCTTAAATTGAATATATTGGGTCATTAAATTTTTGGGGGGAAGTGATCTTTTTATTTTAATTTATCCTTAGGCTTTCATATCAGTCATAATGGGAAAATATACTATGTAACATATATCATAACAAACATATTTGTGTTTATAATGATTGCAAAATTGTCGACAAACTTTAAAATTTATTCCTTGCCTTTTCATTACCAGTTACATTCTTCATTAGGTTCCAGAAATCCATTTCCACATATTGGTTGATTTTCTATAATACTTGCAAATCTGAATAGTTATGAAGACATTTTGTTTCAAGTTTTGAAGTATAGCTCCTGGATCATTCATGCTACAGTTGCTAAAAAGCTTTATACCACTGGAACCCACTGTTTTCTGTTGCATGGCGTACATAGCTTTTGGGCAGGAATAATTATTGATGTCATCATATATTAATCCTATATTAAAGCCAAGCAATTGGGCTATAATAATTGACAGTACCTCCAAACTTATATCTTCTGGATACATAGCAACACTTGCATCATAGCTATGATTGTATATTGCATCAGGAAATGCTGCTGCAACATATTTAGGATTCTTCTTGTAAATAAGTAGGTGTGCTATGTCATGGGGTAAGATAGTCTCATTTCCATGCCAAAAGTATTTGTAAAATATTATCAGCATCCCCATTGGTTGAAATTGGCTTTTTATCTGACCACAATTCCAGGGAAGACAATATAATGGTCAATTTGAACTGAGTAAACATAGTGTTGACAAGTTCAATAATCTGGATAATTTTCTCTGTCACAGCCATAACATCTGATCCCATACAGTCATATACAGCCTTTTCCACTATAATGACCATTTCTAGAGACTTGGGTAATAATTGCGAGGGCTTTTTTTTTTTCCCTGAGCATTTAAATGAGCTTTATCCAGTTGGTCTTTTGCCAAATACTACGATACTGCTCTGCTGCCATCAATGCATCAGGATTAATGGTTATTATCTGACAAACTAAGTACTCAAATTTTGCTGAAGATTCCAGGGGTTCGATTCCATAAGTGATATCTTCCAACTGCAGAAATCCCCTAAGGCCAGAACAGATGTCGAGCATCACAACAGAATCTGGAAATTCATCAATATGTCTCTGGTAATAGCAATGCATCATAAAATATGAAGCCTTAGAATTAAAAGATCCAGTTTCATTGTACGTATATACAAAAAAATTCTGGGATAAGAATGAGTGTTTTCTGAGATGCAGGGTGTATTATTGTTTCCCATCAATTATAATGACATATGTCACCATTCTTTCTGAGTCCTCACATGGTGGCATCTGAAGTTTGCTTGCAGTGAGTAGAGGGCTTGGCTTGCCCATTTTCTCTCTTTCTGTCTCATAAATAAATTTTAAAAATTTTGTAAATGAAAGCAAACACAATTGTGGAAAGATAAGTTTTTAAGAAAAGTGATACACAACTGCCAACTTTAAAAAAAATTATTTATTTATTGCTTAGTTTTTCTTTGCTGTGTGTGTGCAGGTGTGCACATACCACAGAATGTATGTGGAGATTAGAAGACTGGTTTTTTTTATTATTTTTTTTTATTTTCAAGGTAGGGTTTCACTCTAACTCAGGCTGTAATTCACTATGCATTCTCAGGCTGGCCTCAAACTCATGGCAATCCTCCTGCCTCTGCCTCTGCCTCCTGAGTGCTGGGATTAAAAGTGTACACTACCATGCCCCAGCTTGAAGATTAGAGAACTTTTGATCAGTTCTCATCTTCCACCTTCATTGAAGCAGGGTCTCCCATTTTTCACTCTTCCCCAGGATCTTCCATGAGCATCAAAGGAATTCTCCTGTCTTTGCCTCCTTTCTCACTCTAGGTGCACTGAGATTGCAGAAGCCCATCACATCTTTCAGGTTGTTATTTGGGGACTGAATATGTGTACTTAGGTACTCAGAGTTGTGAAGCAAGTGCTTCACTAAGCCATCTCACCAGCCCAGTATCAACTATTTGAAGGAATGTTTGTAAATTTATTGCTTATAATTTCTCTTCACATCATTATATGAAAGTATACTTATATGAGTACTCATATTTTTAAATAATTTAATTATGTACAGATAAATAAAATGCTAGTCTTTATAGCACACAAAATTTGGTGATTTAAATTTTATTTCGTTCTTTATGAAACACAATGTTTTATGGCTACTATTAGCTGAAACATTGTGCCACAAGGAGGAAGTAGGAATGACTATATGGATTCAAGATGCAATTGAGAACCTGGGGAGTTACTCAGTGGTCCAACATTTGCTTAGCATGAAGAACGCCCTGGGCTCTATGCACAGCACCATCAAAGGACAACACAAGCATCCATATAAACACTAAATCAAAACATCAGTCTATGTGGCAGCTTCATCTTGTAATATGCTCCCATCGTTTTCCTCATTTCAAGTTCAAAAATTTACTGACATGAGATTTTGGATTTTGACTGCATCTGCCTGAATGAATTTACTGCAGGGTGCTTAGAATGTTTTGTCTTTTAATGGACTATATATATGACAGATAAATGCTAATGGAACTTTTGGTTTCTCCAGTGACTACAACCTGCTCTGTGTTCTGCAGGTTTACTTCATGAGGTAATTTTTCTTAGTCATTTTAAACTTCTTTCTGAAACATGGCTTTTTTCTTTCTTTTTTGCACAGGCATTCTGCCAAATGTTAATAAAATTGGTGAGATTTGACAAGTCTGTTTATATATGTTTTTTGAACTGTGAAGATCAGGGGAGTCCTCAAGAACATATGCAAAGAGTTTAAGGTGTCACTTAGTTAATTTAAAACACATTATTGAATAGATATTCTTGATGTTAATGGTATTATAATTAAATTTTATTTCAGTTAAAAAACTAGAACCTCTAGTTTTGAATGTGGGTTAATGCTTTAAAGGCTTTTCTTATGATTTACAAATTTTTGTTCCATTTTTTTCTTTTCCATGTTTCAAAGAGTTCTTTGTTAATAGTATATATATATATATATATATATATATATATATATATATTTCAAATTATTAAGCTTTCAGTTTGGGTAAACAGCTAAAGATTCTATGACCAAATGTTTACTTGTTAACATTCCATAATCAAATAGTATATATATATATATATATATATATATATATATATATATATATATATATATATATGAGCTGAAATAACCTTGTAAGCATGAGTTAAATCAAAGACTACATGGGAAAATGACACTTTAAAAAACATTGCATTTATGAGGAGTTATTATGAGAGAATGGTTTTTACTGCATTGTTTTAATACTGCCATAAATATATTTATGCACATTTTATACTTTATTGCTCATAAATATCCACAAAAGATGTAGAAGAAGTTTCATAAGGCTGCTGAGGAAGTGATACTGAGTGGGCACTGAGAAACCACAGTGAACAAAATGTAGGGAAGGAATATTTGCATCTGGACAGAAAGACTATGCTTCAACTTGGGAGTGCCCACCTCAGGGAGTTGTTAAAGGGATAAAATGATAGGGTGTTAAATAAAATTCTTTCCCAGTTGTGGATATATAATAGCTTGTCAATGAATTGTAGGCTGTGCATTGAATCCAAATGATACCTCTTTGCTTTTTAGTTTACAAATAGTGATAATCAGAGCTCCATTCTTTTCCTTTCCCTTTCTTTTCCTTCCCTCTTTCTTTTCTCTCCCCTTCTTTTTTCTTCTTTCCTCTTCCTTTCTCTTTTTCCCATCCCCTTTCTATTTCTGTTCTTTTCCCTTCTCTTCCCTCCCTGAGACATTTTTTTTTTGTGATTGTGTGCGTAGTAGGCGGTGTGTGTGTGTGTGTGTGTACGTGCCTGTGGTATGCAGTGGTGCTATATACCCACATTCAGGAGATATAGAAAGACATCATAAGGTATTCCCTTCCATCTCTCATCTTCCTTTTTCCCCTTCCAGATTCTAGGTTTACAAACAAGTGGGGTCACAACCAGCTGTTGAGATGGATGCTAGATAATCAAACTCAGAGGCCTTCAGGCTCCCTCAGGCCTTCATGCTTATAGGGAAACTGCTGACCTCTTTATCCAATCTTTTCTTCTTTTTTGTCTTCTTTCCGTCTTTCTTTCTTCCTCTCTCTCCTTCCTTCCTTCTTTTATTCTTTCTTCCTTTATTACTTTATTTTTTTTTTATTTGACATAGGGAGATGGAAAGAAAGGGGAAAAGAGAGAGAGAGAAAGAGAGAGAGAGAGAGAGAGAGAGAGAGAGAGAGAGTAGGACACATCAAGGCCTCTTGCTGCTACAAACATATTCTGCACACATCTACTATGTTGTGTATTTAGCTTTATGTGGGTACTGGGGAATCAAACCTGGGTCAGAAGACTTTGCAAGCAAGTGCCCTTAACTGCTGTTCCATCTCTCTAGCCCTCTTCTCTCTCTCTCTCTCTCTCTTTTTATTTCTCCTCCTCTTCCTCCTCCTCCTCCTCTTCTTCTCTCTCTCTTTACTAGGAAGTGCTTCACCACTGAACTATATTCCACAGCCCCCACAGCTTCTGTCTTGATGGTATGGATAATGTCTATGACATTATGTTTTCAACTGAACCTGATGATTCAAGAAGCCATGTGGATTAAACAGGATTGAGAATGAGTAGTTAAAGGACTACTGTGGGGTGCATCCTGTGAAGTAGTTCTTGTCTTTAAAAATAAGAAGTAGTTTGATTTTGTTTGGCTCTTGGAAACAGAATTAAAATTGGAGGCTGCCCAAATTTGGGAGACATGTGAGATAATAGATTTCAGATTAATATGAAGGAGAATTTTCTAATGTTACAATTGTTCAATAACAGAAAAGAACTGCCCAAAATGATAATTATTTTCCTGTCTTTCAAACAGCAGAACATGATGAATGATTGTTATTAAAGATGTCATTAGCAGCAATAACACAATGATTCAGAATCACACTTGCATGCAGAATCAATGTGTAGTCACTTATGGGGTCTGGAGAAATGGAAGGTGCCTACTAAGCTGTATGAGGATCAGCAGACTCTCCAGGAGGAAGGGATGAGATCATTAACTCATCTCTGCTGCCACCTATCAGGTAGAGACAGTGTTTACATTATGATCACTATATTTCTCTGCATTTTGCTCTTTGAATTCAAGTTCAAAGTGGAAGGAAATACTCATCTTCTACTGCTCAGCTGCTGTGCCTCACCTTATTCCGTTTCTATGCAGGTTAGAAGCTTGGGCCCAGACACTGGATTTGGGGTTCCATCATTATGTTTATTTTCCTTAGAATCTTAAATTTACTTCCTGCAATTAAATTCAGTAATCATCTGTTAAATGGAGATACAAAAAGCACCTATGCATATTTTTGTCAAAATATTAGCAATATTTTTAAAGTATAAGAAATAGAATAGCCATTTCAATGAGTACATGCTATTTATTATCTGAAGTTAATTCAGTTCTAATATTTAGAGAATGATCATAAAAATAGTCTAAGAATTTCATATGCATGTTTCCTTTTATAAATATTTTTATTAATTTGTCAGCAGAGACTGCAGGAAATGGGTACATCAGGACCGTTTGATACTGCAAAAGATGCATGTGCCACTTTATGCATCTGGCTTACATGGGAATCAAATCTGGACTGACAGGCTTTGCAAGGAAGCCCTTTCAGTCACTGAGTCAAGCCATTTCTCTAGTTTGTCACGTTTCTTAAATAATGAAAGCTGCATTTACAGCTATTTAAAATTAGATTATAGAGGGACTATATATAAAATAAATAACTGGAAAATAATAGTTATTTGTGTCTAGCTATAGAACAGCCTACATACTAGGGAAACTGAAAGGTAAACAAAGTGAAATGAACTCAGTTATACTTATTCAGCAGCTAAATAAACACAAGCAATTCAGTACAGAGAATGAAAATACAAAGTTTTATATAACTTGAAATGACATTACATACATCCGCGTGTATGCTGTATATAATCTTCAGTGTCTCTATTCTGATTTTTGTTACTTTATTGGTAGAAGATAGTTCCTCTTTTTGATGTGGGTATGTCTCCTATTTCTTTGAATGACTTCATATCTATTAGTACATTGAGCACTCAATGATTACAAATCTCATTTCCTGGCAGGTGCAAAAATGGAAGTAGTTTTTAACACATGATTTATGGTTGTAATAAGAAGTGTAAATATATGTCAACCAAGGAACAGTAAATGGACCAAGTAGGTAAGCCAGCGGTGTGGGATGGGGGGAAGAGGGACACAAAAATACCACCAATTATTTACTTTATATCCACAGCTCCGAAAGGATGTGTGGCCAGTAAACTTCAGCAAAAGTCATTTATTTGACCGACTTTGTCCAATTGCTATAACCACTTTTTTTTTTTTTTTGCTCCTTTAAGATTAATGTTTTGTCTTTATTTCCCTGTGACATTAATCTTTCTTTTAAATTTTGCCCAAGCACTTTGGCTTGATATCCCAGAAGAGACTCTGGGAAGCCTGAGAGTATCAGATAAACTTGGACTGGAGGAGTGCCAGGCATATAACAACATCTCTACTAGGGATAATACTAGTTGTAAAATCCTCCTTCTTGTAGAATCTGAATAAAGAAAAGTCAGTGTTGCAACTTCCCTTTTCAATAATACAGATCTCTGTCTTTCAAAATAGCGCTATTGTTTGCTAATCTTCCTGCAGTGTCAAGTGTAATGTTGGGGCTTTCTTGAATAAATAGCACATTGCAAAATGTTTCTTTCATTAGTAGATAAAGCATCATTGCACAGGGCTACGAAGAAACTATGAGAGGTTAAGGTTGCCATCAGAAACGAATCAGCATGCATAGTTTCTTTGAAAAAAAAAAAGGGGGGGGTGGGCCTTCCAGGCTGGAGAGAGATTGCTTAGCGGTTAAGGTGCTTGCCTGCAAAGCTTAAGGACCCAGGTTTGATTTCCTACTACCCATGTGAACCAGATGCACAAAGTAGTACATGCATCTGGAGTTTGTTTGCAGTAGCTAGAGACATTGGTGCTCTCTCTCTCTCTCTCTCTCGAGATACATATATGCCTTACTCTCTCTCTCACATAAATAAATATTTTTAAAAGGCTTTCTTATTTATTGCTCAATAAAGATTTCTCTTGATAATTACTAAATACAAAGCTTAGAGGTATATAATTTGGAAAGATAAAATGTTCACTCGTACCTTTTCAGAGTTTACCGACTATTCTACTTGGAGAGGTAAGATATACATTTGAAGTTTTCATAGCTGTGGTAACAAATTAATGTAAATTTGGTGACTAAAACAACATTACTGAATGATCTTTGCTGTTTAGGTTGGAAATCTGACATTCGTCTCACTGGAAAAATCAAGAGGATTAAGGGCAGCTTTCATTTCTCAGTGCTCCAGGGGAGACTCTTATCTTCAAAGCCAGAAACTTCCCATTACTATTTCAGGCATCACAGAATTCTTGGAACATGGTCAGGAAAGGTGCTGTGATCCAGAGGACTCACTGGATGGGTCCAACTGGATAAAAATGATGCTAGAATTTGAACCTTGAACCCAAAGTCCACATGCTAAAGGCTTGATCCCCAAGGTGATGTTTTTGGGATATGGTGGAAACTAAGAGATGGTATGTACTGGGATTATATCAGATCATTTGGAATGTGCCCTTGAGGAGTCTGGTGGAGCTCCTGCTCCTCTTTGCTATGGTTTGCTGCCTGCTCATGTGTGAGCTGTTCTGCTCTGCCATCCTCTCCACAATGGTGTATTACATTGTCACAGTCTAAAGACTGCCAGCCCAAATAAATCTTTTGTCTTTATAGGCTGATTATCTAAGATAAAATTTTCTACACCAAAATCACTCCCAGTCATCTGTGTATAAAGTCTTTTTTTGCTATGTGATTACCACTGACTTGGGGGATCGGGTCATGGACACTTTGGGTAGTCATTGTTAGCTCAATACAACATATAAAATCTCATTCTGTCATCAGCAGGTAGCAGAGTGCTACTTCAATGTTTTCAACCAGAGAATGATTAGAAAGATATCTGAAATAAGGATATAAGATATAAGAAAAGCAGCTTTAGGTGTATGAAATTAACAAAATATATACATAAACCTGTGTGGCTTGGCTATGGCTACAGAAATATAAAAACTATTTCAAATGATGTTGCTGGGGCTTGTGGCTCCCTTCTGTAGTTGGGAGGCTCAGGTAGGAAAAAAACGATCTGTTTTAGGGCTGGAGAGATAGCTCTGCTTAAATGTGATTGCTTGCAAACCCTAATGGTCCATGTTAGAGTCTCCAGTACCCATGTAAAGGCAGACACAAAAAGTGGCGCATGTGTCTAAAGATTGTGTTCACATTGGTGGGAGGTCTTGTCTTGCCCATGGTCTTCCTATATATATATATCCTCTCTGTCTCAAATAAATAAGTTAATATATTTTAAAAAGAGATATTTAATCTAGCATTTATAAACATATACTTAACATTGTCAAGTTATACATTTAATTCTAGTGCATATACATGTCAATGGCTCATAAGTTTCACAATTACAAATCATGTATTATTTAGAATGGTATTTATTAGACCTCTATTGTCAATGCAACAGCAAAGAACATGAAGCCTGAGTTTTGTCTTAAATGTACCTATGAAGCTATGTATCAGAAAATAGGGGGCTTTAAGAGCTTTAGAAAAGGAAGATTCTCTTTACAGTTTCAATTATTTCTTTTGTAAATTTATAGTCTCATTTTACTTAAAAAGTTCACATTATATGGCAAATTGGCTTTTCTTAGAGTCATTTATGATGATTATATCATAAGATGAATGTATGTGAAAATATATATCTTTGTGAACCAATGTAAATTAACTAATATCTTGTAATGTTTGAAGAGAAATGCAAAATATTGTGTGTGTGTGTGTATATGTATATGTATATATATATATATGTATATATATATATGTGTGTGTGTGTGTGTGTGTGTGTGTGTGTGTGTGTGTGTGTGGTGTGAATATAAAACTTAAATGTGCTTTATTCCTAGGTGGAAAAATTTGCTCATTTATGTTTTATATAGAGGATGCAGTAGCTAACTTTAGTTCTTTTGAAACAAAAAGTTCCATTTAGTTTTCTAGCATTGAGAAAGTGAGTTGTAAGAATGTTCTGGACAAAGCATGCTATTGATATTGAATCTTTTTCAGTGATTGAGTGGAACAAAATTAAAACATTAGTTTCTGAATGTTACATTTTTTTTTCTTTGAGTATCTTCAGGAAGATTATTTGAATGACATTTATAAAGGAAGCCTGCAAATTTAGGCTCAAGCTTTTTTATATTTTAAATTGATTTTACCTATAATTTCTTACTAGTAATGTTTTATAAAATGAATTTCTTTTCTCTGATTTTTTTACAATAGTAAATACATATAAATATGTATGGAACATATTTGGTTTTAGTTTCAATTAAATTTTATTATGACACTAACAGGCATTTTATTTTTTTTTAATTTTTGTACATTATTTATTTATTCGAGAGTGACAGAAACAGAGAGAAAGGCAGATATATATATATAGAGAGGGAGAGAATGGGCATGCCAGGGCCTCCAGCCACTGCAAACGAACTCCAGACGCGTGCGCCCCCTTGTGCATCTGCTTAACGTGGGTCCTGAGGATTTGAGCCTCGAACCTGGGTCCTTAGGCTTCACAGGCAAGAGCTTAACCGCTAAGCCATCTCTCCAGGCCCCTAACAGACATTTTAGAAAACATAACTAAAAAAAATCTAAGGGATCTCTTATTATCACTAGGACTAGATCATGATTTCACTCTATGCTTAGTGCTATCAGAAGTGTTTCAGTGTCAAAAGTAATACTTGTTACCAAAATTGAGTGTTCTAAAATATGTCCTTTCTGCTCTATTCTCTATATTCAGTCATCATAATATAATTACAAATATAATTGTATACTACTGCCACAATTATCCCCATCATAGTTCTTCTGCTAAAGAGTACAGTGAATTAATTTAGGTAGGTTTTCCCAAGTAGTAAGTGATATAATTGAGCTTTTGCACTGTCTTAGTATATATGTTAACAAGGAAATAAATAAGTTTATAAAAAGAAATTTTAAATGGTTGATTATTGGAGCTACATGCCATGAAGAAATATTGAATTAAGAATTAAGTTAGGGTGCTGAAGAGATGGCTTAGTGGTTAAGGCATTTGTCTGCAAAGCCAAAGGACCCAGGTTCATTTGCCCAGGATAAACATGAGCCAGATTTACAAGGTGGCATATGCAGTGGATTGAAGGCCGTGGCATGCCCATTCTCTCCATCTGTCTCTCTCTCTCTCCCTCTCAGTAAATAAAATACATAATTATAAAAATGATTAAGCTAAAAGTTTCCTTTCAAACAATAATACTGAGGACAATACTGCATTGTAAAGATGTAATAGTACTTTGGACAGTTCTGATGTACATGGGAAAATATTTGTAGATATTTTGATGTAAGAAATGCTAGAGAAGTTGCCTAATTTGGTGAAAAAGATATGTTACTTTTAAAAGACTGACTTTTCCTGATTATATAAAAATAATTAATTAATTAATAAGTCATCCAAAAGAGATTTTGCAAACCTTATTACCATATTTCTTTTATCCAGGCTAAGAGAAAAAGAAAAGGAAAAGGAGAGAGCCAGAAGAGTGAATCAGTGAGTTTTTCTTTTTCCTTCTTTTCCCTCATGCATATGTTGTGTCTGGAGATAAAAGCCCTGTGAAGCAGGCACTCTAACCCTGAACTACATACCCAGCCTCAAGAAGATTTTACAAAGAAGCCCTGCCCCACTGCTCTACATAGTGGGTGTTCTGCATAATGTCGTCACCTATTCAGGGCAGTGCACTTGATTACACTTTGGAGCTACAGTGTGAGAACACTTGGCTCACTCTATTTTTCTCCCTTCTTTCTGGATTAGATTAAATCATTGAGCAACATCTTTCATTGGTCCTTTAAAGGCAACTTCTGTAATTTTTCCACTCCCCATAGGTTTATTTTGAATTATAAAAGCATACAAAAATGGCAAGGTTAAATAATTGAAAGCCATAGGACCACAAATTTGCTTCTTCACATCCATGCTCAATGAAAAAAGCAATGTTTATGGTGGATTTGATATCCCCTCAGCTCAATAAAGTCTTCACAAATTTAGGAAATGCAAATACTCCTGAACTTGGGAGAAGTTGGCCAAGGACTCATGAAGATTCCTCAGTTTATAGATTAAGGATTTAGTGGAAGCTTCTTAAACAAACAAACAAACCAACCCTTAAACAGTGCTGCTGTATTAATCATAAACCAGGTATGAATTCAATAATTTAAAATTTTACCAACATTACCATGCTATATGGGACCACACTGCCATAGTATTAGCTAAATAGGTCTTTAAATCAACAGAAGAGCTGTGTATAGTATAGTTTATTATAAACACACAGTGTCTGCCTAATCCCTTTATAGAAAGCAGTGCTCCACTGATGGAGCCCTTTCCTCCCAAGTTTGAAACATAATTTCTGGTACTGAGTGCCATCTGGCAAAATAAGTTGCCCTCAGATATCCCCAAAACCACAATAAACATGCAACATGTACAGATAATAAAAAGAAAACCTCAGTTTTATGACATGCCTTTTATGATGCAAAATGAATGGATTAAAGTAACAGTTGCTTTGAAATGAACCTCACTGAGACTCTTTCAGTTTTCCTACACCAAAGATCTTATCTTCACTGGATTCTAAAGTCAGAAAGAAGACAGGGATTTCCTCAATCCAAGCATTTTACTACAATGCTGGGGTCCACACACCAGGTGTGGAGTGTTTGGGGTTTATAAGTGTGGGGGCACTCCAGCTTTAACAAAGCAGCACACCTGGAAATACATAAAAGCTGGCCTCTAAGCTCAAGGTGATGAGTGTGAGTTAACTAGTCCCCTTGGATCCAGAAAATGGTCCCTTGTGGCTCAGAAAAGAAAACTGAAAATGCAGGATCAGACTTTAGTTTTAGCTCAGATTTCCTGGTGTCCCCACCCCATCTTCTTTTTACTTTCCCAAAAGCAAATGCTGCTTAAGTCACCTTTTGATTTCAGAAGAATCTCTTTATATGAACTAAGTGGTTGTTGCTTTGTTGGTGTTAGTAAATTAGTAAAAAACATTTCTGCTTAAGTAGATAGAGCACATTTCTAGATAAAAACCTGCTACATTTTTGTACATGAGAGTATCTACCCTGTGATAATACACTTTTACTCTGTCATTTTCCTTGTGGTCTCACCACAAATTCTGCAACAAATTTCCTAAGGATATGGCAAAAGTCATGGGGAGTGACTGACTATAATTTTATTAAATAGCCATTAGAGTCCCTTTAGTGAATAAACAATTTTGAATTAATTAAACAATAACTTTGCATTGAGTCTATAATGTATCCTCCAGTCTTGCTTCCAGTTAAGGCACTTAATCATGTCAACCAAAAAAAGATGCATCAGCTTCACAGACCATGAGACTGTCTGAATTGTATCACATTCCTTAGTAGACACTTGCTTTGAAAAAAAGAGCTTGAAAAAAAGAAAACATTTTTAAGTGACTATTTTCCCTGGGTTTACATCTTGTGTTGCAAACCTGACATGTCTTTCAAACAATGAGTTTTTTTCTGTCCTTGTTACTCTGTGATTCATAAGTTCCCCTTGTTCATATTGTAAAATTCTACGAAAGTAGAGGCTTTCAAATTAAATAACCCCAACATGAAGATTTTTAATGTTTTATTTTTATTTATTTGACAGAGAAAGAGGGAGAGAGAGAGAGAGAGAATGAGAGAGAGAAAGAGAAAGAGAGAGAGAGAGAGAGAGAGAGGGAGGGAGAGAATGGGCATGCCAGGGCCTCCAGCCACTGCAAACAAACTCCAGATGGTGCTCCCCCTTGTGCATCTGGCTAACATGGGTTCTGGGGAATCAAACGTGGGTCCCATTTGGCTTTGCAGGCAAACATCTTAAACACTAAGCCATTCCTCCAGCCCAATTAAAACAATAGTTTTCTTTCTTTCTCTCTTTCTCTCTTTCTTTCTTTCTTTTTCTTTCTTTCTTTCTTTCTTTCTTTGTTTTTCTCTATCACAGAGAAAGAAGGAGAGAGAGAATAAAATTTTTAATATCTCTTTTTCATTAAAAGAAAATCTTTTTGAGGCAGTGTTTTACTCTAGCCCAGGCTGACCTCCAATTTATAGTAATTCTACTTCCTTAGCCTCCCAAGTGCTGGGTTAAAGGTTGTACCATTATGACTGACTTAAATTCATTCTTATTGTTTTGTTTTTGTCTCAAACACTGTCATTGTCTTACTTTCCTTCTCCGACTGAGCCCATAATCATATTTAGATGATAGTTATGTTAATTATTTTAAAGTGAATTTGAATTATATTGTAGGTCTTTTCTGCAATGATAGAACTATTCTAGAATTTCATTATATTTTAATGGGAGTTCCTAAGCACACATTTGTGGGGATTTATTACAATGGAAGAAGTTCAGTTTCCATCCTTGTAAATTGTGATTATTTTACCAAAAGTTACTTGCCCACAATAGGTTAAAGAAACCATTTGGACTGTAGAAATCTAGGTAATTCCATGGGCATTTTATCAATTCTTCAATAATTGGACAGTAAGTAGAGCAGCATGCCTGCTTGCCTCATGGTGTATTTCCTGTTTTTGCATCATGTTTAAAGATATCTTTTATCTGATTCCAAATTATAGAGAAGTTTGAAATATTCAGGCATTAAGAGCAGTCAACAGCTGGGCATGGTGGCGCACGCCTTTAATCCCAGCACTGGGGAGGCAGAGTTAGGAGGATCACCATCAGTTCGAGGCCACCCTGAGACTCCATAGTGAATTCCAGGTCAGCCTGGGCTAGAGTGAGACCCTACCATGAAAAACAAAACAAAACAAAAGAGCAGTCAACATAAATCATCTACTGGTGATGCTCATATGTTAAACTAACTAGAGAAATGGTCAAACCAACAAAGGAAGGAAAGAGATGCTCTGAGGAAGATAAACAATATCAAATATCACAAAGTGCTTTTGTATAGATGCCTGATGGAAAAATTAGAAACATGGCATGTACTAAAGAATTCATATAATTAGACAATAAATACAAACAAAATTCAGATAAGTAGATAAATAAATGTATCAAAGTATAGGCTGCAAAGAATGTTGAAAATCCTGTAATTTTAAGACTGTAGAGTCTTAAAATATGGTGTAGGGCTTGATAATAGTAACTTGATATCTGGACAGTTGGTATCTTTAGTCAAACTTTATTGTTTAACTTAAACTGAATTACTATCCATAACTAAGTCTTTATTTCTTTATGTATAAATCAGTGTCAATAATAATAATAATACATTCCTCTTAGATATACATTTTCTTTAATTTCTGAAGGGAGATGCAAGAATGAGATAATAACTAGGAAGCATTTAGCACAGTCCCATTTGGATGACAGGGAAATTGATGTATTAGACTATCTTTAGCCATTAGTGATAAATTTGAGAAGCAGGATGGCTTGAGGTTTTTTTTTTTTTTCTGTTTTTAATAATGGATTATACAAATGTTCCTACAGTGTGATATAAAATAGATCACTCAGTTAATAATAGCTGTAGCATCTTTCCTGCTGGATTGAGGGCTCTCTTAGAGTATTTCTTATACATCTATTCTATAACTTATGGAGGAAAATAACCTTGAATTAAGAAGAATACATTTGGGATCAAAGAAATTGGGAGTGTCATTTACAGCAGAAAATAACTGCATCAGTATTGTTAGTATTTCTGTCCTTCAATATCCTCCACATAACTCTGCTTGCTTAGAGATGTCATTTAGGGTCAAAGTCAATTTCTTCCTCAGCTTCCTGTTTGGAGCCTATTAGTTTGGCAGCCTTCCTAGGTTCCTGTTAGGTCAAAGAGAAACTCAGGATTTCTAGGGGTTTTCAACAAAGTTTTCTTCTAGCAATTCTATTATTTTATTTTAAATTGAGAACCTTATCATATTAACATAAATTTGTTTGTGTTCTTGTCTTTATTTTTTTAAATTTTGTACCCTCATCTCTACTCCTTTCTCCTACTACATCTCACTAGAACTGTCGTCTTTTAAGGTAGCCCTTCCTTTGGTTGTTGTCACATTCTTTTTGCCCTCTGCTGTCCTCTATGCCAAAATGTTGATGGATTCAGAACTGTACTGGCCTTGTAACAGCATGAGAAAACACTATGGGGTCATGAAGATACAAGTCTCATGTCTGGAAGCAGTGTCCCAAAGTATGGCTACACACCCTATTGCTTTGATATTCTTTCTGCCCCCTCTTCTGAAATGTTCTCTGAGCCTTGGAGGGCATAGTAGAAATCTCCTTAAGTATTGATTCACCTGAGTTTAAATGAGGCCTGTTAACAAACATGATGGCAACTGGCATATGTCCAGAGCTTGAAATAAGTAAATTGTCTAATAACACAAAACACAAAATTGGTTGGCAAATCTCAAAATCATATCACATGATTATCAACTTACTGAAGGTCTACCTTGACACAAACATTGATTATGGTTGACAAATAGGAACTTTTGAAGAATATATTTGCATGTGTTTTAACCATGTTTAGCCTTTGAGAAATTCATTAGTATATAATTTTTGTTCAGTACATTCAGAGTATATGGATTATGAGAGGACTCAATTATAGAACTAATTTAAAATATATGTCAATGAGTACGCATCTTGAGCCTAAATAATTATACAAATTGTGGTATTTAAAATATTCTATTTACAAAATTTTTAAATGTTTCTTCAGAAACATTTTAGGGCTTTATACAAACAAGTTAGTTAATGTCTAAGTATTATACTGGTAATTAGCATGAGCTAGAGAAACTACTTTTTTGATTTAAAAGAAATAGAAACTAGGCTGGCAGCATAAAAATCAACACATTGTTTGAGTATTTCATTGTTGATTTAGGATCTTTACAGTTATTAATATATTGGTTCATTCTAGAAATATTTTTGGAGATGGGACCTTGGTATGTATGAACTCACACCTTCACAAGTATTTAGGATCATGGATCTGCTCCAATGTGTCTGATTCATTTTGTAAGTTGTTACTGAGAATTTCTTATATGTCCAGACTAAGATTAACTTTGACTACTAGTATCTTGAATACATAATTCTATCTTCTCATGGGGATTGAAATTTATCATTTGCTATGTGGTGACCAATCTAATTGAATTATACACCTGAATATTTAGTCCTTTAGGATCTTTACAAACATCTTTGATCCCTAACCACGGACTAGAAACACTTTGAGGGCAACAGGAGATCATGGTCAGTAACATACTAAAAGTTATATTTTTGCAAAAAGTATAATAGAACAAGAAAGTAAAATGAACACTTGGAACTAAGGAAAGGCTAACAAATGCATTTTAAGTTTGCTTGCATTAGTTTTTTATGAGAAGAAAATTAAGAAAAGAAATAGTAATAGGAAAAGGTAAAATGAACTCCATCCTTCCAAAAGAGTTCATTTAATCCTTCCCTTCTCCAGACACTGCTTAGCCTTAAGGTCCTATCAGAGTTCTCTCTCTCTCTCTCTCTCTCTCTCTCTCTCTCTCTCTCTCTCTCTCTCCTTTCTTGGTCTATCCCTTTCTTACCAATCCTTTTCTATCTTTTTCTTCTCTTCCTCCTCCCCCTCTTCTCTCTCTCTCTCCTTTCTCTAAGGCCAGTCTAAAGGAAGCTACATTGGAAGCTGGAGAAAGACCATCCTGTGGTGGATTGCAGTTTTGTCCACTGCCACTTCTGCATCCACAGGGTGCTTAGGAAACATTTCCAATTTCTTCCCACTTTCCTTTCCTCTCTCTTGAGTGATTTGTGAATAAAAAGTGCAGTCTGAGGGGTGATCTCACCAAAACATGATGCTCATGGATCCCATCCACCCCCATGCAGGAGCTGCTTCCCGCAGACTTAGTGATGCTGGTGGGTGGTTACAACAGAATGAGAACGGAACTGGGAGGAAAAAAGAGTTACATTCATTATCCAGAAATTAAAACAGCTGGAGGGGGTTTCAGTGAAAGTCTTAGAAAGTACATGCATATGGATCTGCATGCATACCTGAACATTGTTTGTATGCACAAAGTGCTTAGAGACCTGGACAGGACAAGCACTAGCCAATATCTATCTTAGACATTTTCAGAGAAAGCAACACAAGATCAAACAAAAAATATTTTGTGATGTTTTGAATACACTTAGTATAGCTTCTGAAAAACAAAACAAAACAAGAAAAGAAAACTAAACAAACAATAGGCTGCCAGCTCTGAGTCCACTGGACAAGGCAGTTTTCTATCCTGAAAAGCTATCCCAGGAAACCACATCCTTTTCTTACCTGACTCCTTTCTACCTTGTCTTTTCTCTCCTGGGCTTGACCCCAAGTTCCCTCCCTCTCGTCTCCCAGCGTTAAACCCCAGGGAACCAGGCTCAATGCTCCAATCCCTGGAGGTTTCCAGGCGCGCTTGGCAGAGAGGCTGGGCTCTGCTTTCTTCTTACGCCGCCGCTTCCCCTTCCTCTTTTCCCAGCTAGATGTGTAAACACATGTATTTTCTTGTTTAAACGGTACGAATGGGTACCCTGCCTGGTGCCTTTACTTAGCTATTGGGCTGAGCCTTGCTCCTCCCTTTCCTACTCGGATAGGAGTCACTTAGGATCTGGAGCTTGGACTTCCAAATTGAAGCTGGCCTCGGGCCAGGTGACCTTTTCTTTGTAAGTTTCTTTCTTAAGGGGTGGGGGAGGAAGAGGAGGAGGAGGAGGAGAAGGGTGCTGTGATCTGTTGGTGGTGTTGGGGGGGTGGCGAGGAAAAGAGGGGGCTGGAGGAGAGTCCAGGGCTGTTGTTAAACAGTTTCTTACCGTAAGAGGGAGTTCAGACCTAGATCTTTCCAGTTAATCACACAACAAACTTAGCTCATCGCAATAAAAAGAAGCTCAGAACCGACAGGCTGTTTTAGGCACTGAGTCGGAACAGGATTCTTTAAGCCAGGCGTCTCCTGAGGTGGGTCGGCCAGCACACTCGCCGCACCATGTGGATGACTAAACTTCTGCCGGTTCTGCTGCTGCAGGAAGTCCTCCTGCATCTCCTCCTGCTTCCCATCGCCATCCCCTATGCAGGTTAGTTTTAACTTTCTCTTGTTAACCTCTCTCTTTCCTTCTAGCATGCTCTCTGTTCTGTTTCCAGCATCATTGAAACTTTGGGCGTGGTGTTTCTAAACTTCTCATCATGCTTTCTTTTGACAGTCCTTTTCTGTTTAAAAAAAAAAAAATTAAAATGACAATTAACATCCCTTCAGCGCCCTCCCAGCATCCCCTCCCCAGTCTCCCCCGTCATTTAGCCAAACAATACTGAATTAAGGGATAGCAATGAAGTGCAAGCACTGCCTGGAAGTTTTCTGATTTGGCCAAGTTCAAAACTAAGACCGATTCTCATTGGGGTAGGGGAAAGTTATGGTTAATCAAGCAAGGGCTTATCCTTCCTTGAAGGGCAATTTTCTACAGCCAACTATCCCAAGTCATCAAGTCAACTCTCAGATCAAGTTATAATGTTGTACATGTTCTCATTTGCAGGAGGTAGATTAACTTCTCATATGCAGGATAGACAGATGGAAGAGAAAGCCTCTTCTCCAAATTCTCCTTAATGGGCAGTGATGCCTGTCCTCTAAAACTGCAGTGCAGGGAAGTCTCCTTTCTCCCTTGGATTTGAAGGGTGGATGCTTGGGAGAATCAGGGTGCTGGTGAGTTTACAGATCTCAGTTGCTGCTTTAGAAAGTTTTCTATTATTATCTGAAGTAGAGGAAACATCTGTATCTGGTGATGTCATTACTGTAGTGGCTAGGCTGGGGTGCCAACAGGAGAAGGTAAGCAGTCAGTTTCAAGGGAAAAAAACCTTGACAAATGCACAGGGGGCAAGCACACATTTTTAAAACAACAACAATAAAAAAAATTAAAAAGAGAGGATGACAGTATGTTTTGAGATAGGGTAACTGAAATTTATCGTGCCTTCATATAATTTGTGATGCAATACAAGAGATAGAAACTTTAAGAGTTGGCTAGGTGATAAGAAAAATAATATTTAACTCACCTGGAATTCTTCTATCTGTTGAACTAACTTTTTTAGTAAATGACATTGTTTAGGAAGTGTCAATTTGAAAGCCTATAGTTAAGATTTATGAACAGATAGGGAATAAAAAGATGTTAATTCAAAGATGTGTGATGTTAACATTGACTCTTTAAGACACTGCTAGTTTAGGGAATTTTGAGCATAGGTTGAAAACATGGCTAATATTTTTATGCTGTTCAGAAGGCAAATATTGCTATCTGAAATTCTCTAAGCACATGCAAGCCTAGTACAGTGTGGAGAACCCAAACAGTAGAGCAACTGTAGACAATGTCTGTTTGTTTTTTGGCACACATTACAACATTTTGGCAGGAGGTATACATTTGTAATTATATTTCACTTTGGCTAATGTTGAAATGACTATGTTTCTTTAGTGAACAGCCCTAGACTGTGCTGGCCAGCAAGAAGAGGCCCATTGGGAATTTCAGATATATGCTATGAATCATTCCTGAAGGGAATAATGAAAAAATTGTCATGAAAAGAGGGCCTAGTTTTGTTCAGGTTGAAACTTTATTTTAATAGGTTTTGTGTTTTAATAACTTCCCAAACAGGAAGATGTAATATTCTTAGTACAAATAATAAGTTTGTTCTTTTTCTTTTTAGTATTGAATATGTAGAATTTTTATTATTGTTGGTTTTATTTGATTGTTTATTCTTTAGAAAACTAATGAACACTATAATATGTTGACAAGCAATTATGGAGATAATGACTATTGAGACTATTGGTAACTATTGAGAAGTATTCAATACTTTTATTGGACCCAACATTTTTATAGGAGTTATACATAGAATTCCATTACTCTCTACTACACTTCCACTTACACTGAAAACAAATATCAAATGTCCTGTTTTAAGTTAGATATTAAATGAGGACCTTATATCTAAGAGTCTTAGGAAATACATAGTTGAACTAATAGAAGAGGAGCTTGTATTTGCTATGGACCAAGTTTTAATGAAAAATTTATTTAGCTCTAATAAGGTTTACAGGATTGGATTTATTTTATATGTGAAAATTAAATTAGGAGGGCTTTATCCTAGTATCTGTAAACTAAGGGATAGAGTTGGGATTTGATATTAAGTCTTAGTGAATGTTCTTTTTATAAAGTCAGCAGCAATGAAATCCTTAAAGGCATACTTTTGAAAAATCATTTGGCTATGCAATAGGTATACAAAACCAAAACAAAAACAAAACAATCCCCCAAAATTTCTGTGTTAGCAATGCCATTATACACTTTTCAGTGCTCACTCATAGATTAGTCAATTAAGCTAGGTTTAAAACGTCTGTGGTACTCAGGTCAAGTATGGAAAGATTAAAAAAAAATGAGTCTTCCCTATGTCAGAGAACACATGTGAACAAGTTGCACACAGGAGAAAGAGGAAGGGTTAACACAAAATACTTAGACAAAAGTGAAGAAAACCTTTTGGGGCAGGTATAATGGGTAGCTGAAGGGGAGTGTGGCCTATCCTGAAAAAGTAATAATGGATTGAAGGGATACTTTGGTGTCTTATAAAATGATGTGGTATTATTTAGCATATATTACAGGCTGCAGCTGCATGTTTTGCAGGAACAAGATGTGGATTGAAGTTATACTTGAGGGTGACTGCTTCACATGCTGCTGGAGCTATAGTTGCTGGCAGAATCAGACAGGAAGCAGAGAGCAGGCTTTTACAACGAGTGTCTGAGAAGGAGGGCAAAAGGAAAAGAGGCTTCTAGGCTCACCGTGATCATGTCATGTTGTATATCCCCTGGGAAGCAATTATGATGTTGCTTCCCAACTACCATGATTTGATTTAAATCTGGCACAGTCTCTCCTTTTCGGATGTCTTTTACTTATGATGATCATCCCTTCTCGAAAGACGGAAAGGATACATGACTGGTGAAGAGTGAACTCCAAGTCTTGGTTAGCAACAGTGGAAATGTGGGATTGTGATCCTTATCTTCTGAGTTCCATACAACTTCAGTCACACAACTCCCTTCCACTAATTATGAGTATACTTTCATCTTAACATCTTACCAGATCAAACTGTTAATCAGTAATCATGTGAGTAAATTTCTTAGCTATGGAGAGCCAGATTCCTGCTTCTTTCTACACCGTGCAAATCCTTTCCTAGCATGACTTTCCTTTGAAGTCAATGGGTCTTTCACACTGAAGAAAATATATGAGGTACTGAGAGAAATGAGTGTGAGTCCCTGGGACCAGAGGGAGAAATATGCCTTTCTTCAAGCACCTTGATACATTTGACCCTGCTTCCTAATGATTTCAATTCCAAAATAAGAACTTCAGATTCTTATGAAATGTACCATCAGATTATTTTTCGCATACTAAGAGAAGAAAAAGGAGTTCTAATTAAAATACAGGAAAATATAACAAATTTGCAGTGATCTCTTACCCTTTGATTTCATTTCAATATTTTGTTTATAAACCTCAACTAACAACCACAGACACACACATGCACACGTACACACACACACACACACACACATACACACACAGAGAGAGAGAGAGATAGAGGGAGGGAGAGAGAGAAAACAGTAGGGAAAAATCAGGTCCAAAAGTATTTTTGAGTTTTTTCCTACATTAAACTAGGCTTAAAAATGTTTTAAGTAAAACAAGCATCAGTTGTAGATATATATGAAAAATAAAGTTGATATTATTTAAAGGGAAGGAATTTTCTTTTCAGATACTATTATGAATGACTTCTCTTTCGAATTTTTCTCTTATTGAATAAGTAATTTTTACAAATGCATGAACCACATGATTTATGAGTAGTTAGAATTTAATGCTTTTTAAGTAATTGGCACTAATGACTGACTTCTGAGGGAAAGTGCACGCATCATGAAAAGTAAATAGTGCAGAGGGTATCCTGCTATTTTGTTCTGATTGTTTGTGATTAGTGTTAGTGATTAGTGTTCGTGATTAGAGGCTACTCAGATCAAACTTGTATTTTTATTAATTACTGATTAAAAAGAAATGCATTTATTTTTCAGAAAGCTGTTGATATTTAGTGTTGAAAAACTTATCAGGAAGAGAGAGTAGTATATTTTATGAGGTGAGACCACTCATGAACACATTTCTTAAGACAAGCAAAGATCTGTAGAATAATCACAGCCAATTACTGCAGAGACATACCTCCTTTCTCCAGAGCAGTCTTTACTGCTTACCTTCATATCAGGTGGTTCTGAGACAAGAAAAACAAAGCATTTACCAAAAGTTTTATTTTACTTGGTAACTACTTAGTTCAATGGGAAGTTAATGTTTACCATAGATGTTTTGAATTTTTTCATGTTTTTCTCTTACCCTTAGACATGTATAACAAATACATCATTGATCAGATCAGTTTGAATTTTTTGTTGTTGTTGTTTGGTTGGTTGATTGGTTTTTCATGGGAGGGTTTTACTCTAATCCAGGCTGACCTGGAATTCACTATATAGTCTCAGGGTATCCTTGAACCCACTGGGATCCTCCTACCTCTGCCTCCTGAGTGCTGGGATTAAAGGCATGCACCACCATGCCTGGCTTCAGTTTGATATTTATAATTGACAAAATTCTATTAAAAATATATACAGTTTTGGAAGACTTTGTTTTATAGATATTTCTGGCAATTAACTCCTACTATTAGAAAATGTGAAATTTAAAAAGAAATTTAATTATTATTACCCTATAAAATATTTAGGAGCACCAAAGATATCAAAGTAGAAACTCCTGATGAAATTCATGATAAAATTCATCTCTCATTAACAAGGTTTGTGGCAGAAACCAAAATTTACAAACATTATACTTTTCTTGCTTGAAAAATAGCAGTTTCTTCTCTTAGGTTAAAAACTAAGTGATGGTAATTCAAAAACAATACCAAAAGTCTGCATATACTTAACATTTTATGCAAATTATTTTCCAAATACTTAATGATTATAGCTTAAATAATTCTTTGTCATTCCTTATTGATCTAACTTTTCTTTTGTAGATTGAGTAATCGGTATATAAACATCTCAGGTAATTAAACGCAGTCATTTGGCAAGTCAAATAAGAATACCAGAGCTATCTTGCTGCCAGTGTCATTCAAGGAATGACAGTCATTATGTAATATGTTGATAGATTATGTGGTTGACTGAATTTCTATACTCACATGTCTATTAAACTATATCTAGTATATCATAGCCATTCCATCTTATAGGGCTAAGAAAAGTGAAGAAATATAACTACAATTATAAGACTTATAGAAGCTTGTTTTTTGGTAACTGTCTTTTGGCAATTGTGTTTTGGAGTTTTATAAATAATGAGGAACTTAGAGAAACACATGTTTTCTCTTTTGTTATGGACTACAGGTTGGGATAGACATTAATGAGTAGCGTCTGCATGTTTAGTAAGTCAACTGGAGCCAGTGGTTGCTGACAAGCTTAGGCTGTGATGCCACTCTTGGTACTTACTCAGCTAGCCATATTTCCAAATTTTAAGTGTAGAAAGCTTCACCCTCTTTTCAACACATTTCACCACATATAAAGTACTAGGAAGGCATTTTCTACTGTGCTATCCTAGTTTCTTCTTGTTTGATAGCTCTGAAGCAAATCTTTAGAAAATGCTTGTTAATTGTACTTCCACATTCATTTTGAGCAATTTTTAGATAAAAAGATGACATGGTAAGTGATTAAGAGGAGCATTTCTAATGCAGGGCATCTGGGTGTTCAGTCTGAAATCTTCTAGTGGTCAATTAATTTCTCCCTGTGTCTTAGTTTCTTCAAGTTATAAATGAATGCACTTTTACTGCCTTTGTTACGAGGGCATTCAACAAATTGACAGGCAGTGAGCCACAGTTGCTTCCATAATTCTTATGGAATCAGTTGCAGTCACTGAGCATTTGAATCCATGTTTTGAGATGGAAATCACTTCTTGATTGGGACGCTGGAGAAAACTGAGACTAAAGAAACAAGTTAACTCTTAAGAAACTCTTAACTTACCCATAAATTTGAGATTTTTGGATGTTTTGTATCTATTCTTCAGGATTGTAGTTGAAGACCTCATGTTATCTAGGGGCCTTGGATTTTCATGAAGAAAAATGACATTGCTACATTAAAGGATGAAGTTTCACATACCTTTGATTTATAGCACTTGGCTTGATCTCAAGACAAACAGTGCAGTGATACTGAGAACTAGTGTCCCAAACACAGAAAATGTTTTCATAGAAAATGAGCAGAGAAAGACTAAAATATGTGTCACATGAAACTCTTAAAGCCAGCCAGAGAATGTGTCCACTGCAGAAGGTTTAAGTGAGAAGTTTCCACTTGTCTCTGAGTAGACTTACACAATTAGTCCTGTGGCTTTCACAGAGAGCAACTGTCACAGAGGATGGCAATTTCAATCATGAAGCATGATATGGTGTGCTTCTAGCAGTAGGATCTGCTTCTGTGTTGTTGGTGGAATGTCATTTTTTATGGTGACTCTGTCCTAATTGTTTAATAATTATTTTTAAGGCTCTTGACTTGGGTGGGGGGGGGGAAGAATCCTGGTCTGTTTTCAAGTGTACTTTTCACTTGAAAAAATGTAGATATGTGAATCTACATGGTGTACCATTTGTTTTTCCCTGATTATAATTTCCCTCTCTTGCTCTTTAGGACACCCTACTTACTCTATACCCAAGTGATGGAGGTAGAAAATCTTATCAGATAAAATCATTTTCTTGCAAATTATATTTAATGAATTCTTTTCTCTGTAAGCTTTTAACATATTTCTTCCATTTTTTATTTTATTTTTCAATAGAAGGACAAAAGAAAAGAAGAAATACACTTCATGAATTCAAAAAGTCAGCCAAGACCACCCTAATCAAGGAAGACCCATTATTGAAGATAAAAACAAAAAAAATGAATGTTGCAGAACAGTGTGCAAACAGATGTGTCAGGAATAAAGGCCTTCCATTCACTTGCAAGTAAGTTACTTCATTTTGTTCTTAGGGTAATTTTCAAATATAGCATGTGTGTCTTACAGTCATGTGTTTGCTTTTGTTTTTGTACTCAATGTAATTTCCCCTATACATTGTTTGAGTGTAGTTTTCACTATAGTTTTAGGGATATCTCTCAGTTGATAGGTCTATTGAAATTAGTGAGAGAAACTATGAAAATTGCCTTCCAAGATGCACAGTGGCTTCACTCATGGATTTACTCCTCATTTTATGAACAATTAAAGTTGAGTGAAAATCAACTTACATTGACTTTATTTCTTCTACTGTCTATAGTAATCTTTATTCTCCCCATGAAAAAGCAGTGGAGGGATTTTCACCATGTAACTTGGGCAATAGCCAAAATTTGCTACAATTTATATCATCATCTTTAGGGACTCAAAGGTGTTGAGAGAATTATATTTTTAAAAAATCTAAAAGGAGTGGTGTTAACAGCAGATAGGGCTTAAATGAAGTTAGGGGATAGTGATGATAAGGTTTCAGGTGGAAAGTGATGAGACAATTCAGCGGACCTAGGGGACTTAAATAAGAGCTCCTTAGCTTTCAACAGTGCCTATGCCACTAACAATTCTTAAAATTGATCTTTAAGAATAAATCTTACAATTTTGGGCTAGTAAGATTAAATTTTCATTTCAGTATACGGCAACCTTGTGGAAGAAAATATATTTTCTAACCAGATGTGGTGACACACCCCTGTGACCCTAGCAGAGAAGAACATTAGTTTGAAGCTGTAGAGTGAGACTATGTCTTAAAAATGAACATATCTTTAACTAACATTTGTTAATAACAGATTAATAATGCATAAAGATATGGAACAATATGCATGAACATAGTAGTAAAAGTAATATATATGTTTCCTAGTCTTGATAAATATTTGTGTCCCTAATATATTTTGTAAATGTTATTATCATTTTGTCCCTTTTACAAAATAAGACATGGACTATAGGGATGGTTTAGTGGTTAAGGTACTTGGTTGCAAAGCCAAAAGACCCAGGTGCAATTTCGCAGGACACACATAAGCTAGATGCACATGGTGCCACATGCATCTGCAGTTCATTTGCAGTGGCTGGAGTCCCTGGCGCTCCATTCTCTCTCTCTCTTTCAATCTCTCTCAAATAAATAAAAATAAAATGTAAGACTTTATGTCTGGGAATGTAGCTCTGTCTTAAGAGTGGTTTTCCAGCATACACAAGGATCTGAATTGTATTCTTAGCACTGAAAAGAATTGATATTAAACATAAAATTCTGTAAATTTTGAATTTTAGTGTATTCCATTGGGTAATGGCACATTATGATAACATAGGTTTATTTATGTCATGGCAAGAGGTCTTCACTTAATCTTGCCTCTCTCAGAGAAATGAATGTTATGGGCCTGCAGAGAAAGTGCATAGTCAGAGAACCTAAAGTGAGTTAAGCAGAGGAAAGACTATCGCTTTCTATTTTTATAGCCAATCTGTCACTTTCAGAGAGATATTTCCTGGCAAACAGGAGTGGGAGTTGGCTTTGTCAGTTTATCCCTAGGATAATTGTACTTCATTCTGATTGTGGTATAAAAACCTTGAGATTGGGCAAAATAAAGTAAGAAAAATTACTTTCATTCAACATCTCAGCTGTTTAAATTTGCAATGTTCTTCTGGCAACTGAAAAAGTTGGAGTTCAATTTTCTTTCTCAGGGTTGAAGGGCAGGGCATAGGAAGCTCTGAGCAAAAGTTTTTTTGTTTTTTTTAAATTTTGAATCCAAAAATAAGGGTAAGAGGTGATTCTTACAGTTAAATGTAGAAGAGATGCAATCCAGGAACTATGATGGTCTTGCATAGTCTATATGGAAGGGTACATAATATTAAAAGTACTTTTCCTAAATAAATAAAAAAAAAAAATTAAGAGCTGGAGAGATGACTTAGTGGTTAAGTGCTTGCCTGTGAAGCCTAAAAACCATGGTTCAAGACTTGATTGCCAGGATCCATGTAAGCAGATGCATGAGGTGGCACATGCATCTGGAGTTCAGTTGCAGTGACTGGAGACCCTGGCATACCCATTCTCTCACTATCTATCTGCCTCTTTCTCTCTCTTTCTGTTTGTAGCCTCAAATAAATAAATAAAGATAAGCAAAAGTATTTTTCCAAGATAATATATCATTGTGATGGCATTACAGAAAAGAGGTTATTAGATCAACAAAATGGAAACTACATGCCCATTTTTCTGGTTGAAATCACTTAACAACAACATCAAAACCATTGTAATTCACCAATTTTAGATAAGATTTCTAGTATCAACTAGAAAAGCAGTATGTTACTTAACTGAGAAGTTAAGTTTTCTTAGAAAGAAAGATATGTCAATAGTGTATGTTCTAGTGTTAATAGTTATAAATTTGAAAATTATACAATAAAACCTATTTAAGAAACCTTGACTTAAGTAAATTGAGTTACTTTTAGAGTGAGTTTTTCATTTAATAAGACTGAGCATTTTATGACACATCAGGTCAGATTTTATGTGTGATTATTATCAGACATTTGATTCCAAATTCCTTTTATCTAGAACAATCTCTGGGGTGGTGCTTTGCCTAACATACATGGGGAATGCCATTTTATTCATTTATTTGAAGTAATGAGGATGGAATCTAGCGGTACATGTTTGCTATGCAAGTGTTCTATCATAGAACAGCCTCAGCCCTTTTTATTTTTACCTTTTTTTAGTTTTTGTATTATTTATTTGATAGAGATAGAGAGAGAGAGAGAGAGAGGGAGGGAGGAAGGGAGGGAGAGAGAATGGGCACACCAGGGCATATACCCACTGCAAGTGAACTCCAGATGCATGTGCCACCTTATGCATTTGGCTAACATTAGTACTGCAGCATCAAACCTAAGTCTTTAGTCTTGGCAGATAAGTGCCTTAACTGCTAAGTCATCTCTCTAACCCCTGTTTTTACTTTTGATAATTTTTCATACTGTCCCTTGAACATTCTCTATAGCCCAAATAGGGCCCTAAACTTTCGATCCTCATGCTATAACTTAACAGCTAGGATTAAGATCCTGAGCCAGCAGGTCAAGTTGAAATATCATTTCAGAATATATTTTATATGCTTACAAACTTTAGAAACAAAGATATTTCTATTATAATCATTGGTATATGACTAAGAACAAAATCTTCCAACTTACTATACACTTACAAAAACAAAACCTTCATATATATGTAGGTGGATTTCTTACATATTGATTTTACTTGTTGAAACTCTTATTTTTCTACAATTCATTTTTAGTACAGTGTGAACTTTTCACATAACTTTGATCTAGTATTCAAAACTATACCAACAGAGCATTCGTTTTCTTCTTGCTTAGCCATCAAAATGGAACACTCATGTCTCTCTTGTATTTTGTTATTTATATACACTGTGCATCTGTTTTTGTATAATCCTCCTTGGAAAGCTGTGTGCCCACTCTTTAACAATCTGTTAAATAGTAGTATTCCTTATTTTCATTCAGATGTCTTTTTCAGGGCCTTTGTTTTTGATAAAGCAAGAAAAAGGTGTATCTGGTTCCCTTTCAATAGCATGTCAAGTGGAGTGAAAAAAGGGTTTGGACATGAATTTGACCTCTATGAAAACAAAGGTAACAGTCTTTTCCCTAAATATTACAAAAACCTGCTACACTAGTCTTTCCCAGTATTTGTTTTGTCTGTGATGTAGTATATAGCTCATGAGAATGGAACCCTATGTTTACAGTAAAGGTCTTTTAATGAAAGACAGTATTTCCCATACTCCTTTATTCCTGCTTTTGATAAGGTACATCTTCTATGTTATTTTCTAGGTTCACTTGACAACATGTCATTTAGGTTATTAGATAATTATACCTTCTGTGTTTGGGGATGCATATTCATGAACATGTGTGTATACATGTGTTGTGGGTATGGATAAACATATGTGCTTGTGTGTGGAACTAGAGGATGACCTTGGATGTTGTTCCTCAGTTGTCATCCACCGTTTCTGAGACACTGTCTCTCATTGGCCTGGAACTCACCAAGTAGGCTAGACTGGATGGATGCTAGTATGCCCCAAGGATTTTCTAGTCTCTGCCTCATAGCACTGATATTACAAGTGTATACCATCATGCCTGGCTTTGTGTTACTGGGTTCTGGTCTTCATGCTTGCAAGACAAGCATTTCACTGATTGAGCTACCCCTCCAGCCCTTTATGACACCACACATTGTGGCAAGTTCTGAGTTTACTATAGCATTTTGTATTTAAAAAATTTTGGGGCTGGAGAGATGGCTTAGTGGTTAAGCACTTGCCTGTGAAGCCTAAGAACCCCTGTTCGAGGCTCGGTTCCCCAGGACCCACGTTAGCCAGATGCACAAGAGGGCGCAGGCATCTGGAGTTTGTTTGCAATGGCGGGAGACCCTGGCGTGCCCATTTTCTCTCTCTCTGTCTATCTGCCTCTTTCTCTCTCTGTCTGCTGCTCTTAAATAAATAAATAAAAATGTTAAAAAAAATTTAAAAAAATTTAGGGTAATTCATATGAAATAGTGATAATTGCTGAAAATAACAACGTATATCAATTTTGGACAAAAACATTTGACCTATTCTCACATATTTAACAAAAGTTAAAAGTAGAATTAAGATTTGGCTGTTTATTGTCTGTTTGTGTGTTCTGATACAGTATTAAAAATATTTATTTTTCTTTAAAGTAAAATTCTAAATAATTACAAATTTAATACCTTGTCATACAAAATGACAATTATAAATGATTGCATTAATAAGGACAATACTTATTTTAATATTACATTTTAAAAATATATGGTATAACCCGTTAAGTTTAAATATTTTTTTGTTCATTATTTATTTATTTATTTGAGAGTGACAGACACAGGGAGAAAGACAGATAGAGGGAGAGAGATAGAATGGGCATGCCAGGGCTTCCAGCCACTGCAAACGAACTCCAGACGCGTGCGCCCCCTTGTGCATCTGGCTAACGTGGGACCTGGGGGACCGAGCCTTGAACCAGGGTCCTTAGGCTTCACAGGCAAGCGCTTAACTGCTAAGCCATCTCTCCAGCCCAACCCGTTAAATTTAGATATTGGACACTAAATATAAAAACATCTTGTAATGATTGAGCTAATGTTCAAATTAAGCCAGTTCATGGTAGAAAATTAGATAATCTTATTGTTTCTAATGAAAAAGCAAAAAGGGAAGTAATGAAGTAATTCACATCTTAAGCCTAATGAATATTCTAACATAAAAACACTTTCATTCAATCTTTCCTCTAGTGTGCTAACTATACACCCCATTATTTGGTAACTAGTACCTTATAAAGCATCTTATAGTATGCCCTTCTGAAAATTCAGTTATTCTGTAAGTCAATAACTGACATCATAGCATACATATAGATGATAGCCAAATGCAGTGACCTTAAACAAACTTGTGCATATGCAAAACACACATTTTTACTGAAAGAGAAAAGAAAAACCAATTTCATTATATTAAAGAAACCTTATTTTAAAAAATATTTTATTTTTATTGATTTGTTTGGAAAAAGATACAGAGAGAGCAAGATGCAAACACAGAGAGAGAATGAATGGGCATGCCAGGGCCTACAAACTGTGCAAACAAATTCCAGATGCATATGCCACCTGTGCATCTGACTTATGTGGGTACTGGGGAACTGAATCTGGATCCTTACAGCTCACAGGCAAGTGCTTTAATTAATAATCCATCTATACAGCCTTATTAAAGAAATTTTCTGAATTTAAATTGAAAAAGGATATTGATTTTTATTTTATACATGTTTCTTTTGTCTACAGATTCAAACAAATTAAAATGGCTTGGATGACTGAATATATTGACTGGTCTATGTTAAGAACAGAGACAAAATTCTGTAGTTAGACACATATGAAATTAGAATTATAACTTCTGAATAGGCAGCATGCTTGTTTTGGATTATTCTGAGATGTGTTATTTTGAAAATACTAGTAGAAGCTTATACAAGAAATGTCAATGTTATTTGAAATAGTTTACAAAAGTTAATTATTTACAGGTGAGTGAAATTTTATTTCTCCTCTTCAATAAATATAGCATATGTTTCACATAGTTCTAATGTTTTTCTGTGCTATCTCCAATAGACTATATTAGAAACTGCATCATTGGTAAAGGAGGCAGCTACAAGGGTACAGTCTCAATCACCAAAAGTGGCATCAAGTGCCAGCCCTGGAATTCCATGATCCCTCATGAGCACAGGTAAGAACAGTATGAAGAAAAGAGGACATAGTCTCCCCTTCCTGCATGTGAACAGACTCACATTCGTCCTCTGGAATAATGTTACACTTACCCTACCAGTACAAGACCAAACTGATGTGAATTCAAGGCTGTTGAATTCCAGAAGATTAACAAATTTATTATTATTAAAATATGCCTAATATTTTCTTACTTCAATGTCTCAATTGGTAGATGTTTGCAAACAAATAAAAAAAAATAATTTAAGAGCAAAAAGTTTCCTTCTTTCCTCTCTCCTCCTTCTCTTCCTGCTCCTTTGTCTTCCTCTTCTTCTTCCTTTCCCTTTTCCTCTTCTCTTCTCTCTTCTCTCCTCTACTCCTCCTCTTCTTCCTCCTCCTTCTCCTCTTCTTCTTCTTCCCCTCTCTCTTCTATGACCTTAGGAAGGCATTACAAAGCCAAAAGGATGTATGTGAATTTAGATTCTGACCTTATAGAGATTAAGTATACTTTAACCTTGGTAGCTCCCAACTTTGATTACATACCATAAAGTCAACCACTGAAAACTCTTGGACAGTTGAATCACACTGGGACCACACACCAATTAAAGCAGAACTTCTTGTGGTAATAAAGTTCAAGTCTATCCTAGTATCTTCTGCTGATTCCAAAGTGCAGGTGAAGTTGGGACACCCTGCTAAAGGACCATGCCTTGACAGCATAGCTTCCTTGTGTCACCCATTGCCTGAAGACTAGAGAATACTCTCCTTAGAAACTAAATGTATACACCAAACAACTACATTTGTTAGTCATGTATGGCTGTGCACGACTTTAATCCCAGGCAAAGATGGGAGTATCACTGTGAGTTTGAGGCCCACCTGAGACTACATAGTGAATTCCAGGTCAGCCTGGGCTAGATTGAGACCCTACCTCAAAAAATTTTTTTTTCAAAAAAAGAATTACATGTGTTATAGTAGAAAATTACCATTTAACCTCCAAAAAATATAGTAAGCTTGTGTGATTTTAATCATCATGGAGGAAAAACCTAAATCTCTCATACCAATTAGAGAATTAAATAGACTTAGTTCATAAATAATTTGAATTAAAAGCTAACATAGTTTAGCTTTCCAAGATTATTAAGTGCATTGGAAGATTTCATTTGCCATGTGCTAAGGACTTTGCTAGGCATTTCACTGATTTATCTCATGCAGTCCTCATGGGAATAACACAGCAGGTAGTTTTATGAGTACATTTTTGTAATATGTGCACTGAAGCATAATCCTTAGTATTTTCAATGTCCCATAGAATGAGTAAATCAAATGGCTATGATATTTGCCCAGTTTACTAGCTATCCTGAGCTTAGAACAACCCTAGGATCTTCTATATTAGGTCTGTTAGTAGGACACATGCTGTGACCTACTTTTTGCACCAGCAAAATATGAAGCCTTTCCTTTGATAAAAATATACTCCATTCCATTCCACTTTTTAAATTATAGTTTTGGAAGGTATTGATTTTACTTTGGGAAACAGAGATGTGTTAATTGACTGACACATAATGTTAGTTGAAGTATTCCATACTATAATCAAACCTGTAGTATTTCCTTAATTAGTAAGTGCCCAAGTTGATAGCTCTATATGATTTTCATAAACAATAACAAATTTTCTAAATTACAACATAATGGTTTTATCCTCTCTTACAGGTGTGTATAGTGAATCAAACACATTATTTAAATAGATAGGACTAAGCTTTACACAAAGGAATGACATGTGAAATCAGGCCTACTTTAGACAAGGAGAGTGCACTGGTCTGACCTGGAAAAGGCCTTTCAACCCAATTTCTCTATGATTGTGACTGTGCTAGAGGAGGAAATGCACTAGATCTTCCTGGGAACTGGCTTCTAATCAAGTCAGAAGATACTTTTCCAGTGAACATTTTCTGATGACGTAGGGGTGTACACTTAGAGGGTTTTGTATGGTGGTCAAATCCTTTTGTGTTTTCAATGAAAACAAACACTCATTTTTCATTAATTATCTTCTTATTGGAAGAGTGCATGATTTCTTAGTACTCTCATATTAGGTGTTAACTAAAGATTAATTTTATGGGAAATGTAAAAAGAAATATGGTTTTATCTGGTGGAGCGATTTATTGTTGACTCCCTAACTTGAAATATTTTATAAGTGGTTTAATGGAAATATGATGATTGATGCAGAAATTACTATAGAAGCTTAACAGAAAATCAGGTGACTTGGTATCTCCATCTACATTCTTCACTAGCCACTCAGCATTCATTAGTGAAACAGATGATGGAAGAGATCAAGTTTCCTATGAACACAGTTTATATTAAAAAGAAAAGAAAGAGATGTTAGCACCCAGAAGACCTAGTTTATATTTCAAAGTATATTTGGATATAACCCAGTTTTAAATATTTCTTTGCTTATTTCTCATACAGCTTTGCTAACAGCAAGGACAGAGAACTAAAAATAGTATGTATACGAATAAGAGTTTATTACAGAGCCAGCAGCCTGGCACATGTGTTGTGAGTAATGAGTTCTTATAGGCAGCTGTCTAATGAACACCTAACCAAAAGAGCAGGGCTAGGATTCATACCCTGTCCAAGTAAAGATGCAGAAGATAATCAGCTTAAAAACCTTGGGACACAAAAGAAAACCAGCTAAATTGAGGAAAAGGTCAAAAACATCAAAGAAAGAGAAGTGCTTTTAACTTCCATACCTAAAGCTAAATTTGATATGGACTGATTCATTATTGGTAGAAATAAGCCCATTTTTTCTCTTTATGTTTTCTCTTGTTATCCTAGTGAGAAAACATTTGTTTTTTTTTTTTCTTTTGGATTTAAGTAGCTTTAATTTCAAAGTTTTTCATCTTTCCTACTTGTATTTTTCTTAGAAATTCATTGACTAACACATCCACTGTTTCATCATGACTTTTATTTGGCTGTATAAACACACTGGAAGAGTATATGTGTTTGCATATGTATCTCTACTCTCTAAAACAAAATCCTATAGAAGTGTAGATATTTACTATGTGTGCATTAAACATGTGTTAAGTTCACTATAGAGTTTTTATGTTAACATGATCTAAAAAATCCTATAATAAGGTTAGGCATGGTGGTGCATGCCTTTAACTTGGGAGGCAGAGGCAGAAGGATCACTCTGAGCTCAAGGCCACCCTGAGACTCCATAGTGAATCCCAGGTTAGCCTGGGCTAGAGTGAGACCCTACATTGAAAACCTTCCCCTCAAAAAAATCCTATAATAATTATATTCTTTCCATTCCTCTTAAGTGAGGAACTTGAAACAGAAAATAAACTGTCTAAAGAACTTCAATCACATACCAGTAAGGTATAAGTTTTAAGATTAACAATAATTTATTTTTACCACTTTATTTTTTCATGAAATAGAAATTAAATTGGGATTTTGTTAAATAAGTTTGATTAAGACATTACTTTATGAAACATATAAAGCAAAAGTCAGTTTTGTTACTGTCAGGAAAAGTATTTTGATATAAATCTACTGTGAAAATTTTGAGCAGTGCCAAAAAGGAAGAAAATAAATAAATGACAGGCACTGTTACAAACAAAAGACACATACTAAATTACTGTAGAATGATGGGGACAAACTAGGAAAAGAATCAAATGGTTTATTTTTATTAAAAAGTTATTGTCAAAATTGGCAAAATTATGATTATCTTCAATTCTGTTATAGCTTTGGTCACATACATGACCTAATAATGTTTTATTTCCATTTTCCATACTTTCAATTTTAATAAAATAGAGATATAAACTAAAGACATATTGACCTTGCATAAATCTTATTAGTCTGGCTCTGTGAAAATGTTTAGCTAGTAACAAGTTTCTCTTAAGATATACTATTTATTTTAACTACTAATTTATACCTAGTGAAGACTTGATTATAATGTATATAATATTCATGATCAAATGAGAGAATTTTATTGCAAAATGCTGGTTGGTACCTGATGTATGCTTCTATTCATTCTGTGTTGCAACATTTAAAAAGAGTTGCCTTTTCTTTTCTTTTTTTTTACCATGTCTTTTCTTTTCTAAAGAAATACTTATTTACTAGAGAGATAATGGGAGAGAGAGAGAGGAGAGAGAGGGAATATGGGTGTACCTCAGCCTCTGGTCACTGCAAACGAACTCCAGACACATGCACCACTTGTGAGTCTGGCTTTATGTGTGTCCTGTGGAATGGACTCAGGTTTACATGCTTTACAAACAAGTGCTTTCAATCATGGAGCCATCTGCCCACCTTTCTTTTTCTTTTTTCAATAACACAATGTGTCTGAACTGTTTATGAGGTATAGTGTGTTTCTCTGCTTTATGCATATGTTCAGCTTAGAATAATGGGTACCTCTGTTAGACTAGAGTCTTTGGACTTTTAGATTCATGTAAACTCTTAAATCAATGAAAATATTTTTAAGAAAAACCTGTTTTTATAAAAAGTCCAATTTAATACCAAAAATTACTGTATTTAAAAATAAATATATTTTACTGGTGTTACCTATATATAGATAATCATATGAGTTTTCTGTACAGTCTTGTAGAGCAGCATGCATTATTGACTCCAATAAACAATCAAGTTTGAAATGGCTTTAGCCTTGTCTGATGCCTGGAATACTTTATATGGATAAGAAAACTACAATAGAAGCTTTAAGTAGAGATAATGTAGTACTATTATGTACTAAAACTGAGAGCACCAAACCCTAGTCTTAGCAAATATCAAAATTTTGAAGAGAAGGAGTATAATCTGTGCTACTAGCACAGAGAAACCACACAGGGGAGTATGCTTAATCATAGGTAGCATTTTCCATGTCTGGCATTAATTACCCATTATCCTCCAACTTCTCAAACCAACCTTAGAAGATCTCAGTTGTTACACATTTTGGTTATGATTGGTGTATAGGTAAGCTCACAGTCTGGTAGAGATTAAAGTACTTGATGGGTTTGCTTAGTGGTTAGAGAAAGAGTTGAAAACAGAGCTCAGGTTTAATTTGATTCTATTTTTTTTTCTTGTTATCAATATTTCTTTCAACCATGGAAAAATTAATGGGGTGGATTCTTCAAAAGAAAAAGCAATAAAAATAAAAATAAATAAAAGATAATGACTTAAGCATGAGATTTAGATGTAGACCACAGCAGTCTTTCAATTCTCAACTAAGTTACCTTGCCTAAACCCTTGTTACCTTTTAGTAGAACATTGAAATTGTATTTCATAATATACAGTTATGATCTTCAATATTTGAGTCTTGTAAAATTCCAGAGGCTATTTATTAGCTTAATGTAGAACAAGGAATTTTAATTAAATTTTAATGAAACTGAAATATTTTAAGAATATTGGAAATGGAAGAGTTTAAGTCCAACCATACAACATTATATGTAATACCAGAATTTCTCTGCCTTCAAGAAAAGCATATCTGGGCTGGAGAGATGGCTTAGTGGTTAAACACTTGCCTGTGAAGACTAAGGACCCTGGTTCAAGGCTCGATTCCCCAGGACCCACGTTAGCCAGATGCACAAGGGAGCACACATGTCTGGAGTTCGTTTGCCGTGGTTGGAAGCCCTGGCATGCCCATTCTTTCTCTCTGCCTCTTTCTCTCTCTGTCTGTCACTCTCAAATAAACAAATAAGAATTAACAAACAAAAAAAAAAATTAAAAAAGAAAAGCATATCCACTAATTAATATAATTAATAGGCCAACAATGTAGTTGCATGCTCTTATACTGTAATGATTATCATTTTAAAACTAGCTTTTTGCCTTCGAGCTATCGGGGTAAAGACCTACAGGAAAATTACTGTCGAAATCCTCGAGGGGAAGAAGGGGGACCATGGTGTTTCACAAGCAATCCAGAGGTACGCTTCGAAGTCTGTGACATTCCTCAGTGTTCAGAAGGTAAATGAGCCTGAATGCCGTGTGGGGCTCTATCCCCTTATGTGTAGGACTGTAACTCACATTAAATATACCAGAAATGAATTAGTTGCAATGAATGTGTTGTTCATCCAAATGCAACCATAGACAGTTATGCCAGCATTCTTATGTAATGTTTCACAAACAGTGAACAGCAGTTTAATGCAAAATAATGGAGCCAGTTGCTGATTTGAATTTCAACAGCATCCCAGAATGTCCCTCTGGAGTGGAAACAGTGGGAATTTACTTAGGCTCACCTATCTCCAAACCTGCTCCCACAGATCATCTGATGGAGCTTTGGGGAAAAAAAAAATACGAACTTTTTAATAATAATGCTAATCTATTATTCAACACCTGCTTCTGCAGATAATTGGTTACAAATGCACTGATGTAGTATGACCATTCTTTAGATCCAGGAGCTATTAAGACTGGGGATCTCTGAACTCAATACCCTCTTGGATATTTTGGTGACATGTGGCTAGAACCAAATCTATCACATGCCCTGGAGCTAATGTTCACTCATAAAATAGAACCCAAAGAGAACAAAGCCATGGACCCCAAGCTGCCTTGAAAGCAGACACCTGTCCTTGTGTTTGTACCTCTTGTATAGAAAGCCACTGCCTTTACTTGAAATAAAGCTTTGAAGTAATGGAAAAGTTCCATTTCAGCATTGTATATGGTCTTATTTTCTCAGTTATTTGGCTTCCAAATAAATTGTTATTTATCAATTCTGTTAACACCTCTATAATTTACCAATCTCAAATGAAATATGGGTTAAATTCTTTTAGAAATTTATTAGAATTCTAAAGTCCTTGGGGAGGGGAATAGGTTACCAGAATGTTGTCCAATTTTTATAGTAAGATATCTTATCTGTTTATTGACTAATAGTTTAAAAACATATCCTCCATGAATACCCATTTCATATTCTGCTGATATCACATGAAAAGTAAAGGCTATTGTCAGCTAACGCCATGGAGAAGGTGAATATGTTTTTGTTGTTAGTTTTATCAAAGCCTTTGGCTTCATGTGCAAGAGCCAGTTCCATCTGTTTGTAAATTTTTCATTTCCATTCCATGTCATATTTTGTTCCCTACAACTTCTTCATTGTTTTCTTTTTCTTTAAAAATAATAAACTTATCTGTGATAACATTATGAATTAGTCTGTTTTGTATGAATAAGTCTGTTATTCATATTTGTCTTAAATTTACACATGGAAGAAAAAAACACCCTATTATAGGGAAATCTCCACTATTATAGTTTTATGGAGTTTGAAAATCACTGGCAATAAGTTTTGCTTATTGGTTTTGTTGGCCTGAGACCATATGTCCAAAAGCAAGTAATTTGTTCAAATTTTATATGGCTTACCTAACTTGCATGAACTGCCTAGTCCTTGTGGGAGGATGATTTTAAAAATTATTTATTTATTTAAGAGGGAGAGAAAGTAAGGGGGATTTAAGAGAGAATGTGCATACTAATGCCTTCAGTCACTGCAAATGAACTCTAGATGCATGAGCCACCTTGTGCATCTGGCTTACATGGGTCCTGGAGAACTAAATCTGGGTCATTTGACTTTGCAGGCTAGTGCCTGAACCATTAAGCCATTTCTCCAGCCTGTAGGAGTATGATTTTTAAACCCTGGTTCATAAGAAACACTTTAGTCAAAATACACTGAAATAGATCTAGAATAAGAGGTGACATAGAATGTAGAATAAAAGTGTGAGAAAAAATAACGTACTTAAGCCTCATCTTCACAGCTTGTTACGGTGCACTTCCTTAAGTCTTTAATATTTGAGGCCACAAACCACTTATAGACAAATATATTTTCTTATTATGATAAAAGATGCATGGTGCTTTCAGCTGTGGTGTCACTAAAGGTTGCAATATATGCTTTCTGAAAACAATTAGGGTTTGATAATAGCAAACTAGATCTCCTTTGGGAAAAATGAATTCATAATTGTTCCATGGGCCAAACACATTTCAGGCAATGTGTAGTAAATGGAGAGACATTGAAATAGCTAAAATGAGCTAATCTGGAGCTTAATATAGGACCCAAATTAAACACCATTGAGCATATATTCACAGAAGAAAAGAGAGCTATTTATAAAAGGGGTCATAAAAATGTAAAAATGATACACATAAAATATAAATGTCCACTAAAATACATGTATGAGGAAGAAATCTCAAAATACAGAATGCTTAAATAGTATAATGGATAGGCCATTTTTATCTATGAAGTTAACTTATTAAATGACAAATTTCAAAGGTAATATCATTATCAATGTACTAGTAATTGTCAAATATTTTAAATTAAATAAAATACTTATGATCAAATTTTGGACTATTCTTTAAAAAACAAAAAAATATAGATTAGTATAAATATTTAGAAATGTTTGTTCCTATATGCCTGCCTGCTTTGTTAGTAGGTGGGTTTGGCCTTCTTGATGCTTGACTAACAAATGTTCAGAATTCCAGAAATTTTAAAAGAAACTTCAGGGCCTAGAGATGTGACTTAAGGGTAAAGTAGGTATCTAGCACTGAGTTACACTTCTAGTACTGAGAAAAAAAATATGTATTGAAAGTTTGGCCTTCTTGACATAAATTCAGAATTTGTATATCTGTTCTTTTTCACTAAACAACAAGCATTCAGTGATTTGCCTTGCATAAATTGGTTGATCCAGTTACTTCCCCATGACCTGTTTCCATCCACTACTAGGTAAGAAATCAAAATCTATACCTATAAAGAAGGTAGAGTGTTATGGAGACAAATTGGAAATAGGTGTACCTACTTCCTAAAACTGTTTTTACAGATCTATCCTAAAGTGTGCCCAGTCCAGATTTTTAAAGAAACAACTGAAAGGAATTAAGAATAAGGGTCAGTGTGGGATATTGGAAAGAACTTGTATAGATCAGAAGACCTGTATTTTACACATAGGTTTGGCATTTTCTATTTTAGTTAAGTTTCTTAAAACTTGTGTGATCTTTTGTTCTACACTTTAATAATCAAATGATGCTTTCAAGTATAGAATAAGTAAGAAAACATGCTATTTTAGCATCAATCACAGGACCTATTTAGTTCATACTCCAACAACTTTTGTTTGCCTTCCAAAATCTAACATCTTTGATATATTTATTTTTATCACATTAGGATATTGTTTCATTATATATTTTTCATTTATAATTTATCGACTTTTATGTACTCTTCCAAGTTCAACTAATACTAGTATACAAAAATACAGATAATACTAAAGTCTTAGAACATTAGAGCAGATCACAGAATCTACAGTACAGTGATTCAGAGTCCCAGGCACCAGCAGCATCAATATCTTCTGAGAAGGCTCTGACCAGGCCCACAAAGTAAACATTTGGAATTTAACAAGAACTGAAGGAAATTTTTTTGCACATCAACTTTGGGAGAAGCACAGATCCATCACACTCACTCTGAAATGTAGTTATTCATTCATTCATTACATTTATGCAGCATTTTTTTCTTAATGTTACTAAAAATCTAAGTCTAAATTTTTTATAATAATACCTATAGTGGGGCTGGAGAGATGGCTTAGTGGTTAAGCCCTTGCCTGTGAAGCCTAAGGACCCCAGTTTGAGGCTTAATTCCCCAGGACCCACGTTAGCCAGATGCACAAGGGGGCACATGCGTCTGGAGTTCGTTTGCAGTGGCTGGAGGCCCTGGTGCGCCCATTCTCCCCCCCCCCCCATCTGCATCTTTCTCTCTCTGTCTGTTGCTCTCAAATAAATAAATAAAAATTTTAAAAAATACCTATAGTACTACTTCCAGAAAATAGTTATATTCATTTTCATAAGAGGTATTCTATTACAAAATGCATTCAATTAAAGAGTTCTGATAGACATATTTTGACATATGAGAGTGTACACAAGAGTAGAAATTATATTTTTATGCATGACTTTTATGTGTGACTAAAGTGCTCCATTCTGCTTTTTAATTCAATACAAAGGAAGAAACAATGACACATGGGGCACTATTTTCATAGAGGATATCAAATAATGCATTCTTTAAAAAAAAAAAGGCAAAGTAGATACATTTTGTCCCCTATTCATATGGAAAGGAGAAATGTGATGAGGCATAACCTATGTTAAGCATTTCAGTGTGGAGGTGACCTTGGATAGCCTGAGCCTGAGCACCTTTATCAGTGTGCTCTTGGACCCCTCTTATTTACAGCTCAGGTGCTTAGTGATTGCATTGTGGAGACTCTCAGAATCAAATGAGAAAAACTGAATCATTCCTTTGTCTTAGTTCATGAACTAACCTATGTGAAATAAAGTAGATGAATCAAGCCAGGAAATCAATCCAGATCATATGTTCCAGACAGTGAACAGTTAATGTCCCAATACATTACAAATGTAAAGGTTTCAAAAGAAGAGATGGTTTTTAATATTACACATCAAATAGCTCCCAATATTTATTTGGCTGGATTCCAGTGGGTAAAACTGAACATTGATATATTTCCCCACTTCATTTAAAGTTAGGTGATCAGTAATCATGCCACACAAATGATGTGTTTGGGGAAATTTGCCGGATTCATAGATGAGCCAGACAATGATTTATTTGGCAGGATGCTTGCTGTGCTGCAAATCAGCCTTGTGTTTGAGGAGTCTCATTTGTAGCTACTTGATGGGATTCCTTTTCCGTGTGATATGAGATCAGCCAGAAGAGAACAACTAATTATCCCCACACAGTCATCATTTAGATCTTGCATAAATTATATCAGATTACACATTTTAAATAACTGGGCATGCTGAGTGCAGTGGAGGGTCATCTATCCTAAGGTAGGTAAGATAAGTCTGCCAAGTCTACTCAACATGGATGATCCCTGCCAGAATGGAGCTTTGAATTAAAGGAAGAAAAGCTTAGGTTCTTTGAACTATGGCAGATTTCTATCCAGAGATTACCTCTTAACTGTATGGTTTCTCAACAATAGCACTAGCTATAGAAATATGACAAGTATTCAGCTTAACTTGTATAATTAATTGTGTGTGTGTGTGTGTGTGTGTGTGTGTGTGTATGTGCAACACAAGTTGAGACAAAAACACTATTGTGTTGATGATTTAGGCACTGAGATCCTTGCATAGTGGACTGACAAGGGAGCAGTCTCTAAGGGTTTGTCATATATTTCTAGTTTCTGTGTAGCTTCTGGATGGTTGCAGAAAAGTTAGTAAAGCAGTATGATAGCCTTATGGTAAGTCACTATTACAGTAATTAAAATATCATTGAAACTGTGTGATGAAATTTAAAGACAGTATTTTATACTATGCATGAACATTAGATCCCAACTTATAGTTAGGATGGCTTTTTAAAATTTCACTAATTATATGATTTGCTATTATTTACAAAGAACATTGATTTTCTTGATTTTGCTACCAAAATGATTAATGTTCCCTATTTTAATTTGATTAGCAGAATGCATGACCTGCAATGGGGAAAGTTACCGAGGTCCAATGGATCACACAGAATCCGGCAAAATTTGTCAGCGCTGGGATCATCAGACACCCCACCGTCACAAATTCTTGCCTGAAAGGTAACATGCTATCAAGCCTTGTTTCCAATTGTTCTTCTTAATAACTACTGTTTGCTCTGTGGCAATTTGCAGTGGAAATTCCTTTTATATGTTTTCTTAATAGGGCCTGTCACATAGAATTTCCTTTAATTTGATCATAGCTGTTGGAAATGTTATTTTAGCTGGGGATAGTCTTGGGACAAATAGATTTATGATGCAGTGTATCACAATACTAGCTATACTTTAGACTAGTCTTTGCTGACTAGTTAAGAATCCTTAGTCTGTGACTTGGTGTTTCCATATTCTTATATTTGGATGTCATTTAGCTATGCATATCCCTTGGTTGTATCACCTTATTAAATTTGCCTGTGTGTATGTAAAAAAAAAAATCACTAAAATTAAGATGGTCTTGTCTATAGAACCATCAGTAAGGTACAGAATGGAAGCACTAACAAATGTTTCATCTGATTTCTCATAACAAGAACAAACAAAAATAAAAAAAATCCCAAAATGGAATAATGATTAATGACCACTTTGGTGGACCTGGCTTGTGGATAGAGACAATATTACAAAGTACAAGCAAATCTCTGTCTAACTCAAACTCCTTAGAGTGTCAAGAATTATAGGCCACATGTACAATACTTTGATATAGGTCATGTCCATAGAAAGGGAACGATGGTACAAGCAAGGAACAGGTTTTTAAATGTTTTATCTTGGTATATTTTAAAATTTCCAATGCGGCCACTAAATTTGAAGAAATTAGGCAATTAAGAGCATCATTTACCCAGAAAAAGGTATTGAGCTCAAATAGTTAACAAATTATGTCTACATTTCCTATGAATTTTTTAAGTTGAGAAAGGGGAAAAGAAATAAAATTATTTTTATTATGAAGACTAAAAATGTAAATAATTAGTAAGATAAACCATACCTTCCCTTGCAAATAGATCTAAATTTTTCTCTCCTTTTTTTTCTATTTTTAAATTTATTTTTTCTTTTTGTTTGTGTAAAAGAAATTAAATTAAAATTCTTTTTTTAAATGCCTGTCATTCATTTTAAGTGAGGTCAGAAGGAATATGGTAGCAATTAAATTCAAGTCACCAATTCAGTACTGTTCATTTAAAGAGAGGTGGGATGTGGAGAAAGTGGTGTGATGGAGTTTGTCTCTTGCTTGGGTGGAGGTGAGGGCATGACCCAGAAAGGCCCTGCTTCCAAAATTGAGCTATCATTAGTAGCAGAACTGTTGCAAGGAAACTTTCAGTATGAACTTTCAACCTGTCTTAGAAGAGGACCTGTTTTCCTAATGAGCATGGTTGAAGAGGTCACGTTTTTGGAATTTATCTTTAATTGAGATAAGGATATGGTTAGGATGTCAAGCAGTAGGCAGGTCCAACATGGACCTAACTTATCAACAAGGATGATACTCTATACTTAGTGGAAGATGTAAGTTAATAAATTTGATAGTTAGTGACTGGCTATCCTTACAAAGCCAAAGTAAAAAATGGGCTGTCTCTCCAGATTGTAGCACCCAGGGTGAGTGGGGAGCTGTCCTTTGAGCTGAGAGCTGTGTGGTGTTTCCAGGCAGATTTACATGACACTTTTCTTGGTGTGGTTTGCAGATACCCCGACAAGGGCTTTGATGATAATTATTGCCGCAATCCTGATGGCAAGCCGAGGCCATGGTGTTATACTCTAGACCCTGACACCCCTTGGGAGTACTGTGCAATTAAAATGTGTGGTAAGTCAGGGTCAAATTTATTGCTTCCTTTTCCTCTCACAGACTGGTTCTAAGCAGGCGGTTATTAGGGAAACAGGTTAACAACTATTTCACTTGTTGCTTTGGTATGCAAAAATGTTAGTATTTTAAGAATGTAAAATATAGAATGTGTTTTACATAATCGTACTCAATCTCTTAAATTTTCAAAAACATTACTTTGAAAGGGATACATAAGTATGTACTTATTAAAAGTAAAATATGTATACTTCTGTTTAAAAAACTAATATTCATGTCCAGTGTGGTGGCACATGCTTTAATCCCAGTACCTTGGGACGCAGAGATAGGAGGATCACTGTGAGTTTGAGGCCACCCTGAGAGTACGTAGTGAATTCCAGGTCAGCCTGAGCTAGAGTGAGGCCCTACCTTGATAAATAAATAAATAAGTAAATAAATAAATTCTAATGCTATCAAGAAAATAGGGGGGAGGGGACCTGCAATGGAAGAAAGGGTTGAGTATAATATCTCCAATATTATAAAGTCCTTAGGTCAGTACTACCAACCCTGGATCTTTTCCCTGCCATTTATTGATTGTGACAGTATTTCCGTGAGTGGTAGACATTGTCTCATAAAAGTGTCTCAGGAGTGCTATAAGTCGAGCCTCCTCTGGCTGTCCTTGTGCACAGTCTGCGTTTGGCCTCATCTCAACCTGCTTCTTAGCAGCTTCTCTCATCTCTTTCCAGATGCTGGTTCATAGTCGGTTTCTCTGAATTCATGTTGCATGGCTTATGTTGCAACCCTTTAAAGTAGTTTATGTGTAATAAATGCATTTATCCTCTTTGTAATTTTACTGGATATTAATTCACTAGGAACGTGCTTTTATGGTTAGAGGTCTTATTATTTTTTTTTTTAATTGGAACCTAGGTTGCATTAAGACCAATGGGATTGCACTCACATATTAAGATGCAACACTACTATTAGTTGGCTTGATAATTTAAAGGTATACATAGGTACAAATAACTGCAAAGGAATTATCTACATAAGATCAGAGGTCAGCATCCAGATTAACAATGACATTATGAGGACACAGGTAGCATTTGTATATTTTCTTATAGAACTCAATGGGGGGCTGGAGAGATGGCTTAACGGTTAAGCGCTCGCCTGTGAAGCCTAAGGACCCCGGTTCGAGGCTCGGTTCCCCAGGTCCCACGTTAGCCAGAGGCATGTGTCTGGAGTTCGTTTGCAGAGGCTGGAAGCCCTGGAGCGCCCATTCTCTCTCTCTCTCCCTCTATCTAGCTTTCTCTTTGTCTCTGTCACTCTCAAATAAATAAATAAATAAATATTAAAAAAAAAAAGAACTCAATGGGTAAAGTTCTTTGAACAGACTAACTCAGTATCATTCACATTACTAAACAGTGAAGACCTGATAATAAAAGGAAATATTTAGGGCATCTCATAAAAGAAAGACATAGAGAGAGATTTGGTCTGGTATATGTGAAGTTACTACAAAATCTGGAAGTCTCTCCTCATGAAACATAGTGTTCCGAGGATGCTGAACCATCTGTTTAGCCATATGACAATGTTTCTGTGTATCGAATGCAACATGACCACTCTTTGACTTACTTAATCATACTCATCTTTTCATTAAATTATTAAATTATTCAAATAAATTTAACAAATCAATATTTCCCTTTCCTTTTTTTTTGGTAGTTTAGGTACTATTAAAACTTCTTGTCTGAAATAAGACCAGTCACCACATATACACACATATGAATCCAAACCCACAACATAAACAGACACATATACAATATATGTGTGAGTTCATACCACACACACCACACAAATACATTCATCTGCACATTTGCCTTTTACCATCATGCACACATCAGGAAATCCCAAGGTCACTATCCTTTTTGCTTCTAAATCAAGCTTTGTTATCATTATATAATGTTGTTGTTATTTAAAATACTTTTATTTATTACTTATTTGCAAGGGGAGAGACAGAGAAAGAATGGGTATAACAGAACCTCTTACCACTGAAAATAAACTCCAGATGCACACACCACTTTGTGCATCTGGTTTTATGTGGATAGTGGGGAATTGAACCTCTGGCCATCAGGCTTTGAAAGCAAATGCCTTTAACCACTAGGCCATCTCTCCAGCCCCCTAAATCAATTTTAAGTGTATTTTGAGAGAGAGAAAGAGGTAGAGAGAAAGACATAGAATGGGCCACGAGGACCTCCAGCCACTGCAAATGAACTCAAGATGCATGTGCCCCCTTGTGCATCTGGCTTGCATGGGTCCTGGAGAGTCGAACCAGGATCCTTTGCCTTTGAAGGCAAATGCCTTAACCACTAAGCCAACTCTCCAGCCCTTAAGTGTATTTTAAAAAGAGATCTGAAAAGGAATAAAAGGTAATGAAAATGATACTTTGTATTAAGTAGTTTTGTTTCTCTTTCTGTCCAAAGAACAAATTGGTCAATTGAAAGTAACATAATAAACAGTTTGGCACTTATAGGCTGTTAGACCTAAGATAAGTATAGTAAACTTTGTGAATCAAACCTATATAGTGTTTTGCTAAAATAATCTTAGTTTTGAGAATGGTTTAGAGAAGCACAGTCTTTAGTTAAAAATTATATATACATTACAGGTATAAGGAAACTACCTTTATTAACTTGAGTGACATATAGTTGATGTTCAGGAAACCTAAGAAATGTTATTGTATTAGTATTTAAAATATTTTGGCTTGCATATCTGGTAAACCTAACAGTAAAACCTGAGACATTTGGTAGTGACTACAAGGTTGCACTAGTTTCCTAGTGTGACACAACAAATATCCAAAAAATATCCATAGATTTATTATTATACAGTTTCTCAGGTTGAGAGTTCAGGTATGACCTAAGTGTACTTTGTTCTCAATATCTTACAAGGTCATGACCAAAGTGATTCCCAAATCTATGGTCTCCTTTAGACCCAAATATCCCATTTAAACTCATTGCTCTCTGTAGAATTCCAAGTCTAGAAGCATTAGCTCCTGGACCACCTGAAATTCTCTGACACAGGACCTTCTCCACAATAAGACACTTTACTTCTTCAACACAGTAAAGAGTATGACTTTGCTGTGAGCTTCTGACCTCCACATTCTCTGTATAAGAGATCACCTGATTAGGTCCAGCTCACTTAGGTTGATCAACTTTTTTAACAGCTACCTTAGAACTAATTTAAACAGAGTTTAATGTAATTGCAAATCCTCTTCATTTTCTTTGTAAAAATGACCTAATCATGGGTGTGCTCTCCTAGCATTCACAAGATGCATTACAATCAAGAGGAGGGGAGTGCACAGATATGTATTTCAGTAGGGGGATCTTGGGACCATGTACATTTGATAGCTGATTATCTGGTCAGAGTTGTTTCATTTATATTATTAAATTCTTGGCAGCAGCTTCCTGGCTGTTAGTTGGGACAAACATTCTGGACTTTCAGTATGCTTGAAGTTGGTTATTTTATACTTTATTTCTTCTCTTCAAAATTGAATAATTTTAATACCTGATGATTGTGTCAGTAAACTTCAGTTGTCCTCATTTATTTACTACCATAGAAAAGGCTGGAGAGATGGCTTAGTGGTTAAGGAGCTTGCTTGGGAAGCCTAAGGACCCAGCTTCAATTCCCCAGTATCCACATAAGCCAGATGCTCAAGGAGGCATATGTGTCTGAGGTTCCTTTGCAGTGATTGGAGGCCTGGGATGCCCATTCTCTCCCTCCCCTCCTCTGTCTCTTCTTCTCTCCCTCCCTCTCCCTCTTTCAAATAACTAACTAAATAAATAAAATATTTCCAACCTATAGAAAGATTTTCCACGTAAGTTAGTAAATCCTATTTCTGTCCTACAAAATTTGGTCATGACCTACATGATTATGTCAGTCAGAACTGACTGTAGGAGTCAGTAGGCATGGACAGTTTAAGGAACTCACATTCTAACTCCTCCACCTTCATAACAACTCTTTCCCAAAGTCCTCAACCTGATTGCACATGCTGCAGAAGTCAGACCAAGTTCAACACCCCACTTTCCCATTTACAATTTCCCTTTCTGACTTTATTGATTTACCATCCCACCTGAATCTTATTCTTTGTCTTTGCATGTAAAAATATTGGAGACACTAAACACAGAGATCATTGAAAATGCATTTTATGCATATTCATACTATATATCAATTATGGACTGCTAAAAATTGCAACTCTGTTTATCATTCATACATATGTGCTTTTATGTGTATATGTGTATGTATCTTTCAGTAGCTTGTGATCACAGAAAATTTAAAATTCTAATTTCAGTATAAGAAACCCTTCCAGGGCAATATAATGAAATAAGAAAAATACATAAAATAAGTCACTACAGAAATAAAGAGTATAGGTTAAAGCAGCAAGTGGTGAGAAGATGAGTGAGGAAGGATGCAAACAATTTTACAAAGGCAGTGCATATGTTAGCTTACATGTGGGAAATGGGGCAAATACAGAGAAAAGTCTACAGTACTTCCCAAAGCATTGGGTAGATATATGTATGAGAGGTACTAAACAGGGGAAAGATAAAATCCTCAGTTTTGCATACATTCAGATGGGGCACTGGGGAACTATGTCCACAGCATATCTAAATGTAGTCTTCCTTGTGACACTGCAGAGTTTCAAAACAGAAAAGTGACAGCAAAAGCCTTGGGTACCAGAGAATGTCTGTGACCCTGTGGAGAACCTGAACAGAGGTGTGGCTCCTTTCCACAGAGCGTGTATTCAGTAAATATGTACTGAGCAGGTGCTATAAGGCAAACACTTCTCTAGATGTTAAGGGGGAGAAAAGTGAACATGAGGTGTTCCAGATCCTATGATAAAATTGAGATTTCGGGGCTTTTCAAAAAGGAGTAAAACAAAGCTGGCACTGTCCTTATGTTGAGAAACTCTTGATTTTTCTTCTGCTAAATGAGCATCTTTTTCTTCCTCCTTCCCTTCTCCCTCCCCCTCCTCTTCCTCCTTCTTTTTCTTGTCACTTTGAGGGAGAAATAGGAGCCAAGTAATTCTTTCGAACAGGTAGCTAGGAGCAGGGGCCTATGAACAACAAACAGATGCATTGGCCAAACTGAAATTCAGCCTGTGATGCTGTTTCATCCCTCAGCGACAGCACCCAGTACTGCTTCTCCAATCTAACACAGTAAGTAGGTGGCCAGGCCTCTGGAGTAGCCCCTCGGAGTCCAGACCAATCAGCTGTCTCCCAGACTCACTTCAACCTGAAGGTAAAGCCCTCCAGGTGGGCAAGGTCCTCTAGGCTATTCATCTCCCTGACACCTGAAACTCCAGGTCTCTGCTCTGGTAAGGCCTCCCCAGTCTCAGCCTGAGCTAATTTTCATTATGTTAGTCTCTTTTAAGCTAGGGGATCCTTAGTAACTGACCTCTTAGCTTTTTTCCTAATGTGAAATAAAAGACACATCCTTTTGTTACACTCCCCACGTTGCTGTAGTTGTGTATGTGCATGATCTTTTAAGTTCTGGCCCACTCTAAAGCCCCTTTCACATTTTTCTCCTCTCCTGTGTTTAGCTTCCTACATGGGCTGGCATGTCCTGCCTCCATGTGGGCAGACATGTTCCACCTCCTCTCCGGATTTATAATCTCACCATAAATATAGTTAATGATATACAACTTATCCTTCTCAGTATGTTTATTTCATTTTTTTTTGTTAAAAATGGACAAGTTCCCAAAAGTTGGGGTTCATAAGCCTCTTCTAAACTTTAAAACCCCATACCAACTTGATTGTATATACAGTTTGTCCCTAAAAGTGAAGGATGAATATTGTTCTTTGTCTGAAAATGTGTATGAGGGTGATCTGTGATAGCCCCCATTGTTTTCATGAGTACCTATGTGTATTGTTCATGTTTAAGTGTTAGTATGAGTATGGGCTCATGTGTGCGCGTGCACGTGTGTGTGTGTGTGTGTGTGTGTGTGTGTGTGTGTACATATCCATATGTGTGCACATGAGTGTGAAGGCCAGAGGTTGATGTCTTCTTCAATCACTCTACACTTCAGTTTTTGAGAGGAGGTCTTTCCCTAACCTGGAGCTCACCGTGCCAGCAACCTTAGGGAACCTCCTGTCTCTGTCTTCCCAGTGTTGTGATTACAGGTACTCACTGCCACACCTGGCCTTTATTGTGGGTTCTGGGGATACAAACTCAGGTTCTCATGCTTGAGTCATCAACACTTTACCTTTCTTCCTCAGACAGGTTTCCACCCTGCCCTTCCCAGCATATTCCTCAGAAAGGACTATCTACCCAAATGTCAGTAGTTTACAAATATTCCAGTTATGTAACTTTTGAAAGTTACATAACTTCCCAGCATATGGAATTTTAGAATACAAGTGTATCCCTGGAGAGATGGCTTAGCAGTTAAGGCATTTGCCTGCAAAGGCAAAGGACCCAGGTTCAATTCCCCAGGGCCCATGTTGGCTAGATGCACAAAGGGGCACATGCATCTGAAGTTTATTTGCAGTGGCTGGAGGCCCTGGCATGCCCATTCTTTCTCTGTCTCCCTCATTCTCTGTTAAATAAATAAATAAATAAATAAATAAAATGATTTTTTTAATTACAAGTGTAAAATAACATTGAAAGTGCTGTATGAACCCAAATTAAATACAGACTTTTTATTTGTGGTTTTGCCTGCTAGTAAGTTCTTACTCTGGATAAGTTTACTTTATATATTAGTTCATGGCTTTTTAGAGAAAAAAAAAAAAAAAACCTGCTGAGACTGACACAATGTGTTAGCTGAACTCCCTTCTTCCCAATGTCCCATAGAAAGCCTCACTGATTATTTAAACAAGTTCACAAACTACTTGAACTGAAGATACCCTTACACTTTTAATATTATTGGGAACCTCAAAGAATCTAGATGTGTTTTATGAATCTGTACATCATATAGTAAAATTAAAACGAATTTTAAAAAATAACAGCCACATTTGATGGTAATAATATTTTCATTTATTTATTTGCTTATGTGTGTGTATGTGGGTGTGTATGTGTATGTTTGATAGTGTTGTTTATGTGTGGGGCATATGGTATATACAGTTGTATGTGCTTATTTGGCACCCCGTGTGCTCACCTGTGTTGACAAGAGGGGAAGGTAGGGTGCCTTCCTCCATTGCTCTTCTGCCCATTCTTACTTGAGCCATGTCAGATTTGGGATAAATGGCACTGAGACCATGTTCTTGGGTCAGAGGTCAGGCTTTATTTAACACTATCAAGAGTGTGGCCAGGTACCAACAAGAGGGGAAGAATGGGAAGGTAACCCTGAATTCATCCAAGAAGGAAAGGGCAGAGCAAGGGGGAAGAATGCCCGAAACTAGAGAGTGGAAGGTAAAAGAAGAAATTCTGAACCCCTGAGCAAAGGAGTAAAGTGAGACAGAATGAGAGCAAGAACAGAAAAAGAAATAGGAAACAGAGGAGGGAGAGGGTAGAGAGGGAAGAGAAAAGGGATTAAGGTGTGTGTGTGGGGGGGAGTAGGTATGGCAGGAACGAAGAAGACAGAGAGGCAGCAGGAGGGTTATTAAAATTTTGGGGGAAATTCTACAATGTGCCACACTGGGTGTAGAGGAGGGAGACAGATGGAACTCTACAGTAGCCAATCTGGCTGGACCCATGTTGAATTATTTTGAGATTGTGAGACTGTTACTCAAAAGGTGAAGGCATGGAGGAAGCTGTTCTTCCTCTTGAATCCCAAGCAGAGAAAGCCTAGTTCAATTACCATCATAGCAGAGAGGGATTCTTCATCTCAGAATTCTTCTGAGCAAACCTGGAAGAGTAGGGGAAGTCAACTCTCTTTAAGTCTCAATTACCTTAACAGAAGGTAGTTCCAGAGCCCTAAGCCACTGGTGTATGACCTACTGGGAAGAATGGAAGACTGGAGGGAGTTCTGGAATTCTTAGAAGCCAGACTGTCTTACTGATCCTGGATATTGCAATTGCTTCCCAAACCCCAGTGATTCTCTTGTCTCTGTTCCCCACTGAATGGGAGTTACAGAAGCGTGTGGCCATACCCCCTGTTAATACGGGTTTCTCAGGCTTCCATAGGCCCTCATACTTATGTAGTAGTAAGTACTTTGAACTGCTATCTTTCCAGCCCATACATATATTTTTATTAAAAAAATCTATACATTTCAGCAAATAGAGAAACATGTGATACACACACACACACACACACACACACACACATATATATATATACACATATACATATATATGTATATATATATATATATATGGGAAAATTTATGGATTTGCAGATCTTTTTATGTCAGTCATCTTACTAGAAGGTAGCTGACTCTGTATATGCTTGTTTTCATCTTATGCATTAGCACAGATCACATGATGAATGGAAACCACTACTGTATAAAGGGCAAATGATCTCTGAAAATAACTATGAGTCTATTTCCTCAACCCCTAAAAGGTTCTTGAAAATCCAAGACTTTCCTGGACTCCCTAAAAAGCATATTTTGTTACACTTCACAGAGGATACACAACTGGGATCTACCTGCTGCCTACTCCAGTTGTTCTCTCACCACGAGGCACTCACGTCTTTAGTAATCTTTGTTGAAAATATGATCTTCTTTGATTTTCTTCATTAATCCTGCAGTAGTCTGTTCTGGGATTTAAATTCTCTTTGGCATAATTATGTAGTTCCAAAACCAGATGCATAGTGTCATCCTAGCGCTGTCCCTCTCCTAGCTATTGACCTCACACTAGCCACTGCCAGTTTGTCTCTGGGAACGTTCTTTCTTTCTTTCTTTCTTTCTCAATTTTATTAACATTTACCATTATTATAAAAAATATCCCATGGTAATAACCTCCCTCCCCTGACCTTCCCCCTTGAAATTCCATTCTCCATCATATCCCCTCCCCCTCTCAATCAGTCTCTCTTTTATTTTGATGTCATGATCTTTTCCTCCTCTTATGATGGTCTTGTGTAGGTAGTGTCAGGCACTGTGAGGTCATGGACATCCAGGCCACTTTATGTCTGGGGGAGCACATTGTAAGGAGTCTTACCCTTCCTTTGACTCTTACATTCTTTCCACCACCTCTTCCGCATTAGACCCTGAGCCGTGGAAGGTGTGATCGAGATGTTGCTCAGTACTCCAATCAATTCTTTCCAGCATTATGATACCTTCTGAGTCAGCCCAAGGACACTTCCATCTTAAAAGAGAAGATTCTTTACCCAAATGGAGAGTAGCATTAATATAAGGGTATGAATATTAAGAGAAGTGCTTACTGGGTAGTTTGATAAGCATAGTATATAGATATATCCAGACATCAGCAGATGTTACACCCCTAGGGCTCATGACTACCCCTGTTTTAAGTTTTCAGTAGCAGGGATATATTCCTCCCCATGGAGCAGGACTCCAGTCCAATTGTAGGGCATTTGGTTGCCACCATGATAGATGTGCCAGTATTGCACCCGTTGGCTCATTTGTCCTGGCTGGCCAATTATAAGGCTTGCAGTATCCACTGTTGAGGATCTTCACTGGTTGTATCTCTTTCTTCCATTGAACTGCACATAGAATTGCTTCTTCCAGCTTTCTGTTAGCTGGTCTTCATGGAGGAGGTTATCAGCTCAGTTCCAGCAGGATTTCTCAGTGGCTTTGCAGCCGTTGATATTAGGAGATATTATTGAAAAGTGTGTATTTGTTTTTGCCATTTTTTTGTAGTTCTGGTTTTACCTTTGCTTTCTTGTGTTAAATGGTATTTGAGTATAGTTTGTTTTTCATGGTTCCTTGTATGTGTGCTTTTCTTTTTCTTCAGCATGGAGGATTCTTTCAAGTATTTTCTGTAGAGCTGCTTTTGTCTTCATATACTTCTTTAGCTTGCTTTTGTTGTGGAATGTCCTTATTTCTCCATCTATTTGAATAGATAGCTTTACAGGATAAAGTAACCTTGGTTGACAGTTGTTATCTTTCAGAACTTGAAATACATAACTCCATGCCCTCCTGGCTTTTAAAGTTTGTGTTGAGTATTCTGCTGTAATCCTGATAGGCTTGTCTTTGTAGGTAACTTGATGTTTCTCTCTGACTACTTTCAATATTTTTTCTTTGGTTTGTATGTTTGGTAGTTTGGTTAAAATATGTCTAGGAGAGGTTCTTTCCAGGTTTTGTCTGGCTGGTGTTCTAAAGGATTCTTGTATTAGCATTGGCACCTCTTTCCCAATTTGGGGGAAGTTTTCTTCTGTGATTTTGTTAAAGATGCCTACTATGCCTTTGGAGTGAACATCTTCTCCTTCTACTATGCCCTGACTCATATGACTGATCTTTTCATAGTGTCCTGAATATCTTGAAATTCTCACTCATACTTTTCTATTAGTTTGTCTTTCTCTTGTTGGACTGTATTATATCTGGCAGCTTGTCTTCTAGCTTAGATAGTCTGTCCTCTCCTTCATCCATTCTACTGGTGAGATTTTCTACAGAGTTTTTATTTCATTAACTGTGTTCTTCATTGCTAGTAACTCTGATTGGTTTTTCTTTATTATTTCTATTTCCTTATTTATGTCTAGTATTGACCTCTTTATTTCATTAAATTGGTGTCCTCTGTTTTCTTTAATTCCTTTGATTTCCTCTTTCATTCCTTTGATTTCTCCTTTGACTGGCTTCTTTGAACATATTTATAATCATTGTTTTGAAATCTTTCTCAGGCATTTCCTGTAACTCATTCTCATTAGAGGTCATTTCTGATGCATTAATACTTTTTGATGGATTTATATTGTCTTATTTTTTGGTGTTTCTTGTGTTATAATGTATATATTTATGCATCCTGGATTATCTAATGATTGGATTTTCTAGTTAGATGGGTATTATTAGATGTATCAATCAATCTGATGTTATATATCTTCAGATTAGGAGCTTACATTGCTAGGTGTGGCTCTCAAGACACTGAGAGTATCTATAAAAGTGACCTTTTAGTGTTTGGTTTGTCTTCTATGAGAGTATTCATGTAGAGTGAGTAGAACCAAATGCAGATAGTTTCTAAAATTTAATTAAGCAATATACACTTTCAATGAAAAACAGTGCAGAGTATTTACCCAAGAGTAGGTATTATGACAACCACATCCTCTGTCTGTCCCTTAGGCTATGTGGTTCCTCACCCACTCCCTTAATACTGCCAGCAAGGAGGTTAAGATTTTGGGTTTGTTGAGGGTTCCAAATTAGCTTGTGACCATGTGAGACCCTTCCCTAATGTGTAAAAGAAAAGGAAACAAAGCCACTATAAGTCAAAAAGCAACAAATAACAAGCCCAAAATACAGCTTATTTAAGAATGGTCAATTTGACCATCCATGAGATTTAACATATAATTTATCCTGATATGGAAGGTGCAATTAGCACTTCTGGTTCAGGCCTATATACCACATTTATTAGGCAGGTACTGATTGGTGTAATCCCAGTTACCTTTTGGGATAGTTTTGGTGTCAGTTATGCTGTTCCTGCTTGAGTCCTGCTGTTGATTCAGGTAGATTCCGGGTCCCTGGCCTGCTGCTCTGTTCATTGGAGCTGGGCACTGGCAGTGGAGGAAGGCTGCAGATGCTGCTCTAGTTTTCATGCTGTTCCACATGTTCTTCTACCTTGTGATCTGCTCCTCAATTGTTCATTGCTATTCTCCCTTCACGTTTCCTGAGTTTGCAGAGAGCTCCAGTGTGAGTGATCTGATATCATTTCCTCTTTTACTAATTAACTCACCTATTCCTCCCATTTCTATTTTGAGACAGGGTCTTGCTATGTAGTTCTGGTTTAGACAGAAGTCACTGCTGAGCTCATGCTGGCCTCAAGCATGCAGCAGTCCTCCTGCCTCTGCTCTCAGTTCTGACTTCCAGTTTCATTTCTTAAGTTTTCCACTTTGCCTTTTTATGCCCCTTGTTATATAGTCAAACTGATGTAAGATTTGGGAGTTCTGGAAGGGCTATGAGCTTTAACCTTTGGGCTCTTATCTATTTTAACAAAGAATGAGAAAACAGACACTGAAAGGAATAAATTACAAATTATTCAATTCATTTAAGAAACAAATTATGAATTATAAAGGTGGGAAAGGCTTATGTCAGAAAGGAAGTCCCTTCCTTGCCTGGAAAGGGTGAAATGGGAATTTTGTTTTCCTGACAAATATAGCAATGTACACCAATAAATTTGAGGTATTCCTGAATGTTTTCCCTGTGAAGTCAAAGAATTTAAATCCATAAACCAGAGGTTTAGAGAGACTTTATTAGATTATGAGAAGGAAAGAAGAAAAAACACCTAGAACTCTTGTCATGTGGAAGGCTCAGGAGGAGCAACCCAAATTGGAGTCATTTGTAGATTCTGAACAGGGTTGATCCTAACCTACTGCTGGGCTCCACTGGCAGACAGGTAGTGCTGAGGAAGGACCAGGCCTGCTGGTTCCTCCCAAGGGGTTGAGGAAGAGGGTGAATGTCAGATGACTCAAAAACCCTTCCTAGTCACTGGAGGAAAAACCACACTGAGTTGGTAGCCTTGTGGAAGCAGGGACTCTCAGGAACTTGCTTTATTGTTCTGAGCAGTTGCCTATATCATGTTGGTGATGAAGGTGGGGATTTTAGGATGGGGGAAGAGGTAAGGGCCAATAGTAAACTGTGACTATTGAAATGATAATTCCAACTCCTAGGTGGAGGTGGCAGGCAAGAAGCCATTAGGCATCTTGCTGAGTCATAGCTGGCCAGAGACTGGTCGCCAAACTTTAGCTAGGTTCATGGAGTTCCACTAGTCCTCACGCCTGGGCCGTTCAGGGCCCAACATCTCCCCCTTTTGTGTTTGTAAAAGCATTAGTCACCATGGCCCCTGTCTTAGATTGTCCCTTTCTGGAGATCTTACCCATCATTGGGTACCAGGTATTTAGCTCAGAGCATTAGTCATCATGGCCCCTGTCTTAGGTTGTCCCCCTCTGGGGAGCTTACCCATCATTGGGTACCATGTGTTTAGCTCACTGAGAACCCACTCCATGGCCTGTCTTAGGTTGTCTCATTCAGTCTGAGATCTTACCTGTCATTGGTCACATGGAGGGCAGGGGAGGTGGCAGTGGGTCATCTGAGGGACTTAATTCCTGAGTTGCCAGCCTGTGATAATATGCTTCAACCTGATGACACAAGGCCCAACAGTGAGGAGAAGGAGAAGGAGAAGGAGGGGGAGGGGCCCAATTAGAGGGAGAAGGTAGGGTAAGAAGCCGTGTAAGCCCCTCCACAGCAGGCTGTCCTGGAGGTCCCACTGCCTCCTCTCCAAATCGTTCTGGAGCCTCTTAATCTTGTCCTGGATGATTCCTGATTTATTGTCATAAAAGCAGTATTTTTCCTATAAAAACAAACATATACCTCCCTTTTCGGCCATTAGTAGGTCTAGTCTTTTCCTGTTTTGTAGGATTACCTCAGCCAGGGAATCTAGCTGTTTTTGGAGATAGGTCTCTCTCCAATATAATCAAAAGAGGGTATAGAGAGGGCCTCATTTCCAGGAATGATATCTACATCTGAGATTAAGGTGGCTGGGGCACAAAGGCCCTTCCAATCAGTGGGAAGAAAGTCATGGGCCATCCCGCCTCCACAAACATAAACCATTCCAGAAGGCGGGCATGTTGAGCACTGGGCTCAGTTGTGTTAAAAGTACAGAAGGAAGGATGAATGTATCCCATATCTATACTGGAATTGTTAGGGGAAGGTGGGGCCCAAATGCCCAGAGGAAACATTGGGAAAAGCTGGACAGGGATGGGAAAGGTGGCTGAGTGATTTTTTAAGGTCATATGGGCAACTGTACTGCAAGCAGCTGGAAAGACCCAGATTGGAGGCAAAGCCAGCAATCCTCCTCAAGGGAGGGAGTAATTTAGTTTAGCAGAGTGAAGGACCATTTTAGGAATAGTCCTCAGGGGTGGGACACTCCCTAGAGAAGTGATTATCAGTGTCCCCTTGTTGGGACAAATATTTTAGGTCTCTTGCTGGTATACAAATGGGTCTTTTTGTATCTTGAGGGGAGACATATCCAAACCCTCTCCCTGCTGTGAGGAGCAGATCAGGCCCTCTCCAGGCCCCAGTCAATGGGTCCCAACATCTTACACAGACAGATCTGTAGGTAACTGATGAGGAGCAATGTTTTTGAAAAGGGGATAATTGTTTATCTTCTTTAGAAAAATTAAAAATATTTAGGGTAAATAATACCTTTTCTAGTTGGTCATGTGGGGGTAAGGATTCCCCCTTTTGTTTTTGTAATTGAGACTTGAGAGTCTTTTAATGATAGCCTGGCCCCAGGGGTTGTATGGGATGTCTGTGGAATGTGAGATTTTCCAGGTCTGGAGAAAATCTATAAAGGCCTTGCTTACAAAGCAGGGGCCATTACCTGTTTTAATTTGATCAGGCAGCCCAAGAGTGGCAAAACATCGAAGCATATGACTAATGGCATGTTTTGATTTTTCCCTGGCATGTGCTGATGCACAGCAGGTGTGGGAAAAGGTATCGAATGAAAAAATATATATATTTAAGCTTTCCAAATGGAGAATAGTGTGTAACATCAATTTTCCAAAGATGATTAGGGTGGAGCCCTCAAGGATTGCTTTCTGTAGTTTGAAGTGGAGGGGGGTACTTGGAGGAAAGGCTGACAAGACTTACAAGTCCGGACAATTTTTTTAAGGTCCTTGACTGGTACCTGTGGAAACCTGTGTTTGAAACCTCAACAGTTGACATGGGTCAATAAGTGGAAGCGTGTAGCTTCTGTAATAGTATTACACTGAGGCATAGAAGCCATTTTATCAACCAAATTGTTTTCTTGAGAGAGAAATCCTGTAAGTTTTGATGACCCCTTAGATGTTGAAGAAAAATGGGGCTAATTTTTTGTTTGAGTAGCAAATAAACTTGAATCATCAAAGGAGATATAGGGTTGGAGTCCAGTCTAATATGGGCCTCAACCATGTTGGGTAATAAATTAACAACATAAGAGCTGTCAGAAAATAAGTTAAATGGCTCTTGAATAGTGTCCAAAGGTAGAACAACAGCAAATAGTTTTTTGAATTGTGCTGACCCCTCAACCTCATGGGAGACTGACTTTATGGGCATAGGCTCTTTTTCCTGTTTTAAGGGAGGGTAAATGACTAGGGAAACCCCCAGGCGCCCTCCATCGGTAAACACGGTAAGAAAGTCAGGTTTAGGTTGAGACAGAAAAAGCCTGGGGAGGGGGGATTTCATTCTAACCTGGAGAAGGAACTCATCCATTTGTGGGGACCATAATGGCAATCAATTTTACCTAGAAACCCCTCAAGAGCCATAGCAGCTCTGTTATTATTTCTCTGAAGCCAAGTGAAATCTGTTACCTTAAAGGAGTGACACTAAGGTGAGGTTCTATGCCAAACAACTGGACAGAGGTGTCTCTGCCCTTGATAATGCAATCAGCAACCTGGTTGGTTATAGAATAAACTGGGGACCCCACCAACTGAGAGGTGGACCCATTGGTTGGGCTCACCTTCCTGGTCTAACAGTGCAGTGCATAATGCTTCCCCAGAGAAAATGTAGAGGGAGATGGGCAAATCAGGATTAAACCTCTTTAGGGTTGCAGTATTTATAGCCTGTTGTACCTTATGAAAGATTTATGACAAGGGGACAAAATTACCTGAGAGGAGAAGTTAAGATCCTTTAGGAGGTCAAACAAAGGGGACAGCTCTTCAGTAGTTATGGTTATCCAAGGACTCATCCAATTAATTTCTCCCAAGAGCTTCTGGAGTTGAGGCAAGGTGTAAGAATCCTGATTATAAAGTTGTGGTTTAACAGGTGAAACTGTATTTAGGGTAAGGATCAAGCCCAAGATCTTAAAGGGAGGCAGAGTTTGAACTTTCTCAGGAGCTACTTTAAAGCTGTGAGTATAAAGGATAGTTAGACATTGGTGGATAAGGTCCTTGAGTGTGAAGGAATCTAGGTACCCAAAAATAATTATCATCCATGTAAATATAAAACAGGGTATTGGGGAGATTGATAAGAGAAGAGAAAATGGATGACAGGCAATATTGACAAATGGGTGGGCTATTAGCCATGCCCCAAGGTAAGACAGTCCGCTAAATTCTCCTATCTGGGCCACAAAAATTAACAGTGGGTACAGAAAATGTAAATTATTCCATGTCTCCTGGATGGAGTGGGATAGAGAAGAAGCAATCTTTAATGTCAATGATAGTAATATGGTATATATTGGGAATAGCTGGGATCCATGGGAGTCCCCTCTGGGGGGTTCCAAAGCGGATCTTGTGTTCATTGATCTTCCTGAAATCATGTAAAAATCTCCAGGACCCATTAGGCTTTTTTATGACAAAGACAAGAGAGTTCCAGGGACTAGTGGAGGAACGGATATGTCTGGCCTCCAACTGTTGATCAATAAGTATGTGGAGTTGGTGTAATTTAGAAAGAAGGTAGAGGCCACTGCTTAACCCATATAGGATCCCCTGGTCTCCACTGGATTTTAAATGGGGGGCTAGGCAGTGCCCCTTAGAATTGGGGGTGTTCATTGGAGTAATTGGGATGACATTCCCTCCCTTCTTCAAACTGTTATTTTTTTTTAACCTAACAAATCATTATAAAAGGCCTTATGGTCAGTAGTGATGAAAGCCTCAGCATCTCCAAGCATGTCTTGCTCCAGTAAGTTAGCAATGAGTCCAGTCACCAGGAGAGGGCAGACTTTTCCTTTGTCCCCACCTGGGTCAGTCCAAGGGAGCCATGTGGCAGTCTCCCAGGATGTGGACTGCCTGCCAACTCCTAGTAGGGGAGGGCCAGGCACAAGCTGCCAGGAGGGGGGCACTTCCTCCTTTCTCAGGACCATTTGGTCCGCTCCAGTGTCGATGAGAAGTTTGAATTTTTTATTGCCAATATTTAAAATAATTTTGGGTCTAAGGCCCGAGACTAGGGGGACGGTCCAATGGGCTTTGATGGTCTCTTTCCCCTTATTTATTGGGGGTGGGGGGAGCCCCAGGAGGAGTTTAATGGCTTTCCCTGTATGTCAAACTTTGACCGGCACTCCCTAGCCCAATGAAACCCCTTATTGCATTTAGGGAAGCGGGTGTGAGGGGCGTTGGTCATTCCCCCAGAGGGTGGGGGAGGCTTTGTCTTGTTGGGCACTCCTTTTTAAAGTGGCCCTTGTCCCTGCACCCGAAATATATTGAGTTTTTAGGATTTAACTGTAACACGCCGATCATAGTGGCCAAATTTCTGTTTATTTTCCTGAAGGGCAGCAGCCATGGCCCTAGCCTGATGGGAGATAGTGCCAACATCCTTGGAGGCTACAATCCATCTTCTCATGGAGTTGTCTCTGAGACTCACACAGGCGAGGTAGTGATCAGCTGTCATCCTTTCCCAGACCAACAGTTTAGTAAACTGATCTCATAATGCCCCTGGGGGAAATTTTCTTTGGAGACTTTTTTCCATCCTATCTATAAATGTAGCCAAGTCCTCAGATGGTTTTTGAGTAATACTCATAAGGGGGGGGGAGCTCAGAGGGTTCCCCATCAAGCTTTGTCCATGCCGCCAAGCCCAGTGCCCTGACTTGGTTCCTATATGGGTCAGGTATAGCCGCCTGTTGAGTACCTATAGCATATTGATCACAGGTACCGGAGAGCATGACTTTGGTTTTGTTCTGCCTGTGTATGGCACTCATCTCTAAAAAAGGAACTCCACTTAATGTATAGGGGACCCAACAAGACAGCCCTGACTAAATTTTTCCAATCTTGGGTTGTACAAGGTTGATGGGCAAGTCCCTGTAATAGGGTCTCAGCCCAAGGAGAGTTGGGTCCATCCTCCGAGACCACCTTTTTAAGCTCCTTAAGGTCCTGAGCTTCCCACGGATACCAGGCAGCAGGGCGATTGCCCCCAAGATTTGGATTGATGGGAAATAAAATGTAGCTTTATTTTCTGGTGGCCGAATATGAAGGAGGGATTGAGGGGGTCTTGGCGGCTGAGTATGAAGGAGGGGCCGTGGGGGTCCAGAAAGGGTTAGTCAATGGAAGGGGTCCCCTGGAAGGCCAGGGAGCACTCTCAAAGGGATTGAGTGAGGAGTATGAAGATGTATCCTTTTGTGGGGGTTTTAAAGCTGTATCTCCAGGAGGAGTAGCTGGATCAGGCTGTATACTCTCTTTTTCTTGTGTCTTTTTTTTATGTTTGGTTGCCTTGGAGGGAAGCAGTCCTTGAGGGCCAAGATCATAGGGAGGACCACTGAGGAGGGTATTTGAACCTTCTCCCCATGTGCCCAACAAACAAGGGCTTCTACCCTATCCCATGTGTCCCAATCAAAGAGATTTCCTTCTGGCAGCCATGGCGCCAGTTTGAGAAGTCAATCCCAGGACTGTCGAGCCTGATTATCAGTCAAATTATGCCCTCTACTCTTTAGGAGTTCCCTGAGAGATTCTAAGGCAGTGTTGGATTTAGAGGTAGACTGTCCCATATTATAAAGTTGAGAGAGAAATGTCCATAAAATTAGGGCAATAGCAACCCACAGACACACGAGTACAACACAACCACAAGGATCCAAAAGATAGGTAAACATGTTGTACAAAAGCTGCAGATGCAGCTTATCTGTGAACTGAGAGTGAAAGGAAAACAAAAAAGACTGAAGAGATGTTGACAAGCAAGTACAGGTTATGGAAGCAAAGTTTAGCACATTAAATATGAAGACTGCCTCATGATTCATGAGGGTACACTCACCCACACACCGATTGACCTCCTCAACAAATGCCTTCACAGGGCACTAGTCTGCCAGGTTCCCGGAGCCGCACGTTAGGCACCAGATGCCAGGCTCCACCGGCAGGCAGGTAGTGCTGAGGAAGGACCAGGCCTGCTGGTTCCTCCCAAGGGGTTGAGGAAGAGAGTGGACGTCGGACGACTCAAAAACCCTTCCTAGTCACTGGTGAAAAACCACACTGAGTTGGTAGTCTTGTGGAAGTAGGGACTCTCAGGAACTCGCTTTATTGTTCTGAGCAGTTGCCTATATCATGTTGGTGATGAAGGTGGGGATTTTAGGATGGGGGAAGAGGTAAGGGCCAATAGTAAACTGTGACTATTGAAATGATAATTCCAACTCCTAAGTGGAGGTGGCAGGCAAGAAGCCATTAGGTGTCTTGCTGAGTCATAGCTGGTCAGAGACAGGTTGCCAAACTTTAGCTAGGCTTAGGAAGTTCCACTAGGCCTCACGCCTTGGCCTTTCAGGGCCCAACAACCTACCACAGTGCAGGGATACAATTTAAACCTTCCAGAAATCTTAATTCTGGGAAAGGGGAACTCCTTCCGAGGGATGGACTCAGGTAATTTATGAAAAAAAAAAAAAAAGAAAAAAAACAGATTTAGGTAACATCTTAAAGCAAGAGATGTACTTCTCTGATCTCCAGTAAATTAAAGACTGCAAGGGCAGGCTCAAAGACATTCTTGCCTTTTTACTTTTGGGAACCAGTCACTATAAACTACCTCAAGGGGAGGCAGAGGGATCTTTACCATAGAGAAATCTCTGAGGATAAAAGGGTCTAGAAGAGGCACATATACCCCCATGTGGAAAGCAACTCATAAAAAAAAAAAAAAGAAGGGCCAAGTGTGGTGGTGCACACCTATAATCCCCGCACTTGGGAGGCCAGTTTAGGAGGATCTCTGTGAGGTGAGTTCGAGGCCACCCTGAGACTATGTAGTGAATTCCAGTTCAGCCTGGGCTAGAGCAAGACCCTAACTTGAAGAAAAAAAGAAAGAAAAGAAAGAAAAAAAGAAAGAAGCAAAAAGATCACTTCACAGAAAAGACCAGATAGGATTAAATGGTAAAGGACTCTAGAAATCAGAGATCATACATGTAACAGAGCAAGAAACTACCAAGACTGGGACCAGAAAATTCAGATGTCAAGAGAACAAGTAGATTTTCTTCATCTGGGCATTTTGGTGCATGCCTTTAATCCCAGCCCCGGGGAGGCAGAGGTAGGAGGATTGCTGTGAGTTCAAGGCCACCCTGAGAGGACATAGTGAATTCCATGTCAGCCTGGGCAACAGGGAGACCCTACCTCAAAAAAACAAAAAATAGTCAAGAGAGTTTTTGCATACATGGTAGACCCAAAGTTTGGAGGAAAATCATACATACAACAAAGTGAAAAAGCATCTGGAAACAAAATAAAATGTAGAACTTAATAGAAAAATACCCAATTAAGCAATTAAGAGTCCTTGCTCTTCGCAGCCAGGCTAGAAGAGGGGATAAATACATTCTGGTAGTTTGAATAGATGGTCCCAAATATATTCAGTGTTTTATTACTTTGTAGTTTGCATATGCACCCACCTGGCTGGAGGTAGTGTAACTGGGTGGATTTTAAGGTGTGGTGGGTTTGAGATTCTAATCAAAAGAGGTGTAAAGTGTACCTAGCTGGAGTTCCTGAAATGTGCTGTGCTGTGTGGCTTTTGGCTTTTAGGCTTGCACTTCTTTCTCTGTGCTTGGGCCTGTGAAGGCAGGTCAGCTGCTTCTGCCATTATGGAACTTTCCCTAGATCTGTAAGCTTCAATAAATATCCCTTCCTCCATAACTGTACCTCATCTGAAAGTACATCCTCAGTAACCTGAAGCTGTCTGTTACACCCATGCACCAGTGTTTAGGTGAAAGATCACAGGTCAACATGGACGAAAGAGCGTCATTCCCTCCTCCTTTCCCTCTTCACCAGGCCTGAAGGGGTAAGAGCAGGAGCAAAACCAGCTGGTGCCAGAAGACTGTCAAAAGGCTGGTTAGGCAAATAACAGGTCCCCTACAGTTAATTAGGATAGACCTTTGTTGTCAGACACAGTTCCTTAGGGGAGAGAGCTGGTTGGTTTGTGGATTTAGGGCACTGACCCAGAAAGGCCAGTCCACTCAAATATGCTAAATTGTGGAAGCATCATCTGGGGCTGCAGCCACCATGGATAAAACTGGATCAGTCAGGAGTTCTACTTCTTCCAAGGGAGATTCTGTCTTTGGGCCTCTGTTCCTAACAAAACTATGAAAATCTACCTTATTCCTGTTTTTCCTTCAAAACTACATCAACTTCACAAATATACTTTTCAGACTCTTAATTTTTTGGTTAATAGGTCTACTAAAATCTGTAGTCAACACTGCAAGGATCTTATCTTCCTTTTTCCTTTATGTTTGCTACATTGCTCTGGCTCTCCTAGGTCATTAACAAATGTCTGTTGAATGAATGAATGTTATGTTCTGAGAAAGTAATAACTTTTCACTTCTGATTTTATGGTTATTAGATATTTATATTTCATATTTCTTGATTTTCATATAAAGACAGATGTGAGGTTTTGTTTCACTTTCCTATCCTGGCCTCAGCTTGCCTTAACTCTCTTGCTCTCCTGGGCTATTTGTGCTTGCTTATGCTTCTTTTATGTTATCATCAAAGTAGACACGTCCTTCTTTATTTCCTCCTCTTCATTTTTTTTAAGCTTGTAGATTCTGTATGCCTAGAATCATTTTATAAGGTGGACCTAAGGAGTGTTTCCACAACTCACTTTTCTATTCAGTGTATTGCAATGCACTGAAGCCCCCTCTCCAAACTTTAAATGTGGAAGCTTTAAGTCTCCATGTGATTATATTAAGTATAAGTATTTAAGAGGTATTTAACATTAAATGAAGCTATAAAGATGGACTGTAATCAAATAGGGGTAATAACCTTATAGCAATAGCAAAAGAATAGGTTAATAGTATAGCAAATGAATAGAATAGAATAGAATAGAATAGAATAGAATAGAATAGAATAGAATAGAATAGAATAGAATAATAGAAATTAGAAATTCTTTTTTTAAATCATGTGACAAGAAGGCAAGAAGCCAGCCTTCTGCAAGCTGGAAGTAGCTCTCCCTCATTGTCCAGGAACTTGTTCTTGGACTTTCCACTATCCACAAATATTAAAAAAAAATAAATTACCACTGTTTAAACTACTAAGTCTGCCTTAGTTTGTTATAGCAGCATGAACACAATAATAAGTATATATTGCTCTTGGTAATAAATACAAAAGATGTTCCTTGTAGTAAATATGGACATTGGTCTCTTTTAAAGGTAATATCCCTCTCTTTCAAAATTCAGTATGTTTGAATGCTTGGAAAATAATTGTCACAAATTACTTTCCTTTTCAAAGAAAGCTGGTTGTTTCATGGGATTTTATTAATACATTCAAGGTCAGAGTAGAGATTCATGGCAACAAAATTGTATTGTATTCTGAGTCTCAATTCTCAAGAGAAACATCTTTCACTTGGATGTTGTTTCCAAGTCGTCATCTGAGAAATAATACTATAGGATTGAAGACCTTTCATGAAAATCCTGTCTCCTGAGCATTTTCTACCAGAAAAGACTTGGCCAAAGTCCAGGGAAATGTTTCAGATATGAACCCTGGCTTCACGTGGAAAGCAAACGTGCAAGCAATTTGAGGTTTGTACTTTGGAGGTCTTTACTATTTTCCCATGTCAAGTTGAAAACAAGAAGCTCATCAAATTTACAGTGAGTCTGATACTGCTCTTTGTGGTCCAGAGAGCAGAGGACTGCTTATAGGAGAGTGGCTGTACTGTACTCAACTGCCGGGGAACATTATGAAGTAAACCCCATGTTTTGGTGGTTCTTTAGTAGTTAATAATACAAATCCCAGAATAGGTTTGAAAATACAAGGGCTAATCAAGTATTTGTCGACCAGCATGTTTAGCAACTTATTCTTAATGATATATGAGAAAATATCTTGCCTCCATTGGGAAATCTGAATTTTATTTTGGAAGAGTTTGGAGTTTGAGGAAGAACTGTGAATGTCATACACATGAAGTTATAAATCACTGGGTGTGGCTCTTTGCACATATGCATGCTCTTGGACTGTGTAGCTCTCATTCCTAGACTTCCACCAGACTTAGTTTCTCTGTAAGGATTTAGCCAGCCCTTCACAAAGGACAGAGATTTAGTCATTTTATATATTTATTCATTATTTAGAGACAGGGTCTTGCTATGTAACCCAGGCTGGCATGGATCTCATGAACCTCCTGCCTCTGCCTGCCAATTCCTGGAAGTACTGGTGTGTGCCACTATGCCTGGATTGATAATTCATTACTGCTTATCTTGTTCTTCTAATATCTGTATGCTTGGGTATAAGATGCTTGGTCCCAAGAACTAGAGAGTGAGTGCTCTTTCTCTCAATACATCTATCCAAACTTAAAAACTATTTTCAAATATTGTAGCAGCTAGATCACAGGGCGTTCATACCAGCAAAGTGAAATCCATGTTCCAAGAGGATCCCATTGTATCTGGTCCTGTTTCACCAGGACAGTGAAAATTCAAATAGCAAATGTTGTTTTCCTGAAAGTAATACCAAACAGAAGACTTTATTTCTGTCATCAAAGGCAAACATTCTTTCACTTGTAGGCTACTGAGGAGCTTATAAATAACTTTACATGTGCTTACAAAGCATGGCCACCACTGTCATACCTGGCAAAATACTTTATTTGTGAGGATGGTGCTAAAGAGTATCTGGTAAGTTTAGTGTGAGCTTAGTCGACACATTTGTAAAGATTTGTGCATGTGGCAATCCTGTATTTTAAAAATATTTTGCTTTATCTCAGTTTGATCAGCTTCAGCTGATTTTTGTTCAAGTTTCTGTACTTTTTCCCACTTAGTTTGACCACTAAAGATGCTTCCTAAAAGTGTCCTGTTCACATCCCATGTTGAAGGATTAAGTACAAAGGCATGCCTTTCTCAATATTTAATAAACCTTTCCAAATCAATTATCATGAAACATTTGGATTATTTTCATACCAGGTTTTGATATTTATGCAGCAGAAGGGGTCTGTTTTTCAGCAGCTCAAGAATAAATCATTTTATTTGAATAGTAGGCATGTAAGCAGTGAAATCAGACATTTATGTTACAGTTAAATGGTCTATGAGCATATCATTCAGCATAGTCCTCATCTGATAATATTTATTAAACATTTTCATTTCTCATATTTATTGATGGAAATTGTTTTGGTACCCTCCTCTCCTAATATATCTTAATTCACCCGTATTATTTATTCTATGAATTGCAATCATATTATTTTTTTTTTTGTTGATGTGGTCACTTCTGGCAATTGAATGTCAAATGAGATATATATTGGTGAACTAATTCCAGCCTGTACTTTGTGCTTAAAATAAATACTGGCTGACTATGTGACTTGGCGGTTAAAATTATGAGATAGTTTTCCAATAAATTAAAAAGTAAGAAGTCAAACAAGGTATTTAAGATTATATAAAGTTATAGATGCTTATCAAAATAATGATAGTACTCTAGGTATTTTTACTTGAAATTTAATGAAGAATTACAATTACTTGGCATAGTAATGTATCTTTGGCTTCCTTTTTCTAAGTAGGGTCTCTCTCTAGCCCAGGCCAACCTGGATCTCACTGTGTAGTCTCAGGGTGGCCTTGAACTCATGGCAATCCTCCTACCTCTGCATCCTGAATGCTGAGATTAAAGGTGTGTACTACCACTCCTGGCTCAGATTTTGATATTCATGTAACCACTTTGAAATATGTTTTTCCACTGAATAATTTTATGTCATTTTTAAAAAATATGCTAATGAAATGTTGGGCATCATAGCTCATACTTATACTCTTAGCACTTGGGACACTGTGGCAGGAATATTCATGAGTTTGATGTCATTCTTGTTTGAGGGTAGCCTGAGTATATAATTTAAGACTTTCTCAAAAATAAAACATTAAAATGAACACTATAACAAAATACAATCTTGAAATTTGAAGAAAATTATTCAACTTAATTAATAAAATGTTGTAGACTTTATGTTTATCATGTTTAAAAAAATGCAATAATATTTGACCAAATCTGTTTGGGAACCTTGACAGTTGACACTAGCAATTTCTGGGCTTCTGAACTTGTAGCACTAATTTTAGTGAGTAAAATTAGTCTTCCTATAAAGTGGTGTTTTTTAAAGTTAAAAAATTTTAAATATAGATTTTTTTTTTCTTATTACACAGACTTCTAAAGTTTAAAACTCTTCCCTTTGTGAAGAGAATTAACTCCTGTTGGCATTTAAGTTTGATCACTTATCTTAGTATTTTCTGATTATCATATCTTGCTTATAATCACTCAGTGTATCTTGTAGGTATTGATTTCTTAATGAGTTACAATACCTTTATACTATCCCTCTTTACATAGTGCATTTAAACTTGTTTTTAAATTTAGCATTTTAAATTTAGTTGTTCAAATTTAGTGTTTTAGTGTATTGCTTAAAATATTAATTATCATGCTATTTCTCCAATATCTTAAATTTAAAACTTACTTATAAAATAGCTTACTTTAAAATCCCAGCCACCCTTGTGTAGTAACATATTTTTAATATTTGACCTTATATTGATACTGTTTTATTTCCCCACATCTCAACCCCAGGCATCATTGTTCAATGTGAAACAAGAGTAAAACAGTTGAAGAAATAATCCTTTGAACATGTTTCCATATATTTGTCCATCACGAAATTACCAAATCTCCAATTATATATGAATATTTACTTTATTTCTTCTATCTATTTTCTGATGGACTCAGCCTTGAGCTAGTTTTTCAGGTATGTGCTGGGCCAGGTATCCAGCCAGTGTGACCCATATTTACAACAGGATCCAGTGGGACTGGGCCTATGGATTATTTTTGTACCATACCAGCATTGTGCTTAAGAAGAATGGTTAATCAATAAAGGAAGGAAGGAAGGCATGTGCAATTAAGGTTGAAAACCAGGAGGCAGAATCTGAATAGGTTAATACATCTTTTGTACTGGCTCCATAGCTGAACTTTGTTATATTATCAGGACTCTTTAAGTTCTTGTTAAGATCATGAATCTACTCTTCAAGAGCTGGCACCCAAGAGCTACACATGTTAGGCTTTTTTTTTTTTTTTTTCCTGTAACTGTAATAGATAAGGTAATTTAGAAAGAGTACAGAGTTACTTTAGTTTATGGTTCCAGGTGATGGAATTCTGAGCAGCAGTATCTGGCCAGGGAAAGATATGGTAATACACATCAGGCAAAAAAGCAAGCAGTCACTTGAGGAAGAGGCATGCACACTCTCAGAAGATGAGTCTGTCCTGCCATCAAGCATTATTAATACCTCCAAATGAACTGAACACTCACAAAGCCCCCTTCCCAACACCATGACAGTGGCATATAGAATCCAACATGAGTTTACAGAGGAGACAAGCCACATTCAACCCATGACAATGGAGAAATCAAAGCTTTCCTTGTTCCTGTTTCTTTTTTTGTTTTGTTTTGCTTTTTGTTTTTCAAGGTAGGGTCTCCTGCTAACCCAGGCTGACCTGGAATTCATTATCTATTATCAGGGTGGACTTGAACTCATGGTGATCCTCCTACTTCTGCCTCCCAAGTGCTGGGATTAAAGGCATGCACCACCATACCAGGCTCTTGTTCCTTTTTTGTTTGTTTGTTTGTTTTGTTTTGTTTTGTTTTGTTTTGAGGTAGGGTTTCACTCTAGCCCAGGCTGACTTGGAATTCACTACTACATAGTCTCAGGGTGGCCTTGAACTCACAGTGATCCTCCTACCTCTGCCTCCTGAGTGCTGGAATTAAAGGCATGCACCACCATGCTCTTGTTCCTGTTTTAAACTAATGAGCTGATGGATTCCTGGTAACATTTATTTTTGCCTTCATTTTCACCATAGTTTTTTAATGATTTAAAATATATCAGGGGACTTCCGGTTAAGATGGCGGCATAGGTACCACGCCAAAGCAGCCTGGGGGGAAAAGAACAAAAAAACTCAGCAAAATACACACTTTTACTAAAAAGTAAGGTGTACAGGAAATTGAAGCAGCAGAGAAGTAGAAGAGTATCAGAGCATCCAGAGCCTGCACAGGCGGGAAAAGTGGCTCCAGAAGCTCGGCCAACCGCCACAGCCGCGGCGCACCAGAAAGCCACCAGGCTCAGCTCCAGCCACAGGAAAAGCCAGGTGCAGGAGCTTCCCCTCACACTGGTGCTCTCCACAACTCGGGAAACGTGAGGGGAGAGCGGCAGCGAGCAACAGAGGAGCAGACCACGAGGTAGAAGAACGCTTGGAGCAGCGAGAGAACCAGAGCAGCTGCAGCTCCCTCCCCTCCCCCACCGCCTGAGCCCAGCTCTGGTGAACAGAGCAGTGGCCCGGGACCTGGCCACGCCAACTTGGGTTGACAGCGGGACCCAAGCAGGAGCAGAGTTCGGCAGCAACATCAGTGGCTCCAGCACCGGTAACAGCGGCCCCAGCAGCAGCAGACCCAGGAGTGGCAGCAGCGGCAGACTCAGCAGCAGCACCTTCAGGGGGAGCAGCAGCAGTGGATACAGCAGCAGCAGCAGCAGCAGCAGTGCTGGCTCTAGCATGGCAGCTACAGCAGCAGCAGAGGCAGCAGCAGCGGTGGGTCCAGCAGCAACACCTTCAGCAGCAGTGGCTACAGACCCAACAGGGGCAGCTTAAGCAGCAGCAGTTCCAGTAGCAGGGGTGCTGATCTGCAGGGCCACACTTGCCAGTCTCGGTTTGCCCCACAGGAAAAGCAAGTGCCCAGCTCCAGAAATCAGAACAGCAGCCCGACGACCCAGGCAGCAACTTGTCTGAGACCAAAATCATCCAAGGAAACTGGGATTTCACCAGGGAAGAGTCTCACTTGGTCGCAAGCTGACTTGGATCCCTCAACAGACCAGAAATCTTAACCTATTTGTTGATAGAGGATCTGGTCGTTATAATAACTACTCTTGCATACATACTTGGGGCTGTTTTTGATTGAATGTGTACAGTGTTTAGTTAAATTTTAGAATCTACCTGTATTTTATTCCACTCAGCCTGCTTGAATACTCCTATAGCAGGGAAACTCAACCCCTAAGAACATCTTTGTAGATACTCTGAGAGTCTTAAGAGCCACACCTAACAACTTAAGGTCTTACCCAGAAAATATATAACATCAAATCAATTGATACAGCTAAGAATAGCTAGCTAGAAAATCCAAGCATTAACTTAATCCAAGATGCAAAAATATATACATTATAACACAAGAAACACAAAAAAGAAAGACGATATAAATCCACCTAAAAGTATTAATGCATCAGAAATGTCCTCCAGTGAGAAAGAGTTAGAGGAAATGCCTGAGAAAGAGTTCAAAAGAATGATTATAAATATGTTCAAAGAGGTCAAAGAACACATCAAAACAATCAAAGAAGAAATCAAAGAGGAAAATAACGGGGAAATCAAAGGAATCAAAGAAGATGCACGACACCAATTTAATGAAATAAAGAAGGCAATACAAGACATGAATAAGGAAATAGAAATAATAAAGAAAAATCAGTCAGAATTACTTGCAATGAAGAACACAGTTAATGAAATAAAAAACTCTGTAGAAAATCTCACCAGTAGGAAGGATGAGGGAGAGGACATAATATCTAAGCTAGAAGACCAGGTGGCAGACCTAATGCAGTCCAACAAAGAGAAAGACAAACTTATAGAAGAGTATGAGTGGGAATTTCAAGATATTCGGAACACTACGAAAAGATCCAATATAAGAATTCAGGGCATAGTAGAAGGAGAAGAACTCCACTCCAGAGGCATAGTAGGCATCTTCAACAAAATCATAGAAGAAAATTTCCCCCAAATTGGGAAAGAGGTGCCAATGCAGATACAGGAAGCCTTTAGAACCCCAGCCAGACAAAACCCAGAAAGAACCTCTCCTCGCCATATTATAATCAAACTTCCAAACACACACACCAAAGAAAAAATATTGAAAGCAGTTAGAGAGAAAAATCAAGTTACCTACAAAAGCAAGCCCAACAGGATTACAGCAGATTATTCAACACAAACTTTTAAAGCCAGAAGGGCTTTGTGTGATATATTCCAAGTTCTGAAAGATAACAACTGTCAACCAAGGTTATTTTTATCCTGCAAAGTTATCCATTCAAATAGATGGAGAAATAAAGACATTCCATGACAAAAGCAGGTTAAAGGAGTATTTGAGGACAAAACCAGCTCTACAGAAAATACTTGATAGAATCCTCCATGCTGAAGAAAAGGAAAAGCAGACATATAAGGAACCTAGAAAAAACAAGCAATACTCAAATACTAGTTAACAGAAGAGAGCGCAGGGAGAACCAGAAACACATACACACACAAAAAAATGGCAAACATAAATACACACCTTTCAATAATATCTCTTAATATCAATGGCCTCAATGCCCCAATGAAAAGACATAGATTTGCAGACTGGGTTAAAAAGCAGGATCCTATAATTTGTTGTCTCCAAGAAACTCACCTTTCTACAACAGATTGACATTATCTTAGGCTGAAAGATTGGAAGACAGTGTTTCAAGCAAATGGGCCTAGAAAACAAGCAGGGGTTGCTATCCTAATATCAGACAGGGTAGACTTTAGTCCGATGTTAGTCAAGAAAGATAAGGAAGGTCACTTTATATTGATTAAGGGCACACTCCAACAGGTGGACATTACAATCCTAAACATATATGCATCTAACATGGGGGCTCCCAAATTCGTCAAACAAACACTATTAGAACTAAGGTCACAGATAACACCAAACACAGTGGTGGTGGGTGACTTTAACACCCCACTCTCATCAGTTGACAGGTCATCCAGGGAAACAATAAACAGAGAGGCATCTGGACTAAGTGAGGTCATAGAAGGAATGGACTTAACAGATATATACAGGACATTTCATCCAAAGGCTGCAGAATATACATTCTTTTCAGCAGCACATGGAACATTCTCTAAAATAGACCATATATTAGGACACAAAGCAAATCTTAACAAATTCAGGAAAATTGAAATAATTCCTTGCATTCTATCTGACCACAATGGAATTAAAGTATAAATCAGTAGCAAGAAAGGCTATAGAGCATACACAAAATCATGGAAACTAAACAATACACTACTAAATGATGAATAGGTCAATAAAGAAATCAAAAAGGAAATCAAAAAATTTATACAGTCAAATGATAATGAGAACACAACATACCAAAATCTCTGGGACACAATGAAGGCAGTTCTAAGAGGTAAATTTATAGCCTTAAGTGCCTATATTAAGAAATTAGAAAGGTCGCAAGTAAACGACCCAATGCTTCGCCTTAAAGCCTTGGAAAAAGAAGAACAAGGCAAACCAAAAAGTAGTAGATGGGAAGAAATAATAAAGATTAGGGCAGAAATTAATGAAATAGAAACAAAAAAAAAAATCCAAAAAATCAATGAAACAAAGAGTTGGTTCTTTGAAAGGATAAACAAGATTGATAAACCCTTAGCAAATCTGACCAAAAGAAAGAGAGAAGAGACACAAATTAATAAAATCAGAGATGAACAAGGTAACGTCACAACAGATTCCAGAGAAATTCAAAAAATCATAGGGGCATACTATAAAAGCATATACTCCACAAAGTATGAAAATCTGAAAGAAATGGATGATTTCCTTGATCTATATGACTTACCTAAATTAAATCAAAATGAGATTAATCACTTAAATAGACCTATAACAAACATGGAGATCCGAACAGTTATCAATAATCTCCCAACTAAAAAAAGCCCAGGCCCGGATGGATTCACTGCTGAATTTTACCAGACTTTTAAGGAAGAGCTAACACCATTGCTTCTTAAGCTTTTCCAGGAAATAGAAAAAGAAGGAATTCTACCAAACTCCTTCTATGAGGCCAGCATCACCCTGATACCAAAACCAGGCAAAGATAGAACAAAAAAAGAAAATTACAGACCAATCTCCCTCATGAACATAGATGCAAAAATTCTCAACAAAATATTGGCAAACAGAATACAAGAGTATATCAAAAAGATCATTCACCCTGACCAAGTAGGCTTTATCCCAGAGATGCAGGGATGGTTCAACATATGCAAATCTATAAATGTAATACATTACATAAATGGGTTGAAGGACAAAAATCACATGATCATTTCATTAGATGCAGAGAAAGCATTTGACAAAATCCAACATCCCTTCATGATAAAAGTCCTACAGAGACTGGGAATAGAAGGAACATATCTTAATATAATAAAGGCTATTTATGACAAGCCTACACTAAATGGGGAAAAACTGGAAGCTTTTCCACTAAAATCAGGAACAAGACAAGGGTGTCCACTGTCTCCACTTCTATTTAATATAGTTTTGGAAGTCTTAGCCATAGCAATAAGGCAAGAGACACACATAAAAGGGATACAAATTGGAAAGGAAGAAATCAAGTTATCATTATTTGCAGATGACATGATTCTATACATAAAGGACCCTAAAGACTCTACTAGCAAGCTGTTAGAGCTGATCAAAACCTACAGCAATGTAGCAGGATACAAAATAAATACACAGAAATCAGTAGCCTTCATATATGCTAACAACAAACACACAGAGGATGAAATCAGAGAATCACTCCCATTCACAATTGCATCAAAAAAAATAAAATACCTTGGAATAAACCTAACCAAGGAAGTAAAGAATCTATACAATGAGAACTTTAAAACACTCAAGCGAGAAATTGCAGAAGACACTAGAAAGTGGAGAAACATCCCTTGTTCCTGGCTTGGAAGAATCAATTTTGTGAAAATGGCAATCTTACCTAAAGCAATCTACACATTTAATGCAATCCCTATCAAAATTCCAAAGGCTTTCTTCATGGAAATAGAAAAAACAATCCAAAAATTCATTTGGAATCACAAAAGACCTCGAATATCTAAAATAATACTGAGCAACAAAAAAGAGGCTGGTGGTATCACCATACCTGATTTTAACCTATACTGTAGAGCCATAGTAAGAAAAACAGCATGGTACTGGCACAAAAACAGACATGTAGATCAGTGGAACAGAATAGAGGACCCAGATGTAAGCCCAAGTAGCTATAGCCACCCGATATTCGATAAAAATGCCAAAAATACTCATTGGAGAAGAGACAGCCTCCTCAGCAAATGGTGTTTTGAAAACTGGATATATATCTGCAGAAGGATGAAAATAGATTCTTCTCTCTCGCCATGCACAAGAATTAAGTCCAAATGGATTAAAGACCTTAACATCAGATCGGAAACTCTGACACTGCTAGAGGAAAAAGTAGGGGAAACCCTTCAACATATTGGTCTTGGCAAAGACTTTCTGAATACAACCCCAATTGCTCAGGCAATAAAACCACAGATTAACCACTGGGACCTAATGAAATTACAAAGATTTTGCACTGCAAATGACACAGTGAAAAAAGCAAAGAGGCAACCTACAGAATGGGAAAAATTCTTCGCCAGCTATATATCTGATAAAGGATTAATATCTAGGATATACAAAGAACTCAAAAAGTTAAACAATAAGGAATCAAACAAGCCAATCAAAAAATGGGCTATGGAGCTAAATAGAGAGTTCTCAAAGGAAGAAATACGAATGGCATATAAGCATTTAAAAAAATGTTCTACGTCACTAGTCATCAGGGAAATGCAGATTAAAACTACATTGAGATTCCATCTCACTCCTGTCAGATTGGCCACCATCATGAAAACAAATGATCATAAATGTTGGTGGGATGTGGAAAAAAAGGAACCCTTCTGCACTGCTGGTGGGAATGCATCCTGGTCCAGCCATTGTTGAAAACTAGGTGGAGGTTCCTAAAACAGCTAGAGATTGATCTAACATATGACCCAGCTATAGCACTCCTAGGCATATATCCAAAGAACTCATCTCATTTCCTTAGAAGTACGTGCTCAACAATGTTTATTGCTGCTCAATTTATAATAGCTGGGAAATGGAACCAGCCTAGATGTCCCTCAACAGATGAGTGAATAATGAAGTTGTGGCACATTTATACAATGGAGTTCTACTCAGCGGTAAAGAAAAATGAAGTTATGAAGTTTACAGAAAAATGGATGGACCTGGAAAGTATTTTACTAAGTGAAGTAACCTAGACCCAGAAAGCCAAGCGCCACATGTTCTCTTTCATATGTGGATCCTAGCTACAGATGACTGGGCTTCTGCGTGAGAATGAAAATACTTAGTAGCAGAGGCCAGTAAGTTAAAAAGGAGACATAAAGGGTAGAGAAAGGAAGGGAGGAGGATACTTAATAGGTTGATTTTGTATATATGTAATTGCAATGATTGTAATGGGGAGGTAATATGATGGAGAATGGAATTTCAAATGGGAAAGTGTGGGAGTGGGGAGGGAGGGAATTACCATGGGATATATTTTATAATCATGGAAAATGTTAATAAAAATTAAAAAAAAAACAAAATATATCAGTGCAAGCTTGACCTGCTGTTTTCCATCTAACAACTTCCCTCATCCATACCTTCAATCGTTTGGCACTTAAATTATCAGAAATATATTAATATAATGGTACTAATTTTGAAAAAACTAATAGTTTTCAGGGACTTATGAAGTACAACTTATTTTTCATTTCATCAATGACTTTCATGTGATTAAATCATGTAAGCCTTTGGTACTCAGTATGACTTCTATGCATGTAATCTCTCTTAGCTGGCTCAATAATTATTGTAATTTCTGAATATGTTTATTCTAATTATCTACCTTTATTTGTCTTCTCTAGCAAAGACATGTCAACTTTGTTCACTGTTCTTATAAGTTATTATAAGTCAATCTCTGGATGTTTTCATATTTATTTGAATTTCCTTAAAAACACACAGGAAATAGAATTTCTTAGGACCAACTGAATTTTTTAAAAAATCCCAACAAGTTGTTTGGAAAAAATAAACATATCAACTTAGTAAGTATTTACCATAAGAGAACAGTCAAGGATAATTGTACTACTCAACTTGTATTTGTATATAAGCAATGTGATGGTAAGTATGATTGTGTCATCATTTCAGAAATACTATTCAATCAGCATGTGTGTTAGAGTGACATATGTATATACATATGTATATATTTTATATGTGCATATATATTTATACATATGTATATATGTGTGTGTAAATATGTTTATAAAACTATTCGTATTCGTATTCATAGAAAAACCTATTTACATTGGAATAAGATTGGAATGGAGACAGAAATAATGCCAAAATGAAATGTTTGTTCCATCTATTTGGTATAAAAATTTACAACTAACATTGGTAGCACAAATGCAAATGAACTCTGGGTTGGAAGTTATAAATTTACATTTCTTTCTACCAATAGCTCGCAGTATTATGAATGACAGTGCTGTCCCAATGGAAACAACTGAATGTATTCAAGGCCAAGGAGAAGGTTACAGGGGAACCACCAATACCATTTGGAATGGAATCCCATGCCAGCGCTGGGATGCTCAATATCCTCACCAGCATGATATAACTCCTGAGAATTTCAAGTGCAAGTGAGTCCATATACAGTTATAAATTCCAGTGGATCCTGGGGAAATGAGGCAGAGTAATCACTTTACTCATTTCTGTATAAGTAATCTTATAATCTTAAAAATTAAATGTGCTCAAGTATACTTAGAATTAAAAAGGGAGATTTTTTTATTTTAATTTAATTTATTTATTAAAAGTATACTTTGTGTAGATACATGCTGTGTTGGTATCATTTTTTCCTTCCTCCCTGGCCCTATTCCACTGAGAACCCTTCTCTGTGGGGTTGCTGGTATTCCCCATGGGGATGTGGGTTATGTATTGTGGGAGTGGCAGTCAGTTATTGGAAGAAGGAAAAGCCTCTGGATATGATGTACCATCCTGTGGTTCTTACTGTTGGCCTCTTCCTCTATAAAATTAAAGGGACGTTATTGTATTCAGAAGTTTTCATTCTCTGAGCATGAGATATGGCTTCAAATAAGTCATTGAAAAATATTCTAGGTTATTCTGATGCAGAGGGTTGAAGTAGCATGTTTTGGGAAAAAAAAAAAAAAAACATCTATAGATTGTTTCTGGTCATAGCATTGTTTCTCAGTCTATCTAATATACCAGTTAATTGTAAGGATAATCATGTGTCATACCAGTGAGTTTTTTTTTCCAGTTTCTTATTATCTTAAAGGAGGTCATTATTTTTCTTTTCTTTTATAGAAAATCACACCTTAATTTTAGTCAATATTTTAAGCTGATAAGTTTCAAGGTTTCATGTTTTGTGACAAAATCGTTTCAGTGGCCTAAGTGTTTTCAATTGTTTCTTGAGTAAGGAAAAGTAATGTGAATCAAAGCAACTATTTAGAATTGTACATAGATACTAGCTTCAAGAATGAATTATGGGGCTGGAGAGATGGCTTAGTGGTTAAGCGCTTGCCTGTGAAGCCTAAGGACCCCGGTTCGAGGCTCGGTTCCCCAGGTCCCACGTTAGCCAGATGCACAAGGGGGCGCACGCGTCTGGAGTTCGTTTGCAGAGGCTGGAAGCCCTGGCGCGTCCATTCTCTCTCTCTCCCTCTATCTGTCTTTCTCTCTGTGTCTGTCGCTCTCAAATAAATAAATAAATAAATTTAAAAAATAAAATAAAAAAAAAGAATGAATTATGCCCGTATTATGAGCGTTCTCCAGTCTCCTTTTCCTCCACTTGTCTTTTTCTGTACAGCCACAGCCATAACTACAGCCACAGCCACACTGCCATGTTTTAAATTGTTTATCTTCTTAGGAAGAACATAGAGATTGATTTTGAAATGTATAACACACATGTCATTCATAGTGGCTTTGCAGAAATAGCACCTATAAATAACATATATTGCTTTTATATAATTGTCATGTAATCAGACAACCTAATAATGTCGGTTGGAAATCTCTGAGCTCTAGTGGCCTATACTGGAGAGAGGAGATGTATGTGTGTGCATGTGGGTTAGCTAATTCGTTTGTTTAAATGGTCAATACCCATGTGTTAATACTTTTTTTTTCATTATTTTAGGACAAAATTTATAATTTTCATTTTTGTTTTATTTTTCTCATTTCCTCTCACCTGTATAACTCACACTTCAGCAATAAATGAATATTGAAGTAGAAAGAGAAAATGAGAAAAGATCAGTTAAAAGAGACAAAGAAGACAGAGTTAGGGCAATCCCACTGTTGCTATCTTTTAAGAGTTTGTAATATTCACACAAAAAATTGTGTATCTCCAAATATGTAAGTATGTTGATTTGTAAATAAACAAGAAATTTTATTCATAAACTTCACAATTGAAACTTAATTATCAAAAGTTTAATTTTATATCTTATGGGAATTTAATCCATCCTTTCATAGTAAGTGTGGCAGTTGAAATGCAAAGTGTCCCCCACAGGCTCTTGTATTTAAATACTTACCCCTCAGCCTGTGGGCGACACTTTGCATTCAAACTATCACAGTAACCTAGCATAAATTCTCACTAATTATAGACATGTGACTCAACATTTTGCCATAATATTAATTTACTATTGTTGTCCCTTTCCATTGTGGCAGAAACAGGAATGCTGGGCAGCTGTCTCTGATTTGTTGTTGTTGTATTGTTTTGAAGCAGGCTCACATTCTAGCTCAGGCTTATCTGGAATTCATTATGTAGTCTCAGGGCGGCCTGGAACTCACGTTGAACCCCTTACACCTGCCTCCGGAGTGCTGAGATTAAAGGCCTGTGCCAATAACACCTGGCCTCTGATTTGATTAAACATAATTTGCTATATATAATTTCCTATACAGAGACTCCTTATAAATGACAAATTTTCAAGTACTATAATACTGTGTATGATGAATGTAGATAAATTAAATAATTTCTGATTCCTTTTAGGATTTTTAAATAATTCTTTAAGTGAAGTGAATAAATTCATAGACAATTTTAGTAAATTAAATTTATTCTTGTTCAGTTATGATGAATGAGATGCTTGTAGCTATGTATCCTAAAAGATGCCCTAGATAAAACTTTGTTAATTCATTTTATTAACTTGTTCTAAGCAGGACGTCCTGTCAAGTGCTGAGTCACCACCTCAGCCAAATTATCTTGTTTTAAATCAAATATACATAATCATATAACTGAGCAATCATTGATCTAAAATTGTAGATTTGTGTGAATTTTGTGTATTTATTGTATAAGGCCTACACTTTTATACCTAAGTATATACTATCTTAAAGAAAATGAGTTTTATTCATCTTTTATTTTTGGTGTGTGTGTTTGTATAAGTGCAGTATGTGTTGAGTGTTGTGTTTGTGTATGTATGTGTGGACTGTGAATGTATGCTATGTGTGTGTGTGTGTGTGTGTGTGTGTGTGTCTATACAGTATGTATGGAGCGGGGTGTGGTATTTGTGTATGTTTGTGTGGCGTGTGTATGTAAGGTGTGCACACACCTCACACATGTGTGGGAGGCCAGGGGAAACAATCCAGTGTCCTATCATTCTTCAGTTGTTTCTTGAGACAGACTCTCTCTGAGCTCAGAACTGATGTTTTTGGTCAGATCACCTGATTAGCCTGCCTGCCCCAGCAATTTTCCTGTCGTGGACACCCCCATCTCCTGCACAACTAGGATTATAAGTATGTAGGACCAAACCTGAGTTTTTGCATGGGTGCTGACAATAGAACTAAGGCACTCTCCGAGCCACAGCCACATGCTTGCATGGCCAGCACTCTTACTGAGTTACTCTAGCTCCATATCCACTTCTTCTAAAGTTTCTAATTATTTTACTGAACATTTGTTGACAATTTTCATATATGAACATAATGCATTTTGATTAAATCTCTTCCCTTACTTACATTTGTCCCCACTTCCACTGAACCTCTGCTTTCCAATTAGTTACTAATTTATGTGTGTGTCTGTGTGTGTGTGTGTGTGTGTGTGTTTGTGAGAGAGAGAGAGAGAGAGAGAGAGTTTACCAGTGCTTCCTTCCACCATAAGTGAACTCCAGATACATGTGAAACTTCGTGCATTTGGCTTTACCTGAGTACTGAGGAATCAAACCCAGGTGGGCAGACTCTGCAAGCAAGTACCTCTAACTGTTGAGCCATTTCCCTAGCTCCAAGTTACTAAGTTTATAAGAAGATGAAGGGTTTAGATATGGGTCATTATTTGAAAACTTTCTATACCAGGCTTAAACTTCTGGCAATAAGTATACCAGATCCCACAAGAACAGTTTTTAAAGACCTACTTGGACAAGATGGACTAAAATTGCTTGCTGCTCAGAGCTCTCTCTTTTTCTATTTTTATGATCATTTCATTATTAATAAAATTATACTACTTCTAATTGGATTGATGTGTTATAAAGGCTGTTGCTTCCAATAGATTATATGTGCTTGATTTAAGATAGAATATTTCATGAAAACAAATAATAAACTCCACATTTTATTTAATATGGACCCTACATTAAGATATAAAACCATGGCTGGGATGTAGCTCATTGGGCCAGTACTTGATCTAGCATATGTAAGGGCCTAGAGTCTATCTCCCATATAATAACTAATCACTGCAAACTAAATGAATGAATGAATGAACTGGTAAACAAAAAATACATAAATAAAGTACTAAAATCCTTTAAAATATAAAGTATTAATATAAACAATGTTAACAAACTTTTAAAATGTATAGTTGAGTGGGCTGGAGAAATAGCTTAGTGGTTAAGGCATTTGCCTGAAAAGCCAAAGGACCCAGGTTTGATTCCCCAGGACGTTAGCCAGATGCACAAGGTGGCGCATGCATCTGGAATTCGTTTGCAGTGGCTGGAGGCCCTGCACACCCATTTTCGTCTCTCTCTCTCTCTCTGTCCCTCTCTCTCTCTCTCTCTCTCTCTCTCTCAGTCTCTTTCCCCCTCTTTCTCTTTGTCAAATAAATAAATAAATATATTTTTAAAATGTCCAATTAAGTCACTGATAACTGAATATATATATATTCAGTGATATATTCAATGACTATATGTATAAATATGCATATACATGTCTGGTACTTACTGGCAACTTACTCTGTGGTTATATATCTGTATTTAATTAGAACTTAGTTTTATAGGAATATATGTAAGGATTTCAAATGACTTCTAAATCAAGAAAGGAATATGTCTTTTTTTTTTTTAAATTTTTTATTTATTAACAGACACAGAGAGAAAGACAGATAGAGGGAGAGAGAGAGAATGGGCGCGCCAGGGCTTCCAGCCTCTGCAAACGAACTCCAGAGACACGTGCGCCCCCTTGTGCATCTGGCTAACGTGGGACCTGGGGATCCGAGCCTCGAACCGGGGTTCTTAGGCTTCACAGGCAAGCGCTTAACCGCTAAGCCATCTCTCCAGCCCAGGAATATGTCTTAACTCAAAGAAATCTAGGCAGCAAACTAAATATGTGAAAATTATAGAAATCAAGGAACAAATAACTATTATTTTTTAATGATTATATGTTTATTTGAGAGAGAAAGGGGAAGAGAGAGAGAATGGGCATATCAGCACCTGTAGCCACTGAAAATGAATTCTAGAAGCATGCACTACCTTGTGCACCTGGCTTTTGTGGGCACTGGAGAATTGAATCTGGGTCCTTAGGCTTTGTAGGCAAATGCCTTAACCACTAAGCACTCTCTCTAGCCCCAATATCAGCTTTTTTTTTAAATGGTTAATATTTGAATAGCTTCAACTTCCATTTTATTTTATTTATTTTTATTATTGCTATTTTTTAATATTTGCTTTTCAAGATAGTATCTTGCTCCAGCCCAGCTCACCTAGAATTCACTATGTACTCTCAGAGTGACCTCAAACTCACAGTGATCCTCTGACCTCTGCCTCCTGAGTGCTTAGGTTAAAGGCATGTTCCACCATACACAGCCTCAACCTTCATTTTAAATGGCAATAATGACTATAAGTAATTTTGTTTCTTCCAAGAAAGAAACATGTTATTTTTACATTAAATATGTATATGCCATGAGGTTATAATAAATAACAGGCTACTTTTTTAATAATATCAGTTGAGAGTCCAATCTTTGAGAATGAGTGAGATATGAGGAAACTCTTTTCCTTCCATAGAACAGTAGTGTGCCTGAGGGACTCTGCATTTGCTATCCCTGGCAATGTGCCTTGTGTGTACTTAACTCTAAAGTCGTATCATTATTCTCAAATGAAAACCTCTGAATGGATACCGAATCCTACTTATCAGTATGCATTCATGCTGGCCTTCTAGAAGTACAGTAGTATTAACTCCATCAACATGAGGACCCAGGCAGTTTATAGGCATCATAATTTATGCTTACTGTTTATGCTTCCTTGTCATAGGGACCTAAGAGAAAATTATTGCCGCAATCCAGATGGGGCTGAATCACCCTGGTGTTTTACCACTGATCCAAACATCCGAGTTGGCTACTGCTCTCACATTCCAAAGTGTGATGTGTCAAGTGGACAAGGTAATAGCTGACATTTAGTACTATGACTATGATTAAAATCAGAACACCTCAAGGAAGGACACATTTGCTTTCTGTGGCATGCTACTTGATGCTTAGCAAAGGTGATCACTAAGTATGACAGAATTTGTTTTAGATATTCACTCATTCATTCAATATTTATTTCTTTATTTGAGGTCAGGCATAGTGCTGGATGATGGAGATAGCAGAAAACATAACTAAATTTTCTGACTCCAGAAAGCTACATTCAAACAGATAGGAAAATTGTATAATAAAAATGCTAGTGGGGTTCTTATGTAAATAAGTTCATGTCTCTGTAATAGAGTGAAAATCATCCCCAAACGAGAGGCGAGAGACCTTGAGAGTTTTGTTTGTTTGTTTTAATCATTATGAGGAGGCTCTCTCTCATGTGGTAAGTAAGGAAACATCTGTAGAGAACCCTGAGGAGAAGAGGGAGCTTCATATACCATGCCACTTACATGTCAAGAGTATTTCAGATAGCAGAAATTACAAAAGCAATTAGCATGAGATGAGGGAACACATGAAGAGCTAAAAGAAAAAATCCCTAGTACTTCAGCTGTCACAGAATAAGCAAGATAGACAGCAGTAGATATGGTTATTAAGACTATAGAGCTAATATTGCATTGGTCTTGGAGAAGGTCTAAGAATTCATGCTTTTTCTTTGAAAGACAAAGTCTCTGTTGTGAAGCTGAGAAATCAGATGACCCGCTTTGAGTATCAGCATGTTCATTCTGTCTATCTTATGGAAGTAGCCAGAATCCTCAACAAGGTTAAAAGGCACAATGTCAATAAATTAGTTTCTTTTTTTATTATTATTAGTTTTCTATTCAGCAAATACAGGCAGTTTGGTACCATTATTAGGCTCATCCATCACCTACCCCCTCCCCATTGGCCCCTCCTTATTGAGGTATATGGGTCATGCATTGTGGAGTTAGCTCACAGTTATTGGTACAATAAATGTCTCTGCATATACTGACCCAACATGTGGCTCTGACATTCATTCTGCCCCCTCTTCTGCAAAATTTCCCTGAACCATGTTGGGTTCATTTTTGGTCTGCTTCAGTGATGAGGTGTTGGGGGCCTCTGAGTCTCTGGCTCTCTGATTTGGTAGGAGTTGATTCTTCTCTGTATTGGTCTCCTTCCCCCTTGTGCTGGCATCTTGTTCATCAGGAAATCAGCACCCTGTCTTGTTTCGCTAATTTTCCTTAGTTTCAGCTGGGGCCCTTTTGAGGTATGATGGGGTGGCTCTCTCCTTAGGATCTGCATCTATCTGAAAAAGAGAAGCAGATTCTCCAATGGAGAGTAAGTTAGTTCCAGGAAAAATGAAATAACCCTTACTTTTTTTTAATAGAGAGTTTAATAGGTCTAGGCCCTCTTGTACCCCATGATTGATGGTAGCTTGATATTGGAAAGAGGGTTTATGCTTGGGTATGATTCTGACTTGTTTCCCAACTCCAGCTATGGGTCCCATACCACTGAGGGGATCAGTTAGCCAAATTAAGAGCAGTTGGTTCCCCACCATGGCTGTGTGCCACTATTGCACTTGTGTGGGTATCACAACCGGTTATTTGTTGCTAAGTAGGTTAGACCATGAGTTGCTTGGAGAGATATTGGTTATTTCCCCCAGTCGCCCATGTAGCACCTTCTGGTACTAGATACACTGACTGTCTGGAGACTGACTTTCTCCTGGCTTCCAGCCATGCCGTTCCATTTTTCGTGTCAGCTGCATATGGTGTCTTCAGCAATAGGGTCTTACCACTAACCTTTGGTGGGTCATCAGGTACTCTGACAGAAATCTGTCATTCTTTTAGGAAACCTTGTAGGTTTCTCTGATCAAAAGCTCATTGTGGATGATAGCCCCATGCTGGTACTGGGAGTCACAGGTCAGTGCCCGCTAAGAAAATGAGGAAAAATATAACTAATATACAAAAGTTAGGGAGGAGAGAGAGAGAAAGAGGGAGAAGGAGGGAGGGAAGATGTAGAAGGTTTAGTTTAGATTGATCCTACCCTCTCCAGTGTCTTGTGGTTCAGGTGTTTCCTATAAGGGCCTGGTGGAGGTTCAACCACTTGGTCTGCCTTTTAGGAAGTAGAATTTTATAGTATCATTGCCGTTTGGGTCTAAATTAGTGTTTCCCACCCCTTCTATGCCCTCCCCTCCCTCCCCACCCATCCTAGTGTCTAGTCCATGAGATGCTTGCTGGGTATGTAAGGTATCTTGGGTAGATTCAGGTTAGGTGCTGTAGATGAATGAGACTATGTGGCAATTCTTTTCTGTGATTGGATAAGTTCACTGAGGATTAGTTCTTGCAAGAGAAGAGAGTGACTTGGACCTATGTGTTAGTGAAGATAATGTGAGGTTTGTGATATATTACTGTTGTTCATGGAAATATAGATGCCTTGAAAGTATCCAACTCCTTGGGTACAGTAGAAAACTCAGACTAAATTTCACTTGAAAAACAATGAGTTGTTAATAATGAATAAAAATATATGGAATTCTGAACTTTTGTTAATGTACAATAAATTGAGAATTATACAGGTAATGATCATATTATGTTTCAAATGAGCTGCAGAATTATGGTCATGGACAAGCCCAAGCCTAACTTTTTATAAATCCTCCTTCATAGATTTATTGTTATTATATATGTTTTCTATCCTTTATTGTTTTTTTTATTTTTATTTTTTTCCCAGTACTTGCCAAAGTTTGCAAAGAATGTCAAAGTTCACAAGGAACTTTGAAAACAGAGTTGTAGCAGGAAGAGGGGATGAATACCTTTTTGATCAGTTGCACTATTCCTTGGCAGACATTAAAGATCAGCTGGCTTATAAAGTTGAAGCCAGTGATTAAGGAAGATTTGGTAGCAGCTGAGTCTTCTGTATCCCTTCCCTTTCTCTTGAACATTTGTTGAAACAGTCAGTAACAGAAGAAAGCTTCTGGCATGTATTAAGATGTTTGTACACACATATGCCACCAAGAAAAGGGCCCAGCAATAGACTATGAGAAATTTGTATGTGAAGGGTAAACATAATTTAGCACTTATCTTAGCAATATATTTGATCAAAAATTAAAATTTTTTTTAATTGAATTTAAATAATTTTCCCAAATTCTCAAACTAGTGCAACTGATATTGAGTCAGACTCTCCTTATAATGACCTTATCATTACTGAATGTATTATCCCTTAAACTCTTTACCTTAATTGTAGTATCAGTATTTGTAACATACTGTATCCACTACACAGAAAGTGTGATAGTCTCTGCCAGATACGCTCTCTGAAAAATGCCTTGAATGACTACTACTTAAGAAACATTGCTAGCCAATTTAATATTCAACTGTGAAATTTCCCAAGAGTTGTGCCATTTTATGTTACTGCCAATCTGATGTAGTGTCCACTATTTATAGCATTTGATTTAAATACATTTCAGAAAGAGTTCTAATTCAAATACTACAGATAGTATATAATGAAAATAACAATAAAACAGTCTCATTTGTGAATATGAATACATAAAATTTTAAATTAAAGTTGAATAAACAGCCAACAAAGAAATTAGGATAATACAAAATGACTGAATGGAAATTAAGTATAGCATATATAAGTGCTTCAGTATTATAAATTATTGACAGAACTAATTTGAGATGTAAGAAAACCAGTCATAGAATAAACCTCAATAGTAATCCTATGACAAAATTCACTCATACCCATATTAATTAGTAAATAAAAATTATAACGTGTTTATGTGTCTTTATACATGTAATTACATGTTAATATATGCATATATACTTCCTTAATACATGTTCACAATTTAACATTTATGTATATAGACACACATTATATATATTTTTCAAGCAAGCATTGTTAAACACTGAGTCATCTCCCCAACTCACATAAATAATTTGAAATAAGGGGCTGGAGAGATAGCTTAGTTGTTAAGGCACATGAATGTGAAGCCTAAAGCCCCTAGTTCAATTCCCCAGTACCCTTGTAAGCCACATGCACAAGGTGGTGCATGCATCTGGAGTTCATTTGCAGTGGCTAGAGGCCCTGGTGTGCCCATTCTCTTTCTGTCTCTCTCTCTATCTCTGCCTGTTTCTCTTTCTCTCTCTAACAAATAAATAAATAGAATATTTAGAGAAAAAAAACCCACATAATTCTATTATTGTGTTAATATACAATACTTTAAAAGGAATTTGACATTGTTTTGCTCTGCAATATTGTGTGAAATATCTTCCAAGAGTTAAGCAAGAAAAAAAACATTAAAGTACCACTATTCAAATCATGTAAAAGTTACATACCTAAAACATACACTTGAGGTTTAGAGAGATGACTTAGTGGTTAAGGCACTTACCTTTGAAGCCTCAGGACCCAGGTTTGATTCCCCAGTACCTACATAAGCAAGATGTATAAGGTGGTGCATGCAACTGTAATTCATTTGTACTGGCTAGAGGTCTTGGTGTGCCCATTCTCTCTCTCTCTCTCCCTTAAATAAATAAATAAAAGTATTTATAATAATAAGCTGAAACAATGAAGTAAGATGTGTTGGGCCTTAAAAGGCCTGGGTGTGAGGCCTAGTAGAACTTCCTGAGCCTAGCTAAAGTTTGGCATCTGCCTCTGGCCAGCTATGACTCAGCAAGACTTCTAATGGCTTCTGGCCTGCTACTTCCTCATAGGAGTTAGAATTCCCATGGGCGCTTAGGACCAATCATTTCAAAAGTCGTGATTTACTATTGGCCCTTACCCCTGCTTCCCCACCCCACCCCCCATCCTAAAATCTCCACCCTCATTTTCAACATTATATAAGTAACTGCTTGTAACAATAAAGCGAGTTCCTGCTTTGACAAGACTCCAGGCTTGGTGGTGTGTTCCTGGCGGTTGACACTCACCCTTCTCCTCAACCCCTTGGGAGCAACCAGTGGGCCTGGTCCTTCCTCAGCACTACCCGCAGGGGGAGCCCGGCAGGATGAATGAAACTTTTTTTTTTTTTTTGGATTTTTAAGGTAGGGTTTTGCTCTAGCCCAACAGTAAACTGGAATTCACTATGTAGTCTCAAGGTGGCCTCCAACCTGTGCCTCCCAAGTGCTGGGGTTAAAGGCATGTACCACCACACCTGGCAAGGATGAATTTTTTGATACAAACATCACTAGTATTTATATTAAGCATGACTACTTAGATAGAAAACTATATCTGTGGTTGAGAGCTATACCTCAAATTGTAAGAGTGATTGCTAAGCACTCATGATGCTCTGAGTTTGACCCCTAATTCCTTATAAACTTGGTATGTTGGTCCATTCCTATAATCCCAGCACTCAGGAGATAAAGAAAAAAGGATCAGCTGGGCATGGTGGCACACGCCTTTAATACCAGCACTTGAGAGGCAGAGGTAGGAGGATCACCATGAGTTCAAGGAGACCCTGAGATTACATAGTGAATTCCAGGTCAGCCTGAGCTAGAATGAAACCTTACCATGAAAAACCAAAAAAAAAAAAAAAAAGGGGGTCAGAAGTTTGCTTGTGGGACTACTTTATTAATAAAAGTGAAAAATATTTTTATTAAAAAAAAGATAGATAGTTAGAGGAAACTACATCTGCAATAGCAACAAATATGATGGAAATTCACCAATAAATTTAGGAAAAAGTGAAAAATCTATAGGATAAATTTTGTAGGTAATTTCTAAAAGCATTATTTATTTTATTTTTTTTTGGGGGGGGCGCAAACCAAACAGATTGTCCTCTTTTTTTTTTTTTAATGAGAGAATAAAAGAGAAAATTGATGTGCCTGGCCTTCCCATCATTGTAATTGATATCCAGATGTGAGTGCCACCTTGTGGCACATGAGGCTTGAATATGTGTCACCTTGTACATCTGGATTGTTTGAGACCTGGGGAGTCAAACATGGGTCCTTAGGCTTTGCAGACAAGCCATTTTTCCAGTCTGCATTAAGATTTTTTTGAACATGTGGAAAAACAACCTGTTGTTAGTATAACTCAATGTTAAATATAAACAATTCACCTAATCTGTAAATTTAATGTGATATAATTATTTTTTTCTGATATTAAGAAAAGTGATTCTAAATTTCTTGACTAATATGTGTTTATAGAAAAGACACCCTTGTAAAAGGAGATCAACTAGAAGGAATTTATTTATCAAATTTAAACACATTTTATTTGCTTTTATTTTTTGTGTGTGGGGGAGGTTCAAGGTAGGATTTCACTTTACCACAGGCTGACCTATAATTCACTAGTCTTAGGCTGGCCTCAAACTCACAATGATCCTCCTACTTCTGCCTCCTGAATAATAGGATTAAAGGCATGCACCACCATACCCAGCTAAACACATTTTATAAAGAGATTTAATTCAAATGCTATAGCTCTGAAACATGAAGGAACTGATAATTAGGGGGGGAAAAATCAAACAGTACAGAAAACAAGCCTAAGTGCATAGAGGTATTGGGGAAAACACACATTTGTAAAATATAATAATAACTGAACAGGGTAATATTTAGAAAAAGAGTAAAATTAAATCCATGCCATGAACTACACCTGAAAACAAACTCCAAATGAGTAAAAGATCTGAGTCTAAAAAGAAAACCTGTCAAATTTATTGTATTTTATTTGTTTATTTGAGACACACAAGTGAAAGAGGCAGATAGATATAGAGAGAATGGGTATACCAAACCCTCTAGCCACTGAAAATAAACTCCAGATGCATGTGTCACCTTGTGTATCCAACTTTATGTCGGTACTGGGGAAATGAATCTGGGTCCTTTGGCTTTTCTGGCAAGCACCTTAACCACTAAGCAATCTCTTTCTATCAATACCCATCAATTTTCATCCCACAATGCCACCATCTGAATGGATGTTTCCAAAAATATGTTAAATTTATGTACAGAGTTTCTTGTTGCAGTATTATCTGCAATAGCAAGACAAGATAAACTGTGTTCTGATCATCTATTGGGTGGGATACTGTGAACATATACATAGAATAATAATCAAATTTATCTGTGAACTTACCTGGATATTTTATAGGCATGTGTTTATTATTACTTTTTATTATTTATAAATTATTCATTTGTTTTAGTTTTTCAAGGTAGGGTCGCTAGCCCAGGCAGACTGGGAATTCATGCTGTAGTCTCAGGGTGGCCTGGAACTCACAGAGATCCTCCAACCTCTGCCTTCTGAGTTCTGGGATTAAAGGCATACTCCACCACACCCGGCATCATAGGCATGTGTTTAATTAAAGAAATTAAAAAGGCAAAAGATTAGGCCTTTTACCCTACTAGAAATAATGAGACTTAATGTTAGTAACAAATATTAGTATTTAAAAGTCATAGAGAATGTTTATATTCACAAATTAATTTGTGTGTTTATATTGTTTTGTATACATGTGTGTATGAGTGCATATGTATCATAGTTTTACAAAAGAAATCACATAAGCCGTATACAAGAATCTCATGAGCCGGGCGTGGTGGTGCACACCTTTAATTCCAGCACTCGGGAGGCAGAGGTAGGAGGATTGCTGAGAGTTCAAGGCCACCCTGAGAATACATAGTGATATCCAGGTCAGCCTGACCTAGTGAGACCCTACCTTGGGAGAAAAAAAAAAAAAAGAATCTCATGAAACTGCTTACTAAGAACAACAGATAGAGCACAGAAAGGGAATGGAATGGAGGAACAGGTAAAATGATATTTCTCTGAATTCATATGTTCATATTGTTTTGATAATCATTGTCAATGTATAAGATATCCCAAAAGTAGGGTAGGAAAAGATGGAATTAAACACTGAAATATGTCAAATGAATATTATTACAAAGAAGAAAACAATCCATACAGTTTTTGGACAAAATTTATTGGCTGCATATGCTGTTTTTTGGAACCATTTTAAGGCTAACCTAATGGTAAATTCATTTGGTACTTAGGTTTGTTGTTGCTAACATGAGTATCTTGGAGCTTAGAAATTAGTTTTTACATTACAGAATTCAGAAAATAAGTAGACATGGTTGTTACCTGGAATAAGGGTTCCTACTAGAGGAGAAAGTAGATGCCAAAAGAAAATGAAAAGAAAGGAAGAGCTCTATGGGAAGTTATTATTATTAGTCATGTTCAACTTACCATAAGGATTCATTCTAGTGAAGCCAAAATCCAGCTGAAAAATATCTTAGAGATATGTTAACCTGATATAATTGTCTTTAATCTGCACAGATTTGATCTGCACAGATTTCTGTCTGCTTAGCATGTTGATTTTGATTATTGCATATGCTCACAAAATGCTTTTGTTTGTCCTCCACAACATTCATTAGTCTTCTTTTGTATATTTTATGTCTAGATTGTTATCGCGGAAATGGGAAAAATTATATGGGCAATTTATCTAAAACAAGATCTGGACTAACATGTTCAATGTGGGACAAGAATATGGAAGACTTACACCGGTATGTACATTTCTTTCTACATAGAACATGAGATCAATAGCCCCAATATACACACACACACAAATGTATTGTTATTTCCTTCTATTCATTTATAATAGGAAGCTAGCCGATATAATTAGATTGATTTTCCCTAGTAATTCATAACATGTTCTCTGCCTATGGCAAAGTTGTAAATATGAAATTACCCAACGCATATTTGTTGAGCAATTAGTATAAAATATGACCTCTGACCTACAGTTGGTACCATGGGTATCATCCCCAAAAAGTAGGCACATACTGTGGTCCTAAATGTTAGAACTATAATCACATTCATGCAAAGATTTCATAACCCATTGGGCATATAATTGTCATATATGGTGCTTCAAGTAGTTCATGTCAAAGATTACTATGTTATTAGAATTAATATTAAGGGGTTGGGGAGATGGATTAGCAGGTAAAGGTGCTTGTTTGCTAAGCTGCTAGCCCAGGTTTGATTCCCTAGCACTAACTTTAAAGCCAGATGCAAAAAGGGGCAAAATCGTCTGGCTTTGTAATTAACAGACTCTTGTGGACTCATTCACACACACAGACACAGAGAGAAGTACAAATATATAAATGAATATTAAAAGTATTAGTATCAACTTGTGAAAATCTAAAATGATCCCTTTCTTTTTTAAATTTTTTTAATTTAATTTAATTTTATATTTTCTCATTTTTTTTAAATTTTTATTAACATTTTCATGATTACAAAATATATCCCATGGTAATTCCCTCCCTCCCCACCCCCACACTTTCTCATTTGAAATTCCATTCTCCATCATATTACCTCCCCATTACAATCATTGTAATTACATATATACAATATCAAACTATTAAGTATCCTCCTCCCTTCCTTTCTCTTCCCTTTATGTCTCCTTTTCAACTTACTGGACTCTGCTACTAAGTATTTTCATTCTCACACAGAAGCCCAATCATCTGTAGCTAGGATCCACATATGAGGGAGAACATGTGACGCTTGGCTTTCTGGGCCTGGGTTACTTCAGTATAATGCATTCCAGGTCCATCAATTTTTCTGCAAATTTCATAACTTCATTTTTCTTTACCGCTGTGTAGAACTCCATTGTATAAATGTGCCATATCTTCATTATCCACTCATCTGTTGAGGGACATCTAGGCTGGTTCCATTTCCCGGCTATTATAAATTGAGCAGCAATAAACATGGTTGAGCATGTATTCCTAAGGAAATGAGATGAGTCCTTTGGATATATGCCTAGGAGTGCTATAGCTGAGTCATATGCTAGATCAATATTTAGCTGTTTTAGGAACCTCCACACTGTTTTCCACAATGGCTGGACCAGATTGCATTCCCACCAGCAGTGTAGAAGGGTTCCTTTTTTTCCACATCCCCACCAATATTTATGATCATTTGTTTTCATGATGGTGGCCAATCTGACAGGAGTGAGATGGAATCTCAATGTAGCTTTAATCTGCATTTCCCTGATGACTAGTGACGTAGAACATTTTTTTAGATGCTTATATGCCATGCGTATTTCTTCCTTTGAGAACTCTCAATTTAGCTCCATAGCCTATTTTATGATTGGCTTGTTTGATTCCTTATTATTTAACTTTTTGAGTTCTTTGTATATCCTAGATATTAATCCTCTATCAGATATATAGCTGGCGAAGAATTTTTCCCATTCTGTAGGTTGCCCTTTGCTTTTTTCACTGTGTCCTTTGCAGTGCAAAATCTTTGTAATTCCATGGGGTCCCAGTGATTAATCTGTGGTTTTATTGCCTGAGCAATTGGGGTTGTATTTAGAAAGTCTTTGCCAAGACCAATATGTTGAAGGGTTTCCCCTACTTTTTCCTCTAGCAGTTTCAGAGTTTCAGGTTTCCATGATTATAAAAAATATCCCATGGTAATACCCTCGCTCCCCCCACTTTCCCCTTTGAAATTCCATTCTCCATCACATCCCCTCCTAGTCTCAGTAAGTCTGTCCTTTATTCCAATGCCATGATCCTTCCATCCTCTTATAATGGTCTTGTGTAGGTAGTGTCAGGAACTATGAGGTCATGGATATCGAGACCATTTGTTGTCTGGAGGGAGCACGTTGCCAGGAGTCCTACCCTTCCTTTGGCTTTTAAATTCTTTCCGCCACCTTCTCCACATTAAACCCTGAGCCCTATAAGGTGTGATCAAGATGTTACTCGGTACACTAGTCACTTCTTTCCAGCACTATGATACCGTCTGAATCGTCCCAAGGTCACTGACATCTGAAAGGAGAAGGTTCTCTACCCAAAGTGAGAGTAGCATTAACATAAGGGTATGGATATTAAGAGAAGTGCTTACTGGGAAGTTTGATAAGAATAGTATATACACTTATCCAGACATCAGCAAAAGTTACACCCCAAGGCTCATGACTGCCCCTGTTTTAAGTTTTCAATATCAGGGATGTATTCCCTCCCTAGAAATGTGCCTCCAGTCCAATTGGAGGGCAGTTGGTTTCCACCAGACAGATGTGCCACTATTGCACCCATTAGCTCATTTGGGCTGGCTGGCCAATTATAAGGCTTGCAGTGTCCACTGTTGAGTATCATCACTGGTGGTGTATCTTTCTCCCATTGAACTGCATGTAAAATGGCTTCTTCTAGCTTTCTGTCAGCTGGTCTACATGGAGGAGGTTATCAGCTCAGTTCCAGCAGGATTCCTCAGTGGCCTTGCAGTCCAACTATGTGGAGTTTTCAGCAATAGTGTCTTACCATTGATTCCTGGTGGGAAACCAAGGGCCTTGGCAATGGCCTATAATGTTTTGGGGGCATCAGGGACCTCCCTGGCCAACAAGTCACTGGAAGGTATTCTATTCCTGGCACTTAAAATTTTCTAGCAACAATCTATGGCTCCTGAGTGTTCCATTGTCCAAAACTAAAGGATTCCATTTGATTTATTTATATCCTCTCAGATTTTGATTAGCCCTCCCTCCAGCTTTCCTTTACTCAATCTCCTCCCCTGACCTCACTTTAGGCCTTTTCACTCCCGTTAATCTATTCTTCTACTTACATATATACAATACCAACCTATTAAGTACCTCCTCCCTTCCCTTATCTTCCCTTTGTATCTCCTTTTTAGCTTACTGGCCTCTGCTACTGAGTTTTTTCCTTCTCACACAGAAGCCCAATCATATGTAGCTAGGATCCACATATGAGAGAGAACATGCAACACTTGGCTTTCTGGGTCTGAGTTACCTCACTTAGTATAATTCTTTCCAGGTCCATCCATTTTTCTGCAAATTTCATAACTTCATTTTTCTTTACCACAGAGTAGAACTCCATTGTATAAATGTGTCACATCTTCATTGTCCACTCATCAGTTGAGGGTCATCTAGGCTGGTTCCATTTCCCGGCTATTATAAATTGGCCAGCAATAAACATGGTTGAGCACATACTTCTAAGGAAATGAGATGAGTCCTTAGGTTATATGCCTAGGAGTGCTATAGCTGGGTCATATTGTAGATCAATCTTTAGCTGTTTTAGGAACCTCCACACTGATTTCCACAATGACTGAACCAGGTTGCATTCCCACCAACAGTGTAGAAGTGTTCTTCTTTTTCCACATTCTCACCAGCATTTATGATTATTTGTTTTCATGATGACAGCCAATCTGACAGGAATGAAATGGAATCTCAATATAGGTTTTTTTTTTTTGTTGTTTTGTTTTTTGTGGTTTCTCGAGGTAGGGTCTCACTCTGGTCCAGGCTGACCTGGAATTAACTCTGTCAACTCAGGGTGGCCTTGAACTCATGGCAATCCTCCTACCTCTGCCTCCTGAGTGCTGGGATGAAAGGCATGTGCCACCATGCCTAGCTTCAATATAGTTTTAATATGCTTTTCCCTGATGACTAGTGATGTAGAACATTTTTTTAGATGCTTATATACCATCCATATTTCTTCTTTTGAGAACTCTCCATTTAGCTCCATAGCCCATTTTTAATTGGCTTGTTTGATTTCTTATTATTTAACTTTTTGAGTTCTTTGTATATCCCAATTATTAATCATCTCTCAGATATATAGCTGGTGAAGATTTTTATCCATTCTGTAGGTTGCCTATTTGCTTTATTCACAGTGTCCTTTGCAGTACAAAATCTTTGTAATTTCATGAGGTCCCAATGGTTAATCTGTGATTTTATTGCCTGAGCAATTAGGGTTGTATTAAGAAAGTCTTTGTCAAGATCAATATGTTGAAGGGTTTCCCCTATTTTATCCTCTAGCAGTTTCAGAGTTTCAAGTCTGATGTTAAGGTCTTTAATCCATTTGTACTTAATTCTTGTGCACGGAGAGATAGAAGGATCTATTTTCATCCTTCCCCAGATACATATCCAGTTTTCCCAACACCATTTGCTGAAGAGGCTGTCTTTTCTCCAATGAGTATTTTTGGCACTTTTATTGAATATGAGGTGGCTATAGCTACCTGGACTTACATCTGGGTCCTCTATTCTGTTCCATTGATCTACATGTCTGCTTTTGTGCCAGTACCATGCTGCTTTTGTTACTATGGCTCTGTAGTATCGGTTAAACTCAGGTATAAAATCAGCCTTATTTTTGTTGCTCAGTATTATTTTAGATATTTGAGCTTTTTTGTGATTCCAAATGAAGTTTTGGATTCTTTTTTCTATTTCCATTAAGAATGCCTTTGTAATTTTGATGGGGATTGCATTAGAGGTGCAGATTGATTTTGGTAAGATTGACATTTTCACAATATTGATTCTTCCAGTCCAGGAACAAGGGATGTTTCTCCACTTTCTAGTGTCTTCTGAAATTTCTCACGTGAGTGTTTTAAAGTTTTCAGTATAGAGACACTTTACTTCCTTAGTTAGGTTAATTCCAAGGAAGTTTATTTTCTTTGATGCAATTGTGAATGAGAGTGACTTTCTGATTTCATCTTCTGTGTGTTTGTTGTTAGCATATATGAAGGCTACTGATTTCTGTGTGTTTATTTTGTATCCTCCTACATGGCTGTAGTGTTTTAGAAGCTCTAACAGTTTGCTAGTAGAGTATTTAGGGTCCTTTATATATAGAATCATGTCATCTGCAAATAATAATAACTTGATTTCTTCTTTGCCAGTTTGTATCCCTTTTATGTATTTCTCTTGCCTTATTGCTATGGCTAAGACTTCCAATACTATGTTAAATAAAAGTAGGGACAGTGGACACCCTTGTCTTGTTCCTGATTTTAGTGGAAAAGCTTCCAGTTTTTCCCCATTTAGTAATATGTTGGGTGTAGGCTTGTCATAAATAGCCTTTGTTACATTGAGATATGTTTCCCCTATTTTCAGTCTCTGTAGAACTTTTATCATGAAGGGATGTTGGATTTTGTCAAATGCTCTCTCTGCATCTAATGAGATGATCTGGGAACAAGCCTACTTGGGCAGTGTGAATGAACTTTCTAATATATTCTTGTATTCTGTTTGCCAACATTTTGTTGAGAATTTTTGCATCCATGTTCATGAGGGAGATTGGTCTGTAATTTTCTTTTTTTGCTCTATCTTTGCCTGGTTTTGGTATCAGGGTGATGCTGGCTTCATGGAAGGATTTTGATAGGATTACCTTCTTTTTCTATTTTATGGAAAAGTTTAAGAAGCAATGTTGTTAGCTCTTCTTTGAAGGTCTGATAAAATTCAGCAGTGAATCCATCTGGACCTGGGCTTTTTTAGTTGGGAGGTTTTTGATAACTGTTCAGATCTCCATGTTTGTTATAGGTCTATTTAAGTGATTAATCTCATCTTGATTTAATTTAGGTAGGTCATATAGATCAAGGAAATCATCCATTTCTTTCAGATTATCATACTTTGTGGAGTATATGCTTTTATAATATGTCCCTATGATTTTTTTTAAATTTCTCTGGCATCTGTTGTGATGCTACCTTTTTCATCTCTAATTTTCTTAGTTTTCATCTCCAATTTTCTTAATTTCTATCTCTTTTCTCTTTCTTTTGGTCAGATTTGCTAAGGGTTTATCAATCTTTTTTTTATATTTTTAATTTTTTTTTATTTTTAAAATTTTTTATTTATTTATTTGAGAGCAATGGACACAGAGAGAAAGACAGATAGCGGGAGAGAGACAGAATGGGCGCGCCAGGGCTTTCAAGCCTCTGCAAACGAACTCCAGATGCGTGCGCCCCCTTGTGCATCTGGCTAACGTGGGACCTGGAGAACCGAGCCTCGAACCGGGGTCCTTAGGCTTCACAGGCAAGCGCTTAACCGCTAAGCTATCTCTCCAGCCCAAGGTTTATCAATCTTGTTCATCTTTTCAAAGAACCAACTCTTTGTTTCATTGATTCTTTGGATTGTTTTTTGGTTTCTATTTCAATAATTTCTGCCCTAATCTTTATTATTTCTTCCTATCTGCTGATTTTGGATTTGCCTTGTTCTTCTTTATCCAAGGCTTTAAGGTGAAGCATTAGGCCATTTACTTGTGACCTTTCTAATTTCTTAATATAGATTCTTAATGCTATAAGTTAACCCTTAAGATTCCTTCATTGTGTCCCAGAGATTTTGGTATGTTGTGTTCTCATTATCATATGACTCTATAAATTTTTGGATTTCCCTCTTGATTTCTTCATTGGCCCATTCATCATTTAGTAATGTGTTGTTTAATTTCCATGATTTTGTGTATGCTCTATGGCCTTTCTTGCTTTGATTCCATTGTGGTCAGATAGAATGCAAGGAATTATGTCAATTTTCCTGAATTTGTTAAGATTTGCTTTGTGTCCTAATATATGGTCTATTTTAGAGAATGTTCCATATGCTGCTGAAAAGAATGTGTATTCTGCATCATTTGGATGAAATGTCCTGTGTACATCTATTAGGTCCATTCCTTCTATGACCTCATTTAGTCCAGATGCCTCTGTTTGTTTGTTTTTTTTTCCCCCTGGGATGACCTGTCAGTTGATGAGACTGGGGTGTTAAAGTTACCCACTACCACTGTCTTTGGTGTTATCTGGGACCTTAGTTCTAATAGCATTTGTTTGATGAATCTGGGGGCCCTGATGTTAGGTGCATATATGTTTAGGATTGTAATGTCCTCCTGTTGGAGCATGCCTTTAATCAATATAAAGTGGCCTTCCTTATCTTTCTTAACTAATGTTGGACTGAAGTCTACCTTGTCAGATATTAGGATAGCAACCCCTGCTTGTATTCTAGGTCCATTTTCTTGGAATATCATTTTCCAAACTTTTACCCTAAGATAGTGTGCATCTGTAGAAAGGTGGGTTTCTTGGAGGCAACAAATTGAAGGATCATTCTTTGTAACCCAGTCTGCAAACCTATATAATTTGGATGCGGCATTGAAGCCACTCATATTAAGAGATATTATTGAAAGGTGTGTATTCATTTTTGCCATTTTTTTGTAGTTCTTCCAGTTTTACCTGTGCTCTCTTGTGTTAACTAGTATTTGAGTATTGTTTGTTTGTTTTTCCTGGCTCCTTATATGTGTGCTTTTATTTTTCTTCAGCATGGAGGATTCTTTCAAGTATTTTCTGTAGAGCTGGTTTTGTTTTCAAATAGTCCCTTAGCCTGCTTTTGTCATGGAATGTCCTTATTTCTCCATCTATTTGAATGGATAGCTTTACAGGATAACCTAATCTTGGTTGACAGTTATTATCTTTTATCACTTTGAATACATCACTCCACCCCCTTCTGGCTTTTAAAGTTTGTGTTGAGTAATGTACTATAATCCTGATAGGCTTGACTTTGTAGGTAAATTGATTTTTCTCTCTGACTGCTTTCAATATTTTTTCTTTGGTTTGTATGCTTCTTAGTTTGATTATAATATGGTGAGGAGAGTTTCTTTCCATGTTTTGTCTGGCTGGTGTTCTAAAGACTTCCTGTATCTGTATTGGCACCTCTTTCCCAATTTGGGGGAAATTTTCTTCTGTGATTTTGTTGAAGACACCCACTATGCCTTTGGAGTGAAATTCTTTTCCTTCTACTATGCCCTGAATTCTTATGTTTGATCCTTTCGTAGTGTCCCAAATATCTTGAAATTCCCACTCATACTTTTCTATAAGTTTGTCTTTCTCTTTGTTGGACTGTATTAGATCTGCCACCTGGTCTTCTAGCTTAGATATTCTGTCCTCACCTGCATCCATCCTACTGGTGAGATTTTCTTTATTTCATTAACTGTGTTCTTTATTGCTAGTATTTCTAACTAGTTTTTCTTTGTTATTTCTATTTCCTTATTTATGTCTAGTATTGACCTCTTTATTTCATTAAATTGGCATCCTGTGTCTTCTTTGCTTCCTTTGATTTCCTCTTTGAGTTCTTTGAGCATATTTATAATCATTCTTTTAAAATCTTTCTCAGGCATTTCCTCTAACTCATTTTCACTAGAGGTCATTTCTGTTGCATTAATAATTTTTGGTGGATTTATATTGTCTTGATTTTTGGTGTTTCTTGTGTTATAATGTATGTATTTTTGCATCTTGGATTATTTAATGATTGGATTTTCCAGTTAGCTGGGTACTATGAGATGTATCAATCAATCTGTTGTTATGTATCTTCATGGTAGGAGCTTAAGGCCCTATGTGTGGCTCTGAAGACTCTCAGAGTATGTACAAAAGTGACTATAGGTGTTTGGTGTGCCTTCTATGAGAGGATTCAAGTAGGCTAAGAGGAACAAAATACAGACAGATTCTAAAATTTACCTAAACAATGTATACTGTCAAGGAAAGATAGCACAGAGTATTTATCCAAGAGTAGGTATTATGACAACCAGATCCTCTGTCTGACCCTTAGGCTGTGTGGTGACTCACCCACTCCCTTAATCCTGACAACAAGGTGGTTAAGAATTCTGGTCTGTAGAGGGTTCCAAGCCAGCTTGTGACCAGGTGAGACCCTTCCCTAATGTATAACAGAAGAGTAAACAAAGTCACTATAATTCAAGAAGCAACAAATAGCAAGCCCCAAATCCAGTTTATTTAAGAATGGCAAATCTTCCAGGCATGGTGGCGCATGCCTTTAATACCAGCACTTGGGATGCAGAGGCAGGAGGATTGCCATGAGTTCAAGGCCACCCTGAGACTACAGAGTTTATTCCAGGTCAGCCTGGACCAGAGTGAGACCCTACCTCTAAAAACAAAAACAAACAAACAAACAAAAAAGAATGAAAAATTTGACCATCCATCTGATTTAACATATAATTTATCCTGATATGGAAGGTGTAATTGGCACTTCTGGTTCAGGCACATATACCAGGTTTATTAGGTGGGTACTGATCTGGTGTAATCCCAGTTACCTTTTGGGATGATTTTTGTCTCAGCTGTGCTCTTGATTGGGTCCCTGTTTGGTGTTCTGACAGTTCAAGTAGGCGTGGCCATGTCCCTGGACTGCAGCTCTTTTCCTGAGGGCTGAGCACTGGTGGTGGGGAAGGGGAGGGAGCCGATGCTGCTCAGTTTGCCCATTTGTTCTTCTACCTTGTGATCTGTTGTTCACTGCCATTCTCCCTTCTCTTATCTTGAGTTTGCGGAGAGTTCTGGTGTGAGCAAAAAGTCCCCTCGCCTGGCTTTTCCTGCGGCTCAAGCTGAGTGCCACTCCTGTAGTCTGGCGCGAGGTTCCGCCCTGCTGGAGCAGCTTCTGCTGGCCGGTGTGGGCTCTGGATCTCTCCTACTTCTCTGCTGCTGTTTCAATTTCCTATACACCTCACTTTTTGTAAAAAGTGTGTTTTGCTGGTTTTTTTTTTTTGGCTTTTCCTCCCTACGCTGCTTTGATGTGGTACCTACGCCGCCATCTTCTGATCCCTTTCTTGTAAATATATTCTTACCTTAAATAGCCACTTAACTAATCTGGAGAAATGGCTTAGCAGTCAGGGTCCTTCCCTGCAAAACCTAACAACCCGAGTTGCTCAATACATAAAGCCAGATGAGCAAAGTGGCTCATGCACCTGGGGTTTGTTTTCAGTGCTGGAGTCACTGTCATGCCTGTTTGTCTTCTCTCTATCTCTCTCTGCTTACAAGAAAATAGGTAAACTAAAATATTCTTTAAAAAATCCACTTATCTATTAAAATATGTAGGAACAAAGTTTCTTTGATGGGTTAATACATAAAAATTTGAGATCAGCAAAGAAAGTTATGTGTAAGAAAATCTTTAGGTATAAGGAGGTAGCTCAGTCTAAAAAATGCTTACCTTGCAAGCATGAGGACGTATTAACTATCCTCAGAATACACTTAAAATAAAAGAAGCCATGTATGATGGGTCATGCTTCTAATCGCAGAGATGAAGCAGGGAAATAGGTTGATCCCTAGCGTTCACTCTCCAGTCATTCTGGACTAATTAAGCAACTTCCAGGCCAATAAGAGAACTTGTCTCAAAAAGAAAGCATTTAAGAAATGAAACCCAGGATTGTCTTGTGGACTTCACATGCAGACACACATGTGCATGCACACAGTCTCACATGAACATCCACATGTGCGTGGGCATCACACACAAAATAAAACAATAAATAAAATCTTTATATTTATGAGATTCACACATATTTATGTTGCCCATATTCACATAGTTATTTTCTACCTGGCATGAGAAAAGTGCTAGTGCTTATAGAATTAAGAAAGAAGCATGACATGTGCCCGAGACTTAATACAGATATCCAGTATGCATTGCAGAACATATGAACCACAGATACTCTAGAAGACAAGAAAAATAAGCTATAGGCATTTCATTAAGTGCCTGCTTCACAATTTCTTTTTGTCAGTTTTCTTTTTTGTTTTTTTGTCATTTCATCTATTTCAACATGTGAATAAGAAATTAAGGGCTCTGGGAAGTTGAGTCAACTTATTTAAGTTTGATTTTTTAGGTTTATCATTTTTTAAAAATTTTTTTGTTCATTTTTATTTATTTATTTGAGAGCAACAAGCAGAAAGAGAAAGGCAGATAGAGAGAGAGAGAATGGGTGCACCAGGACCTCCAGCCACTGCAAACGAACTACAGACACGTGTGCCCCCTTGTGCATCTGGCTAACGTGGGTCCTGGGGAATGCAGCCTTGAACTGGGGTCCTTAGGCTTCACAGGCAAGCGCTTAACCACTAAACTATCTCTCCAGCCTATCATCATCATTATTAACAACATGTTTTGTATGGTACATCATGTTTTGGTACCATTTTTCCCTCATCCTTGTCCCCATTCTATTGAGAATGCTCCTCAGTAGATTTCAAAGATCTTATTCTTTTCTAAACTGTACTCAATATTGGATGACACCTTTTTAATTTTTGTTTGTTTCAAGGGAGAATTTCACTGTAGTTCAGGCTGACCTTGAACTCACTCTGTAGTCCTGACAGGCCTCAAACTCATAACATCCTTTCTCAGCCTCCTGAGTGCTGGGATTAAATAAACCTGTACTTCTGAAGTGGTGCTCTCTAATGTAAATATAATCACAAATGTAGACCATGTATGTACCTTTATATTTCCTAGTAGCCACTTTTATTTATCTATCTGCAAGAAGAGAGAGATACAGAGATGAGAGATGAAAGAGGGAGAGAGACAGAAAGAAATAATGGGCACACCAGGGCCTATAGCCACTGGAAACAAACTAGACACATGCACTACTTTGTGCATCTGGCTTTACATATATAGTGAGGAACCAAATCCAGATCATCATGCTTTCCAAGCAACAGCCCTAACAGCTGAGAAGTCTTTTCAGCCTCACTAGTAACCACTTTTAAATGAATGAAACTAAGTAGGCAAAAATTAATTTTAATAGATTGTACTTAATCCAAAATATCTAAATATTTTTCCTTTCAATATGTATTGTGCATAAAAATTACTGACATTTTAATTTTTTTCTGATGATACACATTTGATATGAGATGTCTTTATCCTCCTACAACCTGTTTATCTGGACCAGCCACACTTCTAATTTCTCAGTGGCCTCACATGCCTAGTGGGTCTAGGACTTCAAAGATCAGCAGTATTTTCCCATAAGGACAGTATCCACTTGTAGATAATGTAGACAAATAGAAAATGTTAACACCACATAATATAAACCATGAAAGGGCACACAATCTATTCTATGGGAATGCAAAGACTGCCTTACCTGGTCAGGAAACATACCTAAAGAGAGTTATTAGATAATACAAACATGATAAGTCCATGTTGCATTTTAAATCCTATGTTAATTATGTTCAAAAAGGGTAGTAATCAACATGAAACTTATTCAGTTATAATTTTTATGAGTTGATCCAGAAATAAATATATGGAATTTGACTTCATTAATATTCCTAATGTAAATGTAAATGTTGACGTGACATAAATGGTTATAGTCTTATGAAACAACATACAGAAATATTTATTTTCTTGTAAAATAAACTTTTATGCATAAACTAGAAAAGTTCAAGGGCTATTCACTTATCTGTATAACAATCCCATCTGTCACTCTTTGACCAATACAATTTTAGAATTAAATTTTATATTTGGAAATTTATATAATTTTCTTGTTCTTAGTGACTATTATGCTGTTAGTGGTTATTGTTATGAATTCAAAAGATGAAAACACATCTTAGAGTAGCTTGCATTTTCTACAGTCGATTTTGCTTTATAATGTCCTCTGTCTTTATACAGAAATATGTGCTCTTGCCACTATAAATATTAGATAGAATTAAAGTAAAAAAAAAAAAAAAACCTCTTCATTTCATGTATGCTCATTATCGACCCTTATATATCCTCCAAAGTTTTAAATTGAGTGTATATTTCCAAGATGAGCAACAAAGCTTCTACTTGGGTTGAGTGTACCATGAAAGACATGAGATAAGATAATATCTTCCTGTAACATTCTGTTTCTTTGGATAGGAGCAGCACCTTCTGATGCTCAGCTTTTTTTTTCAGCCACATCTTCTGGGAGCCAGATTCTAGCAAGCTGAACAAGAATTACTGTCGGAATCCTGATGATGATGCCCATGGACCTTGGTGCTATACAGGGAATCCTCTCATTCCTTGGGATTACTGCCCTATTTCTCGTTGTAAGTGCATGCCATGTGTTTCAAGTCTTATATCGAGGTCTTTAATCCATTTGTACTTGGTTTTGTGTATGGGTCTAATTTCATTTTTCTACATATGGTTATCCAATTAGTCCAACACCATTTGTTGAAGATGCTGTCTTTCCTCCCGTCCACATTATTGGCACCTTTGCCAAAGATCAAACAGCTGTAGTTGCTTGCCCTAAATCTGGGTCTTCAATTCTGTTCCATTAGTCTTTCTATTTTTATTCCAGTACCATGCTGTTTTTGTCACCATGGCTTTGTAATATAGCTTTAGATCAGGTATGGTGATACCACCAGAAATATTTTTTTTTTTGTTGAGGATGTTTGGATATCTGAGGCCTTCTGCCATTCCATATGAATTTTAAAATCCTTTTTTCAGTCTCAGTGAAGAATGATGCTAGTATTTTTATTGGTTTTGCATTAAATTTGTATATTGCTTTTGATTGAATTGCCATTTTCACATTATTAATTCTACCTATCCAGAATCAGGGGCCACCTTCTGTCTTCTTAATTCCTACTTTTTCTTCCTTGAGTGTTTTTATGTTTTCAATATGTTAGTGTTATTCTAAGGCATTTAACTTTTTGTTATTGAAAATGGGACAGTCTCACTAATTTCTTTCTCAGTATATTTGTCCTTTCAATATAGAAAAGCTATTGATTTTGTGCATTGATTTTGTATCACACTGTTTTTCTGAAGGAATTTATCACCTTTAGAAGCTTTGGGATGGAGACTGTTGGATCACTTATATATAGGATCATGTCACCTGCAAATATGGCTAATTTAACTTCTTCCTTTCCATTCTGAATCCCTTTTCTTTCTTTTTCTTGTCTTATTGCTTGGGCTAGTACTTATAGTACTATGTTGAAGAGCAGTGGTGAGAGTGGGCTCCCCTGCCTTGTTCCCGATCTCAGTGAGAACTCCTTGAGATTTTCCCCATTAAGAAATATTTGGGGCCAGGTGTGGTGGCGCACGCCTTTAATCCCAGCACTTGGGAGGCAGAAGTAGGAGGATTTCCAAGAGTTTGAGGCCACCCTGAGACTCCATAGTGAATTCCAGGTCAACCTGAGCCAGAGTGAGACCCTACCTCGAAAAACCAAAATAAATAAATAAATAAAAATTTGGGCTTTACATATAGCCTTTATTGTGTTGAGATATAAACCTTCCATGCTTATCCTTTCCAGTGTATTGATCATGAAGCAGTGTTATATTGTGTCAAATGCCTATTCTGTATCAATTGAAATAATCATGTGGTTCTTGTGGTTCAGTTTATTTATGGGGTGTATTATATTGACCAATGTCTGCATGTTAAACCATCTCTGCATCCCTGGGATGAAGCCTACTTGATCAAGGTGAATAATACTTTTATTTTGTTGTTGTTTTGGCTTTTTGAGGTAGGGTCTCACTCTAGTCCACTATGACCTGGAACTCACTATGTAGTCTCAGGGTGGCCTCGAACACATGGTGATCCACCTACCTCTGCCTCCCAAGTGCTGGAATTAAAGGCATGTGCCACCACGCCCGGCTAAGGTGAATAATGCTTTTGATGTGTTGTTAAATTTGGTTTGCAAGGATTTTGTTAAGTATCTTTGCATCAAAGTTCATTAGGGGTGTAAGCCTATAATTTTCTTTCCTTGTTGCATCTGTGTCTGGTTTTGGTATTAGGGTGATGCTAGGTTCATAGAAGGAGTCAAGGAGGATTCCCTGGTCTCTAATTATGTGGAATAGTTTGAGAAAAATTAATTTCAGTTCTTCTATGAAGGCTTGATAGAATTCAGCTGAGAAGCCATCCAGTCCTGGACTTTTCTTTTTGGGGTTTTTGATTACCTTTTCAAACTCTATGGATGTGATAGGTTTGTTTAAGGGGCTAATGTGTTCTGAGTATAATTTGGGTAGGTGGTATGTGTCTAGAAATTCATCTATTTCTATTTTTGTGGAGTAGAGATTTTGGAAGTGTGCCCTCATGATTCTTCAAATTTCATTGATGTCTGTAGTGATCTCTCAGTTTTTTTTCAATTCTGATTTCATTAATTTGAGACATCTCTTTTTTGTGCTTGATCATCTTGGCCAGGGATTTGTCAATCTTGTCTATTTTTTTGAAGAACTCGCTCTTCGTTTCTTTGATTTTTTAAGATTGTTTTCCTAGTTTCCAATTCATTAATTTCTGCTCTAATCTTGATTATTTCTTTCCATCTAGAGCTTGTTGGGTTGTTTTCTTCTTGATTTTCCAGTGCCTTTAGGTGGACAGTCAGATTAATTGATTTGTAATCTCTCTGCCTTTGTAATGAAGGAATTTAGCACTATGAATTTTCCCCTTATGACTGCATTCATTGAGTCCCAGAAGTTTTGGTAGGTTGTGTTTTCATTATCATTCAAATCTAGGAACTTTACAATTTATTTTTTGATTTCTTCCATGATCTATTTATTGTATAAAAGTGTGCTGTTTATTCTCCAGGAGTTGGTGGCATTCTTGATGTGTCTCTTGTTAATTTCTAGCATTGTTATCTTACATGGTACAGGAATTTACTTCATTTTCCTGACTTTATGAAGGAATGTTTTATGGTGTAATATATGTTCAATTTTGGAGAAGGTTCTGTGGACTGCTGAAAAGAATGTGCATTCTGTATAGTTGGGGTGGAAAGTTCTGTAGATATCCTTTATGTCTAGTTGATCTATGATGTTGTTGAGCTCTATCATTTCCCTGTTGATTTTCTGCTTGGATATCTATTGATTATAGTGTAGTATTGAAGTCTCCAAATTTTATGGAGTTGGTGTTTATTTCTGTTTCATTGTTGAGTAGATTTTGTTTTATAAACTGTGGTTCACCTGTGTTTGGTGCATATATATTTATGATTGTGATGTGGTCATGTTAGATCATCCCTTTGATGAGTAAAAGTGGCCTTCATTGTCCTTTTTGATTAGTTTTGAAGTCTATCTTATCAGATAGTAATATGGCAACACCCATTTGTTTTTTATTTCCATTTGCTTGTAATATTTTCCAACCTTTCACCCTGAGGAGGTGTCTATCTTTAGTGATAAGGTGGGTTTCTTGAAGAGAGCAAATAGAAGGGTCCAGACTTTTGATCCATCCTGATAACCTGTATCTTTTAACAGGGGAGTTAACACTGTTATTACTTAAGGTTATTACTTTGAAGTTTGAATTAATCCCTACCATGATGAGGTGTTTTATATGGGTGGGTTCTTACTTGTGTTATGTACTGCTTTTATCCTGGTCTATTTTGGTTATTGTGATGTTCTTCTCGTTGGCTCCTGAGATTGGTTGTTTGACAGTTCTGTGTGGAGTATTCTATGTAGGTTTAGCTTTGTGTTCTTGTAATTATAGAGTTGAGTTTTTTTCATTGAAAGTTTTTCTTTTACCATATATTATGAGGGATATTTTTTCTGGGTAAAGTAGCTTGGTTTGGAAACCATAGTTTTTCAGACTTTGAAGCATTCCATTCCAGGCCCTTCTGGTTTCCAGGGTTTTCATTAAGAAATATGATGTTATTCTAATGGGATTGCCTTTGTATGTTGTGAATTGCTTCTCTCTTTCTGCTTTTAACACTCTCTTTTTGTTTTTATTGTTAAGGGTTTTAACTATGTTGTGTTTTGGAGACTTTCCTCTTTGTTCGTGCCTGTTTGGTGTTCTGTGGGCTTCTTGTATCTGGATGGACCTCTATTTTGTAAAATTTGGAAAATTTTCTGCAATAATTCTGTTGAGTATGTTTTCTATGCCTCTGATCTGGATTTCCTTTCCTTCTGGTATGCCCATGATCTGGATGTTTGGTCATTTTAGAGTGTCCCACAGTTCCCTTGTATTCTGTTCACTTGAATTTTTCGAACTTAGCAAAGATTTTGGCCTCCTGATAAATTTCTTCTGTCCCATCTTCTAGGTCAGAGATTCTGTCTTCAATATGAGTAACTCTGCTGGTGAATGGTTCTAGAGAGTTTTTCATAAATTCTATTTAATTTTCATTTTCTGTTGTAGTTTTGTATAATGTCCATCTGTTTTTTGAGGTATGATTTCAATTCGAATTGTGAACTTGCATTTTATCACATTTTCATTAAGCTTAGTCAACTGGTTGTTGAGGACTTCCATTCCTTGACTTACCTTCAACTTATTCATATCTCTTTGGAGGGCTATAACATTTTCTTCCATCAAGTTAAGTCTACTGTCAAAAACTTAATGCTGTAGGAGACAATTCTGTTCAATATCATTTATATGATTGTTGGTTCTGTTATAGTTTGCTTCAAGTTCAACAATTTTTTTTTAATCTCATTGGTTGTTGTGTTTTCATTTTGGGAATAAATTTATGTTGGTTTCTCTATGATTTCCTTGGAGGCTTCTGTAGTAGGCCTAGGCATCCTTAGTGGAAGTATCTCAGTTTTCTGACTTTCATTGGCCTTTTTGCATTGTTGTGCACTCATTTTAGGAAGACTCTTTATTTTATTGAGGAGAAAGCAAGTTTGTGTCCTTTGGCCCTTTCGCTCTCTGACTCCAGTGAACAGGGATGTTGGTACTTAGTGTACAGTCAAGATGCCAGAGCAAAAGGCCTGATTCCACAGCTCTTACAAGGGTCAGGCCTCCCTGAGCAAGGCAAAATGGGGCCTACCAGGACCAGGAAACTAGGAGGAGTAAGGGAACAGGCATCTGGCCTACATCATGCTGAACTCTCCAGAACATGGACCAGTGCGGGATACCTAGATAGGGGAGGTGGGAGGAGCCCACACACTGACTGCAGGTAACTCAGATCTGGGCTGTGGGAGGGGACCAGAAATGGGTCTGACCTAATCCCTCCTGACCACTGTGCCTGCCCACACATTGACTGTGCAGGGAACTCAGACCCAGGCTGTGGGAGGGGATGAGAAATGGGTCTCTGTTTACATTTTAAAGTTGTTTCTTTTCAAATGGAAAATAAGGTTGTTTGTTTTTTTTTAATTTGGAATTCAGTAGTTCCAATGTAATTGAAAGAGAAGATCCACCTTGGCACAAATATTACCTGTACAACCTCTGATGTAAAGAAGTTACTGTGAAGTTTCTAACTGTCCAAATTTCTATGAGCAGGACTGGAATGATAGTGACTTTGTCTTTCTCAATCTTCACTCTCCCTGAGTCTAAGATATCATTGTTCAAACAACATTTGTGCATAAAAATAGATGTAGGTTATCTAGTGCATATTTCATACACCTAAGACACACATACAATATTATATACATGTACAATGCATATTACATATTTCTTATATATTAAGAAGCAAAAGATATAAGCATGCAGGAGAAAATGCAGAAAATAAATTGGGAAGAATATAGTTAATAAATAAATGAAAAAAAAAACACTAAAATGAAAAGAGAAAAGATAAAACTGAAATAGCATGGAAATATTTCTACTTATAAAGATAGAAAATTATTTTAAAATGATTGCTAAAACTGGATAGTGAGAATGTGAGAAACTTAGCTCTTTCAGTGTTATGTTATTTTGAGTAAATTGAAAGCCTGCCTAGAAACCAAGGTGGAAAAAATGTATCAAAAGTGATCATGATATGGATGTGTATTGGGATTTTTGGCTTTTGCACTAGTGAAACTTTGGCTTGGATACCTCTTGTGGGATGCTGTTCTGTGCATTGTTGGATATTTAGGACTGATATCTGCCACTACCCACTAAAAACTGGTAGCAACATTCTGATACCCATTCATGATTCATAACAATCAAAAATATCTTTTGGGCTGGATAGATTGCTTAATGATTAAGGCACTTGCCTGTGAACCCTAAGGACCCAGTTTTAATTCCCAACTATACATATAAGCCAGATGCACAAGGTTGCACATGTTGCTAGAGTTCATTTGCACTGGCTGGAGGCCCTGGCATGCCCATTCTCTCTATCTGACTTGCTTTTTCTTTCTTTCTCTCTTTCTCAAAATAAGTAAATAAATAAAATATTTTTAAAAGTATTCAGAAATTTCCAGTGTCCAACCCTAAGGAGAGGATTACAATTGATAAGTATAAATATATATTGAAATGGAAGTGTGTCCTGTAGATGATATTGAGTGTAAAAGCTCTTGTTATCAAACTAGGTTTGTGGTAGAAAAACATTTTACTATATCATGTACCCACAACTCTGTGTTTATAGCAAACATGCTTTCATGTAATTTTTTTAAAATTGGCATTTTCAAACACAGTTTACTTTAGTGTATTCTCTTCCTCTCTAATCTTCCCCATCTAAGTATTCTTCCTTTCTGTTTACACGTCACATATGTCCTTTTGTTCTTACCTCATCATCTCATTTTACCCTCTTTGGTCACTCTTTTAGCTTTTTAGGTTTTGACATGTTTGAGCCTCTTTATACACATAACTATTGTAAGCAAGGATGTGCATATGACAGAGAACCTGCAATTTGGGGCTTTCTGGCTTTGGAGCCCCTTGTTAACATACTTATTTCCAGTTACCTCCATTTTCATAATTTTATTTTTATTTTATATTTATATTTGTAATATCTATATATATACTACATTTTAATGATCACGTCACCCATCAATCAACATCTGGAATTGTTCAATGTCCTTGATATTGTGAATAAAACAACAGTAAACATGTATGTGCAAGTATATTTATAACAAGGTGTGGAATCCTTTGGGTGTATTTCCAGGAGTGGCATAGCTGCGTAATATGTTAGTTCTATTTCTGAATTTTTCTTACAAACCTCCATACTGATTTTTATAATGGCTATACTGGTTTGTCCTTCCACCAGAAGGGAATAAGGCTTCCTTTTCCCCCACTCTTCAACCACCATTTGCTGTCAATTTTCTTGATGACAACTATTCTGACTGGGGTGAGATGGAATCTCAAGTGGCTTGAAATTGCAAGATTCCCTGATAATTAATGATGTTGATCATCTTTTACAGTACTTGTTGGCTGTTTGTGTTTTTCCCTTCACTTCCTTGGTCTCCCTCCTCCTTTCATCCAGTATACCCTTTCTTCCCAACTAGTCCTATTTCTTTACTTTTTCTTGTATTAACATTTTATTTATTTAGTGTGTGTGTGTGTGTGTGTGTGTGTGTGTGTGTGAGAGAGAGAGAGAGAGAGAGAATGAATGAATGAATGAGAGAGTCTGGTGTACCAGGGCCTCTTGCCTTGCAATGGATCTTCAGATGCATGTGCTGTTTTGTGCTTATGGCTTTATGTGGGTACTGAGGAATTGAACCTAGGTCATCAGGCTTTGCAAATAAGAGCATTTAACTGCTGAGCCATCTCCTCAGCTCAAAACTAGTCCCAATTCTATATTGATGTTTTATGTTTATTTATTATTTACTCAATATTTAATTTGTGACCCACTAAGTTTAATTGTGGTTGCTTGCATTGACATGGGTAGAAGTTGACTTACTATAGCATAGGTAACTTTGTTCAGAGGATATACCATTGACCAGAATGTCTCTTTCTGCCCCATCCAATATTAACTGCCAATAATTTCTCAGAGAGGTGTGCAAGACTTCTCCTTCCCTATCTAATGATGAAGTGTTGATGGCTCAATATTGAACAGTTCTTGTGTACACAGCGATAGTTGGTATATGCTCATGAGGGCAATGGTCATATCATTTCCAAAAGATTGTGTTACACACTACTTGTCATGATTCTCCATTTCCTACATTTTTTTCTGACCCCTTTTCCACAATGTCTCCTGAGCCTTGAAGTAAGACCACATAGCATAGAACACTCAACAGTCACTTATGCTCAGCACTCTGATGAATTTGGAGTCTCTCAGTAGTTATTGCTCACTGTACCATGAAGCTTTTCTAACCAATGCTGAATAAATACTAATCTATGGACATAAACAAAAATATTTCAAGAGAATTTAGATGTGTACAATATATTCATTTAGCTACAATGGTAGCATCCTCCCTATAGCCTAAGACCTCCCCAGCCATTGGCTTTTGTCTCTATTTCCAGTAACCAGAATGAATTTTCTCATATGGAATGGGCCTTTAACCTATTCAGAAAGCAGCTGGATATTTCCCCCACCCCATAACAATCATGACACTATTGTGACAGTGGGAACCTAGCTCTTTTTTCAGGAGTGCTGAATAGAACTCCATTGTGAAAATGCACCACATCTTTATTATCCATTCATATGTTCAGGGGCATCTAGGCTGTTTCCATTTTCTAGGTAGTATGAATAGAGCAGCAACAAACATGTTTGTGAAAGTATCTCTAAGGCAGTGAGAAGAGTCATTAGGATATATCCCTAGGAGTGATATAGCTGGATCATATTGGAAATCTATTTTTAGCTGTCTTGTGAACTTCCACACTGAATTCCACAATGGCTGTACCAGACTACATTCCCACCAACAGGGTAGAAATGTTTCCCTATTTCTGCATCCTTGCCAACATATATTGTCATTTGTTTTCTTGATGATAGCCATTCTGACAGGAGTGAAATGGACTCTCAAAGTCATTTTAATTTGCATTTCCCTGATGGCTAAGGATGTAGAACACTTTTTTAGATGCTTTTATGCCATTTGTATTGCTTCCAGTGGGAACTCTATTTAGTTCCATAGCCCATTATTTAATTGGGTTGTTTGATTTATTATTGTTCTATTTTATTGTGTTCTTTGTATATTCTGGATATTAATACTCTGTCAGACGTATAGCTGGCAATAATTTTCTCCCATTCTGTAGGTTGTCTCTTTGCTCTATTCACAGTGTCCTTTGCTGGATAAAAGGTTTGTAATTTCATAAGATCCCAGTGGTTGATTAGTGGATTCATTTCCTGAGCAATTGGGGTTATATTCAGAAAGTCATTGCTTATGTCACTGTGTTGAAGGGTTTCCCCTAATTTTTCCTCTAGCAGTTTCAGAGTTTCAGGTCTCATATTAAGGTCCCTGATCCATTTGGACTTGATTCTTGTGCATGGAAAAAGACAAGGATCTATTTTCATCCTTCTACATATAGATATACAGTTTTACCAGCACCACTTTTTGAAGAGTCTGTCATTTCTTCACTGAATATTTTTGACAGTTTTGTCAAAAACCAGATTGCTGTAGCTGCCTGGATTAACATCTGGGTCCTCTGTTCTGTTTCATTGATCTATGTGTCTTTGTGCCAGTACCATGCTGTTTTTGTTACTATGGCTTTGTAATGTAGCTTAAAATTGGATATTGTGATACCACCAGACTTATTTTTGTTGCTCAAAGTTGTTTTGGATATCTGAAAGTTTTTGTGCTTCCAAATGAATTTTAGGATTTTTTTATTCTATTTCTGTGAAGAATACCTTTGGAATTTTAATGGGGATTGCATTAAATGTGTAGATTACTTTTGCTAAGATTGACATTTTCACAATTTTGATTATTCCAATTCAATAACATTGGATATCTTTCCTTTCCCTAGTATCTTCTGCAATTTCTCCCTTGAGTGTTTTAAAGTTCTCATTGTAGAGATCCTTTACTTCCTTGATTAGGTCTATTCCAAGGTACTTTATTATTGTTGTTGTTATTTATTATTGTAATTATTATTATTATTTAGTTATGCACACAGCATGTATAAGGTCAGTACCATTGTTATGCTCCTCCCAGTCCTTCTCCCCCCTCCACAGGGATCCTCCTTATTGGGGAATATGGGTTGTGCATTGTGGGGTTAGCCATCAGTTATGTGTAAGAGGCAATGTCTCTGTGCATAATGATATAACAATCTTTCTACCCTCTCTTCTGTGAATTTCCCTTAGCCATGTTGGGTTTGTTTTAAGTATAATTCAGTGATGAGGTCTTTGGAGCATCTGTGTCTCTGGATATCTGGTTTGGTGGGAGTTGAGAGTTCTCTGTGTCTATCTCCTTCACCCTTGTACTGGTACCAGGTTCAGCAACAAAGCAACACTCTTGCTCATTTCCCTAATTACTCTTGGTTTCAGCTAGTGCCCTGTTGAGGTGTGATGGGCTGATTCTCTCATCAGGATCTATGTCCATATGAAAAAGAGAAGCAAATTCTCAAACAGAGAGTGAAGTCAGCACCAGATAGGTGGGATAACCATTATTATTTTAGAGAGAATTTAATACGTATAGGTCCACTTGTAGCCCATGTTTTATGGGAGCTTGATAGTGGAGAGCAGGCTTATTTTTGAATATGGTTATGACTTGATTCCCACCTCCAGCTATGGTTTCCATTTCACTGAGAGATCCATTAGCCAAATCAAGAGCAGTTGGTTACCCACCATGGCTGTGTGCAACTATTGCACTTATTTGAGAATTGTGTCAGGTTGTTTGCTGCTGGGTAGCTTAGACCATGGGTTGCGTGGACAGATATTTGTCATTTTCCCCCATTACCTCATGTAGCAACTCTGGCACTAGACAAACTAACTGTCTGGGGACTGACTCTCTTCCAGGTTCCAGTCAGGTCACTCCATGTTCTGTGCCATCAGCATATGGTATATTCAGCAGCAGTGTCTTACCACTAACCCTTGGTGGGTCATGAAGTACCCTGACAGAAATCTGTCTACTTTAGGGAAAGCTTGTAGATCTTTTTGATCAGCTCATTGTGGATACTAACCACATGCTGGAACTGGGAGTTACAGGCCAGCACCAAGGAAAATAAGGAAGAAAAAGACATATATAGTAGATAGGGAGAAGAGAGAGAAGAGGGAGAGAAAATGAGCAACGCAGAAGATTAAAGTTAGCCTTCATCATACCCTCTCCAGGGCCCTGTGATTCAGGTGTTCCCTCTAAAGACTTGATGAAAGTTCAACTATTTAGTATGTCTTTTAGGATACAGAATTTTATGGTACCATTGCTGTTTGGGTCTAGTTTTGCATACCCTACCCTCACCTTTACCCTCCTCTCCATGCCCACCTGCCCTGTTGTCTAACAACTTCTTTCCAATTTGTATCTCTTTTATTTCTTTCTCCTGGCTTACTGATTGTGGTGATTTGAATAGAATAGATGGCCCCCAATATATTCAGTTGTTTGTAGTTTGCATCTGCTGGCTACCTGGCTGGAGGCAATGTCACTGGGTGATCTCAAGGTGTGGTGGTGGGTTTCCTATTTCAACCTAAAGATATGCAAAGTGTGCCTAGCTGGAGTTCCTGAAGTGTGCTGTGGCTTTTGACCTTTTGGGCAAGTGCTTCTCTCTGTCTGCTTGGGCCTGTGAAGGCAGGCCAGCTTCTTCCGCTGTTATGGAACTTCCCCTGGCTCTGTAAGCTTCAATAAATTCCTTCCTCCATAACTGTGTCTGGTCTGGAAGTTCATATCAGTGAACCTGAATCTGTCTGCTACACTACTTGAGCTAGAACTTCCAGTAATATGTTGAAGAGCAAAGGTGAGAGTAGACACCCCTGTTTTATTCCTGATCTCAATGGGAATTCCTTCAGTCTATCCCCATTAAGTATTATTTGGGCTGTAGGAACTTTATATAGAGACTTTTTATGTTAAGATATAAACCATCCTTGCCTATTCTGTCCAATGTTTTAATCATGAAATTATGTTGTATTTTGTCAAAGGTTCTTTCTGCATCTATCGAAGTGATCATTTGGTTTTTGTGCTTAAGCTGATTTATGTGGTGTATTACATTGACAGATTTCTGTACGTCGAACCATCTCTGCATTACCTGGATGAAGACTACTTGATCAAGGTGGATAATGCTTCTGATGTGTCGTTAGATTTGGTTTGTGAGAATTTTGTTCAGGATCTTTGTGTCTAACTTTATCATGGAAACAGCCTGTAGTTTTCTTTCCTTGTGGCATCTCTGCCTAGTTTTGGTATTAGAGTGATACTAGCTTCATAGAAGGATTTAAAGAGCTTTCCCTGTTCCCTGATTGTGTGGCACAGTTTGAGAAAAATTGGTTTCAGTTATTTCATGAAGGTTTGATAGAATTCAGCTGAAAAGCCATCTGGTCTTGGACTCTTCTTTTGGGGGAGGTTTTTGATTACCTTTTAAATCTCACTGGGTGTGATAGGTTTGTTTATGTGATTAAACTGCTCTGAGTTTAGCTTTTGTAGGTGGTATGTGTCCAGAAATTCATCCATTTCCTCCATATTTTCTAGTTTGTGGGGTAGAGTCCTGATAATTCTCCCAATTTCTCTTATATCTGCTGTCATCTCTCCTTTTTCATTTCTAATTTTATTAAGTTAAAGTGTCTCTTTTTTTCACTTGATCAAATTGGCCAGGTATTTATCAATCTTATTTATTTTTTCAAAAAACCAGCTCTTTGTTTCATCCATTTCGTTAATTGTTTTCTTAGTTTCCAATTCATTGATTTCTGCTCTGATCTTAATTATTTCCTTCTGACTAGAGGTTACTAGGTTGGATTCTTCTTGCTTTTCCAGCTCCTTTAGGCAGATGGTTAGATTATTGGTTTGGGATCTCTCTGTCTTTTTTGCTATGAAGGCATTTAGTGCTATGCATTTTCCCCTGAGCACTGCCTTCATTGTATCCCATAAGTTTTGCTATGATGTGTTCTCATTTTCATTCATTTTTAGAAATTTCACAATTTCATTTTTTATTTGATCCATTACCCATTTTTGGTTTAAAATTGTGTTGTTTAGTTTCCAAGTTCTAATGGGGTTCCTGGTGCATTTTTGTTGTTATTTTCTAACAATACAGCATTGTGGTCCATTCACTGGGGTGTAAGGCAGTGGCAAGTGGGATGGCGTTTGCAATCTTGAAGGTGTGTGGCCTGGGTCCCCTTAACTGTAGTTAGTGCAGTAGGAACCTGTAGCTGAGACTATGGTTCATCTGACTGCTTGAGGCAATTGGGGGACTGGTAAGCTATCCAAGAGTGTGGGAATCAGTGGATTCCCTCTTTCTTTGCTTCTCCTCCTTCCCACTAGAGGTCTATTTGAGTCTGCACACCTCTAGCAGAGCCAATGAACCCTTACTTTCTTGCCTTTCCTTCCCTGGGAAGTACAGCATGGTTAGGGGAATGTCATCTTAACCAGAAGTTGATTTGAGCCTTTATTATTATTATTTTTTGAGGCAATTGTGAATGGGAGAGATTCCCTGATTTCACCCTCTGAATGTTAGTTGTTAGTATATAGGAAAGCTACTAGTTTCTATGTGTTTATTTTGTATCCTGCTATTTTGCTTGTGGGGGTTTCCAAAGCCTGTAGAGTTTATATTATTTTCCATCAAATATAAATAAAAGTGGTCTTCAGAAAAAAAAAAGAGAGAGAGAGAGAAGGGGTTGGTGAGATTGCTGAGTGATTAAGGCACTTGTCTGCAAAATCTAACAATCAGTTTTCTATTCCCCAGTACCCACATACAGCCAGATGCACAAAATGGGGCATGCATCTGGAGTTCATTTGCAGTGGTTAAGGGCACTAAAGCACCCATTTTCTCTTTATTGCTCTCTTTGTCTCTCTTTGCTTGCAAATTAACATTTTCATTTTTTAAAAAAGAAGGGCTCGGGCTGGAGAGATGGCTTATTGGTTGATTGCTTGACTGTGAAGCTTAAGGACCCCAGTTTGAGGCTTGGTTCCCCAGGACCCATGTTAGCCAGATGCACAGGGGGGCACACACATTTGGAGTTTGTTTGCAGTGGCTGGAAGCCCTGGCATACCCATTCTCTCTCTCTCTCTCCCTCTTTCTCTTTCTCTCTCTGTCATTCTCAGATAAATAAATAAGAATGAACAAAATATTTAAAAAAGAAAAAAGAATGGCTGAAATTATTATGAAAGGAGCATAATCTATTTATATTAAACTTAGGGCAAATGAACATGATGCTAGTTTCTGGACTAGCCATACACATAGTGCTAAGAAACATGTAGAGTAAGGTTGGTCCTTGATGGTGTGTTGAATTCAATCTACCAATGGTCACCAAAGTCCATGTTTGCAAGCCTTCACATTCAGAATATAGGATTTTCCTCAGATTACCTAGTATTAGGTACATGTTAACAATATTATCCAGTATGGGAGACACAATTACTTTTAAAAGTTATATTGCATTTACCACTTAATAAAATATTAAGAACTTTAATAAATTATCCATTCTAATTGAGTAAACTGTTATGAATTTTTCCAAATTATCAATAGCCTATTTTTGGTTTTCTAGAGAGTTATTGGTATATATAAATTAAATATGTATCTTTATATTTATTTTTACAGGTGAAGGTGATACCACGCCCACAATAGTCAATTTAGATCGTAAGTAATCTTCAAAATAAAAAAAAGGATTTCTATGAAATGATACAATTATTTTTCCATCAAAATATATTATTATAACATCTTTCATAAAAACAAATCAATTTATTTGTTTTTATTTTAAAATTTGTGTTTCCTTGTAAGTAGATATAAAATAGTCAAAGGAAGAGCAACATTTTAAATGTGAAAATTCAGCTGTCTATTAGTAAAACTCCATGTGACTTTGAAAAGAGCACTTAGCTACTTTTACCTTTAGATCCAGTTCACATATTTTGTTTTGTTTAAGTAAAAAAAAAAAAAAAAACATATAAAAACAAACCCAAACCACCTGCTGTGCCCTAGGCTGAGGAATCAAGGAAATCTAACCTAGACTGTGGCCACACAACCAGAGACAAGATAAGGAACACAGAAGAAGGTCAAGAAAATATTCATCAGGTCATTTGGACATACTGAGTTCAATAAAATTTAGACATGGATGCTATAAGTATAATCTTGGTAACATTTCAGAATAGTTCTATATTACTCCTTCACCAATTCAGAATAATCAGCTGCAGGGTTTCTTTTTTTTTTTTTTTTTTTTTTTTGCAGGGCGGGGGCAGTGGGAAAGGGAAGGGAAGGGAAGGGAAGGGAAGGGAAGGGAAGGGAAGGCAATCAGGTTGTTTTATTTTATGTTGCTGTTAAGTGAGAAAAACACCTCTGTGTTGCACATGAAGAATCTGTTCACAGTGCTAGGCAAACAAACATATTTTCACCATCAAGTTAACTCTATTGGTCTTGATTAGTTTTGTGGTGTCTCTTATCAACAAAGATGATGAGCAAAAACAGAAGCTTGATGTAGAACTGTGTTCTTACAATACTTTTTCTTCAGAATGTTCTTCTAATATAATTTCAGTAGTTACATTTGTCTAAATGGCATTTCACTTCAAAAAATTCTAACAGGTCTTGATTACTTCAAAATGTTTTGACATGTTATATATTCTACTGCTTTCAGATCCCATTATATCGTGTGCCAAAACAAAACAGCTGCGAGTTGTAAATGGGATTCCAACACGAACAAATGTGGGATGGATGGTTAGTTTGAAATACAGGTAATTACTAACATTCAGATATCATATATATTCTAACTTTGCCATATCCCCAGCCTGGAATCCTACTACTTTATTGCTAATCCCCAAAAGGATGAAAGTTTATTTCCTACTATCATTAAATCAAAGTGACACAATTTCAACTGAAGCCCTTTTATGAATAAGCCAATTCTTAGCAAGGATGGAATTCATTTCCTTTAATGACTAGGTCTCTAGTCACCTTAGGTATAGGAAATGGCTTCAAGTTCTCCTTTGATTATTCTTGTCTATTTTATCAGAGGCAATAGTTATGCTAGTAATTATTATATAGCTGTAATAGAAATCCCATCAAGAAGCTAACCCAAACATGAAAGTGATTATGCAATATAAAATTTTAGTAAGGCACAGTTTTTAAAGAGTTTTCTTCTTATGTAAAATTTTTATTATAAAATATAATCAAATTAATAGGAATTGCTGGATGTGGTGGCACACACCTTTAATCCCAGCATTTTGGAGGCAGAGGTAAGAGGATCACAGTGATTTCAAGCCCATCCTGAGACTACATAGTGAATTCCAAGTCAGCCTGAGCTAGAATGAGACCCTACCTCAAAAAAAAAAAAAAAAGTAGAAATTTAATTTTCTTTATTGTAGAAAATGTTCTGAGAATCCACATTGATCTATGTTAATGATTCTTTACTAAAATAACCCCAGGAAAAAAAAATAGACATAAACATCTGAATTACTTTAACTAATAGGAAAATTTATGCTATTTTGGTAGTATTCTTTTAGGGAAACAGTTTTTATTAGATTAGTGTACTAGAAACTTTAATTTTTGTGTAATCTAATTTGTTTGTTAAATCTAATAGTTCAATAACAACAGCTATTTAATTACTTTTCCAAAACACACACTAAGAGCAATAGGGGATTAAAACTCAATATATACTCTTATCCTCTTGTGTGGTAAGACCATCAATAATGATGGCCTTAGTCTGGAAATCTTCTAGTATTATCCTCTGAAGGACTAAACAGCTGTACTTCTTGGAAGTTTGACTTGTGGAAAATTGTATTTTTCTCATGTTCCTGGCAAAAAGGCATGTATTAAGAGACCTTGGAAGTCACCAAATAAATATACTAGTACTTGTTTACTCTATAAATACTTTAGTTTTCTAGATGACATATCTTCCAAGTTGATTTTGTTTTATAATGAAAATTATATCACTGGGCTTAGTCTCATCAATGTTGGCTATATTTTACCGCAATAAAAGTAAATGATGGGCTGGAGAGATGGCTTAGCGGTTAAGCGCTTGCCTGTGAAGCCTAAGGACCCCGGTTCAAGGCTCGGTTCCCCAGGTCCCACGTTAGCCAGATGCACAAGGGGGCGCACGCGTCTGGAGTTCATTTGCAGAGGCTGGAAGCCCTGGCGCGCCCATTCTCTCTCTCTCCCTCTATCCGTCTTTCTCTCTATGTCTGTCGCTCTCAAATAAATAAACAATTTTTTTAAAAAAAAGTAAATGATGAGATTGGGGTATTGTTCAGTGCAGAAAACTTTCCTAGCAGGTGCAAAGCCCTGGATTTGATTCAGAGTATCATAAAATAAAATTAAAAAAAATAACTAAATTATGGTAGCAAAGGAAAGCAATGGTGTAAATATAACAAATATTGCTACTACTCAATCATTTTTAGAGTTGATATAAGCTCGAATTTGAGTTTTTGTAATCTCATGCTGAATTTAAAACAGGACCTCAAGTCTTTTTATTCTACTTATCACATATTTACAGAATATGACACATAAGGATTAATGAAATACTGTTGTGGAATGACCATTTCTTTAGATGATGAACTTGATATTATAATCACATTATGTAAAACCTATAATGCTATAATCATAAAATGTCACCCTTCAGGTAAAAGAACTGGTATGCATATACCAATTTTCTTTTCAGTTTCATTTATTTTGACAAATGTTTTCCACTAAGTGTTACCTATTTCTTTTCTCTTTCTCTCAGAGGTAAACATATCTGCGGGGGATCATTGATAAAGGAAAGTTGGGTTCTTACAGCAAGACAGTGTTTCCCAGCTAGGTAAATGTGTTTTAAGTCATTATTTGTTTCAAGCATTTAAAAATATGTATTCTTTCTATGTTGTTTGTAAACATAGAATTAGTATTTACCTTATAAAGATTTACCAACATAAGCCGAATATTTTATTTTCTATATTAACTTTAATTGTAAAAATTTGCCTTCAGTGTTTTCATATTCAGTACTACTTCAGCTTACCTGTTTTTGTGATTAGTCTTTGACTTACTAGGAAAAAGTATTTGCTTGTGCTACTTAAAAAAAAAGTTATATCCTCACCTCCCATTGGGCTCAGTATATCCACATAGAAATTGTTATTCTGGGTCTCAACTAACTTGCTTCTTCTGCCCTTTTTATGTTGCTCCACCTTTAGAATCATCCTCTTGGTAGTTGTAAATAAAAATCAGCCTAAAAGAAAAATATGGAGAAAGAGTTTGGGAGCTTATTTCCTACTTCTCTCAAAATTATTTTAATTTTCTTAAAAACAACAATCCTTAGTAATTAACCCAGTATGAATATATACACACCTGAGATAAAATCTGCAGTAAAATTATAATTCATGTAAATTTACCTGAAAAATTTATACTTTCTAGCAAGTATACTCAAATAGCTTTTAAAAATTAATGATTATTTCAAATTTCATTAATTTAAATGTCTATTTTAATATATCTATAGTATTCCAAAGTTCCCACTTTGATTCAAAATTTAAGTTTATTTATTTATCCTTATGACCTAAAATGATAAAAAATAGATAATATACAGTTTTAAATTATTTTTTTTACATATTTTTTTTTCCTTAGAAACAAAGACTTGAAAGACTATGAAGCTTGGCTTGGTATCCATGATATCCATGGAAGAGGAGATGAGAAGCGCAAACAGGTTCTGAATGTCTCCCAGCTGGTATATGGGCCAGAAGGCTCAGATCTGGTTCTGCTGAAGCTTGCTAGGTTTGTTCATTCAGATTTTAACAAAACTCAAAGGCAAAAATGTGTTTTCCTGAGCCATGGGTTTGTTTATACCTCATGTAGATTATTAGGTGCCTTATATATGTAGACATGTTTATATACATATGAATGTGGATATATGTGGGCATAAATGGAAAAAAAGGAAAAAAGGTATTTTTATAATTTCCAAATGTACTTGGCACAAAATTGTCAGCTGAAAATTAAGCGATAGTAAAAAGTTACTTGATAACTCTAAAATCTAAAATAATGTTGCTTTTAACAACAGTAGTTGAACATTTTTGAATATTTGGAAATAATGATTACTGCCAACCCCAGATTTTACATTATATTTAGATTAATTTTTCAAATTATTTCAGTAATGAAGACTTCATTATTTCTAAATACTATGCATAACACTATAATTTAAATATTAATAATGCTGAGTTGAAACAAATTTTGAGTACTTACCATTGCTATTTTCTCTTTTCAGGCCTGTAATCCTGGATGATTTTGTTAGTACAATTGACTTACCTAATTATGGCTGTACGATTCCTGAAAAGACCACTTGCAGTGTTTATGGCTGGGGCTACACTGGATGTAAGCTACCTTTTAAAAGATGAGGGAATATCATGTTTATTTCATGCATAAAAATTTTGTAGTTGTTTCTCGTTTTGCTAGCCTTTATGTGGTGCTCATGAACTGTGTATTTCTTTCACCCTTGCAGTGATCAACTCGGATGGATTACTAAGAGTAGCACACCTCTACATTATGGGGAATGAGAAATGTAGTCAGCATCACCAAGGCAAAGTGACTCTCAATGAGTCTGAACTATGTGCTGGGGCAGAAAAGATTGGATCAGGACCATGTGAGGTAAAAAAGAAGGTTCTTTAGTAAGGAGTATAGGATTGAAGACCAGGCAGATGACACATTCCTGTAGACCCAGAGCTTAGTAGGATGAGGCAAGAGAACCATGGATTCAAGTCCAGCATGGGCTATAATCAAGATCCCATCTTGAAAAAGCACACCAAGCCCCAACCAAATATGATTAATATCATAGTTTTTAATATGTTTTCTCTTTGCTTTCCTCAAATCAAAATAACTGCATACCACAACCTTATTCTTTAAGAAAGGAACTGCAAAATATAACCCTGTATCATTTTTTTGAACTTCTTTGAGTTTAACAGTGAGCCAACACATGCTTTACTCACAATAAACAGCAGTGGCATTTGTCTCTTAAAAGTATAATAATCAAAGCCAGAACTCTTAGGGAAATTTGTGTGGAGTAGAAGTACCCAAACAAGCTTGATAAAATATCTTAAAATTTTGTTTCTTTTATAAATAGAATTATCTTGTCAACTAAGAAGCCTTTTTAAAAATTGTTAAAATCATTTGTGGAGGGAATATGAGAAATTTTAATGCAGTCTAATCATTAAAATCCTAGGATTATAAGTGGTTTCATTTTATCATGTAATTTTCAAATTTTTTGATAATTAATATATATGGAATAGTAATGAGAGCAAATTTAAAAATTACATTATTGAACAACTATACTTTTGACATTCATGTTAATGATGAGTGATATTCATGAATTGTTATTTTTTATCTCTGAAATGATAACTGTTGCTGCATGTTTCCATCATAGGGTGATTATGGTGGTCCACTTATTTGTGAACAGCATAAAATGAGAATGGTTCTTGGTGTCATTGTTCCTGGTCGAGGATGTGCCATCCCAAATCGTCCTGGAATTTTTGTCCGAGTTGCATACTATGCAAAGTGGATACACAAAGTTATTTTAACATATAAGATCCAACAGCCATAGTTGAAGCAAGTCTGTCTGAAGCATCCGTTCCTACATGACGATTCTGCATGAAGATTTCAGAGAACATGGGATTAAAATGCCACTGAAACAACTGCTTGAGTGCCATGTGTGTTCAGATGCTCATTTATATATATGTACACACACGTGTGTGTGTGTGTGTGTGTGTGTGTGTGTGTGTGTGTGTGTGCATGTGTTTTGTTCTGTTGTTTGTCAGATTATTTTGTAAAACTGATTAAGTGAATTAAGGTACCTGTAAATGCAGTAACATATCTCCTGAAGATACTTGAATGGATAAAAAAATGCAAAGGTATAACTACTGGATGATAAACAATTTCAAGGCAAAGGTCAGTTAATCATTTTATACTGCTTTCCAGGTTAATATCTTAGTAATCAATAAACCATAACTTCAATATTATCTTAACATCACCAAGAAAATTTATACCTTGTGTTTTTGAACTATAACTCTGCATTAAATCAGATTATCTTTCCAATGGCACATGTGCATTCATTTCTTTTCACTACGTATCCTGCAATACTGGGATACAAATGTACTTTTACAAAAATACATGCTCATGGCATATACCTGCGTACACATGTGGCATGCACTACAGTTTATACTGTGGTATATCTAGTGTCATCTCTTAAGTATGTTGGAGCTATGCACATATAGTTCTTTAAGAAATAAACTAGAAATTTGTAAGTAGTAGTGGAGCTGTTCAGGCAAGGAGCAAGATAAAAGTGACTGTCTTCTGATCTATAGATGACCTCCACTGCTGGTATTTCAAGTGAGATCAGGACCTATACAGTTAAATAATGTCTAGCCTCTGAGTTTGCTTACATTTATTATCCTAGTTGTCTCATGTACTTTATAATTCCTAAGGAGAAGAAAGTAACTTGTATTCATATTTTTTCCTCCAAGTTTGGGGCTACTTATTTATGCAAAATATTTGAAGACCTACTTTCCTAAACATTTTTTTAAATTCTCAAATCTTTGTTATATTGAAAATATGTAAGTATCTTGGCCATTAAGAGTGTGTTTAAATAAGATCATTCCAAAATTGTCTGCTACAATTGGCTTCTAGTTCAGTCTTCATAAATATGAAAAAATAATTTAACATGAGCATTCCCATGTCTCTAATTTTTTGTGAATCATCCTACACTAAATTATGCATTGAAATATTTTGGGGAAATAAATGAAAATATTTCCTCAGTCTGGAAATTATGTAGCTTTACTAGAGTAATGGGGGAAAGTATAACAAGGAGAGATTTGTTTATCTAAACTTTATATTGAATTAGTTTTAAATGTACAGTTGAATCTACTCAATCAGAAATGTTACCAAGATATTTTCATTTTATCTTATTTTCTTTAATTAGTGGCCATTCTGTATAACAAAAAATTCATACTTATTTATTTGCTATGACTATCTCATAGCCATGTACTTATCGAGAGATGCAAAACCAAGCAATAATAAGGCAGGCTTTTAAGTTTCACAATATCTTCTAGTATAAAACAAGAATAACTAAAATATAATTCTATGAGTAACTTAAATCCAGTGTTTCCACTTTCCTGACTTGGTTCTCTGAAGTCATCTTTATTAAGACAAAATATGCAAACCTTGCCCCAACAGTTCTCCTGGCTACTGTTCAATCTGAAGAAAGAGGGCTTTCTATTATTTTTGAGAGAGCTGAATCCAAGGAAACTGGTCAGCCCCTCCAGATATTGTTGCCCAAACTGTGACACACACACAAAGAGAGAGAGAGAGAGAGGTGCTGTGTTAAGAAACAGGTAAGAACAAAGAGATATCCAACTACTTTTCAGTCCACATCCTCTTATTTTCATTGTATTGTTTCCTTTATATAGTACATCCTTTAAAAAAAATACATAGAAATTTCAAAGAGATTTTGCTAAAATTTTGAAATGCTTTTCATACTTTCTTAGTTTTGAATGGACTAACTTTTATTATAACATGCTAATTATATTGGTAAAACTGTTACAACAATTGAAATATTTTAAAACATTGACATTATAAAATACTTGTTCTCATGTCTTATAAATGTCCATGAAAAGAGAGATGGGAATTACCTATGTACAGTATGCAGTTAAGTCTCAGGCAGTTTTGACTCTATTTCTAGTTTATTAAAGGACACAACATCTGTAAATTACTAGACATGGCACACAAGACAATTCTGTTTGGGAAGTTTCTTTTGTGCTAGTGTGAAGTAGTGTTGACTATGGATGCTAGATGAACAAGAACTTTGTTTATTCTGTAGTAGGAAAGAATATAGTCATCTGGTGAATTATTGGACATGTTCTATGCATAAACTACAAAAAGTGAAAAAGTTCAATTTATACGGAAATCCATTTCATTTTGAATCATGTACAAAGGGTCTTTTAAACTGAAAGCTTTCAAAGTTGTTTTTGTTTTGGCTGTTTGAGTAATGGTTATATGCTGATGCAATGGTAGACATTTTCTTATGTCTATCAAAATAGAAATATGAAACTAAAATATGTGTCATAATTACTCTGCTGTGCAGAGGGGTGATAAATATTTTGTATATTTCTTTATTTTTATTGTAAAATATGGAATGATATTTGTCTTTTTGCTGTGGGCAGGTCCTCAGCACAGTGGTCTCTACTGAGTCAATCTCTAGGATTAACAGGCTCTTGCTTACTTTCTAAGTGTTTCAGGCTCCAGGAATGTGAGACACTGGAAGGCAAAGAAATAACAATCAAGACATGTGATATCAAAATTATATTTCACTTATTCCTGGTAATATTTCTTGTTGGTACCAATGGTACTGTGCAGAATGAATGTTATAGCCATAACATTTTTCTGAAAAGAACACTGTCAAGAAAGGGACATTGTTGTTAAGCATTTCTCAACATTTTCTTTTTATAAAGAAGAAATGCTAGTTTTGCAACATAGAGAATATGAAGTAGAAAATTTTAATGGGCCATCATGCTAAAATTGATTTACTGAGGTTCAAAAGTAACTATTTTCATTTATTATATTTATAGAAAAATTCACTTATATTTATAGACATTTTCAGGTAAAATAAAAGTAGAGTCAAAATAAATATTTGTCTTTGTAAAATAAGTTTCAATAAATTACCTTTCATGATTAAGTTCAAGGAAAAATTGAAGTTTCAATATTCAACAAAAAGTAACTAATGCAGAGAAAACAGGTGTTAACATTCTTGGACCCTGTAACTCTTGACAGTGTCACTTTTGTGTAGGTTTGTTTCCATTTGCACAGAAAGTTTCTGTCTTTAAGAAACTGAAAATGGAGTAGTATGGACATTAGGACTGTGGTCTGTGTGTAAATAGGAAAATGATAAGCTGTCAATGAGTGGTATAGGTGGATGCTTACCCCAAAAAGGGAACACTGTGGTTATAACTTGTATTAAAAAGTTTCTGTAGTTAATAAAGTTGTTATTTTTATAACCTTGGTTATATTATTATTCTTAATAATAATAAAATATTTTATCAAATGATTTTTTTGTCTTATATCATTATATGCATAGGTATTTTATGTGTCTTATGGCTTCAATGTGTAAAATGCCAGCAACGTGTATTTCCTTGATAGAAGTGGAATCTATTTTTTTTTGCAAGTAATATATAATATGATTAGACCTAAAAGAAAAAATTACTTGATACCAATTTTTATCCATGGTAATGTCAAATGCAAACACTTAATCTCTATGTACTGTGATTTCTCCAACTGTAATCATCATTATTAATATTTGTTGGAATAGTACTAAACTATAATTTACCACTACATACAAAATAATGAGAGTGTCCATTACTTGTGTTTCCCATATCACTGTATGTTGCAGCAGTGTTTTTATTGATCAATTTAGGGTTACTTTTCAAAATATTCCTTATATTTAGACTAAATATGAATTAAATGAATTCTTTTGATTCCAAGTGGAAGGTATAATTGTTAATGATTATTGTAGACAGTTCTAACATTGCTGGAATGAGCATCTAAACAAACATAGTTTTATGGCTGGAAGGAATTTACTTCAACTTACAGATCCAAGTGAAGTTTCTTCAGTGGTGGAAGAAGTTGGCTCTCATTCATAAATCCAAGCAGAGAGAGAAACTACCACCAGCCAGTGAACACCAAAACATAGCAAGCACAAAAATTCACCAGAGCACAGACTTCTTTGTATTTTTTTAAAAAATATTATTATTATGACAGCATATTTACATCATGTGTTGGTACACTCTTTTTCCTTTTTCCCTACCTCCATTTTGCTGGGGACCCTCCTCAGTGGGGTTGTTGGTATTCCCCATGGGGTTGTGGGTTATGTATTGTGGAAGTCTTTTTTGTGGGGGGGAGGCAATGCCTCTGGGCATGATGTCTCAACCTATGGCTCGTACTATCTTTCTGCCACCTCCTGCACAAAATTCCCTGAGCCTTGTTGGGTTTGTTTTATGTCTATTTCAGTGATGAGCTATTAGGAACCTCTGGACCTCTGCTTTGGTAAGTGTTGTGCATCCTCAAAGTCTGTTTCCTTCTTCCTGGTGCTGATTTTCAGGTTCACCATGGGAACAGTACTCTTGCTCATTTCCCCAATTCCTCTGTGATATCAGCTGTGACTGCAGAGTGAGGGGTAGTTTATCTCCTCTCATCTCTCTACCTCCTGAAAAAGAAAGACAAATTTTCCAATAGAGAAAAGTTATCATAGTTTAAATGGGATGGACATTATTAATTTAGGGAGAATCTGATGTATGTAGTCCCTCTTTTAACCAAAGACTAGTGAGAGCTTGATACTGAAGAACATGATCTTTGTCTCCACAGGATTCTGATCTGGTTCCCAATTCCAGATATGCATTCCTTTACACTGATTACTTAGCCAATCAGAAAGCTATTGATTACCCTCCAAGGTTGTGTCACTGTGACGTACCTCCTGTCAGGGTGTTTGCTCAGATCATTGTTGGCCACTTTCCCCTAGTAGTTCATGTAGCACATTCCACCACAAGACAGGCTAACTATCTTGAAAATGGGTCCCTTCCAGATTCCAGCCAGGCCTCTCCAAGCTCTGTGTCAGCAGCATATGGTGTCATCAGGAATAGGGTCTGACCTTTTGCCTCAGACAGGTAATCAAGTGCTTTGACAGAAGCCTGCCTTGTTTGGGGGACCTTGTAGGTCTCTCGGATCAACAGCTCATTCAGGGCAGCGACTGACTTCTGGTACTGGGAGATACAGGCTAGTGACAATAAATAAATAAATAAATAAATAAATAAATAAATAAATAAATAAATAAATAAATAAATAAGGTTAGGCTTCATCACACCCTCTCCAGGGCTCTTCTTTTCAGATGCTTTCCCCTTACTCATCCTGATGGTCATATCTTTTAGTTTATCTTCAAGGTTAATAGTTGCTATGGTACCAGTTCATTTTGGTTGTAGCTCTGTGTTTGTTTTCTCCTACCCACACCTTCCCCTTCTCCCTAATCCTTCCATCCCTATTGTCTGAGCCTTGAGTTGCCTATCAGGTATGTCAACAACTTGAACTGGTATAAGTTAGGTACCACAGATGAGTTACACCATGTGGCATTTGTCTTTCTGTAATTGTGTGCATTCACTGAGTATGATTTGTTCCAAGCCTGTCCATTTTTCTACAAATTTCATCTTGTAGTTTTTTTCTTACTGCTGAGTAGAATTCCATTGTGTAAATGTACCACAACTTGGTTATCCATGCATTCAATGATGGGCAACTGGGTTGATTTTAGTTCTTAGCTCTAATGAATTGAGCATCTATAAACATGGTTGAGCAAATATCTCATGGTGAAGCATGGAACATTTAGGATAAATACTCAATAAGGGAATAATGGGGTCTTCTGGTAGCTCTGTATTTACCCTTTTCGGGAATCTCCATATTGATTTCAATAGGGGCTGTACAAGCTTACATTCCCACCAACAGTGGATGATGGTTTCTCTTTCCCCACATCCTCGCCAACATTTGTCATTGTTAGATTTTTTTGTAATGATTGCCATTCTTACTGGAGTAAGGTGGAATCTCATAGTTGTTTTAATTTGCATTTCCCTAATGATTAGGAATGTTGAAATTTTTTTTTTAAGTGTGTATTAGGCAATTTATATTTCTTCCTCTGAGAACTCCCTATTCAGTTCTATGCCTCATTTTGAGGTAGGTTGTCTGTTTTATTTTATTTTATTTATTTATTTATTTATTTATTTTTTAGTTCTTTGTAGATTCTTGAGATTAGGTGTTTGTCAGTGGTATAGCTGGTGAAATATTTCTCCCATTATGTAGGTAATCTATTGGCTCTACCTATGGTATGTTTGTCTGTGCAAAAGCTTTCCAGACTCATGAGATCCCATTGGTTGAGTGACTGTTTAATTTCTTGGGGTTTGTACAGGCAGTCTTTTCCACTTTTATATCATGGAGACTTCCTCCTATTTTTTAATGTCAGGTTTCATATTGAGGTTTTTAAATCCATTTGGACTTTATTTTTGTGCATGATGATATGAGTGGGTGTAGTTTCATTTTTCTACATATGGTTATCCAATTTGTCTAGCACCCTTTGGTTCAGGTGCTGTCTTTTCTCCAATCTACTTCATTGGCACCTTTTCAAAGATCAAGTATATGTAGTTACTTAATCTAAATTCTGGGTCTTTAGTGCTGTTGCATTGATTGATATTTCTGTTTTTATGCTCCTACCATGCTGTTTTTGTTACTGTGGCTTTGTAGTATAGCATTAGGTTGGATATGGTGATACTTCCAGAGGTGTTTCTTTTGTTGAGGCTATGTTTGGATGTATGAGGCCTGTTGCTATTCCATATGAATTTTGAAATCATTTTTCTATCTCTGTGAAAAATAATGCTGGAATTGTTATTGGTATTGCATTAAATCTGTATGTTGCTTTCAATTTATTTTAATATTCTCATTATATAAGTCTTTCACAACCTTGGTTAGTCTTATTCCAAGATATTTAATTTTTTGTTGTTGGTGGGGTGGTGCTATTGAAAATGGGACAGCTTCACAGATTTCTATATATATGTCCATTGCATATAGAAAGGCTACTGATTTTTTTCGGTTGATTTTTGTATACTGCCACTTTACTGAAGGAATTAATCACCTTCAGAAGTTTTGAGATGGAGACTTCTGTGTCACTTATGTAAGGGATCATGTCATCTGCTAACTTGATTGTGGGTTCCTGGGTCCTTCAGGGCCTGGCTGCAGTTTGTCCCAGGCAGCCATAGAGACCAAGGTTGTGCAACATAAGGAGAGAAAGAATCACTCTTGGGAGACAGTTTCTGTGAACAACTCTCGGTTTATTGTCAGGGAAATGGGTTTAAAAGCAGTTGAGGGTGGGAAGAAGGTCCCAATGAATTTTAGGATTGTTTTTTCTATATTTATGAAGAATGCCATTGGAATTTTAATGATTGCATTAAATGTTTAGATTGCTTTTGGTAAGATTGACATTTTCACAATATTGATTCTTCCAATCCAAGGACATGGGATGTCTTTCCCTCTCCTTGTGTCCTCTGCAATTTCTCCCTTGAGTATTTTAAAGTTCTCATTGTAGAGATCCTTCACTTCCTTGAATAAGTTTATTTCAAGGTACTGTATTTATTTATTTATTTTTGAGGCAATTGTGCATGGGAGAAATTCTCTGATTTCATCCTCCTCATGTTTGTTGTTAGTACATAAGAAAGCTACTGATTTATGTGTGTTTATTTTGTATCCTGCTAGGTTTCTAAAAGTGTTCGTCATCTCTAACAGTTTGCTGGTAGATTTTTTTAGGGTCTTTTATTTATAGAATCATATTATCTACAAATAGTGATAAATTGATCTCTTCCTTTCCAATTTGTATCCCTTTTATGAGTGTCTCTTGCATTATTGCTATAGCCATGACTTCTAGTACTACTATAGTATATAAATGTGGGGACAGTGGACACCCTTGGTTTGTTCCTGAATTTAGTATTATGTTGGCTGTAGGTTTGTCATAAATAGCTTTTATTATGTTGAGATATGTTCCTCCTGTTCCCATTTTCTGTAATACTTTTACCATGCAAGGATGTTGGATTTTGTGAAATACCTTTGTTGCATCTATTGAGATGAACATGTGATTTTTTTTCCTCTTCAGACCATTTATATGATGTATGACATTTATCAATTTGTGTATGTTGAACCATCCCTGCATCCCTGGAATAAAGCCAACTTAGTCAGGGTGAATAATCTTTTTGATATATTGTTGTATTCTGTTTGCCAATATTTTGTTCAGAATTTTTGCATCTATGTTAATGGGGATGGATTTTTCTCTAATCTGTTTTTGTTTTGTTGTGTTCTGTCTTTGGCTGGTTTTGGTATGAGGGTGATGCTGGCTTCATAGAAGGAGTTCTACTGAATTCCTTCCTTTTCTATTTTATGGAAAATTTGAGAAGCAGTGGTGTTAGTTCTTCCATGAAGATCTAGTAAAATTCACCAATGAATCCATCTGGGCCTGGTCATTTTTACTTGGGGGACATTTTATAACTGCTTGGACCTATGTACTTGTTATAGGTCTATTTAATTGGTTTATCTCATCCTGATATAATTTTGGTAGGTCATATGAATCAAGGAAATCATCAATCTCTTCCAGGTTTTAAAACATAGAGGCATATATATTCTTAAATTATGTCCTTATGATTTTCTGAATTTCTTGATATCTGTTGTAATAGTGCTTTTTTCATCTTTAATTTTATTATATTTTTTCTCTTCTCTCCTCTGCTTAAATTTGCTAAGAGTTTATCAACCTTGTTTATCCTTTCAAACAACCAACTCTTTGTTTCATTGATTCTTTAGATTGTGTTTTGTGTTTCTTTCTATTTCATTAATTTATGCCTTAATCTTTATCATTTCTTCTTGTCTACTGATTTTTGGTTTGCCTTATTCTTCTTTTTATTTCCAAGGACATAAGGTGAAGCATTAAATTGTTTATTTGTTAACTCTCTAATTTCTTAATATAGGCAGTTAGAGCTACAAATTTCCTTCTTAGGACTTCCTTCATTGTGTCCCAAAAGTTCATTATTTGATTCTATGAATTTTTTGATTTCCTTTTTGAGTTCTTCAATGACCCATTGAGCATTCAATAGTGTACTGTTTAGTCTCTATAAGTTTCTATATGCACTGTAACTTTTCTTGTTGCTGATTAGCAGTTTAATCTCATTGTGTGTAGTTAGGGTATGAGTGATTATTTCAATTTTCCTGTATTTGTTGAGATTTGCTTTTTGTCCTAATATATGGTTCATTTTAGGAAATCTTCCATTAGTTGCTGAGAAAAATGCATATTCTGCAGCATTTGGATCGAATTTTCTGTAGATATCTGTTAGGTCCATTTGTTCCATGACATCATTTAATTCAGATGTCCCTCTGTTTATTTTTTGCCAGGATGACCTGTCAATTAATGAGAGTGGGGTATTGAAGTCATCCAATACAATTATGTTTGATGATATTGTGACCTTGAGTCTAATAGTGTTTGATGAAACTGGGAGCCCCCATGTTAGTTATGTTTAGGATTATAATGTCCCCCTGTTGGAGAATTCTTATATTCAGTATAAAATGACCTTCTTTGTCTTTCCTTGTTAATGTTGGTTTGAAGTCTATCCTGTCAGATATTAGCATAACAACCCCTGTTTGTTTCCTAGTCCCATTTTCTTGAAATACCTTTTTCCATCCTTTCACCCTAAGACAGTGTCTATCTTTAATTGAGAGATGAGTTTCCAGTCTGAAAGCTTGTGTCTTTTGGTTGGTATATTGAGGTCATTGATATTAAGAATTAGTATTGAAAGGCATGCATTTATTATTGCATTCTTCTTATTTTGTAGTATTTCCTCTTTTCCCTTTACTCATTTTTTTTAACTGTTATTTGAGTGTGGTTTATTTTTTATTATTCCCTCCTGTGTGTGTTTTGCTTTCTCTTCAGCATTAAGAATTCCTTCAAGTACTTTCTGTAAAGCTAGTTTCATTGTCACAAATTCCTTTAGCCTATTTTTGTTGTAGAATGTCCTATTTATTCATCAATTTGGATAGATAGCTTTGCAGGATAAAGTAATCTTGATTTACTGTTCTTACCTTTCAGAACTTAGAATACATCATTCTGAGCCCTTCTGACTTTTAAAGTTTGTGTTGAATAATATGTAGTTATTCTGGTGGGCTTGCCTGTGTAGGTGATTTGCTTTTTCTTTCTAACTTCTTTCAATATATTTTCTTTGGTCATGTTTAGTAGTTTAATTATAACATCATGAAGAGAGGTTCTTTCCAGTTTTTATCTGTTTCATGTTCTAAAAGCTTCTTGTGTATGTATTGGCATTTCCCAATTTGGAAAAAAATTTTCTTCTATGATTTTGTTGAAAACACCGACTAAACCTCTGGATTAAAATTCTTCTCCTTCTATTATGCCCTGAATTCTCATGCTTGATCTTTTTTTTTTGTTTGTTTGTTTCTTTTTATTCATTTATTTGAGAGTAACAGGCAGAAAAAGAAAGAGGCCGATAGAGAATGGGTGTGCCAGGACTTCCAGCCACTGCAAACAAAGTCCAGATGCATGCACCACCATGTGCATCTGGTTTACGTGGGTGCTGGGGAATTGAGCCTCAAACCAGCATCAAACCAGGCTTCACAGGCAAGTGCTTAACTACTAAGCCAACTCTCCAGCCCATGTTTGATCTTTTCATAGTGAAATTCCCATTCATACATTGCTATTAGCTTGTCTTTCTCTTTCTTGGACTGTATTAGGTCTGCAACCTGATCTTCTATTTTAGATCTTCTGTTCTCTCCTTCATCCATTCTGCCACAATGATCTAACAATGAGTTCCATAAGATCACTAAATACTTCAAATTATATTGTACTGTATTCCCTCCCAAATAGTTGTAGCCCCAATGATTTTCACATATATACTGTTTTAAATGATAATTAGCATATCTAACTCAGTAGTTATAATGACATATCTGAACTACTTAACAATTATAGTCAATGCAAATTATATACTTACTCATCTCTGATGCCAATAAAATGTTTAAACAATATTTACTGTTGAGTTCTTTGTAAGATTTTATAATTTGCAGCTTCCATCTCATTATAAATATTTTTAAGTAAAAAATTAAAACAAAACTTCTACACAAAATGATATTTGAACATTTCTTCCTGAAATGAGAGAGGAGATTATTTAAATTTATCTAAGATCTGATTAAAATTTCCTAAGATTGGCTTCCTAATAGTCTTATTTATTCTTGTAGATTACAGTGCTATAATGAATCACTTTCTGTACATGTTCTGAAAGAATCACCTTGATCTACATGTATTCTGGACATTAAACCAGAAGTCCAATAACCTTTCTCTTTTATTAATTTCTAATGGGAACCCCTTCATCTGCACACCATTTTCACCCATAAGCAGCATACAATGAAAAAGTAACAGCCCAACTTATATCCTAAATAGCTTGTGTTTATCATCTATTGTTAATGTTTACAAACATCTCTATTATTTGTATTTGCGAAAGCTAAAATTTTAAAGCAACCTTAAAATGAAAGGAGTACTAGGAGATAAATTATGGTATCATGAAGAATATATTATTCTCTGAAACATATCTAATAAGCCAGTAAATGTCTTGCTGCATACATCTTTATCATACATTATATTTTGTGCTTAATTATACATATTATAATTTTTTTGATGGTTTAATAATGTTAAAGGATTTTTAATTTTTGTTTGTAAAGAGTAGAATATCAAAAAACAATAAAATTGTGATGAAAACTATGAATCCACCCTACAATAAAACTTACAACCTTTAATACTCTGATACACCTGAACAATCCTCACATTTTTTCACTATCTTGATCATATCATCACATGTAAGTTTTATCAGCTTTTCTTCCAAACAACCAAAACTTCTAATGTTATGTAATCACCTTTGAGTCTCACCTCTACCTGGAAGTCCTCCTCATCCCTTTTCTGTCGTTGCCCATTGCTGCCTCCAACTCCAGTCTGGTCAGAATTGACCTGTGGCTGCATAGGAGCAGGATTGATTTGTTGAATTCTTTTTGTCCTTTCATATGATGAGTTCCACTTAGTTTGTGCTTTGTGGATATCAACACAATATTGCTATCAACACTTTTAATTTCCTATTTTGCACAGCAATTAATATATACTGATTAATGAATAGATTTTATAATGAATAAAATATGATGAAACATTTTAAAAGGCATACCAATGTTAGAATACATTTTGAATTTTGTACTTCTTATGCAGTTCTCACTAAGAGTTAGTATATTCTGGGACTTATAGTCAATGGTATTACTGCAACTGAATTGCTAAGTGGGACTATTCTTAAGTGGTCTGTGCCATCTTATTCACAAATGAAGCATCTAGTTAATATTTTCTGTGTTAATAATAGTGGTGGAGTTGTGACTTCTGATCTTGTACCATATCCTACAAAGAAACCTTTCAGTTTGTTTTTCCCCATTTATTATGTTAGTTGTGGACTTTTTACATGTCTTTTATCAGCATGAGGTATACTATTATACCTATATACCTAACTTTTAAAGAAGGTTGCATTGTGAATGAACTTTTTATTATATCATTTTTCTCCCAATAACAATCATTTGGTGTTTGTCATTCATTCTGTTGACATGATGTATAGCATTGTTTTACATATGTTAAGTCATCCTTGCATCCTGGGTGAATATGTCCTAATCATGGTCAATGGTTTTTTAATGTTAGATTTGGTTTGCAGTTATACACTTTTAAAAAATATACACTTGACTTCCGGTCAAGATGGCGACTGCCTAGCTGCACTACAAACAACAAGGGGAAAAAAAGGTAAATATTCAAGGGAAATTAGGAACTTTTTGAAGAGTGAGGGCACAGATCGGGGTAAAAGAGGGAAGCACACACCCCCGCAACCCACGCCCCGCCACCCCGCCCGCCGCGAATCGCGGCATTGGGCTCGGCCCGGCGCCTCAGCCGCCCGGCGCCCCGTGCGCATCACCCCTGCGCCCCACACCCGCGCACCCCCGCCCCCCCAAGCGCGCCCCTCCCCCCCAGCACGCCCCACGCTCCCTATCCACAAGCAGAGGCGCAGCCAGAGTGAACCTAAGCTTCCCGCGCCCCCACACCCCCCCCCCCCGCAAGCCCCAGACCCCCCCCCCGCGCCCCACCCCCGCGCGCCTTGAGACACCCTCGCCCCGCCGGCCCCAACCCCTGCGCGCCCCACCCCCCGCCTGACCCACGCTCCCTATCCACACTCAGCAGGCGCACCCCAAGCGCCCCACGCCCCGGGCGCCCAGGTGTGCCCCACACCCGTGCGCCCCGAGACCCCCGCACCGCACCTCGAGCACCCCCCGCGCGCCCCGCCCCCGCCTCCCCCCCCCCCCCGTGCCCAGCGCTCCCTACCCACTCACGACAGGCGCGCTCCAAGCGCCCCTGAGCGTCCCGCGCCCCACCCCTGCGCTCCTCGAGCCCCCCGCCCCCCGTGCGCCCCACCCCCACCGCGCGTCCAGAGTGCCCCGCGGTGTCCTGCAGCGTCCCCCAGCGTCCCACGCTCCATCTTACCTCAGCGTGCTCCACACCCCCTGCAAGACCTGCGACCCCCTTGACCCCCTCCCCCACACGACCCGCCCCTCCCCCCTGAGTCCAAAGCACCCCGCCGCGTCAGCCCCCCCAGGCTGTCCACCCTCCCCACGCGCCCCGGAGCATCCGCGCCCTGAGCCCGGTGCGCCCTGAAGCGCTCCCTGCCCCCCCTGCGCCCCGCCCCAGCACCTCCCGCCCCCCACCCCGCAGGCCCCTCGCCCCCCGCCGCAGGTGGCCCGGGCGCCCCTGCGTGCCCAGGCATGCCCCGTGCCCCCTGTGCCCCACCCCCACGCGTCCTACGCCCCAGAGTGCCTCTACCCCGCCCCCCCTCCACGACCCGCGCCCCACGCGCGAACCCCTCAACCCCCCCCCACAAGCCCCGCCCCCCCCCGCGCGTCCAGAGCACCCTGCGGTGTCCTTGGCAACCCGCACCCCGGTGTGCCCCGCACCCCCTCCCCCCACACGCACCCTGCGCACCCCCCACATGCCCTGTGCCCCTAGCCCCCCGTGCCTCCCGCAAGCTCCTCCACGCCTCCCTGCGCACCCCATGACCCTCCGCGTGCCCCGCGCTCCCCCCTCACACCCCCCAGGTGCCCTGCACCCTGCCGCGCCCCGCACACCCCCCTGCATGCGCACCCCCCCCGCACCAACAGCGCATCCCTTGCCCCCTAACTGATCAGAGCGCCCCACGCCCCCCACCCCTCCAGGGCACCCCACCCCATGCCCCCTGAGCCCTGCCACCTCCCACACACCCCACCCTGATTGCCCGGTGCCCCGGCGCACCCCGACCCCCTCCCCGCCGCGTGCCCCACTCGCTCCATACACACCATCGCACCCCGCGCCCCCTTCTGCCCACCCGCCCACACACCCTCTGCACATCCCGCGTGGCTGTGCTCTGATCGGGCACCCACCAGTCACGCCTGCCAGCCTGCTGCACTGAAGCTGAGACCTCCTACCTCGCCCTTGTTCTCTGATCCTGCGAGTAGACCAGCCACGTGGTGCTCGGTTCGCAGGCCTGTGGGGGCCACCCCTGCCGTGAATAGGTGGCTGCCAGATCCCCTGCTGCTGTGCTCACATCACTTGACACCGGTTAGCTTCTGCTGTGTCCTGATTACGTACCCACATCATCTGCCTCTGCACTACAATTGCACGTGCAGCGGGCCCACCCCACAGCAAGAGCCATATAAGTCCACATTGAGTCACTAGCGCCAGCGCAGCTGCCATCCCCTACCTGTACATCGTCACCCAGCCCCCACTCCCCTGAGGCGGAAGAGCACAGACTGTTTACAGACCCCAGTGTACCCAGCCAGAATCTAGGCACCTTCAGGGCTTGCTACCTCAGTCCCCTTTCAAGCTCAAAGGCAGGCAGCTTAGGTGCATTACTGGGTGAGAATTCAGGCAAATTTGGTGCCCCTGCCAGGCTATAGGTAGGCAGCTTTAGCAAGACTGAGCAAAAACCCAGGCTGCTTACAACTGCCCCAGGCTGCCTTGGATTCGCATTAAGCTAGATCCCAGGCTGCTCCACCCACCTACCTGCCCATACACTGACATGGGTAGACCACAGCGCAAAAGAAATAATGTGAAAAATAAAATGGAAGAAAATCCAGACAGATCACCCAGTCCAACAAGGATCACAACTAACCAAAACATAGAAGAGTGTTTAGGATCAGAACATCAATTGGAAGCAATGAACAATGCAACCCTGACCAAACTACTGCTAGAACTGACAGGAAAGCTACAAAGGATAGATAATCGTATGGATGCTACCATCACTAAGCTAGAGCAATATGATAAGACACTGGAAGGAATTCAAAGAGAGCTAAGAGAGTTGAGGGAGAGTGAAAAAAAAGAGGACCTTAAAAATCAGCTGGCCACACTAAATGAAAACATAAAGAAATGCAAGGATGATTTCCAAGAATCAGCAAGAAAATCAGAAAATGAGACAAAAAGGGAGCTGGATAAAGCGATGGAAGTGATACATAGGAAAGTAGTAGAAAATGCAAACTTAATTGAACAAGTCCAAAACTCACTAGAGGCTCTCAAGAATAGAGTCAGCGAAGTGGAAGATAGAAATTCTGATCTGGAAGACAGGATGGAAGAAACAGTTCGAGAATCCAAAAATTTCAGTAAGTTCAAAAGTTCCTGTGAACAGAACATGAGAGAATTGTGGGATACACTTAAACGTCCTAATATCAGAATCATTGGAATACCAGAAGGAGAAGAATTTCAGACCAAAGGCATGGAGAACTTATTTAACACAATAATTGAAGAAAACTTCCCCCGTCTCTTAAAAGAAAGGCCCATCAAGATTCAAGAAGCAAACAGAACTCCTAACCGACTAGACCAAAGGAGAAACTCCCCAAGGCATATTATCATTAAGACTCTAAACATTGACACCAAGGAAAAAATCCTAAAAGCAGCTAGGGAAAAACAGCACACCACTTTCAAAGGAAACCCCATCAGAATTACTTCAGACTTCTCAATGGAAACCCTGAAAGCTAGAAGGGCCTGGAATGAACCTCTCCAAACTCTAAGAAACTATGGCTTTCAACCCAAACTACTCTACCCGGCAAAAGTCTCCCTTATAATAGATGGTGAAAGGAAAACTTTCCATGACAAAACTCAGCTTTACAATTATATGAACACAAAACCAAACCTACAGAAAGTACTCCAGGAAATTCTCCACAGAGAAGAAACAAATAACCAAACACAAATGCCTACAAGAAGAAGATCACAGCAACCAAACCCAGAGTAGATAGAAAAAAAAAAAAATTAAATCCCATGAAAATGCCAACACACCTCTACCACCACAACATGACAGGGATCAAATCAAATCTCACAGTCATCACCCTAAACATTAATGGCCTTAATTCACCCATCAAGAGACACAGGCTAACAGGGTGGATCAAAAAATTAGACCCCTCAATCTGCTGCCTTCAAGAAACCCACCTTACCACTAAAGACAGAAACCTCCTCAGGGTGAAAGGGTGGAAAACAATATTCCAAGCAAATGGGAATAAGAAACAAGCAGGTGTAGCTATATTAATATCAGATAAAGTTGACTTCAAACCAAAAACAATCAAAAAAGACAAAGAAGGCTACTTCCTACTTGTAAAGGGAACAATCCATCAAGAGGATATTACAATCATAAATCTGTATGGACCAAACACAGGGGCACCGCAGTTCATAAAACGAAACCTACTTGACAATAAAACAGAAATAACCACCAACACCATCATAGCTGGGGACTTTAACACACCATTATCAGTAATAGACAGATCATCCAAACAGAAGCTCAACAGGGAAGTAAGAGAGCTCAACAAAACCATAGAGCACTTAGACCTAACAGATATCTACAGAACTTTCCATCCCAAATCCACAGACTACACATTCTTCTCAGCAGCCCATGGAACATTCTCTAAAATAGACCACATACTGAGTCACAAAGATAGCCTCCACATGTTTAGGAAAATCAACATAATTCCCTGCATGATATCAGATCATAATGCTATAGTCCTAGAAATCAACAACAAAAAAACCAACAAGAGCCCCAACGGCAACTGGAAACTGAATAGCACACTCTTAAACAATAAATGGATAGTGGATGAAATAAAAAATGAAATTGCAAAATTCCTGGAATTGAATGACAATGAGAACACATCATACCAAAACTTGTGGGACACAATGAAGGCAGTCCTCAGGGGAAAATTCATAGCACTCAATGCCTTCATAAAAAAGACAGAAAGATCCCAAATCAATAGCCTAACCATCCACCTAAAGGCATTGGAAAAACAAGAAAAATCCAACCCAAAGAGCTCCAGAAGGAAAGAAATAATTAAAATGAGAGCAGAAATTAATGAATTGGAAACCAAGGAAACAATTAAGGCAATTGACAAAACAAAGAGCTGGTTCTTTGAAAAAATAAACAAGATTGACAAACCTCTGGCCAATTTGATCAAGCAAAAAAAAGAAAGACTCCAAATTAACAAAATTCAAAATGAAAAAGGAGAGATCACAACAGACATCAGTGAAATCGGCAGAATCATCAGGACTTATTTCAAAAACCTCTACTCCACAAAACTGGAAAATGTGGAGGAGATGGATAAATTCCTGGATGCATATCATCTACCAAAGCTAAACTCAGAGCAGATCAATCACCTCAATGAACCCATCAAGTTCATGGAGATTGAAAAAGTAATAAAAAACCTCCCAAAAAAGAAGAGTCCAGGACCAGATGGATTCCCAGCCGAATTTTATCAAACCTTCATGGAAGAACTCAAACCAATCTTCCTAAAACTGTGCCACACAATTGAAGAACAGGGAAAACTACCCAACTCCTTCTATGAAGCTAGTATCACCCTAATCCCAAAACCAGGCAGAGATGCCACAAGAAAAGAAAACTATCGGCCTATTTCCCTAATGAACATAGACGCAAAGATCCTCAACAAAATTCTCGCAAACCGAATCCAGCAACACATCAAAAGCATTATCCACCTTGACCAAGTGGGATTTATCCCAGGAACACAAGGGTGGTTCAACATACGAAAATCTGTCAATGTAATACACCACATAAACAAGCTTAAACATAAAAATCACATGATCATTTTGATAGATGCAGAAAAGGCCTTCAACAAGATACAACATCACTTCATGATCAAAACATTGGAGAGAATCGGCATGGCGGGTTCACATCTTAATATAATAAAGGCAATATACAAAGCTCCAAAGGCCCAAATAATACTTAATGGAGAGAGACTGGAGGAATTCCCATTGAGATCAGGAACAAGAGAGGAATGTCCTTTCTCACCTCTGCTTTTCAATATAGTTCTGGAAGTCCTAGCCCAAGCAATAAGGCAGGAGAAGGAAATAAAAGGGATACAATTTGGAAAGGAAGAAGTTAAGTTAGCGCTATTCGCCGATGACATGATTGTATATGTAAGCGACCCGAGAGACTCCATCCCAAAACTCCTGAAGGTGATTAACTCCTATAGCAAAGTAGCAGGATAAAAAATCAATGCACAAAAATCGGAAGCATTTCTGTATGCAAATGACAAAGACACAGAAAAAGAAATAAAGGACATAGTCCCATTTTCAATAGCAACAAAAAAAATAAAATACCTTGGAATAACGTTAACCAAGGAAGTAAAAGATCTATACAACGAAAATATAAAAACTCTCAAAAAAGAAATTGAGGAGGACTTGAAACGATGGAAAGACCTCCCATGCTCCTGGATAGGCAGAATTAACATTGTGAAGATGACAATCTTACCAAAGGCAATATATAGATTTGACGCAATTCCAATTAAAATCCCTACAGTGTTCTTCACAGACACAGAAAAAATGATCTCAAATTTCATATGGAAAGGCAGAAGGCCTCGCATATCCAAACATATCCTCAGCAAAAGAAATACCTCTGGTGGCATCACCATACCCGATATAAAGTTATACTACAAAGCCATAGTAATAAAAACAGCATGGTACTGGCATAAAAACAGGAGTATAGACCAATGGAATAGACTTGAGGACCCAGATTTTGGGCCAAGCAACTATAGCTATTGATATTCAACAAAGGCCCAAACAATATAGACTGGAAAAAAGATAGCATCTTCAACAAATGGTGCTGACAAACTGGATAACCACATGCAGGAAACTAAAACTTGATCCACACATTTCACCATGCACAACACTCAAATCCAAATGGATCAAAGACCTCAACATAAGACCAGAAACTCGAAAACTACTGGAAGAAAATTTAGTAAGTACCTTCCATGATATAGGAATGGAATAAGACTTCCTGAATAAAACCCCAGTGGCTCAAGTTCTTAAACAGTCACTCAATCATTGGGATCATATGAAGCTGAAGAGTTTCTTTACAGACAAGCATGTAATAAGCAAAGCCAATAGAATACCCACAGAATGGGAGAAAATATTTGTAGGTTATCCAACTGATAGAGGCCTTATCTCTAGAATTTACAAAGAACTCAAAAGTCTAAACAATAAGAAGACAAATACCCCACTCACAAAATGGGGCACAGAGTTAAACAGGCAATTTACAGAGGAAGAAATACAAATGGCAAACACACACCTAAGAAAATGTTCATCATCCCTAATCATCAGAGAAATGCAAATTAAAACAACGATGAGATTCCACCTTACCCCAATAAGGATGGCCAACATCAAAAGGTCAAATGAAAATAAATGCTGGCGAGGATGTGGAGAAGCAGGGACACTCATTCACTGTTGGTGGGAATGCAGGATGGTACAACCACTTTGGAAAGCAATATGGAGACTCCTGAAAAAGCTGACTATAGAAATACCAACAGACCCAGTTATACCATTACTGGGCATGTACCCTAAAACCTTCAAACCAAAAGCCAGAGAGATTTGCTCAACCATGTTTGTAGCAGCTCAATTCGTAATAGCTAAAAGCTGGAATCAACCCAGATGTCCATCATTAGAAGAATGGATAACAAAGATGTGGTATATCTACACAATGGAATTCTATACAGCAGTAAGAAAAAACGACATAAAGAAATTTGAGGAAAAATGGTTGAACCTGGAACAGATCATTCTCAGCGAACTTACCCAATCACAGAAAAAAAATCGACACATAGTCTCACTCATCTGCCACACCTAAACTGAATCTGCCCAAGATGCCTTACATACCCAGCAAGCACCTCATGGACTAGACAATAAGATGGATGGGAGGGCGGGGAGGGAATCAAAGAGTGGAAAACAGTAATCTGGACCCAAACGGCAATGGTACCATAAAATTCTACTTCCTAAAAGACAGACCAAATGGCTGAACCTTCACTAGACCCTTACAGGAAATACCTGAACCACAAGACTCTGGAGAGGGTAGGATCAAGACTGACCTAAATCTCCTACATCTTCCCTCCCTCCCTCTCCCCCTCTCCCCTCTATCTCTCTCCTCTCTAACTCTTGTATATTAGTTATCTTTTTCCTCAATTTCTTAGTAGACACTGACCTGTAACCCCCACTTCCAGCTTGGGCCTACCATCCACAATGAGCTTTTGATCAGAGAAACCTAAAGGTTTCCCAAAACAATGACAGATTTCTGTCAGAGTACTTGATGACCCACCAAAGGCCAGTGATAAGACCCTATTGCTGAAGACTCCATACACAGCTGACGCGTAAAATGGAATGACATGGCTGGAAGCCAGGAGAGAGTCAGTCCCCAGACAGTCAGCGTGTCTAGTGCCAGAAGGCGCTACATAGGCGACTGGGGGAAATGACCAAGATCTGTCCAAGCAACACATTGTTTAACCTAATTAGCAACAAATAACCGGATGTGATGCCCACACACAGCCATGGTGAGGAATCAATTGCTCTTGATTTGGCTAACTGATCCACTCAGTGGTACTAGACCCATAGCTGGATCTGGGAAACAAGTCAGAACCATACCCAAACACAAGCCCACTCTACAATATCAAGCTACCATCAATCACGGGGTATGAGAGGGCCTACACCTATCAAACTGTCTATCAAAAAAGTAAGTGTTATCTCAATTTTCCAGGTGGTAACTTACTCTCCTTTGGAGAATCTGCTTCTCTTTTCCAGATAGATGCAGATCCTAAGAAGAGAGCTGCCCCAACATACCTCAAAAGGGGCCCAACTGAAACTAAGGACAACTGGCGAAATAAGCAAGGGTGTTGTTTTCCTGTGAACTGGATACCAGCACAAAGGGGAAGGAGATCAACGCAGAGAAAAATCAACTCCTACCAAATCAGAGAGCCAAAGCCTCAGAGGCCCCCAACACCTCCTCACTGAAGCAGACCAAAAATGAACCCAACATGGCTCAGGGAAATCTTGCGGAAGAGGGGGCGGAAAGAATGTCAGAGTTACATGTTGGGTCATGATTTGCAGAGACATTTATCATACTAATAACTGGGGACTATCTCCACAATGCACGGCCCATTTTCATTAACAAGGAGGGTCTAATGGGAGGGGGTAGATCACAGATGAGCCTAAATAATGGTACCAAACTGCCTGTATTCACTGAAATGAAAACTAATAAATTAAATTAAAAAAAATATACACTTATTTACTCATGTTAGTATGAAAGAGAAAAAGAGAGAGAGAGAATATGGATGTGCCATGGCCTGCTACCACTGCAGATGTACTCCAGATGCATGTACCACTTTTGGCATTTCATTTTACATGGGTGTTGGGGAACTGAACCTATGTCAATCAGGCTTTGAAAGATAGCACAGTTTTTTATTTACTGCTGAGTCATCTCTCCAGCCTAGTTTATTATTTTTAAGAAGTTTTGTATCTATATTCATCAAGGATATGGCGGGTGGTTTTGTGCTTGTGTGTTCTTGTCTGGTTTTGGTATACATATATATGTATATATACAGCTGAAATCACATTTCCCATTTTTATTTTTAAACCACATTTCCAAATAATAAATACAAATGGGAAATGTGATTTCAGTTTGTGAATGGATAAAGCATTAGTAAACTAATACTAGTTTGATTGTTTGGGAGAATATTTTTTCATCTGAGTTTTCTCATGAAGACGTGATATCATAATTTTAGGAGGAAAGAATTATTACTCCAAAATATTTTGAGTCAACAATCCCAACAGTCTACTCATTACTTGTGGGCAAATTTATCATATGATGTGCAGTATAAAATTTTTACATCAGCATTGTTATGTAATTAGCAGAGGTTTGCATTTGATGAGTGTTCTTAACTGAAATAAGTCAGCATAACCACCATGCTAAAATGTATTTAGAGGGAAAATGCATAGCCATAGCTTTCAATCATTTTTTCATATATTTTATAGTTTTTGAAAGAAATTGTCAAATTTTCAGGTCTCTCCATTTTCAATGACTTAATCCCAAAGCATCATAATTTAGATAAGATCACTGGGCTCAAAGATGAAAACTCCTTTAAAATAATGAATGAGGGCTGGAAAGATTGCTTAGTGGTTAGTTAAAGTGCTTGCCTGCAAAGCCTAGTGACCTGAGTTCAATACCCTAGTGATCATGTAAAGCTAGATGTACAATATGGTACATGCATTTGGAGTTTGTTTATAGTAGCTGGAGTCCCTGGTGTGCCTATTTTGTATTTTTACTTTTTTTCTTCTCTCCCTGCTTGCAAATAAATATTTAAAAACTGAATGATTTCATGGAAATTTGACTTCACTGAGTGATAAAAGTGATTAAAGAGCTCTAGGATCAAGAGAAATGGTAATAGTATTCTTTAAATTTCAATTTTCCAGTCATTCTGACAAATTGTTTTCTTTGGTTAAGAGGGTAATAAGTTGAAAAAATAATGTGGCAATCATAAACAGTTATTTGAAGGAGTAATTCTCAGTTGTGAAGGTGGAAAAATACATGAATGAAGAAGAAAACTCAGGGAATCTTATATGATATATATTTCTTGGAGAAGGTAACATGTCTTCAATGACAGGTAAGTTTTATGCAAACAGGTCTCTTATAGAACACCATTCTACAAAACACTTAAAAGCTGAGCTTGGAAAAGTTTGCAGACACTCAGATGCTGGATATTGGTCACTACACAATAGAATAGCCAAGAGCCTTGGAATACTCATGTACTTTTTAAAGCTTCATGAGGGAACATAGTATACAATTATACACGTGTGTGTGTGTGTGTGTGTGTGAGAGAGAGAGAGAGAGAGAGAGAGAGAGAGAGAGAGAGAGAGAAAGGAAGAAGAAGAAGAGGAGGAGGAGGAGGAGGAGGAGGAAGAAGAGGAGGAGGAGGGAGACAGACAGATTTTCTGCACTGCAGAGTTCTTATAAATGTTATAGAGACTATTTGTCCCTTCCCTTTTAGGCACAAACTTTCTAATTAAGCCAAGGAAAATTTGATTTGATTTACATATTTAGTTTTTGATGAGATGTAGAAACAACTACATGGTTTGAGATTTCAATTTTCCTCATAATCTATAATAATTTCATTTTTATTTATTTGCAAGGAAATAGAAAGAACGTGTGTGCTACTGCAAATGAGTTCCATACACAAATGCCACTTTGTGCATCTGGCATTAAATGGCTACTGGGGAATTGAACTCAGGTTGGCAGGCTTTTAAAGCAAACATTATTAACCACGGAGTCCTATAATATTTTTTATTACAAAAATATCTCCCAATGTTTTTGTTTAGTAATATTTTTCATATCAATGTTTCTTTTTAATAATTTTTCTCTTATCTAATCAATTTGAGTAAAATCCACATACCCAGAAGAAGCTGCTTTATATTTTTCTTGACATATATAATATCTACTGCTGCTCTTCTTAATATGAAAGCAAAGCAAAATTAATTATACAAAATAACCTTTACAGTGTTTCCAGGTCTAAGCAAGTCCCACCTTTGGAAACAGTGAACTAAGAGAAAGAAAGACAAGTAAATTTTATAAGAGGAAAAGGAAGAAAGTGATTACAAAACTGGAAATAATGTGAGAGAAGTTTTGTGGAGGCATTCATATTTTCCCTCAAATAAGGTAATTTTTGGAAGGTAGTGAGACCCAAGGAGATAAATCACAACTCGCATTCCAGCCAAAGCCCAGGTGAAACCAGATTGGTACTGAGGAGATGAGTGAGAGTGCTGCTTCTGTGGTCAACCTGATAATCATCACCAGGCTGAAGGAGACCAGCCCTGAGGATACTCAACACATAATCAAAGCAGAAATCCAGAGGCTCTTACGAGCTCATTGAGGAAGTAGACTTAAAACACACCCACCACAGCTCATGGAATTTCGGAGTAGAGGAGGTGGAAAGATTGTAATAGCCACAGGTTGGGATGTCATGTCTAGAGGCATTGCCTCCCTCAATAACTGACTGCTGTTCCCACATTGTATATCTCACAACCCTATGGGGAATACCAGTAACCCCACTGAGGAGGATCAACACATGATATACCGATACAAAGTATGTTCTTAATTTAAAAACAAAAACCTAAAACATTATTCTCTTTTGCTAGCTTATTTTCTTCTAAATTCAGCAACATATTCCTGAGGCCTATTACAAACTAAGCCTCATGAGTCATTCTTAATATTTTTAACATAGATGGGCACATGGATGCAGTTATTGTAGTTACATTGCTTCATTTTATATATTCATCTTTTGTTCCTTTTTCCTGTTAATTTCTTCAGTGATTTTCTGTTTTTTTAAGGTACTATTGATAAAACCATCTATATTTAGAGAGTAGGATATAGATATATTACAATAATCAAGCTACTTAACACAATTCTTAACATTTTGAAAGGGTGAGTGGAGCAGGATTGCAATGAGCACATTTAGCTTCTATGTTCAACAAATTTCAAAATCTACAATAGGTTACTGTAAACTATGATTGCTGGGCTTTAAGTAGGTTCTCAATGCTTATTCATTTTATGACTTGGAGTTTATATGACTTAAGAGCAACAGTGGAGAACAAAGCTTTCTCTTTGAAGGTCATACTTTCAAACACTTCAGCATCTTCCCTGTAAAGATTGCCAGGAGTGGCATCAAGGCAACTCTATTAGAAAAATACAAAAGCACCAGGTAAAGATGATAGGGGCAAATATCCAACTGTACTCTCCCCTCAAGGTTGAGAACTGCTCTCTCAGTGTACAAATACAATGTGACCACAGGCAACCTCAATTCCTCCTTGTTCTTGATGAAATGTATGTCCATGAAATATATATGTCTATCTGGGTGACTCAAAAATCCACAGAAATGTTTTCTAGCTATTTATACCTCTCTACTTATGATATCCAAACCATCACCTCGACATCAATTGTACCTCCTGAGTATCACCTGGATCTACATCCAGATCTTACATCTAGATCTCTATTTGGTCTGCCCTTCCCAAGCTGTGACTTTTCTTTATTACTTCAATATTTTTAATTTTGTTTCTTTACATTTTATCTTTTATCCAATTTTAAGAGTACAGGTTTTTTATGTAACAGTATAATTCTACCAAAAATCTCTTAATGGGTCACCATTTGTTGATCAACACTTAAATAAATTGTCTTCCACTATCAATTCATCAATCAGCTTGTTTCTTTTTGCCCACTATATATTACAACTTCCTTGGACAATTTCAGTTCTGGACATAGGCTAAGATTTTTCTTTATAAAACCTTTATATCTGCCCATCTTTCTGCCTGGAATTAGTCCTCCACCCACAGTTTATTTCTGACTAATAACTAGTTCATCCAGCATGAAAATCACCAACAATTTCCCCACCTACCCTCCTGACCCACTATGCATTCCAAAGGATGATGCATTTATTCTATTCCAGAACACTAAACTTAGTTAATTAAATTGATATTTGCATACACCCATTTAATAGTGTTTATTCCTACTAGGTTATAAGCTCTACCAAGGACATAAACTAAACCTATATTTTACAAATGTTTATGTTTCAGTATTGGCTAAGAACTATATTCCACATAAATACATTTAAATGTTTACATCAGTAATTATCATTTTGCAGTAATTTTTATTCAATTCTAAAATATAATTGTATTACTATGTCTAGATTCTGTTCACTGTTTAATACATTACAACAAAAAAGTGCTTTGGCATGCTATTGGGGAGGTGGCATCCACACACTTCTGCTGTGGACATCTGCTCTAAATGAATATATACTTATTACGCTTCTACCATGAGAGCACGAGGCACTGAAAATATAATAGAAAATAAATAAAACTCAGCCCCTACACTTCAAAAAATGTACAAATCTGGGAGACAAGCATTCTCTAGGAAGTCATAAACATAAACTTGAAAACACCGAGAACTTTGGATTCAAATAAGGAGGTTTTATTTTATTTAGGGATGGAGCTTTTTTTCCACTAATTTTTGAAGATTATCATTACTTTTATATTTTGACAATTTAGAGATATTTTTATTTTATAAATACTTATGCAAACATATTAAAAACTCTTGAATTCAATCTAGAGTTCCCTTTCTTTAATATTCTCTCTGTATTCCCCCCCCCAAAAAATTTATAATTTAAATATTGCTTTTTCTTCCCAGTGCCCCTACATAAAAATTTTGGATCTCTTAGAAGCTTCTGTGAGGTTTTTGCAGATACTATCAAAAGGTGGTGTGGTTTCCTTGTTTGGGGAGAACACTAGCAAATAAATAATTTGATAAATGAAATTTTTATATTTTTTTGCTTATGGGAAACTAAAAATGCTTTTTTTCAAAAATTTGCTTAACTTCTTTATTTGAGATAAAGCGAGAGAGAGAGAATGGGTATGCCAGGGCCTGTAGCCACTGAAAATGAACTCCAAACACATATAACACTCTGTGCATCTGGCTGATATGGATACAGGGGAATTAGGCTTAAATGCTTGCTGAGCCATCTCTCCAGCCTTAAAAGGGTCTTAATTATTTTATTGACAACTTTCATAACTATAGACAATAAACCATGATAAATCCCTCCCCCATTTTCCCTTTCACAAATCCACACTCCATTCTATTCCCTCCCTCTCTCTATTAGTCTCTTTTATTTGGATGCCATTATCTTTTTCTCCTATTATGATGGTCCTTTGAAGGTAGTGCTAGGCACTGTGAGGTCATGGATATTGATACCAATATGTGTCTAAATGATTATATTATATTCAGTTCTACTCTTCCTTTGGCCCTTAATTTTTTCTGTCACCTTTTCTGTAATGGACCATATGCTTTGGAAGGTTTAATAGAAATGTTTCAGTGCTGAATACTCCTGCCACTTTTTCTCAGTACTATGATGCCTTTTGGGTCATCCAGTGGTCACTAACGTATGAAAAAGAGAAGCTTTTCTAACCAAAAGTGAAAGTAGCATTAATACATGGGTATGAATGTTAGTAAAACTGCTTACAGGGTAGTTTGATGAGCATAATATACGCATTTATCCAGACAAGACCAGGCATTACACTTCTAGTGACCTCCCCTGCCACAGGTCTTTGATAAGGTTTTCAGTACCAGGCAAGTACTCCCTCCCATGGAGTTGGCCTCCAGTCCAGTTAGATAGCATTTGGTTTCTTCCATAACAGATATACCACTATTGCCCCTATTCAGTTATTTGACCTAGCTGGGCAAACCTAAAACTTGAAGTGTCTATGGTTTTTGCCACTGATGACTTCTCTTTCCCATAGGGCTGCATGCAGCATAGCTTTTTCCAGCTTTCTGTCAGCTTATCTATTTGGAGGAGGTTTCAGCTCAGCTCCAGACTGATTTCACTGTGGCCTTTCATTCCCAGCATGTGGAGTCTTCAGCAGCAGGGTCTTACCATCTATTTCTGGTGAAGAGTTTTGGCAACTGCATATAATGTTTTGGGGGCAGCAATTGTTGCCAGCCCCTGACAATAATTCACTGAATATATACCATCTGTGGTACTTTGATTCAGGTCTCCCAATAAACTTATGTGCTCTGAATGTTAGGTTCTCAGCTGATGGAGTTTTGGGAATTAATGCCTCCTGGAGGGAGTGTATTGTTGGGGCAGACTTATGGGCATTATAGCTAGTTTCCCCTTGCTAATGTTTAGCACACTCTCCTGTTGGTATGGCTCACCTTATGTTGGCCAGGGGGTGATGTCCACCCTCTGCTCATAGCAACATTTTCAGCTGCCATCGTGAAGCTTCCCTTTGAGCCTGTAAGTCAAAATTAACCTCTTTTTTTTTCCCACAAGCTGCTCTTAGTTGGGTGATTTCTACCAGCAATGTGGACCTAACTGCAACAGTAAAGGAGATGGCTGCTAAGGAAAGCTGCTGTCTACAATGAAGTTTTCCAGGATTGTGAGTAGCCTAGCTGGAGGGGTGGAATTGGAATGTCAGAGGTTTGTTGCTGGTTAGAATTATTGGACTGGGAGAGTTGTCATTAACTAGGGTTGTTGACTTTGGAGATACAGAGTTTGGTATTTGCCATGTTTAAATCATGTATTGCTTGAGTATTTCTTTGCTATGCCCAATGCCATATTTTCAGTGTGAATGTTTATTCTGTGCCATTATGGGTTTTGTTGGGATTTTTTAGTATTATGGCTCAGTTAAAAGATCTTGGACTATGAGGATGTTTGAATATTATTGGGATTGATGAAATCTACAGAGACTTTTAAGTTGGACTGAATGCATTGTATTTTACATCATGTATGGTTATGTAGGTCAGTTTATGGGGGCCAGGGGAGGAATGTCGTGGTTTCAGTCAGGTGTCCCCCATAAACTTAGTTGTTCTGAATGCTAGGTTCCCAGCTGATGGAGAATTGGAAATTAAAGCCTCCTGGAGGTGGTGTATTGTTGGGGGTGGGCTTATGTGTGTTATAGCCATTTTCCCCTTGCCAGCGTTTGGCACACTCTCTTGTTCCTGTTGTTCACCTTATGTGGGCTAGGGGTTATGTCCACCCTCCGCTTATGCCATCGTTTTTCGCTATCATCATGGAGCTTCCCCTTGGGCCTGTAAGCTAAAATAAACCTTTTTTTTTTCCCACAAGCTGCTCTTATTTGGGTGATTCCTACTAGCAATGAGAACCTGACTGCAACACCTTTGTTGGCACTGAAATTTCTCCAGTAACAGTCTATGACTTCTGGGTTTGCCACTATCCAAAAAGGTAGGTATGGCTTATTCATAACATCCTGGATTTTTGTTACCACTTCCCCTTTTTTCACTCAATCTCTTCTCCGACCTCACTTAGGCCATTCCACCCTCAGTAATCTGTTTATCTATTTATATATATACAATACCATTCCCTTGAGCCCTCCCCTCTCCTGCCTCCCTGATAGCCATTTTCTAGCTTACTGGCTTCTGCTACAGATTTTTACTCCAACTCATATTCAAGTCTAAACATTTGTGGCTATGATCCACATATAGAGATCCACATATAGAGATCCACATAGAGAGATAATGCAGCATTTGGCTTTTTGGGCCTGGGTTACCTCACTTAATATAATCCTTTCCATATCCATCCATTTCGCTATAAATTTTATCTTTCTGTACCACTGAATAGAACTCCATCGTATAAATGTATCACGTCGTCAATATCCATTCATCAGTTAGAGGGACATCTATGCTGGTTACATTTCCAAACTATTATGAATAAAGCAGAAATAAACATGGTTGAGCAAGTATCTCTAAGGTAGTGAGAAGCTGCCTTAGTATATATACTCTCAGTAATCTCAACAATGGCAATACCAGATTATATTCCCACTAACAGTGTAGAAGTCTTCCTTGTTTTCTGCATCCTTGCCAACATTTATTGTCATTTGTTTTCTTGATGATAGTAATTCTGATAGGAGATAGAATCTCAAAGTAGTTTCAGTGTGCATTTCCCTGATGGCTAAGGATGTAGAACACTTCTTTAGATGTTTGTAATACATTTGTGTTTCTTCTCTTGAGAATTCTCTATTTAGTTCCATAGCCAATTTTTTAAATTTTTATTTATTTATTTTTTATTTATTTATTTATTTGTGTATGGACATTGGTAAACTATGTTTATTTTTATCACAGAAAATATTAACTGGTATTTAAAGCAAATTTGCTAAGGTTATGAAACAAGAAGCTACTGCAGTAATAACATGTAATACAAATATACAATTATGAAATAATTCACACAGAAGTAAAAGCCCAATTTACCAATTACTGGTAATTTATGAAGGCTTCCAACATAAAGCCACTTTTATTTATTTTTTAATTTTTTTTATTAATTAGTTTTGTATTCAGCAAATACAGTCAGTTTGGTGCCATTATTAGGCTCATCTGTGACCTACACCCTTCCTTTGGCCCCTCCTTGTTGAGGTTTATGGATCATGCATTGTGGAGTTAGCCCACAGTTATAGGTAAGATAAATGTCTCTGCATATCATGCCCCAACATGTGGCTCTGACATTCTTTCCGCCCCCTCTTCTGCAAAATTTCCCTGAGCCAAGTTGAATTCATTTTTGTTCTACTTCACTTATGAGGTGTTGGGGACCTCTGGGTCTCTGGCTCTCTGATTTGGTAGGAGTTGATTTTTCACTGTGTTGATCTCCTTCCCCCTTGTGCTGGTATCCGGTTCACCAGGAAAACAGCATCCTTGCTTGTTTTGCCAATTTTTCTTAGTTTCAGCTGGGGCCCATTTGAGGTATAATGGGGTGGCTCTCTCCTTAGGATCTACAGTATATCTGAAAAAGAGAAGCAGATTCTCCAGTGGAGAGTAAGTTAGCACCAGGACAAATGAGATAACCCTTATTTTTTTAATAGAGAATTTAATAGGTGTAGGTCCCCTTGTACCCATGATTGATGGAAGCATGATAATGGACAGTGGGCTTATGTTTGGATATGGTTCTCACTTGTTTCCAAGCTCCAGCTATGGGTCCCATATCACTGAGGAGATCAGTTAGCCAAATCAAGAGCCTTTGGATCCCCACCATGGCTGTGTGCCACAATTGCACTTGTGTGGGCATCACAACAGGTTATTTGCTGCTAAGTAGGTTAGAGCATGAGTTGCCTGGACATATATTGGTCATTTTACACCAGTCACCCATGTAGCACCTTCTGGCACTAGACATGCTGACTGTCTGGGGACTGAATCTGTTCCAAATTCCAGCCATGCCATTTGATTTTACATGTCACCCACATAAGCTGTCTTCAGCAGTAGGGTCTTACCACTAACGTTTGGTGGGTTGTCAGAGACCATGACCTGACCGCCCTAGGACAAAAGAAGAACTAACAGCCTTCATATGGCCCCTCACTGCCCTGAGGACAAAAGAGAACTAGCAGCCCTCATGCAGCCCCTCCCCCAAGAACAAACAGCTGCTCTGGGAGACTTCCCAAGAGAGATTCCGAGAAGATGTTCCAGAAGATTATGGCCAGTGTGCCCTACTTCCTCCTTCCTTTGACACCCTTCCCCCTTTTTCCCCACCTTATTTACCTACCTGCTGGTTGGTTATAAAAGAGCTAAAAAATCCGACATTAAACAAGACCTTGACAAAACCTCCACTTGGTCTCCTTCTTTCCCTCCCATTCTTTCAGGTTGCAGCCCTTCTTGACCACCCCGCGTAACATTGGCCCCACAGGTCAGGGGCAGTGGGTCATCAAGCACTCTGACAGAAATCAATCTTTATTTTAGGAAACCTTGTAGGTCTCTTTGATCAAAAGCTCATTGTGGATGATAGCCACATGCTAGGACTTGGAGTTACAGATCAGTGCCCACTAAGAAAAGGATGAAAAAGATAACTAATATACAAGAGCTAGAGAGAAGACAGAGAGAGAGAGGGAGAGACAGAGGGAGAGGGAGGGTGGGAAGCTGTAGATGATTAAGGGGAGTCTTCTTCCTAACCTCTCCAGTGTCTTGTGGTTCAGGTGTTCCCTGTAAGGGCCTGGTGAAGGTTCAGCCATTGGTCTGCCTTTTAGAAAGTAGAATTTTATGGTACCATTGCCATTTGGGTGTAGATTTGTGTTTCTCACCCCTCCGTTATCCTCCCCACCCTCCCCATCCATCCTAGTGTCTAGTCCACGAGATGCTTGCTGGGTATGTAAGGTATCTTGGGTAGATTCATGTTAGGTGCTGTAGATGAGTCAGACTATGTGGCCTTTTTTTTTTTTTTTTTTTTTTTGTGATTGGGTAAGTTCACTGAGAATGATCTGTTTCAGGTTAAACCATATTTCCTCAAATTTTATTTCTTACTTCTGTATAGAATTCCATTGTGTAGATATACCACATCTTAGTTATGCATTCTTTTAGTGATAGACATCTATCTGGGTTGATTCCAGCTCTTAGCTATTACAAATTGAGCCACTAAAATCATGGTTGAGCAAATCTCTCTGGCCTGTGGTTTGAAGGTTTTAGGGTAGAGGCCCAGAAAGGGAATAACTGGGTCGTTGGTAACTCTATGGTCAGGTTTTTCAGGAGTCTCAGTATTGCTTTCAAAAGTGGTTGTACCATCTTATATTACCACCAACAGTGGATGAGTGTTCCTACTTCTCCACATCCTCACCAGCATTTATTTTCATTTGATTTTTTGATGTTTGCTATCCTTATTGGGTAAGGTGGAATCTCATAGTTGTTTTAATTTGCATTTCCCTGATGGTTAGGGATGATGAACATTTTCTTAAGTGTGTGTTTGCCATTTGTATTTCTTCCTCTGTGAACTGCATGTTCAGCTCTTTGCCCCATTTTGTGAGTAAGGTGTTTGACTTCTTACTGTTTAGATTTTTGAGTTCTTTGTAGATTCTAGAGATTAAGCCTCTATCAGTTAGATAACCAGAAAATATTTTCTCCCATTCTGTGGGTAATCTATGGGCTTTGCTTATTTTATGTTTGTCTGTCAAGAAACTCTTCAGCTTCATGTGATCCCATTGGTTGAGTGACTGCTGAAGATCATGAGCTACTGGGGTTTTGTTCAGGAAATCTTTTTCCATTCCTATATCATGGAAAATACTTTCTATATTTTCTTACAGTAGTAGTTGAGTTTCTGGTCTTATATTGAGGTCTTTAATCCACTTGGACTTGAGTGTAGTGCATGGCAAAATGTGTGGGTCAAGTTTTATCTTCCTGCATATGGTTATCCAGTTTGTCCAGCACCATTTGTTAAAGATGTTGTCTTTTTTCCAGCCTATATTGTTTGGGCCTTTGTCGAATATCATGTAGCTATAGTTGTTTGACCCAAAGTCCAGGTCTTCAAGTCTATTCCATTGGTCTATACTCCTGTTTTTAATGCCAGTACCATGCTGTTTTTATTACTATGGCTTTGTAATATAGTTTTAGATCAGGTATGGTGATGCCTCCAGAGGTATTTCTTTTGCTGAGAATATGTTTGGATATGTGAGGCCTTCTGCCTTTCCATATGAAATTTGAGATCATTTTTTTTTTCTATCTCTAAAGAACACTGTTGGGATTTTAATTGGAATTGCATTAAATCTGTATATTGCCTTTGGCAGGATTGCCATCTTCGCAATGATAATTCTGCCTATCCAGGAGCATTGGTGGTCTTTCCATTTTCTCAAGTCCTCCTCAATTTCTTTTTTGAGTGTTTTTATGTTTTTGTTGTATAGATCTTTCACTTCATTGGTTAAAGTTATTTCAAGGTATTTTTTTGTTGTTGTTGCTATTGAAAATGGGACTATGTCCCTTATTTCCTTCTCTGTATCTTTGTCATTTGCATATAAGAAGGCTACTGATTTTTGTGCATTGATTTTGTATCCTGCTATTTTGCTATAGGAGTGTCCCTATTATTTTCTCCAACAGTTTCAGAGTTGTAGGTCAAGTATTAAGGTCTTTGATCCATTTTGGACTTAATTCTTTTGCATAGAGAGAGTTAACCATGTATTTTCATCCTTCTGCATATAGATATCTAGTTTTCCCAGTACCATTTGTTAAAGAGGCTACTTTTTCTCCTGTAATATTTTTGTCAAAAATCAGATGGCTATAGCAGCCTGAATTTATATCTGGATCCTTTATTCTGTTCTATTGAGCTATGTGTCTGTCCATGGGCCAGTACCATGCTGTTTTTGTTACTATGGCTCTGAAATGTGGCTTAAACTCAAGTATGGTCATACCACAAGCCTTTTTTTGTCACTCAAAATTGTTTTGGATATTCAAGGTTTTTTGTGCTTCCAAATGAACTTTAGGAATTTTTTTTCTAGTTCTGTGAAGAATGCTATTTTAATGCAGATTGCATTAAATGTGTAGATTGCCAATGTTGATTCTTCCAGTCTAAGAATATGGAATGTCTTTCCATTTCCTACTCTCTTCTCCATTTTATCTCTTGAGTGTTTTAAATACAAGTTTTCTTTGTAGAGATCCTTCACTTCCTTGGTTAGGTTTACTCCAAAGTATTTTATTTATTTATTCTTTTTTGAGGTAATTGTGAATGTGAGGGATTTCCTGATTTCCACCTCAGCATGTTTGTTAGTATATAGGAAGTCTACAGATTTCTGTGTGCTTATTTTGTATCCTGTTATATTGCTAAAAGCTCTAACAGTTTACTGGTAGAGATCCTTGGGATCCTTAATGTATAGAATTATATCATCTGCAAATAATAATGATTTGATCCCTTTCTTTCCAATTTTATTATTTAACTTTGGTAGGTCATAAGTCAAAGAAATCATCCATTTCTTTCAGATTTTCAAATTTAGTGGAGTATATGTTCTTAAAATATATCCTTATTATTTTGGAATCTGTTGTATTGGTACCTTTTTAATCTCCAATTTTATTAATTTATGTCTCTTCTCTCTTTCTTGTGGTCAGATTTCCTAAAGTTCTATCAATCTTTTTTATAATTTCATAGAAGAAAATCTTTGTTTCATTGATTCTTTGTATTGTTTTTTAATTTTTATTTCATTAATTTCTGCCCTAGTCTTGGTGCTGTGTAGTTGATCTTCCTTCCCAGGTCTCCAGTGGTTGCTGGAGGAAGGAAGGCTATGGAAAGTGCCTGAAGTTGTACTGGAGCTGGGTAGCTGGTACCATGATCCTTTTTCATAGAAGCAGCTCAGCTGGTTCTTGCTGTCTTCTCCTTCAGGTTTTGACTTTGCAAGGAGGCTATTGTGAGTGGGAAATCCCTTCATCTTGTTTGTCCTGCAGCTCAGGCAGAGCCAAGCAGCCACAATAACCAACATAACTGAAGGAGCTGATTTGGTCTCCTCCTGTGGTTGCTAGAATCTCTATATATCTCCTGATTCTTTGTTGAGGTTGGTAATGTCTTATACACCTTCACTTTTTGGTAGAAGAGTGTATTTTATCTCTATTTTTCTGCTTATTTCTACACTAGGCTGCTTTGGTGTAGCTACTAAGCGGCCATCTTGCCCAGAAGTCTAAAAATGTTTCATCATGGAAAGATTTTAATCACATTTGAAATTGGCCTGGTAATAGTAAATAATACTTATTCTGGGCTGATTATTTGCCAGGTTCTGCTTCATCTCTTTCAACATCACTACAATCCACATGCGTAATTTATATACTGATACCCATTTTAAAGAAAAGAAGATGTCCAAATAACTGGTCATAAGGACCTTCAGAAATAGGTCATCAATCAATATTAATTCATCTTCACTTCTATGTTCTATTCTGGCTAAAAAACATTTAATTTAATCATTTTTTGAGAAAAGTAGGAAAGAGAGAACTGATTTAAATATGAAAACAATGGAATAATCTAAGCTGGATGTGAGAATAATTTAAGCTGGATGTGAGAAAGGAGTTATTGAGTAGTCAAACTGCTTTTGGAACAGACCTTGCTCAAAGATCTTGCTACAGAAACTTGGCCATCTCATGCTTATTATGGGACTGATAATGCAAGCTTCTGGGATGCTTACTACTATGTTGTCACACTAGGAAGATAAGCACACACTTAACAGAGGAAGTACTTCCCCTATCTTTCATGAGTGAGGTAACTGGTGGCATAACTACTGACAAAACTACCATACTGGCAAGATAGACTGAAAGAACTGCACAGAGACACAGAGTATAAATATGAAACATTCTTTGGGGTCCCAGTGAAACCAAAGCTCAGAATCAATTCAGAAATAAGACACTACAGGAATCTTATGAAAGAGAGATACTTTTGTTTTACTTGTTTCTTTGTTTTTGAGGTAGGTTCTTAGTTTATCCCACTCTGACCTGGAATTCACTATGTAATCTCAGGCTGGCCTTGAACTCAGAGATCCTTCTACCTCTGCTCTAGGTTTAAAGGTGTATGCCACCATGTTCAGCTTATTTAACATTTTATTGTCAACCCTCACACATATACACAGTGTAGCCTGATTGTAATCCCCTCCCACAATCCTCCCTTGTCCTGCCCTTCCCTTACCCTCCCTGTACTCAATCCCTTCTTTCCAACTAGTCCCTCTTTCATTTTAATATATTTTTCTTTATCCTCACATTATGCATGTTTTATGTAGATAGCAACAGCCACTGTGAAATCGTGAATGCAATGGGCACTTTGTGTCTAGAAGATAGCATTGCAAAGTTTTCTTCCCCTTCTTTTGGCTCTTATATATATTTTTCCCCTACACCACTTAAGCAATGGTCCCTGAGCCTTTGTTGGTGTGGTAGAGAAAAATCACTTGCTGCTGAAAACTCCACAGTCACTTTTTCCAAAAGATATACTTTCAAAGAATGTTAATTTTTTTTTACATGGAGTCACGTTCCAATATATTATAAGTCATAGAATTCCACAGCTACAAAGACATATTAACAATCACCTCTTAATGTTACAAAGAAGAGTGGGAAATGAATATTATAATGACTTGACTAGGAGCACCCAGCTAGAGACAGAACCATTGTGGCAATCAAGAACTACAATTTCTTAAATTCAAACATTTGAGTTTATTATTTACTTATTTTAAAACTGAGAGTATAGACAAAAGCATATAACATTCAAAAATAATTGAAATTTATCAAATCTTTACTAATTTAAAAATCACAAGCAGAATAGTTATGTAAGGTACTGTCAAAGGAAAGGACCACTACATATATATATAGTAACTTATATATCATATATATATAAAATATGTTACTCTCTATATATAGTAACTTATCATATATCATATATATATAATATATAAGTTTCTCGATCTCTCTCTCTCCATATATATATATGTATATATAATAAGTTACCATATATATATATGTATATATAATAAGTTACAATATATATATATATATATATATGGTAACTTATTTATTTGAGAGATAAAGAGAGAGAATGGGTGTGCTAGGGCCCTTGGTCTCTGCAAACAAACTCCAGATGCATGTATCACCCTGTGCATCTGACATATAGGTCATGCAGAATCAAATCTGGGACCTTAGACTTCATAAGCAAGGGCCTTAACTGCTAAGCAATCTATCCAGTCACAGATAGCTATATTTTTAATATGTTCCCTAAAGTTCATGTCTTGGAAAGTATTTCTTGAGACAGAGTTTTACTATATGTTGTGATTTGAATGAGATGCCCCCAAAATTTCATGTGTTATGAATGCTTGGTTCTCAGCTGATAGAAATTTGGGAACTAGAACCTTGCTGAAGAAGGTTTCTTGCAGGGGATGGGCTTAGGGGAAGCTCCCACTTGCCAGAGATGAGCTCCCTCTCTTGCTACAACTTTCCACCTGCTATAGCAATAGTGATATCCACCTTCTGCTCATGCCATACTTTCCCGTGATATCATGAAGCTTTTGCATGAGTCTGTAATCAAAACAAATCCTTTCTTCCTATCAGCTGCATTTGGTTGGTTGTTTCATGTCAACAGTGTGAGATAATTATAACATAATCTAGTCTAGTGGGTCTTGAAACCATGATTTTTTATCTCAGCCTTCCAGTGCTGGGTTACATGTATGTATCACCATGCATATCTCTCTTGTAAACTTAATCTTGAATGGAAATGTACTGTTTCTTCTTCCTCCTCCTTTTCTTCTTTTCTCCCCCCTTCCTAATTCTCTCTCTTTCTCTCTTTCTCTCTTTCTATCTTTCTCTCCCTCTCTCTCTCCCCCCTCCCTCTCTCTCTCTCTTTCTCTCTCTATGTCTCAAACATATACACACACATACCCCTTCTGCCATGTTCCTTTTTTTCATTTTTATTTTATTATTTTTTTAATGTATATTACCATTTTCCATGAATTAAAAAAATATCCCATGGTAATTCCCTCCCTCCCTCCCCAAAACTTTCCCCTTTGAAATTCCATTCTCCATCATATTACCTTCCCATCTCAATCATTCTACTTAAATATATACAATACAAACCTATTAAGTACCCTCCTCCCTTCCTTTCTCTTCCCTTTATATTTCCTTTTTAACTTACTGGCCTCTGCTACTAGGTATTTTCATTCTCACGCAGAAGCCCAATCATCTGTAGCTAGGATCCACATATGAGAGAGACCATGTGGCACTTGGCTTTCAGGACCTGGGTTACATCACTTAGTATGATCCTTCCCAGGTCCATCCATTTTTATGCAAATTTCATAACTTCATTCTTCTTTAGTGCTGAGTAGAACTCCATTGTATAAATATGCCACATCTTCATTATCCACTCATCAGTTGAGGGACATCTAGGCTGGTTCCATTTCCCGGCTATTATAAATTGAGCAGCAATAAACATGGTTGAACACGTACTTCTAAGGAAATGAGATGAGTCCTTTGGATATATGCCTAGGAGTGCTATAGCTGGGTCATATGGTAGATCAATCTTTAGCTGTTTTAGGAACTTCCACACTGATTTCCACAAGGGCTGGACCAGATTGCATTCCCTCCAGCAGTGTAGAAGGGTTCCTCTTTTCCAACATCCCCACCAATATTTATGATCATTTGTTTTCATGATGGTGGCCAATCTGACAGGAGCGAGATGGAATCTCAATGTACTTTTAATCTGCATTTCCCTGATGACTAGTGACGTAGAACATTTTTTTAGATGCTTATATACCATTCGTATTTCTTCCTTTGAGAATGCTCCATAGCCCATTTTTTGATTGGCTTGTTTGATTCCTTATGATTTCATTTTTTGAGTTCTTTGTATATCTTAGATACTAATCCTCTATCAGATATATAGCTGGCGAAGATTTTTTCCCATTCTATAGGTTGCCTCTTTGCTTTTCTCACTGTGTCCTTTGCAGTACAAAATCTTTGCAATGTCATGAGGTCCCAGTGATTAATCTGTGGTTTTATTGCCTGAGCAATTGGGGTTGTATTCAGAAAGTCTTTGCCAAGACCAATATGTTGAAGGGTTTCCGCTACTTTTTCCTCTAGCAGTTTCAGAGTTTCAGGTCTAATGTTAAGGTCTTTCATCCATTTGATTTAATTCTTGTGCATGGTGAGAGAGAATAATCTGTTTTCATCCTTCTACAGATATATATCCAGTTTTCAAAACACCATTTGCTGAAGAGGCTGTCTCTTCTCCAATGAGGATTTTTGGCATTTTTTCGAATATCAGGTGGCTATAGCTACTTGGGATTACATCTGGGTCCTCTATTCTGTTCCACTGATATACATATCTGATGTTTTTGTGCCAGTACCACACTGTTTTTGTTACTATGGCTCTGTAGTATAGGTTAAAGTCAGGTATGATGATACCACTAGCTTTATTTTTGTTGCCCAGTATTATTTTAGATATTTGAGCTTTTTTGTGATTCCAAATGAATTTTTCATTATTTTTTCTATTTCCTTGAAGAATGCTTTAGGAATTTTTATAGGGATTGCATTAAAAGTGTAGATTGCTTTGGGTAAGATTGCCATTTTCACAATATTGATTCTTCCAATCCAGGAACAAGGGATGTTTCTCGACTTTCTAGTGTCTTCGGCAATTTCTCGCTTGAGTGTTTTAAATTTCTCATTGTAGAGATTCCTTACTTCCTTGGTTAGGCTTATTCCAAGGTACTTTATTGTTTTTGATGCAATTGTGAATGGGAATGATTCTCTGATTTCATCCGTTGTGTGTTTGTTGTTAGCATATATGAAGGCTACTGATTTCTGTGTATTTATTTTGTATCCTGCTATATGGCTGTAGGTGTTTATCAGCTCTAACAGTTTGCTAGTAGACTCCTTAGGGTCCTTTATGTATACAATCATGTCATCTGCAAACAATGATAACTTGATCTCTTCCTTTCCAATTTGTATCCCTTTTATGTGTGTCTCTTGCCATATTGCTATGGCTAAGACTTCCAAAACTATATTAAATAAAAGTGGGGACAGTGGACACCTTTGTCTTGTTCCTGATTTTAGTGGAAAAGCTTCTAGTTTTTCCCCATTATGTTGGCTTTAGGCTTGTCATAAATAACATTGATTATATTGAGATATGTTCTTTCTATTCCCAGTCTCAGTAGGATGTTTAGCATGAAGGGATTTAGAGTTTGTCAAATGCAATCTCTGTGCCCAATGAGATGATCATGTGATTTTTGATCTTCAACCAATTTATATAATGTATTACATTTATAGATTTGCATATATTGAACCATCTCAGCATCTCTGAGATAAGGCCTACTTGGTCAGGGTGAATGATCTTTTTGATATACTCTTGTATTCTGTTTGCCAATATTTTGTTGAAAATTTTTCCATCTATGTTCATGAGGGAAATTGGTCTGTAATATTCTTTTTTTCTTCTATTTTTGCCTGGTTCTGGTATCAGGGTGATGCTGGCCTCATAGGTGGAGTTTGGTAGAAATCCTTCTTTTTCTATTTCCTGGAAAAGCTTAAGAAGCAATGGTGTTAGCTCTTCCTTAAAGGTCTCCTAAAATTCAGCAGTGAATCCATCTGGGCCTGGGCTTTTTTTAGTTGGGAGATTTTTGAGAACTGTTCCTATCTCCATGCTTGTTAAAGGTCTATTTAAGTGATTAATCTCATTTTGCTTTAATTTAAGTAAGTCATATAGATCAAGGAAATCATCAATTTCTTTCATATTTTCATACTTTGTGGAGTATATACTTTTATAGTATGTCCCTATGATTTTTTGAATTTCTCTGGAATCTGTTATGATGTTACCTTTTTCATCTTTGATTTTATTAATTTGTGTCTCCTCTCTTTCTTTTGGTCAGATTTGCTAAGGATTTATCAATCTTGTTTATCCTTTTAAAGAACCAACTCTTTGTTTCATTAATTCTTTAGATTTCTTTTTTTGTTTCTATTTCATTAATTTCTGCCCTAATCTTTATTATTTCTTCCTGTCTACTGCTTTTTGGTTTGCCTTGTTCTTCTTTTTCCTGGGCTTTAAGGTGAAGCATTAGGTCGTTTACTTGTGACCTTACTAATTACTTAATATAGGCACTCAAGGCTATAAATTTACCTCTTAGAACTGGCTTCATTGTGTCCCAGAGATTTTGATGGGTTGTGTTCTCATTATCATTTTAACTCTATAACTTTTTTTTTTAATTAAAGATTTTTATTAACATTTTCCATGATTATAAAATATATCCCATGGTAATTCCCGCCCTCCCCACCCCCAGACTTTCCCATTTGAAATTCCATTCTCCATCATATTACCTCCCCATCACAATCATTGTAATTACATATATATAATATCAACCTATTAAGTATCATCCTCCCTTCCTTTCTCTACACTTTATGTCTCCTTTTTACCTTTCTGGCCTCTGCTACTAAGTATTTTCATTCTCACGCAGAAGCCCAATCATCTGTACCTAGGATCCACATATGAGAGAGAACATGTGGCACTTGGCTTTCTGGGCCTGGGTTACCTCACTTAGTATAATACTTTCCAGGTCCATCCATTTATCTGCAAATTTCATGACTTCATTTCTCTTTACCGCTGAGTAGAACTCCATTGTATAAATGTGCCTCATCTTCATTATCCATTCATCTGTTGAGGGACATCTAGGCTGGTTCCATTTCCCAGCTATTATAAATTAAGCAGCAATAAACATGGTTGAGCATGTACTTCTAAGTAAATGAGATGAGTCCTTTGGATATATGCCTAGGAGGGCTATAGCTGGGTCATATGGTAGATCAATCTCTAGCTGTTTTAGGAACCTCCACAATGTTTTCCACAATGGCTGGACCAGATTGCATTCCCACCAGCAGTGAAGAAGGGTTCCTTTTTTTCCACATCCCTGCCAACATTTATGATCATTTGTTTTCATGATGGTGGCCAATCTGACAGGAGTGAGATGGAATCTCAATGTAGCTTTAATCTGCATTTCCCTGATCACTAGTGACGTAGAACATTTTTTTAGATGCTTATATGCCATGCGTATTTCTTCCTTTGAGAACTCTCAATTTAGCTCCATAGCCTATTTTATGATTGGCTTGTTTGATTCCTTATTGTTTAACTTTTTGAGTTCTTTGTATATCCTAGATATTAATCCTTTATCTGATATATAGCTTGCGAAGATTTTTTCCCAATTTGTAGGTTGCCTCTTTGCTTTTTTCACTGTGTCATTTGCAGTGCAAAATCTTTGTAATTTCATGAGGTCCCAGTGATTAATCTGTGGTTTTATTGCCTGAGTAATTGGGGATGTATTCAGAAAGTCTTTGCCAAGACCAATATGTTGAAGGGTTTCCCCTACTTTTTCCTCTAGCAGTTTCAGAGTTTCCGGTCTGATGTTAAGGTCTTTAATCCATTTGGACTTAATTCTTATGCATGGTGAGAGAGAAGAATCTATTTTCATACTTCTGCAGATATATATCCAGTTTTCAAAACACCATTTGCTGAGGAGGCTGTCTCTTCTCCAATGAGTATTTTTGGCATTTTTATCGAATATCAGGTGGCTATAGCTACTTGAGCTTATATCTGGGTCCTCTATTCTGTTTCACTGATCTACATGTCTGTTTTTTGTGCCAGTACCATGCTGTTTTTATTACTATGGCTCTGTAGTATAGGTTAAAATCAGGTATGGTGATACCACCAGCCACATTTTGTTGCTCAGTATTATTTTAGATATTCGAGTTTTTTTGTGATTCCAAATGAATTTTTGGATTGATTTTTCTATATCCATGAAGAAAGACTTTGGAATTTTGATTGGGATTGCATTAAATGTGTAGATTGCTTTAGGTAAGATTGCCATTTTCACAGTATTGATTCTTCCAATCCAGGAACAAGGGATGTTTCTGAACTTTCTAGTGTCTTCTGCAATTTCTCGCTTGAGTGTTTTAAAGTTCTCATTGTAGAGATTCTTTACTTCCTTAGTTAGGTTTATTCCAAGGTACTTTATTTTTTTTTTGATGCAATTGTGAACGGGAGTGATTCTCTGATTTCATCCTCTGTGTGTTTGTTGTTAGCATATATGAAGGCTACTGACTTCTGTGTGTTTATTTTGTATCCTGCTACATTGCTGTAGGTTTTGATCAGCTCTAACAGTTTGTTAGTACAGTCTTTAGGGTCCTTTATGTACAGAATCATGTCATCTGCAAATAATGATAACTTGATCTCTTCCCTTCCAATTTGTATCCCTTTTATGTGTGTCTCTTGCCTAATTGCTATGGCTAAGACTTCCAAAACTACATTAAATAAAAGTGGGGACAGTGGACACCCTTGTCTTGTTCCTGATTTTAGTGGAGAAGCTTCCAGTTTTTCCCCATTTAGTAATATGTTGGCTGTAGGCTTGTCATAAATAGCCTTTATTATATTGAGATATGTTCCTTCTATTCCCAGTCTCTAGGACTTTTATCATGAAGGGATGTTGGATTTACCAAATGCTTTCTCTGTGTCTAATGAGAAGATCATGTGATTTTTGTCCTTCAATCCATTTATATAATATATTACATTTATAGATTTGCGTATGTTGAACTATCCCTGCATCTCTAGGATAAAGCCTACTTGGTCAGGGTGAATGATATTTTTGATATATTCTTGTATTTTGTTTGCCAATATTTTGTTGAGAATTTTTGCATCTATGTTCATGAAGGAGATTGGTCTGTAATTTTTTTTTTTCTGTCTTTGCCTGGTTTTGGTATCAGGGTGATGCTGGCCTCATAGAAGGTGTTTGGTAGAATTCCTTATTTTTCTCTTTCCTGGAAAAGCTTAAGAAGCAATGGTGTTAGCTCTTCCTTAAAAGTCTGGTAAAATTCAGCAGTGAATCCATCTGGGCCTGGGCTTTTTTTAGTTGGGAGATTATTGATAACCGTTTGGATCTCCATGTTTGTTATAGGTCTATTTAAGTGATTAATCTCATTTTGATTTAATTTAGGTAGGTCATATAGATCAAGGAAATCATCCATTTCTTTCAGATTTTCATACTTTGTGGAGTATATGCTATTATAGTATGTCCCTATGATTTTTTGAATTTCTCTGGAATCTGTTGTGATGTTACCTTGTTCATATTTGATTTTATTAATTTGTGTCTCTTCTCTCTTCCTTTTGGTCAGATTTGCTAAAGGTTTATCAATCTTGTTTATCCTTTCAAAGAACCAACTCTTTGTTTCATTAATTCTTTGGATTGTTCTTTTTCTTTCTATTTCATTAATTTCTGTCCTAATCGTTATTATTTCTTCCCATCTACTGGTTTTTGGTTTGCCTTGTTCTTCTTTTTCCAAAGCTTTAAGGTGAAGCATTAGGTGGTTTACTTGTGACCTTTCTAATTTCTTAATATAGGCACTTAAGGCTATAAATTCACCTCTTAGAACTGCCTTCATTGTGTCCCAGAGATTTTGGTATGTTGTGTTGTCATTATCATTTGACTCTATAAATTTTTTGATTTCCTTCTTGATTTCCTCATTGAGCCATTCATCATTTAGTAGTGTATTGTTTAGTATCCATGATTTTGTGTATGCTCTATAGCCTTTCTTGCTACTGATTTGTAGTTTAATTCCATTGTGGTCAGATAGAATGCAAGGAATTATTTCAATTTTCCTGAATTTGTTAAGATTTGCTTTGTGTCCTAATATATGGTCTATTTTAGAGAATGTTCTATGTGCTGCTGAAAAGAATGTATATTCTACAGCCTTTGGATGAAATGTCCTATATATACCTGTTAGGTCCATTCCATCTATGACCTCATTTAGTCCAGATGCCTCTCTGTTTATTTTTTCCTGGGATGACCTGTCAATTGTTGAGAGTGGGGTGTTAAAGTCACCCACCACCACTGTGTTTGGTATTATGTGTGACCTTAGTTCTAATAGTGTTTGTTTGATGAATTTGGGAGCCCCCATGTTAGGTGCATATATGTTTAGGATTGTAATGTCCTCCTTTTGGAGTGTGCCCTTAATCAATATACAGTGAGTATACTGAATTCCTTATCTTTCTTGACTAACGTTGGACTAAATTCTACCCTGTCAGATGTTAGGATAGCAACCCCTGCTTGTTTTCTAGGCCCATTTGCTTGAAACACCATTTTCCAACCTTTCACCCTAAGATAATGTCTACCCTTTATAGAAAGGTGAGTTTCTTGGAGACAACAAATTGTAGGGCCCTGCTTTTTAACCCAGTCTGCAAACCTATGTCTTTTCATTGGGACATTGAGGCCATTGATATTAAGAAATATTATTGAAAGGTGTGTATTTATGTTTGCCATTTTTTTTGTTGTTGTTGTTGTTTTGCGGTTAAGGTTCTACCTGCGCTCTCTTGTGTTAACTATTATTTGTTTCTTCTAGGGTCCTTATATGTGTGCTTTTCCTTTTCTTCAGCATGGAGGATTCTATCAAGTATTTTCTGTAGAGCTGGTTTTGTCTTCAAATACTCCTTTAAACTACTTTTGTCATGGAATGTCATTATTTCTCCGTCTATTTGAATGGATGTCTTTGCAGGATAAACTAACCTTGGTTGACAGTTGTTATCTTTCAGAACTTGGAATACATCACTCCAAGCACTACTGGCTTTAAAAGTTTGTGTTGAATAATCTGCTGTAATCCTGATGGTCTTGCTTTTGTAGGGAACTTGATTTTTCTCTCTAACTGCTTTCGATATTTTTTCCTTGGGTTGTATGTTTGGTAGTTTGATTATAATATGACGAGGAGAGGTTCTTTCCAGTTTTTGTCTGGCTGGGGTTCTAATGGCTTCCTGTATCTGCATTGGCACCTCTTTCCTAATTTGGGGGAAGTTTTCTTCTGTGATTTTGTTGAAGACACCTACTATGCCATTGTTGTGGAATTATTCTCCTTTGACTATGCCCTGAATTCTTATATTTGATCTCTTCATAGTGTCCCAAATATCTTGAAATTCCCACTCATACTTTTCTATAAGTTTGTGTTTCGCTTAGTTGGACTGTATTAGATCTGCCACCTGGTATTCTGGCTTCGATATTCTGTCCTCTCCTTCATCCATTCTACTGGTGAGATTTTCTACAGAGTTTTTTATTTCATTAACTGTGTTCTTCATTGCTAGTAATTCTGACTGGTTTTTCTTTATTATTTCTATTTCCTTATTCATGTCTTGTATTGCCTTCTTTATTTCATGAAATTGGTGTTTTGCGTCTTCTTTGACAACTTTGATTTCCTCTAAGTTCCTCTTTGACTCCTTTTATTTGTTCTCTGACTTCTTTGAACATATTTACCATCATTCTTTTGAAATCTTTCTCAGGCATTTCCTCTAACTCATTCTCACTGGAGGTCAATTCTGATGCATTAATACTTTTAGGTGCATTTATATCGTCTTGCTTTTTAGTGTTTCTTGTGTTATAATATATATATTTTTGCATCTTGGATTATGTTAATGCTTGGATTTTCTAGCTAGGTGGGTATTTCTTAGCTGTATCAATTGATTTTATGTTATATATTTTCAGGATCTGATCTTAAGGTGTTAGGTGTGGCTCTTAAGACTCTCAGAGTATCTAAAAAGTTGCTCCTAGAGGTTGAGTTTCCCTGGTATGGGAGTATTCAAGTAGGCTGAGTGGAATAAAATACAGGTAGATTCTGAAAGCTAACTCAACAATGTACACATTCAATCAAAAACAGCCCCAAGTATGTATGCAAGAGTAGTTATTATAACAACTAGATCCTCTATCAACAAAGAGGTTAAGATTTCTGGTCTGTTGAGGGATCCAAGTCAGCTTGTAACCAAGTGAGACCCTTCCCTGGTGCAATCCCAGTTACCTTGGATGATTTTGGTCTCAGTCAAGTTGCTGCCTGCGTTGGGCTGCTGTTCTGATTTCTGGAGCTGGACACTGGCTTTTCCTCCAGGTCAAACCAAGCCTGGCAACTGTGGCCCTGCAGATCTGTAGACCCGCTGCTGGAAGTGCTGCTGCCAAAGCTACCTCTGCTCGGTCTGCCGCCACTGCTGCCAAAGCTGCTGCTGTTTGGTCCACCGCTGCTGCTACCTCTGCTGCTGCTGCTATAGCTGCCAGTGCTGGAGCCACTGCTGCTGCTGAAGCTGCTGCTGCTGGGTTTGCCACTGCTGCCGCTACTAGGTCTGCTGCTGCTGGGTCTGCCGCTGCTGCCGCTACTTGATCTGCTGCTGCTGGGGCTGCTGTTACCAGTGCTGGAGCCGCTGATGTTGCTGCCAATCTCTGCTCCTGCTTGGGTCCCACTGTCAGCTCAAGTTGGCATGGCTGGGTCCAGGACTGCTGCTCTGTTCACTGAAGCTGGGCACAGGCGGTGAGGGAGGGGAGGGAGCTGCAGCTGCTCTACTTCTCTCACTGTTCCACATGTTCTTCTACCTGGTGGTCTGCTCCTCTATTGCTCACTGCTGCTCTCCCTTCACGTTTCTTGAGTTGCGGATAGCTCCAGTGTGAGTGGAAGCTCCCCTCACCTGGTTTTTCCTGCAGCTGGAGCTGAGTCTGGTGGCTTTCTGGTGCCCCGCCACCGCTGCTGCCGTTGGCGGAGCTGCGGGGGCCACTTTTGCCAGCCTGTGCAGGCTCTGGATACTCTGGATCCCTTCTACTTCTCCACTGCTGCTTCAATTTCCTATACACCTCACTTTTTAGCAAAAGTGTGTATTTTGCTGAGTTTTTTTTTTTTTTTTTTTTTTTTTTTTTTTTGTCTTTTCCCCCCTAGGCTGCTTTGGTGTGATACCTACACCACCATCTGAACCGGAAGTCCCCTTCTGCCATGTTCTGACAGACATACAATGAAAGGCTCTCACCAGATGCAGCACCCTGATACTAGTCTTCCAAACATATGAAGAAAGCCAACCCAGGTGCAGTTCTAGCAAACTTCAACAAAAGGAGTGAGCCAAAGTGCATCTTCCTTTGGCTCCTTTCCTTCAGTTCTGGTGTCCAAGTGAATGGGAGGAAGCCTTCCAGAAGAGAGTCTGGAAAATGGATTCCTTGGCAAACATGGAATTGAAATGCAGAGCAAGGAACAAGTAGTAGTGTACAAAGAGTACAAGGGACAAGTGAGTACAGGGTATTCCTCTCCAAGCCCTAGGGAATCTCACTCTTCTTGGCTAACCAATTCATAAACCATCAAGGGCCTCTGACACACATAGGTGATTTTTACATTTTAAAAACAGCTTCAATGAATTGGCTAGGTGTGCAGGTTTAGAACTGCATTCACACACCTGGTCCAGGAACATTCTGTGTTTGTAATAGAATAGTTTGAATTAAAGCTCTATGTTTCCAAAATATAAGATCATACATTAGGAATAAAGACTTGCTAATTACTTACAGTTCTCAACATCTTACAGCTTATTTATATATTTCAAGCCAGTTTAATTAATTAATTTATTATTTGTTTATTTATGTCTAGCCTGTATATTTAAATTTCTCTAGCTTAGTCTTCAAATTTTGCTTCTGTGTATTGTCAGGATGTTCATATGTCTAAAACATGCTGACAAAGCAGACATCTTTTAGCCTAATGATGCCCTGAAAACTGTTCAGTCTTTACTTCACAAAATGAGGTCACCTTACTATGGCAGTTTGAGTAGATGGCCATAACATATTCAGTGTTTTATTAGTTTGTAGTTTGGATTTGCAGCCACCACACTGGAGGAGATGTCACTGGGCAGATCTTAAGGTGCTTGAAATTCCAATATAAAGATATGCAAAGTGCCTAGTTCCAGCTAGAGTTCCTGAAGTGTCCTCTGTGGCTTTTGGCTTTGGCTTGTGGCTTCTCTCTCTCTGTTTAGACCTGTGAAGGCAGGCCAGCTTCTTTTGCCATTATGGAACTTACCCTGGATCTGTAAGCTTCAATAAATATCCCTTCCTCCATAACTGCGCCTGGTCTGGAAGTTCATCTCAGCAAACCGGAAGCTGTCTGGTAACAGACCATGTGAATTTTACCACTTCATTCTCTTGTTCCTGATGAACTATAGTTGAATGATATTGATTTGTATGTTGTTTGTAACTGAGACAGCAAAAGCAAAGTGACAAATATTGCTTTTATTACCATCATAATAGTACAGTGGCCATTCTACTCAGCTAAAACTTTTAGACCCTTCCCTTCTTATTGTATTAAGCCTAGTTTAGTGATTTTTAGAGTCAAAATATTATGAAGTTTACTTAGAAACACAAACTCCTCCATATATTTCCACCTGGATACTGAGTAGGTACTTCAAATGACATCTTCTTCATCCAGATCTATGCTTACTGCACTGTTTTATTTTTCATTTTGCAGTCTTTAAATCACTAATATTTGAAGCCTGGGTCTCTGTGTTCAGGGCTTCTACTTCTCTCCTGTTGGCATGCTCTCCTGGGGCTTCTGAATTATACCATCAAGTGAATTTTTTCCTTCTCCTATTTGCCCCCTCACCCCAGGTGACCTCATTTTTCTCTCCATTAATTTAGTGTCATAAAAGGCAATACTCAAAATTGATTCTCCTTAAATTTTCCCTTCTATCTGTAAAAGAAAACTATTTTAAAAACACATTTACTGGGACTGGAGAGATGGCTTAGTGGTTAGGTGTTGCCTGTGAAGTCTAAGGACCCAGGTTCGAGGCTCAATTCCCCAGGACCCACGGGAGCCAGACGCACAAGGGGGCACATACGTCTGGAGTTCGTTTGCAGTGGCTGGAAGCCCTGGCGCACCCATCCTCTCTCTATATATATCTGCCTCTTTCTCTCCCTGTCTGTCACTCTCAAATCAAAAAAAAAAAAAAATAAATAACACATTTTCTGTTTTTCTACTTAAATATATACAATATCATCCTATTAGGTCCCCCTCCCTCCCTTTCTTAACAGTACTGATGGGAGATCAACATTGCTCTGGACACATTTTGTCTATTTTTCCACTGATTTCCTTAAGGAACCTCCTTTCCCAAAAACAACTGGACTTCACTTCTGCAGATACTAATGGGGCTTGAGCTTTGGGCTCTGTTCTCCTAATTGGTCCCTAATATAGTTTATATTGATTGTAGACTTGACAGGACCTAGAATGGCCTGTGAGAGATGATGTAGATTAGGTTAGCCTGTTGGCACACATGGAGGGATTATCTTGATTGGATTAATTGAGGTGGAAAGACTCACTTTCCCTGTGGACAACATGATTCCTTGGGCTATGGTTCTGGTATGTATAACAAGAAGAGAGCTAGCAGAGCAGCAGCATTTATTGCTCTGCTTTGGGTTTTCATTTTTGGACTGGATGTGACCATTTCCTGGAAGAGGAAGTCCAGCATTGCCTTTTTTTTTTTTCTAGTTTAAATGATATTTATCAAGGTGTACTTTGAAAATCCTATTTTATAACATATCACCTACTTCTTAATTATACTTGATTAAAATGCAAATTTCAAAACTTTGTTGAATATTTTATAATATTTTTAAAGAAAATTGGAGAAGCTGGACCAAAGTCTGTGTAATTTTGTTGTTGTTGTTATTTTGTTTTATGAGGTAGATCTTGCTGTAGCCCAGGCTGACCCTGAATTTACTATGTAGTCTCAGAGTCTTGAACTCATGACACTCCTCCTATCTCTGCCTCCCGAGTGTTGGGATTAAAGGAATGTGCCACCACACCCTTCTTATTTATTTTTATTGTTTTGAAGAATATGTATGCTTTAAATATTTTTGCCATATATTGCCATGCCATGTTGTTTTAAGAGACCTCAGGGACTTATAATCCTACTTGGTAACAGCATTATTTTCAGCATTCAACTCCAGTATATATTCAAAGTGCCCTCTCAAGTTCCAGTGATCAATCTGTTCCAGACAGTCAGGAAGAAAAAAGAAGGCAGGAAGTGCACGTCATTCTCTGTGATTATTAATTTCCACTGTCAGCTTGACTGGATTTGGAATCAGCTAGGAGACTAGGGCACATCTCTGTGTACACCAACAATCATGCCAAAGAACATTAATTAATTAGGAGTAAGAAACACCCAGAATAAGACTAATACTGTCCTGTCCCATGAACTGGGGGGTACAGATGTAAATGAGAGAGAAAAAAGGAGACAGCAAGCTATCCACTCATTCCCCCTTTCTCTAATTAAGAGATTCATTATTACCTAAGATGCTTTGCCTTGGCTTCCTCCATGACATATGCTGCCCCACCATGGCTTCTTCCATGACCTAAGATGCTCTACCATGGCTTCCTCCATTACCTAAGCTGCTTTATCATGACTTCCTCCATGACATAAGCTGCCCTTCCATGGCATCCTCCATGACCTAAGCTCTTCTGCCATGGCTTTATCCATGGCCTAAGATGCTCCACTATGGCTTCCTCCACGACCTAAGCTGCTCCACCATGGCATTCTCCATGATATATTCTAGTTCTGCATGACTTTCTAATTATGATGAATGGAATTTTCTGAAATTATGAACAGAATAAATCTTTGTTCCCTAATTTTTTTATGAGGAGTCTTGTCACAATGATAAGAAAATCAAGTAGTACGTGCCCCTTCAGTCACTACCTGGGATCCCAAGGATGGCTTCTCTGCTTTTTGATTTATTCATAATTTTGAGGGGGATACCTAATATATAATTTTCTCTCCCTTGTGTAGTACAGCATAGATGGTGACAAAGGAAAGATAGCAAACTAATGTTATGCCACTTCAACAGAGGAATATTAATTTGATATAAATAATTGTGTATTACCAAGTGACAAGAACACGTTATTGAATTTATTTATTTGAGAGAGAAAGAGAGAAAGATTGGAACACTAGGGTCTCTAGCCACTGCAGACAAAATCCAGACACCTGCTTCACATTGTGCCTCTGGTTTTATGTGGCTACTGAAGAATCAAACCTAGGTCTTTGGGCTTTGCAGACAAGAACCTTATCCACTAAGCCATCTTTCCAATCCAAAACCACTTCAAGTAAATGACAAACTTACACTACATAAATAAAATTATATAGTTGAAGAGGTTCACAAAAGTATTCCTTATGGCACAGAGAGAATGTGGATATATTTGCCAAAGAAAGTTCACATCTTCAAATTTATTCTACCTTCTCTTTTAATTACCATTATCTGATTATGGCCTTAAAGCTTACACACACACACACACAAAAAAAAAAAAAAAAAAAAAAAAAAACATACACACAATGCACACATGGGTATGCCCCATATATATGTATATATGTACATACATATATACAATTTGTTATAATCAACTTCGTTTACTTTATGTAAAAACATGTTCAGTCTATAAGGTTTATTCAAAGTCAACAAAAGAAAAAAAGAAACTAAAGAATAACTTGTTAAAATCAAAAAGAAAGACAAAACCACTGTAACATTAGTTCATGAGTCCTTGAAGCAACTCTTATAAGATGTGGTGATAATACTGAAAAGTTAGAGAGTTAGAGTTAGTATAGGAAAGAAACTTGTAATAATGATTTTTGTGCATTTCCTAGCAATGGCATTGATTTAAATTAAACATATTTGTATACCTATCATTTAAAAGACACTATTTTCAAAATATTATCAAATTCTATTAATCTGGATTTAGAGTAACTGCAGAAATTTCTTAGACAGGTCCCATATACTCATGAAGAAATAGTTTAATTTTCAGTAGCCAGACTCCTAATGGGTATAACTAATGTAACACCTACTATTTAACCATTAAGTAGACTCATGTTTGAAAAATATTTATAACTAGGTTATTTCATTCCAAATTGTTGTGAGTCAGATAGTGAAAATTGAAAACATAATTAGATAATATAAATCATTCAGGACATGAGTAGATTATTGTGACAGACATTAATTATCTCTGGTTCCTATGTAAATGACACTATCTGAGAAATGGGTACACGTTTCACATTTAATCTTAACTTTAATCTAAGTTTCTTCATTTTACAAGCAAGCTTTCAGAAAGAAAGAGTATGTTGATGGATTCTAGGCAATGTGCATCCTTATCTGTTTTATTGTTTTTTAACAGTAGATTTTCCATCTTGCACCATCATGGCCTGCACATTATTTTTGTTATTTCAAAGAACTTGGATAAAATAGCCAAAATATTTATTGTGACAAAAAATACTAATGCCATTGCTAAATCTGTGCTTTTACCCTCCTTGCTTTTCAAATATAAAGTTCAAGGAGTTAGATGGCAGTGACTCGCATGGCCAAGACTGCATCAGGGAGCAGAAACTTCAAATCCTTTCCTAGGAAGGACCAAGGAAGAGTTGATTATAAATAAGAGAACTTCAAACAGTAACTGTTATGATGGGAGCTTAGAGTCTTGTATTGCTGCTTTGAATACAGCTTGGTTCTATATGTTAAGAACTTCAGAAATCATCATTTTGTTTGTGTAAGTCCTGTGATTCTTTTCTTTTTGTCTTCAAAGTAGGGTCTCACTCTAGCCCAGGCTGACCTGGAATTCACTATGTAGTCTCAGGCTAGCCTCGAACTCACAGCAGTCCTCCTACATCTGCCTCCTGAGTGCTGGGATTAAAGGTATAAGCCAGATGTCTGTGATTCTTTTTTCTGTATTTTTTTAATTATTTATTTATTTGAGAGCGACAGACACAGAGAGAAAGACAGATAGAGGGAGAGAGAAAAAATGGGCGCGCCAGGGCTTCCAGCCTCTGCAAACGAACTCCAGATGCGTGCGCCCCCTTGTGCATCTGGCTAATGTGGGACCTGGGGAACCAAGCCTCGAACCGGGGTCCTTAGGCTTCACAGGCAAGCGCTTAACCGCTAAGCCATCTCTCCAGCCCTTCTGTACTTTTAAATACATAAGAAATTTAACTTCTCTGGCTTCTATGTCAAAGCAAGATTTTTCTTTATGATCTTGGGAAAGTATATTTTAAATGATATAATTTAAATATTGTTATAAGAATCATAAGAAGTTTAATTTATCTGGAATGTCTCAACAGTCATCATAACAGTTACTGTTTGAAGTTCTCATCAGCATGTATCAGCCCTACATTTGCCTCCCAGTACTCCAAAACATAACAAGCAAATAAAACATAAGCACTAAGCTATTCATGCAGCTTGTTATCAAAACACAACTTATTTGATTGATATATTTCATAGGACTAAAGTTTAATTTGAAGGTAAATGAAAACTTTCACTTGTATATTGAACAGTAATAGCACACAATAAAGATTATGACTCTACAGAAGGAGAAGACAATACAGAGTATTTACATGAGACTAAAATAAAAATTTGGTTAGGCAGAATCTCAAAATGAAGAAGTACTGACTTAAAATTTCCCTGCCACCCATTAGCAACTCTAGTTTATACCAGGTTGAGTCATGACAGGGATTTATTTAATGTTATCATTGGTTTTTGTTTTTTTTTTGTTTTGGTTTGGGGTAGGGTCTTACTCTAGCACAGGCTGACCTGGAATTCACTATGTAGTCTCAGGCTGGCTTTGAATTCACAGAGATCCTCGTAACTCTGCCTCCTAAGTGCTAGGATTAAAGGCATGTGCCACTAAGGCCTGCCCTATTATTGATTTTTGAGAGCAAGTTTATACAAGTTAACTCTTATAGAATAAGGAAATATTTTCCCCAACAGAAAAAAAAAATGCAAATATATTTACCATCACATGCTTATAAAACACTAACATTGAAAGAATCTAAACAACTAATTTTAAATGATTTAAGAAGTGGTATACCATCATAGATATATTTTGTTGGTACTGTGATGTTATTTTGCTGGGTATACACATGTAATTGCTTGGGACTATATCTGTTTGTGTGTACATGTGCAAATATATCACACGTGTAAATCTATAATTAAAAGGAACAAAAAAATTGTGGAATGGCAAGAAAGCCACACAGCATTTTTCATATCTATAAGATAATGGACAAAGAAGGGATTTAGGATTACTCTTGCTAAGTTTAATAAAGGTTATCACTTAATAGTGCAGACATGAATATATTCAATTTAGAAAAAAACAAGGATTATAGCAGGCGTGGCGGCACACACCTTTAATCCCAGCACTCAGGAGGCAGAGGTAGGAGAATCGCCGTGAATTCAAGGCCACCCTGAGACTACAGAGTGACTTCCAGGTTAGCCTGGACTATAGTGAGACCCTACCTTGAAAAACAAACAAACAAACCAAAAAACAAGGCTTACAAGACTTGGCAATAAGATTTCTATAGGTGCTGTTAGACAAGGAATACTTAATGGGAGGATTATAGAAATCATAAATAATGAATTGAATTAGCAGAAAATTTTGGTTCATTTTTTAAGTGTTTCTTCTCAGATTTGGGATTATCTAAGCAGAAAACATAATGCAGGTAAATATATGTTTATAACAAGTCTAAAATAGAAAATCTGACTTCTCATGTGTATGAAAAATAGCACTTCTGGGCTGGAGAGATGGCTTAGCAGTTAAGCGCTTGCCTATGAAGCCTAAGGACCCCGGTTCGAGGCTCGGTTCCCCAGGTCCCACGTTAGCCAGATGCACAAGGGGGCACACGCGTCTGGAGTTCGTTTACAGAGGCTGGAAGCCCTGGCGCGCCCATTCTCTCTCCCTCTATCTGTCTTTCTCTCTGTGTCTGTCGCTCTCAAATAAAAAAATAAAAAAATAAAAAATAGCACTTCTCCTTAACATTGCCAACACTTTCTCCAAAACTGAGAGCGAGACTCTGCCTCCATGTTAATCCTTTCTGTGATCTTGTACATTTAAGTTACCATTTAAACATGACACAGACTATCTTTCCTAATTTTAGATTGAGTCTTGAAAGTATATCCAGTGTAGTTTTAGATGTAATATACTGAATTTAGTTTTGTGCCATTTTTCACCACAGCCCCTGAGCCCTTTAATTTTAAGCCTTGCTGCTCGCCTCTGGTGTTCACAGCAGCAGCAGGAATGGCCATCATGAAATATAAGTGCATGGAGACACAGCTCCACCGGCGTGCCTCTTCTGTTGCCTGCCCTGGTCTTAAGGCACAGTCACCTCTTGCCTTTGCTGTTTTGTTTGCCAGGGCCTTTTGCAAAGATCTGAAGTTATTCTTTAATACTTTATTGTGTATATTAACTTAATATGAAAACATATACTTCTGAGAAATTTATACACCTGCATATGAACATTTTGCAATTACAACAATAATGTTATACATGTTTATAACTGAAAAATGCAAAGCTTACAGAATAGTGTAAGGCATAATTTAAAGCAACACATCATCACTGAAAGGATGTTGCAGCTTGGCATAAATCATTTAGATGGCATTGTATTTATATAATAACATATGGTTTATTTTCTACAATGTTATCAGCCTACAGATATTGTGTTGTAATTTGTTTCATACTCCCAACACTACATCAAGAATAACTTTCTATGATAACATACATAGACCATTTCTATTAATAAAATCTGAAGCCATTCCACATGTTAATAATGCATGTATGTCTCATGTTATTTAAAAACATTATTTTGGTAAATTGTTATCAAATACTTCATTTCTGTCACTTAAAAAAAAATGTCAAACTCACTCTATTAGGCTCCAAGATTTCCTTACAGAACTTTCAAAAATGAGTATTTTTTAAAGTATTTTCTCATAGAATTCAAATATCCATTAATTCACTTAATGTGCTCAAAAATAAAAAGGAAAGGAAATTAAATATTTTACTTAGTTTATGCCAAAATTTATATTAGGAATTTTTAATATATAAATTATTTTTATCACCGTAGCAATCTTATGAGTAAAACTAATTACTGGTAAAAAAAAAATTCATTGAACACCTACCATCTACTCAGTATTGTGGGAGCTTCAAATAGCTCTCCTGCAAATTCTAATAATATGTTCATTTTACAAAAAATGGGAAAAACTGATTGTAAAATATATATAAACTATAGGCAATGAATGATGGAGATGGCATGTGAATAATCTTGTGCACATGTCCTTTATTGTTTGCATTAAAATAATGTTCATTATTTGTAAGGGACAGTATTTGCTTCAGATGGGTCCACAATTTATCTTTTAAATATGAAATTTATTCATTTTATTTACAAACATGTGACAGCTTCCAGTTTTCTGAAGTATTCATCTTAAATCCTTAACATATTTGCCTTCTACTCTCCAATGTTGTTTTCATTCCCCAAACTTGATATACTTTCACAACATTGCATGTTTTCTTAAATACCAATCTACTCCCCCTTCTATACATGATGACCTTATTAATATACATCTAATTAAAGTATTACATATAATTAAATCGTCATCACCTCTGTCAAGCTTTTCTAGATTTCCTTAGGGGAAAGATTATTTTTCTTCTCTGTGCTAAAGCATCCATTTAGCCATACATCTGTTTTTATTTACACACCATTGTAAAATTATTGCTGTGTTTCCACTTTGATTTAGGTATGCCTTATCTGATTTCCCTAAGAAACATTATAGAATAGAGAAAGAACAGACTTTCCACTAGATTATAAAATTTTGGAAAGGTCCTTGTTTGAAGCTTCTGGTTATTTTTTCCACTCTATCCTCTTAGCCTATAACTAGTGCTCAAAAAATGAGGGATAAGTACTACAGGCTACTTAGCCTTGAGGATAGATTTGACTGAGGAGGAATTACTTAATGCTGAAATGGGATGTCAATGGCTGTAATCTAACTGGACCAACAGTTTTTTTTTTTTTTGTTTTTTTTTTTGAGGTAGGGTCTCACTCTGGTCCAGGCTGACCTGGAATTAACTCTGTAGTCTCAGGGTGGCCTTGAACTCACAGAAATCCTCCTACCTCTGCCTCCCGAGTGCTGGGATTAAAGGCATGTGTCACCACGCCCGGCTGGACCAACAGTTTTAAGGCAGAGTATTTTTGACCCTAGGGACCATATTATCTCTTTTTCAAGCCATATCCACTACTAGTTTATTTTAAATCTTATTTTAATCTAAATCTTAGGGGGAGTAGATTGATTATAATAAAGGTGATATTGCAGGATAGAGGGCTCCTACAACTAAGGAATGATTCAGAGAAGTCAACAGACATGTCCAGAGTTGACTATGATCTTAGGTCTAAATCTTGTATATTGTTTTGTTAAATAGAAGATGACTTAGGGAAAAGCACCTGACTCCTTCATAAGGAACAAGAGCCTTGTGTGACCCCAAAATATGGATATCATTTTTTTTTACATTCTAGTCAAGGAAAGCCAATGTTGTCATCTAGTGTTTTCTTATTAGATTTTGCTAATATTCAAGCTGCTTTTGTTTCAAACATTCTTTTGTATGAAGTTAGAATGTTTCTAGTGGGAGACATCAGAAATTAATTGCAGTAACAGCCTGTTTTTGGAAGACACTTTCCTCTTATGAGCAACTGTACTGGTGTGTGCACAGTTACACTATTAAAAAGTTCTTTCCAATGATACGTTGAGTCCTATAAGCTGAAACTAAAGACTTCATAGAAAATAAGATTAAACTTACATGAGAGAATTCCAGCGACAGGATTATTGATTAATATGGTGTTTAAGCTTTCTATATGCAACTGTTCCATAATGTAATTGACATTAGCTGTGGGATGTAACCATCTGGATTTCAACAGTGATTGTTATGAGATGGAAATATACATGATGATAAGAAATAGAAGCTACTAAAAATAAAAAAAAAATTAAAAAATAAAGAAATAGAAGTTACTTTGAAAAAGCAATACTTTGGACACAATCTCACTTGGAATGTAGTTGTTTGAAGACAAATCCTATGCATCTGTTGAAAACTGTAGTCTAGGACAACTTCTGTGCCCTTTGGTTATTTTAAACCTGATTCTGTAAAACTCTTCCTTTTCTTCTTTGCACAGCCTAGCAGAGACTTCTGGCTTTTTCTCTTCACCTCATCCAGCTGAACCTGTCTCCCCGCTACCCCATGTCTATCCAAGTGACGTTTGTTGATGTTGCATCCTCTAGACAGAGCTTGCCCTTCAGTGATCTGTATCTTGACTTACTAATTCAGATCACTGGCATAATGGAAAAGCTCTCAATGAGATGCTTTCTTGTCTATACTGTAACAAATAACATTCCTAAGATCTTTTTCTGTATCTATTCCTTTTTATTTGCTTTATTCATTTCCTCATGTCTCATGTGACCATCCATTATATTAAATATGTACTTTGCTCAGCAATTGTGCCCTTTTTTCGAGAAAATATAAACTCCCTGAAGATAAGGATATATTTTTTACTGCTACTCTCACACTTGACACAGAATATACAATGTATAGACAATAGTCCAATCCATTGACAAAATAGGCAGAAGGTCGAATGTATGCATAACATAACTCAATTTTGCTAGTATTTTACTTTGGAACATGCAACATTACCTGTGTTCTTAATCAGCTGCCATGTAATCTTTCATTTGTTGCCATCCTCTAAGGAAAAAAAAATACACAATTAGATACATCTGATAGTTTCCATATATTTATGATTTGAAGTTAGGTAGAAGAGAGGAAAAACATGATTATTTCTGGATTTAATTCCATAAAATCCCACCAAAATCCCAATGTTATCGTTTTCATAATGAGATTGAATTTCTCTTTGTTGTATAGCCTAGTCTTTAGATTAAATTGCTAAGGTAAGAAACCTATAGAGTCCCTAGTGAGCTTGAAAAATTGTCTTCATGAGGGTTGGGACAATAGCTGGGACTAGGTGATCATGGATAGCCTTGCAATTTCTTGAACATCAAAATATAGCTGCTGAACTTTCTTGGGTCTAACACCATACAATTTTATTTTATTTACTTTTATTTTTTTATTGACAACTTCAATAGTTCTAGACAATAACCATGGTAATTCCCTCCCCCCCATGTTCCCCTTCACAACTCCATTCTCAATCATATCTTCTCCCCCTCTCAATCAGTCCCTCTTTTATTTTGAAGTCACCATCTCTTCCTCCTATGATTGTCATCTTTGATTCCTTTCATTTCTTTGAGTATAGATATAATCATTTGTATGAAATCTTCGTCAGACATTTCATTTAAAACACTCTCACTGGGGGTTATTTGTGCTGGATGAAAATAGGGTAAAATCTTATCTCTCTCCATTCACAAGAATTAAGTCCAAATGGATCAAAGACCTCACAAGGAGACACAGACTCTGAAACTACTAGAGGAAAAGTTGGGGAACCCCTTCAACATACTGGCATAGACAACAATTTTCTAAATGTAACCCCAGTTGCTCAGGAAATAAAACCACTAACCAATCTCTGGGACCTCATGAAATTACAAAGCTTTTATACAGTTCAATGTAAGTAGAGCAAAGAGGCAACCTACAAAACGGGAAAATATCAGCCAGGCGTGGTGGCACATACCTTTAATCCCAGCCCTCAGGATGCAGAGGTAGGAGGACCACCTTGAGTTCAAGGACACCCTGAGACTCTGTAGGGAATTCCAGGTCAGCCTGGGCTAGAGTGAGACCCTACCTTGAAAGAACAACAACAAAAAAAAAAAAAAAAAAAAAAGGAGAATACATTTTTTAACTATACATCTGACAGAGGATTAATATCCAGGATATACAAAGAACTCAAAAAACAAATATAAAGAAATTAACCCAATTAAAAATGGGTTATTGAAGTAAATAGAGAGTTCTCAAAAGAAATACAGATGGCATATACACATCTAAAAAATGTTACAGATCCTAACACATCAGGGAAATGGAAATTAAAACTACATTTTGATTCCTGTCAGAATAGTTATTATCAAGCTCTTTGCCCCATTTTGTGAGTGGGTTGTTTGACTTTTTATTGTTTAGGTTTTTCAGGTCTTTGTAGATTCTAGTGATTAGGTCTCTGTCAGTTGGATAATCAGAAAATATTCCCATTCTGTGGGTAATCCATTGGCTTTGCTTTTTGTACGCTTGTCTGTGAAGAGACTCTTCAGATTCATGTAATCCCATTGGTTGAGTGACTGTTTTAAGATCCTGTACTACTGGGGTTTGTTCAGGTAATCTTTTCCCATTCCTATATCATGGAAAGTTCCTTCTACTTTTTCTTCCAGTAGTAGCCAAGTTTCTGGTCTTATATTGAGCTCTTAGATCCATTTGGACTTGAGTGTTCTGCATTGCTACACGTGAAAATCAAGTTTCAATATCCTGCATATTGTTATCCAGTTTGTCAAGCACAATTTGTTGAAGATGCTATCTTTTTTTTCCAGCCTATATTGTTAGGGCCTTTGTCAAATATCAAGCAGCTGTAGTTGCTTGACCCAAAATCTGGGTCCTCCACTCTACTCCATTGGTCTATACTTCTGTGTTTATGCTAGTACCATGCTGTTTTTTATTACTATAGCTTAGTAATATAGGTTTAGATCAGGTATGGTGCTGCCTCCAGATGTATTTCTTTTGCTGAGCATATGCTTGGATACCCAAGGCCTTCTGCTTTTCCATATGAACTTTGAGATCATTTTTTTCTATCTCTGTGAAAAACAATGTTGGGATTTTAACTGGAATTTCATTAAATCTGCATGTTGATTTTGGTAGGATTACCATCTTCACAATATTAATTCTGCCTATTGGAGAACATGGGAGGTCTTTCCATTTTCTCAAGTCCTCCTCAATTTCTTTTTTGAGTATTTTATGTTTTCATTGTATAGATCTTTCAATTCCTTGGTTCACATTATTCCAAGGGTTTTTTGGTTGTTTTTTTTTTTGAGGTAGGGTCTCACTCTGGTCCAGGCTGACCTGGAATTAACTCTGTAGTCTCAGGGTGGCCTTGAACTCATGGTGATCTTCCTACCTCTGCCTCCTGAGTGCTGGGATTAAAGGCATGCACCACCACACCCAGCAGAAGGTATTTTAATTTTTTTGTTGCTATTGAAAATGGGACCGTGTCCCTTATTTCTTTCTCTGTTTCTTTGTCATTTGCATATAGAAAGGCTACTGATTTTTGTGCATTGATTTTGTATCTTGCTACTTTGTTATAGGAGTTAATCACCTTCAATGGTTTTGGGATAGAGTCTCTTGGGTCTCTAACATATACAATCATGCTGTCAGTGAATAAAGCTAACTTAACTTTTTCAATTCCCAATTGTATCCCTTTTATTTCTTTCTCTTGTCTTATTGCTTGAGTTAGGACTTCCAGTACTATATTGAAGAGCAGAGGTGAGAGTGGACAACCCTGTCTTGTTCCGGATCTCAATGGGAATTCCTCCACTCTCTCTCCATTAAGTATTATTTGGGCTTTGTATATGCCTTTACTATGTTAAGATATGAACCAACCTTGCCAAGTCTCTCCAATGTTTTGATCATGAAGTGATGTTGTAATTTGTCAAAGGCCTTTTCTGCATCTATAGAAATGATTATGTGCTTTTTGTGTTTAACCTGGTTTATGTGGTGTGTTACATTGACAGATTTCCATATGTTGAGCCACCCCTGCATTCCTAGGATGAATCCCACTTGATCAAAATGGATAATGGTTTTGATGTGTTGTTGGATTCAGTTTGCGAGGATTTTGTTCAGGATATTTGCATCTAAGTTCATCAGGGAAAAAGACCAGTAGTTTTGTTTTCTTATGGCATCTCTGCCTGGTTTTGGTATTTGGGTGATATTAGCTTCATAGAAGAAGTTGGAGAGCTTTCCCTGTTCTCTAATTAATTATGTGGAACAGTTTGAGAAAGATTGGTTTGAGTTATTCCATGAAGGTTTGACAGAATTCTGCTGAGAAGCCAGCTGGTCCTGGACTCTTCTTTTTGGGTAGGTTTCTTTATTCCAGTTTCAATCTTGAGGAGTGTGATATGTTTGTTTAGGGAAATTAATCTGCTCGGAGTGTAGCTTTAATAGGTGGTATGTGTCCATGAATTTATCCATTTCCTCCATATTATCCAGTTTTGTGGAGTAAAGGTTTTTGAAATAAGTCCTAATTAGTCTCCCAATTTCACTTATGTCTGTTGTGATCTCTCCCTTTTCATTTTGAATTTTTTTAATTTGAAGCATCTCATTTTGCTTGATCAAATTGGCCAGGGATTTGTCAATCTTGTTTGTTTTTCAAAGACCAGCTCTTTGGTCCATCAATTTTCTTGTTTTCCTAGTTTCCAATTCAGTAATTTCTACTCTGATCTCGATTATTTCTTTCCTTCTGGATTTTTTGGGGTTGGATTCTTCTTGCTTTTCCAGTGCCTTTAGGTCGTTGGTTAGGTTATTGATTTTGGATCTCTCTGTCTTTGTTTTGAAGACATTTAGTGCTATGAATTTTCCCCTGAGGACTGCTTTCATTGTGTCCCATGTTTTGGTATGATGTGTTCTCATCATCATTCATCTCTAGATATTTTGCAATTTCATTTTTTTTAAAATTTTGTCCCCTATCCATTTATTGTTTAAAAGTGTGCTGTTCAGTTTCCCAGAGCCAATGGGATTATTGGTGGGTCTTCGTTGTTAATTTTTAGCAAATAGCATTGTGATCTGATGTTATGCAGGGAATTATGTCAATCTTCCTAAATATATGGAGGCAGACTTTGTTACCTAGTATATGATCTATTTTAGAGAATGTTCTATGGGCTACTGAAAAGAATATGTAGTCTGTGGATTTGGGATGGAATGTTATGTAGATGTATATTAAGTCTAAGTGATCTATGGTTTTGTTGAGTTCTCTTACTTCCCCATTGAGTTTCTGTTTGGATGATCTGTCTATTACTGATAATGGTATATTCAAGTCCCCAACTATGATGGTGTTGGTGGTTATTTCTGTTTTATTGTCAAGTAGGTTTTGTTTTATTAACTGTGATGTCCCTGTGTTTTGTGCATACAGAGTTATGATTGTGATATCCTCTTTATTGATCACTCCCTTGATAAGTAGGAAGTGGCCGTCTTCGTCGTTTTTGGTTATTTTAGGTTTGAAGTCTATTGTATCCAATATTAGTATAACTACACCTGCTTGTTTTTTATTCTTGTTTGCTTGGAATATTGTTTTCCACCTCTTCACCCTGAAAAGGTGTCTGTCTTTAGTGGTGAGATGGGTTTCTTGAAGACAACAGATTGAGGGGTCTAATTTTTGTGAGGGGTCTAATTTTTGACCTACCCTGTTAGCTTGTGTCTCTCTTTTTTTTTTTTTCCGGTTTTTCGAGGTAGGGTCTCACTGTGGCCCAGGCTGACCTGGAATTAACTCTGTAGTCTCAGGGTGGCCTTGAACTCACGGCGATCCTCCCACCTCTGCCTCCCAAGTGCTGGGATTAAAGGCATGTGCCACCACGCCCGGCGCTTGTGTCTCTTGATGGGTGAATTAAGGCCATTAATATTTAGAGTAATAACTATGAGGTTTGATTTGATCCCTGCCATATTGGGTTGATATATGTGGTTTGGTGTTTTCATGGACTTCAGTTTTTTTGTAACTTCTCTGAGTTTGGTTATTGTGATCTGCTTCTTGTAGGCATTTGTGGTTGATTATTTGATTCTTCTGTGTAGAGAACTTCCTGAAATACTCTCAATAGGTTTGGTTTTGTGTCCATATAATTGGAAAGCTGAGTTTTGTCATGGACAATTTCCTTTCACCAACTATTGTGAGGGATACTTTTGCTGGGTAAAGTAGTTTGGGTTGGAAGCCATAAGTTAGACTTTGCAGTGTTTCATTCCATGCCTTCTGGCTCTCAGGGTTTCCATTGAGAAGTCTGAAGTAATTCTGATGGGGTTACCTTTAAAAGTGATGTGATGTTTTTCCCCAGCTGCTTTTAGGATTTTCTCTTTAGTGTCAAGGTTTAGAGTCCTAATAACAATATGTCTTGGAGAGTTTCTCCTTTGGTCTAATATGTTTGGAGTTCTTTTTGTTTCTTGTATCTTGATGGGCCTTTCTTTTGTGAGAGTGGAAAAGTTTTCTTCGATTATTTTGTTAAATAATTTCTCCATGCCTTTGGTCTGAATTTCTTCCCCTTCTGGTATTACCATGATCTGGATATTAGGATGTGTAAGGGTATGCCACAATTCCTTCTTGTTCTGTTCATAGAATTTTTGGAACTTATTGAAACTTTTGAACTCTCAAACAGCTTCTTCTGTCTTGTCTTCCAGATCGGAGTTTCTATCCTCCACATCGCTGATTCTATTCTTGGGAGTTTCTAGGGAGTTTGGACTTGTTCAATTAGGTTTGCATTTTCTACTTTTATATGTATAGTTTCCATTTATCTGTCAAGCTCCCTTTTCACATCATTTTCTGCTTTTCTTGATGCTTGTTGAAATTCATCCTTGCATTTCTTTATGTCTGTATTTAATGCCACCAGCTGATTTCTGATATCTCTTTTTTTCACTCTCCTTCATATCTCTTAACTGTCTTTGAACTCCAACCATTTTATTATCTATTGGGTCTAGTCTAGTGATGGCAGCACCCACATGATTATTGGTCCTTTGTTGCTTTTCTGCAAGTAGTACCAGTAGCTTGGTCAGGGTTGCATTGCTCATAGCTTCATTTTGGTGTTCTGATCCTAATGTATCTTCTATGTTTTGATTAGAGATGTTCCTTGTAGGACTGGGTGATCTTACTGGATTTACATGCATTTGATTTTTTGTGTTATTTCTTTTGCACTGTGGTCTGCCCATCACAGTGTATGGGCAGGGAGAGTAAGACTGTGGTCTGGATAGGTGGGGTAAGTGGTGCCTCTTGGGGGAGCTGGCTTGAGCTACCCAGCAGGCAAGCAGATCGGCAGAATGGTTCTGAGCTAACATGTGGGTTGGTGCATCAGCCTAAACTCATGCACAGTGGGAAGCTGAAGCAGTATGAGGCCAGATGCAGAAGCAGTCTGAGCTCTCACTTGGTTGAATGCCAAAGCATCCTGGGCTCCTGCATGGCAGGTGCACCAAAGCTGCCTGAGCTCACACTGGGAGGGATGCTGAAGCACCAAGTACTGAAGCAGCCTAAATTCACTCATGGCTGGACACTGGGACACAGAAACATTCTGAGCTTTCATTCAACAGGACAGTGTTGGGCGGCAGGTACAGCAGACAGGCAGGGGATTGCACCTGAGCTCATGTGGGCAGGTAGAATGGGCCTGAGTTTGCATGTGGAAGGGCAGCGGCCATAGCAGTTAAGTGGGCAAATGTGCAGAGCAGGCTAAGCTTGCACAAGTGGAGATGGGCAGCACTTGTGTGGCAGGCAGATGGCCAATGGTGCCTGAGCTCAGGTGGGCCAGTGGGGCCTGCCCAAGATAATGCATGGGTGGGGGTAGCAGTGCAATTCCCCTGTGCAGTGAGGAAAGTGGAACTATGCTGGCCTGGGTCCCCTTTCCTAAAGTAAGTCCCATAGTTTCCTGAAGCTGGGACTATGGGTATGGTGGCTGCTCTGGGGAATAGGGGGGTTGGGGAACTGGTGGGCTACCCACAAGTGAGGGATTCAGCATTTCCCCTCACACTGGAAATCTCTTAGATATTGCTCTCCCCTAAAAGACCCATTGAACATTTAATTCCTTGCCTTTCTTTCCTGGGGAGGTGTGGCATAGTTAGGCGGTTGCCATCTTGACCAGACATCTATTTTTAATCTTTTTAAATTAACTACTTCCATTTTGCATACACACAATGATCAAAGATATTGTGAATACAATCCACTTTCTTTGAACAAATCTATTCCCTTGAGTTCTTATCTAGATTTAAGAGAAAACATAAATTCTTCTAATTGTTCTTAAAAGCTCCACCTCTCAACATTTGATACTTTAGTAATTAATTGCAACATTAATTTTAGTGCATATAAGCTACACCCAAGCCACAGAAACAACCCAGCCAGAAATCCTTTTTGCTCTATGAATGAGAAAACAGCCTATTCAGTTACTGAGATGGGGAGCATAGTAATGAAAAAGGAAAACTAACATAACCCTTAGTCATATATTATTTACTTCCTTTAAATTCTCATATGAAAGAACTCATCACCAGGTTTCCCAGCCTGAATACCTCTAGTGTTCCCTCAGTGACCACAGTTAAAAATACAATGAGATTAGCACAAGACTTGGACACCTTCTCAATATGTCACACACACACCTTTCCAATTTTTATCTGTTTCTTTTCTGTATCATTTATTTTGTCATCATAAACTTTTTCCTGGGATACAAATACCCCTATAATTTTGCCAAGCTTCAATTTAAATTTTCATTAAGTGGGCCCCAATATTAATTTCCCACATTATTTTCTTAGCAGACTTTCCAAAAATTCATGATCTGTAACCAAGTCTTCCTAAATTTCTTCACCAAAATATTGAATTTCATTTTATGAGTCTATGCCTTCATTTATGCTTCATACATAAAATTCTTTCCCCTGTTTTCATTCTCTTTGTGGTGTAATCTTGGCTTTTCTTCAAGCTCCATGTCAAATATTCTTGATAAATCATGCCTTGTTCATAAATGGTATGCTTACATTTATCTTATAATTCCTTTCACATAGCATTCAGATCCCTTGTTCCTTTTGTATAATTTCTCCATCTGGAATTCTTTCATGGTCAAAGGCATATTGAGATAATATGTAGTAACATGCAAATTAAACAAACAGTGAGATACCGTCTCACTCCAATTAGAGTGACTACTACTCAAATTATAAAAGCTGACAAGTTCTAATGAGAATGTGAAAAAAATAAAACACCATTGATGGGAATGTATATTAGTTAAAAAAAAAAAAAAACTACATTAAGGTTCCTCAAAGCATTACAAATAGGAGATAGGGAGATGGCTGTCTATGTAAAAGTGAGAGGGCCACATGGGCTCTCTACCTGGTCCTGCCATGTGGAAGGTGTTAGGTCAGGACAAAATGAAATCACAGCAGGATGGCAACAGAGACATAATGAAGTGGGTCATCTGCATTCCTCAAGAAACCACCCAGCTATAATCCCTTTCTTGCCTAACAATGCCCCAGGTCTAGGTTTTCTGCCCCTTATCTCTCAGGACACCTGGTTACTGTTCTGGTGTCACAACCTGGCTTAGATCTCCCCTAAAGAAATGGTTTCTTTGCTTCCCTCTTCTTCACCTTCCCCCAACTGAAGAGGTCTACTATCTGTCTCCTATCCCAAGTTAACTGCTCCACTCTTGACAGTAAGTCCTGTAAGCTTGTGTTTTTCCTGATTAAAAACTTTCATCTTTGCCTCAGATTGGTCTCCATGGTCTTGATCACTTCTGAACTTTACATCTAGTGCTAATTCAGAAAGGAAGGCTTTTGGTTGCCATCTTGGGTGGCCAGACCTCCTTTCCCCTAACCAGACCACCAAGCTACCATTTGACCCTCTGAAGGCTTTGGATCATCTCTGTCTGATATAGGCTCTCACACCCACCATGGCCTCACTCTTCCCTTCTCCACCTCCTCTGTCCTTCCCATAAGTGTCCCTCTCTTGTTGGCCTGCTCTCAGGTTTCATCCTTCCACATGGAATCCATGCTGGTGCACAAACCTACAGCCCTTGGCCTCTAGGCCACAAACCAAGGTATCAAGAAAGATGCACTCTGGACACCTTGGGTCTCACTCTCTGGTCTACCATACCCTAAGGGGTACCCTTTGGTTCAGTTTCCATCTTGGGACACTCCCTTTCCTCTCCCTTCTGAGCTCTCATCTTCCATTGCCAGCTGCTTACATCTTCCCCAGCCAGCTACTTTCACCATTGTGAGTATAGTTGCCCTGATCACCCACTAAAAGGCTAAAAAGCTGACAGTTATGATCTGTATGGCCTCTGCCCACATGGGAGGTGCAGGCCCCATTCACCCTAACAGGCCAGATGGTCATATTGGTGTCCTGTGTAAATCCAGCTTAAGCTCTGTGTTATTTTTCTCTCACTCTTGTTTTGTTCTTTCCCTGTTTCCTTAAGAACTTAAAGCCTCTAAGACTATCAGATAACATCTTATCTTTCTCTGCTTGGCCACATTCATAAGCTAGACAATGGGTCCAAATGGCCTGAGAATGATACTTTTGATTTCCAAATTCTCGCTGATTAAAAAAAAAAAAAAAAAAAAAAAAAAAAAAAAAAAAAAACTTCTGCTAATTAATATACAGGCAAATGGTTCAAAATACCCTACTTTTCACTCTGCATGCACAACCTTCTCTCTACCTGCTTTTCTCACCATGTCCTTTCAGCTAGCCACCTCGCCCCAACAGCTCCTCCTGCTCCCTCAGCCTCTTCTAACACCCTGCCTGGTAACAAGGTTTGATTTTTAGTCTCTGGATTCAAAAATAAAATAGGAATTTAAAGTGGAATGGATAACTTCTAAATGAATGAATGAATGAATATGTGAAGGGAAAATGGTTGTCTAGAATCTATATGAAAATGTGCACTTAGAATGAATGTGAGTGTATGAATGGGGCTCAAAGCCCTAACGCTGCAAAATGATTTATGTTCTGGGCAGTGCCATTTTATTGTGTCGATGTTTTCCACCAAGCCCACTGTACTAGATGGCATAGCCAATTTTTACTGTTGAGTGTCCCCCAGAAGAAATACTAAAATAACTAAGATAATGCACAAAAAAATTCCTCCAACAATCAATACTTTAGTTTTAACTTATGTCATTACTGAACAAGTTTTCCAAAGTATCATAGGCAGAATTATAGAATTGGTTAAGGTTTGAATCATTATAGATTGTGTCATAAAATTTTGTGTATGTTTGGAATTCGACATAGTTCTATAAAATTTATTTGTAATATAATAAAAATATTTCTTTTTGGCTCAGCATTTAAAGGTGTTTTTTTGCAAAGCCAGATGAACATAGTGGAGCATACATTGGAAATTGTCTGCAATGCCAGGTGGCCCTGGCATGCTCATTTTCTCTCTTTCATGAAACATGTCTCCTTTCTTCATCAGGTTATGTCAGTTGAACCCAGTTTTTCTATTCTTTGGGTATGTTAAATGTAGCTAAATTAATTTCAAAAAGTGACTTGTAGATTGGATATGTATCTTATTTAGCCTTTAAAGGTGCTAAATCACTATATATATATATATATATATATATATATATATATATATATATATATATGTGTGTGTGTGTGTGTGTGTGTGTGTGTGTGTGTGTGTGTGTGTGTCTCAATTCTGATAAACTTAAAAAATTATAAAACTTTTTATGTCTTCATATTTAAGCCAAAAATGTTACTACATAAGATAGATTTGTTGTTTATTTTGAATTCTGTCAGCAATCTATTGTTCATAGTTTACTCTCTGTAGCCTCATGTGCCTTAAATAAGTAAACTCTACTTTTTGCTAATATTAAATTTTTCCAGTTATCAGAATATTTTAATTTGGTTTATACAAAGCCCATGATGTTTAGTTACAAATAAGCATACATCACCATGCCTGGCTAAAACTGTAATTTTAAGATGGTGCTTGTCTTGTTCATGCTGGTTTTACTAGATGATAATCACTGAGATTATAATCTAAGTCTTATAAAAAGTGACCTGTTGTGATTTTTGTTCTTAGAAAAACTAAAAAAGCTCCCCATGTCTTAGAAAAATCCACTATCTAAAAACAATGTTAATATAGTTTGTACAAGCTTCATGTAGCAGTCATAAATATTTATTTAGTTAAGCCTTTAAATTATTCAATGGAAAAAAAGTACTTATTTAAGAAATAACTTTGTGTCTCTCATATTGTCATATTGTTGTTTAACTCAACAATGATCAAGTTTTATTTTATTCTTGAGCTATGTATAATCAGTCTCAATCAAGGTTTCATTTACTTAATTGTCTCATTTCTGGTATCTTGTGTTCATTGCTTATAGACATATTGGTACATAAACATATTTCCTTCCCTAAAAAAAAAATATTTTTTTTATTTTGTTTTGTTTTTGTTTTAGTTTTTAGAGGTAGGGTCTCTCTCTGGTCCAGGCTGACCTGGAAGTCACTATGGAGTCTCAGGGTGGCCTCAAACTCTGGGCGATCCTTCTACCTCTGCCTCCCGAGTGCTGGGATTAAAGGTGTGCACCACCACGCCTGGCTAAAACATAATATTAAACTGATGTTCTACTTCCAGTTTGGGGTCTAATTGGTACTTGCCTTGGTATACAGAGTAGCCAAGTTGTTTGCAAATACAGATGCTAAGTTTTTATACTGCCTTTTCTTTTCCTAACATATGATTTCTAGATTAAACCAATTGCTTTAAAGTTATTGATAAGACATTGTTTTCAAGGAAACTACCTATACTTATAACTTACAGATACTTAAAAGATAGAATGCACATGCTTTCTATGTCCCAGATATAGCTAACACTGTCACCTGACCATTAAACTTAAATATTAATCATAACAGTTTTAAACTATTGTGTTATTTTCTAACCAGATCTGCTTTGCTAATCAGATATTTCTGCACCCTTTTAATTAATCTCTTTGGCTAATTGGATATGTACAGCCTCTCTGAGTGGTAATAACCATGTATAGAAGCCAAAATCATTTGGAAACGTTGGAGTTATAAGGATAACCAATATTTTCTTTCCTGCTCCTGTGTCAGAAGGCCATAGGAGTTAATGGGACACTTGAACTTCTAGCCTCTGGTAAGTTACCTGTCTTCTCTATCAGAGAGGATGTGAAGACACAGAAATGAATACCAAGTCAGTATACCTGCAACAGGAGAGTTGCATCAGAAGAAAATCGGTCCCCCAGGCTTACCAAAAGAGGGAGGGCCACTTGGTCAGCATGACTTTGACTTGTCCTAGCAGATGACAATGCTGAGAGTTATACAACTCCTCACAGGTCCCTGAAAATCTCTTCTACAAAGCCATTATAGACCTCCAAAATATACAGTTAATCCTGGCAGCCTTCATGGTCTTCATCACCCAGTAATAAAAATATAACTATAATATAAACAATAATTCATATTAATAGGCTCCCCTGTCTAATGCTGACTTACAGTATTAAACTCTAACATTAACTCATGTCTTCTGCCTCTGCCTGTGTCTTATTAACTTCACCTACACTGACCCATCTCTGCCAACTTGCACTAGCCAGAATCAGAGCTATTCCTTAGGCACCCCTCCTTCCTTAGCCCTAACCCTATTTCATCCAAGGATAAGTACACCACCACATTAACAGGCCCAATTAAACTTAAACTCTTGAATGTTCCCAATCTTCCCCTGATTTGAAAATGTCCCTCTGTCTACTATCCCTCTATCTCTCACCTCTGAATGCTCAACTTCCCTTTACACCTGGCATTTTGAAAGAGTAACAAGCTCCTTTATTCTCCCTTCTGTCTTCTTACAGGGTGCACAGAGCCCATCTCCATCACCTTCTCTATAACAGGTGTCTGCCAGCAACTGCCCTGAAGCCAATTCAATACAGGGATGGTATAAAAGATGTCTCTTCTTTACTCAGGAGCAAGTCATAAAAACATGCTACACTGGCACTATTGATCTCACTATTCTGCCACCTGTAGCTTCCATGAAACTGCCTCCTCATCACCAGCCCTGAAGAAAGACCCATCCCATAAGAACTCATTACCTTTATGGTCAACATAAATAAATTAACCTTTGTCTCTTATTAACAAAAGGCTGGAATGTTAGGTTAAGACAAAATGGAGACACAGCAAGATGGCAACAGAGGCATAAAGAAGTGGGTCATCCACATTCCTCAATAAATCACCCAACTATTATCCCTTCCTTGTCTAACAATGCCCCAGGTCTAGGTTTCCTGGCCCCTTATCTCTCAGGATACAAGGTTACTGTTCTGGTGTCCCACCTGCCTATCTTAGATCTCCCCTAACCTCTACCCCCCCTTTTTTTTTGCTTTCCTCTTCCTCACCTTCCCCCATATGAAGAATTATATATACTCCACTGTCTGTGATTCCAAGTTGACTGCTGTGTTCTTGAGAGTCAGTCCTGGCAGCTCATGTTTTTCCTGAATAAAAGCTTCCATCTTTTCCACAGTGTGGTCTCCATGGTCTCGGTCACCCCTGTATCTTACAGAGGTACTTTCTTCTGTCTTTTTCTTACACTTAATCTAATAAAGTCTCTATGAGTCTTACCCTCTGGCCTATGGGTTTTAATTCTTTAAATTAATAAAACAAGGAGTTGGTACACCAAAAATTTATTGGTGTGTTGGCATATTAGGGCATTGGCAAGGAACCCCAATGCTCCCATTACAAAACTAACATGATGTAATAGCCATACACCTAGGGAAATCTAAAATAAATCAAATGGATAAACCAAAGAGACATCCACAGACCCAAAATATTGTAGGATTTTTCACAAAAGCCAAGACATGAAAACAACCTAGAAAACAAGCAGCCAATGATTGCCTAAAGACAATGTGGTACTTAGATTCCATGAAATGCTGTTCAGTTATAAAAAGGATTGGCTTATGTCATTTACAACAGAAAAGGTGGAACTGGCGGCATTATCTTAAGTAAAATAAATCAGACACAGAAAGATATGTACCACATGATCTTACTCACATGTAATATTAAAAATATTCATATATAGAAAATTGAGATTTTAATGGCATTTACCAATTTTGTGGGACATGGGAGAGAGGATAAGAAATTTTAATTATAAGCTACTAACTATAGATGGATAGCAGGTAGAACTTCTGTTGTTACATTGCATAGTTTATAAACAATTATAATATACTGTGAATATGTTTTTAAAGCTAGGGAGAGGGAATTTGAATGCCTAAAATCTCTAAAACATAACAAATTAGCCTTGTTAGGACAAGATACATTTGGCATGTATAGAAATATCATACGGTATGTCATAAATACATACAATTTTAACACACCAGAAGATTTTTATTAACAACTTCCATGATTATAAATAATATCCCATGGAAATTCCCTCCCTCACCCCTTCCCCTTTGAAACTCCACTCTCCATCATATCCCCTCCCCCTCTAAATCAGTCTCTCCTTTATTTTGATGTCATGATCTTTTTCTCCTATTATGATGTTCTTGAGTAGGTAGTGTCAGTCACTGGGAGGTCATGGATATCCAGGCCATTTGCGTCTGGAGGAGCCCATCTTAAGGAGTCCTACCTTTCTTTTGGTCCTTACATTCTTTCTAACACCTCTTCTAAAATGGACCTTGAGCCTTGGAAGGTCTGATAGAGACCATTCAGTACTGGGTACTTCTCTATCAGTTCTTATAGGCACTATGGTGCCTTCTGATTCATCCCAAGGACACTGCCATCTGAAAAGGGAAAGTTCTCCAACCAAAAGTGAGAGTATTTTCCTTCTTACACAGAAGCCCATTCATTTGTAGCTAGGATTCACATTCTATATGTAATTCAATGGGAGGAAGAGATACCACCAAAGAAGATACTCATCAGTGGACACTGCAAGCCTTATGTTTGGCCAGCCAGGCCAAATGAGCCAACGGGTACAATAGTGGCACATCTATCAAGGTGGAAACCAACTGCCCTCCAATTGGACTGGAGGCCTGCTCCATGGGAGGGAATGCATCCCAGATACTGAAAACTTAAAACAGGGGTTGTCATGAGCCCTAGGGGTGTAACATCTGCTGAGGGCTGGATACATGTATATTTTCAATACCAGGGACAGGATACTTTCTAGTGAGTTGTTGGGCAGGGAGGTCCCTGAGGCCCCCAAAACATTATAGGCCATTGTTGAGGCCCTTGGCTTCCCACCAGGAATAAATGGTAAGACACTTTTGCTAAAGACTCCACGTACTTGGGCTGGAAAGCCACTGAGAAATCCTGTTGGAACTGAGCTGATAAACTCTTCCATGTAGACCAGGTGGCACAAAGCTGGAACTAGCCAATCTACGTGCAGTTCAATGGGAAAAAGAGATACCACCAGTAAAGATACTCAATAGTGGACACTGCAAGCCTTATAATTGGCCAGCCAGACCAAATGAGCCAACAGGTGCAACAGTGGTACATCTATCATGGTGGAAACCAATTGCTCTCCAATTGGACTGGAGGCCCGCTCCATGGGAGGGAATACATCCCTGATACTGAAAACTTAAAACAGAGGTAGTCATGAGGCCTAGGGGTGTAATATCTGCTGATGTGTGGATAAATGTATATACTATGCTTATCACACTGCCCAGTAAGCACATCTCTGAATATTCATACCCTTATATTAATGCTACTCTCACTTTGGGGAGAGAATCTTCTCTTTTAAGATGGCAGTGACCTTGGGATGACTCATAAGGTATCATAGTGCTATAAAGAAGTGACTGGAGTACTGAGTAACATTTCTATCATGCATTGCAAAGCTCAGGGTCTAATGTGGAAGAGGTGGCAGAAAGAATGTAAAAGCAAAAGGAAGGGTAGGACTCCTTACAGTGTGCTCCCTCCAGAGATAAAATGGCCTGGATATCCATGACCTCATAGTGCCTGACACTACCTGCACAAGACCATCATAAGAGGAGGAAAAGATCATGACATCAAAATAAAAGAGAGACTGATTGAGATGGGGAGGGGATATGATGGAGAATGGAACTTCAAAGGGGAAAGTGGGGGAAAGTGGGATATTTTTTATAATCATGGAAAAATGTTAATAAAAATTGAGAAAAAAATAAAAACAATAAAAATAAAAAAGTGAGAGTAGCATTAATATATGGGTATGAACATTCAGAGAAGTGCATACTGGGCAGTTTGGTGAGCATAGTACATTTAGCCAGACAGCAACAGACATTATACCCATAGGACTCATGACTATCCCTGTTGTAGGCTTTCAGTATCAGGAATGTATTCCCTCCCATGGAGTGGGCCTCCAGTCAAATTAGAGGGCAGTTGGTTTCCCCCATAATAGACATGCCACTATTGCACCCATTGGCTCATTTGGCTGGGCTGGCCAAACATAAGGCTTGCAGTGTCCACTGTTGTGTATTTCCACTGGTGATTTTTCTCTCCTATTGAACTTCAAGCACTGTAGCTTTTTTCCTGCTTTCTGTCAGCTGATCTACAGTGAGGAAGCTTTCAGTTCAACTCCAGCAGGATTTCTCAGTGCCTGTGCAGCCCAAGTATGTGGAGTCTTCAGTAATAGGGTCTTATAATCTATTCCTGGTAGGAAACCAAGGGCCTTGACAATGGCCTATAGTGTTTGGGGGATATTAGGGACCTCCTTGGCCAACAAGTCACTGTAATGTATCTCATCCCTGGCACTGAAAATTTTCTAGTAACAATCTATGGCTCCTGTCTGTTCAATTGTTCAAAAAAGTATGTTTACATATGACTTATTAATATCCTCTTAAATTTTGATTAGCCTTCCCTCCACTTCCTTTCCTTTACTCCATCTCTTCCCCTGACCTCATTTAGGCCTTTACACCCTTTTTAAACAATTAAAAGAATAATTTTCCAAATTTTGCAGAAAAAAATATCACTATGTTTCAATTCTGAACTCTGGAATAATGGTGACTAACCATTTGAACACAGTTAATGTTCTCCCCAAAGCCTGCATTAAGAAAAGTTCAAAGCTAAATTATCAATCCTATCTTTAATCATTTATTATTGTACTAGTTATGAATTATTGGCTTTTGTTTTGCAAAACAGGTGTCATTAGCTTTTTAAACTAACTATTATGTGATGTTTCCTCCTTGTCACCTTCAAATATATCTCTTTACTGAGCAGAAAGAGATAGATGAATTTTTACTTTGTTCTACAACCCCATATATGCTGTTGATAAATGAGTAGAGTTTGTGGTTACATTTGTTCTTATCTCTTTTGAAACAGAAAAATCTGGCAGCCTCTTATCTAAACTTTAACAAGTGGAGATAAACCTTGTTAGAAAAAATTGTCTCTGGACTGTCATGGCTTTTAACAAGAATAAACTATTTAAACTGAAAGCAGCTGTTGGGCTTTTTTTCTACAAAATCAATCTGAAAGGAAAATTCTGTCTACAGAATGATGTAGTTTTCAATTGCATGGAAATGGGAGTGTACTGTGCACTTATCTGTTATGAAATATGGACCTTTGGGAATGAAAGGCTCTTGATTTTAGAACTCAGGTGCTCATAGAAATAATGTCCATTTACTCCAGAGGTATGGTCTAGGAAGTGGTGGCATGTAGCTCAGATTATACAGCATGTAAATGACTATATTTTTGTATTAGAATGTTAATTTGCAAGAATTTATTTGTACTCTAAGAACTGGGATTCTGGAGAAAAATCTTAGGGTAGATTTTGTTCATTCTAATGAAGAAAGGCAATTCCATACTACCATGCCCTTTTAGAAGAGATTGCATAAGAAGAAGAAAAAATCCATTAAAGCAGGAATATAAATACTTTGAGAGAAAAAGATCCAGTTAACAAATGTTTCCATATTATGAGTAGTAGAAAATTTTTATTTTAACTTTCAAAATAATCACCACAATGTGACCATTCCTATTCATGGTTGCGACTGGCTAAAGTGTGCACAAAAAATTAACTTATTCCTTTAATGCTTACCCTTTTGGAACTTTAGTAGCAATTTTTCCTTACACAAACAGTAGACAAACAAAACTGATGATAACATATTTCATTTCTTGTTGGGCTCCTTCCCGCACAGGTAGTGCCGAGGGAAGAACCAGGCCTGCGGGTTCCTCCCTAGGGGTTGAGGGGATGATGAGCGCTGGACGACCCAGAAACCTCTCCTGGCCACTGGAGAAAAACCACACTGAGTTGGGAGTCCTTTCGAAGCAGGAACTCACTTTATTGTTAAAGGCGGGTGAGAACGAAGGTGGAGACTTTAGGGTGGTATGAGATGTAAGGGCCAATAGCATACCATGACCTTTGAGATGATTGGTTGTAAGCGCATGAGCGGGGGACTCTAACTTCCTGTTCGGAAGTGGCAGGCCAGAGGCCATTTGGCCCCCTGCTGAGTTCTAAGTGCCCACAGGCAGGAAATCTAATTTCCTGTGTGGAAATAATAGGCCAGAGGCCATTTGACCCCTGCTTAGTCATAGCTGGGCGGAGGCAGCTAGGCTTAGGAAGTTCCACTAGGCCTCACGTCCAGGCCTCTCAAGGCCTAACAATTTACTTTCTTCAAATATCCCTTCTTCCCTCTCTCACTACTTTTCTCATCTTCCCCTTGTTCTCTCTTCCTCCGAAAAGAATACTACCTTCCTTACTCTCTTCTCCTTTTCCCTTCCTTTTTTCTCTCTCCCTCCTTTCCTTCTTTCTTTGTCTTCCTTCCTCCTTCCCTCCCTCTTTCTCTTTGTTTTTAGAATGGAAAGGAATATTTCCAAATTGAATGAAAATTACTTTCCTGTATAAATTAGTGAATTTAAAATATATACTATAACCAAGTCATATATGATTGAATGTTGATTTAAACAAGTCATATAAGAACAATTATTAATTTAAACTAAGTAGAAATAAAGTCAAACATTTACTTCCATGGATCTAATTCTGAGGAATAATTTTCAGTACTTTCAAAGAAAATAAATCTGCAAATTTGACTTCCAACTCTCTATACTTTTAAACTCATTGGTTTAAAGACACATGTTTTACCTTCAATTAAATTCAAAGTTTCATTAAGCATTTGAAAAGCTAGATGTTCATACTGTACCTGCAAACAGCTAACTTTTACAATGGATTTTCTTTGGTGAATTCGTCATTGTCTCTTGTTCATTTTTGTAATCAATATTGTTGTGCCAAGACCCCTGACCAGGAGCCAAGACCCCTGGTCACCCAGAGAACTGCAACAGAAGCCAAGACACTCAAATGTAAAAGCAGCAGGTTTCTTTATTGAAAGCCTAGGCCTGGGCTCTGTCCACACAGTCAGGCACAGCAGTAGTGAGGGACAGAGCTACTTCCTTCAGGGGGAAGGGGTTTATATAGGGATTTGAACAAAGAAGTATGGGATGGGCACATGATTGGTTAAGCAAGCAGTGGTACATTGTGACTTTTGATATGATAGGTTTAAAAGCGCGCACATGGGAATTTCAGAGAGGGTACGCATGGGAACTCCAGCCTATTTATCTTAGGTCAGTAACTTGTTTGCAGAACCTGCATTTTGCAAGAGCTGTTTGCAGAACTTATCTCTTGCAAGAGGTCAGGGCCTTCATGGCTGCTGAAAAGAATGTATATTCTGCAGCCTTTGGATGAAATGTCCTGTATATATCTGTTAAGTCCCTTCCTTCTATGACCTCATTTAGTCCAGATGCCTCTCTGTTTATTCTTTCCCGGGATGACCTGTCAATTGATGAGAGTGGGGTGTTAAAGTCACCCACCACCACTGTGTTTGGTGTTATCTGTGGCCTTAGTTCTAATAGTTTGACGAATTTGGGAGCCCCCATGTTAGGTGCATATATGTTTAGGATTGTAATGTTCTCCTGTTGGAGTGTGCCCTTAATCAATATAAAGTGACCTTCCTTATCTTTCTTGACTAACGTCGGACTAAAGTCTACCTTGTCAGATATTAGGATAGCAACCCCTGCTTGTTTTCTAGGCCCATTTGCTTGAAACACCGTCTTCCAACCTTTCACCCTAAGATAATGTCTATCCTTTGTAGAAAGGTGAGTTTCTTGGAGACAACAAATTGCAGGATCCTGCTTTTTAACCCAGTCTGCAAATCTATGTCTTTTCGTTGGGGCATTGAGGCCGTTGATATTAAGAGATATTATTGAAAGGTGTGTATTTATGTTTGCCATTGTGTGTGTGTGTGTGTGTGTGTGTGTGTGTGTGTTTCTGGTTCTACCTGCGCTCTCTTCTGTTAACTAGTATTTGAGTATTGCTTGTTTTTTCTATGTTCCTTATATGTGTGCTTTTCCTTTTGTTCAGCATGGAGGATTCTATCAAGTATTTTCTGTAGAGCTGGTTTTGTCTTCAAGTACTCTTTTAACCTGCTTTTGTCATGGAATGTCTTTATTTCTCCATCTATTTGAATGGATAACTTTGCAGGATAAAGTAACCTTGGTTGACAGTTGTTATCTTTCAGAACTTGGAATATATCACTCCAAGCCCTTCTTGTTTTAAAAGTTTGTGTTGAATAATCTGCTGTAATCCTGATGGGTTTGCTTTTGTAGGTAACTTGATTTTTCTCTCTAACTGCTTTCAATATTTTTTCTTTGGTGTGTGTGTTTGGAAGTTTGATTATAATATGGCAAGGAGAGGTTCTTTCTGGGTTTTGTCTGGCCGGGGTTCTAAAGGCTTCCTGTATCTGCATTGGCACCCCAGAGGCAATTTGGGACCCTGCTGAGTCATAGCTGGCCAGATACAGGTCGCTAAACTTTAGCTAGGCTCAGGAAGTCCCACTAGGCCTCGTGTCCGGGCCTTTGAAGGCCCATCACTATCTTGAAAATTTTAGTTGTGCTATGGCAGCATAAGCCTTATATATGAGGTAGAGAAAGTAGGTACATCTCCTATTTTAACTATATAATATTTATAAATATCTCACTTTTCAAGTATTTAATATTTATAAATATAGGCAGAACCTGCTACCAGTCTTGAAAACAGTATCAACTGATTTACAGAGTAACTAATTTAACCTAGAAATTGTCAGAAAAGGACAAGACAGTATAAAGTCTTAGCACCTGTGTTTGAAAATATCTTTGATTAGTTCAGATATCTGTGTTGTTATAAATTACCCAGAGAACATTGGAAACAAAACCACAGAGCTTGAAAAAACATTTTTTTTTAACCAAAACAGCTAGCTAAATTCTAACATAACCCTTGATAAATCTTTTTGAAAGAAAAAAAATATTATTTGACAACCCATGATTTTGGCTTAAACTTGATAGCTATTGATTTTATGTACCACAGAAATTTTTATTAACATAAAGCAATTTTATGTTTTACCCAGGACTTAAATTTGATAAAGCTCAAGCAAGCTATCCCAACATATCCCAGGAAGATGAAAGTTATCATTACTGAAATTAAATCACTTAAACCTAAGTGATTAAGTCTAGTTATGACCATACCATAGAATTAGCATAAATACGACAGAAGTTATCTTTAAAGTCACAATGTCTTTAGGTATGAGTACTTCACCTTTGGAAATTAGCCACTTCTATGTGAGCCTTTATCTTAAGAATAGCTAAAACCTTGATGAAAAGAGGAACTTAATTTACTTTACTGAGAGAGTCTTAAAGCCAGTTTTGTAACCCTGAAATCATAACAAATTAGCAACAGTGACTTGTTAATGAATGAGGCCTTATCATAAGACTCAATTTCTCCACTGATTAAAACCTTGGCATCAGGTAAGCATTAGATTTAATCCAACTAAATGTTTCAGTGAGGAGGCCCTTACCCTGATATACACATTAGGTAAGCCTGATGCTTGTCTTACGTAAGGAGTTTGTAACCTGATCAGATACATTGACTCAGTTTACCTATTTAACATTTTGTCTAGTGAGAAACTATCTAACAGATGTGACTTTAGGTGTTCAAAAGAGAAGAACTAAAAAGAACCACAGTTATATGCTGTACTCCTTTTTCTTTGTCAGAGACAATTGGCCATTTTGTCTCTAGTCAGAGTCTGGGGGATACATGGCTTAAACTTGCATGTGGTCTGAGATAAAGGGGGTTCTATCCATTTTTTCAGAGTCCAGCTTTCCGTGAATTTAAGTAGCATATGTTGGAAAGCAAGAGCAAAATGAAATTACAAAGCAGAGAGATAGTATCCTGGCATTCCTTATCCTATTCTGAAGTTGCTTGGTTTTACATAGAAAATTTACCCATTTGCAAAACACAAGGTGATAGACTCTTGTCTATGTTTAACTTGGTTAAACCTCCAATTACATCTGTACTTATGACTTTGTGACACACCTAGCATAGGCATCACCTATGTCTAATGTAAGATGAATTTAGATTAAGACTATGTCCCTATATAAAACTTTTAGAGTATCCTTAAGAGTCTGTAAACAGTTGAGAAATCTCTAACTTTAGGCATGGAATTTAGGTTTAGCCTGAAAATTCTTTCCTAAATATGCACATCTTTATTCACATAGTTTAACATTCTCATCTAAGTACCACTCAAAAAGTATTTTTAATGAGCATTCTATGTCCCAACACTGAAAAATTCCTTCCCAGTTCCTTCAATCAATTCATCTCATCCCATTATTAACCACCTTTCTTATAAGGCTATTATGAAAAACTACACCAAATTAAGTGAGTATTCCAAAGACAATTTTTTGGTCATTAATACCAATGTCCATAGGATTAGGGCAATGACAAGACACACAAGTATTACACAGACACACAGGGCCCAAAGAAAAACCAGATGTGTGCACTACAGAGTCAGATCCAGATCCGTGGTGGCCAGAAGAGTCTGAATCCTTAGGGGATGGCTCAATAATGCCAAACATGGTATGGATGGGAGCAGGTCTCCCCAGCAGGTTTGTTCTCTCCTCTGGGACAGAGCCCCCATTCAGATTAGCAGGTTTGCTCTGTCCTCCGGGGCAGAGCCCCCACTCAGATGAGGGGGAAGGATGTCTTGTGCCTCCTCCAGGTCTGTCTTTATGGCACATCCACCAGGATTTATGACCTGATCAAAAAACAGATGCAGCTAGCCAACAGAGTGAAAGTAAAAAGAGAGCACTCAAGTAGAAAACTTACCTGACTGGTTGAAGAAGAAAACTTTGGGGTCTTGGCTTCATTGGTGATCTCTGGGGATCCCAGATGAGCCCCCAAGATGTCATGCCAGGACCCCTGACCAGGAGCCAAGACCCCCAGTCACCCAGGAGTCACCCAGAGAACCAGCACAGAAGCCAAGACACTCAAGTGTAAAAGCAGCAGGTTTCTTTATTGTAAGCCTAGGCCTGGGCTCTGTCCTCACAGTCTGGCACAGCAGTACTGAGGAAGAGAGCCCCTTCCTTCAGGGGGAAGGGGTTTATATAGGGATTTGAACAAAGTAGGAAATGGGCACATGATTGGCTAAGCAAGCAGTGGTACATTGTGACTTTTGAAATGATAGGTTTAAAAGTGTGCATGCGGGAATTTCAGAGAGGGTGTGCATGTGAACTCCAGCCTACTTATCATATGTCAGTAACTTGTTTGCAGAACCTATGTTTTGCAAGAGCTGCTTGCAGAACTTATCTTTTGCAAGAGACCAGGGCCTCCATGGCTAGGTGTCTCTGGAATGTTCTTGGGTGGAGGTTTCCCAGGTATCGGGGCCGGGGGGGACTATAGCTAAGCAAGCATGAATACAGAAGCAAAAATAGCACATTAGCCAGCTAGCTCCTCATCTGAGCTGGGCCTGGGCTCTTTATTTACTCAAAATGGCTATCTGATTTAAAATGGCAGGACCACTGTCCAGCCAGTAAGCGAGGTCACAGAAGTCAGACGCAGGACATTACTTCTTGGTCTCTGAAATATATGATTAATATTATCAATGTTTTATCTTTCTCCTTATGGGTGGGTTGTGGTTGAATGTACAATATCCCTCTGTCGTGTGAACACTTTTCTGGTGAGATCCCTTCACACTATTTCAGTCAGGCTCACATAGCTTGCACAGAACACCCATCCAAAAGCAGCTTCTGGGAGGAAGAAAAGGTTTATTTTGGTTTACATAATTGAGGGGAAGCTCCATGATGGCAGAGGAAAACGATGGCATGAGGAGAGAATGGACATCACCTCCTGGCCAACATCAGATAGGCAACAGCAACAGGAAAGTGTGCCAAACACTGGCAAAAGGAAGCTGGTTAAAATCCCCATCAGCCTTCTCTCTGTCTAGGAAGCTTTAATTCCCAAATTGGCATCAGCTAGGGACCTAACTTTCAGAACATGTAAGTTTATGGGGAACACCTGAATCAAACCACCACATAAACTAACTCCACATAGGTAGAGAACTTGCATGCAATGGATTAGGAGCCAATTCCAACAAAGTTCAGTCTGGTGAGCTAATGACCATCACCATGTTAGCTTTCTTTAAAGAGCATAGGTGAGGTGTTATTTATAGGAGTCTGGAGACCCCAAAGCAACCATAAAAGTTGAATGTATTGTCCAGCATGGGTGATGTTCTCCCTCTAGCTACATCAGTGGAGCCTTTGGTCCCTGTCTGTATGCTCTATCACCCTTAGACCACAAGACCACTCTATCATTGGATTTTTCTGGTACAGTACACACCTGAAACTTCAGGTAAGGGTCTTATGACCCTTCCTACATCTTTTCTTCTGTGACTAAAGGTCAATAGACCCGATGTGGAGAGGTGTTTCTGAAAAATATGGCAAAGGTTGGTTTTCTTAGAAGGCATAGACACACAAATCCCTCATAACTCATGTGTTTGAACATATGGTCCCCTGTTGGTGGCACTGTTTATGGAGGTTCTAGAATATTTAAGGGGTTGTTCTAGAACCTTTAGGTGGTAGAGTCTTATTAGAAGAAGTGGGTCATGAGTGAGAACTTGAGAGCTTATAGAACAGAGCAACTAGTTCACTTTCTCTGCTTCCCAATCAGGTGCAATGTGATTAGATGCCTCCTTCCTGAATGCTTTTCCTTTTCACTTTCAGGTTGGATGACATCCCCTGGAACTATAAGCCAAAATAAATGATTCATCCTGTGAGGTGCCCATTCTCAGGCATTTTGTCACAGTAATAAAAAAATAATAAATATGAATACAGGGGACTATAACATTTGTTAGCAATTTTGTCTGGTGTCAGTATTGTGCCCTTAGTTTTTTATAGGATATAAATACAATAAATGAATTTAAGTAACTATATCAATTGAACATTATAAAAAGTTTTTCTTTGGTCATGAAACAGTACATAGTCATATTGCTAGGAAATATTACTAGTGCTGCAGGGAGCAGTGACAGGGATAAGGATGCTTTGATAGCAATGGTGTAAGAAACTGAAACTTGATTGTACAGGAACTTTATATATCTGAGGGCATGAATGAAATGATCCTTCTCAATAGAAGTCAGGATTTATTAGTGCCCTAGCTGATGCTGTTTAAGGACATCTTAAAATAATGCTGCCTGGAAAAAAAAAAAAAAACAAGTCTCTGTTTTTCTGAACATTACATCTCCATTTATTGAGTTTTCATATTTTCAGTACATACTAACTATAAAAAATTATTTCATCAAAAATAGAGATCTTGGGCTGGAGAGATGGCTTAGCAGTTAAGTGCTTGCCTGTGAGGCCTAAGAACCCCGGTTGGAGGCTCAATTCCCCAGAACCCACTTTAGCCAGATGCACAAGGGGGTACATGCATCTGGAGTTCATTTGCAGTGGCTGGAAGACCTGACATGCCCATTCTTTCCATTTCTCTCTCTCTCTCTTTCTCTCCCTCTCTTTCCCTTCTTCCCTCCTTCTCTCTGTCTGTTGCTCTCAAATTACTAAATAAAAATTTTAAAAAATTAAAAAATAGAGACATTATGAGTAAAATTGAAAGTACACAAATTCAGTTTCAGTTTTTTATAGCTACATGGAATAGTTGGCTTTTTCATAGTCCTTTAAATCAAGTAAAGGAGGGTTGAGTAGATCAAGAAGCTTTCTTTTAGTTAATATGCCATCCTTAGATTTAACTAAAGTTGCATTTGAAACTATTACACACCACTTGTTATCCTCTGGTTTCTAATGATGTGAAATCCCTTGAAGTAGTCTTTTAGGTTATCTAACAGAGGACAATTTGTCTGGATCATTATTTAAACACTTATTCAAATTTTCTAATTCAGTTTTAAACTTTGAAAAATTTAATCTACTCATATTTTGTTCTATATATTCCTTTATAGTCCCACTCAGATATACCTCTAACTTTAAATACATTTACATAGCCAGTTCTTATATATTTGAACAATTTATTTTTTCTCATTAATTTTAATTAGTTTTGTACTCAATGAATACAGTCAAGTTGGTACCATTGTTAGCCTCCTCCCTGTCCTCCCTCCTCTGCAGGGACCCTCCTTGTTGGGAAATATGGGTCGTGCATTGTGAGGTTATCCATCAGTTATGGGTAGGAGGCAATGTCTCTGTGTATCATGATCCAATGTGTGGCTCTAACATTCTTTCCATCCCCTCTTCCACAAATTTCCCTGAGCCACCTTGGGCTCATCTTAGGACTGCTTCAGTGATGAGGTCTTGAGAGCCTATCTTTCTCTGGATATCTGGCTGGTAGGAGTTGAATGGTATCCGAGTTTATCTCCTTCACCCTTGTGCTGGTACCAGGTTCACCAAGAAAGCAGAACTCTTGCTTATTTCCACAGTTACTCTTAGTTTCAGCTGGGGACCTTTTGATGTATGGTGGGGTGGTTCTTTCCTTAGAATCTGTGTGTATCTGAGAAAGATAAGCAGATTTTCTGATGGAGAGTAAGGTTAGCACCAGATGAATGGGATAGCCATTATTTTTTAGAGAGAATTTAATAGGTGTACACCCTCTTATGGCCCATGATTGGTGGAAGCTTTATAATTCACAGCAGGCTCATTTTTGGATATGGTTCTCACTTGTTTCCCAGCTCCAGGCATGGGTTCAGTTCCAATGAGCAGATCAATTAACCAAAACAAGAACAGTTGGTTTCCCACAATGACTATGCACCATGTTGCACTTATGTGTGCATCACATCAGGTTGCTTGCTGCTGAGTAGCTTAAACCATGAGTTGCTTGGACAGATATTGGTCATTTTTCCCCAGTTGCTCATGTATCACCTGTAACTAGATGAGTTAACTGTCTGGGGACTGACTCTCTTCCAGCTTCCAGCCATATCATGCCATGTTCTGTACTAATAGCATATGTTACATTCAGCAGTTGGTCTTACCACTAATTTGGTGGATCATCAAGTACTCTGACAGAAATCTGTCTTCTATTGGGAAACCTTATAGGTCTCTCTGACCAAAAGCTCATTGTGGATAATAGTCATGTGCTTTTACTGGCAGTAACAGTACAACACCCAAGAAGAGAAGGAAGAAAAATGTAAGTAATATAAAAGAAATAGAGAGAAGAGGGAGAGAGTGAGAGAGAAAGAAACAGGAGAACATTAGGGTCAATCTTCATCATATCCTCTCCAAGGCCTTGTGATTCAGGTGTTCCTTCTAAGGGCCTTGTGAAGGTTCATCCATTTAGTCTGTCTTTTAGGATGTAAAATTTTATGGTAGCATTGCCATTTGGGTCCAGTTTTGTATCCTCCATGTGTACCTTTATCATCTTCTCCATCCTCACCCATCTGATTGTCTGGTCCTCAAGATGTTTGGTAGGAGTGTTGGCATCTTGGGTGGACTTAGGATAGGAGCTGGAGATGAGTGACACTATGCAGTGATTGTCTTTCTGATTGGGTGAGTTCACTGAGGATGATCTGTTACACTTTTGACAATTTTTCTTCAAATTTCATTATGTCATTTCTCCTTACTACTGTGTAGAATTCCATCATGTAGATATAACACATCTTATTTAACAATTTCTCTAGTGATGGACAACTGGGTTAATTCCAGTTTGTTGCAATTATGAATTGAACAGCTATAAACATGGTCAAATCTCTCTGAACTGAGATATGGAGCTTTTAGGATACATTCCCAGTAAGATAATAACTGAGTCTGTTGGTAACTCAATAGTCAACTTGCTTAAGAGTCTCCATATTGGTTTCCAAAGTGGTTGTACCATCTTACAATCACACCGACAGTGGAAGAGTGTTCCTATATCTCAACATCCTGGCCAGAATTTGTTTTCAATTGACTTTTTAATGTTGCTATTCTTACTGGGGTAAGGTGGAATCATAGTTGTTTTAATTTGCATTTCCTTGGTGACTAGGGATGATGAACAATTTCTTAAGTGTGTGTTTGCCATTTATATTTCTTCCTCTGAGAACTGCCTGTCCAGCTCTTTGCCCCATTTTGTGAGTGGGTTGTTTGACTTTTTACTATTTATGTATTTAGGGTGTGTATAGAGTGAGTATGCCAGAGCTCCTGGTACATTCTCAACTTCCATATTTCCCAGCCAAAGGTAACCCTGCTGCTTCTATGGAGTTGTCTGGAACTTGCATGAATGCTATGGAAACAACTCCCTGTTCCACTGCCCTTTGTTCCCACCACCACCTTTCCAGATCCTGGTTCCCAAAATTCCGTTTCTCTGTATCGAAGACTGTATGCAAGCAGAGTGAATAGACCTGAGCTTCTCATTTCCCACCTCCCAGTACCCTTTGTACCCCTTTGCATTTGCAAACTCCACAACTTGCACTTCTGCAATTATAACACTACACTACTCCAATCCAGTTAAAATGTAACACAAAATACTCATTGGAGATCATCGAAGGAAAAATTCATGATTCTTCCTTAATATAATAAGACTTTTACCCTGAAATGGCTAGACCATAATACAAAAAACAATGAAAGTCAGAAAACGGAGAGATCCCCACTAAGGATACCTAGTCAGACAATGGAAGCCTCCAATCAAAACAGAGGAAACAACGGACATTGAATCGCAAAATAAAATCACAATAAGCTATGCAACCCTGACCAAATGAATTGTTGAACTAGAAGCAAGCCATGAAAAAACTAACAATCACCTAAATAATTTGAGCAAAATTGTCTTTTACACACATAGCATTTGTTACTAGGCTGAAGTTAATTGCAGAAAACCAGATATCTCAAAGGAGAGATAAATGAATTGAAGATGGGTCAAAAATAACCAGTTTATTAAGCTTAATGAAGACATGATCAAATGCAAGAATTAATCCCAGGAAGCATCAAGAAAATCAAACCTTGACCTGAAAAGGAACATCAAAAAAGAGATGGACATGATGCAAAAAAACACAACAGAAAACAAAAGTCAAATAGAGCTTTAAAAATCCTCTGTAGAAGCCTTTAATAACAAATCAATCATGTGGAGGACAGATAAATCTGATTGAAAGTCAAGACAAAAGAAATTGACTGGGAGTCCAAAAACTTTACTAAGTTCAAAAAATCATGCAAACAGAATATGAGAAAACTGTGTGATACCCTAAAATGATGAAAAATGTGGAAAAGAAAAGAAATTTCAGAAGGGAAAGAAATTCAGGCCAGAGGCATATAGAACATATCCAACAAAACTATTGAAGAAAAATTTCCTGATATCACAAAACAGAATCCCATCAAAAAACATGAAGCTTATAGAACACCAAGCAGACAGGACCAAAGAAGAAACACTGAAAGGTACATGATAGTTAAAACTCAAATCAGGACTTCTGGCCAAGATGGCAACTGCCTAGCTGTGCTGCAAATCGCAGGGAAAGAAAGGAAAGACATTAATGGATCACTGGGTCTTTTAGGGGAGAGCAATCTCCAATAGATTGCCAGTGGGAGGACACAGAGGGGGGAAAAAACAGGGAATCGCTGATCCCCTTGTGGGTGGGTAGCCCAGGTTGCCGCGCACCAATCAATCCCTGCTCTGCCCACATGTCCACTTACTTCTCCAGCCACTGCATGTTCAGTGAATCCTGGCAATAACAGGGAATCCCTGATTCCCTCGCAAGTGGGTAGCCAACCCCTTCTCCCAAGTAGCCTCCATACCCATGGCACCGCCACTCGCCAATCAATCCCTGTGTGTGGAAGCTTAGACTGTGCTGCCCACATGCCCACTTACTGCTCCAACAACTGTATGTTCAGGGAGTCCTGGAAATAACAGGGAATCACTGATTCCATTGAGGGTGGGTAGCTCAACCCGCCCCACAAGTAGCCACCATATCCGTGCCCCACACGCTGATCAATCCCTGTGAGTGGAAGTTTAGACTGCTCCACCCACTCACTCACTTACTGCTCTAGCCACTGCATGTTCAGAAAGCCAAGGCCAACAGCAACTGCCATGCAAGCTCAGACTGTGTCTGTTGCTTGTGCCAGCTCAGGTGCCATCCCCTACCTGTCTGCCATGCCATCCATCTGTCATTGTCCCATGGCAGGGGAGAGCAGACTGCTTCCAGATCCCAGTGTTCCTATGCCAGGGTTTGGGCTTCTTCAGTGTTTGGTGCCTCAGTGTCCCTCCTAGCTTAAACGCAGGCAGCTTTGGCATATTACCACTTGAGAGATCAGGTAACTTTGGCACCCCAGCCAGGCAGTAGATCAGGCAGCTTTGGCAAGTGACAGCCAAAGCCCAGGCTGCTTGGCAACTAATCCAGGCTGCCTAAGATTCCCATTGTGCTTGATCCCAGGCTCATCCACCCACCTACATGCCAATACAGCATCATGGGCAGACCACAGTGCAAAAGAAATTACATGAAAAATCAAATGCAAGAAAATCAAGTTAGATCACCCAGTCCTACAATGAGCATATCTAATCAAAACATAGAAGAGTCATAAGGATCAGAACACCAAAAGGAAGCTATGAGCAATGCAACCCTGACCAACCTACTGGTAGAAATTGCAGAAAAGCAATAAACGACCAATAATTGTCCACTATCACCTCTGCTTTGCAATACAGAATTGGAAGTCCTAGCTCAAACAATAAGACAAGAGAAGGAAATAGCAGGGATACAATTTGGAAAGGAAGAAGTCAAGTTAGGTCTATTTGCTAATGACATGATTGTATATGTAAGAGACCTGAGAGGCTCCATCCCAAATTCCTGAAGGTGATTAACTCCTATAGCAAAGTAGCAGGATACAAAATAAATGAGGAAAATCAGTAACCTTCCTATATACAAATGAGAAAGATACAGAGAAAGAAATAAGGGACATAGTCCCATTTTCAATAGCAACAACAACAAAAAATACCTTGAAATAAATATAACCAAGAAAGTGAAAGATCTATACAACAAAAACATAAAAACACTCAAAAAAGAAATTGAGGAGAACTTGAGAAAAATGGAAAGACCTCAAATTCTCCTGGATAGGCAGAATTAACATTGTGAAGATAGCAATACTACCAAAGGTAATATACAGATTTAATGCAATTCCAGTTAAAATCCCAACAGTGTTCTTCACAGAGACAGAAAAAATGATCTCAAATTTCATATGGAAAGGCAGAAGGCCTCACATATCCAGACATATCCTCAGCAAAAGAAATACTTCTGGAGGCATCACCATATCTGATATAAAGCTATATTACAAAGCCATAGTAATAAAAACAGCATACTACTGGCATAAAAACAGGAGTATGGACCAATAGAATAGACTTGAGGACCCAGACTTTGGGTCAAGCAACTATAGCTACATGATATTTGACAAAGGCCCTAAAATATAGGCTAGAAAAAAGGCAGCATCTTCAACAAATGGTGCTGGACAAACTGGATAATCATGTGCAGGAAACTGAAACTTGATCCACACATTTTGCCATGCACTACACTCAAGTCCAAATGGATCAAAGACCTCAAGATAAAACCAGAAACTCAAATACTACTGGAAGAAAATTTAGGAAGTACTTTCCATGATATAGGAATGGGATAGGACTTCCCGAACAAAACCCCAGTAGCTCACGATCTTAAACAGTCACTCAACCAATGGGATCGCATGAAGCTGAAGAGTTTCTTTACAGACATGCATACAATAAGCAAAGCCAATAGATTGCCCACAGAGTTGGAGAAAATATTTGCAAGTTATCCAACTGACAGAGGCCTAATCTCTAGGATCTACAAAAAACTCAAAAATCTAAACAGTAAGAAGTCAAACACCCCACTCACAAAATGGGCAAAGCACTAAGCAGGCAGTTCACAGTTGAAGAAAGACAAATGGCAAACACACACTTAAGAAAATGTTCATCATCAATAGTCATCAGGGAAATGCAAATTAAAACAACTATGAGATTCCACCTTTCCCCAATAAGGATAGCAAACATCAAAAAATCAAATGAAAATAAATGATGGTGAGGATGTGGAGAAGTAGGGACACTCATCCACTGTTGGTGGGAATGTAAGATGATACAACCACTTTGGAAGGCAATATAATGACTCCTGAAAAAGCTGACTATGGAGATACCAACAGGCCCAGTTATTCCCTTACTGGGCATCTACCCTAAAACCTTCAAACGACATGCCAGAGAGATTTGCTCAACCATGTTTATAGTGGCTCAATTTGTAGTAGCTAAGAGCTGGAATCAACACAGATGTCCATCATTAGAAGAATGGATAACTAAGAAGTGGTATATCTACACAATGGAATTCAATACAGCAGCAGAAAAAAATGACACAATGTATTTTGAGGAAAAATGGTTGCACCTAGAATAGATCATTCTCAGTGAACATACCCAGTCACAGAAAAAAATATTGCCACATAGTCTCACTGATCTACTGCACCTAAGCTGAATTGACCCAAGATGCCTTACATACCCAGCAAGCATTTTGTGGACTAGACAATAGGAGAGGTGTGGAGGGAGAGGAGGGTAATTGAGAGTGGAATACATAAATCTAGACCCAAACAGCAATGGTACCATAAAATTCTCCTTCCTAAAAGGCAGACCAAATGGCTGAACCTTCACTAGGCCCTTAGAGGTAACACCTGACCCACAAGACACTGGAGAGGGTATGATGAAGACTGACCTTAATCTTCTACAGTTTCCCTCCCTCCTTCCCTCCCTCTCTCTCTCTCTCTTCTCTTCTCTGTAACTCTTGTATATTAGTTATCTTTTTCCTCCTTTCCTTAGTGGGCACTGACCTATAACTCCTAGTACCAACATGTGGCTATCATCCACAATGAGCTTTTGAGAAGAGAGATCTAGAAGGTTTCCTAAAAGAAAGGCAGATTTCTGTCAGAGTACTTGATGACCCACCAAACGTTAGTGGTAAGACCCTACTGCTGAAGACACCTTATGTGGTTGACATGTAAAATGGAAAGGCATGGCTAGAAGTTGGAAGAGAGTCAGTCCCCAGACAGTCAGAGAGTCTAGTGCTAGAAGGTGCTACATGGGTGACTGGGGGAAAATGACCAATATCTGTCCAAGCAACTCATGGTTTAACCTACCTAGCAGCAAATAACCTGTTGTGATGCCCACACAAGTGCAATAGTGGCACACAGCCATGGTGGGGACCAATTGTTCTTGATTTGGCTAATTGATCCCCTCAGTGGTACGGTACCCATAGCTGGAGCTGGGAAACAATACCCAAACATAAGAACCATGTCCAAACATAAGCCCACTCTCCATTATCAAGCTAACATCAATTGTGGGCTACAAAAGGGCTTAAACCTATTAAATTCTTTATTTAAAAGTAAGGGTTATCTCATTTGTCCTGGTGATAACTTACTCTCTGTTGGAGAATCTGCTTCTCTCTTTCAGATAGATGTAGATCCTAAGGAGAGAGCCACCCCTTCATACCTCAATAGGGCCCTGGATGAAACTAAGAAAAATTCACAAAAAAAGCAAGGGTGCTATTTTCCTAGTGAACCAGATACCATCAAAAAGGGGAAGGAGATTAACACAGAGAAAAATCAATTCCTACCAAATCAGAGAGCCAGAGACCCAGAGGCCCCCAACACCTCATCACTGAAGCAGACCAAAAATGAACCCAACATGCTCAGGGAAATTTTGTGGAAGAGGGGTTCGAAAGAATGTCAGAGGCATATGTTGGGTCATGATATGCAGAGGCATTTATCGTACCAATAACTGTGGGCTAACTGCACATTGCATGACCTATATATCTCAATACGGAGGAGCCAAGGAGAGGGCACAGGTCACAGATGACCCTAATAATGGTGTCAAACTGACTGCTCTTACTGAATACAAAACTAATTAATAAAAAATTTAATTAATTAATTAAAAACTCTAATCAATGAAAACAAAGATAGAGAGTTCTAAGAGCAGCAAGAGAGAATAAACTCACTATATGCAATGGGAATTCCACTTAAGATACCTCAGATTTTTCAATGGGAACTACAAATGGCAGAAAGACATGAAATACAACACTTTAAAAACCTAAAAACATATGGCTCCCCCCAAACTATTATGCCCAGCAAAAGTATTCTTCACAATTAATGGAGAAAGGAAAACTTTCCATGACCAAAGCCAGCTCTGTGAGCACATGAACACCAAGCCAAACCTACAGAGAATATTTCAGGAAATATTCCACACAGAAGAATCAAACAAACAATCTCAAGAGCCTATAAGAGGTTGAACACAGTAACAAAACTAGAGCAGGCATAAAAATGTTCACAGGACCAAATCCTACAAATCCTCTAGCTTGGATTAAATCAAACCTCACAGTTACAACTTTGTATATCAGTGGACTTAACTGACCCATTAAAAAGACACAAATTAACAGGGTGACTCAGAAAAGTGGATTCTTCAATTTGTTGTCTTCAAGAATTCCTACTCACCATTAAAGATGGACACCTGCACTGGGTGAAAAGATGGAAAATCATTTTCCAAGCAAATTAAAAGAAACAAATATGTGTATCTCTATTAATATCTGACAAAATGGACTTCAAACCAAATATAATTTACAAGGACAATTTTTTTTTCTAATCAATGTAATGAACAAACAAGAGGAAATAAGAATCATAAATCTACATGCACCAAACACAGGAATGACACATTTTATAAAGTAAAACCTACTTGACAACAAATCAGAAATAAATTCCAATATCATCATGGTAGGGGACCTCAATAACCCATTATCATCAGTAGAAAGATCATCCAAGTAGAAAATCAACAGGGAAATAATAGACCTCATCACCACCACAGATCAATTCAATCTAACAGATATATATAGAACTTTCCACCCCAATTCTACAGGATACATATTCTTATCACCAACCATGCAGCCTTCTCCAAAATAGATCATATGTCATGGCATAAAGCTTGCCTCCATAAATTCAGGAAAACTGATGTAACTTCCTGCATCATGTCAGATCATAATGCTTGGAAGCTAGAAATTAACAAGAGAAACAACAGAAATTGCACCAGCTCCTTGAGACTGAACAACATACTACTAAAAAAATGAATGGGTCATGAAATAAATTAAAAAGAAAGTTATAAAATTTCTTGAAATGAATAACAAAAATATAACATAGCATAACTTATGGGACACAATAAAGGTGGTCCTAAGAGGAAAATTTACAACACTAAATGCCTTTATAACAAAGACAAAGAAATCTCAAATTAATAATCTAACCATGCATCTAAAGGCATTGTAAAAAACAAACAACAACACTCCAACCATAATAATTTCAGATGGAATAAAATAATTAATAATAGAGCAGAAACTAATGAATTGGAAACTAAGAAAACAATTAAGAAAAATTAATGAAATGAAAAGCTGATTCTTTGAAAAAATAAACAAGACTGATAAACTTCTGGCAAGGTTTATCAACTTGATTAACTTGATCAAACATAAGAAAGAATTCTCAAATTAACCTAATTAGAAATGAAAAGGGGGAGGTCTCAATAGATATCAATGAAATTGGAAGAATGATGAGGACATATTTCCAAAACCTTTACTACACAAAATTGGATTATCTGGAGGAAATGGACTAATTCCTAGACACATACCACCTACCAAAACAAAGTCCAGAGCAGATAGATCTAAAAAAAAACAATTGCAACCATGGAAATTGACCTCCTCCAGGGAATGGAGAGATGGCTTAGCAGTTAAGGCATTTGCCTGCAAAGTCAAAGGATCCCCATTTGATTTGCCAGTACCCACATAAGCCAGATGCACAAGGGGTCGCAAGCATCTGGAGTCGTTTGTAGTGGCTCCAGGCCCTGGCACACACACACCCTCCCTCCCTCCCTCCCTTCCTTCCTTCCTTCCTTCCTTTCTCCCTCCCTCCCTCCCTCTCTCTCTCTCTCCCTCCCTGCCTCCCTCTTTCTCGCTCTCAAATAAATAAATATTTTTTTAAAATTCGGGGGCTGCAGAGTCACACAAGGTTGGGAGTGCTGGGCTTGTGCCGGCTACAGGTATGGAGGCGGCTGGGCTTGAACATGTTGGTGCGGTGTTTCCTGCATCTCCAGTGCTCCGCTGCAGCTCTGGCCTTAGGCCCCAGCATGGCTTTGGTGTGGAGGAGTTGCAGAAAGACCTAGAAGAGGTAGTCTTGTTGGAAAAGTCCACTAGGAAAAGAGTGCCTGATGTCCTTACAGTTGAAAAAAGCAAGATTGAGACAGAAATAAAGAACAAGATGGAGCAGAAATCACAGAAGAAACCAGAACTTGTAGGCAGTGAAAAGCCAGCTCCTGTGGTTGCTCCTCTTACAACAGGATATACAGTGAAGATCAGTAATTATGGATGGGATCAGATAAGTTTGTGAAAATCTACATTACCTTAACTGGAGTTCACCAGGTTCCCATTGAGAACGTGCAAGTGTATTTCATGGAGGGATCATTTGATCATTTGGTGAAGAATCTAAATGGGAAGAATTATTCCATGATTGTGAACAATCTCTTGAAACCCATGTCTGTGGAAGGCTGTTCAAAAAAAGTCAAGACTGACACAGTTATCTTATGTAGAAAGATAGCAGAAAACACACCATGGGACTGCTTCACTCAAGTTGAGAAGAAGTGCAAAGAGAAAGAAAAGCCCTCCTATGACAATGAAACAGATCCCAGTGAGGGATTAATGAATGAAGAAAATTTATGAAGATGGATATGATGATATGAAGCAAACCATTAATAAAGCCTGGGTGAAATCAAGAGAGAAGCAAGCCAAGGGAAAGACAGAATTTTGAGACTTCAGTTTTTTGGGGGAACTGTGTTGTGGAAATCTGTGTTTCCAGTAAGGGAATGTTGTTGAACTGCACAAAAATTTGAGCAACAACAATTTACATAGCCACCTTCTAATGGAGGATGTATTTTAAATATGCTTATTAAGCTTCCTCCAAAGATAGTTTCATTAGTACCCTGGTAATTTTGTTCAAAAAAGGGTTATGGCATTCTTGTTGAGGTATAAAAAGTGTATCTAACCCAACAAAAATGATACATTGTGTGTTTCTGTTCAGTTGGAAGGTAGGAAACAAAAGTATTTGACTGCCTGTAACATCAGCTATGCTAACGTAAAAATAAAAGTAAAGCCAAAATTTTCACTAAAATTCCAATTTGTACATGTATGTGAAAGTTACTGCAGAGCAGTTGACCTTTTATCACCAGCTTGAGCAGTGTATATACCATGCATTACCATGCTCTAGTCATCCATTCACAGTGCTCCTATCTACAATTAAATATATGTTTGTGAATATAAAATTTAAACAAAATACAAACTTTACAAAAACACAAAAGCATCTTTATATGGGAGGAATTGCCATGGACCAGATAGTTTACAGAACAGCTATGAAACAAAAATAATTTGAAAATCCATCTATGCCTATGTTCAATAAAGTTTGATTTTTATTTAACAAAAATAAGACTTCTCCAACGGAGAGTAAGTTAGCACCCAGAAAATTGAAATAACACTTACTTTTTTGGTAGACAGATTGATAGGTGTAGGCCCTCTTGTACCCCATGATTGATGATAGCTTGATATTATAGAGTGGGCTTGTGTTTGGGTATGGTTCTGACTTGTTTCCCAGCTCCAGCTATGGGTCTAGTACCACTGAGTGGATCAGTTAGCCAAATCAAGAGTAGTTGGTTCCTCACCATGGCTGTGTGCCACTATTGCACTTGTGTGGGCATCATGTCAGGTTAATAACTGGGGACTAACTCCACAATGCACGACCTATTTATATCAACAAGGAGGGTCTAATGGGAGGGGGTAGATCATAGATGAGCCTAAACAATGGCACCAAACTGCCTGTATTTGATGAAAAGAAAACTAATAAATCAAATTAAAAAAAAAAAAAAAAAGCCTTCTCTAAAGAAAAAGTCCAGGACCAGTGGATTCTCAGCCAGATTCTATCAAACCTTCACCAGAGAACTGAAACCTCTTTTTCTCAAGCTATTTCACATAATTGGAGAACAGGGAACAGTCCCGAACTCTTTCTATGAGGCTAGCATCCCCCTAATACCAAAAATAAACAGAGATATAACAAGAAAAGAAAACTGTAAGGTTATATCCCTGATGAACTTAGACACAAAAATTTTGAACAAAATATCACAAACCAAATTCAACAACACATCAAAAACATTATCCACCTCGATCAAGCTGGCTTCCACCCAGGGAGGCAAGGATGATTCAACATATGAAAACTGATAAACATAATAAACCACATAAATAAACTTACTCACAAGAACCACATGATAATCATAATAGATGCAGAGAAGGCCTTTGATAAAATAGAACATCACTTCATGATCTGGAGAGACTAGGCATGGTAGATTTATATCTCAACATAATAAAGGCTATATACAAAGCATTAAAACCCAAAATCATGCTTAATGGGGAAAGACTCAGGAGTTCCCATTGAGATCAGGAAAAAGACTAGAATGCCCATTCTCAGCACTGCTCTTCAACATAGCCCTGGAAATCCTAGTCATAGGAATAAGGCTGGAGAAAGATATAAAAAAGATACAAATTAGAAAAGAAGTAGTCAAAGTAGCCCTATTTGCAGGTGACATGGTCCTATATATAGACCTGAAAGACTCTACCATAAAACTTCTACAGGTGATAAATTCTTTCAGCAAAGTTATAGGATAAAAAAATCAACACACAAAAATCAGTAGCCTTCCTTAAAGCAAAAGACAAATATACAGAGAAAGAAATCAGTGAGGCTCTCCCATTTTCAATAGCTATATACAAAAAAAAAAAAAAAAATCAAATACCTTGGAATGACACTAACCAAAGAAGGGAAATACCTATATAGTGAAATCATAAAAACACTCAAGAAAGAAACTAAGGAGGAGCTGAGAAGATGGAAAGACCTTCCATGTTCTGGATAGGTAGAAATAATATTATGAAAAGGGCAATCCTACCAAAAGCACTCCCTCTCCCTCCCTCCCTCTCTCTCTCTCTCTCTCTCACTCTCACTCTCTCTCTCTAGATATATATATCTAGCTGGAACTTGGAACAGAGTCAGAATCCTATTCAGCTCAAAATCATGGACTTCAACAGGAAGCTCCCCTTAGTCTTTAGCCTGAAAGGGAGGCTATGTCCACCAAACTCTGTCTAAATTAATAATGCTTATCCCATTGAACCTATGCTGACCTCAGTCTCCTTTGGATAATCTGTCTTTCTTTTACAGAAGGTAACTAGAATGAGGAGATACACCACTCCTGCACATCAGCCAAGGCCCAGATGAAACCACAGAGGAATTGGCAAGATGGGCAGGAGGTCTGCTTCAATAGCTAGCCTATCTACCAGTGCTGGGGTCATGGAGAGACACTGAGGATACTGAAAATGCACCAAGGCAGAAACCTAAACCTGCTGAGAGCTCAACCATAAAGTAGACTTAAAACACACCCACCACTGCTCAGGGAATTTTGCAGAAAAGGGATGGAAAGACTGTAAGAGACACAAAGTAGAAGGAACTGTCCAGAGGCACTGTCCCACCTTACAATGTGTGACTAATGCTGTCATATCTCATAACTTTTAAACCTAGGGGAAATACAGCAATTCCACTGAGGAGAGCCCTCTGAGTAATGGGGGCAGAGAGGAGGGAAATGATGGTATTGATATATGTATCCACACGATTCTCTACCTATTAAAAAAATCAAGTTTGCTTGTCTAGAGCTTCTTTGGTGCTGTGCATGAGACATACATATTTAGGAAAAGGAAACCTGAGGTTTCCGTGAATATACCTCTGCTGCTGAAGGGCTACAGCTCACATATCACAGGTCTTCTTCTTGGTATATGGCTTGTGAGGATGAAATGTTTAAAAATAAAATTTGTAAATTTTTAATAAGCATATTAATATTGTGTATACTCCTACTAAAGAATTCCGGGAAAATAATATCTGGAGCACATATGGAATGATATAGCTGTTAGGTTTCAATAAGGTTAAATAGATTTATGATATCTATAACATACTCCCTTTATGTTAACATCAGTCCCATCTAGCAGGGATTAATATTAATGACATTAAAAAGAAAGTGTATCTTTCTTCGACAAAACCAGATTTTGCACATAATTTTTGGATTGCCTCAAAAATGTGTGAGTAAGTAAGTAATGTTATTTTAGGCAAGACTGAAGAATACTTGAAATAAATTCAAATGAGAAATGAGAAGCAATAATGGATTGCTGCTGTACTCATAGCCATGAAGAAACTAGCTAATCAATTTTTTCTTCATAAATAAGATTCCTTAACATTCTTTTGTTATAATATTAGAAAGAACATGAAAAAAGCAAAACTTACTTTAAAAATTTAAATGAAGTTCAAAAAATTGTCATAGAAATACAATCTTGAAGGCAATTAAGCCTTAGAAATCTATGCATAGACATTTAATTATGGCATATTTGCATAATCTGTCTCTGTCACTTGTGTCACTACCTGTTTTTCTCTCCCCTTCTCTTCCTATACTCTATGCAAAAGGGTTTCAATTATAAAAATAACTTACAGTTAGCACAAAAATTGCCAGGGTCTAGCAAGAACATAAAAACTGCATGGCTCTAGTTTAATCAAGTTCCTTTAGCAGAAACAATTGTTTACATAGGTGATAGTCTGGGGCAACGATCCATAGGAAACAGTGAGGACACATGATTTAACCAGGAAAGAAGGTAGCTGCCATCCTTTGGCAGAAGAGGAAAGGTACTGAAATTGTGTGAGTAGTAGAATGAAGGCCTGGCGTCTCCACATGGGAGCCAGAACTACTGCATACCTCTCTCTATGTGAGGTTGCTAGCTGATGGAGATTTAGGAAATGACACTTCCTGGAGATAGGGTACTGTTGAAGGTGGGCTTATGGGTGTCATAGCAAGTTTCGCCATGCCAGTGTTTGGCACACTCTTCTGTTGCTATTGTCCACCTTCTGTTGGCCAGGGGGTGATGTCCACCCTCTGCACATGTCATTGTTTTTCACTGCCATTGTGGATCTTCCCCTCGAGCCTGTAAGCCAAAATAAACCTTTTTTTCCCACAAGCTGCTCTTAGTTGGGTGATTTCTATCAGCAATGAAAACCTAACTGCAACAGTAACTAAGTAGATGAAGTGATAGTTATTGAAAAATAAGTGTTTTAAAATACATTAGTTGCTATAAGAAACAGTGTTTTCACAAAGATCCAAGAATTATGAGCATTAAACAAAACCATTTGAGTTCTCTTTCACTACCAATAAGTCACATGGTCCCCATGTTCACATATGTTAAGTAAGAGACAGCAGTAGGTAGTGGTTAAGAACTTCTAATTCTTGGTTTCACTTAAGAGCAGTGTTAACAACATTTGCTAAGAACCCATCTGCTATTGCTAAATCCAGTTTGGTTGCACTGATTCATTATATCATCTTGGGAAATTTGCTTTATTTCTTTGGCTTCAATTTCCTTATGTACAAAGAAGGGCTATATTAGAACCTCTTTCAATTCTGTTATACTGTGTAAAAATGAATTGATCTTTGAAAAATGATTGAAAGATGGTCTAGGACACACCAAATATGATGAGATTGCCATAAATAAAACCTTCAGCATATTTGTTTTTACGTATACACAGTGAAATTATCTGCTTACTTATGTTTAAGATTACAAGCACTTTGTTTCAGTCTGACCAAGAAAAGTACCTCAAGGTATATCTTATAATTCACTGTGTTCTCATATTTATAAGAAGCCTACTGTGAACCCTGCCATGTGTCAGATTAGAACAAAATTTATTTTCTTTACTATGCTTAAGCTATGTGTACTCTTACTACTGAATGCTATTTGAGCCAAAACTGAAACAGTCAGAGATTTTGGAGCTCTCTGTATTCATGAGGCTAGGGAAAATATGTATCATAAGATAAAAACACAGCTGAGGTTTGGTTAAGGCTAACTGCCTCAAATATAAACTCTCTGTTAAGTAGTTAAGTAAGTCCAACATCTGGCTGGCCATTTATTATTCATTCCACTTCCTAGGGGGAATATTTCAAATGAGAAAGCATATGTTGATTTGGGATCATTTCAATAAAATCTCTTTCTTATGTAAATATTTCTCTTAGAGTCCTACAAGCTACTAACAAGGGCAACAATTTTGAATAGACAATGGAATATTGTTAGCGCTGGGGATAGGGGACATCTTCAAAGATAAATTGAAAATTATATTTTAGAATCCTTAAGAGAATAACTTAGGTTGTTTAAACCTTATTGAAGTATGTGCATTATTTCCAAGAAGGATAAAAGCAAATAAACAAAAAATAAATAAACTTCATACAGGGAATTATTCAAACAAAAGTCATATATATATATATGTTTTTATTACAGCCACAGGAAAGCTACAATTCTTGCTATATTACAAGTTTTTCACTATTAGTAAATCTTGGCAGCAGCCATGATGTAGATAGTGTTAATAATTTATAGAAAAGAAAATTAAGATTAAAGTGTGCTAAGTACCTAAAATGACCTTCTGTAGTTTTATGTTAGCTTTTTCACATCTCCATTCCTGGAATGCAGTCTGCAGAAGATTCCAGACTGTATGATTTCACAATCATACTCTCAGTGTCCAGGTTGTCTCCTTCTATGGGACTCATTATTGAGTAAATGCACATCAATATCATGAACTTGTTAAGATCCTACCATTTAGTAATTAATGACCAGGGGTGTAAATTCAAATCATTCTAATGTTTTTGTGGTAATAACTAAAAGTTCCATTAAGCCATCTCTCCAGCTCAAAATTTGAAACAGCCATGGAACAACATTTTCAGAAATGCCCTCTTGTCAGACTCTGAAACTTAAAATGCTTTCTATCAAGCCCTGCACAAAGCAACAATGATTTCCCAACTCTAAAAATAATTTTCTCAGAGCAGCTGCATGGCCTTCGGCAAGGTACTTACCTCATTGTAATAGAGTAAAATCTCATGCGGGTGAGATAAAGATTAAATTGTATCTGAAATTCCTTAAACCATCATCTGGATCTTAATAAGTTAGTTATATTAAAAATTTGGCTATTATTGTTACTACTGCCTCTATTAAATTAATTTTCAGTCAACTTTCTTTATTTTTCAAATTTCTGCTAGGGAAACACTGGATAAACAAATATGTCCAGCTGGTAGTCTTTAAGAAGTAAAAAATGTTCTCTTGATCCTGTTCTATACCAAAAATAAGTGAGCAAGAAAAGTAAAAATCAAAGACACAATATTAAGCCCTTACATTAGTAGAAAATAATATTTTATTTTTCTAATACATCTCATAATTTAGCCTTGACACTTGATCGTGTCTTTTTTTAATATCTATTTTTTATTAGTTTTGTACTCAGTGTACACATACAGTTAAGTTGGTACCATTTTTAGCCCCCTTCCCATCCTCTCTTCTCCACAGACACCCACCTTGTTGGGGTATATGGGTCATGCATTGTGGGGTTAGCCATCAGTTATGGGTAGGAGGCAATGTCTCTGTGTATCATGACCCAACATGTGACTTTGACATTCTTTCTGCACCCTCTTCCACAAAATTTCCCTGAGCCATGTTGGGTTCATTTAGGTCTGCTACAGTGATGAGATCTTGGGAGCCTCTGTGTCCCTGTGTATCTGGTTTGATAGGAGTTGAATGTTCTTTGTGTCTATCTCCTTCACCCTTGTTATGGTACCAGGTTCACCAAGAAAGCAGTACTCTTCCTCATTTCCCCAATTACTCTTACTTTAAGCTGGGGTCCTGTAGAGGTGTGATGGGTTGGTTCTTTCCTTAGAATATGCATCAAAATGAAAAATAGAAGCAAATCTCCAATGGAAAATGAAATTACTGCCAGATAAATGGTATAAACTTTGTTTTTTAGAGGGAATGTGATAGATGTAGGCCATCATGTAGCCCACAGTTGGTGGGAAATTGATAATGGAAAGCGGGTTCATTTTGGATATGGTTCTGACTTGATTCCCAACTCAAGCTTTGGGATTCATTTCACTGAGCAGATCAGTTACCCAAATCAAAAGCAGTTGGTTTCCCACCAGGGCTGTGAGCTACTATTGTACTTTTATGAGCATCACATTAGGTTATTTGCTGCTGAGTACTTTAGACCATGAGCTGTGTGGACAGATATTGGTCATTTTCCCCCAGTTGCTCATGTAGCACTAGACAAGCTAACTGTCTGGGGATTGACACTCTTCCAGATTACAGCCATGGCACTCCATGTTCCATACTAGCAGCATATGGTGTCTTCAGCAGTAAGACTTACCATTAACCTTTGGTGGATAATCAAGTACTCTGATCACAAAGTACTCTAACAGAAATCTTTCTTCTTTTGAAAAACCTTGTAGGTCTCTCTGATCAGAGGCTCATTGTGGATGATAGCAACATGTGGGTACTGGGAGTTACAGGTCAGCACCCAAGAAGAGAAGGAAGAAATAGATAAGTAATATAAAAGAGAGAGAGAAAGGAGAGAGAAGAGGGAGAGACAGAAAAAGAGAGAGAGAAATAGAAACAGGAGAAGATTAGGGTTAGTCTTCATCGTAACCTGTCCAGGGCCTTGTGATTCAGGTATTCCTTCTAAGGGGCTAGAGAAGGTTCAACCATTTAGTCTGTATTTGAGGATGTAGAACTTTATTGTACCACTGCTGTTTGGGTCCAGTTTTTTTCCCCCACCCCCACCCTTACCTGCCACTCCCTCACCATCCACCCTATTGTCTGGTCCTCAAGATGCCTGGTAGGGATGTTGGCATCTCAGGTAGATTCACATTAGGAGCTGTAGAAGAGTGGGACTATGTGGCAATAATCTTTCTGTGATTGGGTGAGTTCAATGAGAATGATCTGTTCCCAGTTTAACCATTATTCTTCAAATTTCATTGTATCATTTTTCCTTACTGCTGTTTAGAATTTCATTGTGTAGTTATATACCACATCTTAGTTATCCATTTGTCTCATGATGGACATCTGGGTTGATTCCAGCTCTTAGCTATTACAAATTGAGCTGCTATAAACATGGTTAAGCAAATCTCTCTGAACTGAGGCTTGGAGCTTTTAGGATACATTCACAGTAAAGGAATAACTGAGTCTATTGGCAACTCTATAGTCAATTTGTTTAGGAGTATCCACATTGATTTCCAAAGTTATTGTGCCATCTTATATTCTCAATAACAGTGGATGAGGGTTCCTATTTCTCCACATCCTCACCAGCATTTATTTTCATTTTATTTTTTAATGTTTGCTATCCTTGCAGGGGTAAGGTGGAACCACATAGTTGTTTTAATTTGCATTTTCCTGGTGATTAGGTATGATGAACATTCTCTTAAGTGTGTATTTTCCACTTTTACTTCTTTTACTAAGAACTGTCTGCCCAGCTCTTTGCCCCATTTTGTGAGTGGGTTGTTTGACTTTTTATTGTTTAGGTGTTTGAATTCCTTGTAGATTCTAGAGATTAGGTGTCTGTTGGTTGGATATTCAGCAAATATTTTCTCCCATAGTGTGGGTAATCTATTGGCTTTGCTTATTGTATGTTTATCTGTAAAGAAACTTTTCAGCTTCATGTGATCACATTGGTTGAGTGTTTGTTTAAAATCCTGTGCCACTGGGGTTTTGTTTAGGAAGTCTTTTACATTCCTATATCAGGGAAAATTCCTCCTATTTTTTCATCCAATTTTAAATGACATTCTGGTCTAATATTGATATCTTTGATCCATTTGGATTTGATTGTTGTACATGGAGAGATGTGTGGATCAAGTTTCAATTTCCTACATATGGTCATCCAGTTTGTCCAGTGCCATTTGTTGAAGATGCTGTCTTTTTTCCAGCCTACATTGTCAGGGCCTTTGTCAAATATCAAATAGCTGTAGTTACTTGACCCAAAATCTGGGCACTCAATTCTGTTCAGTTGGTCTATATTCCTGTTTTTATGTTACTATGGCTTTGTAATATAGCTTTAGATCAGGTATGGTGATGTCCCAAGAGGTTTTATTCATTTTGTTTTGTTTTGTTTTTGCTGAGGATATAGTTGGATATCCAAGGCCTTCTGACTTTCCATATGAATTATGAGATCATTTATTTTCTATCTCTGTAAAGAACAATGTTGGGATTTTGAATAGTATTGCATTAAATCTGCATATTGCCTTTGGTAGGATTGCCATTTGTATAATGCTAATTCTGCCTATCCAGGAGCATAGGAGGTCTTTCCATTTTCTCAAGTCCTCCTCAATTTTTTTTTTTTTTGAGTGATTTTATTTTTTATTGTATAGCTCTTTCATTTTCTTGGTAAATGTTATTCCAAAGTATTTTCTTTATTGTTGCTATTAAAAATGGGACAATGTCACTTATTTCTTTCTTTGTATATTTGTAATTTTCATATAGGAACACCAGTGATTTTTTGTTGGGCCCTGAAAGGCCCAGGCATGAGGCCTAGTGGAACTTCCTGGGCCTAGCTAAAGTTTGGCGACCTGTCTCTGGCCAGCTATGACTCAGCAGGATGCCTAAGGGCTTCTGGCCTGCTACTTCCTCGTGGTAATTGTAATTACCATTTCAATAGTTAAAGTTTACTATTGGCCCTTACCTCTTCTCCCACCCTAAAATCCCCACCTTCATCCCCAACATGATATAGGCAACTGCTCAGAGTAATAAAGCGAGTTGTTCCTGCATTGCAAAGACTCCCAACTCAGTGTGGTTTTTCTCTGGTGGCCAGGAGAGGTTTCTGAGTTGTCCGACGCTCATCATCCCCTCAACCCCTAGGAAGGAACCAGCAGGCCTGGTCCTTCCCTCGGCACTACCTGTGCAGGAAGGAGCCCAGCAATTTTTGTGTATTGATTTTATATCCTGCTACTTTGCTGAAGGAGTTCATCACCTTTAAGAATTTTGAGGGCTGGAGAGATGGCTTAGCGGTTAAGCGCTTGCCTGTGAAGCCTAAGGACCCCAGTTTGAGGCTCGGTTCCCCAGGTCCCATGTTAGCCAGATGCACAAGGGGGCGCACGCGTCTGGAGCTCTTTTGCAATGGCTGGAAGCCCTGGCTCGCCCGTTCTCTCTCTCTCCCTCTATCTGTCTTTCTCTCTGTGTCTGTCACTCTCAAATAAATAAATAAATAAATGAACAACAACAAAAAAAAGAATTTTGAGATGGAGGCTCTGAGGTCTCTTATGTATAGAATCATGTCATCTGTGAATAGTGATAACTTAATTTCTTCATTTCCAATTTATATCCCTTTTATTTCTTTCCCCTGTCCTATTGCTTGTGCTAGGACTTCCAGTACTATATTGAAGGGCAGAGGTGAGAGTGGACACCCCTGTCTTGTTCCTTGTCTCAATTGGAATTCTTTCAGTCTCTCTCCATTAAGTATTATGTGGACTTTAGGAGCTTTATATATAGCCTTTATGATGTTGACATGATCTGTCTATTGCTGATAATGGAGTATTGAAGACCCAACTATTATGGTCTTGGTGTTTATTTCTGTTTTATGGTCACATAGGTTTTGTTTTATGAACTGTGGTGCCCCTGTATTTGGTGCATAAATATTTATGATTATGATATCCTCTTGAAGGATCATTTCATTGATAAGTAGTAAGTGGCCTTCTTTGTCTTTTTTGATTACTTTTGGTTTGAAGTCTATTTTATCTGATACTAGTATAGCTATGCCTGTTTGATTCTTATTCCAATTTTCTTGGAATATCATTTTCCACCTTTTCACCCTGAAGAGGTCTCCCTTTGGGGGTGAAGTAGATTTCTTGAAGACAGTAAAGTGAGGGGTCTAATTTTCTGATCCACCCTGTTAGCTTGTGTCTCTTGATGGGTGCATTAAGGCCATTAATATTTATTGTAATGACTGTGAGGTTTTATTTGATCTCTGCCATATTGTTTTGGTTTATGGGGTTTGATGTTTTCCTGGACTGTGATATTTTTTGTGCCTTCTATGAGTTTGGTTATTGTTATCTGCTTCTTGTAGGCACTTGAGGTTGATTATTGAATTCTTCTGTGTGTAGAATTTCCTGAAGAAGTCTTTGTATGTTTGGTTTTGTGTTCATATACTTGTCAAGCTGAGTTTTGTTGTGGAAAGTTTTTCTTTCACTCTCTATTATGAGGGATACTTTTACTTGGTAGAGTAGTTTGGGTTGGAACCCATAGGTTCTGAGACTTTGCAGTATTCTATTCCAAACCCTTCTGGCTTTCAGGGTTTTCATTGAGAAGTCTGAAGTAATTTTGATGGGGTCAACTTTAAATGTAATGTGTTGTTTTGCCCTAGCTGCTTTTATGATTTTCCCTTTGGAATCAGTGTTTAGAATGTTAATAACAATATGTCTTGGACATTTTCTCCTTTGGTCCAATCTGTTTGAAGTTCTGTTATCTTCTTGTGTCCCCTGGCCTGTGGTTAGTGCAAGAGGAACCTGCAGCTGGGACTATGGTTAGGATGGCTGCTTGAGGGGATTGGGGGACTGGTGGGCTACCCGAGAACATGGTAATAAGCCAATTCCCTTTTTTTCCCCTCAGTGCCCTCTCACTGGAGGTCTAATATTAGAGTTTCCTCCCCTCTGTAAGAGACACAGCAAACTGTTAATATCTTGCTTTTCCTTCCCTGGCAGGTGCAGCACAGTTAGGCAGATTCTGTCTTGAGAATTCCTTATCATGGCTTTTTAGCATCTTAAATTATGTATGGGAAAATGAATGTAAATAATCATGATTTATAGCACTTATATTTCTCACTTTGAGGTAAATTCTGTAACATGATGTAATCACAAAATCATAAAATGTATGTATGTATGTATGTATGTATGTATGTATATCTTAGACTGGGTTAAGTAGAGAGTTAGACATGAAGTAAACAAGTGCATTTGAAGCAATGTAGCTATCTTCTGATAGTCAGTATGTCCTTTTAAGTTTAAGTAGTCTCAAAGATGTAGTAGTTAACGTACTCCCATTTTATCATAAAGATATCAGGGCTCTTTCCAAATTTCCATACTTGATCACTGATTAAGGGCTGGTATCCTTAAAGAAATGGTTCATTTTAATATCTCTAATATCAGTTGTGATCTTCTTTTGTGGGATTCCCAAGAGGATCAAGGGAAGGAATAGACTCAAAAGAACTGATCCACCAGAATTTGGTAGAGGGAGAAGGTCCACTTTACTGCTGTGAATATAGCACCCTCCTTATATTCATTTATAGTTCTTAAAAGTTTACAAAACAAGGCTAGAGGGATAAGTTAGTGGTAAGGCACTTGCTTGTGAAGCCTAAGGACCCTGGTTCTATTTCCCAGTAACAACACAAGCCAGATTCACATGCTTCTAGAGTTCCATTGCAGTGGTTGGTGGCCCTGGCATGTCCCTTCTCATATATATATATCTTAAGTAAATAAATTAATAGTTTTAGAAATTGACAACACAAAACCCAGTGATCAAAACCCTTTGATCAGTTCCATCCTCTGCAATCTCTATCTGAATTCTGCTGGTGCTTTGCTTTGCTCAGTAACTTTCCATTGAATGACTGTCAGTGGAATTCTTTCTTTGAAAATACAGGACTGGGGAGAAAACCCCTAACATATCTTGCTTCTTTATAGGATACATTATGTGTACAACTGTAGAAAACCACATGTATATATGGCATGTTCTCCAGGTATTGAAAGCTATTTTTCAACTAGCATCCTATTGCTGATGATTAGCAATGCTTCAGCTAGAAAATATTCTGGACCCATCATTTTCTAGAGGTCTAGGTGGTCAACTTTGGCTGTTTTCAATTGCTAGTTCAGAGAAGAGGAATGACTAAACATAGAAATCAAACTTTCTTGACTATGTAAATTCTAATGTATTAAAAACTAAAACTCATTTTCCCAGTTTATTGTTCTGTTCAATCTTAGCCAATGGCTTTCTCAAGGTTAGATAGATGTAAGCACATTTAAACATGTGTAGCCTGCACTGTTTTAAAGGACATCTATGTGTCTCTTCCAGGACCTTACAGTCTTTATTAGTCTCTCTGTGTTTTCCTTTAAAGAAATACAAAATTACTAGGATAAATAAGGTAATCACAGCACTGCCCTCTAACCTACCAAAAAAGAAAAAAAAAAAATAAGATAACAAAACTGATAAAATTCAAATTTCTAAAGTAATTATTTCAGGCAATCACAGAATGATTGCAAAATATAAAGTGGAAATTCAGTATCATCTCAGATATAATCAATGTATGCTTAGTGGTCATAACTATTTTTCAAAGTTTTATATGTTTATGTCCTTGAAACTATTGTATATCTTTCCTCTTAAGCAGCATATTGTTGTTGACTTTTCACAATCTGATAAAAATATCCTTTTACTGGGATTTAAAATCCATTATTTGTAATAAGATTAGTAATTTCATTATTTTTTTGGATTTAGAAATCATTTTCTTCTAATTAGCTGGTACCTCTCCTTTTTGATACCTATTTATTATACATTTGGAAAATTATGCATATCCTCATTATAATGTTACATGTACGTGTATATAAACAACTTTGCATATATCTACCTTTTAATTACTTCCAAGATAATTCAAGAGTCTTAGATCTTTTATGACATTTTTTACTTTTTTGCCATTTGGGCTATTTTTTTTTTTTATCAAATATATTACTACTTCAATTTATGTTATTTTTAAAATGGTTTATATTTATTTATTTGAGAGACAGAGAGCAAAAGAGGCAAATGCAGAAAATGAGTATGACTGGGCCTTCAGCCACAGCAAACAAACTCCAGACACATATGCAACCTTGTGCATCTGGCTTATGTAAGTACTGGGGAATAGAATCTATTTCCTTAGGCTTCACAGGCAAGTACTTTTACCTCTAATCCATCTCTCCTGCACAATTATTGTTATTTTATATAATCAATATATATTCAGATGTGTCTATTTTACTTACCTCAAGTTTCTTACATTTTCCTGAATATTTATACACCCCTCACAAAGAATTTTTCTTCAACCTTTCTGCGTTTAGAAGAGGTCTGCCTCATAAAATTTTTTTTTAATTTTATTTTTTGCTTGAAAATATCTCTGAATAGCCTTTGTTATTTTTGTCATAAATATAATTTTTAATAACATGGACTATTGGATAGATAACTTTTTTCACACATATAAAGCAATAAATATTACATGTGCTTTTAAACTTATTTTCAAATAATCATTTTAAAGCTAATCTTTCAAAAAATGGTAATCTGAACTGAAGAGATAGCTTAGCAGTTAAGGTGCTTGCCTGCTAAGCCTAAGGACCCAGGTTTGATCCCCAATACCTATGTAAGCCAGATACACAAGATGGCACATGCATCTGGAGTTCATTTGCAGTAGCTGGAGGTCCTGGAAGGCCCACCCATTCTTTCTCTATCTCTCTCAATATATACCTACCTTTTACTCTCTCTAACAAATAAATAAAATATTATTTTTTTAAAAGCTCATCTACTCCTTTACAGAATGCTAACCTTTTCTATAAAGCCCCCAAACTAAAATGCTAAAAAAAAAAAGATATATCCTATTACTACATTTTTTTCCTCATTTGAGGACCACTACATTATTCAACTTAGTTACTAAAGACAAAAGAGAGAATTTATAATCTATGATACTTGCTCAAAAGGCCTAAATGAAAGTTGTAGGTTACTTCATGCATAATGCACTTAATCTAAAATATTCGTAGCCTTCTTTGGCTCTGTCTATAAATACACACACACACAAACACACATTCACACCCCAACAACAACAACAAACTAAGAATTGAAGTTGAAGGTATCTGATTCAATTTACACAATGAAAGGTTTATCTTAAACTCACCCTAACAAAATCTATCAACAAGCAGTTGATCTTCATGACATCAGCCAAGTAAATCTCTGATTACAACATGTGTCACAGTTTTCAGGTCTATCATAAAACAACTAAACTGAGAGCAACTTTTAAAAATCTTGATGTCATATAAAGTCTAAACATATTACTTGCTACACTAGCTTTCTAATGTATATGGGTCCAAAATATTCTCCATTCAATACTTTCTAATAAAAATTATTTAATAAAAGTTTTAATATATTTGGGTTGAAATAGCAATGGGTGCAATGCCATAGTCATGTGTTCAAACTCTAGTAGATGGCAAATAAATGGCATTTGATAACAAGTCATTTGCAGCTTATATGTAATATGTAAATTTAGCCAATTAACATAGAAATCTGCTACTTCTCCAGTTGCTCAAAGGGTTCTAAGAGTCCATTCTGGTCATCTCAGGAGCTTCTGTTTCAGTGAGCATCCTGACAAAGTGATGAAGGATCACTGCCTCTCTGAAGGCACATGAGCATAGCTTTGTGAACCAGAGACACTTGAATATCTTTTAGTCTCCCTGTGTTTTGAGAAACAGAGCTCCAGTGATCAGAACTTTCATGAAGTTCTAGCTAATATCAAAACTAATAGTGGTAGTTCATTCGCTTCCGTCCTTCCATGTCGATTCTGGAGTCTGTGCCTCATGGGTGGCCATATCACAGAAAACTGCACAACCCTGTGAAAACATTATATTTGAAGCACTTTCTTTCTGTAGAATGCTAATCATAGCCACATGAGGTATAGCAATGTTGCAGAAAGGGCCTCTTGACTTCTTAGGAAGTGTGGGAAATCAGCTAGATAGGTGCATAGCTATCTTGTGAGTTTTATGTGAATTATAAAACTTTCATTATGTCTCTCAGTATTGACCAGACCATAATTCTAGAGGACAAGTTGGTCAAAGAAAATATGTATTATGAATGTCACCTGAGTTTTAGGCAAATATTCAGTTTTATGTAGTCTACATTTTACAACTTATCTTGTATTGCATAAAGCAAACAATTCTTTTCATCAATAGAGTATGAAACATTTTGCACTATGTCAAAGACAGGTGGACCATGTTTTCTGGATTCCTGGTCCTGAGACCAGTTAGTTTTCCACGATGACTCTACTCACCATTAGATACTTCTGACGTCAGCCTACTCTTAGGCATCTTGAGGGGACGATCCTGAAGATGAAAGATGAATTTGTAGTTAAAGGTAATTTCTTGAAATGTCAGCAATACAACATTCACTCAGTAGGTTTTTGCAGAATCATTTTTTATTATCATTTTGGCAATTACAAATGCTCAGGGGTTACTGTGACTTATCAATATATTTTTATATTTTTATGGTCCACTCAGGATAATTAGGTTCTTGTTTGTCATCTCAACCATTTGTTTTTAATTTGTGATTAAAAAGAACCTTTACAGACCATTCTTGAAGCTGTTTTAAATTACATAGCACCATTATGTTGGATATAATCACCCTGTATGCAAAAGAACACTAGAACTTCTTCCTTTTTACTGACTGGGACTTTATATCCCTTTTTTGTTTTTAGTTTTTCATGTATTTCTTTGAACAGACTACAGACTTTTTTTTTTCTTTAAAATTTGTCTTTGAAAACCAGAACTTTTTATGACTTCTATTTTCAGTTCTGTTTCCTAGTTTTTGGTTGATTAATTCTACTAATATGTCTTTATTTATTGATTTAAAGACTACTACCTAAAACATTATTTATTATTTGTGTTCTATTATGTTGTTGAGGGAAGAGTCAGCAGTTCTGACACTGTGTGGGAGCAAATGATCATCTAATGAGTCAGAGCTGTCATTTAGCTTGTGTGTCTTTTCTCCTATGGCTGAGGAAGCAGTCCTTGGTCCAGGCTCCCTCCTTCTTAGTAAACCCTGGGCTCTCCTGTTAGTCTCCCCAGCACTGTATTATTGCTTATATTTACCACTGCTGTTCCACACCTGGTTTCCTGACCACTTTTCATAAGGAGTCCAGTAATTAGGATGTAACTCTATAAAAAGTAGTCCAGGAGGATGTGTTAATCTTTGTATTGCCCTGTTTCCTCCTGACCTAAATTCTTTGGTTCCTAGATAACTTGTCCTCAGGCATATATATTTTTTTTCTTTTTTTGTCTAATTATTTTTCTTAGGCTTCTGAAAGAATTTAGTCAGTGATACTTCTTGATACACACACACACACACACACACACATATGCACACACACACACACACACACATATATGCAAATATCTTGGCTTTAGAATTATGAAGAATTTTAGTTTGACCTTGGTATGGCTTTCTGTCTACGTAACTAGTCCCTCAATCCTACCTCACTGTGTAATCCCAGTCTGACCACAAACTCACAACCCTCTTCCTATCTCTGCTTCTGAGTGCTGGTATTAAAGATGTGTACCACCACACCCACGTTCAGCCATCGTGAAGTTTAAATTCGGAGTAACTAAGATCTATCTACATCTTTGGTACTATCACTTGAGTGAAACAATCACTGTAACACCCACATGAAACTCCTGCACTCAGTTCAATGATGAATCATTAAAGTGTCTTTGCAGACACAATTACTGTATTGCTTGCTTCTCTCCTTAAAAATTTTCAGTAGCCACTCATGCTAATTTTAAAAATGCATTTATAATAAAGTAAAAATAATGTTAAAACATCAGCATCACTCAACAGTCTGGCCAGTTAGACAGTCTTTGGCTAAGAAACAAACTCTGAAGCCTCTTCATGTCTAAACTCTCCTGCTTGCTAAGTACATAATGTTGGGAAAGTTATTTAATTCTCCTTGCCAAGTTCTTTCCTGTGTACAATAGGAAAAATATGCAGACTAGCATTATTATGAAGATTAAATGAATTTAATTTTAGATTTAGATTATTGCCCAGAAGATACTCAGTAACTCTCTTGAGTATTAAGTTTGTTTGACATAACTTCTGCCTTTATCCCCATAGTTAACACTAACATATTATTCTGATTCTGTCTATTAGCTAGGGGGTAACTCTAGCCTGACTAGTGTTATTATGCTTCCACAAACATTTTTTCCTTTATACACATATTTCCTTTATATTTACTACTTCAGGTTTGCCTCCAAGTTTAGTTTTGTTGTCTGATTTTGACAGAATTGTCTATAATCCCTTCACTTCATATCTCACTGTAAATGTACTGTTATAATTATTTCAAATAACTATTCTGAATTGACTCCTTTCTAGATTGGATATCCCATGTGGAATCCTTGAACAAATTTTATCTATCTGAAACCTATCAAAATATAGTATATATTAGCTTTACTAATTTTCTTTGAATTATTGTGCCAAACAAGTAGAGGAGATAATGAAAATCCTATAATAATAACCATCCACTTAGGGAAGTTGAGATGGAGTGGCAAATTTGATCTGATAATTACATATTTTGGATATTTGAGCTTGAGGTTCTTGTGAATTGCTCAGGAGAAATGAGTTTTTTAATGTAAAGAAAACTCCAACAATAAGATCCAGAAATAGGAATTGAATACTTTGGATTAATACCAAGGTAAATCTAGCTAAAATAAATATCAAGTACAGTTTTGTCAAGTATGAAGTGTACCTAATATGGGTATTTTGTTTAACATAGTTAAAATAATGGTTCTCTCTCCCATGGGATATCTTTGGAGAATCCTTTGTTTAGCAATTCTTTTCTTGTCTGTTTTCCTTTCTACCTGCCAGCATCCCACAAAGATACTTTTCACCATATTAAGCCAACCTCCCCACACCTCCCCAAAGAGGCTCAGAGCCATAAGAAACCACAAATAGGCATGCATGTCTTTGAAGCTGAAGGCTTGCCAAAGAAAAATATTCATACCAAATCAAACTCGAGACTCTCATGCTTTCACACTTAAAACATTGCAGTTTCACAGTTATGCAAGATCCAAAACCTACAATGTTAAAAGAAGTTCAATACTTCATGATGCTGAGGAATAAATTATTGTAATATAACACTTTAATTAAAGAATAAATCAAATTAAGTAATGACATAATTTATTGTCTAAATTTCTATGTAGAAAATTTAAACTATATTAAGCTTAAGTAGAAGTAAGATCTAAAGTCTCAGAATGTGTGACATGGAGTCAATTAAAACAATAAGGCTATATTTGTTTGTATGCAAGAAATACTATAGAGGTGCTTTGAAGGAAATGAATTAAAAGTTAAAAAGCACTTTGTGGAATTGAGATATAAAATTAAAATATAAAATAGAAACTACGATGGTTGTTAATTTATTTTAGTTTTACAAATAAATATGGCTAGAGATTTCCTACATATTCTCAACTCTCATACTTGGACAGGCTTCTATTATCAACACATTACCCACATAGCTGAATATTTGTTCCAGTTAACAAACCCCTTTGGACTGCTCAGAATCACCCAAAGTTGATCATTTACTTTACAGCTTGCATTTTTGAATGTGTGTATGTTTGTATGTGTGCATATTCATGTGTGTGGGTGCATTTATGCATGTGGAAGTCAGAGACAACCTTGGGTTGTAGTTCTAAGGAACATAATACATCTTTTATTGAGACAGCATCTCTTATTGGTTGGGAGCTCATCAAATAGGCTTAACTTGCTGACCAATGAGTCCTGGGATATGTCTATCTTTGCCATCCTAGTGCTAGGATTACAAACCATATGTGTTATATGTATATGGGTTCTGGTGATGGAACTCAGGTCCACATGTTTGTGAGACAAGCACTATACCCACTGATCTCTCTCCTCCACCCCTAGGGTTCATTCCTAGTGGTTTATATCCTGTATCTCAGAACAAATGTCAAATGACATATATCCTACCCAGTGTGATATGATACATAGACCCACTACCCTAAAAACCCTTCTGCTCAGCCAACACCCACTCCACCTACCTAGCTTTTGGCATAGATCCTTTTACTATCACCACAGTTCACTTCACTAACACATCACGTAGGTCATATAATGTACACTCTTGTCAAGTTGGCATTTTTATACTTGATCTTAGCCAACAGGCCAGGGAGTAATAAGTTGGCACTTTTTCTTAATACTATTCATTTAAACTTCTTACATGACATTTTGTGACTTCATAGTTCATTCTTCAGAGTTGAATGAACCATTATATTTATCCTTTCACCTGCTATAGTATGTGTCACTTGCTATACAAACCTGTTTTTTTTTTTAATTTTTATTAACATTTTCCATGATTATAAAAAAATATCCCATGGTAATACCCTCCCTCCTCCCCCTACTTTCCCCTTTGAAATTCCATTCTCCATCATAATACCTCACCATCTCAATCATTGTACTTATATATATATATACAATACCAACCTATTAAGTACCGTCCTCCCTTCCTTTCTCTTCACTTTATGTCTCCTTTTTAACTTACTGGCTGCTGCTAAATAAGTATTTTCCTTCTCACGGAGAAGCCCAACCATCTGTACCTAGGATCCACATATGAGGGAGAACATGTGGCGCTTGGCTTTCTGGGTCTGGGTTACCTCACTTAGTGTAATTCTTTCCAGGTCCATCCATTTTTCTGCAAATTTCATAACTTCATTTTTCTTTATCACTGAGTAGAACTCCATTGTATAAATGTGCCACATCTTCATTATCCACTCATCAATGGAGGGACATCTAGGCTGGTTCCAATTCCTAGGTATTATAAATTGGCCAGCAATAAACATGGTTGAGAATATACTTCTAAGGAAAAGAGATGAGTCCTTAGGTTATATGCCTAGGAGTGCTATAGCTGGGTCATATGGTAGATCAATCTTTAGCTGTTTTAGGAACCTCCACACTGATTTCAACAATGGCTGGACCAGATTGCATTCCCACCAGAAGTGTAGAAGGGTTCCTCTTTTTCCACATCCCCACCAACATTTATGATCATTTGTTTTCAAGATGGTGGCCAATCTGACAGGAGTGAGATGGAATCTCAATGTACTTTTAATCTGCATTTCCCTGATGACTAGTGACGTAGAACATTTTTTTAGATGCTTATATGCCATTCGTATTTCCTCCTTTGAGAATGCTCTATTTAGCTCCATAGCCCATTTTTTGATTGGCTTGTTTGATTCCTTATGATTTAACTTTTTGAGTTCTTTGTATATCCTAGATACTAATCCTCTATCAGATATATAGCTGGCGAATATTTTTTCCCATTCTGTAGGTTGCCTCTTTGCTTTTTTCACTGTGTCCTTTGCAGTGCAAAATCTTTGTAATTTCATGAGGTCCCAGTGATTAATCTGTGGTTTTATTGCCTGAGCAATTGGGGTTGTATTCAGAAGGTCTTTGCCAAGACCATTATGTTGAAGGGTTTCCCCTACTTTTTCCACTAGCAGTATCAGAGTTTCAGGTCTGAGGTTAAGGTCTTTAATCAATTTGGACTTAATTCTTGTGCATGGCGAGAGAGAAGAATCTATTTTCATCCTTCTACAGATATATATCCAGTTTTCAAAACACCATTTGCTGAAGAGGCTGTCTCTTCTCCAATGAGTATTTTTGGCATTTTTATCGAATATCAGGTGGCTATAGCTACGTGGGCTTACATCTGGGTCCTCTATTCTGTTCCACTGATCTACATGTCTGTTTTTGTGCTAGTACCATGCTGTTTTTGTTACTATGGCTCTGTAGTATAGGTGAAAATCAGGTATGGTGATACCACCAGCCTCATTTTTTGTTGCTCAGTATTATTTTAGATATTTGAGGTTTTTTGTGATTCCAAATGAATTTTTGGATTGTTTTTTCTATTTCTATGAAGAAAGCCTTTGGAATTTTGGTAGGGATTGCATTAAATGTGTAGATTGCTTTAGGTAAGATTGCCATTTTCACAATAGTGATTCTTCTAATCCAGGAATAAGGGATGTTTCTCCACTTTCTAGTGTCTTCTGCAATTTCTCATTTGCTTTTTTTAAAGTTCTCATTATAGAGATTCTTTACTTCCTTAGTAAAGTTTATGCCAAGGTACTTTATTTTTTTGATGCAAATGTAAACGGGAGTGATTCTCTGATTTCATCGTCTGTGTGTTTGTTGTTAGCATATATGAAGGGTACTGATTTCTGTGTATTTATTTTGTATCCTGCTACATTGCTGTAGGTTTTGATCAGCTCTAACAGCTTGCTAGTAGAGTCTTTAGGGTCCTTTATGTATAGAATCATGTCATCTGCAAATAATGATAACTTGATTTCTTCCTTTCCAATTTGTATCCCTTCTATGTGTGCCTCTTGCCTTATTGCTATGGCTAAGCCTTCCAAAACTATATTAAATAAAAGTGGGGACAGTGGACACCCTTGTCTTGTTCCTGATTTTAGTGTAAAAGCTTCCAGTTTTTCCCCATTTAGTAATATGTTGGCTGTAGGCTTGTCATAAATAGCCTTTATTATATTGAGATATGTTCCTTCTATTCCCAGTCTCTGTAGGACTTTTATCATGAAGGGATGTTGGATTTTGTCAAATGCTTTCTCTGCGTCTAATGAGATGATCATGTGATTTTTGTCCTTCAACCCATTTATGTAATGTATTACATTTATAGATTTGCGTATATTGAACCATCCCTGCATCTCTGGGATAAAGCCTACTTGGTCAGGGTGAATGATCTTTTTGATATACTCTTATATTCTGTTTGCCAATATTTCGCTGAGAACTTTTCCATATATGTTCATGAGGGAGATTGGTCTGCAATTTTCTTTTTTTGTTCTATCTTTGCCTGGTTTTGGTATCAGGGTGATGCTGGCCTCATAGAAGGAGTTTGGTAGAATTCCTTCTTTTTCTATTTCCTGGAAAAGCTTAAGAAGCAATGGTGTTAGCTCTTCCTTAAAAGTCTGGTAAAATTCAGCAGTGAATCCATCCGGGCCTGGGCTTTTTTTAGTTGGGAGATTATTAATAACTGCTCGGATCTCCATGTTTGTTATAGGTCTATTTAAGTGATTAATCTCATTTTGATTTAATTTAGGTAGGTCATATAGATCAAGGATATCATCCATTTCTTTCAGATTTTCATACTTTGTGGAGTATATGCTTTTATAGTATGTCCCTATGATTTTTTGAATTTCTCTGGAATCTGTTGTGATGTTACCTTGTTCATCTCTGATTTTATTAATTTGTGTCTCTTCTCTCTTTCTTTTGGTCAGATTTGCTAAGGGTGTATCAAACTTGTTTATCCTTTCAAAGAACCAACTCTTTGTTTCATTAATTCTTTGGATTGTTCTTTTTCTTTCTATTTCATTAATTTCTGTCCTAATCGTTATTATTTCTTCCCATCTACTGATTTTTGGTTTGCCTTGTTCTTCTTTTTCCAAAGCTTTAAGGCGAAGCATTAGGTCATTTACTTGCAACCTTTCTAATTTCTTAATATAGGCACTTAAGGCTATAAATTCACCTCTTAGAACTGCCTTCATTGTGTCCCAGAGATTTTGGTATGTTGTGTTGTCATTATCATTTGACTCTATAAATTTTTTGATTTCCTTCTTGATTTCCTCATTGAGCCATTCATCATTTAGTAGTGTATTGTTTAGTTTCCATGATTTTGTGTATGCTCTATAGCCTTTCTTGCTACTGATTTGTAGTTTAATTCCATTGTGGTCAGATAGAATGCAAGGAATTATTTCAATTTTCCTGAATTTGTTAAGATTTGCTTTGTGTCCTAATATATGGTCTATTTTAGAGAATGTTCCATGTGCTGCTGAAAAGAATGTATATTCTGCAGCCTTTGGATGAAATGTCCTGTATATATCTGTCAAGTCCATTCCTTCTATGACCTCATTTAGTCAAGTTGCCTCTCTGTTTATTTTTTCCTGGGATGACCTGTCAATTGATGAGAGTGGTGTGTTAAAGTCACCCAACATTACTGTGTTTGGTGTTATCTGTGACCTTAATTCTAATAGTGTTTGTTTGACGAATTTGGGAGCCCACATGTTAGGTGCATATATGTTTAGGATTGTAATGCCCTCCTGTTGGAGTGTGCCCTTAATCAATATAAAGTGATCTTCCTTGTCTTTCTTGACCAACGTTGGACCAAAGTCTACCGTCTGATATTAGGATAGCAACCCCTTCTATTTTTCTAGATCCATTTGCTTGAAACACTGTCTTCCCACCTTTCACTCTAAGATAATGTCTATCCTTTGTAGGAAGATGAGTTTCTTGGAGACAAAAATTGTAGGATCCTTCTATTTAACCCAGTCTGTAAACCTATGTCTTTTGGTTGGAGAATTGAGGCCATTGATATTAAGAGATATTATTGAATATATTATTGAATATATTATTGAAAGGTTTGTATTTATGTTTGCCATTTTTTTGTGTCATTCTGGTTCGGCCTTTGCTCTCTTGTGTTAACTAGTATTTGAGTATTGCTTGTTTTTTCCAGGTTCCTTATATGTGTGCTTTTCCTTTTCTTCAGCATGGAGGATCCTATCAAGTATTTTCTGTAGAGCTGGTTTTGTCTTCAAATACTCCTTTAATCTGCTTTTGTCATAGAATATCCTTATTTCTCTGTCTATTTGAATGGATTCCTTTGCAGGATAAAGTAACCTTGGTTGACAGTTGTTATCTTTCAGAACTGGGAATACATCACTCCAAGCCCTTCTGACTTTTAAAGTTTGTGTTGAATAACCTTCTGTAATCCTGATGGGCTTGACTTTGTAGGTAACTTGATTTTTCTGTCTAACTGCTTTCAATATTTTTCCTTGGTTTGTATGTTTGGTAGTTTGATTATAATATGACGAGGAGAGGTTCTTTCCAGTTTTTGTCTGGCTGGAGTTCTAAAGGCTTCCTGTATCTGCATTAGCACCTCTTTCCCAATTTGGGGGAAGTTTTCTTCCATGATTTTGTTGAAGACACCTACTATGCCTTTGGAGTGGAATTCTTCTCCTTCTACTATGCCCTGAATTCTTAAATTTGATCTCTTCATAGTGTCCCAAATATCTTGAAATTCCCACTCATACTTTTCTAGAAGTTTGTCTTTCTCTTAGTTGGACTTTTATAGATCTGCCACATGGTCTTCTAGCTTAGATATTCTGTCCTCTCCTTCATCCATTCTACTGGTAAGATTTTTTACAGATTTTTTTTTATTTCATTACCTGTGTTCTTCATTGCTAGTCATTCTGACTTGTTTTTCTTTATTATTTCTTTTTCCTTATTTGTGTCTTGTATTGCCTTCTTTATTTCATGACATTGGTGTCCTGCATCTTCTTTAATTTTCTCTTTGTTTCCTTTGATTTGTGTTTTTGACTTCTTTGAACATGTTTACTACCATTCTTTTAAAGTCTTTCTCAGGCATTTCCTCTAATTCATTCTCACTGATGGTCATTTCTGATACATTACTAGTTTTAGGTGGATTTATAGTGTCTTGCTTTTTAGTGTTTCTTGTGTTATAATGTATATATTTTTGCAACTGGGATTAAGTTAATGCTTGGATTTTCTAGCTAGCTGGGTATTCTTAGCTGTACCATTTAATTTATGTTATATATATTCATGTTAGGAGCTTAATGTGTTAAGTGTGGCTCTTATGACTCTCAGAGTATCTGCAAAGGTGTTCCTAGGGGTTGAGTTTCCCTGCTATGGGAGTATTCAAGTAGGTTGAGTGGAAAAAATGCAGGTAGATTCTAAAATTTCACTAAACACTGTACCCATTCAATCAAAAACAGCACTGAGTGTTTATGCAAGAGTAGTTATTATAACAACCAGATGCTCTATCAATAAAGAGGTTAAGATTTCTGGTCTCTTGAGGGATCCAAGTCAACCTGTGACCAAATAAGAACCTTCCCTGTTGCAATCCCAGGTACCTTTTTGGATGCTTTTGGTCTCAATCAAGTTGCTGACTGGGTTGTTGGGCTGCTGTTCTGATTTCTGAAGATGGCACTGGCTTTTCCTGCAGGGAAAACCAATCCTGGAAACTGTGACCATGCAGATTGGCACCCCTGCTGCTAGAACAGCCACTGTTGCTCTTGGAGCTGCTGCTGCTGGATCTGTCCTTGCTGCTACCACTGCTGATGCTGCTTTAGCTGCCACTGCTGGATCCTCTTCTGCTGCTTCTAGATCTGTGATTGCTGCCTCTGAAGCTGCTGCTGCTGGATATGCCACTACTGCCACTCCTGGATCGACCACTGCTGGGGCCACTGCTGCTGGTGCCAGAGCTGCTGAACTCTTTTCCTGCTTGGGTCTCGCTGTCAGCTCAAGTTGGCGTGGCTGGGTCCTGGGACTGCTGTGTGCGCTGGAGCTGGGCACAGGTGGTGGGGAAGGAGAGGGAGCTGCAGCTGCTCTGGTTCTCTTGCTGTTCCACGTGTTCTTCCACCTTGTGATCTGTTCCTCTGTTGCTCACTGCCGCTCTCCCTTCATGTTTCTTGAGGTGCGGAGAGCTCTGGTGTGAGTGGAAGCTCCCCTCACCTGGCTTTTCCTGCAGCGGGAGCCGAGCCTCATGGTTTTCTGGTGCGCTGCTGCTGCCACTGTTGGCAGACCCACTGGGGCCGCTTTTGCCAGCCTGTGTGGGCTCTGGATCTCTTCTACTTCTCTACTGCCATTTCGATTTCCTATACACCTTAGTTTTTAGTAAAAGTGTGTATCTTGCTGAGTGTTTTGGGTCTTTTCACCCCCCCCCCCCCCAGGCTGCTTTGGAGTGGTACCTAAGCTGCCATCTTAACTGGAAGTCTCCAAACCTGTTTTTTTTTTTTTTAATAGACATATATTTTTGTCCTCTTGGGGGAAATATGAAGAAGTATGATGACTAGTGGATGTGGCAAGGAGATGTAAATTTTCCCAAGAAATGAACCTAATATCTTCTAAGGAGTCTGGCCTTTGTGAAGCCCCACCAGCAATGAATAGGAGTTCCTATTACTTCCCATAGTCACCAACCTGTCATGTTTTTGTGTTCTTGATTGTAGCTATATTAAGAGGAATGAACTGTAACTACCTAACCAAAAAAAAAAAAAAAAAATACTTGTAGATGGTATGCCTTTGTTGTCCAATAAACATTTAAATTAAATATGCCAATATGCTCTTTTATAGTACTTTACCAGAAAACTTCTTCTAAAATATACTGTCAAAATTTATCCCTTTATATCTGGGATAACTGATGACTTTGTGCCCATTAATAGTCTAATCATTTCCTAGGTATTAACTCACTTCTTCACAATATTCAAATACATTATTGTGAAACCATTTTTGAGATGACAAACAAAACATAAAGGCAGTGAATGATTTCCAAAGTCTACCACAGCTTTTTAGTGAAAAAAAGAAAAAATGAGGGCTGGAAAGATGGCTTAGCAGTTAAGCGCTTCCCTGTGAAGCCTAAGGATAACGGTTCATGGCTTGATTCCTAAAAGACAGGCCAAATGGCTGAACCTTCACCAGGCCCTTACAGGGAGCACCTGAACTACAAGACACCAGATATGAAGAAGACTATCCTTAATCTTCTACATCTTCCCTCCCTCTCTTCCCCTTCCTCCCCCCTCTTCTCTCTAACTCTTGTATATTAGTTATCTATTTCCTCCTTCTCTTAGTGGGCACTGACCTGTAACTACCAGTACCAGCATGTGGCTATCATCCACAATGAGCTTTTGATCAGAGATATCTACATGTTTTCCTAAAAGATAGGCAGATTTCTGTCAGAGTACTTGATGACCCACCAAAGGTTAGTGGCAAGACCCTACTGCTGAAGACACCTTATGTTGTTGACATGTAAAATGGAAAGGCATGGCTGGAAGTTTTAAGAGAGTCAGTCCCCAGACAGTCAGAGAGTCTAGTGCTAGAAGGTGCTACATGGGTGACTGGGAGAAAATGACCAATATCCATCCAAGCAACTCATGGTCTAACCTACTTAGCAGCAAATAACCTGTTGTGATGCCCACACAAGTGCAATAGTGGCACACAGCCATGGTGGGGAACCAACTGCTCTTGATTTGGCTACCTGATCCCCTCAGTGGTATGGGACCTATAGCTGGGGCTTGGAAACAAGTGAGAACCATATCCAAACATAAGCCCACTCTCTAATCTCAAGCTACCATCAATAATGGGCTACAAGAGGGCCTACACCTATTAAACTCTCTATAAAAAAAGTAAGGGTTATCTTATTTGTGCTGGTGCTTATCTACACTCCATTGGAGAATTTGCTTCTCTTTTTCAGATAAGGAGAGAGCCACCCCATCATACCTCAAAAGGGCTCAGGCTGAAACTAAGAAAAATTGGCAAAATGAGCAAGAGTGCTGTTTTCCTGAAGAACCAGATACCAACACAAGGGGGAAGGAGATCAACACAGAGAAAAATCAACTCCTACCAAATCAGAGAGCCATAGCCCCAGAGGCCCTCAGTACCTCATCACCGAAGCAGACCAAAAATGAACCCAACATGGCTCAGGGAAATCTTGCAGAAGAGGGGTTGGAAAGAATGTCAGAGCCACATTTTGGGTCATGATATACAGAGACATTTATCTTATCCATAACTGTGGGCTAACTCCACAATGCATGACCCATATACCTCAACAAGGAGGGGCCAATGGGGAGGAGGTAGGTCATGGATGAGCCTAATAATGGTACCAAACTGACTGTATTTACTGAATACAAAACTAATAAAAAAAGAAAGAAAGAAAGAAATATGAAACCTGCTTGATCAGAAACAAGCTGTCTAGACATCCTCACCATCTTTTTTTCTCTCACCCCACACCAACCTAACTCTCATTACAGTGAAAGTATGGTTGATAGGGCTACCCTGTTCTTGGGGATTGCCATTGCTCTTGGATACCTTTTATGACCTATGCATTTGCCATGATTGACGTGATTATTCACATTTCCCACACTGAAACTTTCATCTGAAACTTTCATGCATACTGTCTATGACAGCACTCTCTTTTCTTCTTATCACTATGGCTATGTTAAACAATTGCCGCTTTCACCCCATTAAACTTTTTAGCTTTGTTTTTGTGTGTGTGTGTGTGTGTGTTTTGTTATGTTTTAATTTAGTCCTCAGCCTTTCCCCCATTATCTAAATTTCATCTATTCTGATTTTTTTTTTTTTTGTAATCTACACCTACCTATAGTAGATGTAAGTAAAACTCATCCTGGTTGAATATAATTCTCCATGTTTTCTTTTTCCTTTTCAAAACTGGTCTATCTCATTGACTTCTTCCCCTTGTTACTTAAAACATGTGGCATTTGGGCTGGAAAGATTACTCAGTACATAGGGCACTTGTGTGTAAAGTCTGAGCCAGTTCAATTCCCTAGTACCCATGTAAAGCCAGATGCACAAAGTGGGACATGAATTTGGAGTTTTCTTTTTTTTTAGCACCCGGAGGCCCTAATGTGTCCATTCTTGCTATCTCTCTCTTGGAATAAATAGAAAAATAAATTAAATGACATTTTTTACTTAACTTATTGTTTTCAAATCTATTAACATGAAAAATAACAAGATGTCATCTTTCATAAGTGAATAGTACCACGTAGTGTATATTTGAAGCATTTCTGTTATCAGTAAGTTGATTGTAACTCAGGTGGTTTCCAGTGCTTGGCAGTTGTAAATTGTGCTGCAGTGAACATGGACATGCAGATATGTCTTTGATATACCACTGATTTCATTTCCTTCTGATATGTACCCAGAGGAAAAATGCTTGAGTATGTGGTGGTCCAATTTTGAGAGGAAATTCTATACAAATTTCAGTAATTACTGCACTCATTTATGCTCACAACAGCCATGTGCAAGGACTCTCTTTTTTCCACATCTTCTCCAGCACATGATATCTTCTGTATTTTTTACATTACCTGTTCTTACTGGAATAATGTGAAATCGCCTTGTGGTTTGCCTTCTTATAATGATTAGTTATGTTAAGTATTGCTTTTTTCATGTACCTATTGTCCACCTGTATGTTTTACTTTAAAAAAAAAAAAGGCTAGTTAGGTCTATACTCCATTGTCTTTATAGAATTGTTTTCTTTGAGTTTTTTGGAGTTCCCTGCATATTCTAGATAGTAATCCATTATCAAATGTATACATTGCAAATGGATATTACATTAAGTAAGTTATCTTTTTTTATCATCATCTCCTTTGGGCAATGTGGTACTTTTAATAGATGTCCCCCAATAGATTTAGGAGCCTGGATAGAGGAGGTGTTACTGTGGGCAGATTGTAGGGTCCAGCCCTAAGATGTGTTTGGAGGCAGATCTGGAAGTCCAGCATAAGGTCTGCAAAGAACAATTTGAGTTCTGCTGGGGTTCCCTGCTATTTGGCTTCTGGTTTTTGCTTTTGCTTTTGGTGGTTGGCTTTCTCTTTTTCATCATTATGGAACTTGACCTGGATCTGTAAGCTTTCATGAATCCCTTCCTCCCATAAACTGTGCCTGGTTTGGATATTCATCCAGTGACATCAAGCTGACTTTGACAGTAACTGACACTTTAACTTGATATAAGCCTATTTATTTACTTTTTTTTTCTTGTGTTCAGTGTCTTAAACAATCAATCAATGGGATCACATGAAGCTGGAGAGTTTCTTCACAGACAAGCATACAATAAGCAGAGCTAATAGATTCCCACAGAATGGGAGAAAATATTTGCTGAATATCCAACTGAAAGAAGCCTATTCTCTAGAATCTACAAAGATCACAAAAATGTAAATAATAAAAAGTCAAACAACCCACTCACAAAATGGGGCAAAGAACTGGACAGGTAGTTCTCAGAGAAAGAAAGAAAAATGGCAAACACACACTTAAGAAAATATTCATCATCCTTCATCATCAGGGAAATGCAAATTAAAACAACTATGAGGTTCCATCTTACTCCAGCAAGAATAGCAAACATTAAAAAAAATCAAATGAAAATAAATGCTGGTGAGGGTGTGGAGAAATAGGAACTCTCATCCACTGTTGGTGGGAATGTAAGATAGTAAAATCACTGTGGAGAGCAACATGAAGATTTCTTAAAAAGCTGACTATAGAGTAACCAACAAATCCAGTTATTCCATTACTGGGCATGTACCCTAAAAGCTCCACACCTCAGTCCAGAGAGATTTGCTTAGCCATGTTTATAGCTGCTCAATTTATAATAGGTAAGAGTTGGAATCAGTGTCTTTTAGATTTTTCCCCCAAAAGCCTCTGCCATTGCAAGATTCCAAAGGATTTTCCCTCTATTTTCTTATGTTTGTATAGTTTCAGGTCCTACACTTAGGTCTTTAATCTATTTTGAGTTGAATTTTATAACAGGTGACATATAGCATAGTTTCTTTTTTATTGTTGGATATAGATATTTGATTTTTCCCAGAACTATTCATGGCAGAGATTTTCTTTATCCAATATGTTTCTAAACACCTTTATCAAAAACACTCAACAAAGCTGCATGGATGTAGTTATTGATTCTGCTGTTTTGTTAATGCATGTGTCTATTTTAATAATAGCATGTTGCTTTAATCACATGTTCTTGGTTATATATTTTGTAGTTTGGTAATGTAATGCATCCAACCTTTGTTCTTTTGCTCAATTTTTTTTTTTTTTTTTTTTTTTTTTTTGGTGTTCATGGGTTTTTTTTTGGTTCTGAAAAACATTGTTATTAGGGTTTCCACTTTTGTGAAGAATACCATTGGTGTTCAATGGGAGTTTCATTGAATTAGTACAAGCTTTAGGTAATAATGGATGTTTGACATTTAACACAGGTATCTTTACAGGTTTGTATTCCCTTGAGTTTTTATAATATTTTTATTTTAGGGCCCTTTTACTGAGAGGATCAAATTTTCTCCAGTTTACAGCTAAGCCTAAGACTGTTTCCCAGAGAGGCAGGCAAGATTTCTGGGAAAACTATGAGCAAAGGGCTGTTAATCAATAGCAATCCTGGCATGTGGCTGTGGAAGGCAGCTGCTCAGTGGCCTGAGTCAGTTGAGGCCTGCAATACCTCTGAACCATGACCAAGAAAAAGGACTTTCTGAGATAGCAAGCTCCAGGGCTGAGTCAGTTCTTGCCAAGTCTCTGAAACATATCTAAATATGCCCAAGGATGGTAAAATCCAGGCTATAGCCAATCAAAGGTGTACAAATTTAACTGCGGTTTGCTTAGCCAATCACATTAGAAGGTGACCTAACCCTCCTAGGATTCCCCTAACTGTGCTTAAAAGGGACCTGTGTGCTCCTCTCTGGATTGCCATTTTTTATGAAGGGTTGACCCCTGCATGCTGACTGATTGCTCTTTGTTTTTACATACTATTTGAGACCAGGGTCATTCTTCAGTGATTCTCAGACCCTTACATTTATGGGTTTTTCCTAGGATCACTGAAGAGCCCTCCAGACTCAATAGTAAAGCATTACTAGGGGAGCAATTGGTTCTCTGCTGCTTGGTGAGTTGGGGCGCCCCTCTGTACTGTGTGTCTTTGTTCTACTCTATTCCTTGTTTTTCAGGTAGATCTGGTGTATGGACACAATCTGGAGGCCCATACAGGTCATGAAGATGTGCCAATTTTTACATCTGGGCCTGGAGGTTCAGAAGACCTTCTAGACCTCCATCTGTTGGAGCCAGAGAGATCCAGTCTGACTCTGGTTTTGATAAATACTGATGGGTCAAACCTGCCTGGCAGAGCCCATTTATGGGATAAGCCACCATCAGCATAGTTTTGGTTTCTTTTTCACTCCTCAGGAAGTTTGTTTCTGTGTCTATTTGGTTGTTTCTTGTTCGTCCTTTTCTACTTTCTTGTGAGATACCATGGGACAACCAATGAATTCCACCCCACTGGACCTTGTCCAGTCCAGTCACATTTCAAGTATTTCCAACACCTGGCAAACAATCTGGGTTTAACAGTATGGCTGGGAAAACTAATCATCTTTTGTGGGAATGAATGACCAACTTTCAATGTGGGATGGCCGGAGGGAGGCACCTTCCACTTTCCAACCATTTACCAAGTTAAAGGTATTGTGTATGAGAATCTTGGGCATCCTGACCAGGTCCCATACATCACTGCTTGCAATATCTGGTGGACAGCACCCCCAATCTTGGCTAAAACCCTTTTTGCCACTGACTCCAATGATCTTGTCAGTTAAGAAGTCAGGGCCACCAAAGACCACAAGCCAGTAGTCCTACCCCCCTCCATTCCCAAGGAGGACCTCTACCCACCTCCCTATATACCTGACCCCATGCTGGAATCCATACCACAGGTGGTCACTGCAGATCTGGGCCCAGGGGAAGACAGAGGGAATATGATAAGTACCCCTCATACATGGGCCTGAACCATGAGACAGGCAGACTCTGCTGCGATTATGCTGCCTTTTTGAGCAACCGGCCCCCATGATCAGTAGGGCTGACAGTATATGGCCCACAATCCTTTTGCCACTAGTGGCCTATATAACTGGAAAATACAAAATTCCAGGTTCTCAGAAAAACCCTCTGCCCTGCTAGATCTATTAGACTCTGTAATGATTACTTACCAACTCACATGGGATGATTGCCAACAGCCTTTTCAGGTGCTTTTCTTACTAAAGAAAGAGAACACTTGCAAACCACAGCAAAAAGTCAGTCACAGGGCCAAATGGCCAATCCACAGCAGTCAAGGCTGACAATTGACATGGCTTTTCCTTTGATTTGCCCAAACTGGGACCCTAATTACCCTGTAGGTAAAGAGAGGCTGAAGGTCTACTGCCAGATTCTAATGAGTGTTCTCCAGGAGACTGACAGAAGGCTTACAAATTTGTTTAAGGTAGGCCAGGTCATACAAGGTAAGGAGGAAAGCCCAGAGGCCTTTCTAGAGTGATTACTGGTGGACTGCCAGACTTACACACCCCTTTACCCTGAAGCGGAAAATAAGTCTGCTGTGAACACGGCTTTGTCAACCAGGCAGAGCCAAACATCTGCAGAAAACTGCAATGACTGGATGGATTCACGGGTAAGCTAATGGCAGTAGCCATAGCAGAAAAGGTATACAATAATAGGGAGACTCCAGGAGATAGACAAACAAAAGGGCTTGCCACACTACTACTGGTAGCTATAGGGAGAGAAAGATCTGATTCCCAAGAATTAAGAGATATAGCCTATGGAAGGGGGAAAGACAACAAACCCCTAAAAAAAAAAAAAAAAAAAAAAGAGGGACAAGCCTGTCTCCAAAAGGACCAGTGGACTTCTGCAAAGAAATAGGACACTGGAAGAATGACTACCCCAAAAAGCAAAGGGAGAAAAGACCAAAAGTTTTGGAGATAGAAAATCTCAGTGACTGAGAGCATCAGGGCTCACATCCTCTCCATGAGGCCTGGGTAACCCTAAAGGTGGAGGAAAACCAGTAAGCTTTCTAGTCAACATAGGAGCACAAGACTCTATCCTAAAACAACCTATGGGGCCCCTGTCTAACAAGAAAACATGGGTCCAGAGGGCCACCAGAATGAACCAATATCCACAGATTACCCAAAGAAATGTGGGCTTGGGAATAGGCTGGATAACCCATTGGTCATCCCTGGTGCCCACACCCAATTTTGGGATGAAACCTCCTGACAAAAATAGGGGCACAAATACATTTTAGCACCAAAGGAGTACAGGTCTTTAATAAAAATGGCCCCATATACGTTCTGACTGTGTCTCTAGAAGAAGAATACAAACTCTATGCCCCACCCCCTCAAACTGCCAACAAGGAACCATACTTGGAAAAATTATGAGAAAAAATTCCAGGAGTATGGGAAGAAAGAAATCAGATGGGGCTAGCTAAACATCGGGTCCCAATTTTGGTACAACAAAAAGCTGATGCTAGTCCGGCCCAAGTCCATCAATACACCATGTCTTGGGAAGTGAAAATGGGGATAACACCTCACATAAACCAACTCTGGGAACAATGGATATTAGTTCCTTGCCAGTCTGCCTGGAACATCCCCCTTCTGCTGGGAAAAACAAAAACAAAAAAAAAAAAAACAACAAACACTCCAAGGACTACCGACCTTTGCAGGAATTAAGGGAAATTAATAAAAGAGTACAAGACATTCACCCCACAGTACCCAATCCATACACCCTGCTGAGCAGCTTGCCACCTGAGCAGGATGTCTATTCAGTGTTGGATAGTAAAAATGCATTCTTCAGCCTGTCACTGGCTAGCCAACTGTTGTTTGCCTTTGAATGGAGAAACAGGGAGTGTGGTTTTAATGGACAACTGACCTGGACTAGGTTACCACAAGGGTTTAAGATCTCGCTCACCATCCTTGACAAGGCACTCCATGAAGACTTGGGTGAGTACCGGCAGGCGCAGCCCCAAATAGCCCTCCTACTCTATGTTGATGACCTCCTTATAGCTGCCCCAGATGAAACAACCTGTCGTTTGGCAACTGACGCCTTGCTCAGAGAATTGGACCAGATGGGATAGAGAGTGTCTGAGAAAAAAGCACAGTTTTGCCAAAGGGAGGTAGCGTACCTTGGGTACATACTCAAGAGGGGCCAACGCTTGCCGTCTTAGGCCCAGAAAGAGATGAACCTCAGTATCCCCACTCCCAAAACTTGACGACAAGTTCATGAATTATTGGGCCTGGTGGGATTCTGTAGACTCTGGGTGACAGGATTCACAGAAATTGCTAAGCCTCTCTATGAGGCCACAGAGGGCAGGAGAATGCCTTGGGCTAGACTCCAGAGATGGACAGAGCCTTCCATCCACTCAAGGAGGCACTCTTTAAGGCCCCAGAACTGGCCCTACCAGACATCTACAAGCCTTTCCACCTGTATGTTGATGAAAATAAAGGCATAACTAAGGGGGTGCTGACTCAAACTCGAGGCCCTTGGAAAAGACCAGTAGCCTATCTGTCCAAAATGTTCCACTACATTGCTGGTTAAGGACACAAATAAGATTACTATGGGACAAGAATTGGCCATTATTACCCCACATGCCATTGAAGGGAGCCTTAAGAATCTCCCAGACTGATGGATCTCTAATAACCAATTGGTACATTACCAGTCTCTGTTTCTGAACCCACCCCACATCTGAAACCACCCTACCTCAGCCCTCAATCCAACCATACTACTGCCAGACCCAGACCAGGACATTACACATGACTGTTCAATAGTGTTGAACCACATCCAAAATGTGAGGCCGGTCCTGACAGATATCCCCTGGCCAAATACAGTGGTGGACTACTTCACATACGGGAACAGTTACATGCAAAACTGAGTCAGGTATGCAGGTGCTGTGGTAGTAACTCTTGATTCTGTAGTATGTCCTTTGCTCTACCACCCAGGACTTCATCCCAGAAGGCCGATCTAACTGCCCTGACTCAGGCCTTTAAAATGGCCAAAGACAAAATTTCAAACATCTTCATGAACAGCAAATATGCCTTTGCCATGGCTCATGTCCATGGCCTTATCTATAAGGAAAGGGGGGTGCTCAGAGAGGAAAAAAAGCCATCAAAAATAAAGATGAGATCCTAGCCCTATTAGAGGCAATATGGCTGCCCTCAAGCCATCATCCATTGCCCAGGCCATCAAAAGGGGAAAAATAAAAGAGCAAAGGGAAACAGACTGAAAATAAGGCTGCAAAAGAGGCTGCATTAGAGTCCATAACCACGGCCTTGCTATCGATAGTTCCACCAGAGCTCCCTCCAAACCCCCATTACAGCTCAAAAGATAAGGAGGACCTAACCCAATGCCAAGGACTCTTTCTAAAAGAAGGATGGATACATACAGCTGAAGGTTGAATAATCTTCCCTTCAGAATTTGCTAGACAGCTCATTCATCAGATTCATCAAAATACCCATCTGGGCCTTAGAAAATTTAAGGAGCTGCTGAGAAATGCTAACTACAAAGTTTTTCACCTAGGGCCCTTAGTGATTGATATCATTTCCCACTGTCCTATCTGTAAGGCAAAAACTGAGAACTAGATTACACAGAGGTCAAACCAGGTTTATGTGGATAAAAGTACCTTTTAGTTCTTGTAAACACCTTTTCAGGCTGGATGGAGGCATTCCCCACCAAGAAAGATACCACCACCATAATGGCTAAGAAGCTGCTAGAAGAAATTATCCCCAGGTATGGACTTCCTTTATTGTTGGGATCTGATAACGGACCTGCCTTCATATCTCAGGTAACACAGTTGCTTGTTAAGTTTGGGGGACCAGTTGGAAACTTCATTGTCCCTACCATCCCCAGAGTTCAGGCCAGATAGAGAGAAAGAATTGGACCTTACAAGAGACCTTAACTAAATTAACCCTAGAAACTTACAGTGACTGGGTAACTGTCCTTCCTTATACCCTGTATAAAGCTAGAAACACCCCTATACCCTAGGCTTAACTCCCTTTGAGATACTATATGGAAGGCCCCCTCCCCTTCTGCCTAACTTTCAACCTGAGATCCTAGCAGATTTTGACTATCAAAAATTCCTAGAATCCCTGCAAGCTCTCCATAAGGTCCAGAAACATATTTGGCCAGATATATGCCAAATCTATGAGTCAGCTCCCTGTCCTAACCCCCATTGTTTTGAACCAGGTTATGGAGTGTGGATTAAGAGACACAATGACAAGACTCTTGAGCCACACTGGAAAGGCCTTCACTGGTAATCTTGACCACACCCACACGTGTGAAGGTTGACAGAGTCAGAACCTGGATACCTCACTCCCATGTCAAACCTGTGAGACAAGAGACCACTCAACAGTTTCAGCACTGACAGGAGAAGCCTCTTAAGGACTTGACTCCAGTAGGATGAGGATTCAACCCCATCCACTAGACCCACTAAAGCTAAGACTTTACAAATCATGATCTTAATCTCTGCAATGGATTTGGCCCTTGCTGGACCTAACCGTCATGAGTCATATAACCTCACATAGGTGGTTACTAACATGGTTACAGGGATGATTGTTAATTCCATGTCCCACTTAGCCCCTATTGGAACTTGGTTCCATGGTATAACATTTGCTTTGAATACACTGACTGAAGGGGATTGTGATACCTATGCTGAAATCCAAAATTGTGACCAACCAGGCAGGCACAACATGGTGTGACACACCTCCTTCTATGTCTGCCCGGGGTACAGGAGACTCAAGTTTCAAGAAACCAAATGTGGAGGGGAGAAGAATCATTCTTTTGTGCAATTGGAGCTGCAAGTCAACAGGAGAAACATCTTGGGACCCCCCAGTTAAGGATGACCTCATTGTGGTTAAATAGACCCCAGGGTCAGACTCACAAGGATGGGGATATGGACTGCAGCCCAAACTCTACTCAAATGGTCTCAGTCAACCATGTGCTTCTAGTAACTGTAATCCATTCACTATTAAGTTTACCCCCAAAAGGTAAAAAAGCCACCAACTTGGGAATAGGAAACACCTGGGGACTATGGCTCTATAAACCAAAAAGTGATTTGGGGATATTATTCACTATTCAGCTCCTAACTCAAAAGAAAAAATTCAGGCCTGAAGTAACACTAGGCCCCAACCTGGTCCTGCCACCCATTAGAATGTCACCACAGGAGCCGGAGGCCATGCCGACTGAAAGGCCTAACCTAACAAATGAGCCTAGGGTGAAATCTTTCCCATCCAGAAGTCCTGCCCCAAGTCAGGGGCCTCAACCCCAATCCAAACCTTGGGACTTACTCCAGGCCACTTATTAAGTGATAAATAACTCTAGGCCTAAACCCACTGATGATTGTTGGTTCTGCTTAGATGCAAAGTCCCTCTATTATAAGGGATTGGCCATCCTTGGGAATTGTACCACCTCTGATGATAATGGGGCCTGCTGCTGGCACCACCTGGGCATCAGGAAGTTAACTTTGGAACTGGTTGAAGGAAATAGACTCTGCATTACAGGGGCATATAAACCTGTCCCCCATACTTATAGACACCTATGACACAGCACCCAAAAAGCCCCAAATCAGGAGATATACCTCATCCCTCCAGATGACGCCTGGTGGGCCTGCTTTACTGGGTTGACTCCTTGTGTTCATACCTTAACTCTCAACCACACCAATGGATATGGTGTGCTGGTCCAGCTAACTCCTAAGATCCTTTATTATTCAGGTGAGGACATGGAGACTCTACTCTCCCATCTCCCAACTAGAAGATCAAAATGGGTGGCAGTCCCTGCAGTCCTAGTTCCCACCCTGCTAGGACTCAGCATTGCTGGGGCCACCAGAGTGGGCACCTCGGCTCTAGTTCTCCAAGACAAAAATTAAAAGGTCGTAAGCCTAGCAATAGATGCTGATCTATCCAAGCTAGAAAAGTCCATCTCACATCTTGAGATTTCCTTATCTTCACTAGCCAAAATTGCACTTCAGCACAGGCAAGGACTAGACCTCCTATTCCTCCAAGGCAGACTATGTCTAGCCCTAGGAGAACAATACTGGGTTTATGCTAACCATTCTACAATCATCAGAGAATCAATGTCTCTAATACGGAAAAGATTACAAGACAGAGAAAAAGAGAGGCAAAAATCCAAAACCTGGTATGAATCTTTTTTTTTTTTTAATTCTTAAAATTATTTATTATTTATTTGACAGAGAAAGAGGGAGAGAAAGTTAGAGAATGGGTGCACCAGGGCCTCCAGCCACTGCAAACAAACTCCAGACACATGTTCCCCCTTGTGCGTCTGGCTAACATGGGTCCTGGGGAGTTGAATCTGGGTCCTTTGGCTTTGCAGGCAAATGCCTTAACCACTAAGCCATCCCTCCAGCCTCCCATTTTTCTCAATTTTTATTAACATTTTCCATGATTATAAAAAATATTCCATGGTAATACCCTTCCTCCCCCCCCCCCACTTTCCCCTTTGAAATTCCATTCTCCATCATATCCCCTCCCCATCTCAATCAATTTATTTTGATGTCATGATTGTTTCCTCCTCTTATGATGGTCTTGTGTAGGTAGTGTCAGGCACTATGAGGTCATGGATATCCAGGCCATTTTATGTCTGAAGGGAACACATTGTAAGGAGCCCTACCCTTCCTTTGGCTCTTACATTCTTTCCTCCATGTCTTTTGCATTAGACCCTGAGCCTTGGAAGGTGTGATCGAGATGTTATTCAGTACTCCAGTCACTTATTTCCAGCTCTATGATACCTTCTGAGTTGTCCCAAGGTCACTGCCATCTGAAAAGAGAAGTGAATCCTTTTTTAATTGGTCCCCTTGGCTCACTACCCTTCTTTCACCGGTGGCAAGAGTCTTGATACAGTTGCTACTCACCCTCATGTGTGGGCCCTATGCCGGGCTCCTCCCCAGGCAGGTAGTCCTGTGGAAGGACCAGGCCTGCTGGTTCCTCCCAAGGGGTTGAGGAGAAAGATGAGTGTACAATGACTCAGAAACCTCTCCTGGTCACCAGAGAAAAACCACACTGAGTCGGGAGTCTTTTCGAAGCAGGAACTCACAGAAAAACTCGCTTTATTGCTATGAGCAGTTGCCCATATCATATTGGGGATGAAGGCAGGGATTTTAGGATGGGGGGAGATAAGGGCCAATAGCAAACTGTAACTATTGAAATGGTAATTACAATTGCCACATGGAGGTGGCAGGCAAGAAGCCATTAGGTATCTTGCTGAGACCTAGCTGGCCAGAGACAGGTCACCAAACTTTAGCTAGGCTCAGGAAGTTCCACTAGGCCTCATGCCTGGGCCTTTCAGGACCCAAGATCTTCCCCTTCTGTTTTTGTAAGAGCTTTAGTCACCATGGCCCATGTCTTAGGTTGTCCCCCTCTGGGAATCTTACCCCTCATTGGGTACCATGTGTTTAGTTTGCTGAGAACCCACTCCATGGCCTGTCTTAGGTTGCCCCCTCTGGGGATCTTACCCATCATTGGTCACATGGGGGGCAGAAGAGGTGGCAGTGGATCATCTGAGGAATATAATTCCTGAGTTGCCAGCCTGTGATAATGTATCTTGACCTGATGAAGTTTTATTGCCTCTAGCTGCTGGTGAATAAATTGTGTAATTTTGTTAATTACACAAGGCCTGACAGTGAGGATAAGGAGGAGGGTTAGGAGAAGGAGGGGGAGAGGTGCAGGTAGAGGGAGAAGGTAGGGTAAGAAGTCATGTAAGCCCGTCCGCAGTGGGTTGTCCTGGAGGTCCCACTGCCTTGTCTTCCTGGAGGCTCTTAATCTTGTCCTGGAAGATTCCTGATTTATTGGCATAAAAGCAGCATTTTTCCTGTAAAAATAAAGATATGTCTCCCTTTTCAGCTGTTAGTAGGCCTAGGCCTCTCCGGTTTTGTAGGACTACCTCAGCCAGGGAATCTAGCTTCCAGGAATGATATCTACATCTGAGGATTAAGGTGGCTGGGGCACAAAGGCCTGTCCAATTGGTGGGCAGAAAGTCATAGGCCATCCTGCCTCCACAAACATAAGCCATTTCAGAAGTGGGCAGCGTTGTGCACTGGGCTCAGTTGTGTTAAAAGTACAGAAGGAAGGATGAATGTATCCCACATCTATACTGGAATTATTAGGGGAAGGAGGCCCCAAATGCCCAGAGGAATCATTGGGAAAAGCTGGATGGGGATGGGGAAGGTGGCTGAGCAATTTTTTAAGGTCATATGGGCAATTGTACTTCAAGCAGCTGGAGAGGCCCAGATCGGAGGCATAACCTGTAATCCACCACACAGGAGGGAGTTATTTACTTTAGCAGGGTGAATAACTATTTTAGGAACAGTCCTCAGGGCTGGGACACTCCCTAGAGAAGTGATTGTCAGTGTCCCCTTGTTGGGATAAATATTTTAGGTCTCTTGCTGGTACCCAAATGGGTCTTTTTCTTTTTATAAAGTTTTTTTTTTTTTAATGGACAAAAATTTTATGAGCTTTATATAAGTTTCTACCAAAAAACTCCTTTCTGTTATAGAGTTTTTGTACTTTAATTACTTCTCAGTACAAAGGTTGGGAAACAAACCCTTTGATCCCAGCAATACAAACATAAATCTTAAGGAATGGCCAGCTCTTATCAGTAACACTGAATGTGTAGAATCTTGTTTACATGTAGGTGTTAAAGTCTTGTTGTCAAATGGCCCAGAGCTATGGATACAAGGCCAGCCAAATGGTTATAGACAATTTCCCCTTTTTTATTTATTATTTTTTATGAACAAGGCCCCTCCAGGCCTCGGTGCAGAAAGACTGTGCCTGTCTTAGGTTCTTATCTATGATATTTAGGCCTTACCTGTCATTGGTACATGCATTCCATCATTCATGCCCTGTCTTAAATTGACCTAACTCGCTGGGCGTGGTGGCGCACGCCTTTAATCCCAGCACTCGGGAGGCAGAGGTAGGAGGATCGCCGTGAGTTCAAGGCCAGCCTGAGACTACAGAGTTAATTCCAGGTCAGCCTGGACCAGAGTGAGACACTACCTCGAAAAACAAAAACAAAAACAAACAAAAAAAAAAATTGACCTAACTCGAGGGCATCTTACCTGTCTTTGACTACCAGTCTCTGAAGTGTTTTAAGATAATGTCTCGGGAAACTGGGGTTGATTACGTAGCTGTATCCCATGTACTTCTGTACGGATATTCATAAAGGATCTCAAAAGGCATTTAATGAGTATGGGCAGCAGACACAGAATGAGCAAAAGACAAACACCTGCAGCAGCAAAGTTTCCTATCCAAGAAGTAAGAGAATTTTATCCAGGCAAGGCAGACTTAAAAGCAGATACTAAGTCATCAGTTGCTTTAGCTGTATCAAAAGTAAGATGATTATTTTGTAAAGATAAAATCTCTGAATGTAACTGAATTAGATATGTTAAATACCTCTTAAATGCATTTTCCCAATGCTGTTGACTGTTATTTATATTTATTAGAAGTAACACAAATCCATTGAAAATCTATATGATACTCCAAAAGAGTTTTAACTTTTAAACCTAGTATATAGAGCATCTAACAGGTGAAACTGTATCTAGGGAAAGGATCAAGCCCAAGATTTTAAAGGGAGGTACAGTTTGAACTTTCTCAGGAGCTACTTTAATGCTGTGAGTATGAAGGATAGTTAGACATTAGAAGTACAAGCCCAAAGCCAAATGTCACAGCACACTTTAGGAACTCCCACTAGGCACAATTTGTATATCATTAGATTGAAATCTGAAACCCACCATCACTTCTTAAGATAAACAATTGAATATATTGGGTGCCATTTATTTAAATTACCACATTTCACCCCTGGAGCCCAATAGATTTATAACCATCACACATTATAAATTGTTAGAAAAATTTAAAATGTTTAGGGTAAATAATGGTTTTTTTAGTTGCTCATGTAGGGGTAAGGATTCCCCCTTTTGTTTTTGTAATTGAGACTTGAGAGTTTGATCATATCTCTTAATGATAGCCTGGCCCTGGGGGTTGTATGGAATGCCTGTGGAATGTGAAATTCTTTTTGTCTGGAGAAAATCTATAAAGGCCTTTTTTACGAAGCAGGGGCCATTATCTGTTTTAATTTGATCAGGCAGCCTGAGAGTGGCGAAATATTGAAGCATGTTTAGATTTTTTTCCCAGCATGTGCCGATGCCCAGTAGGCACAGGAAAAGATCAGTGAGCCAAGTCACCATGAGAGGGCGGACTTCTCCCCTGTTTTCACCTGGGTCAGTCCAAGGGAGCCAAGTGGCAGTCTCCCAGGAGGTGGATTGCCCGCCAATTCCCAGTAGGGGAAGGTCGGGCACAAGCTGCCAGGATCGGGGCCATCTATTTAAATAACCACATTCCATCCCTGGCTACCAATAGATTTATAACTACTATATATTACAAATTGTACTCAGTTTAATTTTAAAGGTCCCCACAGTCTTGACCAATTTAAGATATTAAGACCTGTAAAATTAAACAAGGTAAACACTTCTAATATATAAAGGCACAGAGTAAACATTTTTAACTGGTATAAGGCATAGCAAGGAGAGACTAAAACAATATAAACTGAGCCACCATAACTTAAAATTAGTCTCAGCGGGGTGTGGTGCTGCATGTCTTTAATCCCAGCACTTGGGAGGCAGAGGTAGGAGAATTGCCATGAGTTTTAGGCCACCTTGAGGCTCCATAGGGAATTCCAGGTCAGCCTGGGCTGGAGTGAAACCCTACCTCAAGAAACCAAAACAAACAAACAAAAAATCTTCAATCTCTTAGTGCAATATCTCTAGCTAAGCATATCAGTCTATTACAAATTTAACCTTGATTAAACTCTCTGGGCCTGGGCAGTAGGATGCAGCCAGCCCTTATGTCAGTATCCCAGTTCCAACAAAGTTCCCTGTAGTCTTTCTTTCCTCTTAGAAAGCTTATAAGCCAAGCCTCAAAGTTTAATGTTGTCTGTACTTAGTATTTTTAAACTTTCATCTGAATAGTCCATAAAATTTGGCTTATGACTCCAGAAGACACCTTCAGTTGTAGGCACCAAGTCCATGTCTATTTCTCCAAAACAAAGTTTCCAAAAGATTAACATCCACATGGTCAGGTCCATCTCAGCTCATTCCTCAGTCTGTATCAGACAGCTTTAGGTTTGCTGAGATAAACTTCCAGACCAGGTAGAGTATGGAGGAAGGGATATTTATTAAAGCTTACAGATCCAGGGGAAGCTCCATAATGGCAGAAAAATCTGGCCTGCCTTCATAGGCCCAAGCAGAGAGAGAGAGAAGCACAAGTCTTTGGAAATATAAAAGCCACAGATGCACCCGTTCAGAAATACAAAAGCTGCTGGTGAACTGAAAGTGAAAGGAAAGAGAAAGGGAACGAAGAATTGTTGACAAAAAAAAGTACAGGTTATAGAAACAAAGTTTAGCATATTAAATATGAAGATTGCCTTATAACTCATGAGGGTACATTCACCCGCACATGTACACCAATTCCCTCTTCAAAGACTGCCTCTCACAGGGCACTAGTGTGCCAGGTTCCCAGAGTCTCACATTAAGGGCCAGATGCCGGGCTCCTCCCTAGGCAGATAGTGCCGTGGAAGGACCAGGCCTACTGGTTCTTCCCAAAGGTTTGAGGAGGAAGATGAGCATACAATGACTCAGAAACCTCTCCTGGCCACCGAGAAAAACCACACTGAGTGGGGAGTCTTTTCGAAGCAGGAACTCACAGAAAAACTCGCTTTATTTCTATGAGCAGTTGCCTATATCATGTTGGGGACAAAGGTGGGGATTTTAGGACAGGGTGGGGGAGAGGTAAGGGCCAATAGCAAACTGTAACTATTGAAATGGTAATTACAATTGCCACGTGGAGGTGGCAGGCTAGAAGCCATTAGGTGTCTTGCTGAGTCCTAGCTGGCCAGAGACAGGTCGCCAAACTTTAGCTAGGCTCAGGAAGTTCCACTAGGCCTCATGCCTAGGCCTTTCAGGACCCAACAGCCCTATATCCTTAACACTCTGATAAGGTGTGTCAAAGAACACGTATCTACTGTTCAGCTTATGGTATTAAAGTCCCAATATCAACCCCTAGACCCCTCTCAAAGACTTGAGATGGAAACTATCTCAAGGGAGTAATGAGAAGATCAAATTTTCTCCAGTTTACAGCTATGCCTATGTCTCAGTTTCCCAGAGAGGCAGGCAAGATTTCTGAGAAAACTGTGAACAAAGGGCTGTTAATAAACAGCGACCCTGACATGTGACTGTGGAAGATAGTCACCTAGGGGCCTGTGTCAGTTCCTACAATATCTCTGAACTATGACCAGAAAAAAAAAAGACTTGCTGAGATAGCAGGTTACAGGGCTGAGTCAGTTCTTGCCATGTCTCTGAAACCTATTGAAACATGCCCAAGGATGGTAAAGTCTGGGCTGTAGCCAATCAAAAGTGTATAAATATAACTTCTGCTTACTTAGCCAATCACAAGAGAAGATGACCTAACCCTCCTAGATCCCCCTATCTGTGCTTAAAAGGGTGTGTGCTCCTCTCTGGGTCACCATTTTGTATGAATGGTTGACCCTAGCATGCTGGCTGATTCTGCAGAATAAATGCTCTTTGTTTTTACATACTATGTGAGTCTGGGGTCCTTCTTTAGCAATTCTCAGACCCTTACAGTACTTTGTTGGTTAAATTTATCTAAGCCATTTTACTTTATTTTCACAGATTTTGTTAATGGGATTACTTTTAAAATTTTTATTGCAGATAATTACATGTTGGTTTATCGTGGGGTTTGTCATTTTTGTATGTTGATTGTATCCTTTAACTTTCTGCTGAATTCATTTGTCTTTTCTTCTCTCTCTTCTCTCTTCTCTCTCTCTCTCTCTCTCTCTCTCTCTCTCTCTCTCTATGTGTTTTTTTATGGAATTTTTGAGATTTTTCTCTATAAAAGATCATGTCAAACTTCTGGCCAAGATGGCGACCGCCTAGCTGCCTTGCAAATCCTGGGAAAGAAAAGGTCACTTATCTACAGCACCTAGCCTGAATCTACCCAAGAAACCTTACATACCCAGCAATGATTTCAGGGACTAAACACTAGGAGGGATGGGGAGGGTGGGGAGGGCATCAAAGGGGTGGGAAACACTAATCTAGACCCAAATGGCAATGGTACCATAACATTCTACTTCATAAAGGTAGACCAAATGGCTGAACACTTACCAGGCCCTTACAGAAAACACCTGAACCACACGACACTGGAGAGGGTAGGATCAAGTCTAACCTAAATTTTCTACATCTTCCCTCCCTCCCTCTCCCTCTCCCTCTTTCTCTCTCTCACCTCTCTAACTCCTATATATTAGTTACCTTTTTCCCTCATTTTCTTAGGCGACACTGACCTGTAACTCCCAGTACCAGCATAGGGCTATCATCCACAATGAGCTTTTGATCAGAGAAACCTACAAGGTTTCCTAAAAGAATGACAGATTTCTGTCAGAGTACCTGATGACCCACCAAAGGTTAGTGGTAATACCATATTGCTGAAGACACCATATGCAGCTGACACGTAACATGGAACGGCATAGCTGGAAGCCAGGAGAGAGTCAGTCTCCAGATAGTCAGCGTATCTAGTGCCAGAAGGTGCTACAAGGGCGACTGGGGGAAATGACCAACATTGGTCCAAGCAACTCATGGTCCAATCTATGTAGCAGCAAATAACCTGTTGTGATACCCACACAAGTGCGATGGTGGCACACAGCCATGGTGGGGGACCATCTGCTCTTGATTTGGCTAACTGATCCCCTCAGTAGTATGAGACCCATAGCTGGAACTGGGAAACAAGTCAGAACCACATCCAAACATAAGCCCACTCCAATATCAAGCTACCATCAATCATGGGCTACAAGAGGGCCTATACCTATTAAACTCTATAAAAAAAATTTCATTTGTCCTGGAACTAACTTACTCTCCATTGGAGAATCTGCTTCTCTTTTTCAGATAGATGCAGATCCTAAGGAAAAAGCCACCCCATCATACCTTAAAAGGGCCCTGACTGAAACTAAGGAAAATTGGCGAAACGAGCAAGTATGCTATTTTCCTGATGAACTGGATACCAGCACAAGGGGGAAAGAGACCAACACAGAGAAAAATCAACGCCTACCAAATCAGAGAGCCAGAGCCCCAGAGGCCCCCAACACCTCATCACTGAAGCAGACCAAAAATGAATCCAACATGGCTCAGGGAAATTTTGTGGAAGGGGGGTGGAAAGAATGTCAGAGCCACATGTTGGGTCGTGATATACAGAGACATTTATCATACCAATAACTGTGGGCTCCCTCCACAATGCATACATCAACAAGGTAGGGCCAATGGGGAGGAGGTAGGTCACAGATGAGCCTAATAACGGTACCAAACTGTCTGTACTTGCAGAATAGATAACTAATAAAAAATAAAAGAGAAAAAAGAAAACAATGAAGGATAAAGCCATATACTCAATAATTCATTTAATTATAAAAAAAAAAAGATCATGTCATCTGCAAACAGTGTCAATTTTATTTTTTCTTTTCCAAGTTGGTTCCACTTTATTTTTCTGTCATGCATGGTTGCTCTGGGTAAGATTTCCAACACTATGCTGAATAAATATGAGCAATTATGCAGTGTCTCACATCTCTGAAAATGTCCAGCCTTTTCTCTGTTTTGTACATTATCAGTTGTGGATTTACATTTAACTTTTCTCCTTATCTACCTGATTTTTTGCAGCAGTTTCATCATGAAGTAGTGTTAAGTTTTGTTAAATGCCTTGTCTGCATAAACTGAAGGGTGTCTTTGACCTCCATTATCATGATATGGTACAATGTAATGATTAATTTGCATATACTGAAGCATCCTAGTGTCCCTGAGATGAATCCAATATGATATTAATGAACAGTGTTTAAGGTGCTATTGGATTTTATTTGCTAACATTTTGTGGAAGATATTTGAATCTGTTCTCATCAAGTATATTGATCTATATAACTTGCTTGGAAAGATTAACCCATCTTTTCTTTTTCCTCTTTGGAATAACTTTAGAGCTGATATAATTTGCTCTGTAAAATTCTTGTAGCATTTACTCAGGTCTATCACACTGTGTCCCTGTCTTTTCTCCATCAGGCCCTTATAAAGGAGACAACATGCCCATTCCATAGTTCACAGTAATACATGACCATTGGACTCTGAACATGAACCACCACTTGAAGAGTTCCAGGTAAAAGAGGCACTATGCCTGTCTACTATTAGCCATGCCCCAGATTCAAGAGGTCTTGTGGCCATACCATCTTTCAATATGTCACCTGTGTCCTATATACTATATAGTACTTTCAATTTGTCCTGATTTGAAAGCTTTGTCCCTGTGGCACCTCTGCCACCTATTTTTGTGCACCCAAAATAGAGGAGGAATTGAATCTGCCCTCATTTTGCTGCACCCCAGAAACAACAGACTATGTGCCTGTGTTACCATTCCTTGCTGCAGAAGGGGAGAAATGAAACCTGGAACAGAAATATAAAATACAACAAAGGAAGTGAAAAATATAAGGGAACTACCTGCTACCACCCATCCACCCATTCCCAGTTTCCCAACTCCCCTGCAGCAGAAGCTATAACCACCATGATAGGGCAAAAGTCAGAGATGAACACAGAACCCTATTTCTAAAAGGATCAATAACCACATAGAGGATTCAAATGAGCAGAGGAATGAACTATAGAAATCCATTCAAGATCTTTTCAAGACTTTAAAGTGAATGAAGTTGTTAGCAAATTAGAGATTCAAGTCCAAAACATGGAGTGTGAATTTACCATTGAGATGGAAACACTGAAAAAGGACCAAACAGGAATTCTGAAATGAAAACAGAAAATCTCTCAAATAAAATCATAACAGGGAACATTATTAACAGACAAGATCATGTATAATACCAAAATTCTCAGAGATGAAAGAGAAAATTGGAACAATAATGTACACAGACACACATAAAGAAAGAAATTTAAAAAATTAAAACAACAATGCTTCCATGAAGTTTAGGATACATGCAAGAGACTAAGCCTTAGAATCCATGGGTCACAGAAAAAGCTGTGGTAACATCCAAAGGAATCTAAAACCTAGTGAGAGAAGTTGACATGACAACACAAGTTAATTAAAGGGGGAAAAAATATTAAAAGCCATAAGGAAAAAATTCTATCTCACATCCCAAGACAAAAACATCAGAAAATACCTAGATCAACCATTAGCAAGTTTAACAACCAGAAAAGCATGGAGCAATAGATGTGATAGTTTAAAGAGATGTCTCTCAATAGACTCAGGTGATTACTAAAGCTTTAGATCTCTAGCCACCAGGCTGGAGGTGTCACTGTGGGTCGATCCTAGGGTCTGAGCCTAAGGTATGTTTGTGGGCTGATCTGAATTCCAGTCTGAAGATATGCAGAGTGTTTGAACATTTTTGGGGTTCCTGGAATGTGCTTGCTTATGGTACTGGTGGTGGTATTTCTCTCTGTGTGGATTAGTGAAAGGGGACCAGGTTTTTCCACCATTATGGCACTTCCTTTGGATCTACAAACCTCAGTAATCCTGTTCCTCCTATGAAGTGTACCTGGTTTGAAATTTCATCCAAACAAAGCTGATATGACAAGCATGGAATGATACAATTCACACTAATAAAGTCAACAATTTCCGACAAAAATTGCTGTAGCAAGCAAAATTATCTTAAAGATTGATGGAGAAATAAGGATATTTCAAGACAAACACAAATCAAGGTAATTTAAACGATTAAGCCAGCATTACTGAAAATTACTAAAGTGTAGAGAAGAAGCAGAAAAATAGTCACATCCATGAAAACCATGAGAACACGTGTAAGAATACCCACTATGAAAGGACCAGGAGAACAAAGAAAATGGGCAAATGAAGCAGACGTGTTCACCATAACTAGCCAGCAGATTTCAAAACCTAATAGAGGGGCTGAAAAAGACAAACCAATAACCATGCTACCAGTGATCTCAAAAAAAAAAAAAAAAAAAAACATAGGAAAGACCCTCAGTAATAATGTTTAATATAAATGTCTTAACTCACCAATAAAATAGTTTCAGACTAACTGGATTAAAAAAAGAAAACAAAAACCAAAACCTAAGTATATGTTTTCTCCAAGAAACCCATTTTAGCTAAATTTATTTGTAGCTAGTACCCTAACAAGTTAGCAACATGAGCATCCAATGATGGAAATCAACCTACCAAGCAGATGGAAACCATATCCCAGTGTACATGGCTATTATAGCTTACAGACTTCAAACCTAAGTTAATCAAAAGAGATGTTACAGTTACCTTCTCATTTCTGGGACAAACAGTTAACCAGAATCAGCTTCTGGAAGGACAAGATTTATTTCAGGCTTACATATTATAGGGGAAGCTTCCTCACAGTAGCAGAAGCTGGTACCCTTTATCACACATCCATAGCATAGAGACAATAGCCCACACCAGCAAGCAGGAGATGACTCTGAACACACACCCAGGGATGGAGTTAAGATCCACCCTCCCTCTCAGTTACACACATCCCAGTTAGACAGAGCTCTGAGTGCTGGAGACTAAGAAGGAAACAATCAAAAATACCTGAGGCCTCTGGGTGTGGTGGTGCATGCTTTTAATCCCAGCACTTGGGATGCAGAGGTAGAAGGATCACTGTGAGTTTGAGGTCACCCTGAGACTCCATAGTGAATTCCAGGTCAACCTGGGTAGAGTGAAACCCTATCTCTAAAAAACAAAAAACAAACAAACAAACAAAAACACCTGAGGCTGGGTTGGAGGGATGGTTTAGCAGTTAAGGCACTTTCCTGTGAAGCCTAAGGACCCAGGTTTCAATTCCCTATGTAAGCCAGATGCACAAAGTGGAAAATTCATCTAGAGTTCATTTGCAGTGGCTAGAGGCCCTGACATTCCCATTCCCTTTCTCTCTTCATCTATTTCTCTATAATAAACATATTTAAAAAATTAAAAATATACCTGAGGCTATAGGGCCATTTATATTCAAACACCCAACCAGAGACCAAGGGGGACACTGTATATACATAAAGAGAACAATTCATCAAGAATATATAACTGGGCTGGAGAGATGGCTTAGAGGTTAAGGTGCTTGCCTACAAAGCCAAAGGACCTTAGTTCAATTCCCCAGGACACATGTGGGCCAGATGCAGAAGGTGGTGCATGCATCTGGAGTTTGTTTGCAGTGGCTGAAAGCCCTGGCATGCCTGCCCATTCTCTCTCTCTCACTCTGCCTCTTTCACTCTATCAAATAAATAAATAAAAACAAAATAATTTAAAAAATAATACCTAACAACCAGGTGTTGTGGCATATGACTTTAACCCTATCACTTGGGAGGCAGAGGTAGGAGGATCTCCAAGAGTTTGAGGCCACCCTGAGATTACATAGTGAATTCCAGGACAGCCTTAGCTAGAGTTAGACCATAGCTCAAAAAACACAAAACAAAACAAACAATAACAAAAAATACATAACACTTATAAGTATTGATACACCAAATAATGGGTCTCTCAATAATATAAAACAAATTTTACAAAAACATAGTTCCTGACACCATAATTGTGGAAGACATTAACACTTCACTCCTGCTACGTTAAACAATGTGGACATTGTCCCCCTGTCCACCACCCACAAAAATTTGGAGTTAATCCCAGGGGATTAAAGCCCAATGTTTTATGGCAAATGGATGTTACGCACTTACAATCTTTTGGAAAAATGGGCTATGTACATGTGACTATAGATACTTTCTCTCATTTTATTTTTGCTACTGCAAGGACAGGAGAAGCAGTAAAGGATGTAATACAACATTTAACCCAATGTTTTCAGGTAATGGGAATTCCTTCACAAATAAAAACAGACAATGGCCCAGCATACACATCAAAAGCTTTTAATGATTTTTGCTTGCAGTGGAAAATTGTTCATACTACAGGAATTCCTTATAATCCTCAAGGACAAGCTATAATTGAGAGAGCTCACCAAATTTTGAAATTACAAATTGAAAGGCTGCAAGCTGCTAATAAATATTTTTCTCCTCATCATATTCTTTCCCACAGCCTGTTTGTTATAGATCATTTAAATACAAATGAGCAAAAGAAAACTCCAGCAATGTTGCATTGGTCTCAAGAGCCTTCGGCTCCATTACCAAAAGTACTTTGGAAAGACTTGCTGACCGGTTCCTGGAAAGGACCGGATGTCTTAATAACCTCGGGACGAGGGTATGCTTGTGTTTTCCCACAGGATGCAGATTCTCCCATCTGGATCCCTGACAGGCTTGTCCGGCCACACTTTACGCAGGCGCAGGAGACGGCTAAAGAGGAACAACAAACAGCTGCTCCGACAGATAGAGAAACTGAAACTAAAAACGACACGGGGACATGATTTGACGTGGACGAAGATAAGAACTTTCACTCGAAAAGCAAGAAAATTAATAATCAGCCAGGGAAAACCCCTGACTGTTTGCATGTATTTTGTGACATTTTTGTCTCTGCTTTCCGTGCCGACTAAAGTTCAGGGAATTCCCTATTGGGCATATGTTCCTAGCCCCCCTTTGTTACAGCCTGTAGGTTGGTTGGATCAGGAGCCTATTAAAATTTTAACCAATGATTCTGTGCGCATAGGCGGAGCTCAGGATTCTGAAGTCAGACTGAGTACCTCCTCTTTTATTAATTTTGAGGGTAGAGCAGATTCTTTGCCAATCTGCTTTGTGCTTCAAGGACGAGGGGTACCAATGGGCTGTTTGCACACCAGCTATCGGACGTTCCTGACGGACGCTCCAGATAGAACAGATAGCAGTAAGAGATGGATGTGGGTTCTACAACTACAGACTTTAGGTTTTCCTGGTTATAATGAGACATATCAACAAGTTACAGAATTGCCTTTGCCATCCTGTATATCGAAGTATAGAGATAAGGATCAATATTGGGATTCTTCTCTCACAAAATATCCTACTTGGTTAACTTGTGGCTTTCCAGATGCTACATATTATAATCCAAGGGGCTCTGATGTTGAAATATGGGATTATTCTACTTCTGCAGGAAAAGGCACATATAACAGGTACATTAAGATTAGTAAGGATAAATTTAATGGATTTGAATTAGGAAACATGCTAGGGGTAAAAATGAAAAGATGGTTTTCTCGAGGTTATGTGGAACCAACCTGGGTAGCTAAAAAAGGAAATATATCTAGAATCCATTCAGATTTATTCAGATTGGTTGCTGCTGCAAATATGCTTTTTGAGAGAAAGCCTAATACTACAAAACCTACACCTTTTGGACTTAGAGCTTGTGCCGCTTATCCTAATGCCTTATTGATTGCTCAACAAAACCTTGTCAATATTAGTAAAGTAGAAAAATCTTATCATCTTCATTGTTATTCTTGTAAGCTTACCAATTGTATTTCCTCAGGTGACACAAAAAAAATTTGAGGTAATGCTCATTGTTAAATGACCTCCTTATGTGATGTTGCCAGTAGAATTAGGTGCTGACCCATGGTATGATAATTCTGCTCTTCAAGTGCTAAAAACTTTTAATGCGTTGTTATGGCCAAAGAGATTTGTCACTGCTTTGATTCTTGGTATTGCAGCTTTAATTTCGATACTCACCACTTTCGCTATTGCTACTACAGCATTAGTAGAGGAAATCCATACAGCTCATTATGTTAATGCTTTAAATAAAAACATTACTTCTGCCCTGATGGAACAGGCTGCCATAGATACTAAATTAGAAGCAAAAATAAATATTCTCGAAGAAGTAGTTCTGGCTCTAGGACAAGACCTAACTAATTTAAAAACTACATTATCTACTAGGTGTCATGCTGGTTTTCAGTCAATTTGTGTTACACCTCTTCCATATAATTCCTCAGAAACATGGGATAAGGTAAAGGCTCATTTACAAGGAGTATGGAAGGATAATGATGTTACTCATGATATAGATAAATTACAAAAAGATATTTCTGCCATTAGTCAGTCTCATCTACAAATGGGAGACTTAAAAACTCTAGCTAGGGATTTGAAACAACAAGTTCGTTCTCTTAATCCTCTGGATTGGATTCAATACTTTGTTTTGATTGGCGTGCTGCTTTTATTAATACTTTTAGTGGTCTTTCTGTTTCCTATTCTTCTTAAATGCCTTTTCAGCGCTGTGGCTGCCGTGAAACAGGAAGTCTTTGAGCTTCATTTTAAAAACAAAAAAGGGGGAACTGCTACGTCTACGGCGACCTCGCCTGTGTAGCAAGCAGAGATGCTTCTGTACTGGATGAGAGCTGAGGACAGAGGGCCAGCACTCCTCGGAGGGATGCCCCCGGTGACCCCTTGGCAGTCGGTTACTGTAAAGGTTCCTGCTGCCCATGAAGTCACGACGACCTAATTGCTGGCGCCAATGCTGTTTCTTTCCTGCTCCCTTCTAGTTGTTTGTCAAAGAACAGCTAGTTTCTACGCTACACTTACTATTAATCTTGCACGCAATCAGAGTACAAAAAACAATTTGAGTATTGAATGTGCCCCTCCTATGATTAGGGCAATGGAGGATATGTATAACTCTATTAGGAATAAAAGATTAACTCTAAAACAGTTTTTAGATGGTATAGAGTAGAAACAGCTTATGATGTTTTAGAACAATACTAATCCTGAAAAAGTGAAAGTAGAAATGTTGATCGGTAATGTTCATTAGAAGTATGACAGTTCTACAGAAAAGGAGTTACAAAACTTAGACATTCCCACTAGGAAACTTCCTGGGGGATATGTTCAGTACTTGATCAAGGGCTGATAGTAGACTCCCAGAGCTGGGAACTACCTAGATCCACTCCCCTATGAGGGAGGATATGAATTCGGTAATAGATGAATAAATTATAAAGGAATAAGGAGGCTATGGCATTCTCTTCCATTTATGAAATGCTTAACAAAGACACATAAGCCTTGGTACTTATACTCTAGAAAGAAAAGAATTCCTGGAAAACATTAAACCAGCCTTAAAATATTGGTGGTCTTTTGGATAAAAACACTTTTATAATAAATATGAGGATTATATAAATAATCTTATAAGTGGAAAGAGATGGCTCTCTGCTCGGTTTATAAGAAATAAATAACCTATTGTTCACCTTACATCCCTTACCCCAAGCTTCTATTCATGTAAAGCTGTGGTCAATGATGCAAGGCGTCCTTGTTAAAAAATGGGTACAATTCCTGCCTGATCAACATTACATGTATGCTTACAATAGAACAATACTTAAGATTGTTTAGATTAATGATTTCTGAGATCACTTGTTGGCTTGCTAAGTTTCCCTGTTCAATCTGTATAAAATCTTCATGAAACCTTCAGTAAATTGCAGCAGCATATTCAACTTGAGTGTGTCTGTCTGTCATTTCCTCGCCGAATCCCGAGTTCTCCTTGAGCCTTCGCCCTTGTTCTCCCTCGGTCCTGATCTCCCCGAGAGTCAGTCCGCGGCACACTCCCTTTACATAGGTCTTCCGAAAGCCAGGAAAGAGGGCTGGAGAGATGGCTTAGCGGTTAAGCGCTTGCCTGTGAAGCCTAAGGACCCTGGTTTGAGGCTCCATTCTCCAGGACCCACATTAGCCAGACATATGAGGGGGCGCACGCGTCTGGAGTTTATTTGTGGTGGCTGGAGGCCCTGGCACACCAATTCTCTCTCTCTTTCTATTTGTCTCTTTCTCTCTCTGTCCATCGCTTTCAAATAATTAAAAATAAAAAATAAAAATAAAAGCCAGGAAAGATACTGCAGAGCTAAGTTATACCAAAGACCAGCTAGATTTAAGAGGCATGTACAGAACATTCCATCAAAGAGATAGGAAATACTCATTCTTCTCAGCCATACTATGACATTTCTCCAAAATTGACCACAGCAGATATCACAAAGGAAGACTTAATACATCCTTATGTTTTATCTGACTACAATGGCATAAACTGGAAATCACCAAGAAAAACTTCATTAAGGGCTCGAGAGATGGCTTAGCGGTTAAGCACTTGCCTGTGAAGTCTAAGAACCCCGGTTCGAGGCTCGATTCCCCAGGACCCACGTTAGCCAGATGCACAAGGGGGTGCACGCATCTGGAGTTCTTTTGCAGTGGCTGGAGGCCCTGGCATGCCCATTCTCTCTATCTCCCTCTTTCTCTCTCTGCCTGTCCCTCTCAAATAAGTAAATAAAAAGAATTTAAAAAGAATTAAAAAAAGAAAAACTTCATTAAATACAAATACCTGGAGACTAAAAAATATATTATTAAATGAAGAGTGTAAGTGTATCATTAATAAAATAAAATAGGATTTTTTTTTTTTTTTTTTTTTGGTTTTTCAAGGTAGGGTCTCACTGTGGCCCAGGCTGGCCTGGAATTAACTATGTAGTCTCAGGGTGGCCTCAAACTCACAGTGATCCTCCTACCTCTGCCTCCTAAATGCTGGGATTAAAGGCATGCACCACCATGCCCCGCTGGAAATTTTAAATATTTAGAAATTATTGAAAATGATAACACATCCTATTGGATCCTCTATGATATAATCAAGAAATTCCTGGGCTGGAGAGATGGCTCAGAAGTTAAGGTACTTGTGTACAAAGTTTAAGGACCCTAGTAGCTACGTAAAGCACAAAGTGTCACATGTGTCTGGACTTCACTTACAGTGGCTAAAGGCCTTGGTATTACTTCTCTCTCTCTCTCTTAAGCAGATAAATAAATTAATACATAAAATATTAAAAAAGAAATTCCTAAGAGGAAACACATACCTCAAATAAACAGTATGAAGATACAAGTTAAGGTGCTAGAAAAACAGCAAGAAAACAATTTCAAACCAGCATGCAGTAAGAATAAAGAGTAAGGTAGAAGTTAATATAACATATCTTAAAATGACAAACTAAAGAGTTTGTTCTTTGAAAAAAATTAAGATTGACAAACTCCTAGCCAAACTAATGAGCATGAGCAAGCAAGGGTGGAGGGGATTCCAAATAAATGAAATTAGATATAAAAAAGAAATTGTCACAACATATCCCAATGAATCCAGAAGATGATTAGGGGATTGTGTAAAAACTTACAGTCCAAAAAGTTGGAAAACCTGGATGAAATGGATAAATTTCTAAGCATATATGCCCTATCAAAATTAAAGCCAGAAGCCAGATGTAGTGACACATGCCTTTAATCCCAGCACTCGGGAGGCAGAGGTAGGAGGATCGCTATGAGTTCAAGGACACCCTGAGATGACAGAGTTAATTCCAGGTCAGCTTGGACCAGGGTGAGACCCTACCTCGAAAAACCAAAAATAAATAAATAAAGCCAGAAGATAAATAATTTAGCAGACCCATGAAAAGAAACAATGAGACTGAAATTGAATTATAATTTCCCCACTAGAAAAATCCCAGGACAAGATGGATTCAGACATACATTCTATCAAGATAATATTTTTTTGTTTTGTTTTGTTTTATATTTTGATGTAGGGTCTCACTCTAGCTCAGGCTGACCTGGAATTCACTATGTACACTCAGGATGGCTTCAATAACTCAGCAATCCTTCTACCTCTTCCTCCTGAGTGCTGGGATTAAAGGTGTATGCCACCACACCCAGCTCAAGATAACTTTTAAGGAAGATCTAATATCAATACAAAATTATCCCACTATACACAAGAGGAATGAATACTACCAAACTGATTCTATGGAGCTAGTATGCTCAAAAACAGATGAAAACACAACAAAGAAAGAAAATTACATATTTCCCCTACGAACACAGTTGAAAAAAATCTCAACAAAATACTTGCAAACACAATTTAAGAACACTTTAAGAAGATTACATGTCATTGTTGGACACAGGTAAAGACCCAGATTAAAACAGGCCTAAGCTATCAGGCATGAGTAGGGCCCCAGACTATGGAGAGGTTGCAGTAGCATGAACCCTGGACAAATCTCCAGACCCAGGACCCAAGACCAGCAGGGGTAATGGTCCTCCCCACTCTTGGGGGTCTCGTAAGCCTGGACCCCCAGCAATCTCAGGCCCTGAGACCAGCAGGAGTAGGACAATTCCTCCCCTCAGCCTAGGGCACCTGGACATCCTGATAAGATTTAGGCTTGCTCATAGCCCTCTGACACTTGGCCAATTGCCTAGGAAACTCCTTATGTAGCATCAGCCAGCAGCCTTCACAGAGCCCATCCCCCTGTGACCCATACCCTATACCTCTTCCTGCCACGTAAATCACCTGACTCTCTCCCTATGTGCTGGGATGTACATCCCAAGTAGACATGGCAAGCAACCTTTGAACCCACCAATCCCCTTAGGACTCTATTACTGTTTTTTCTGTCTCTCAACTGCTTATAAAAACTCAGTCCCCTGACAAATAAATGAGCTGTTCTGTGAAGTTGTCTCCTGGGTTTCTTCCCATTGCACTCATGGCCACTTAAGACCCTGCTCCACAGTTGTCTGGATGCCTCCGGTGAGCAATGGCCCTTGAGGAACCAGGGACATACAGCTGGCACCTGAACAGGCACTCTCTGAGATCCACTGAGGGTAAGTGAGTGATCCCCCAGAGGGGTAATCATCATCCAGGGTGACATCGGCCCCTGTGGCCCATGTCTCCATGTTCTGAGGATGGGCAGGTTTCTCTCTTTCCTCCCTTACTTTTGGTTCATGCCATCACAAGGGACTGTCTATGATGAACAAACACCTGATGTCTCTTGGCTGAGGTCACTCTTTGGCATTGACTGAAGGCTCCTAGTCCTCTGTCTGGGCCCTGACAGCCCCCTTGGACATTGGCAACCCCTATTTATTTCTCTTGAACACAAAAATCAGTAATGCATAGACTTCTAAAAGCCTGTAGGGCAGGTTGCTGGTCTCTTAAATTTGCATATTGACTTTGGGTACAGAACTTTGGGAAATCCCCTCTGGTGCTATTCAGCCCTCAGGAATGTTGCCATTTAGTCTTGGTATTTCCACTCTTTTTCTATCATAGGCAATATTGCCTACCACAAAAAAGGTATCACAGATTCATGGATTATGGGCTGTCCTGAAAGCTAGGGGAACTAAGCTCTCCTAGAGAGAGGCTATCTCTTTCTGGGAAGAAGTCCTCCAGATCACCCCCTGGATGATTTTGGAGGATCCGTATGACCCAGACATGTGGGTCACAAAACTTATTTAGCCAGGAGATGGGCGGTTTGGGAAGGAAAAGTCCCTCTCTCTCTTCTCTTCCAATCATACCAGCTATTAGGCAATGTGTTAGCCCCCCTAATACCACCTCCAACTATCTATCCATCTATAGAGATGAATGCCTCCAACAAATAAAAAGAAACTAAATCCAACAGAACATTCCCTGGGGATTTGATGAATTTTTAGATAGGGAAGTTTCTCCACAAGCCTTCAACAGGTCTAACAGTCCCCAGGGTTCTATGACTAAGTGTGCCTCAGTGCCCTCCAGGCATGGGATAGAGTAACCCCTCCCCCCAACACCCAGGACAATACCTCTTCCTAACTGTCTCTTCATCAGAAGCTGATGGAGACCCTCTCTGATTTTATATTAAGGGCAAAAACAATTTAGAGAGAAAAATCCCCGATCCAATGGCCGGGGACCTCTTTCTCAAGAGCATTATTAGCGAAAGCATGACTTCAGAATGTAGGCTAACTTGATAAAGCCTCAAAGATAAACATTATGATCCATTGATAGTCGCCACTCAGGATATTGGGACTGCCTCATATAAGGCCACCTCTCTGGCACAGGCTTTCCTGGCAGCCTTAAAACCTAGAGGCAAATGCTTTAGTTGCAGAGAGGAAGGACATTGGAGAGGGGAATGCCCTGAACATCAGGCCACTAAAGGCACCCCCTCCAAAAATAATTTGCCCTAGATATCACAAGGGGTATCATTGGAAAAGATCCCCCCCAAAAAAAAAATAAACACCGCTCTATTTATGACAAAGATGGCAAACCTTTAAACTTCAAAGACGGCAACTCTCAGCCCCACCAATAAAAGGGAAAACCCGTAATATACAATGGTTAACAAGCATCCTAGAGGGGCCCCACCCAAGGTTGGCTGTAGAGGTTGGAGGAGAAATTTTCAAATGCCTAATTGATACTCATGCAGATAAGACAATCTTAAAGTGATCTAAAGTTTCTCAACACTGGGAATTAATGCCCAGACCCCAATTAATGGAGGTAGGCAGTCTTTCACAGGCATATGTCACCAAAGAAACCTTTAAGTAGAGGGACCCAGATGGAAGTAAAGGTCTCATCCGACCCCTAGTGGTGGATGTAACAACTAACTTGCTAGGGAGAGAATGCCTTGAGGCCCTAGATGTAGTTATAGGAGAATGAAATGAGATAGAAGGCTATGAGAGATACCTTTGCTGATGTCACCCCCAATCCTAAAGGCCACTGTTAAGTACAAAACTCCCTTCGTAGAGTGGCTATCTTATGAGCCAACCTGGATTGAACAGTGGCCTCTGCCAAGGGAGAAACTTGAAATCTTAAATCAGTTAGTAAAAGAACAACTCCAACTTAATCACATCTGCCCCTCGCAGAGGCAGTGGAACATTCCTGTGTTTGTAATTCAAAAGGACTCAGGAGGATGGAGGTACAAGATCTTAGGGCCATCAATAAAACCATGCTCATTTGGGGTGCCCCTCAGAAGAGACTGCATTTTGTGTCATCCATTCCAGTCAACACCCTCCTCCTTGCTATTGTTATTAAGGATTGTTTCTTTGCTATCCCCCCTGCACCCCTGAGAACAACAGTGCTTTGCTTTGCATCCCTTGTCCCCTCTATCAATAATGTAGGACCTACCAAACACTTTGAATGGATGGTTCTGCCCCAACATGTGGCTAACAGTCCCACTCTATGCCAAGAATAAGTTGCTATGGCATTAAGGCCACATTTAGATCAAGGCCTTAATATCTATCATTATATGGATGGCATCCTAGTATGGAAAGATCCCGCCATCTCACCAGCTGAGCTAAGGGATCAATTAATACTTTTCCTTATTGAGGCAGGCTTCAAAATTGCCCCAAATTAGGTTCAACTTATCCCACCTATAGGTTTCCTGAGGACAGAACTCTCCTTCACCTCTGCCCAGCCTCTTAAAACCATATTCTTCTTTTCCCAGAAGTTCACATTGGCCTTGCTTCAGAGCTTTCTCAGGAACTTCAATTGGCCCTGACCATGGCTTCCTATCCCTACCAGTTATTCACAACCCTTATTTGACATGTTAAAAGGTGACAAAGACCACCCCCCCCCCCGCCACCTACTAAGTCCAGAGGCAAAACAGGCATTAACCAAGATTAATAACATATTTTCTGATATGGCACTTCCCCGGTACTCACCAGACAAGCCAATTCAGCTTATGATATTTAACTCCTCCCCAACCATCATGGGAGTGCTATACCAACCCCAAAGAGTCTGGGCATGGCTCCACACTTCCATTGGCAGTGTGCCACGCATATTAACAGAGACTGACACCCTCATACCCATGATCAAAACTGGGCTCACCAAACCTTGGGCAAAGAACTATCATAACCCTCTTCTCCCTCGTGATATACAATGGCTATTCAGGAACCAGTCATGATTTTCAATTAGCCAAATAGGCTTCCCTGGTCAAATTGACAACCACTACCCTAATGAAAAATGGATTCCTGCAATACCCTTTTAAAATGGCTCCCACCCTGCCTCTTTTCAAAAAAAAATCACTCCCTGGAGTTCCCCCTCCCAGTTTTACAGAAAGGAAAAGAGGGGAGAAGTTGTAGTTCTTTACCACCTAGGGGATCAACTTCCCACCATCACTTTTAAGGAACTTCCTGACAGATTCCCACAATATAAGGAACTGTATGCCATCTATCTGGCACTGCTAGAGGAAGAAGGCCCCTTTAATCTCTTTTCAGATACCATCTATGCTGTTAATTTATGCCCCTGGCTTGCTCTCTCATATATCTAAGTAGATGAAAATCCTCTTTAACCACTGTTGATAAAAGTCTCCAACCTCATTTGCAAACAAAGGGCACCCCTGTTTGTGGAACATATAAGGTCTTACAGCCCTTTAACTGGCCCCCTCACCAATGGAAACACATTAGCAGACCAGGTGGCCTCCTATGGAGACCCAACAGATTATCTTCTTGGCCACCCTTGAGGAAGCAAAAAAATTCATGCTAACACCCATGTAAACCTTAAAGGCTTACAATTATGCTTCCCTCTGATTCCCAAAAATCAACTCCAAGGTATATTAAAAACCTGTCAGTACTGTGCCTCACTAATAACAACACCTGCTCTTCAGACAATGGGCACCCCAAGGCCTCAAGGCCAATGTCGTTTGACAGATTGATGTCACTCATAGTCCCCAATTCAGTCATCAGAAATATGTCTTTGTGACAGTGGATTCTTACTCCAATTATAGGCCATATAACAAACAGGAGAGAGCTCAAAAGAACTTATACATCATATGCTCTCTACCTTTGCCATCTTGGGTCTCTCCCATTCAAATAAAGACTGATAATGGCCCGGCTTTTGTCAGTTCCTCATTCAAAGCCATTCTCATGCAGCAATACAAAAGAAGGACATAAAAGTGATAAAAATAGGAAAGGAAGAAATAAAACTATCCCTATTTTCACATTAAGTGATTTTTTATATAAGTGCCGCTAAACTCTTTGATTTTTTTTTTTAATTTTTATTTATTTATTTGAGAGCAACAGACACAGAGAGAAAGACAGATCGAGGGAGAGAGAGAGAATGGGCGCGCCAGGGCTTCCAGCCTCTGCAAACGAACTCCAGACGTGTGCGCCCCCTTGTGCATCTGGCTAAAGTGGGACCTGGGGAACCGAGCCTCGAACCGGAGTCCTTAGGCTTCACAGGCAAGCGCTTAACCGCTAAGCCATCTCTCCAGCCCTAAACTCTTTGATTTAATAAACACTTTCAGCAAACTTTCTGTATACAAAACCAACACACAATAACCAATGGCTTTCATATATCCCGACAATATGCTTGTTGAGAAATAATATCTCATTCAGAGTATCTCTGAATAGCTCATTCAGAGTATCTCTTCAAAAACAAAAACAAATGAAGTACTGTTGCAGTCAGCTTTGCATTGCTGCCAGAAAACACTTTGCCAAGAGCAGCTTGTGGGGGGAAAAGGGTTTATTTTGGCTTACAGGCTCAAGGGGAAGCTTCTTGATGGCAGGGAGAATGATGAAATGGGCAGAGGGTGGACATCATCCCCTGGCCAACATAAGGTGGACAATAGCAACAGGAGAGTGTGCCAAACACTGGCAAGGGGAAACTTCCTATAACACCTATAAATAAGACCACCCCCAACAATACACTACCTCAAGGAGGCTATAATTTCCAATTGCCATCATCTGGGGAACCTAGCACTCAGAACAACTAACTTTTTTGGGGAAACTTGAATCAAACCACTTCATTCTACAATGCATTCAGTCCAACTTTTAAAATCCCCATAGTTTTATCAATCCCAATGATGTTCAAACATCCCCATAATCCAAGGTCTTTTAACTGATCCACAATAAAAAAAATTCTTCCTCCCCCCCCAAAAAAACCCACAATAGCACAGAATAAACTTTCACACTGCAAAAGATGCCACTGAGTATAGCAAAGAAATATTTAAACCAATACAAGATTTAAACAGGGCAAACATCAAATTCTATGGCTCCAAGTCCAACAACTCTAGTCAGTGGAAAGTCTCCAAGTCCGATAATTCTAATTAATTAGCATCAAGTCTCTGGAGTTCCAATTCCACCCCTACAGATAGGCTACTCAAAGTCCTGGAAAACTTCATAAAGGGCCGGCAACTCTCCTTGTCAGCCATCTCATGGTCCAGGTATCTCCACTGCAACCCCACAGTTCATTCTCATGGCTCCATCACATCTCCATGCAGGCATCCAGCAAACCTGCTTCACACGGCCCATGGACATTTCCAAAACACAAGACTGTATTGCAAGTTCAATGACCCTGTCTTTTCTGCATTTCATATGCTCCATAATACCAGGTAGGGTATCTCTTTGTTAAACTGGTGGTAGGGGGGATAAAGCAGATTTAGAAGAACAGGAAACCCCTTGAGCACTCAGGCCCCTACAAAACAGCCTACCTTCTTTGTTTCCCTAATCTTAAACGTTGTCATCTCTCATATAATCGCACCTAAATGGGCAGCAGTTTCAGGCCAAATATTTCATTTTTTCTGTGCCATATCCCTCTGCTCACACCAGTCCATTTCTATGAAATGCAACCCTGCACAAATTCTCAGGACAAGGGCACAACAGCAAACTTCTCACACAAACTATTTCTAGCCCAGTCAAGGCAAAGCTCATTCTTGCCCTCATAAGCCAAACATCATAGTACATATTTCTTACTATGATCAGAATATCCATTAAGCTGTACTTACAGTACTGCAAAGCATCTCTTAGGCCAAGGTTTCAAATCATTCCACATTCCTCTTAAAAATCAGCTCATTAAGGCCAAAACTACACAGTCAGGTGGCTAGTAGAAATGGACACCATTCTTCAGTACCAACTTTACTGTTGTAGTCAGGTTTGCATTGCTGACAAAAAGCACCTGATCAAGAGCAGCTTTTGGGGAAAAATAGTTTATTTTGACTTACAGACTCAGGATATTCCAGAATGGCAGGGAAAACACTTGCATGCAAGAGGGTGACATCACTTCTTGGCCAACATCAAGTGGACAACAGGAAGAGGAGAGTGTGCCCAACATTGGCATGGGGAAACTGGCTATAACACCCATAAGCCTGCCCCTAGCAGCACACCACCTCCAGGAGGCTTTAATTTCCAATTACCATCAGCTGGGGAACTTAGTCCTCAGAACACCCAAGTTTCTCAGGGAAACCTGAATCAAACCACCACAACTACCTAGGAATAAGGCCCACCAAGCATGTCAAAGACTTGTACATAGGAAATTTTAAAACACTAAAATAAGAAATAAAGAATCTACCAGACTTTGGAGACAACTTCTATGCTCTATGAAAATAGCTATATTACAAAAAGTGATCTACAGATTCAACACAGTTCCCATAATTTTATTCTGAGAACTAGAAAGAAAAAAACAGTTATTCATAAAGAAACACAAAAGACCATGAATATCCAAAGTGAACCCACAAAAGAGCCATGCTGGAGATAACACAATTCTTGACCTAGAATTACACTACAGAGCAAAACTGGCAAGTAAGCATAATACACAAAAACAAACACCCAGACTAACAGAATAGAGTTGAGGACCCAGAAATAAACACAGCTATGGTCACCTGAAATATGGTAATTGGTCAACTTATTCTAGGTCATCAAGTGTGTTGCCTGTGGTTTCTCACAATAGCCTCTAATACCTTATGTATTTTTGTGATGTGAGTCTTCACTGTTCTCTTTATTCTCTAATTTTGCTGACATAAGCCTGTTTTCTTTCTTAGGTAGTCTAGGTAGGAGAATGTATATTTTGTTTATTTTTTCAAACCAGTTCTTATGACCCTCTTTTATATGTTTAAAGGTCCATTTGTTTTGCTGCTTATTCAATTTTATTCTTTCTATCTTCTTATCTTAGGATCTGGTTTGTTTTTTGTTTCTAGTTCTCTGAGGAGGTTCATCAAAGGTTATTTGAAAAACTTATGCATGTAAATAAAGTACTTTTTATTAAATTGAAACTTTGCATGGATACATGAACTGTTGGCAACATCATTCCTCTCTTCCTGGCCCCCACTCTACTTAGAGACCTCTTCAGTGGTATTTCTGGTATTCCCTGTGGGGTTGTGGGTTATGAGTTGGGAGAGCAGCAGTCATTATGTGGGTGGGCAATGCCTTTGACTATTGCTTCCCACCTTGTGGCTCTTGCATTATTTCGGCCCCGTCTTCTACAAAAATTCCCTGAGTTTTGGTGGGTGTGCTTCAAGTCTACTTTAGTGGTGACTTCTCATCAGCTTCTGGATTTCTGTCTTGTTGCATTTTGAGTATCCTCAATGTCTGTCTCCATCACTTTGGCTCAGATAATCAGGCTTGCCATGAAATCTGAATTCTTGCTCATCTCACCAATTGCGTTGTGTTTTCATCTGAGCCCTGTGTGGTAGGGGTAGTTCACCTGCTGACATGGAGTCACTGATCCTTGTTCTGCTGATGGATTTTGGTTGTCTTTGGTCCTCATTACTTTCTGATAAACAAAAATAGATTTTCCAATGGAGAGTGAAGTCAAGATAAGTTAAGGGTATAAGTATTATTAACTTAGAGAGATTTTGATGAGTGTAGCCTCAATTTGGACAAAGACTGCCAAAGCTTTTCATTGCTGTCCATAATCTTGGTCTCCATAGGATCCTGATTTGATTCCCAGGTTACAGCTTTGGGTTCCTTTCCACTGAGTGGATCTCTTAGCCAATTAGAGAGTCATGGGTTACCCACCTAGGGTGGGTGCCACTATCATATAGGTGTGTGGATCTTTTCAGAATGGTTGAGTGCCTATAGCAGGGTCCTCTGCTTGTTCACAGCCTTGTTGGTGATTTTTATCCAGCATCTCATGTCACAGTTTTTAGCACTGTATAGGTTAATCATCTGGGAGCTGACTTCCTTCCAGGTGGTAATGCAAACTTGTACAACCACTATGGAAATAAATATGGAGACACCTTAGAAAGATGAAAATAGAGCTACCAACTGCTCAATTCATAATGACTAATATCTAGAATCAACCCAGATGTCCATGGTTTGATTAATGGATAATGGAGATGTGGTACATATGTACAATGGAATTCTGCTCAACAGTAAGGAAAAATGATATATTAAAATTTGTAGGAAAATGGAGAGACTTGGAACAGATCATACTAAGCAAAGTCACACAAGCAGAGAAAGGCAACCACCACATGTCGGCCTCATTTGTGGGTTCTAAACTGAAACAGCTTGTATTTCTGTCATACCCAACATGCTACTTGAGGGGCATATAAGAGAGATGGGAGGTGTGGTATCTTGAATAAATATCCCACAATAGATTCAGGAGTTTCATTAAAGCTTCTTAGATTTCTAGCTACCTGGACAGAAGAGATGTCACTGGGTGGATCTTAATAGCCCTAAAGTGTAGTGGTGGGTTTGGAATTATAGTCTAAAGATATACAAATTGCCTGAATTCTGCCTGTTATTCCTCAGTGTGCTTGTGTGTGGTGTGGCTTTTGAGTTTTTTTGCTGTTGTTGGTTTTTTTTTTTTTGGCTTGGGGCTTTCTCTCTCTCTCCTTGGTCCTTTAAGAGAGGGCCACCTTCTTCTGCCATTATGGAACTTCCCCTGGATCTGTAAACTTCCATAAATATCCCTTCTTCCATAACTATGCCTGGTTTCAAAGTTTATCTAAGCAACCTGAAACTGTCTACTACAGAAGGTTTTGCAGGAAGGGAATGAGAGGGCAGGGAGAGAGAGATATATACAAAACCAAATCCAAAATAAATTGGTACCATAGACATCTTCCTCATGGATAGCACACTAAAATATATAATCCTCAGTGGGAACATAAAGGGATTGTCTGATAAGGTGGGCCCTGTAGAGGGTGGGATGAAGCCTAACCCTAAAATATTTGGCCTTGTTGGGTAAATTCCAGTACCAGAAATGGGTTACAATTCACCTTGAGTGGTGGATCAGACAGCCCTATGAGGTCCCCAAAATAAGACAGGCTTCTGTCAAAGCACTTAATTACCCACCTGAGGGGAAAAGTAAGATTCTATTGCTGAAGACAACATAGGTTTCCAATGCAGAAAAATGAGAGATTTAAATAATGTATTTTTGATTGCATTCAACCCCATTACTGGCCTTTATCACCCCTCTCAGAATACTTCCTATTCCAGTTTGGCCCCATCCTACATTTATGGTTTTAGTTAGTTTGTTTGTTTTAACTCACTGAAGTTTGTTAAGGTCACTTGTGGGACCTTAAGTGTGTATTTACTAATTTACTAGAGCATGGACAACATCCCAGTGGACTATCTTTAGGATCATTATGTTTTTCTTTTTCATCTGTTCAACTATTGATGACTTTTATCATACTTTAATTTTAGTGAATATATTTTCCAGCTCAAGAATTTCTGTTTGATTTTTATAAATTGTTTTTCTTTGTTAAATGTTTGAGTGCTAAATGTTTTCTGTTTTCTTTGAGCTCATTGAGTTTTATTTCTGTCTCTCTTAAAAGCCAATATTTTCTTGCAGAAAAAAACAAAACAAAACTGGATTTCTGTATAAATGTCTAATATTCCTTCAACCAGGGGTAAGGTTAGCTTCAAATGTTTGTAAATACCATGCGCACAACAATAATTTGGGCCAACCTATAGTTTTTTAATCTATAAAAAGATTAAAACATAAAATTATATTTTGAGATTCCCATGAAGTGGTCTTTAACTTTAATTTTTTTAAATGTATTTACATTTGTTTGTGTATGTGTGACCATGTAGGCCAGAGTCTCTTCTTCCTGCAAATGAATGCCAGCATTATGTGGGCAGCTAGGGAATTAAACCCAGCCAACAGGTATTGCAAGCAAGTTCCTTTAACCACTAAAGATTCTTGGAAGCCCTGAGGACTTCAACTTTTGAACTTGAAGCCTCCACTTAGGCTGTTATGTACTGAAATGCTCATTCACATTGCTTTTCATTATTGTTTGTCCTTGAATGTAAACATAAGCCAGATACCCAAAGGTGAGGCACAAGGCCGCACATGCGTCTGGAGTTTCATTGCAGTGGCTGAACCCCTGGCTCACCAATTCTCTCTCTCTTTCTTTTATTATTTATTTATTTATTTATTTATTTATTTATTTATTTATTTATTTATTTAAGAGCGACAGACAGAGAGAGAGGGGGATGTGCCAGGGCTTCCAGCCACTGCAAACGAACCCCAGACATGTGTGCCCCCTTGTACATATGGCTAACGTGGGTCTTGGGGAGCCGAGCCTCGAACCGGGGTCCTTAGGCTTCACAGGCAAGTGCTTAACTGCTAAGCCATTTCTCCAGCCCTCTCCCTCTCTCTCTCTCTCTCTCTCTCTCTCTCTCTCTCTCTCTCTCTCTCTCTTTTTCTATCTCTCTCTAAAAGATAAGAGAGAAAATTATATCTATGTTTTCTGAACTTATTCTTTCAATCCACATATTTAAATCATTAAACTTTAAATATATATAACATTTATAAAAATTTTCACAATTTAATTTTTGAAATTAAGAACAAGTAGAATATGTAAATATCAATAATGGCTTTAAGAAAATTCAGTTTGAAGCTCAACCTTTCACATAGATATTATGCCAGAGAGCTTATTTCAGTTTGCTATTACTTTAAGTTCTGGGTAAAACAACTATAATATATGAGGATTTCTTTCTTCTTTTTATTTATTTTTTTAAAATATATATATTTATATATTTGAGAAAGAGAAAGAAAGAGGTAGAGAGGGAGAGAGATAGATTGTGAAAGAGAATGGGCATGCCAGGGTCTCCAGCCACTGCAAACAAACTCCGGATGTATGTGTCTCCTTGTGCATCTGGCTTGCATGGGTCCTGGGGAATTTAACCAAGGTCCTTTGGCTTTGCAGGCAAACACCTTAACAGCTAAGCCATCTTCTTCAGCCCCTTCTTTTCTTTTTAATCAAAAGTTAGCTATTTCCTAAATAATGTTTCCACTTAGATTTTTTAAGTCTGAAAATTGTGACATTCCACCAGGCTCAATATTATAATTCTCCAATTGAAATATTGGTTTTTAAAATTCATGGAGACATAAGCCTCCCTTTTATTTTCAATGCTTTGTTTGTGGATTTCTACTAATCTGCACTCTGTCTTTCTGAGATTATCCCAGGATGTGATAGACACCAGAGAGCTTTAGATGGCTCCTTGCTGGATTGACATGTGTATTAGGAGAAGAGGTACTCTAGTCTATAACTCAACTACATATCACATTTCCATTTGTCTCATGCATCACTATATTTTATTAATGCTTCTGGCTATCTTTAAATAAGTTATGCTTATGTGCCAAAACTGATTACACTATCTCTGTTTTTACTGGTTTACTATTTTCCCCTGAGAACTGAGACATGTTTTTCAGATTGCTGCTGGAAATTAACACTGGATCCTGATTAAAAAAAAACTGAAAATATATTAAAATGGTGAAATTAAAACAAAAAAAAAAAAATAAGTGGGACATGATGGTACACACCTTTAATTCCAGCACCAGGGAGGCAGAGGTAAAAGTATTGCTGTGAGTTTGAGGCTACCTTGAGACTACACAGTGAATTCCCAGGCAGTCTGGGCTAGAGTGAGATCCAACCTTAAAAAAAAAAAAAAAAAATTAGGAGGCTGGAGAGATAGCTTATCAGATAAGGTGCTTGTCTGCAAACCTAAGGACTCAGGTTCAATTTCCCAGAACCCATATAAGCCACAAACACAACAAGGTGTATGTATCTGGAGTTCATTTGCAGTGGCTAGAAACCCTGTGCACCCTTTCTCTCTCTCTCTCTATCTGCCTCTATCTCTCTGTCTCTCTCAAGTAAATAAGTAAATAATATAAAGTTTAAATGGTATGCTTAAAAAATAATTTCAACACTATTTTTTTAATCTCCCTATTCAAGTTTCTATAAACTGAAAATAAACTATATTCTATGATACTTATAAATAAATATATTAAATCAGAATCATATCCAGAGAGAATTAGACCATCCAAAGGATAGCTTTTTTGTAATGTGATTATATGGAAATAGGGCTAAAGAAATATCTTCTAGAAGACTAGTTCTTAAATATTTTTCTTCATAGATCAATTTTTGAAGGCAGCAACTGTCCCCACTGCTGACTGATTTACTGAATCTTTTTTCTACAAGCTTCATCAACTCAGTTGCTACTTTCTATATTTCTTATCCCTGTAAGAAAGAATTATGACTGTGAAATGATCAATTTCATAGTGATATTGATAACATTACTGTGAAGATAGACAGTGCCTAGTATAAAGTAGGAATTAAAACCTATTTATTCTCCTCTCCTAGCAAAAACTTATTGACTTTTTTTCTTTAAGATCTCATAGCATCACACTTGATGTCTTCAGATTAAGAATTGGAAAATGTACAGCAAGTGTTTGTGTGTTCATGTTAATCTTGAACTGCATGCAGTAATCTCTACACTGCAGGTGGATGACTTATGGTGAGATCCATTTTTCCAATGTCTCTGAAACTGTATTGAGGAGAAATATTTAATTTCCCTGTTTCATAATTTAGATAGCAGAACAGTCAAATAACAGCCAAGTAATTACTTAATTAAAAGCTATAAGAAAAGTAATCAAGATACTAAAAAGATGTGGTCTAGAAATGGCTGACATAGTCATAGAAAAAGAGAGAAATTTCTCTCCATGGGCACAAAATCATTACTCTCATAAAACACATTTTTTACTTTAACAAAATTTTCATCAAAGTAAAATATATATACATAAAATATTCATATGTATATAACAATAAATTATCAATAAATAAATATATATTTTTAAAATTATTGTGTCATAAAGATAAACGATTTAAATATTTATTAATTTATAGTAATAAATTATGTTAATATGTTATATTTTCTTGAAAATAATTAAGTTTCCAGAACAAAGCATAATTGAGAAGTATAATCTTACAATTAAAAAAATCTCATTAATATCTGCATTATTAGAAAAAAGTTTGGCTTTTATATCAGCATTGTCACTTGATCTGTTGTTATATGTTGTCGGGTTAAGGACTTTGAAAAACTGATATTATGCAGATATGTGGTTGTAAGATTTTTTTTAATTCATATTGCAGATACTTTTTTGGTAGATGTTGGTATAGAAAAGCTTGAACAATGTTAATTCTGCCTATTCAGGAGCATGGGAGGCTTTCCATCTTCTTAAGTCCTCCTCAATTTCGTTTTTGAGTGTTTTTATGTTTTCATTGTGTAGATCTTCCTTGGTTAGTTATTCCAAGGTTTTGTTGTTGTTGTTGTTGCTATTGAAAATGGGACAGGACTTCCGGTTAAGATGGCGGCGTAGGTACCACGCCAAAGCAGCTTAGGGGGGAAAAAGACCAAAAAAACTCAGCAAAATACACACTTTTACTAAAAAGTGAGGTGTATAGGAAATTGAGGCGGCAGCAGAGAAGTAGAAGAGTTATAGAGCATCCAGAGCCTGCACAGGCGGGAACAGCGGCTCTGGGGCAGCTCGGCCAACCGCCGCAGCCGCGGCGCGGCAGAAAGCCTCCGGACTCTCGGCTTGAGCCGCAGGAGAAGCCAGGTGCGGGATTTTCCCCTCCCACCGCGCTCTCCGCAACTCAGGAAACGTGAGGGGAGAGCGGCAGCGAGCAACGGAGGGAGGAGCAGACCGCGAGGTAGAAGCACACGTGGAACAGCGAGACAACCAGAGCAGCCGCGGCTCCCTCCCCTCCCCCACCGCCTGAACCCAGCTCCAGCGAACACAGCAGCAGCCCGGGACCGGCCACGCCAACTTGGGCTGACAGCAGGACCCAAGCAGGAGCAGAGTTCGGCAGCAACTTCAGCGGCTCCAGCACCGGTACCAGCGGCCCCAGCAGAAGCGGACCCAGGAGCGGCAGCGGCGGCAGATCCAGCAGCAGCGGCTTCGGGGTGAGCAGCGGCGGTGGACAAGGCAGCGGCAGCTTCAGCAGCTGTGGTGGCTCCGGTGGTGGCAGCTACAACAGCAGCAGAGGCAGCAGCAGCGGCTCAGTTTGCCCCGTAGGAAAAGCAAGTGCCCAGCTCCAGAAATCAGAACAGCAGCCCGACGACCCAGGCAGCAACTTGACTGAGACCACAATCACCCAAGGTAACTAGGATTGCACCAGGGAAGGGTCTCACTTGGTCACAAGCTGACTTGGATCCCTCAACAGACCAGAAATCTAAACCTCTTTGTTGATACAGGATCTGGTCATTATAATAACTACTCTTGCATACATACTTGGGGCTGTTTTTGATTGAATGTGTACAGTGTTTAGTTAAATTTTAGAATCTACCAGTATTTTATTCCACTCAGCCTGCTTGAATACTCCTATAGCAGGGAAATTCAACCCCTAAGAACATCTTTGTAGATACTCTGAGAGTCTTAAGAGCCACACCTAATACCTTAAGGAACTACCCTGAAAATATATTACATCAAACCAATTGATACAGCTAAGAATACACAGCTAGCTAGAAAATCCAAGCATTAACTTAATCCAAGATGCAAAAATATATACATTATAACACAAGAAACACTAAAAAGCAAGACGATATAAATCCACCTAAAAGTATTAATGCATCAGAAATGTCCTCCAGTGAGAAACAGTTAGAGGAAATGCCTGAGAAAGAGTTCAAAAGAATAATTATAAATATGTTCAAAGAGGTCAAAGAACACATGAAAACAATCAAAGAAGAAATCAAAGAGGAAATCAAAGAGGAAATCAAAGGAATCAAAGAAGAGGCAGGACACCAATTTAATGAAATAAAGAAGGCAATACAAGACATAAATAGGGAAATAGAAATAATAAACAAAAACCAGTCAGAATTACTAGCAATGAAGAACACAGTTAATGAAATAAAAAACTCTGTAGAAAATCTCACCAGTAGGATGGATGAGGGAGAGGAGAGAATATCTAAGCTAGAAGATCAGGTGGCAGACCTAATGCAGTCCAACAAAGAGAAAGACAAGCTTATAGAAAAGTATGAGTGGGAATTTCAAGATATTCGGGACACTATGAAAAGATCCAATATAAGAATTCAGGGCATAGTAGAAGGAGAAGAACTCCACTCCAGAGACATAGTAGGCATCTTCAACAAAATCATAGAGGAAAATTTCCCCCAAATTGGGAAAGAGGTGCCAATACAGATACAGGAAGCCTTTAGAACCCCAGCCAGACAAAACCCAGAAAGAACCTCTCCTCGCCACATTATACTCAAACTTCCAAACACACAAACCAAAGAAAAAATATTGAAAGCAGTTAGAGAGAAAAATCAAGTTACCTACAAAAGCAAGCCCATCAGGATTACAGCAGATTATTCAACACAAACTTTTAAAGCCAGAAGGGCTTGGAGTGATATATTCCAAGTTCTGAAAGATAACAACTGTCAACCAAGGTTACTTTATCCTGCAAAGTTATCCATTCAAATAGATGGAGAAATAAAGACATTCCATGACAAAAGCAGGTTAAAGGAGTATTTGAAGACAAAACCAGCTCTACAGAAAATACTTGATAGAATCCTCCATGCTGAACAAAAGGAAAAGCACACATATAAGGAACCTAGAAAAAACCAGCTATACTCAAATACCAGTTAACAGAAGAGAGCACAGGTAGAACAAGTAACACACACACACACACACACAAATGGCAAACATAAATACACACCTTTCAATAATATCTCTTAATATCAACGGTCTCAATGCCCCAACGAAAAGACATAGATTTGCAGACTGGGTTAAAAAGCAGGATCCTACAATTTGTTGTCTCCAAGAAACTCACCTTTCTACAAAGGATAGACATTATCTTAGGGTGAAAGGTTGGAAGATGGTGTTTCAAGCAAATGGGCCTAGAAAACAAGCAGGGGTTGCTATCCTAATATTGTACAAGGTAGACTTTAGTCCAACGTTAGTCAAGAATGATAAGGAAGGTCACTTTATATTGATTAAGGGCACACTCCAACAGGAGGACATTACAATCCTAAACATATATGCACCTAACATGGGGGCTCCCAAATTCGTCAAACAAACACTATTAGAACTAAGGTCACAGATAACACCAAACACAGTGGTGGTGGGTGACTTTTACACCCCACTCTCATCAATTGACAGGTCATCCAGGGAAAGAATAAACAGAGAGGCATCTGGACTAAATGAGGTCATAGAAGGAATGGACCTAACAGATATATACAGGACATTTCATCCAAAGGCTGCAGAATATACATTCTTTTCAGCAGCACATGGAACATTCTCTAAAATAGACCATATATTAGGACACAAAGCAAATCTTAACAAATTCAAGAAAATTGAAATAATTCCTTGCATTCTATCTGACCACAATGGAATTAAACTACAAATCAGTAGCAAGAAAGGCTATAGAGCATACACAAAATCATGGAAACTAAACAATACACTACTAAATGATGAGTGGGTCAATGAAGAAATCAAAAAGGAAATCAAAAAATTTATAGAGTCAAATGATAATGAGAACACAACATACCAAAATCTCTGGGACACAATGAAGGCAGTTCTAAGAGGTAAATTTATAGCCTTAAGTGCCTATATTAAGAAATTAGAAAGGTCGCAAGTAAACGACCCAATGCTTCGCCTTAAAGCCTTGGAAAAAGAAGAACAAGGCAAACCAAAAAGTAGTAGATGGGAAGAAATAATAAAGATTAGGGCAGAAATTAATGAAATAGAAACAAAAAGAACAATCCAAAGAATTAATGAAACAAAGAGTTGGTTCTTTGAAAGGATAAACAAGATTGATAAACCCTTAGCAAATCTGACCAAAAGAAAGAAAGAAGAGACACAAATTAATAAAATCAGAGATGAACAAGGTAACATCACAACAGATTCCAGAGAAATTCAAAAAATTATAGGGACATACTATAAAAGCATATACTCCACAAAGTATGAAAATCTGAAAGAAATGGATGATTTCCTTGATCTATATGACCTACCTAAATTAAATCAAAATGAGATTAATCACTTAAATAGACCTATAACAAACATGGAGATCCGAGCAGTTATTAATAATCTCCCAACTAAAAAAAGCCCAGGCCCGGATGGATTCACTGCTGAATTTTACCAGACTTTTAAGGAAGAGCTAACACCATTGCTTCTTAAGCTTTTCCAGGAAATAGAAAAAGAAGGATTTCTACCAAACTCCTTCTATGAGGCCAGCATCACCCTGATACCAAAACCAGGCAAAGATAGAACAAAAAAAGAAAATTACTCATGAACATAGATGCAAAAATTCTCAACAAAATATTGGCAAACAGAATACAAGAGTGTATCAAAAAGATCATTCACCCTGACCAAGTAGGCTTTATCCCAGAGATGCAGGGATGGTTCAACATACGCAAATCTATAAATGTAATACATTACATAAATGGGTTGAAGGACAAAAATCACATGATCATCTCATTAGATGCAGAGAAAGCATTTGACAAAATCCAACATCCCTTCATGATAAAAGTCCTACAGAGACTGGGAATAGAAGGAACATATCTCAATATAATAAAGGCTATTTATGACAAGCCTACACCCAACATATTACTAAATGGGGAAAAACTGGAAGCTTTTCCACTAAAATCAGGAACAAGACAAGGGTGTCCACTGTCTCCACTTCTATTTAATATAGTTTTGGAAGTCTTAGCCATAGCAATAAGGCAAGAGACACACATAAAAGGGATACAAATTGGAAAGGAAGAAATCAAGTTATCATTATTTGCAGATGACATGATTCTATACATAAAGGACCCTAAAGACTCTACAAGCAAGCTGTTAGAGCTGATCAAAACCTACAGCAATGTAGCAGGATACAAAATAAATACACAGAAATCAGTAGCCTTCGTATATGCTAACAACAAACACACAGAGGATGAAATCAGAGAATCACTCCCATTCACAATTGCATCAAAAAAAATAAAATACCTTGGAATAAACCTAACCAAGGAAGTAAAGAATCTATACAATGAGAACTTTAAAACACTCAAGTGAGAAATTGCAGAAGACACTAGAAAGTGGAGAAACATCCCTTGTTCCTGGCTTGGAAGAATCAATATCGTGAAAATGGCAATCTTACCTAAAGCAATCTACACATTTAATGCAATCCCTATCAAAATTCCAAAGGCTTTCTTCATGGAAATAGAAAAAAACAATCCAAAAATTCATTTGGAATCACAAAAAACCTCGAATATCTAAAATAATACTGAGCAACAAAAAAGAGGCTGGTGGTATCACCATACCTGATTTTACCCTATACTACAGAGCCATAGTAACAAAACAGCATGGTACTGGCACAAAAACAGACATGTAGATCAGTGGAACAGAATAGAGGACCCAGATGTAAGCCCAAGTAGCTATAGCCACCTGATATTCGATAAAAATGCCAAAAATACTCATTGGAGAAGAGACAGCCTCTTCAGCAAATGGTGTTTTGAAAACTGGATAAATATCTGCAGAAGGATGAAAATAGATTCTTCTCTCTCGCCATGCACAAGAATTAAGTCCAAATGGATTAAAGACCTTTACATCAGACCGGAAACTTTGAAACTGCTAGAGGAAAAAGTAGGGGAAACCCTTCAACATATTGGTCTTGGCAAAGACTTTCTGAATACAACCCCAATTGCTCAGGCAAAAAAACCACAGATTAACCACTGGGACCTAATGAAATTACAAAGATTTTGCACCACAAAGGACACAGTGAAAAAAGCAAAGAGGCAACCTACAGAATGGGAAAAAATCTTCGCCAGCTATATATCTGATAGAGGATTAATATCTAGGATATACAAAGAACTCAAAAAGTTAACTAATAAGGAATCAAACAAGCCAATCAAAAAATGGGCTAAGGAGCTAAATAGAAAGTTCTCAAAGGAAGAAATACGAATGGCATATAAGCACCTAAAAAAATGTTCTACGTCACTAGTCATCAGGGAAATGCAGATTAAAACTACATTGAGATTCCATCTCACTCCTGTCAGATTGGCCACCATCATGAAAACAAATGATCATAAATGTTGGCGGGGATGTGGAAAAAAAGGACCCTTCTGCACTGCTGGTGGGAATGCAATCTGGTCCAGCCATTGTGGAAAACAGTGTGGAGGTTCCTAAAGCAGCTAGAGATTGATCTACTATATGACACAGCTATAGCACTCCTAGGCATATATCCAAAGGACTCATCTCATTTCCTTAGAAGTACATGCTCAACTATGTTTATTGCTGCTCAATTTATAATAGCTGGGAAATGGAACCAGCCTAGATGTCCCTCAACAGATGAGTGGATAATGAAGATGTGGTACATTTATACAATGGCGTTCTACTCAGCGGTAAAGAAAAATGAAGTTATGAAATTTGCAGAAAAATGGATGGACCTGGAAAGTATTATACTAAGTCAGGTAACCCAGGCCCAGAAAGCCAAGCGCCACATGTTCTCTCTCATATGGGGATCCTAGCTACAGATGACTGGGCTTCTGCGTGAGAATGAAAATACTTAGTAGCAGAGGCCAGTAAGTTGAAAAGGAGACATAAAGGGTGGAGAAAGGAAGGGAGGAGGATACTTAATAGGTTGATATTGTATATATGTAATTACAATGTTTGTAATGGGGAGGTAATATGATTGAGAATGGAATTTCAAACGGGAAAGTGTGGGGGTGGGGAGGGAGGGAATTACCATGGGATATATTTTATAATCATGGAAAATGTTAATAAAAATTAAAAAAAAAAAAAGAAAATGGGACAATGTCACTTATTTCTTTCTCTGTATCTTTGTCATTTGCATATAGAAAGGCTACTGATTTTTGTGCATTGATTGTGTATCCTACTACTTTGCTAAAAGAGTTTATCACCTTCAAAAGTTTTGGAATGGAGGCTCTTGGGTCTCTTATGTATAGAATCATGTCATCTACAAATAGCGCTAACTTGACTTCTTCCTTTCCAAATTGTATCCCCTTTATTTCTTTCTCCAGTCTTATTGCTTGAACTAGGATTCCCGGTACTATGTTAAAGAGCAGAGGTGAGAGTGGACACCCATGTCTTGTTCCTGATCTCAGTGGGAATTCCTCTGTCTCTCTCCATTAAGTATTATTTGGGCTTTAGGAGCGTTGCATATAGCCTTTATTGTATTAAGATATACACTGACCGTGCCAATTCTCTCCAATGTTTTGATCCTGAAGTGATGTTGTATTTTGTCAAAGGCCTTTTCTGCATCTATTGAAATTATCATGTGGGTTTTGTGTTTAGCCTTGTTTATGTGGTGTATTATATTGACAGATTTCTGTATGTTGAACTACCCCTGTGTTCCTGGGATGAAGCCCACTTGATCAAGGTGGATAATGGATTTGATGTGTTGTTGAATTCATTTTGCAAGGATTTTGTTCAGGATCTTTGGGTCTATGTTCATCAAGGAAAAAGGCCTATAGTTTTCTTTTCTTGTGGCATCTCTTCCTGGTTTTGGAATTAAGGTGATACTAGTTTCATAATATTTTCTCAGTGTGAGTTAGAACATTGAACTGAAACTATACTAATAAGCTGCCAAACTGAGTACTGAGAATCCCTGTGGTATATAGCATGTAATTGTAGTAATACATCTACATTAATTGATATGTTACTAATAAGCATCAGTTGGTTATTGACAAGGTCATCTTTTCTGTTAATCTTTTGCAATGTTTAATTGTGACTCTACTTCCATCTTCTATAATACTGTATTATTTTAGCTCTCTAATGAGCTATAGAGCCAAATTCTTTAACAAGTTTTATAACAATATTTGTTATGTAGTAGATTAATTCCTCTGTTCCCTTCCACTTATCTTCTTTTGATAAGGTCATGCACATAAAAAATATATTTTGGTAATATTTATCCTCTTGGATTTTTGCTTTTCAATATAAATTTTAGGACCTAAGCATCTGTGTGATGATTTATTGCTTTCTTTGTGGTATCTTCAAAACATTATTTGACTAATTCCCAGCTCTTATGTATTTGGCGGTTGTGGTGAGCATCACTTCATAACAACCTTCAGTTTGTAATTATGCTGGTTCAGTGGACTACAATGCAATTGATATTTCTATAATGTAAACTTGGTAAACTTAATTACTAGTGTCCTACAGATTTTTTGTTGCTCTTGTTTATTGAGGTAGGGTCTCACTCTGGCCCAGGCTTACCTAGAATTCACTATGTAGTTTCAGAATGGCCTCCAACTTATGGCAATCCTACCTCTTCCTCCCAAGCACTGGGGATAAAGGCATGTGCTACCATACCCAGCTCTGTCCTACAGATTTTGTTTGGTTTTCTCATCTGGAATAATGATAACTGCATTTTTAAAAATTTTTCACTGTATCCTACTTTCCTTTATTTTATTTTTTGCACATGTGTGTGGGATATGACTGCTATGGTATGTGATATGATATGTTTGTAGCATATTCATGTGTATCAACATATGTGAGCATCTCATTTGGTGTGTGTGGATGACAGAGGAAGACATTGATACCTTCCTCTATCACTTACCCATGCATTTCCTTGATATAGTCTCTACCTCAATCCAGAGTTTCCATGTCTTGGTCAGCAATCCTCAATGATTCTTGGGTCTACACCTCATGTAGGAATGATGCTACAGAAATATGTGACTACACCCAGCTTTTTATGTGGTCTCTTGCTGAAGCAGCAAGTGTTCTTACACAAAGATCCATTTCTCTAGTCCTTGCTTGCCCTCACTTTTGTTTTACTATATATATATGTATAATATCATATATGTATAATTATATATAATATATATTATATCATGTTGGGCCCTGAAAGGCCCAGGCGTGAGGCCTAGTGGAACTTCCTGGGCCTAGCTAAAGTTTGGTGACCTGTCTCTGGCCAGCTATGACTCAGCAGGATGCCTAAGGGCTTCTGGCCTGCTACTTCCTTGTGGTAATTGTAAATACCATTTCAATAGTTAAAGTTTACTATTGGCCCTTACCTCTTCTCCCACCCTAAAATCCCCACCTTCGTCCCCCAACATGATATAAGCAACTGCTCAGAGTAATAAAGCGAGTTGTTCCTGCATTGCAAAGACTCCCGACTCAGTGTGGTTTTTCTCCAGTGGCCAGGAGAGGTTTCTGAGTCGTCCGACGCTCATCATCCCCTCAACCCCTAGGGAGGAACCAGCAGGCCTGGTCCTTCCCTCAGCACTACCTGTGCTGGAAGGAGCCCCGCATCTGGCACCCAACGTGGGGCTCTGGGACCCTGACAGACTAGTGCACCCCGTGAGAGGCAGTCGTTGAGGAGGTAATCGGTATTTGCGGGTGAGTGTACCCTCATAAGTTATGAGGTAGTCTTCCTATTTACTGCACTAAACTTTGCTTCTACAACCTGTACTTACTTGTCGACATCTCTTCGTTCCCGTTCTCTTCCCTTCACCTTCAGTTCACCGGTGGCTTTTGCATTTCTAAAGGCTCGTGCTTCTCTCTCTCTCTCTCTCTCTCTCTCTCTCTCTCTCTCTCTCTCCTTGGGCCTGTAAAGGCAGGCCAGCTTTTTCTGCCATTAAGGGACTTCCCCTGGATCTATAAGCTTCAGTAAATATTCCTTCCTCCATAAATGTATGTGGTCTGGAAGTTTATCTTAGGAAACCTAAAGCTGTCTAATGAGCTGAGATGAACCCGACCATGTGGATGTTAATCTTTTGGAACCTTTATTTTAAAGAGATAGACATAAACTTAATGCTTACAACTAAATGTGTCTTCTGGAGTGATAAGCCAAATTTTATGAACTATTCAGATGAAAGTTTAAAAATTCTAAGTACAGACAGCATTAAACTTCGAGACTTAGCTTATAAGCTTTCTAAGAGGAAAGAAAGACTACAGGGAACTTCGTTGGAACTGGGCTACTGGCATAAGGGCTGGTTACGTCCTGCTGCCCAGGCCCAAAGAGTTTAATCAAGTTTAAATTTATAATAGACTGATATGCTTTACTCAACATACTGGATTAAAAAATTAAATATTTGTTTTTTCTTTGTTTTGGTTTTTCGAGGTAGGATTTCACTGTAGCCCAGGCTGACCTGGAATTCCCTAAGAAGCCTCAGGGTGGCCTAAAACTCATAGTAATCCTCCTACCTCTGCCTCCCAAGTGCTGTGATTAAAGGCGTACACCACCACGCCCAGCTGAGATTTAAGATTTTAATCTAAAACACCTCAAGCAAGTTACAGGCACTGAGACAAATTTTAGGTTATGACGGTTCAATTTACATTGTTTTAGTCTCTCTTTGCTATGCCTTATACCAGATAAAAATGTTTACTCTGTGCCTTTATATGTTAAGTGTTTAACTTGTTTAATTTTACAAATCTCAATATCTTATATTGGTCAAGACTGTGGAGACCTTTAAAATTAAACTAAGTACAGTTTATAATATATAATAGTTATAAATCTATTGGGAGCCAGGGGCGAAATTTGGTAATTTAAATAGATGGCCCCCTCCTGGCAGCTTGTGCCTGGCCCTCCCCAACTGGGAGTTGGCAGACAATCCACCTCCTGGGAGACTGCCATGTGGCTCCCTTGGACTGACCCAGGTGGAGACAAGGGAAAAGTCCGCCCTCTCGTGGTGACTGGGCTCACCGCTAACTTACTAGGGCAAGACATCCTTGGAGATGCCGAGGCTTTCATCACTACTGACCATAAGGCCTTTTATAATGATTTGTTAAATTAAAAATAAAAATATCAACAATGGTTTAAGGAAGGAAGGGAATGTCATCCTAATTACTCCAATGAATACCCCCAATTCTAAGGGCCACTGCCCAGCCCCCCCCCATTTAAAATCCAGTGGAGACTGGGGGACCCTATATGGGTTGAGCAGGGGCCTCTCCCTTCTTCTAAGTTACACCAACTCCACATACTTATTGACCAACAGTTGGAGGCTAGACATATCCGTCCCTCCACTAGTCCCTGGAACTCTCCTTTCTTTGTCATAAAAAAGCCTAATGGGTCCTTGGAGATTTTTACATGATTTAAGAAAGATCAGCCCCACTAGGACGTGTGAGGAGCGACAACGCAATGCTTTGCCGCTGCGGCTCCGACTCCCTTTCTCCCTTGCTGGGCGAGAGGTGTCTATGGGGCACCCGCTGCAGCCGCCAATACCACCACCGCCGCCGGGTGCTGTCTCAATTGCGAGGAGGAGGAGGAGGAGCGCGCGCTCAGAGACACAAGTACACAAATAAGGGGTAAAATATTTTATGAAACAAATCTTCAATCAAGTATAATATTTTGATGCTTGGCATCTAGACTCCTTTGCCCTCACTATGCCAGCAGCAACTGTAGATCATAGCCAAAGAATTTGTGAAGTTTGGGCTTGTAACCTGGATGAAGAGATGAAGAAAATTCGTCAAGTTATCCGAAAATATAATTATGTTACTATGGACACAGAGTTTCCAGGTGTGGTTGCAAGACCCATTGGAGAATTCAGGAGCAATGCTGACTATCAATATCAACTATTACGGTGTAATGTAGACTTGTTAAAGATAATTCAGCTAGGATTGACATTTATGAATGAGCAAGGAGAATAGCCTCCAGGAACTTCAACTTGGCAGTTTAATTTTAAATTTAATTTGACGTTATGTGCATTGGGTTTTATTTGCTCTTGGTCTGGGACTTCAATGGGACCTGGGAATCCATGTTTTTGTGAGGATATGTGTGCTCAGGACTCTATAGAACTGCTAACGACATCTGGTATACAGTTTAAAAAACATGAAGAGGAAGGAATTGAGACTCAGTACTTTGAAGAACTTCTTATGACTTCAGGAGTGGTCCTCTGTGAAGGGGTCAAATGGTTATCATTTCATAGTGGTTATGACTTTGGCTATTTAATCAAAATTCTGACCAACTCTAACTTGCCTGAAGAAGAACTTGACTTCTTTGAGATCCTTTGGTTATTTTTTCCTGTCATTTATGATGTAAAATACCTCATGAAGAGCTGCAAAAATCTCAAAGGTGGCTTGCAGGAAGTTGCTGAACAGTTAGAGCTGGAACGGATAGGGCCACAACATCAGGCAGGATCTGATTCATTCCTTACAGGAATGGCCTTTTTCAAAATGAGAGAAATGTTTTTCGAAGATCACATTGATGATGCCAAGTATTACGGCCACCTGTATGGCCTGGGCTCTGGCTCATCCTATGTGCAGAATGGCACAGGGAACGCATATGAGGAAGAAGCCAGCAAGCAGTCATGACATGAAATCATTTTTTTAATTTTTATTTTATATTAGGTATACATGTGCTTGTATATAGGTTTTATCTCTGGTTGAATCCTTTAATGGTAGACAGTACCTCTCCCCCCCCATTCTCTTTGTAGCCCACTACTTTCTGCCTTTCAGTACAAAGTATGACCTTCCCCATCTAAGATCTTAATGAATAAAAGTGCATTCAGGTTAGATTTGGCCTTATTGAAGAATTTGATAAACTCCGCATACTTGAACTTGGTTTTGGTTTTTCCCTTTTCCTAAATTAACTAGCATTAACTGTAATTAATTCCCTGTTTCATGTTTCTCCTTCTGCAATACTTTTAGGTATTTGAGATTGTGGACCATCAATTTTGCACTTTAGAGAGAGATTTCAATCCTCTGTTCTACCAGAAATTGTGGTTTTTCTTACTCTTGGCTGGAAAATAACCATCTGCCAACATTTTACAGTATTTGCTTGTTTTTGATGTCCAGAGTAAAGCACGTGCTTTGTGCAAACAGTTGATTCAGCTGGACTAACAGAAAAAGACAAGAAACTACTGAGAGCATAGTAACTACTATTTCTGCAGGTGGTGTTTAGTCTTCCAAACACATCTCTGTGTCTGCTGGTTTCTAATTGGCATGTATAGGCTGCTCTTTGACTAAAGAATTTTAAGCCAGCTTTTTACCCTTCAGGAAAAAGTCCTTGTGATTGGATGTTGATTCTCTTCCAGGACACTGGCATTCAAGATATTAAAGCTAAACTTATTTTATAATAGTCCACTTTCTTTGATCATTTTATTCACTCACTGTTTATTCTTAATGCTTTACAGTCATACTTGTGATGCCTTGATTTGCTGAGTACACAAATCAATTTCATTAAAGTCCAAAGATTTAGATACATTTTATATCAAATTAAAGTATCAAAATTGTGCTTACATAGTTTAAACAAAGATGCTTGACAGATTTGGTGCAAAACACAAAAAAAAAATGGTAATACATATGTAGCGAATAAAATTACCTGAGGAGTGTAATGCTTGTTTATTTTTTGTGTATATCTTTACAATCTATTTTATATATATTGAAAAAAGACTGTGAAATATTTAGACATGCACAATATGTGACCAGACCAGAGCATTATTGGAAGACTATTTGGTAATCATTAACTCTGCCCTGAAGTGATAGCCTATAAGTTGTTATGTGTGTTACCTAAACTTCAATCATTAATTAGCAAATCCAAATGTTAGCAACTTAGTTTGTTTCCCTTGCATATTCTTTATTCATGATATTACAATGCTATAACTGGGCGATCCTTTTTAAAAAAAACATTATTTGCAAAACATAGTTGTTTTTAATGCTTTTGTAAATAGAGGCTTCAGAAGTGTTTTCTTAAAAAAAAAAAAAAAGAAAGATCAATGAACGCATAATCCCCTTTGAAGCCCCCCAGAGGGGACTTCCATGGATCCCAGCTATTCCCAATATATACCATATTACCATCATTGACTTTAAAGACTGCTTCTTCTCTATCCCTCTCCATCCAGGAGACATGGAAAAATTTGCATTCTCTGTACCCGCTATTAACTTTTGTGGCCCAGATAGGAGATTTGAATGGACTGTCTTACCTCAGGGCATGGCTAACAGCCCACCCATTTGTCAATATTACCTGTCATCCATTTTCTCTTCTCTTTTCAATCTCCCCAATACCCTGTTTTATATCTACATGGATGATATTATTCTTGGGTGCCTAGATTCCTCCACACTCCAGGACCTTACCCATCAATGTCTAACTATCCTTCATACTCACGGCTTTAAAGTAGCTCCTGAAAAAGTTCAAACTGTGCCTCCCTTTAAGATCTTGGGCTCGACCCTTACCCTAGATACAGTTTCACCTGTTAAACCACAACTTTATAATCAGGACTCTTACACCTTGCCTCAACTCCAGAAGCTCTTGGGAGAAATTAACTGGATGAGGCCTTGGATACCCATAACTACTGAAGAGCTGTCCCCTTTGTTTGACCTCCTAAAGAATCTTAACTTCTCCTCTCAGGTAATTTTGTCCCCTTGTCATCAACAAATTTTTTATAAGGTACAACAGGCTATAAATACTGCAACCTTAAAGAGATTCAATCCTAATTTGCCCATCTCCCTCTACATTTTCTCTGGGGAAACATTATGTACTGCACTGTTGGCCCAGGAAGGTGAGCCCATCCAATGGATCCACCTCTCAATCGGTGGGATCCCCAGAGTTTATTCTAAAACCAACCAGGTTGCTGATTGCATTATCAAGGGCAGAGACACCTCTGTCCGGTTGTTTGGCACAGAACCTCACCTTATTGTCACTCCCTTTAAGATAACTGATTTCACCTGGCTTCAGAGAAATAATAACAGAGTTGCTACGGCTCTCAAGGGGTTTCTAGGTAAAATTGATTGCCATTATGGCCCCCACAAATGGATGAGTTCTTTCTCCAGGTTACAATAAAAGCCCCCCAGGCTTTTTCTGTCTCAACCTAACCCTGACATTCTTACCATGTTTACCAATGGAGGGCACCTGGAGGCTTCCCTAGTCATTTACCCTCCTTTAAAACAGAAAAAAGAGCCTATCCCCATAAAGTCACTCTCCCATGAGGTTGAGGGGTCAGCACAATTCAAAGAACTATTTGCTGTCATTCTATCTTTAGACACTATTCAAGAGCCATTTAACTTATTTTCTGACAGCCTTTATGTTGTTAATTTATTACCCAACCTGGTTGAGGCCCATATTAGATTGGACTCCAACCCTATATCTCCTTTGATGATTCAAACTCGTTCCCTACTCAAACAAAGAATCAATCCCATTTTTCTTCAACATCTCAGGGGTCATCAAAACTTACCGGGATTTCTCTCTCAAGGAAACAATTTGGCTGATAAAATGGCTTCTATGCCTCAATGTAATACTATTACAGAAGCTACACGCTTCCACTTATTGACCCATGTCAACTGGAGAGGTCTCAAGCACAGGTTTCCACAGGTACCAGTCAAGAACCTTAAAAAAATTGTCCGGACTTGTAAGTCCTGTCAGCCTTTCCTCAAAGTACACCCCCTTCAAAATACAGGAAGCAATCCTTGAGGGCTCCGCCCTAATCATCTTTGGCAAATTGATGTCACACACTATTCTCCATTTGGAAAGCTTAAATATATCTTTCTTTCAGTTGATACCTTCTCCTGCGCATGCTGGGCATCAGCAAATGCCGGGGAAAAATCTAAACATGCCATTAGTCATATGCTTCAATGTTTTGCCACTCTTGGGCTACCTGATCAAATAAAAACAGATAATGGCCCCTGCTTCATAAGCAAGGCCTTTATAGATTTTCTCCAGACCTGGAAAATTTCACATTCCACAGGCTTCCCATACAACCCCCAGGCCCAAGCTATAGTTGAAAGATATAATCAAACTCTCAAGTCTCAATTACAAAAACAAAAGGGGGAATCCTTACCCCCACATGACCAACTAAAAAAGGCGTTATTTACCCTAAACATTTTAAACTTTTCTAAAGAAAATAAACAATTATCCCCTTTTCAAAAACATTGGTCCTCATCCGTTACCTACAGTTCTATCTGGGTAAGATGGAGGGACCCATTGACTGGGACCTAGAGAGGGCCTGATCCACTCCTTACAGCAGGGAGAGGGTTTGGATGTGTCTTCCCTCAAGATGAAAAAAGACCCATTTGGGTACCAGCGAGGGACCTAAAATATTTGTCTGAACAAGGGGACACTGGCAATCACTTCTCTAGGGAGTGTCCCGCCCCTGAGGACTGTTCCTAAAATGGTCCTTTACCCTGCTAAATTAAATAACCCCCTCCCTTGTGGAGGACTGCTGGCTTTGCCTCCGATCTGGGCCTCTCTGGCTGCTTGCAGTACAGTTGTCCATACGACCTTAAAAAGCTGCTCAGCCACCTTCCCCATCCCCATCCAGCTTTTCCCAATGTTTCCTCTGGGCATTTGGGCCCTTCCTTCTCCTAATAATTCCAGTATAGATGTGAGATACATTCATCCTTCCTTCTGTAATTTTAACAAAACTGAGCCCAAGGCTCAACGCTGCCCGCTTTCTGGAATGGCTTATGTTTGCGGAGGCAAAATGCCCTGTAACTTTCTGCCCAGCAATTGGATGGTCCTTTGTGCCCCAGCCACCTTAATCCCAGATGTAGATATCATTTCTGGAAGCTAGATTCCTTGTCTAAGGTAATCCTACAAAACAGGAGAGGACTAGACCTACTAACAGCCGAAAGGGAGGCATATGTTTGTTTTTACAGGAAAAATGCTGCTTTTATGCCAGTAAATCGGGAATCATCCAGGACAAGATTAAGAGGCTCCAGGAAGACATGGAGAGGAGGCGACAGGACCCCCAAGACAACTTGCTACAGACGGGCTTACATGACTTCTTACCCTACATCCTCCCTCTACCTGAACCCCTCCCCATCCTTCTCCTCCTTCTTCTTCTCCTTCTTCTCCTTCTCCTTCTTCTCCTTCTCCTCACTCTCGGGCCTTGTGTAATTAACAAAATTACACAATTTATTCAACAGCGGCTGGAGACAATAAAACTTCATCAGGCCAAAGTACATTATCATGGGCTGACAACTCAGGAATTAAGTTCCTTAGACGACCCACTGCCACCTCCTCTGCCTTCCATGTGACCAATGACGGGTAAGATCCCCAGAGGGGACAACCTAAGACAGGCCGTGGAGTGGCTCAGTGAGCTAAACACCTGGTACTCAATGACGGGTAAGATCCCCAGAGGGGGACAACCTAAGACAGGGGCCAAGGTGACTAATGCTCTTACACAAACAAAAGGGGGAGATGTTGGGCCCTGAAAGGCTCAGGTGTGAGGCCTAGTGGAACTTCCTGAGCCTAGCTAAAGTTTGGTGACCTGTCTCTGGCCAGCTATGACTCAGCAGGATGCCTAAGGGCTTCTGGCCTGCTACTTCCTCGTGGTAATCGTAATTACCATTTCAATAGTTAAAGTTCACTATTGGCCCTTACCTCTTCTCCTACCCTAAAATCCCCGCCTTCGTCCCCAACATGATATAAGCAACTGCTCAGAGTAATAAAGCGAGTTGTTCCTGCATTGCAAAGACTCCCGACTCAGTGTGGTTTTTCTCCAGTGGCCAGGAGAGGTTTCTGAGTTGTCCAACGCTCATCATCCCCTCAACCCCTAGGGAGGAACCAGCAGGCCTGGCCCTTCCCTTGGCACTACCTGTGCGGGAAGGAGCCCCGCAATATCATATATATATATATATGTATGTGTGTGTGTGTGTGTGTATATATATATATATATATATATATATATATATATATATATATGTATGTATTTGAGAGAGAGGAAGGTGTGTGGGGAGAGAAGGAAGAGACAATGGGCATACCAGTACCTCCAGCCACTGGAAACAAATTCCAGATGCATGTGCCCCTTGTGCACCTGACTTACGTGGGTCCTAGAGATTCAAACTGGAATCCTTTGGCTTTTCAGGCAAACACTTTAACTTCTAATCCATCTCCCCAGCCCTTATTTTTGAACAGATTATGAAAAACCTCAAGATATATTTTATTTATTTTATTTTATTTATTTATTTGGTTTCATGAGGTAGGGTTTCACTCTAGCTCAGGCTGACCTGGAATTCACTCTGTAGTCTCAGGGTGGCCTTCAACTCACAGCTATCCTCCTACCTCTGCCTCCCAAGTGCTGGCAATAAAGGTATGTGCCACCACACCCAGCTTCACGATACATTTTAAACAGTACAAATAGTGTCAAGTATCATTGTCTGATTTCCAAATTTGAAGGAAGTTTTCAACAACTTTATATTTGCTGTAGATCTTTTAGAGAAAATGCCTTCAAATTCCTAGTTTCCAGAGGTTTTATGTCATGAGTCTGAATGTTAGCAAATTTCTTTTCAACCCTTTAAATTTTACTTGTCTTTTACATTCCCTTTTATAGTGAATGATATTGATTGATTTTTTTTCTACTTTCATGTATGGCTTAAATAATTTTTAAAATTTAACTAGTGCTTTATCATATAAGTAAAATTTTCCTGCTTTTCTTTTTTAATTTTTCATTAAATAAACAAAACTTTATTAAAATGTTTAACTAATCCCTTCCCACTACCCACCTCTATCCCCAAATTACTACCTTCATCATTGAAACACCTCTTCATTCCTACTATTTCCTCTTATGCATTAATATCTTTTTTTCATCCTCCTCAATTATCTATAACAACATGTTAATGTCCAAATATTATGCCAGTCTGTTTAGGCAAAGACAGCTGCCATGAGACCATGAATATAATAACACTTTGTCTAGAAGACAACATTTCAAAACACTTTCCCTCATCATTTGACCCTTACATTATTTTCACCACATCTTCCACTGTAGTTCCCAACCCATTGGAAGATATGATAGAGGTATCTCATTTAATGCTGAACACTCAACTGTCACTTCTACTCAGCGTATTGATGAGTTTGAATCTCCCCAGCAATCATCACCATCTGGAAAGACAGACTTCTATAGTGAAAAGTGATAGCAGCATTAATATACAAGCATATATCCATGTATTTGAAGGGTAATTTGGTGAGCATAATATATTCATGAAGCCAAATTATAGTAGAAACTTCCCCCACTAGGGCTTATAACTTTTTCAGCCATAGACTTTTGACAGGGTTTTCAATATCAGATATAAATTACTCCCCACTCCATGGAGTAGGCCTTAAATCCAATTAGAAAGCACTTGGTTACCTTATAACAGTCATGCCACTATTGCACTAGTGGGTACACCTTTCATAAGTAGCTAGTTGCAGGATACACTGCTGGTTAAGACTGAAAATGACTTTTCTTCCTTCCCCAGAAGTCTGCATAGTACTTTCCAGCACTATGACTGCTAGTGAGGAGGGAGGAGGAGCTCTAGCAACCAAAGCATGTGGTATCTTTAGCAATAGAGGCTTATGATGTAGTTCTTGAAAGCAACCAAGAGCATTGGCAATAATCTGTATTGCATTGGGGACCTCAGGGAAATTCTTGACCAGGAATTCACTGGGAAGTTTCCTAACTCAGGTACTAGAAGTTTTTGGTAACTAGCTATGGCTTCCAAAAATGGCTTCTATTCACACACAGGGTACTTTCTTTGATATATATATATATATATATATATATATATATATATATATATATATAATTTAATTTATATACATATATTTATATACATATATTGTTAACTAATTTAATTTATATATGTATATATGTATAAATTAAATTTGTTAACAAAGAGTTAGGTTTTTGTGCAAACTCTTTCAGTTTAGATTTGATTAATGCTCCTCCCACTCCCTCCTGTCTTCTATATGCCTATGGATTTTTTTGATGATTTTCTTTTCTTACTAGTGAACTAGGAGTAGATTAACAATTTAGATAGTTTATTTAGTGATTAAATAGTAAACACATTATAATCCATCTGTATTTATTAAGGCACAATCTGCCTATAATAAGATGCCTAGTTCTTAAGTCTAAATTTTTCACAACTTTATACATGTAGCTTACCTTCCATCTGGACTTTCTTCCATTTTTACTTCTGGATTCACTACATTTTAAATTTTTCTAACATTTAAGCTAATTATTATTACATTTTGGTTTTTCAAGGTAGGGTTTCACTCTAGCCCAGGCTGACCTGGAATTCACTATGTAGTCTCAGGGCAGGCTCAAACTCATGGCAATCCACCTACCTCTGCCTCCTAAGTGCTGGGATTAAAGGCGTGCACCACCACACCTGGCCATTTAAGCTAATTTAACCTGTCTATGACTGGTATCTTACAGTGTGTCTTCTTGGTTTTTGCTTTTCTCTTTCAACTTAATGGTTTCAAGGTAATCCATAGTGTTATATGGATGAGCAAATTTTTTATATTTTTTTTCAAGGTAGGGTCTCGCTCTAGCTCAGGCTGACCTGGAATTCACTATGTAGTCTCAGGGTGGCCTTGAACTCACAACAACCCTCCTACCTCTGCCTCCTGAGAGCTGGGATTAAAGGCATGTGCCACCACACCCGACACACACTTTTCATTTTTAGTGATTCAGTATCATTCCATTAAATGAACTTATTACAACTTATTAATTTTCTGTTAATAGGCATTTGTGTTGTTTTCACTTCATACATATAAGAAATAAGAAAACTATGCCATTCTTGTTGAGGCCATTAAATAAATGTCTATTTAACTTTTATAAAGTTACTGATAAGTTATAAAATGTATTGTAGCACTTCAGAGTCAAACTCTTATTGCTCTGTACCCACTCTATAGACACATAATGTCAGGTTATTTTTAACTTTATAATGTTTATAAAACAGAATTTCATTGTGGTTTTACATGGCAATTATCTGATACCTAATAATGATAATTCATCTTCATAATTTTTTATCCAACTTAAAATGTTTTCCTGTATAGCATTCATTCACTGTTAAAGTGTGTATGAATGACTTACTTCTTCAATGAGTATAATTAATTGTTATTACATTAGGATACAAATGTGATTTACAAGTGGTGATCTCTGGAATATTTGAGGTGCCTAATATCCTTTTAGGGGCTTTGTGAGGCTAAAACTTTTTTTTTTTTTTTTTTTTTTTTTTTTTTTTTACAGTCCTCCTGATACTATAGAAATAATGGCAAGTAAGCCCTGGTGGCACTGGAATACAAATTTAAGATACCTGTATCAAACTTCCAGTCTCCATGTAAAGTCATGGTATTTCTCACACAGTGTTTCATTTAGAATTTTTGTATTTTTTATGAACATTTTTATTCTCCTATTATGGTATACTAACTGCACAAAATGATGAATTTCATTATGACAGTTTCATATGTGTATATAATATACTTTGGTCATAATAGCTATGCATCCATGCTTACTAAAGTATTGTAGTGAGTCCCAGACCAAAAATCAAGTTCAAGACCACCCAAATAAGGATTTTAAAGGAGAGGGTTTTTTTTGTTTGTTTGTTTGTTTGTTTTTGAGATAGGGTCTCACTCTATCCTAGGCTGACCTGGAATTCACTATGGCATCTCAGGGTGGCCTCAAACTGATGGCGATCTACTTACTTTTGCCTCCCAAGTGCTGGGATTAAAGGCGTGTGCCACTATGCCCAGCTTAAAGGAGAGTTTTTGGCTTTCAACTGTCCCTCATAGCAAGTCACTGAGGAGAAGAGCAGCCCTGTCTTATCAGTGAGTCTATAATGGCAGAAAAAAAAAAAAGAAAATTCTTTTAAAATGGTCAGGAAATAAAACCACATTCTTTTATAATGGTCTGGAAAGTCCTCAGCACCCTTCAACCCCCCACCCGACAATCCTATTTTTCAATGCAAGCAAAAGTGATTACAAAAAGCAGAATTTTGTGGTTAGCATGGGATGTGGAACAAACACCAGATATCTTAATTGAGATTACATTCTTATTCTTGTTTTTATGGCTCTGAGTTGAACATTAACCTAGGTGAGGCCTTCATTTATTATTAAAATGGCTGGATGTCTTAAGATGCCTTTCCTTAGGTTAAGCTATCTGGGTATTTCATTCCCCACTGTATTAGTCAGGGTTCTCCAGAGGAACAGAACTGCTAGAATGAATTATTTTAAAAAGGGAATTTATTGGATTATCTTACAGTAGTCCAATAGCAGTTGCAGGCCCGAGAATCACCGAACCTGGTAGGTGCTCAATCCATGTGGCCAGATGCTTCAAAAGTCCCAATCTGGCACTGCAGATGGCACTGGGAGGCCTGGAGGCTTCCTGAGGAGCCACTGGGTTTCAATCCACGTAGGTCTTCAGTTGATGCTGGTCTTCAGTCTGCACTGGTCTACAATCCATGCTGGAAGGCAACAAGCAGCTCTGACAGCCAAGTGGAAGGAAGGGGCTGTTTTGAACCAGAGCTTCCTTATATAAAGTCCCCCTCTGAGGCTCCGCCCACTCTAGGGGAAGAGCTCACTCTGGGGGAAGGACTTCCTTCTTTAGTTGATCCTTTCTGGAAGCAACCTCCGAAACCCACCTGAAAGGGATTTCTGTGGATTACTAAACAGATCAAGTTGACATCACCTTAACTATGACACCCACTGATGTTTAATTTAAACTGAGTCCAATCTTAGACTCATCAGTAACAATGGACTCATACCTAGTCCTAACGACCATTAATTTGTCTGAAGAAATTCTCTGTTGAACAAACATGATGAAAGTATTTAAAATACACAGACCTATAATTAATCCCAGCAGCAATAAGATTAGGGGTCCCAAAATGCCAGTAATCAAAGTGGTGAACCAGGGTGACTGAGAAAACAAATTCTCATACCAATTACTTGAGTTTTTATGGAATTCTTCTCTGTATTGCAAATGTTTTCTAACTGTGGAAATGCTCTCTTGGATCACTCTGTAGTAGTTTGTAGAGAAAGAGCAGGTCTTCCTTAGGACTATACAATATCCTCCTTGTTTTAGGAACAGTAGGTCTAACCCTAGCTTATTCTGTAATACCTTTTTTTGCCAGAGAAACTAGGGAGGTCTTCAGGTGACTAACAGAGGATACCAATTCTTTCAAATCAACATCAACCTGTGGGTTTAGAGTTTTAAATTTTTTTTTATCTCTAACAACTAAAGCAGAGGTTCCTATGGCTGCTGATCCTGCTATTCCTAAGCCTACTAGTAAGGGTACTAAAACAGGGGCTTCTCTCTTCTGCCTATAATTAAAGTAAAGGGAAATAATCCCCATATGTTCTCTGCCTGCATCTCCATCATATAAATAAACCTGGGGAACTTTGTGGAATAATATACAGTGTTCTTCCCATCCCTCATCAGCCAAAAGTAGGCAGTTTAGGCAGGGAGTGATTCCAGATACACATACATATCAAGAGGCAGGGTTGGTACTAAGAAATAATGATTTCCATTCTTGGTCATTTTAACAGTAAGAATGTGATAACATGAATTCCAATAAGGACATTTATGTATCTTACAATCAATTGTTTTTACACATAAGCCTTATCCTTGGAAGTCTCCCAGAGTAAGCTTAGGTTTCATCCCCGATTGGCAGAGGCCTGTCTGTTCAACCTGTAATTGGGTCAGTTTGCTGACAGTGGAAATTGTTTCTTCAAAAGAAGTGTTTTCTTAAATACTTACATAATATGGGGGCTTATGGTTTAAACATAGCTAGCAGTCTTGGATGACATTAGTACTATTTACTATCCTAAACACCATGTCCAAGGTTGTGAACAACCTTTGGTAGGGCACTTTCTGAGTTGGATGGGTCCAAACCAGAGGAATGGTGGAAAGGGAAGGATTTCCTGCTTTTTGGTATTTGGCTGATTTGGGGTATTATCAATGGAAGAGCATTAGGTCCAATGGGGATAGGGGTCTTGATTTCTCTTATTTTCTGTATAGTGAATTCTGTACCTGGGTCTCTTCCTGTCACTTACAGTAGTCTAAGTCCCCATGCCCAGCCTGTCTCCCCTGCCCCTGTTGTTGCAGGCTACCAGAATATTAGAGTAAGCTTTAAAGGATTACAAGAGCCCTCTCCACATTTATTTGAAGACTTAAGTATCTCAACTGTAATAAAGGGGTCATATGTGTCCAGGATGCCTCAGTCTCAGAGCTCCATGCAGCACAATGGTGTTGGCCATCTCCCTGACAGCTATGTTCTCCATTTGTTGGGAAGATACAATATTGAGAAGCCAGTATGCCTTTCTGAATTACTGAGCCACCACAGCCATAAGCAGGGATTCTTGTTCCTTCTCCCTTCCCCCTTACCACATGTATATTCTAGTCTTTTCCAAAAAGGTCACAAATGTCTATTAAAAAGATTAGCAGGTCAGTACTCATCAACTGTTAAATATTTCTCCCAGTGGTGGTGTTTCTTAGCTCCCAGGTGAAATTGCAGGATTGATGAGGGATAATGTTATAGCTATCAGCTAAAACCAAGGAAGCTAAGTACTGGAATATTAACAAAAGCATGGTACAATTAAATGAGATGGAAGACAACATTTCATTCACACAGTACATGTAACACTCTTAACAGGATCTTGGTGGGCCTAGGATCTGTGGATGGTCTAGGAGTCATCTAGGTCACCAGAGGGGGCTCTCTTTTGTTGGGTGTGGTATATCCATGGACTCTTCCCATCTACTTTACTGCAGTGGGAGTTGTCAAGACTATGGTGAAGGGTCCTTGTCAATGAGGTTCAAGGTTATGGGACTATGTCTCTTCACCCAGACCAGGTCTCCAGGTTCAAATGAATATGGTGGCAGTTCTAAGTCAGTACCCTTATGGGCCTCCCTGACCTAGGGATGATTCTGCTGGCGAGTCTGTTGGAAAGACTGAATGAACTGAAGAAGTTCATGATTAGAATTTCTGACAGATGTTCTTCCCCCAGTTTAGGGAGAATAGGGGGAGGCCTACCCCAGATAATTTCAAAGGGTATAAATCTCTTCTTATAAGGGGCACCTCTTACTCTCTGAAGGGAAGCAGGAAGAAAGATTCATCCATTTCCTACCAGCTTCTAATATCAGTTTGTTTGATATTTCTTTAATAGTTCTATTCATCCTTTCCAGTTGCCCTGAGCCCTGTGGCCTATGGACACAATGAAGGTTTTTTTTTTTTTTTTTTTTTTTTTTTTTTGGCTTTTTGAGGTAGGGTCTCTCTCTGGACCAGGCTGACCTGGAGTTCTGGGGTTCACAATGTAGTCTCAGGGTGGCCTCATTGAACTAATGGTGATACTCCTACCCTTGCCCCCTGAGTGATGGGATTAAAGGTGTGTGCCACTACGCCCAGTGAAGATGACATTTTATTTTTAAGGCTTTTTCTATTAATTGAGTGACATGGGCTGTGAAAGCTGGACCATTGTCAGACCCCAGAGCTAAAAGCTGGACCATTGTCAGATCCCGGAGCTAGGGGAGGGCCAAATTTGGGGACTACTTCCTGTAACAACTTCTTCACAGTTATCTAAGCAGTCTTAGTCTTGTATGAAATGCTTCTGTCCACCCTAAGAAAGTGTCCACCATTACCAGTACATACTTATATCCCTAAAGTCTAGGCTTAACTTCAGTAAAGTTAATTTCCCAATGCTTACCTGGGCATGTTCCTCTGAGTCTTACCCCAGGATTCATAATGGGGGTCTGTATTGATTCACTTGCTGATAGGTGATGCACCTGGTAACAAGATCTTTGGTTATTGGACTGAGGTCAGGGACATAGAAGCATTGCCTAAGTAATTCAGTCAGTTGTGTGGGGTCCAAGTGGGTACCCTCATGAAGATTCCTGAGCAATGCATGTCTTAATGCTCATTGTGGTTCCTTCCATTTGGCTACTTCTTCCACCCAGAGCACAATATCTCCACCTGGAGTGTGTCCCCAAATTTTATGTCTCCTTCCATGTAGTCAGGCTGGTTAGGCAGCTCAAGAGGAGGAGACAGCACTAGAACTTCAAAAGGCCCCAGTGATTTTAGGGCAGCTTCTCTGGTTGCTTGGTCTGCTGCCTTATTCCCCAGGTGCTTCTGTGTGACTCCTTCTTTGGTGGCCTTGGCAAGGGATAATAGCCTCTTGTTTAAGGAGCCAAATGGCATCAAGCAGGACTGATATCTCTTGAGTATTTTTAAATGGTTTCCCCTCATATGTTTGCAGTCCTTGTTCTCAGTAGAGGGCACCATGAATGGCTATCAGTGTTCATGTTATGATCATGTCTTTTTCATATTTCAAAGCCTGAGCCAAAGCTAACCACTTCAGCTTTTTGAGCAGAGGTTCCCTGCTTCAGGGCTTGAGCCCATACTATCTTTTCCAATGTAACCACTGCCACCCCATGTACTGACTCTGTCAAAATGACACTGGAATGATCAGTGAATAGCACCTTATTGTGGTTGTCCCATGATGTCTGTGAGATCAGACCAGAGACCCTCGATAGATTAGAAGCTTTCAAGACAGTGGTGAATCGGCTCCTCAAGATTATCATCAGGCAGGAGAATGGTCAGAGTGAGAGCAGTCATCTTTGATATTCTGATCCTAGTTGGTCTAAAAGCAGGGCCTGGTGCTGGGTTACTCCTGCATTTGTCACCCACTTCTGAAGAGTGCTTCTCAAGAGGGCTTCCACTGAGTATGGTGGCACAAGGTGGTGATCTCATCCTATTGTTAGCTTGTCAGCCTCCTTCCCTAGCATTGCAGTTGCTGCTGTAGCTTGGAAGAAAGATGGCCAGCCAGCAGAAAACAGGTCCAATTTCTTGGGAAAATCTTGGAAAGATATGCTGCCAGCTGCTTCCAAGGACCTACGGCTTAAGTAAGCACCCCCTTTGCTATACCTTGGGTTTCAGCAACACGCAGTTGAATAGGCTTGTGGATATCAGGCAGGGTGAGTGTTGGGGCTTATACTAAAGCTTGTTTCAGTTTTTCAAATGCCTGCTATTCAGTCTCAGTCCAATGAAGGGGGACCTTCCTCTACATGTACTAAAATAGAGGGGCATTGCAATTTTTGCAAAGCCCAGGATCCAAAGCTGGCAATACCCACTTACCCCCATAAACTCCCTCACTTGTCTCTTGGTAGTTGGGGGAGGGATTCTGAGTATGGCTTCAATACATCCCTGAGAGTGTTCTTTTTCCTTAGTTTAAGGTTATAGCTCAAGTATATAGCTGATCAAGTACAAAGTTGGGCCTTTTTAGCTGAAACCTGGTAGCCATTTTTTTTTTCCCCACTGGCCATCTTACAGTCCTTCTCATCTTGTACAGCTAAAAAGAGATCATCATACTGAAATAGGACTATTTTTGATGGGCAGCTCTAAATGCTAAGAAGTATTGGTTAAGGGCTTCATCAAGCAGAGCTAGAGAATTCTTAAGCCCTTGTGGTAGCCTAGTCCAAGTCAGCTATAGTAGCCTCCTTCAGGGTCATTCCACTCAAATGCAAATATGGGCTGACTCACCTCAGCCACAGGGATGCTGAAGAAGCCATCTTCCAAGTCTGACACAGTGTAAATTTGATGGCTAGGAGGTAAGAGGCTGAGAAGGGGATAAGGATTGTGGATTGTAGGATGTATAGCTTCAACCCTTTTGTTCACTTCTTTCAGATCCTGAACTGGTCTGCAATTATTTGTCCATGGTCATGAATTAACAGAAGAGGTATAGTCCATGGTGAGTGACACAGAATCAGGATCCCTGCTTCCCTCAGGGGCCTGATGTGGACTGTGATACTCCTTCTGGCCTACATACTTATAGGATACTATTTGACTTGTATTGGAGAGGCTTGATTAGTCAATTGGACCACCACTGGTGCATGATGATCTGCCAGCCCAGATGGGCTATTTTCTACCCACATATCGGGGATGCAGCTCTGGAGGTCTGTTAAATAAGAACTTCCCTGGCCTACCACACTAGATGTGATTAGGAGACATTCCTTGCTGTGGAGGCAAGTGTGCATCAGCCTCACAGGAGACTGCCCTGTAATGCTCAACTGGGTCTTGTCTTCTTGGCAGGAGATTATTGCCTGTAGTTTGCATAGTCAGTCTCTGCCCAATAAGGTGTACAGGATCATTAGGAAGGAGTGGGTGATGGTTTCTCCACCTAAGTTCATGACTTTATCCTCTGACCAGTGGTAGGCTTGCTGGGAACCTGTGTCTCTATGTATAAAAATGTTATGTTTGACAGGAGTTGACTTCTTTATAACTGAATAGGCTATACCAGTATCCCACAGGAAATTAACTGGTTTGCCCCCCACTTTTAATGTGACCATGGGCTCAGGAGGGGCTAGGGGGTGTAGGGAGCCCTGGCCTGGTCAGTCCTGCTCACTCAACTGTAAAACTTTTGGAGCTCTCTCTGATCACTTTGGGCACTCGTTTTCTAATGTACTTTCTCTTTATAGTAAGTGCACTGATCTTTATCTAATTGTATGATATCTTTTGCCTGGCAGAACCTGCCTCTGAATTGGTTCTTTTTGGTCTCTTGGTGGCCTATAGGAGAGCTCCCAAAGAGCCACCACCATGATCCTGGTAATCTTCTTAGCCTGCTTATCCTAAGACATGTATCTGTTACTAAAGACCCACATAGCTATCTCCACTATTTCTGACAATAACTTTCCCTCAAATCCTTCCAGTTTTTTAAAAAAATCTCTTCCTAATATCTGGGGCTGACTGAAAAACAAAAGCAATATTCAGAGCTCTCCTATTTTCAGAAACCTTAGGGTTTATACAAGTGTATGTCCTGTAGGCCTCCAAAAAACATTCTAGAAATGCCACAGGGGATTCATCAGGTTCCTTTATAACTTCACTCACCTTGTACAAATTTGTAGGTTTCCATGCCACAGCTCAGACTCCCATCAGCAGAAGCCAGTGGTAATTGTCAAGATCCTCCTTACTGTGGTCTGAACTGTGGTCCCAGTATGATGAGGATGAGGGAAAGACCCTTTCCAGGTGGACAGAGTCCTCAGTGGGAGTCCCACGCAGTCCCATGGCATGTTTTAAAGCTCTCTCCGAATTTAGTACTGCTCTTCTGCTGTGAAGATAGCCCAAAAAAGTTGCTGACAATTATCCCAAGTGGGTTGCTGGGTATAAACAATAGTCTCAAAGACAGAAATAAGATCTTGAGGATTTTCAGAGGAAGAAGGGTTCTGCTGTTTCCAATTATAGAGATGGCTGGTGAAAAGGGGGACATAGACCATGAAGGGGGCTTTAGCTCCCAGAGCCTGATGTAAGGGTAAGAGTAGGGCTAAGGGTGTCTCAGAGGACTGGTAAGGGGACCAGTCCTTGGTATGTGGCAGGCTTAGGAGTGAATCAGGGCCAGAAGGGGAATGGCTTGGATAAGGAGGAGGAAAGCAGAAAGGTTCATTGTCAAGGAAATCCTCCTGTAGGACTGGCTTAGGGGACTCCTGTGAGGGGACAGATTTTTGGCTCTTAGGTTTAACAGAGAGCAGTATTTTAGAGCTTGGTCTAGTAAAAGTTTTAGCACATTTATTGAGTCTAGAGGGCTTTTCAGTAACTATTTCAGTCCAAATTAGACTATAGGGAACCTGCTAAGGGTGCTCAAGTCACCCAAGGACAACAAACTCTACCTGGTATGTAGTTGGAAGATTGAATGTCCCCTCTGGCATTCATGCTGCAACAAAGGAAAGCCAATATATTTCATAGAATTTCCTGAGGGATAAGATGTCATAGTTGGGACCTAGGTCAGAGGCTCTCTGTTGGAAAAATGAAGTTAGTTAAGAAACATTGTAAAGGACTAGACATGGACTTTGTTTGCCCCATAGTGGAATGGTCAATTTCCATAAGCAACCTGCTAGAAAAATTAAGAAATGAGACACAGAGTGAAAAAAAAAAAAAACAAATAAAGATCAAAAGGACAAAGACACATGGCCACACTGAACTGAAGAAGACAGAACGGGGTTGGGGCGATGTCTAGCCACAGCTTAGGAATTGGGAAGCAGTGCTTTGTCCAGCCTTTCACTGAATCTCCCTTACCTTGAGAGGCTTTCAGACCAGATGACTCTCTGCTCATGGTGTTTATGACTCATGATTGCCACTCCTTTCTGTTGGGACCTGGAGAATGTCCCTGGGGCTGAGAAATTTCTGTCAGTGGCCACGCCTTCTAGGGTCTCCACCCTATAGTCAGAGTAGAGTCCAAAGAAATCAAGAGTCTGTCAGACCAGATTTGGGGATCAAGTTAGTGAGAAGAATTTAATATCTTGCTCAAGCCTCCAAAATGTAGTGGGTCCCAGACCAGAAATCAAGTTTAAGACCACCCTAATAATGATTTCAAAAGAAGAGTCCTTATTTGCCAGCTGGTTACTGTCCATCACAACAAGTCTTTGAGGAGGAGAGCAGCCATGTTTTACCTTATCAGTGAGTTCAGGTTAAGCTATCTGGGTATTTAAATATTACTTATAGTAGCCAAGTTATGTTATCAGCTTAGGGATCTATCAACAGATGAATGGTTTAAGAAAATGTGGTTATCCAGACACATGCATGTGATTTTAGCCCACAAGAGGCTGACATAAGAGGCCATGTGTCTGAGGCAAGCTGGGGATATATAGCCAGACCCTGTACCAGTGAAATGATAAAAGAAATAATAAGTAAGAAACAAAAAAATGTGGTAGAGTGCTGTGGTATTTTGACTAGATGGTCCCCATTCTGCTGGTGACCCTCCTCAGTGGGGTTGCAGGTATTGCCTCTGGGGTTGTGGGTTATGCACTGTGGCAGCAGTAGTTAGTTACTAACTTTCATGGGGCAGGAATGCCTTCGTGTATGACGCCTTAACCTGTGGCTCTTACAATCTTTCTGCCCCCTCTTTCACAAAGTATCCTGAACTGTGGTGTGTGAGTTTTAAGTCTACTTCAGTGATGAGCTCTTAGGAGTCTCTGATCCCTGCTTTGGTAAGTGTTGAGTATCCTCATGGTCTGTATCCTTCACTCTGGTGCTAATTATCTGGTTCAGCATGGAAGCAAAACTCATGCTCATCTCCCCAACTCCTCTGTGGTTTCAGCTCTGGCTTGGCTGAAGTGCAAGTGGTAATTTGTCCTCCTCATGTCTTGTTACCCTCTGAAAAAGAAGAACAGATTCTCCAGTGAGAAGTGAAGGCAACATAGTTTAATGTGATAAGAATTATTAATTTAGGGAGAATTTGATGCATGTAACCCTCTTTTGGCCAAAGACTAGTGAGAGCTTGATACCGGAGAGCATAATCTTTGTCTTCATAGGATTCTTATATAGTTCCCAATGCTAGATATGGGTTCCTTTACAATGATAGGATCTCTTAGCAATCAGAAAACTATTGGTTACCCACTGTGCTACTATTGCACTGACATCCTGTCAGGGTGTTTTCTGTAGCTCAGACCTCTGGTTGCTCAGATGGCTGTTGGCCACTTTTCTCCAGTGGCCTATGTAGTGCTTTCCAACAGTATACTGGCTGTCTGGGTACAGGATTTCTTCTGGATTCCAGCCAGGTTTCTCCATGCTCTGTGTTGGCAGCATATAGTGTCTTCAGCAATAGGGTCTTCCTGTTTTTTTCCAGGTGCTTTGACAGAAACCTGTCTTGTTTTGGGGACACCTTAAGTCTATCATATCAACAGCTCATTATGGGTAACAACAGAATTATTGTACCTGGTGTTAAAGACCAGAGGGGGGAAAAAAAAAAAGCTTAGGCTTCACTTCACCCTCTCCAGGTCTCTTCTTTTCAGGTAAGTGCTATATCTGTAAGTCTTATCTCCAAGAATAAAGGTTTCTATGGTACCAGGCCATTTTGGATTTAGCTTTGTATTTGTTTTTCCCTCCCCTCCTCTTCTGCCCAAACTCTTCCATCCCTATTGTCTGGGCCTTGAGCTGCTTATAAGGTATGTCAGCAACTCAAGTTGATCTAGGTTAAGAGCCACAGATAAGTGAGACCACATGATATTTGCCTTTCTGTGATTGTGTGAGTTTGCTGAGTATGAGGCCTTCTAAGTCTGTCCATTTTCCTACAAACTTTGTTGTATCATTTTTTAACTGCTGAGTAGAATTCCAGTGTGTAAATGTACCACAACTTCGTTATACATTCATCCAATGATGGGAATCTGTGCTGATTCCCACTCTTAACTGTAATGAATTGAGAACCTATAAACAAGGTTGAGTAAATATCTCTGTAGTGAAGTATATGGAACCTTAAGGATAATTGTCCCATAAGGGAATAACTGTATCTGTTGGTAGTTCTATATCTATTATTTTCAGGAATCTCCAAAATGATTTCAATAATGGTTGTATAAATTTACATTCCCAGCAATAGTAGATGAGGGTTCCTCTTTCCCCACATTCTCACCAACATTTGTTAATGTTAGTATTTTTAATGTTTGCCATCCTTACTGGAGTAAAGTGGAATATCATAGTTGTTTTAATTTGCATTCCTCTACTGGTTAGGGATATTGAACACTTTCTTATGTGTGGGTTAGCCATTTGTATGTCTGCCTCTGAGAACTCATTATTCAGTTCTCTGCCATATTTTGGGGGTGGGTAGTTTGATTTTTTTATTGTTTAGTTTTTTGAGTTCTTTGTAGATTCTACCTATTATGCTTCTGTCAGTAGTATAGCTGGTGAAGATTTTCTCCCACTTAGTGGGTAGTCTATTGTCTATTTTTATGGTATGTTTTTCTGTGCAAAAGCTTTTTAGCTTCATGAGATCCTGATGGTTGGTTGATTGTTTAAATTCCTGGGATACTGGAAGTTTGATCAGGAAGTTTGTCAGCACTCCTATATTATGGAGAGTTCCTCCTATTTTTGCTAACAGTAGAAGAGTTTTGGGTATTACATTGAGAACTTTAATCCATTTAGATTTTATTTTTGTGTATGGTGTGGTGAAAGGGTCTAGTTTCATTTTTATTCATAAGGTTATACAATTTTTCCAGCACCATTTGTTTAAGATGCTATCTTTTCTCCAGTGTACTTTATTGGGATCATTGTGAAAGAACAAATAGCTGTAGTTACTTGACCTAAAGTCTGGGTCTTCACTTCTTTTCTGTTTGTCCCATATTTCTATTTTATGACAGTTCCATGCTGTTTTTGTTAATATGGCTTTGTATTATAGCTTTAGATCAGGTATGGTGATACTTCCAGAGGTGTTCTTTTGCTGAAGATATGTTTGGATATCTGAGGCTTGCTGTAATTCCATATGAATTTTGAGATCTTTTTTTATATCTCTGTGAAGAATGATGGTGGAATTTTTATTCATCTGTATATTGCTTTTGGTAGAATTACCATTTTCACAATATTAATTATAGTTATCCAGGAGCATGAGAGGCCTTCCTATCTTCTCAAATCATCCTCAATTTCTTTCTTGAGTTTTTAAAATGTCTTTATTATACAGGTCTTTCATATCCTCGGTTAGTGTTATTCCAAGGTATTTAGTTTTTGGTTGCTATTGAAAATGGGGCAGCCTCAATGATTTCTTTCTCTGTATATATGTCCTTTGCAAATAGAAAGGCTATTGGTTTGTGTGTGTGTGTGTGTGTGTGTGTGTGTGTGTGTGTGTGTTGATTTTGAATCCTGCCACTTTAATGAAGGAATTAATCACCTTTAGGAATTTTGAGAGGGAGAATTTTGGGTCCCTTATATAACAGAACCTGTCTTCTGCAAAAGGCACTAACTTGATTTTCTCCTTTCAAATTTTTATACCTTTCATTTTTTTCTCTTGTCTTATTGCTTGGGCTAGGACTTGTAGTACTATGTTGAAGATCAGTGGTGAGAGCAGGAACCCCTGTATTGTTCCAAATCTCAATAGAGCTTTTTGAGTCTTTCCCCATTCAGTATTATTTTGGCTTTAGGTGCTTTCTATATAGCCTTTATTGAATTGAGATATCATTCTTTCATGTCTATTCTCTCTAGCCTTTTTATCATAAAGTGCTGTTGTATTTTGTAAAGGACTTTGCTGCATCAATTGCGATGATATGTGTTTCTTATGTTTCAGTTTATTTATGTGGTGTATTTAATTGGCTGATTTCCATGTTAAACTATCCCTGCATAACTGGGATTAATCCTATTTGATCAAGATGGATAATGCTTTTGATATGTTGCTGGATATGATTTGAGATGATTTTTTTTAGGAGCTTTTTATCTAAATTCATCAGGTATATGGGCCTATAATTTAATTTTCTTTTGTATCTATGTTTGGTTTTGGTATTAGGGTGATGCTAGATTCATAAAAAGTATTGGGGAGGATTCCCTTCTCTCTAATTATGCAAAACAGTTTGAGAAAAATTGGTTTCAGTTTTTCAATGAAGGTTTGATAGAATTCAGCTGAGAAGCCACCCAGTCCTAGAAGTCTTTTTTTTTTTTTTGAGGAGATGCTTTTTATTAATTTTTTAATCTTCATGGGTATGCTAGATTTAAGAGATTAATCTTCTCTGAGTTTAGTTTTGGTAGGTGGACTGTGGCTAGGAACTCATCTATTTCTTCCAAGTTATCCAATTTTGTGGAGTAGAAATTTTGGATACATGTCCTAATGATTCTTCCAATTTCATTGATGTTAATTGTGACCTCTCCTTCTTTTTCTTTTCTGCTATAAAGGTAGACATATGAATTTATTGTATAAGATAAAACAATACCACCATCACTTCTTCCTTGTTGACTACATTGTCCACTGGAATATTATAGACATTATTGTTTGACTTTCTAAGCTTGGTAAAAATGTTACCTGATTTTTGTCTCCTCATGGAACACTCACTTTTAGACTGCTGATTTATATCAGAAGTATGAGTACCCTAAAAATCTCACATTTTGGAACACATCAAGTTAGATACAAAACACTAAAATTGCAGTTCCATATGTGTACAGTTTCTCATCTAGAGAATAGGATGCAGAAGCTGAAAATCTCTAGGTCATTGTAAACTCCAGTGACTTAAGTCTCTAAGATGTTCTAGTTTTCCCAGTTGATATTCCAAAAATAGAAAAACAGAGGCAAGTGTCCTCCACTATTCTTTAAAGATAATGAAACAAAGAATCTCGAGAAAGATAGTATAAAATGGTTGATTTTTTCATTCTATAAAGATTTGGGGATTTTTTTCCACAAAAATTAAACCAGAATGCAGCTTGGGAATGACACAAAAATGATGGAGTATGTTTTCTTTTTCCTTTTTCATCAATATACCATTTTAGGAACCCAAAAATTACTACCTGCCAGAACTTGAAGAGCCTGTAAGTAAAAGGTTGGAAAGAAACAAGAAAAATTTAACTGGAAGCTGAAGGAGAGGGGACTCTATGTAGCAGCAGAAAATTAGGCACCTCTGCATTTTTGTAACATTCTAAGAAAGAAAGAAATGGACCCAATGGAATGAATATTTTAGAAGAACTTACTCTTCAATTATCAAGTAGAATTTCAATAAAATATCAGAAAACTCAGAAAAATTTTAGCCAGGAAAGAAGTCTTAAAGAAGGAGAATCTCAGATAATTGCCAGTACATATCATTGTCAGGATAGAATTGCTCTAGGGTAAAAACAGAATCCACATTTTAAAGAAAAACGTAATTCATGTTCTGGAAATATTGAAGATTATGTTCCTATATGTTTCAGAAAGATATAGAGGCTTTCAAGGATGTTAAGGGTTAAGAATTTTGTCCAATAGCATTCTCACAGAAGGTATAACCTTAAGGTTACACCTTCTTAACCACAAGTTAAGTAAAAGATAATTACAGGGATTTTTTTATAATGTAGATAATTATCTAACGTGGGCATAAAATATCTATTGCAATGTTATCAGTACAAAGAGGATTAGTCTTCTGCTAAATATCTAGTATTTAGCTACCTTTTAATAAAAATTTTGCATAAATTATCAATTCATTCATATAATATTTAGTAGTTCTTTCATTGAAGAAGAAATTGAGGCTTAGAGAAATCATCTAAGTTGCCCAAAGTGTACAATTAGCATGCAGATATAGAGCAAGAGTGTCATTCATTCCTTCTGTTTTTAAAGTCACTGCACCCACTATATTTTCCTTTTTGAATATTTTATTCAGTGATATAGCTATTGGTATGGAACCTATGCTCTTTCATGAATTTCTTACTTGGAATCCTGTAAGAAACCCTAATGAAACTCACTGGATCACAAGGAAAAAATAATCAGATACGGAAGTAGAAAGGGACTAGAAAAAGGAGAATAGAAATGGGAGCAAGTGAGAGTGGAAAGTAGAGTGGGTAATGGTAAATTAGTATGATAAAAATATACTATATACATACACAAAATATCATAATAATTTTCATTATTATTTTAATATACATATGTTAATAGAATATCTTAGTCAAATTTGAATTTCAAGGACATAATCTGTGACTTTCCATTGGAGGTAAAGGATAAGGGAGGATATAATATAATGATGGACATATCATGGTATATTTGCTTCCAGATGGCTCACTATCATGTTAATCATATGCTTTTTTCTAAAATTCAATTTGTACAAGTATAGTTGTATATAAATTATAACATTCATAAAGCCAGTTACGCTTATCTTGCTGAGACAAATACTAGACCAGAATCAGCTTATGGAAGGAAAGGGTTTATTTCAGGCTTACAGATTCAAGGGGAAGCTTCATCATGGTGGAAGCTGGCTTACTTTATCATACATCTATAACAGAAAGAGAGAAAGACAGAGAGAAAATACAGCCTGAGCTCAGGATAGCTCTCTGTATACTTAGTAGGGTTTGACTCAAGTTCCTTCCCCAATGACATTCCTCTAGCAAAGCTCTATCATCTGGAGACATAAGTAGGAAGCTTAATCTTCATCAAAAATACCTGAGTCTAAGGAGCCATTTGCATACAAACCACTACTTTCCAACTCTGGACCCCATAGACTAATGATCATCTCTCAATGCAAACTGTACTCAGTCTAACTTCAAAAGTACACAGTCTTTTCCAATTTTAATACTGTTCAAGTCCAAAGTCTCATTTGAAATTCAATACAGTTTCTTATGTGTAATTTCTGTAAAATCAAAACACAAGATACATACTTCCAACACATAATGGCACAGAGTAAACATTTTCATTTCAAAAGGAAAGCATCACAAGGAGAAACTGAACTATTGAAAAATCAATAAGCAGTGGGGAGACATCAAACACCTGTAGTTCCAAGTTTAATACCCATAACTAGTAAAGACATTCTGGTTTCCAAATTCTACCCCTTCAGTTGGGCTTCTCACAGCCAGGGAGAAAATCCTTCCTGAGATGGCTGCTCTCACTGGCAGCTGTGGCATAGTCCTTTCATCCAAATTCTTGGGCCCCCATTGCAACCAAGGGTTCATCTTCATAGATCCATAAAGAGTTCTTATTAGGTCTATAAATGGGAATTTCCACTCTGCTTCACATCATTCTATTTTAACTGCTCTGGGAATTGTGTGCATTTCGTGACCTGCTTCCCTGCATTTTTCATGCTTTCAAAACCAATACCAGGTGGGTGACATAACCAAATTTATAAATACAGGGAGGAACAAAGCCGGACCTTTAGGAGCAGATAACTCTATATCAGTCTCCTCCTCTTCTCAAACAATTTGAATTCCAAATATATTGAGCCTATATGGGTTGGTGTTCACCCTCTGTGCATGTTTATTATTGTCCCAATGAAAAGCAGTTGTCCCACACTTAATGGTGGTAATCTGCTTAAAAACTGCAGCTTAAGTCTAAAACCTGTGCCTATAACTTCAAACTTAAAAAAAAATTCTGTGATAAACTATATGTCTTTCATATTTATCTGTTCTATACTTCTGCCAAGCATAGCCATCCATTACTTTTAAATTCAAATGTGGTCAATTTCACAGGGTATGTGTGGAACACAGTCTGCCTTTCTGCAGGTAGCCCAGTTCCAACAAAGTACTCTCATTCCTCTTTGAAGTTAATCAGCCAAACCTTTGCAGTATACAATTTTCTATGCATTTAGTATTTTCAAATTCTCATAGAATAGCACAAACAGGTCTGCTTACAGCCCTGCAATGCTTACCAGGTTGAAGTACCAAATCTTTTCATATTCCTCCTGCTAAGACATTCCAAAAGACCCAAAACTACATGGTCAGGTTCATTGTAGCAATGATCCCACTCTTTGTACTAATTTTATTGTTGCAGTTACTATATCATTGCTGGGACAAACACTGACCAGAGCAGCTTATGGAAGGAAAGGGTTTATTTGAGGAGTACAAATTCCAGGGGAAGCTTTCTCATGGTGGGTGAAGCTGGCTCACTTCATCAAACATCCACAGCAGACAGAGAAAGAGTGAGAAGCTAGAACTTAAGCTGGCTCTCTACACACTTTAAGGCTGGACTCAAGATCCATCCCCACCGACATACCTTTATCAGGGATCTCCCTTCAGGAGAGTCATGTAGGAAGCATAACCTTAATCAAAAATACCTATGGTTGGGCTGGAGAGATGGCTTAGCAGTTAAGTGCTTGCCTGTGAAGCCTAAGGACCCTGGTTTGAGGCTCAGTTCCCCAGGTCCCATGTTAGCCAGATGCACAAGGGGGCACAGGTGTCTGTCGCTCTCAAATAAATAAATAAATAATGAACAAAAAATATTTTAAAAAAACCTGTGGTTATGGGGAGACTTATATTCAAACCATCCATTATGTTTATAAAGTTTCTATTCTTCACTTACCCCTTGAGTCTTGGTTCAAATAAAATTTATTTTATACTGTTATTCATGCATAATGATATGGTGACTGGTTCATGCTTACAAATCTGTTGAACTTTAATCCTTTGTGGTAAGAATGTCAGAAACACAAATTTTCCATAGATTCCAATTAATTGTGCTAAATAGTTATTAGCGAATTTCAAAAAATTGAGGGTCAAGGAGATTTTATGGGAGAAATCATTTCTATCTTGTACTAGAAAATATACTAGAAACCATTTTAATATAGGCATATTCAAAGACACATGAAAACATGTTTAAACTCAAGGTAGATATTATAAGAATTACCAATATACTTTCAGGAATATTTTAAATATACTCTGTTATATATAGTGTTTTCTTGTAACTCTTAGATAGTAAACTCTCTAGAAAACTAGGTATCTGTAGAATTTTTAAATTAAATGCAGCATAAGTCAATATTTAGCATGAGTAAAAGAGATAATTTTCTCTTTCATTCTCTCACAAGAAGTTGTAGCATATATATTCTGCCAGACTGAAGTAATAGTATGCTAAAAAAGAGCAAATTTGCTACATTTAACTATCATTTACAACTTAAACACAATAGGGCCACCGTGGGGAATAAGTGAAGAAATATTGATTTGTCTTTTCCAGATAACGCCAGAGAAACTGGCAAAGCCATTACATGATGTGGTTAAAAAGTGTCCCTTAATATTGATTTTGTTTAACCCAAAAAGCAGTTCTAATATAAACAATCCATGACTGACTGCACTGCATTTTTAAAGGCCTTTCCACTTCTGTGGTCTGGCATTTTTTTTTTTTTTTTTTTTTTTTTTTGTTGTTGTTATTAGTATTAAGTTAGGAGAGCCACGGGAGAAAGTATGCAACAGGGACATGATCTCAAGGTGTTGCTATTTTTGCACAAGAAATTCAGTAGTAAAGGAGAGTGAAGAGAGAGTGGAACATGAACTTTGTCTTAACTATTGAAAACTCATAGAAAAAAATCTATGACAGATGAGTGCAATCTGAAGATAGCTGATAAATAAAGACTAAAGCTGCCTGGAAGGGAAAACTAAAAAACAATTTCTGAAGGCTTTCCACAAAGATCACCTCTTAATTGTAGCACTGTATAGCAGGAAGCCAGGAGGAGGAAACAGCGGTACTGGCTTCAAGCTAGTAAAGACCAAAATTAATAAGTATTATAATATTGTCATCTCATTTCAAGGCCTTCCTATTTAAAAATAGTTATGGAAGTATGTTACTTTGATTGTCAGTGATCATACTCTACCAGAAGAAAATAACATTTTTTTTTTTTTCGAGGTAGGGTTTTACTCTAGCTCAGGCTGACCTGGAATTCACTATGTAGTATCGGGGTTTGCCTTGAACTCATGGCGATTCTCCTACCTCTGCCTCCCAAGTGCTGGGATTAAAGGTGTGTACCACCATGCCCGGTGAAAATAACAACTGTAATTTTATTGTTCAGCATAATACTTGGCCTTCTTATTTACTTATATATTCTTAGGCAAGGAATTAAGATTATAAAACTTTTCTTTTTTACTTTTTAAGAAGTTTCTCACAAATCTCACAAAATAGATTTGATCTAAAAATATAACAAATGTCAAAGACAATCTAGCTTTAAAATATTGTATCTTATGCATTAAAAAACTTATAGGTTCTTTAAACAGAAATGGAAATTCTTACCAAGATCATTTTAGACTGTTTCATGTACACATTGGCTTGTTCTTTAAAAGAATATAAAAACCTTTTGGTTTCTGTCATTTTCATTATGTTATTAAAAATTCTTATAACTATGCACCTTGTCAGTTACAAGTAAATTTGATTAAAAATTTTATATAATATATAGATTTATAAAATCTAAAACATCTATTTACAGTAGCTATTGATGGTATCCCCAGAAGCTTGCTGTCATTCTGAATCCATCCACCTGACTTATCACTTAGAAGTAAGATAGTTCCCTAGCACCAAATACATACAAATGTTTAAGACTTATGGTACAAATTATAGAGAAGAAATAGTCTTAAAAGAGCCAAACTATTTAACATGCAAAATTATCTTTAAAAAATTCTCCTTATGGAAATATAGCTTTCACTGAAGTTGTGTCTATGCTGGTAATAATTCTCTATACGATTTGCCAATGTTCACTGTCTATCCCCACTGGAAAGAAATAAAATGGATGTTTTCCATCTGCAGCAAAATAGAGTCAAAACAAATGTATTTAAATTGGAAACATTTGTGGCTGAAAGAGACATTCTCCATGAAAACATCTGGTTGTACTTTTAAGTCATTGCCAAATAAACGCATGCTGGAAAGTCTATTTTATGCCACACATGGTCACCCATGTAGATGCAGCCTAAACCTGTTTTTGTTTGAGGTCAACACCCCATTTTGGAAAGAAAACTACAGATTTGTGAGTTGGCAGTGATTGTTTTAATAATAGTGCTGGAATGGTAGTTGGAATATGTCAATTTTCTTCCAGATGGGGAGCAGTAAAAGACAAGCAGTGCTCCTGATAGTTCTCAGGTAGACAATGCAAAGACTGAAAGGATGATGGTTGTGAGACAGATCAAGTATCTACTTACTTGTAAACAAGAGTGGCTTATGGTGACTGGTTTCAGGTCTGTCTGAATGTTACTTTACATGGACTCAAAGTGACAGTCATTTGAAGATGCAAAAAGATGGCTTTTCAGAGTATTTGTTCAGTATGTGTATTTTTTAAGCTAAATGACCCCTAAATGTATTTGCTTTAACTATACTTTCTTGTTTTCCTCAATTTTTGAGCAGATATTTCTGGTTGGTGAACATATTTTCATATTATAATTCAGAGATGCAGGTGGGCACTGTGGCTTCAGACTAGAGAGTCAAAGATCACTGAAGGTTCAGCCATTTCTAATCAGAGAGCTCGTAGGCTTCTGCCGGAGGTTTTGGTATGCCAGTTTGGTAATCAATCCAGCACTTCCCCCACATTCCATTGGTCACACACAATGAAAAAATAGTAAGAAAAGCTCAGAAATACCTTAATGTTCCAGGCAAAACATCCTATAAGTTTCAGTGACAGAACAGTTGCTTCTATAACCAGGAGAGTGGTAAATAGAGAGTGTTGCAAGTGGAGATCATGGAGATCACGCACACACTGACACACTGAAATTATTAGGAAAATTGTAACTATTTTATGAGACTGTGATAACTGGCCTTTGCCTCTCCTTATCATAGAAAATATAAGTTACCTGTAAGGTTACCTTCAAGTATCCTTCTGAAAGTGTCTTCTGGGCATTCATGAACAAATCTGATACAGTTATATATGTGCTAAGCAGCTGTAGGGTACATACTGCTTTCTACCATGTCCTCTGTTGTCACTATGGATCATCTGAAATGTCCTGTTGTGTCTAAATATATGATCCACATTTGAAGGCAGAGCAGGGTGAGCCTTTCAGATATCTCTTTTACACAAAGAACTGTTGCAAAATGGGGAGAAGTCTGCAGTATTGCATCCAGACACTACTAACTTTGTTTTTTCTTGTATCTCAAAGACTTTCTCAATACAACTTCTTTAGACACTTGTCTTAAGTGATTATAAATGCCTGTCCAAGTCTAGACTTGTCTAAATCCTCTGTAGTCAACTGAGCCTCTACATAAATGGTCATAGGCAATCCTTACAGTAAATCTAAGGATGGATCTGCATTATTATCACTGTTATTACTTACATTTCATTAATGAGGAAACTCAATCTTTAGAAATGAAGCAGTTTCCTCATTCTGCCAAGATTCTATCTCAACTTTCTGAATCAAAATAAAGTTCATGTGCTGAACTCCATTGCTTTTTTTAAAGCATTCAGATGACTTTCATATTTTTCTAAATATGCACCTTTACATGTTTTTCCATTCCTTGCCCCTTTTCTAACAAATTTATCATTTCCTTTCACCAGGGTTGGTTATACCCAATATCAGGCTGGTGATTTCATAAAACTTATTGACTCCTGAGGTCAAAGTCACTTACTAGTAAAGGATGAGACAGTCCACATGTAAGAATATAGAGAAGAGGATTGAGCAGCCAGACTGCAGAGGCAACTACTATCTAACATGAGCCAATGATTTTTGTGCAGGAATGTAAACTGCATTGCCAAATCATGATTTTCCAAGGAAAATCTGGGATTTGGATAGATATGTATAGTCTCCAGATTTTAATTATTGGCATTTTACTCACTTAAAAAATAAATCATGAGTTTGTTGTCTTTTTTGCTTGAATATCACCCTGTTTGCAAGTGGTAATTTTATGGATGGAAAATAAAGCAATTTCTCTTCCATGGTTGATTCAAATTTCATAACCATTAAATGTTTAGTGTTTCACTCATACTTTCACATTCACTCATTCATTCATATGAGTCATGCAATCATTCATTCACTATTCTATCATTCACTGGTTTGTAAATTGTATGCATGGCATGCAGCACAACAATGAAAATAAACTATACTTTGTTTTAAGTTGCTTATAATTTGATATAAGAAGAGACACATCAACAAGCAAATTAAAATACTTTGATAAGTGCAATGATAATACAATGGAATCTATCTGGGAACTATCTGATATTTTAAGCTTGGGTGACTTAAAATATCAGATTGCAGCTGCACTACCAAGGCTACTGAGGGTAGGTGATAGCAAATTATGTATACTTACTTATAAGATCAAACAACATGTTACCACACTAACTACATATGTATAAAAATTATATTATTTCTTCTATACAGTTTAACATATTGTGGGTATGTATATGATTTCCTGGAGTACATTGTGGAATGCATAGAATCCATGATACAGTCAACTATGAGAGCTGCAGGGCCACCACTGCAAGCACATGCTCATTAGTTGTTAAGTGAGTATATTAATGAATGAAATTGATACGGGGCTGGCATATAATTTTTGTGTTAAAATCAATATGCAATTTTTAGTTTGACTAAAGATACAAAGGAAAAGTAGTAGGTAATTATCCTGATACTATGAAAATACTAAAGTCTACCTACCTGAAAATGTACCCAGTTTTGGACTGAAGTTCAGCAGTGAAGATACTTGCATGTAAAACTTAATTACCTGGGCCCAGGTTCGATTCACCACATAAAGCCCAATGCACAAATTGGTGCATGCATCTGGAGTTTTAGCTGCTAGAGACCCTGGCATGTTCTCCTTCTCTCTCTTTCTCTTTACAAATAAGTGAAAAACCATTTTAAAGGAAAAATATAGCCAGTTTTGCACAAAGATTTTGATGGCATGATGTACAATTTTTATGCTGACTGAGATTCTCATTAGGTAGGACTGTAGAATTTATCATTTAAAATGTTAGTATATGAATGCAAGAACACCTGTTAGTATGCCAGTTGGGCATACCCAAAGTCATTGTAGCAGCAGTCACAGAGATGACTGTAGTACAGTCTATTTCAGACATGTACAAGTTTCTATAGATAAGTGTTGGACAATTAGAAAAATTACTACTGCTGTTTGTACTGCCTCATTTCAGTTCCAAATAAAGGGTGCATTGTTTTTCTCAAAAACCTATATTTTTACTAATAAAATTCTTACAAAAATAAAAAGAACATAATTACACGAAAAAGTATAGAATAGTCATGAAAGCTTTGAGTGAAGCTTTAAAGAATCTCTTGGAAGGAAAAATGAATGTGCTAGAACCTGAATGAGTGGTGTTAATCTAATGTCCTAGCCAGTTAAAGACAAAATGAGGACAGACTGAAAAGTCAGCTATATATTCTTGTTCTAATTCATGAAACAATGCAATGACTTTCTATGAGGACTCCTGGGTAGTTGGGAGACAATTGTCATCACCTCTGCTTCTTTGAAATTGTCTATAATAATTCATACAAAATCTTATACTGGGCTGGAGAGATGGCTTAGCGGTTAAGCGCTTGCCTGTGAAGCCTAAGGACCCCGGTTCGAGGCTTGGTTCCCCAGGACCCACGTTAGCCAGATGCACAAGGGGGCGCACGCGTCTGGAGTTCATTTGCAGTGGCTGGAGGCCCTGGCGCGCCCGTTCTCAATCTCTCTCTCTCTCTCCGTCTCTTTCTCTCTCTCTCTGTCACTCTCAAATAAATAAATAAAAAATGAACAACAACAAAAAATCTTATCCAATCTATCCTTCATGTCAGATTTATTTAATGTGATCCTTATGCTATTTGTGACTTTAAGAATTCAAGATCTATTTCACATATTTCCCTAGTACCCTTTGACCTTCTTTTTTCTCACCCCTCCCCACCCATATTGTTCCCTCTTTTCCATTAGATTGTGATACTACTACTTCAAGTTATGTGTGTATATTCATATCCACACATGCATGTATGTGCAAAAACCACAAATTAGAGACACAGTATTTATGTATGTGTTAGACATAAACTTCTCAAAAAGGGAATTTTCATGCATGTAACATACACTAATAAAAGGTAATAAAAGATATAACCAAAGAAACTTCAAAAAAATGTTTTAGAAAATCAAAGAGAACAAAAATATCATTCCCTCATGTTTTTCCTTTCCCTTCATATTTGCCAATATTAATGAAGGAAAAATAAAACCCTAAATCCTGCCCTTTAGTAGTACTCTTCTCCTACCAAAGGTAAATAAGCAACAAGTTTTACAATTTAGGCTTTCTGAAGACATTTTGTCCATTTCAGAATAAAAAAAAAAGTAATGAAAAACTTACCAACCAACCAGATAGCAAGTAAATATCTGAAAGATCTTATAATCCTTCTAAAATAAAGTGTGTGTCTAGCAGGAAACAGAATCCACCTCATTAAGCTTATTAAGTCTTCTCGTCTGATATCTCTTATGAGAGGGCTCATATGATGGATGGGAATGTCTCCCAGTTGTAATATTAAATAATAATTCAAAAAACAATTATAAACTACCATTTCCTTCACGGGTTACCAAAGCTACTGGTTCAAAAGGGCTTGAGTTCTGTACACAGCTCTTTATTTTTTCAGACATGCAAACAGTGACTCATTGGAGGAGTAACAGTGCCAGCTCTTTCTTTCTTTCCTGCTCCCTTCCCCCCTCTGCTTCATAAGAATGAATAGATTAATTGGTTGTTTTTAGCCCTTTTGTTGCTTATCTCTCAGTTCTTGATTTTTAAAGATGCTCTAAGCATATTATATTCTAAGAACATTTAACACTTGGAGGAGAAAAATGTTTTATGAAATTTTTTGCAAGTAAATTTATATATTCATTAATAGTTTATTTAAAATTTTAAAGTGGTTATCACATTTTTCTCTTTGGTATATATTCAGAACTCAAAATAGATTAAGTTACTTCAAAAATATTTAAGTCACAATCTCATGGTATACACTATTAAAATATATACAAACCTCTAACCTAGATTTTGAGATTTTATTATAAAACTTAATAAATTTGTTGAGTGTCTTACACTTATACATGCATGCATGCACTCATGCGCATACACACATACAAAGAAACACACACACTCACACAAACAAATATAGGTGTTATGGTTTAAATATGAAATGTCTCACACTGGCCTATGTGTTGAATAGTTGGTCTCCAGTGAGTGGCACTATTGGAAAGTTTTAGGTATATGTATATATGTGTGTGTGTGTGTATATATATATATATATATATAATCTATCTGCCTATTATCTCTCACTTATCACAATTATGAAGTTTTGTTATTTATATGCCAAACTCCAGTTCAATATTATAAAACAAATTCCTATACTTTTCCTAAAATAAGTTTTATTTTATAGAACACAGAATTCAGAAAAAAGAAAGTTCTTATAAAAATCTTTTCTGTAAGGTTATTCTTGAAATTCTCATAAATGATTATTCAGCCTGCTATTGTTCCAGTTACCAGAAATGCATTCTTGAAGAACAGAGGAAAATTCCTTCTTTAAAATAGCAATGGACATTTACTTTAAAGAACTGCACAGCACATTAAAGGATGAGTACTGTTGCAGTCAGGTTCACAGTGCTCACAGAAATCACCCAACCCAGTTCAGCTTGTGGGAAAAGGGGGTTTATTTTGACTTACAGGCTTCAGGGGAAGCTCCACGATGGCAGGGGGAAATGATGGCTTGAGCAGAGGGTGGACATCACCCCCTGGCCAACATAAGGTGGACCATAGCAACAGGAGAGTGTGCCAAACACTAGCATGGGGAAACTGGAAATAGCACCCATAAGCCTGTCCCCAACAATACACTGCCTCCAGGAAGTATTAATTTCCAAGTCTCTGTCATCTGGGCACCTAGCATTCAGAACACCTAAGTTTATGTGGGAAATCTGAATCAAACCACCACAAGTACTGTGGAAAAATCAAGGCATGTAAGTAGAACAGAAAGAAGGAGGAATTGCTTTACAAGCCACATTGTATAGGGAAGTTCAAACAGAGAATAATTCATGAGCCAAACCTTGAAGAGGCTGATGAATCAGGGCTTGGGAATATCCAAGGCACAAACAATGTTCCAGGCAGAGAAAATGGTTCGTTCAAAAGAATTGAGGCAGCAGTGTATTTAGCAGGATGTGAATGCCAGGCAGTCTGGGAATCTTAAAACAAGACCAAACATATAAATGGTAAACCCTTCCTTGTCCAAAGACTTGTGTGAAATTTGTTAGACAACATAGAAAGTCTCATGAAGTTCTCATTATATACCACCCTAATGTACCATGATTAGAATATGTACAAAAATTTCTGGAATGATAGTAGGAAGAGGAAATGATTGTGGATGTCATAAGTGGTTTCTTTATGTGAAAATGGTATTTAATTTAGTTCCTGAGAAATGAGTAAGTTTTGCATGAGAAAGAAATGAAAGAGAAGTATGTCTTAGAATGACAAAAGCATGAGAAAACAGATTTTAACAGAAGATAGGGAAAGAAGAAATGAGTGAACCACAAAACCCAGTGTGCTATATCATTTGTACTCTATTTTAATAGAAAAGTGACATGGTTAGGTTTTCAACTTAGAACTATTTGTTGGAAGGTATAAAGGGTGGGTTGTACCATGCAGGCAGCTATATTCAGTCATCATTTGTTCATAAGAGGTCCTTGAAAATAAATTGTATAAAGAGGCTTGAAATCTTTGAGGAAATTTTATAACTTTATGTAGGAATCTTACTGCTGGTGTTGATAGAGCACAGAACACAGAATAGGATAGATTACTTCCGAAAATATGTAAGTCATATTCTCCTGGGGTATACAATATGAAGGACTACAACATTTCTTTGTGAATCTTGGATTTTTTAATGAGGTACCCTAAGTAACTCCAAAGCAATATCAAATATTGACTGAGTGTCTCTCATATATCCCATCGTGTGATAGTTTCTCTTATGTGTGACCTCACATTTCCTTCATTACAGCTCTGAGGTCATTGTTATAGCTTTCTGTATATTATAAATGAGGAAAATGACATCTAGAGAGGTTAAGTAATAGCTCATACATGAAATAGTGTTTTACCTATAGGTACCTTTGGCTGCACATGGGATGCTGTACTAATTTGTTGCAAATGTGTCAGATATTGGTGTTTGTAATATTTTACCATTAATGTTTGGCTCACCTCTGATGTAGTTTCCCTCCTATGGGTTTAACCGGTCTTTATTTTATACGCTTAGACAATCTTTCCCATAACTGGAAGGATAAATTGAATTTTCCATGACAAGAACTGTGGGGAGTCTGAGATTTTTGTCTATAGGCTGAAACGTTAGCCTTCCTCAATTTGTTCCTGATCAATCAAGGCATAAAACTCTTGGGTGAGCTACAGAAAATTCATTATTTTTTCATGGAAATTGGATAACCAAGAATGTTAGGTTTTACTCTGGTTCCTGAGGTCCAAAATCCCTGAAAATAAAACAAAGAAGGCCAGATGATGCCTGCTCCTTCTATGGAATAGATTGATGAAGAGGGACTTTGAGCTTAGTGTAATTGAATCTTTCACAATATCCTGAAGACTAACTGACTTTGCCAAGACAAAAGACTTTATTATATTAATAAATAAACAAACCAGTTCCCATTCTAGAGGGAAGCACTGTGTCTTTCATGACTGTTAAATACCCTTGAAAAGAAAATCTAAAACAAGTATGGCCAGTTACTAAGTTCATAAGACCTGTAGAGACTGTGATAAACTCTTGAAGAATTGTCTACTTGCATCTATCCCACCATGAATCTGTCATATAAAATACATGAGGAAGCCTAATCAAACACTATTTTAACTTTGTGCCCCCCAAATCTCATGAACACCTTGAAATGCAAGCATTTCCTAGAACTAGCAATGCCCGCGACGCTCCACTCCCTTTGCAGTGCTATACGCACTTGTAGTTTTTATTACCTGCCACAGTTGCAGTTTGGGTTGCTTCTGTGCCTATTTCACTCATGCATATCCTTGTTGATTCTCAGTGACAGGAAGAGTACATTGGCAACATAATTTAACCTGTGCATTTTTTTTTTACATTTTCATGCATAGGTATATTTTAATCTTCTTCTCCCCAATTACTCTCATTGATCCCACTCCCATTAACACCTTTCTTTTTCCCCATTATTCCCCTTCTTACCTTCATGCTTTTATTATTTATATTTTTATTTTTTAACAAATTTTGTAGTCTAATAGTCCCTCTCTTCCCCATACCCATCCCACTTTCCCTCAGAGTCACTTCAGTGGAATTGTTGGTAGACATTCCTGGGGATTTAAGGCCTCAGTCAGCTTGGGGTATGTGTGCCTCAGGATACTACTTCATGCTTTTATTTTAAATCCATCAAGTTAAAATTGCATAAGTGAGAATACATGGAAGGTTATTTACCATGGATTAGGTGATTTACCATTGGCTATATCACTGGTGAACCTGACTCTCCTCTCTCCACAACAATTAGCTACCACAGGAGTGGGGCATCTCTCATCTCTTCCCCTGTCAATGGTGAAGTTTGGACAGGTTCAGTCTTGTGCTAGAAACCATAGTTGCTGTGAATTCAGGAGTGAAATTTTCATGTCCTATCTAGATGATAGCATTTGATCATCTGTTGGTGGACAATGATCCTATTTTTCTGATTTTCTTAGGGCTGTGAATGAAGATGTTAAAATTTGGTTTTCACCACTAAATATAAGGGATTATTTCCATTCTTAACCTAAATAATACTGAATGGATTTTCAGATAGGCTACTGATGCTACAAGTGAGCATTATATATTTTTGCATGTGGATTGAATGCTACATGGAACATTTATTTGAAATTATGAGAATCTCCATGTAAGAAGTAGCTGTGCATGGATTACGGTAGTAGTGGTTGCATCATGCAAACAATTTCTAGTATCCCAACTGAACAGAAATGACAGTAATAGAAAAATATCTGACTATGATAATGTGGATATTTCTACTACTTAAGAAATCACAGATATGCCACCAGAAAAACTTAGTACCATTTTAAACATCATGCATGGCTAAGTATGGTATTTAGCATGCAAGAGGAGAGAAGCCACTTTCATAAAGAAGGTCATATGATTGAAAGCTGCATGAGGATATCTTTACCATTTCACACTTCAAATATTGCCAGTGTGTCACATGCAAAAACTCTTTCAGCACACTGGTACCAGAAAAGAAAATTTTCCAATTAATTGAAAAGTCTTCTGCATGAAATATGTAAGTGGCTTTAAATTGTTAACAATGTAAGAATAAATATTTTCCAAATGCCTTGAAAAATGTCTGAGTCCCATCAAGAATTAGGGATAGTGTATAGCTGCTGATGTTCAGAAGTTCTGAGTATTGGTAGACAAAACCCACAGTAAGCTCACATTTGTTAAGAGCCAAATACTAGACTTCTTTCATTTAGTTATGTCCAGAGGTAGGACATACCTTTGTCATGCTTTCCAACTTAAATAGCCTCCAATTATAGCCATTTTGAATTTTGAACACAGCTATGAACATATACAGTTAAATAATTTAAGGTCATGCCTTCAATTGAAATGAAACTTTTACATTTCATAATGTAAATATTTTAAGCAATATAATCCATATCATCTTTATTTTCTTTATAATGTAAGTATTTCTATATTTAGTAATTGTACAATAACAATACTTTTTATATAATAAGTGAATAACATATAATGATTTTATTTCTATGTAAATATGAATAACTTATAAATACAAATACATAATTATTGTGTACAGCAAGCTTTTCCTAACAGGTCACTAAAAACAAAATACTTGGGTGCTTTAACACTTTATTTTTAAGTGGCACCACCTCTTTGAAGATTTCCTTTTCTCCAATTTTAGAAATTTTCTTCCTCTCCTAAAAGTTAATGCATTTGTGTTGAACCTTAGCACTCACTTTTTCTAATAAGGTTATTTTTATCCATTCTTCCTGTTTGCTATGTTACTAACTACTTATGAATGGATCTTGCTCGTGTTGGAGCTCCCCAGCCATCAGTAAAGATGTGAGTGTACAGGTAGTGCCACTTAAATGTGTATCGAGTGCAATGGTTGAAAGTTTATAAATACACATGGAGTCACTAGATCAACAAAGATTAATCACTTGAAAGTTTTACCAAAAATTCTCTATAGAGTTCCACACATCAACTCTCAAGCATAAGCTAATGATCCTGGCTTTTACCACATGAGAAACAAATCCAGAAGCTGAAATATGACCTATTGTACATAATCTAAACAGAGAGCATTGTCTTCAATGTTGAGTAACAACTTTCTGACTTGTTGGATTACTTTGTGTGAGGGCTGAATTTGTATATAAATCAAACCATGCATTTGTCAGTAGAAATTGCTGTGGGCATTGGAGAAGCCAGTCTAATTATGAACCTCTTCAAGTTTTTGCTAACTTGTATATGTGAGTTTATATTTGGTGTTTTCTCTTAAGATACTTCAAATGTTAATCAAGGGATGTCAATCTCTGTTGTGATCCTTTTAATTTCATTGAATATTTCCTTCTATTTCACTTATTCTCCCCCCCCCCATGTGTGTGTGTGTGTGTGTTAGTTAGGTAAAGAACAAAAACTCACACAAGACTTTTTGCTATTTTCCTGAGTCCTCTTTTTGGTAGTATAATTTGCTATATGCAATGTATTATTGCATAACAAAAAGTTATGTGAAATATTCATTAATTTATAACTGTTTAATGCTAAGTTCTTACTGTGACTATTACATATATGTATGGATATTATTTCTTTTAGTCCTAATACATAGTCTAGAAGTTACACAATGCTCTTATTTCTGTTTTTTTTTTTTTTTTTTTAACAGTGAAATGAAGTGTTACATAATTTATAATTAGTTGAATCCCATCAGAAGTGTTTCTTCTTTATGGTTGAAAGTAATGAAAAGAATCCAGTAAACAAAAATAGTAAAGATATTCCACTATGTTTTGAAGTGCTGGTCACATCATAATGCATTGAAATTTATACTAAAATATAGTTTAAGTGAATGTGCAAATTGTTTTGACTGACTTGGCCAATGAACTGAAAGGGAAAATCACTGACTTTCCCTTTGACAAAGATAACCATTGCGCATGGTAATTGTTAATTATTCATGTGAAATGAAGATATGCTAATGAACTAATGATATACTACAACTGGCATCTCCATTTGGTCTTAATTCCAAGTTTATTGTGCACAGCCCATCACAGAAAAGTATACCAAAAGGCAAGTTAAAGAAAAAACAGTTTTAGATGAGGATTTTTTTTCCCAATTAGAATTTCAGCTGTGGATGTCATTAATGGGGCCAGTCTATAGACGGATTGATAAAATTATTCATCTTCATATTTCTTGGTATTAAATTTTTCTGTGTTTTCTCCATAGTATTTTCCCACGTTGGAACAGAAATTCAGATATTAATCAACCCTGTGAATTTGCCTGAAAACATGCTCCCTGGAATAGAACTAAGTCGAGCTTATGATAAAGATGTGGCTGGAAAACCAGATGCCTATCACTTTCTAAGTGAGGCAAAGGATTTTGTCATTGATGCAAGTAAATTAATTTTAACATTTGTATATTTTATTCTTTTAAAACCTTTGACTTTTAAGATTAGACTTTGAAGATAATTATTGTTACACACAAGTGGTTAAATTAGATGATTTTTTTTTAGCCAAAGTTCATTTCAGTATCTTGTTTTACAGAGGAGTTTTCTCTTTTTTCCTTGCTCTATATTCAGTATATCCCAACATTACCATAGGTAGGTGATATTCCTTGAGAAAATTAAAAGTTTTGCTCATTAATTAGCCTGAAAATTACTTCACTCCTTTCAAAACAAGAAAAATGGCCTTTGAGTACAAGGAAAGATGATACAAGATACATATTTTGAACCAATTTAAAGAAAAACATTTTGAGAATAATTTGGCCTAGTGAAATGAATTTTTTTTTCCAAAAGGTTTAGTAATGGAGTCAGTTGAGGCATAAGATGCAGCTTGATGATCCTCCCAGCACCCAGCATGTAGCTATGTGCTTCGCATTAAAATGGGAACAAAGTCAGTAAAAACAAAAGAGTAAACAGAATTCACCTCTCACAACCAGAATCTTACTAAGGTCTGTTGAAAATGCAAATAATCTTTTTGAAATACTCTGAAATAACATCAATTTGCCTTTTTTAAAACCACTATGCTATTTGCTCAGAATATGATTTATGCACTTCTACATGCAATGAACTAGATGTTAATTATAGTGACATAGGCTAGCATAGCTTTATTTATATTTCAAACAACTGACAAAACTTATGAATTTATTTGTGTACTATGCACAAGAAATATCAAAATATTGCCTGATATGATTTTTCTAAATTTTAGAAAATGGTGTTGAAAATAGGCAGTCTTTAGTCTCTCGTGGACTCGTGTCTCTTCCCAAGGAATGCCTTACTGATGGCTGGACTCAGCAGAATACTCTAACTATAGCCTACTCTTTCCACAGAGGTCATTTGTGACCTTGGTTGAGTCAGCATCCCCACTTCCTCTCAAACTGTGGGACTGTGATCTAACCATCAGATTTGGGTAAACCTGAACAAATCTGCATCCTTCTGACAAGAGTCCCAATATCAGCCATCTTTTTTCTGACTGTTGAGTTTTAGATTCTTGATAGCCTGACTTAAGTGAGAATTATCACCTCAGACTCTGATTCCCTGGTATTTGAACCCAGAGTATTTTTCTCCCTATTTGAACTTCACTAGAAGTGTCAGCACAAACATTGGTTTAAATCTGAGATGAACCCTCCACCATCTTTGCACTTTTTAAATACTTTGGATGTGTCTGTATCTGTTTATATTGAAAATACATTCTCACCTAACCTTACAGCGTCTTCTATTCCCATGATTTATGGTACATGTTTACGGTGAAAACTCTTGGAAATACATCCACGCCCTCTTGTTTATGCTCACCCCTTCCTACTCAGCTCTTTCTCCTGTTACCACACTCTTCTTTTGTCTTGTTTCTTTCCATTTTGCCCCCTGAAGTTCCCTTTACATGACAAATCAATTTAAAAGCTCTATTATTTCTCAACGTATTTTTTGACATTTCTCTTTCTCTTTGCTTTACCCAAAGTTTGTCATCCTAAGAGATGACTACATTGTGCCTCAAACTGATCTTACTCATTCTCCTGCACATGTCATATCTCTGGGCCAAGAGGTTTGGAGTCAAGATGCTTCTCAGCCTGCAAAACTGATTTATTACCATGGTACTCACCCACTTTGGAAGCTTTCTTGCTTCCTTGTTCATTTGGGGCCAAAACTGTACTGTGTTAATACGTCCCTTCTAGGTTTGGGTGCTGGAATATGTCACTCAGTGGTTCTTTCAATTCCATGCTCTGCCATCATTTCTTATGTTTCTTTGATTTTCCCAACCTGCCCTATGCAGCCCAAGCAAATTTTCATTCCCTTTTTCCAATCCAGTACACTCACATCTTTGTGGCATTAAGATCAATTTCCCTTTACACATTTTTGAGGTTGCATCCAGAAGTGTATCAGCACTTGGAAACAATTTGTTTCTGCATCCTTCATTTAAGAATCTTACACTCGTGCTTTTATTTCAGCTTCTCTATCAGTATTCCTATTATACTGTTTAATCATTGTTACTGATAATCTACTGATTTATTGCTTTTATTATTTATCTCTTCTGTGTCATTATGTTCCATTCCTCCTTGAAAATATTATCAGGTAACTTGCAGATATCTTGTAAATTTTATCTTCAAAACTTGGACATGAGACTATCCCAATTGCTGATAATATATGCTATCCTTAGACTGATGAAAATTAATGATAAGAATCACATGATCCAGCATACTTATACTAAATTTGATTTAGTGCAAAGTGTCTGCTGGTAGCCCATAACAATTTGTTCAATTTGACTTCTTTTCATTGGTTAACTTACTTGCTTTAAATTCTCTCTCTCTCCATATGTATATATATATGTTTATTTTGAGGTAGGGTTTTGCTCCAGGTCAGGCTGACCTAGGATTCACTATGTAGTCTCAGAGTGGCCTCAAACTCACTGTGATCCTCCTACCTCTGCCTCCCAAGTGCTGGCATTAAAGGTGTGTGCCACCACATCCAGCTTCTCTACATTTTGAATCTCTAATAAACCAAAAATATTTTCTCTTGTCAATCAACACACATACTGGAGTAAAAAATGCAATGAGTGCAAAGTTGTCTTAAACTTTTGCCTCTATTACAGACAATTGATTTTCAACCTGTCCCTTGCTTCTGCCTTGTCAGAAAAGATGTGTGTCTTCTTTCGTTTACTATCATTCTTTTAAAATTATCCCTTTCTCAGTAATGTCTTTGGATTAATTTTCTTATTTTTTCTTCTCTAATTATTCTACCCTGTTAACTTTTAGTCATTATGTATACCTTTCTTATCCTAATAAAACTCATAGTCATCCCATGTATCTTTCCTTTCCCTGTCTTTTTTCAACTTGTATAAACATCACACTTCTCCTTAAACTGCTCACTTGTCAAGACTTCTGTCCAGTTTTTCATTCCCACTCCTGCTCTTGCCATCTGCTCTTGAATAAAGTTCAGAATGATTTTGATAGGTAGCTTCACCAGACATGTCTCTACCTGCACATCATGACAGTGGCTTTGAAATCATGAATGCACAGGCCTCTTTGGCTTCTTTGTGTCTCAAAGACAGCATTCCAAAGCACTCCTCCCTATCCTTTGACTCTCACATTCATTCCTCAACCTCTTCTGCTTATAGTCTGCCTATAGTCCCGGAGCCAATAGAGGGTGGGGATAGAGAAATATCATTTACTGTTGAACACTCAAGTATAAATTCTTAACACTTTATTTTTTATTTTTTATTTTTTTATTTGAGAGTGACAGACACAGAGAGAAAGACAGATAGAGGGAGAGAGAATGGGCGCGCCAGGGCTTCCAGCCACTGTAAACGAACTCCAGATGCATGCGCCCCCTTGTGCATCTGGCCAACGTGGGACCTGGGGAACCGAGCCTTGAACCGGGGTCCTTAGGCTTCACAGGCAAGCGCTTAACCGCTAAGCCATCTCTCCAGCCCAATTCTTAACACTTTTGATGAGTTATGAGTCTCTCCAACAGTCACTGTCATCTGAAAATAAAATTTCTATAACTAAAAGTGATAGGAGCATTAATATGTAGACATAAAAGTAAACATAAGTATTTAGAGGGCAATTTGGAGGAGATCTATCTATCTATCTATCTATCTATCTATCTATCTATCTATATATATCTCCAAACAGTAGTAGTATCTTCTTTTTAGAGCTTACAAAAAAGAAAGAAAATTTGGGGAGGGGAAATGCAATTTATTAGAAACAAAAATCTAAGTAATAAAACAACTTTAAAAGAGATGTCAACATTTAGAATTTAATATCAGTTGCATAAATCTGTTCTTATTAACTTAGATATATACAAACTAGAAATAGAGACTATATTCAAGAGTTTTTTTGTTCCTGTCCACCATTAAAGATTCATATGATACCTGTTCACTCTATGAATTCAGTAGATCATACCAGTTACAATTTAATCTCTTTATAAAGGAGTTAAGATGCAACAGTTGTGTTGCTATATACAGTGATAGTAAAGATATTTTTTGATTATCTCTTTTGTAGGTTCAGGTGTTATCACTTCCACCAAAACTTTTAATTATGAAACTGACCCAACCAGGTTTCTATTTATAGTTGACACTGGAGGCACCACAAGGAGCGTTTTAACTGTTAACATAATCGATGTTCCCGAGCCTCCAGACTGCACTGCAGACCCCCTGTTTTCTTCAGGCACAGGTATGAAGCATCTCTACATTTTACTTTCAGCAACTAACTGCAAAAGAGTATATCTGCTTCAGGCAGATATACTCAGTAATTTTTATTTTGTTAGACATAGAATATATGCTTATATAAATATACAAAACACAAGCTAGCATTCATATTATAATAAAACATATAAACTCTTGTTGCAATAGATTAAAAATAATTTTACTAGGTAGCACTTTTCATTCTATCTTTTTGAAGTCCAAGGGCAAATGTTATTAAAAAGCAAAAGAGATTCTTAAGGACTTACTGTAGAAGAACTAAGGCAAGAGAGAAAGAAGAAAATGGGTTTAATAGCTTAACACAAAATTGTAACGTTTACTAGGGAAAAATAGTAAAATGGAATTTTGTGTGTATGGTGTATGTATAGGTATGTGTAGATCTTCACTCTGGGAAGTCACATGTGGAGCCCAGAGGAAGATATTGGGTGTCATCCTTTATTACTCGTCTGACTTATTTCTTGGTCACAGAGTCTGTCATTGAGCTTATAGCTCCAGGGAAGCCCAGTGATTCTTTGGCCATCCCTAGCATTTCACATGGGTCTAACAGTCATACTCAGGTCCTCATGCATGCACTCTTGCTTGCTAAGCCATATCCTCAGTACCAGGATTTAGTTTTAATATCCTTAAAGATAAAACAGTTTATTTATTTATTTTCAAAGAAGGGAAGTCAGCCATCAACCAAGTGTAAAAATAAATGTAATATTTCAATAGTAATTTGATAATTTATGTCAGGGACATTAATATGTTGAAAGGAAATGATACGTAAGTTTTTCTGTGAGGACTGATCAGGTCAGAGGTATAAGGGATGCTTTCTACAAATGACTGACAATCTTTCTCTGCAGTCTGGTATGTGTCAGTCAGCAGCAGGCCTTTAATCCCTGCACTTGGGAGGCAGAGGTAGGAGGATCACCCTGAGTCCCAGGCCACTCTGAGACTACATAGTTAATTCCAGATCAGCCTGGGCCAGAGTGAAACCCTACTTCGGAAAAAAAAAAAAAAAGAAGAAGGGGAAGGGGGAGGGGGAAGGGGAGGAGGAGGGGGAGGGGGAGGGGGAGGGGGAGGAGGAGGGAGAGGATGGGGAGGAGGAGGAGGAGGGGGAGGGGGAGGAGGAGGAGGAGGAGGAGGAGGAGGAGGAGGAGGAGGAGGAGGAGGAGGAGGAGGAGGAGGAGGGGGGGGGGGAGAAGAAGAAGGTGAACTATATGCACAAATTCCGTGAGGTACAATTGAGTATGGAGACCAAAAGTAATTAAAAGTCTCGTGTGATGAAAATGCATATAGCAATCGTGATGCAAAATAATTATTAAAAGATAACGGTAAGCACAATAATTGAAAGCAAAATAATTCACAGCCTGCCATACCTTAAAAGTGTGTCATTCAGGGATGGAGGGGTGGCTTAACTGTAAAGATGTTTGCCTGCAAAGCCAAAGGACCCAGATTCGATTCCCCAGGACACACGTCAGTCAGATGCACTAGGGGGCGCATGCGCGTCTGGAGTTTGATTGCAGTGGCTGGATGCGGTTCCTGGCCACCCTGGGGACCTGGGCATGGGTTTCCCAAGGGCGTCCAGGCAACTGCAGAGCAGGGTTTTCAGTGGCCATGAGTGAGACCAGAAGAAACACCTGGGAGACAGCTTCAGAGAACAGCTGGTTTATTTACCAGGGGAATGGGTTAATAAACGTTTGTGAAAGAGCAGGAAGAGGTATGGGTCATAAGGAGCTTGGTTAGTTCAAAGGTCCTGCTGATGCCTAATCAGCATGTAGTGACATCACTGGTGATTGGGAAAGGGTCATAGGGTATAAGTAGTGGCGGGAGCAGGCCTGGGGAACAGGTTGTAGGGGATTGGCTATGTGAAGGCTGCTAATTGATACCTCATTAACATACAGGGACTTGCTAGGCAGCCAGCAAGGGGTCACAAGGCTCTGGGAAAAGCGGAACCTAAGTCTTATCAGGACATCCAGTTGCCCAGGGCTGGGGGGTAGGGCGGTGTGGGGGAGCACCCTCACTCCTGCTGCCCAGGGCCTGAGGTTATGGGGTCTATGCTTGCTGCGACCTTCTGTAGCCAGCTCAGTGGCCTGGGGCCCTTACCTGTGCCCAACAGCTGGAAGCCCTGACGTACCTATTCTCTCTCCCTCTTTCTCTCTCAAGTAAATAAATAAATAATAATTTTTTAAAGTGTCATTCAAAGTCATTTTTTATTCTAGTTTTCCCTTGATTAGTAGGAAGAATAGCAATTAGGAATTATTTGGTGCTGAGGGTTGGGTTACTGGGATTTGTGCTTTGAAGGGCTGAGCACAATGGGTCTCTAGTTCCATCACACAACTCTGCCATTGCTGTAAGAATGAAGTAACACACAATGCATAACAAATTTGTGTTTATGAGTTGTATTGTTTTATTTATGTGCACTATAAATTTGATTCCATAAAATATGTTATATCACAAAGCATCCATCTTCTTTTGATATTTTACTCTTTGTATTCTGAACAATATGTTAAGCTCTTGGAGCAGTACACAGGCAGCAATCTGACTTGGACCCATGGCCTGAAGTTTGAAGATCTGTAGACCAGCTCACAGACTGTTTCAGTCCCCCAGGGAGGTAACAGTGTACCCTGGCCTAGGACATGTAGGAATAAGAGGAAAACACAGTCCTGGGATGCTTCATTACTAAATGAATCGGATGGCAAAGCAAATATACAGGAGTAGAGGAGGACTCTCAGTTTTCTGCCTTGCAGAAATGACATAGAGATTCTCAAGAGTAGGAAAACCTGGGAACAGACAAATTTTGAAAAGAACTGTGAGTTCATTTTGATTGTTAACTTGTTTCTTTAGGAGCTGGAAATCAAACTCAGGTATGACAATCCAGCAATCTAATACCGACCTACATCCCCAGATTAATCTTTCATAGAGGTGATAGGCCTTTACTATATGTATCTAAGGAGGGATTTCAGTTTGCAGTTGGAATTAGAGGTCTGGTCTAGTACTATAACTGTTTTGTAGTTGAAACCATAGCTTTGGATGAAAACAGTCACAGCAGAGAATCAGAGTAATGGAGGACAAAGGCCAAACTCTGAGGAACATCTGCACTTAATGACTTGTGGAAGAAAGATTGCCAAACAGTGAAAGCCATGATATCAAAAGGAAAAAGTTATGCCACAAACAGCAAACAAAGGAAAATGGTCCAGAAGAGTGCCAGGAACGTGATTAGTAGAATTGAACATCGTAGTAGCCTTTGGATAGCTGTTCAGAGTTGGTGATAAGTATAGGATCTGAGAATTATTGTGTGGTGTTAGAGGGCTAGAGGCCAGAAAAGACTAGTTTGATTAGTGAGATTTTAAAGAAAAAATATATTTCTTTAGAAATTTGCATATGGTGTTGAGTATGAAGTTTTACTGGTCAATGGCAGAATTACATGGGATTGCAAAACTTTTCTTTGGTTTACTTCCATTAAAAAGAGACATTTAGGTAATTTTATAAACATATGGAGAAGATTCATTTGACTGGGATGTTAAACACACATGAAATAAAGTAGAAGGGAGATGGTATCAGAGCACAGGTGGATCGAAGGCAACATATATCACTGTCTGTCCATCTGCTAGATTTCTGTCCATACTTATCATTTTAATGTCCATACTTATCATTTCTAGGTTTGCCAGTTGAAAAATGTATTTTAAATGTATATTGTTCTTCTTTCAATTATACGTGTCACCTGATTTCTGAAAAAGTGTTAGTGACTTGAGAGTCTTAGTTTATTTGAATAAGTGCTTGAAAGAAATCTTTATAATTGATATAAAATAAGCTTTTAACAATGATTTTTATTTATTGAGTTAAAAAATCATGAATGTTAGGCAATTTTTTTGTGAAATATAAAATAATAAATTGAAAATATGCTATTTTGAAGTTTGAAATGTACAAAGTAATATAAAATTAACTATTCATTTTGAGGCATCAAATACATTTTTAAAGACTTTAAATTTTTTAAAATTTTATTTGCAATTAGAGAGAGATAGAGAAAAGACAGACAGACAGAGAGAATGGGTATACCAGGGCCTCTAGCCACTGTAGACAAGCTCCAGATCTATGTACCACTTTGTGCATCTGACTTTATGTGGGTTCTGGGGAATCAAACTTGGGTCATTAGCCTTTGAGGCAAACACATTGACTGTTGAACCATCTCTCCAGCACTAAATACATTTTTCTTAAAAATTGGCCATTACAACATGATTTTGCTTATGCAACAAATCCTATTCCACTGAACTTAAGTAGCACATTTACTTCCTTATGAACTATAAAAGGAACATTGATTGCATTTGGAATATATATTCCATTATGTAAATACAAAAGTCATCTTATTTTACTATTACTAATGTTTTCTGATAACGATATGTAGTTATTTGTTACAGCAGATATATATACACATCTAGGTTTTATAACATGTGCATATCATATGTGTATGTGTGTGGCATGCAAGTGTGTGTGCAATGGTTCATGTCTGCTATGTATGCATATATGTACATTTGTATGTATGTATGTACGTATGCCTGTCTGTGTGTGGAGTACAGAGTGCCGGTCTCCTAGTCCTCACATTTTAGAAGCAAGCATTTTACTGAAGGAGTCATATTACAAGACACACACCCATGTTTCACAATGATATTGGTTATATACTAAGTAACTGGGTTTCTTTTATACTTTTTATTTTCTTTTGTCTATATTGGTCTAGAGGTTAGGACCCAGGTGATCTCTCCTGCGCTATCCTGGGTTTGTGGGCCATTTTGGGATCCTCTACAACTCCCCAGAGGGCCCTTGAGTGTCATAACCATTTGTATCCTGCTTTGTATGACCACTCTGGCTATGGCAAGGCTATGAATGGATAAGTATGCATTTAAGATGCTATGATGGGGAAGTAGTTACATCAGACTGCCGATAATTAAGAGGTTGCTGGTGAAGAGCTGGAAAGTTGTAACAGGATTTTGCTTGATCTAAACAACTTAATAGCTGTTTAGGAAACTTGCCAATTTTGATTTTCCCAGGCAGTTTCTTTAAAGGTCTTCAGAAGTTTCAGAGTAATTTCTATGGTGGTGTGTGTGTGTGTGTGTGTGTGTGATGACTGTTTGTTGCCAGAAGAAGAAAGCAAATTCAGTTGTGTAAATGTTGAAGAGAAGTCCATTAAGATGGACACTCAGTACTCATTTGTCCTTCATGCATGGAGGATATGAATAAGTTGGAGAAATAGTTCCATTGTAAAGAGGATTTTAGACTATGAAATATACAAATCCAGGCCCTGAAGGAAAGGAGAAACTCAAGGGCACAGTAAAAGTGTGCTGGGGTCAAGAGTGCTGCTTTAAATGAAAAAGTAAATAAATAAATAAATAAACTGAACATATCTCCTTGCTGATGACAAGTAGACAAAGTGAGAGTGACTGAAAATAGGAGGTAAAGTTAGAGCCAAGTCCCTGAGGCTCATGTAACTAAGCATTTACTTAATCCTGAGACCTTCTCCTTTTACAATAATGGAAAGAATATGCAAATTTAAGCTTCTTTGAAGAGCTGCTAGCCCAATTGTTTCTATTTACTTGGTGATAAATTGAGCACCATACTAGGAACTAGAAGATGAATGGAAAGGAAAGTGTGTGTGTGTGTGTGTGTGTGTGTGTGTGTGTGTGTGTGTTTGTGAGTGGATGGGTGTGGATGAGTGTGGATGAGTGGTCAGGGCCTCTTGTCTCTGTGAATAAGATGACAAGTACTATTTTTGATGCAATGTATTTTATTTTTGCTTCACAGCTACCATGGAAATTGGTGAAGACACTCCGCTATTTCAGTCTATTTATAACGTGATTGCCACAGATGAGGACATTGCTAATGGGGACAAGTTAACAGTAGGTGGTCATTACATTGTGGGTGCCTGTGTTGCTGCAGTAGACACTAAGAGAAGTGTTTCTGAGATAATTTTCAAGAGCAATGCCTATAAATTAATAAAGAACTTGTAATGAAATTAAAAACCACTCAAATGCAATGCTTTCTGCTAATGGTGAAGGACCCTCTTTTTTTTCTTTTTCTTTTTGAGACAGGGGTGCATGTATTATAAACTGTCCTTGAACTTTATGTAGTCAGAGCTGAACTTAAACTTTTGATTCTCTTGCCTCCACTCCTCATTGCTTGTATTACAAGTGTGTACCACCATGCTCAGCTGTATTTGATCTTTTGGATTGAATAGAAGGTCATATGCATGTTATGCAAGAATATTCCAAATTTAGCTATAGCCACAGACCCTAGTATAACATTTTTCCAAGAAAATTTCCTGAGGTGTTCTGGAACATTATATAACTAGCTATTTAAGAAAACACATTAATGATGAGGCAACACTGAGTCTTAGCCTTTTTTACACTAAGCAGAACTACTTTAGTTTTCTAGTAATTTCAATGACTTATTTCAATTGTACATGAATATAGATGCTTTACCTTCACTAGTTACTAAGTTTAAGACTATATAACTTGCTTTTCTCATCATTGTTTCATGGTTGTAAATCCTCTTAGAGATTTGGCAGAATAGAAAAAACCTATAAAGTCTATCTGGCAAGTGTAGTGGTGCATTGAACTACAGAACTCAGCATGCTTTCTCTGCAGCTGTTCTTCTAGAGCACATATTGAAATAGTTTACCACTAATTTAGTAACTCACAGTATGAAGTAACAGAGAACCAAGTGGTGGTGCGGCTGGCAGCTGAACTGTGCTGTTATAGCTTTACCACTAGCAAGAAGTGTGATATTAGGGGAGTCAATTTGCACAATCAGAATAGATCTCATTTTCTTTCCATAACTTTCAAAGATTTATGTGCTGTTGTCAGTCAAAGTCCTAAAACTCTCTGTGGAATGGCTGAAAATATATTGTTGTAGAAAAGCCAATATAAAATTGTTAAGAAACATGAGCTCTTTCCCATTAGATGCTATCTTTTCAATTGATTAAAGAAAATAACTGGAGGTCCAGCTGAAAACAGTTAATACCAGTCTGACATTTGCAGGAACATGAGCAGGACCAGTGGGTGACCATTTTAAAATTTAGTGTTTTGAGAAATATTTATACTGACAGAGCATAGTATTCATATCAGCTTAGAAACAAATCCACAGAGGCAATTGAAGTTTAATGAATTTATACCTCCTTTCCAGTGCATTTTCTTCAGATATTTTAGAGAATAGATTCATCTAATGTCAACTCTTATCAGAGGTGGTAAAAGTAACAGCAAAATGGAGAACATTTAATAAACCACAACCTACATATTTTACTATTAATATTTTAAACTAATATGTGAAAGTCTTATTTTGTATTTTAAAACTTCAATAGTGGAACAAAGTTACTGTGGATATTTGTTCATAGATAAATTAATTTTCAAAAGCAGAATTATATACTTTTAAAGTTTTTCTTTAAAACATGACAGTGTTATGCAATTTCATTAAAAGTTAGTCAATATTTTGATTGTGTTAATAGTATAACCTATTGAGTTGTTTTCATTTAGCTGTGAATAATATGGTTCTAGTATGACTTAGACCATAAAAATATGGTAGTCAGTGGTAAATTAGAGAAATTTCTGTTTATTTGCTCTTTGTTTCATATTAATGATTTTCTATGGCTTCTCATTTATTTCAGTATGAGTAACATATACTTTCTTTTTTCAGTACATGATTGAGACACAGTTATCTGGACCGAAAAGAGGAGCAAAATGTTTTGGAATAGATCCTATAAATGGTGTTGTGAGTTTAAGAGGTGAAGATCCTTTGGACTTTGATGCTGGATATCATGTAATTAATGTTACTTATTTTTCTATAAAGAGTGCAAGCAATCTTTTCAATTTTTTAATTTTATTTATTTATTTGAGAGAGAGAGAAAGGGAGAGAGAGAATGAGTGAGCATGCCAGGGCCTCCAGCCACTGCAAACAAACTCCAGATGCATGTGCCACCTTGTGCATCTGGCTTACATTAGTCCTGGGGAATCTTACGAAGGTCCTTTGGCTTTGCAGTCAAGTGCCTTAACCACTAAGCCATCTCTCCAGGCCAAGAGTGCAAGCAAATTGTTAAAAATATTTTTAAATTTATAGAAAAGTATACACATAATTATTTTAAAGGACAAGTAGTATTTTGTGAGATTAATTTGTAAGGGCCTATGTAGTTAACAAAATTGCAACTCTATGCCTTTCCTTGTACTTAGCAAAGTATAGGAAGTTAATCATAACTTTTTAAATCAACCTAATGAGATTTAAGGGAACTTGACAGGAAAGAACATTGGTCAGTGACTAATGGGATAACCTTACTATACAGAAATGAGGAGTGAAGGTTGAGAAGTAAAAGTTGTTAATTTTATTTTATTGTTGCAAATAATTCTATTTTCATAAACGCATGCCATCTGTCAACTAATAAGTTTGCTGAGAAGTTAGGGACAAAAGAAAAAATGTAAGAAATTACATTAAACACAGGGAAGTTGTTGTTGACTAGATATTTAGGAGAAAGAAGATTAGTAGTTGCAGATGACCTCAATTTTCTAACTTGAAGGAAAATGCCTAGTAGAAGAAAAGCCATGGGATCATATTTAAATTTCAATGCGGATATGTTGGAAGGTGGTGGCAAAGCCAATGAGACATAATTTGAGGAGTACTATATGAGATTAAAGTTAAATGTAAAGAGATGGAGACTATGCATACGACCTCCGAATTTAAACAATTCAGATTTATCCCTCTGGTTTTTCCTTCCCTAACTTCCTATGCTTTACTTATGCACTCAGTGTAAATTATAAGAAATCCTTTAAATACATCCTCTCCTCCATTATATACTGAATCAACTAATTTTATGAGATTTGAATTGTGTCACCCATACACAAGATTGAAACCAGTCACAATCATTGTTAGTTCTTCATTCAGCACCAGAGTACATTGTAGAGGGTTGTTCATGTTTGCTCAAGCTGTATCGTTGATCTCTTATTACCTTAATGATGTGTTGTTTTTTCTTACACAGGGAAATATGATGATAAAAATGCATGATATATAAGAGTGAGATTAGGGTCAGGGACACACTCAAAGTCAGACACATTTTTAGGTCTTCTGAAATTATATCATGTCCTTAATCCCAATGAGCAGTGCATGGTCCTGTTTCTCAGGACCAGCATCAGACAGAATGTTTTCTTGAGTTTCAGTTCAATATTTTGAGTTTATGATTGAATCCAGAATTCATTCATATTTTTTCAGCTACATCTATATTTTTGTCTGAAGCCAAGCTACATAGAACTTGGCATGAATGTGAATAGGATAGAAAATGAAGCTATTTTGAAATTTACTAATAAACTAGCTAAGAAAGCAATTATGATTCTTTCAACTACATAAGCTAAAAGCACAATGTATACCTAATTGGAGAAAAAAACCACATAACTGAAGACATATTAAAGTATATAAGTACTACCCATTACTAAATACTATATTATAAATTCTCCAAAACTCATTCCAGACTTTTCAACTTGCACTGAGAGCAACAGATACAGCTGGACTGTTCTGTCAAGGGACATTAATTATCAAGATTAAAAATGTCAATGATGAGAAGCCTCAATTTGAGTAAGTACATTTATTTTGAAGTGTAAGCACAGGATGTTTAAAACTAACTTTCTGTATATATTAATAGTATTGAGTCTTTGCTATGTAGAAAAACTTTCAGGATGTTCTGTTGGAAATATATGAGCATATATCCACAATTAATGCACATATAAATGCAAGGCAAAATACATATTGAAAATACTGTAAATAAAATCTAGTGGTGATCAACACATGATGTCATGGAAAGATCTTGATGTGTTCATTTTTCTTTTGTTTCCTTTCCTAATAGTTTTTTCAAAGCTATATTCTACTATACAATTCTCTTCTCTTTTCCTTCTTCCCTTCTCTTCCCGTCTCTTCTCATTTCCTCCTCTACCTCCTCCTCTTCCTCCTCTTTTCCTCCTTCTCCTTCTTTTCTCTTTCTCCATGTTAGGGGGCATGTGGGGATATGCCTGTGTGTGTATCTATAGAGGCCAAAGGACAGCCTCAAGTGTCATTCCTCAGGCACTGTCCACCTGGCCTAGAGCTAACAGATTAGGTTAGTCTGGCTGGCCAGATAGCCCTAGGAATCTCCTTGTCTCTGCTCCCTCAGTGCTAGGATTACATGTGTGCATAACTATGCCAGGTTGTTTTTAGCATGTAAATTCTGGGGATCGATCCAACTCAGTTTCTCATACTTATAAGACAAGAAATATTGACTATCCCTCAGAATCGTTTTTTGAAAAAAATATTTATTTATTTGGGGGGGTAAGAATAGGCACTCCAGGGCCTGTGTCCAATGCCAACAAACTCCACATGCATTCACCACCATGTGTATTTGGCTTACATAAGTACTAGAGAATTGAACCTGGGTCCTTAGGCTTCTCAGGCAAAGTGCCTTAACCAGTAAGCAATATCTCCAGCACATTTTTTTTTGTTGTTGTTGTTGTTTGTTTTTTGAGGTAAGGTCTCATTCTAGCTCAAGATGACCAGAAATTTACTCTGTATCTCGAGGCTGTTCTCAAATTCACAGTGATCTTCATACCTCAGCCTCCTGAGTGCTGGAATTAAAGGCATGCACCACCATACAAGAACTTCTCCCAACTCTAATACTGCTTTTTCATAACCATATTCATTTTATGTATAGCTGTACCTTAAATCATTGTTCAAAATATTTAGCTATTTTACTTTCATATTCTTTAGTTGAAATTGTAATAATAGAAAATGATTGAAGATTGTAAATGCAAATTAGGTGATTTTTTAATATTTCAAATATTTTCTATATTTAATATCAGAAAGTATAACATTATAGCCCTAGGACAATCAAATATGCCTTAGATTAGAGAACTGTAAAAAGCCGTAATGTATCAGTTGCCTTTCTTATGTTATCAAACTGTATCTCTACAGTTGACTGCAGACATTCACTAAGTGCCTAAATTCAACTGTGTATTTATTGAGCAGTTGAAGCAAACTTTGTGTTTATTTGTTTTTCTTTATTTGTGGAAATAGTCAATCTACTGGTTTACCTATGTTTAAAGTAGATATCATAACTTATGAATAAAATTCTGTTGCTTCCATGATGTAATAAATGTAACATTACTTCTACCTGTTTAGTAGAAGTAAATACTACATATTATAAGCCATTCCCAAACTACTGAGGTTAGTGCTTAGTTTTATTTATTAAGAAATACAGCATGTAGAATAACAATGAAACAGAAAATGAAGTGATTTCAAGCAGTTCATAACATAAATATTATGAGGCACATTATATTCTATGTAAAAAGGAGCTCTATTTGGTTTGGCCAAGATTACTTAGAAGAATGCTATCACCCATTTAGCTTCCTTTTCCTTGTACATTACATGACACACACATTACAGATAAATATATGATGAATGAAAGAAGGCCAAATAAGAAAGAAATTTAAGTTTTATAAAATGTTCTAGGATGGATCAAGGACCTTATGGGAGACTTAAGTAAGGAAAAACTAACTTGATAGCTTGTACTAGCAAGTTATCACATTTAAAAAAATATTTCTCTTTTTAAAATTTTTTTAAAAATTAGTTTTGTACTCAGAGAGTACAGTCAAGTTGGTACCATTGTTAGCCTCCTCCCTGCCCTACCCCCACCGGCTGCTCCTTGTTGGAGTATATGGGTCAAGCATTGTGGGGTTAGTCCTCAGTTATGGGAAGGAGGAAATGTTCCAGATTCAGTAATTTTTCTTCAAATTTCATTGTATCTTTTTTTTCTTACTGCTGTGTAGAATTTCATTGTGTAGGTAGATATACCACATCTTAATTGTCCATTTGTCTAATGATGTACATCTGGGTTAATTCCAAACCTTAGCTATTACAAATTGATCAGCTATAAAATGGTTGAGCAAATATGTCTGGACTGAGGCTTGGAGGGTTTAGGGTACATGGCCGGTAAGGGATTAAGTGGTTCTGTTGGTAACTTTATAGTCAGCTTTTTTAGGAGTGTCCATATTGATTTCCAAAGTGGTTGTACCATCTTACATTCCCACCAGCAGTGCATGAGGGTTCCTATTTCTCCACATCCTTGCTTGCATTTATTTTCATTTGATTTTTTAATGTCTGTTATATTTACAGGGGTAAGGTAAAATCTCATAGTTGTTTTCATGTGCATTTCCCTAATGAATAGAGATGATTAACATTTTCTTAAGTGTGTGTTTGCCATTTGTATTTCTTCCTTTGTGAACTACCTGTCCAGTTCTTTGCCCCATTTTTTGAGTGGGTTGTTTGACTTTTTATTGTTTATGTTTTGAGATCTTTATAGATTCTACAGATTAGACCTTTGTAAGTTAGATAATCAGCAAATATTTTCTCCCATTCTATGGGCAATATATTGGCTTTGCTTATTTTTTTGTTTTGTTTTGTTTTTTTTTTTAAATTTTTATTAACATTTTCCATGATTATAAAATATATCCCATGGTAATTCCCTCCCTCCCCACCCCCACACTTTCCCATTTGAAATTCCATTCTCCATCATATTACCTCCCCATTACAATCATTGTAATTACATATATACAATATCAACCTATTAAGTATCCTCCTCCCTTTCTTTCTCCACCCTTTATGTCTCCTTTTCAACTTACTGGCCTCTGCTACTAAGTATTTTCATTCTCACGCAGAAGCCCAGTCATCTGTAGCTAGGATCCACATATGAGAGAGAACATGTGGCGCTTGGCTTTCTGGGCGTGGGTTACCTGACTTAGTATAATACTTTCCAGGTCCATCCATTTTTCTGCAAATTTCATAACTTCATTTTTCTTTACAGCTGAGTAGAACTCCATTGTATAAATGTACCACATCTTCATTATCCACTCATCTGTTGAGGGACATCTAGGCTGGTTCCATTTCCCAGCTATTATAAATTGAGCAGCAATAAACATGGTTGAGCATGTACTTCTAAGGAAATGAGATGAGTCCTTTGGATATATGCCTAGGAGCGCTATAGCTGGGTCATATGGTAGATCAATATCTCTAGCTGCTTTAGGAACCTCCACACTGTTTTCCACAATGGCTGGACCAGATTGCATTCCCACCAGCAGTGAAGAAGGGTTCCTTTTTTTCCACATCCCCGCCAACATTTATGATCATTTGTTTTCATGATGGTGGCCAATCTGACAGGAGTGAGATGGAATCTCAATGTAGTTTTAATCTGCATTTCCCTGATGACTAGTGACGTAGAACATTTTTTTAGATGCTTATATGCCATTCGTATTTCTTCCTTTGAGAACTCTCTATTTAGCTCCATAGCCCATTTTTTGATTGGCTTGTTTGATTCCTTATTATTTAACTTTTTGAGTTCTTTGTATATCCTAGATACTAATCCTCTATCAGATATATAGCTGGCGAAGATTTTTTCCCATTCTGTAGGTTGCCTCTTTGCTTTTTTCACTGTGTCCTTTGTGGTGCAAAATCTTTGTAATTTCATTAGGTCCCAGTGGTTAATCTGTGGTTTTATTGCCTGAGCAATTGGGGCTGTATTCAGAAAGTCTTTGCCCAGACCAATATGTTGAAGGGTTTCCCCTACTTTTTCCTCTAGCAGTTTCAAAGTTTCCGGTCTGATGTTAAGGTCTTTAATCCATTTGGACTTAATTGTTGTGCATGGCGAGAGAGAAGAATCTATTTTCATCCTTCTGCAGATATTTATCCAGTTTTCAAAACACCATTTGCTGAAGAGGCTGTCTCTTCTCCAATGAGTATTTTTGGCATTTTTATCGAATATCAGGTGGCTATAGCTACTTGGGCTTACATCTGGGTCCTCTATTCTGTTCCACTGATCTACATGTCTGTTTTTGTGCCAGTACCATGCTGTTTTTGTTACTATGGCTCTGTAGTATAGGGTAAAATCAGGTATGGTGATACCACCAGCCTCTTTTTTGTTGCTCAGTATTATTTTAGATATTCGAGGTTTTTTGTGATTCCAAATGAATTTTTGGATTGTTTTTTCTATTTCCATGAAGAAAGCCTTTGGAATTTTGATAGGGATTGCATTAAATGTGTAGTTTGCTTTAGGTAAGATTGCCATTTTCACGATATTGATTCTTCCAATCCAGGAACAAGGGATGTTTCTCCACTTTCTAGTGTCTTCTGCAATTTCTCGCTTGAGTGTTTTAAAGGTCTCATTGTATAGATTCTTTACTTCCTTGGTTAGGTTTATTCCAAGGTATTTTATTTTTTTTTGATGCAATTGTGAATGGGAGTGATTCTCTGATTTCATCCTCTGTGTGTTTGTTGTTAGCATATATAAAGGCTACTGATTTCTGTGTATTTATTTTGTATCCTGCTACATTGCTGTAGGTTTTGATCAGCTCTAACAGCTTGCTAGTAGACTCTCTAGGGTCCTTTATGTATAGAATCATGTCATCTGCAAATAATGATAACTTGATTTCTTCCTTTCCAATTTGTATCCCTTTTATGTGTGTCTCTTGCCTTATTGCTATGGCTAAGACTTCCAAAACTATATTAAATAAAAGTGGGGACAGTGGACACCCTTGTCTTGTTCCTGATTTTAGTGGAAAAGCTTCCAGTTTTTCCCCATTTAGTAATATGTTGGCTGTAGGCTTGTCATAAATAGCCTTTATTATATTGAGATATGTTCCTTCTATTCCCAGTCTCTGTAGGACTTTTATCATGAAGGGATGTTGGATTTTGTCAAATGCTTTCTCTGCATCTAATGAGATGATCATGTGATTTTTGTCCTTCAACCCGTTTATGTAATGTATTACATTTATAGATTTGCGTATGTTGAACCATCCCTGCATCTCTGGGATAAAGCCTACTTGGTCAGGGTGAATGATCTTTTTGATATACTCTTGTATTCTGTTTGCCAATATTTTGTTGAGAATTTTTGCATCTATGTTCATGAGGGAGATTGGTCTGTAATTTTCTTTCTTTGTTCTATCTTTGCCTGGTTTTGGTATCAGGGTGATGCTGGCCTCATAGAAGGAGTTTGGTAGAATTCCTTCTTTTTCTATTTCCTGGAAAAGCTTAAGAAGCAATGGTGTTAGCTCTTCCTTAAAAGTCTGGTAAAATTCAGCAGTGAATCCATCCGGGCCTGGGCTTTTTTTAGTTGGGAGATTATTAATAACTGCTCGGATCTCCATGTTTGTTATAGGTCTATTTAAGTGATTAATCTCATTTTGATTTAATTTAGGTAGGTCATATAGATCAAGGTGGCTTTGCTTATTATATGTTTGTCTTTGAAGAAACTCTTTGGTTTCTCGTGGTCCATTTGGTTGAGTGATTGTTTAAGATCCTGTGCTATTCAGATTTTGTTCAGGAAGTCTTTTTGCATTCCTATATCATGGAATTTCCTCCTATACTTTCTTCTAGTAGTAGCTGAGTTTCCAGTCATATATTGAGGTCTTTGATCCATTTGGACTTGAGTGTTGTGCATGGTGAGATGTGTGGATCAAGTTTTAATTTCCTGCATATAGTTATCCAGTTTGTCCAGCACAACTTGTTGAAGATGCTTTAGATCAGAGATGGTGATGCCTGCACAGGTATTTCTTTTGCTGAGTATATATCTGGATATTTGAGGCCTTCTGCCTTTCCATATGAACTTTGAGATCATTTTTTCTATCTCTGTGAAAAACAATGTTGGAATTTTAATTGGCATTGCATTAAATATGTATATTGCCTTTGGTAGGATTGCCATTTTCCCAATGTTAATTCTGCCTATCCAGGAGCTTGGGAGGTCTTTTCATTTTCTCAAGTCCTCCTCAATTTCTTTTTTGAGTGTTTTTATGTTTTTGTTGTACAGATCTTCCACTTCATTGGTTAACATTATTCCAAGGTATGTTATTTTTTTGTTGCTGTTGAAAATGGGACAATGTCCCTTATTTCTTTCTCTCTATATTTGTCATTTGCATGTAGAAAGGCTACAGATTTTTGTGCATTGATTGTGTATCCTGCTACTTTGATGAAGGAGTTTAATCACCTTTTAAAGTTTTGGAATGGAGGCTCTCAGATTTCTTATATATAGAATCATGTCATCTGCAAATAGCACTAACTTCACTTCTTCCTTTCCAAATTTTATCCCTTTTATTTCTTTTTCCTATCTTATTGCTTGAGCTAGGACTTCTAGTACTATATTAAAGAGCAGAGGTAAGAGTGGACACCCCTGTCTTGTTCCTGATCTCATTGGCAATTCCTTCAGTTTCTCTCTATTAAGTATTATTTGAGCTTTAGGAGCTTTGTATATAGCCTTTATTATGTTAATATATGAACCGACCATGCCAATTCTCTCCAAAGTTTTGATCCTGAAGTGATGTTGTATTTTGTCAATGGCCTTTTCTACATTTATCCAAATGATCATGTTGTTTTTGTATTTAACCTTGTTTATATGGTGTATTACATTGACAGATTTCCATATGTTGAACCACCCCTGCATTCCTGGGATCAATCCCACTTGATCAATGTTGATATTTCTTTTGATGTGTTGTTGGATACAGTTTGAGAAGATTTTTTTCAGCATCTTTGCATCTCAGTTCATGAGGAAAACAGGCCAGTAAATTTCTTTTCTTGTGGCATCGCTGCATGGTTTTGGAATTAGGGTGATACTACCTTCACTGGAGTTGGGGATCTTTCCCTGTTTTCCAGTTGTGTGGCACAGTTTGCAAAACACTGGTGTGAGTTGTTCCATGAAGATTTGATAGAATTCAGCTGAGAAGCCATCTGGTCCTGGAGCCTTCTTTTGAGGGAGTTTTTTTTATTATTATTACCTTTTCAATCTTGATGAGTGTGAAAGATTTGTTCAGGAGATTAATCTGCTCCGAGTTTAGCTTTGGTAGATACTATGTGTCCAGGAATTTAACCATTTCCTCCATATTATCCAGTTTTGTGGAGAAGTTTCTAAAATAAGTCCTGATAATTCTTCCAACTTCACTTATGTCTGTTGTGAGCTCTCCTTTTGCATTTCTAATTTTGTTAATTTGAAGCATCTGCATCTCTCTCTCTCTTTTTTTTTTTTTTTTGCTTGATCAAATTGAACAGGGGTTTGTCAATCTTGTTTATTTTTTTCAAAGAACCAGCTTGTTGCTCCATCAATTTTCTTAATTGTTTTCTTAGTTTCAAGTTCATTAATTTCTGCTATGATCCTAATTATTTCATTCCTTCTGGAGCTTTTTTGAGTTGGATTCTTCTTGCTTTCTCAGTGCCTTTAGGTGAATGGTTAGGTTATTGATTTGGGATCACTCTGTCTTTGTTATGAAGGCATTTAGTGCTATGACTTTTCCCCTGAGGAATGCCTTCATTGTGTTCCATAAGTTTTGGTATGATGTTTACTCATCATTGTTCATATCTAGAAATTTCTCAATTTCATTTTTATTTCATCCACTACCAATTTATTGTTTCAAAGAGGGCTGTTCAGTTACCAGGTGCCAATGTAATTCTTGGTGGGTCTTTTGTTGTTAATTTCTAGCAATATAGCACTGTGATCTGATGTCATGCAGGGAATTATGTTAATCTTCCTAAACATATGGAGGCAGGTTTTGTGACCCAGTATATGATCTATTTAAGAGAATGCTCCATGGGCTTCTGAGAACAATGTGTAGTTTGTGTATTTGGGATGGAATGTTCTGTAGATTTCCATTAGCCCTAAGTGATCTATGGTTTTGTTGAGCTCTCTTACTTTACTGTTGAGTTTCTGTTTGGATGATCTGTGTATTACTGATAATGTTGTATTTAAGTCCCTAACTATGATGGAGTTGGTGGTTTGTTGGGCCCTGAGAAGCCCAGAAGTGAGGCCTAGTAGAACTTCCTGAGCCTAGCTAACGTTTGGTGACCTGTCTCTGACCAGCTAGGACTCAGCAGGGAGCCTAACTGCCTCTGGCCTGTTACCTCTGCAAAAAAGTTAGAGTTCCTGCATGTGCTTAGAGCCAGTCATTTCAAAAGATTTGATATGCTATTGTCCCTTACCCCTCATCCTTTCCTGAGATCCCCGCCTTCATTCTCAACATTATATAGGCAACCGCCTGTAACAATAAAGTGAGTTCCTGCTATGACAAGACCCCCCACTCAGTGTGGTTTTTCTCCGGTGACTAGGAGAGGTTCTGAGCCATCAACACTTGTCTTCCTCCTCAAATCTTTGTGAGGAACCAGCGGGCCTGGTCCCTCCTCAGCACTACCAGCCGGGGAGCTTGGCAGTGGTTATTTCTGTTTTATTGTCAAGTAGATTTTGTTTTATGAACTGTGGTGCCCCTGCATTCGGTCATAAAGCTTTATGACTGTGATATCCTCTTGATGGGTTGTTCCCTTGATAAGTAGGAAGTGGCCTTTGTCTTTTTTGATTATTTTCGGTTTGAAGGCTATTTTAACTGATATTAGTATAGCTATGCCTGCTTGTTTCTATTTCCCATTTGCTTGCCATATCATTTGCCACCCTTTAACCTTGAGGAGGTGTCTATCTTTAGTCATGAATTGGGTTTCTTGAAGAAAACAAATTGAGGGATCTAATTTTCTGATCTACCTGTTAGCTTATGTCTCTTGATGGGTGAATTAAGGCCATTAATATTTATGGTAATGACTATGAGGTTGATTTGATATCTGCTAGATTGTGTTGGCATATGTGGTTTGGAGTTTTCATGGACTTTGAAGTTTTTTGTGACTTCTCTGCATTTTGTTATTGTGATATGCTTCTTGTAGGTATTTGATGTTGATCATCTGATTCTTCTGTGTGGAGAATTCCTGAAATACTCTCTGTAGGTTTGGTTTTGTGTTAATATAATTGTAAAGCTGAGTTTTGTCATGGAAAGTTTTCCTTTCACTATCTATTATGAGGGATACTTTTGCTGGGTAAAGTAGTTTGGGTTGGAAACCATAGGTTCTTAGACTTTGCTGTTCTATTCCAGGCCCTTCTGGCTTTCAGGGTTTCCATTGAGAAGTCTGAAGTAGTTCTGATGGGTTTACATTTAAAAGGGATGTGCTGTTTTTCTCTAGCTGCTTTTAGGAGTTTCTTTTTGGTGTTAATGTTTAGAGTCTTAATGACAATAGGTCTTGGAGAGTTTCTCCTTTGTTCCAATCTGTATGGAGTTCTGTTAGCTTATTGTATCTGGAAGGCCTTTCTTTTTAGAGTGGAAAGTTTTCTTCAATTATTTTGTTAAATAAGTTCTCCATGCCTTTGGTCTGAATATCTTTCCCTTCTGGTTTTTTCATGATCTGGATGTTAGGATGTTTAAGGGTATCCCACAATTCCCTCATGTTCTGTTCACAAAAATTTTTGAATTTTTTGAAATTTTTGAACTCTTAATCTTTTTCTTCTGTCTTGTTTTCCAGACCTGAGTTACTATTCTCCACATGGCTGACTCTATTCTTGAGAGCTTCGAAAGAGTTTTGGGCTTGTTCAATTAGGTTTTCATTTTCTACTACTTTTCTATGTATAATTTCCATCCCTCTGTCAAGTTCCCTTTTCACATCATTTTATAATTTTCTTCATCCTTCTTGGTATTCATCTTGCATTTCTTTATGTCTTCATTTAGCATTGCCAGATGATTTTTGAGGTCATTGCTTTTATTGCCACTCTCTTTCATATCTCTTAACTGTCTTTGAACTCCTTCCATTTTTCTTATTTATTATGTCTATTTTAGTGATGGAAGCATCCACACAATTATCAGTCCTTTGTTGCTTTTTTGAAACTTCTACCAGTAGCATGGTCAAGGTTGCATTGGTAATAGTTTCATTTTGGTGTTCTGATCTTACTGCCTCTCCTATGTTTTGATTAGAGACATTCATTGTAGGACTGGGTGATCTTACTGGATTTACTTGCATTTGATTTTTCATTGTATTTCTTTTGTGCTGTGGTCTGCCCATCATAGTTAAGGGCAAAGAGAGTAGGACTGTGGTCTCAATGGGAGAGGGAAGTGGTGCCTCTTGGGGGAGCAGGCCTGAGCTCACATGTGGGAAAGCAGACAGGCAGAGTGGTCCTAAGCTCATGCATGGGTGGGTGGACAGAGCCTTTCTGCACTCACTCTTGAGTGGGTGGATCAGCCTGAACTCTCTGGAGCATGGCTCGCACGTGGTCAGTTGGATGGGTCTGAGCTCCTGTGCAGATGGTCAGCTGGAATGGCAAGTGGGTGGAAGGGCTGAGCAGACTCAGCTCTTGTAGGCAGGCAGATGGATAGTTCTAGCCTAAGCTTGTGCATGGCCAGAGTGCAGAGCTGGCTGGAGGTCACACATGGGTGAGAGTAGCAGGGATCTCCTCTGCCCAATGAGGCAAGTGGAACTATTCTGGCCTCTGTCCCCTTTCCTGAAGTAACTGCAGGAGTATTCTGAGGCTGGGATTATGGGTAGAATGGCTGTTTGTGGAGACTGGGGGACTGGTGGCCTACCTGAGAGTGGGGAAATCAGCTGATTACATTTTTTTCCACTTTGTGCCCTCCTACTGGTGTTCTGTTAGAGATTGCTCTCCACTAAAAGACTCAGTGAACACTTAATGCCTTGCCTTTCCTTCCTGGGGAGGTGCAGCGAGGTTAGGCAGATGCCATCTTAAAGTTATGACTTTTGACAGCATTTCATCACATCAGATAGGGGAATGAAAAATGAATATATTTAATCCTTTATGTTTAGTTGCCAAGAGTTTAATACATTAAATATCTGGAACAATGGAGATGCATCATGCCATTTTGTATTTCATTTTTTTCATTCCTTTTATGTCATGGAATTTTTGACACCTGGCACAGAATCAGAGGTTATATGATTGAAAATCAAGGCTTGTACAAAACTCTATGTTTTTTTTTTTTTTACCACAAATGAATTTTATCTACATGTGAACAGCTTTGAAACAATTAAATTATTTTATAAGTGGTATTGTCATAAATCCAGGATATAATTCTTTGAAAATGATACTCTAAGAATTGGTACTCTTGCCTCTTCAACTGTTTCTCATCACTGTTTTCCTAGGCAATTTCCTTTGAATTCTCTTAATGTGACTGAAAATAAGCCTATTGGGGAAATAATTGCAAGATTAAAAGCAACTGACAGAGATGAAGATAGCAGCATAATTTATTCCTTTAAAACACAAGAAGAAAGGTTTGGTCTGGACCCTTGTAAGTTTTAAATAAATTCTTCTAGTCTACTTTGGGTAAATAATCACTATTGAATTTTTATACTCCCTTTAGAACATAGCTGGTAAAAATACTCTTTTGAAGTTAAACACAGAGAAAGAAACACACCAAAAGCATGTGACAATTTATAGTTGTAATTCTCCTAGTTAAAATGACATCCTTATGAAATAATGAGTGGCATAAATTCTTGTTTTTATAAATGGCAATCATCTTTAGAGATAATTAGCACAAAAGCTTCTGTGAAATTCATATAAGCCAAATGTCACATAGCTATCTCCTAGATCTTATAAAAATTGGGAATTTTCTTGCATGATTTTAAGTTTTCATGTTTTATTTTGGCTAATGTTTACCCAGAATCAAATGGACAGGATTATTGTTCTGAAATATCTTTCATAAAGTGGCTCAGTCCCAATAAATCAATTGTGGATTCAAACAGAAAAACAGAAGCAGTGAAAGTATACCATGGTAGCTGGCCTGTTTTGTCTAATTCTAGAGCTGGATTTCAGGAAGGAAATGATGGTTATAAGCTAAAAAAAATGTTAATATAGGCTGGAATACAAAAGGATGCAGTAGATCCCAACAGCACCACTAAGACCAGTAGTAGTTCTTGTCTCTGACTTGGGTGGTATGAGAGTCCTGTAGAAGCTCTGGCCTTTCTTCAGAACACTGAATACATACACCTGTTATAGAAGTCAGAAAAATGGAAACATCATGGATGGCAAGGCAATTCCAAATTCAGATACACCTACTTCTTGCCAATAGGGATACAGTGGACCAGCTCACATGTATGTCAAGAAAGAAATAAAGGAAATGTTTGCTGCTGCTTTTCCAGTCTCCAAGTTGACCAAGACTCTTCCTATGGTCCACCCAAGCAAGAAACCATGAGTTCTGGAAGTATAGCATGGCTTAGCAGCTTGACACTTTAAAAAAAATCAATATGGTCATCCAATATTTGAGATAATTTATTAGACTCCTTACAGTAATTTATGCATGGTTTTTCAAAATGCAGATGTCTATTAAGTCAACTAAGATGTCAAAGAAATTAAGGATAATTTAGGTGAGTCCAAGGTCCTTTGGGAACTGTTAAGAGATTTGAGTTAAGGCCAATGCAGATAATTCCAGACCAAAAGGAAGAGAGTCTAGAAACTCTGAAAATGAAGATAAGTGACTTCAAGGAGGATTAGTTATTCTGGGCTATTTTTTTTTCCCCAAATTTTCCTCTGTTTGCCCCTGAACTCATTTTACATTTCTGTGTTCAATAAGAATAAGTTGAAAGTCACAAACTATGAAGGATAAGGTTATTTTCCATGTTCAAACAGATTAATGACTATTGTTTTAATTAATAAAATGCAATGCTTTGATACTTTTAAAGTAAGAGACCAGCTGTGTGGCTCATGCCTTTAACCTCAGCATTGAGGAGGTTGAGGTAGGTGGATCACCATGAATTCAAGACCAGCCTGGGCTGCAGAGTGAGTTCACAGTCTGCCTGGGCTAAGTAAGACACAACCTCAAAAATAAAATAGTAAAATTATAAAATAAGGATACCACTATCAACAGTTGGTAAATAAATGCAAAATAAATTTGAGACTTGAGGAAAACATGATGAAATAAATTTTTGCATGTAAATGTTTTAAAATATAAGCTAAAGCAGCATTTAAAAATATTTGCAATAAATATATAATTGCTAAATGTTACCTGATGAATAAAAAATGTATCCTTATGTGAACTTAAACATCTATATAAATAAACTAGGCATAAATCTTTAAATCATCCTTTTACTATTCTTTTAACTTCTTTAATTAGTCACAGGCATAATCACTCTACTTCAATCTTTGGAACTTGATAATCAAAATAATTCGAGAAGCTATTCTTTGGAAGTTGAGGCCAGGGATGATGGAAATAATACTGGCACTTATATGTTCACAATTTTTGTGGAGAAAGTGGATTATCCTATTTCCTGTGATTCAAGTTTTTCAACAGGAGCAGGTTGGTTGTAAGTCAATTTCATTTGAAAAAAAAATATTCATGACACAACTACATACTAAGAAAATATAATAGTGTGTGTGTGTGTGTTTGTGTGTATGGTCTTTTGTTTTGTGGGGTTTTTCTGAGCATTGTCCTTGTGCATGAAAGGTAACTATTCTACCAGGAACTACAACCCCAGCTCTAGTTATTTCTTTGAAATAGCATGTATCTCAGGCTGGTTATGCCTTATTCTTTTCTGTCAGTCTTTCAAGTGCTGAGTTTATTGAAAGATACAACCAGGTATAGTAAATTGTATAAAGAAATTAAAAGTTGAATAAAATGAAAGCCATACTATGCTTCTAAAAAGGAAAAAAAAATCAGGGTTAGTCTAGTGTAAATTACAATTATAGGGCTGGAGGGATGGCTTAGTGGTTAAGCATTTGCCTGCAAAGTCAAAAGCCCCTGGCTCAATTCCCCAGGACCTATGTTAGCCAAATACACAAAGGGGTACACATGTTTGGAATTTGTTTGCAGTGGCTGGAGGCCCTGGCGTGTCCATTCTCTTCCTTCCCTGCCCTCTCTCCTTCCCTCCCTCTTTCTCTGCCATGTAAATAAATAAAAAATAAAATATTTTAAATTCCAATTATAAGTATTTCTTTGTGTGACAGGTAGAGGTAGAATTATGAGAAAAGAATTCTGTTTATCTTTTATATGTGAGTTAGTAAGCCATAACATATGATTTATATCTACTTTATTGTCAAAGGTGTAAGAATAGTAATAGTAATGAAAAATTACCATTGTCTATGGTACATAGAAATTGACATTTTATGGTGGTTTGGAAAACCACACAATACTTTCAAAACTGTATAAATTTTATAAATCATTACCTCAGTTGTCTTTATTTGCTTATGCCTCAATGAGCTTGTACATTCTGTGAATATTTTTAAAATATAATCTTTTATTTTTTTGAGGTAGAGTCTCACTCTAGCTCAGGCTGACCTGGAATTCACTATGTAGTCTAAGGGTGGCCTCGAACTCATGGCAGTCCTTCTACCTCTGCCTCCCGAGTGCTGGGATTAAAGGTGAATGCCACCACACCCTGCAAATATAATCTTTAAAATATATGAATGTAATTGATACTTTGTGTCTGGTTAGATCTCAGCAATGTATATTAACTTGATTTCATTTTTGCTGGGTTAATGGGTCACAGAAATTATGTGTGTTCATGGTCATCTACATTCTTTCCAAGTATTTCTAATCTTAAGTACTTAGTTCTCTGTCATGCTAAAATCTTACTTCTAACTTTTCTGATTGCCTGCTTTTATTTCTGTCCCTGTTTATTTTTATTCAAAGAAACAAGTAAATAGACAACCATGAGATTAAAAAAATGTTGAGAGAGCATGTACTAAGGAGAGCATCATGAGAACACTTGCTCTTCCACACTGGATATCTGTCCATTGCTACTTGTGATCTCTTTTTCTCCACAAACCTCATCTACTTTCCATCTTTAGAAGCATGACCCACTTGTACTCTAAAAAGTTAAGACACACACATTTCCTTCTTTGAATCAAAATATGGCTTCTAATATACATAATTATACTTTTATCTGAAAGGAATTATCAAAAAGACTATCAGAGGCTAAACTTAAAGCAAGTCCTAGATAAGTCATGGCTGGACTTAGCTTTCAGTTTTGCCTTTTGTAAATAGTTTCTTTTTGATCATTGCAAAATGAATTGATGTTCTTTGTAAATTCCTTTCAATCTCTCTAAATTACAGTCAGCTTTAAAAAGATAAAAAATGATCTCAATGTCATTCTGACCTAATTTCTTCCAGACTTACTTGCTTAAGCCAACATGACCTGCAAAGGCTCTCTCAAGGTCTGGAGCCCCTGTCCTGTCATGTTACTTGTTTCCTTAAGACAAAGGCAAACTCTGAAGAATTCAGTTTCTATATAACACGATGTAACATTATGAATTTGCCCACAAAAGGACATTGATACACTTTTCAAGAACCAATTTGGCACACACCTACTCAGTTCACTTGTCTTTATTTACCTAGCTGTGGTAACTAACTGGAGAAAATTGCTAAATCAGAGAAACTGCCACCTACACATTGACTGAAATGAAGACTCAAAATAAGTTAGTCTCAGTAACACAAAAATTAGAAATATTCAAAGAACATTAGGATTTTTCAAGAACACCTAATCTAAAGTACACAACACTATTCACTGGACTTGATACCCAAGAGCCATGCTCAAAATAAATAAGAGTCCTCTTCTAGAGAAAAGAATGTAATAGTGAGAATCACAAAACCAAGGAAGATGCTACCAGATGGAAAAGCTGTTAGAGGTGTTTACTTGCAAAGACTGCTGACCCAGGATTAATTCCTCAGCACCCAAAGAAATCCAGATGCAAATGTGCCTACAACTGTGAGACACAGAGATAGAAAAATTTGATACTCGTGGGCTATCTAGTCTGACATTCATTTGTAGGCTGGAGGTTCATTTGCATTGGCAAGACACCCTGTCTCAAAGGAAGTAGAGCACAGATATCTCAAAGTAGTACTCTGGCCTCCACATGTGTGCTATAATATTTGCACATATATGTGCAAACACAAACAAATGATAAATACTAAAAATGTTAATTTCTAAATGAAAATTTGAATTTTATTTACTTTAAATATCTATTAAAATAATTAGCATGAATGTGTATTCCAGCTACTTGGAAGGCTGAGATAGGAGTATTACTTCAGATCATGTATTGGACACCAGCCTAGAAAACATTATTGAGATCATCTCAAAAAAAATAAATAGGTCTTAATAAATGGCTTGGTAGTTAAGGTGCTTGCCTGCAAAGCCTAAGGACACATATTCTACTGTCCAGGGCCCACGTAAGTCAGATATACATGGTAATGCAAATATGGTCACACATGCGCACAGGTGGTACATGCATTTGGCTTTGGATTGCATAAGTTGGAGGCCCTGGCACACCAGTTCTCTCTCTCTCTCACATACACACTGATAAGAAAATTACAAAAAAAAAAAATAATATGAAACCCAAAAAGATCTGGATATTACTGGGAATGAATAAAATGGCTTTTTTTTTTCTATACCGGATATCATTAAGAAATCTGCTTAAACTAGAACTTATTATGCCTATTGGTGGCTTACAGCAGCCACAGGAAACTAGAAATCTATGAAAAGACTTTAGAGATGGCCCAGTAGTTAAATGCACTTGCTTACAAAGCCTGATGGCCTGGGTTCAATTCCCTAGTACCTCTAAAGCAAGATGCACAAAGTGATGCATGCATCTGGAGCTCTTTTACAGTGTTAGAAGACCTTGGCTTGCCCATACTTACCCTGTTGGCCTTTTCCTCTAACCCTACCTCAAATGAATGAATGAATAAATAAACATACATGTGCATAGATAAGTATATATATAAAAGAAGTATCTGAAAAATGTTTGGCTTTGCATGCTGGTCATGATTTATGCACTTGTGCAGGTGCCTCAGTGTCTGTTCCAGAAAACATTCCTGCATTTGCTGTCATCTATATGATCCTCTCCAGAGACCCAGATCCTGAACAAGAAGTTGAAGTAGGTTTTTAATTATGTATTTTTTCCAAATTTGGATGATCAATTTTCAGTGAGCAATTTTTCCCCAGTTTAGTTTTTATATTAGAGAAGTAATTTGAATTTTTAATATTACAATGGAGAACAAAAGTAGAACATGAAAGAATTAAGCTAAAATGATCTGGAAACACATTAAAAATGTAGGTATTACAGTTATTGGCATTTATATGATGACTTTTTCTTTTTTTTGGTGTTTCGAGGTAGGGTCTCACTCTGGCACAGACTGACCTGGAATTCACTATGAGTCTCAGGGTGGCCTCGAACTCTTGGCGATCCTCCTACCTCTGCTGGGATTAAAGGCTTGTGCCACCTCGCCCAGCTATCTGATGACTTTCATATATTCTACTAAATTCCTTCATTGTTCATTTCCTCTCATTCATCCCAATCTGCAATATTTCTCTATTATGCATATATTTTACATAAAATATATTTTAGGTCTTTAGCTTATTTTGGTTTCAGCAATAACTTGTAAAGAGTACAGGATTAATAAACAACTGACACAAAATAGTTAGAGTTAAAGAATAAATTTAAGATAATTTATTTATCACTTTGTTTCTCAGAATTTTATGCTATAACATGACCAATAACCTAGTTATAGTTATAAGAAATGCATTTGTTTCTTGATTAAATTATAAATCATATTAATAGACTGTAATACTCTATCAAAGTGTTATGATTCAGTTAAATTCCCCCAAAACAGATTTAGAATCTTTTTAGATGGTCCTGGTTGAAGCTAAAGTTACAGAGATTATCTCTCAGAAGTATTTAGCCTCTATAGAATTTTTATGCCTGCTTGATTATGAAGTATTGTCCAGAACACTTAGTTAATTATTTTGCCATATTATTTTTACACTGAGGATAGACATCAACATAATAAATTATAATTCTTGTTTACCAGGTGTGGAAAGCCTCATTTGTATGTGTCTGTGTGCCTCTGTAGGGGAAGGAACCAGAAGAATATAGAGGTTGTGTGTTTAAGACCTGAGTGTTTATGTGTAGGGGGGAGGGTATAGAATAGATATATCCTTAAATTTTTATTATAGCTATATTTACAAACATTTATTTTCCACAAGTAAATAATGTAATACAATTTGGATTTTATTATAAAAATAATAAGAAAAAAGTAACAAAATAAAGACTTAGAAGATGAAATTGTTTGGCAAATCCAAAATCACAAAGAAAAAGAGAAAAACAAAAGGAGATGTTTCCTGTATGACTGCTGAGTGGATTTTACACTATCATAAATCAAGTATGGTTGTTCATCTACACACAAGTAAAAGCAAATTCATATGCCTAATAAAATGGCTGTAATATCATTTTATAAATGTTGAAAATCACATCTCCCAGGTTTTACTGTTTTGCTTTGAGTCAGAATTTGGATGTATGTTTTTACAATTTATCCTCTTTGTGAGATTGTTTCACAATCTACAATACTCACTTTGAGCCTAGGCACTGTTACCCCATTACTAGTGAGAATAACAGCAGACAAGAACATTTCATTGCTTGTATGTATAAACAGTATATTTGACCAAAGCATTATATTTTTATATAGAAAACTAATACTCACTGTGATCAAAAAGTTTCTTCCAAACAGCTCCTCACATGTACCTCTTTAGATACATTTACAGTATACAAGAGGGAACAACTTCTCAGTCTGAAAGCAGCAGTAAATGTACTGTTAGAAAGTAAGCTAATTTTGAATCCAATGACATCTATTTACCAAAAATATCTTAGTACTAAAGTATAAGAGAAAAAAAAATGGAAAAAGTACAGCTAAAATCATGAAAGAATGTTCAAATTGTCTTTGAAGTCTGGAAACAAAAGCAAGTGCACAATTTATTTATGGGTTCTGTCTTCACAGAATTAAGTTTGGTGTAGCTTTTGCCAAATAATTGCATTAAAAATGTCAGTTCAAAATTCATGCTTTTATAGTAATATATCAACTACATTTGTTGTCCTTTTTAAATTTTATTTATTTATTTTTAGTTTTTAGTATTGAATTCTTCAGCTAATGCCATTGTGTACTTTGCTCTGAATTCACATACTGGTGTCATTTCCAAAACCATGGAGCCTCCTTTGGATTATGAAACCAACTGCAAGGTGAGAAAAAAATAGGACATACACATCACAAATGCCTTTGCATACTCTGCTGTTAAAACTCTTAAAATTTACCTGAAGCAAAATAATGTCTCGAACATTATCTGGTTTGCCCTGCTGAAGTAGAAATTCACTAAAAACCTAAGTTGGTTTGATTATTTTATGATGATTTGATTATTTTATGGTCTTACTAGACTTCATTGAAGTGTTATTTCAGTTCTTATGCATGTTTCTGGTGGGTATATATAACATTTGGAAAGAGTTTGAGTCTATCTTCAAAAGGCCAGAAGTCATCCGGTTAAGATGGTGGCATAGGTACCATGCCAAAGCAGCCTAGGGGGAAAAGAGCCAAAAAAAAAATCTCAGAAAAATACACACTTTTACTAAAAAGTGAGGTGTATAGAAAATTGAAACAGCAGCCAAGAAGTAGGAGAGATCCAGAGCATCCAGAGCCCACACAAGCTGGCAGAAGCAGCTCCGGCAGGTCTGACAACCACTGTGGCAGCTGCGCCACACCAGAAAGCCACGAGGCTTGGTTTGAGCAGCAGGAAAAGGCACGTGAGGGGAGTTTCCACTCACACTGGAGCTCTTTGCAAACTCAAGAAACATGAAGGGAGAGTGGCAGTGAAAAACGGGGGAGCAGACCACAAGGTAGAAGAACACATGGAACAGCAAGAGAACTACAACAGCATCTGCAGCCTCCCCTCCCCAATGCCAGTGCCCAGCTCCAGCAAACAGAGCAGCGGTCCAGGGACCCAGCCATGCCAACTTGAACCAACAGCAGGACCCAAGCAAGAGCAGAGGTAACTGGGATTACACCAGGGAAGGGTCTCACCTGGTCACAAGCTGACTTGGAACCCTCAACAGATCAGAAATCTTAACCTCCTTGTTTTCAGGATTAAGGGTGTGGGTGGGGCACCACACACCCTAAGGGTCAGTTAGAGATATGGTTGTCATAATGCCTACTCTTGGATAAATACTCTGAGCTGTTTTTCCTTGAAAGAGTACATTGTTTAGCTGAATTTTAGAATCTGCCTGTATTTTGTTCCACTCAATCTGCTTGAATACTTTCATAGCAGGCAAACCCAACAACTAGGGTTACTTTTGAAGATACTCTAAGAGTCTTGATAGCAACACCTAATGCCTTAAGCTGCTATTCTGAAGTTATATAACATCAGATTGTCTGATACATCTAATAATACCCAGCTAACTAGAAAATCCAATCATTAAATAATCCAGTATGCAAAAAGATATACATTATAACACAAGAAACACCAAAAATCAAGACAACATAAATCCACCAAAAAGTATTATTGCATCAGAAATGACCTCCAGTGAGAACGAGTTAGAGGAAATGCCTGAGAAAGATTTCAAAAGAATGATTATAAGTATGTTCAAAGAAGTCAAAGAAGAAACCAAAGGAATGAAATAGGAAATCAAAGGAATCAAAGAAAACACAAGACACCAATTTAATGAAATAAAGAGGTCAATACAAGACAAAAATAAGGAAACAGAAATAATAATTTTTAAAAAAGCCAGTCAGAATTACTAGCAATGAAGAATACAGTTAATGAAATAAAAAACTCTGTAGCAATCTCACCAATAGAAAGGATGAAGGAGAGGACAGAATATCTAAACTAGAAGACAAGCTGGCAGATATAATACAGTCCAACAAAGAGAAAGACAAAGTAATAGAAAAGTACGAGTGGGAATTTCAAGATATGCAGGACACTATGAAAAGATCAAACATAAGAATTCAGGGCATAGTAGAAGGAAAAGAATTTCACTCCAAAGGCACAGTAGGCATTTTCAACAAAATCATAGAAGAAAACTTCCCCCAATTTGGAAAAGAGGTGCCAATGCTAATACAGGAATCCTTTAGAATACCAGCCAGACAAAACCTGGAAAGAACCTCTCCTAGACATATTTTAACCAAACTACCAAACACACAAACCAAAGAAAAAATATTGAAAGCAGTCAGAGAGAAAAATCAAGTTACCTACAAAGGCATGCCTGTCAGGATTACAGCAGATTACTCAACACAAACTTTAAAGGCTAGAAGGACATGGAGTGATGTATTCACAGTCCTGAAAGATAACAACTGTCAACAAGGTTACTTTACCTGCAAAACTATCCATTCAAATAGATGGAGAGATAAGGACATTGCATTACAAAAACAACATAAAGGAATATTTGAAGACAAAACCAGCTCTACAGAAAGTACTTGTAAGAATTCTCCATGCTGAAGAAAAAGAAAAGCACACATACAAGGAACAGGGAAAATAAACAAACAATACTCAAATACTAATTAACACAAGAGAGCAAAGGTAATACTGGAAGAACTACAAAAAAATGGCAGAAATGAATACACACCTTTCAATATTGTCTCTTAATATCAACAGCCTCAAAGCACCAACAAAAAGGCATAGGTTCACAGACTGGGTTAAAAAGTAGGATCCTTCAATTTTTTGTCTCCAAGAAACCCACCTTTCTACCAAGGATGGACACTAGCTTAGGGTGAAAGGTTGGAAAACAGTGTTTCAAGCAAATGGACCTAGAAAACAAGCAGGGGTTGCTATACTAGTATCTGACAAGGTAAACTTCAGTCTAACATTAGTTAAAAAAGATAAGGACAGGGCTGGAGAGATGGCTTAGCGGTTAAGCGCTTGCCTGCGAAGCCTAAGGACCCCGGTTCGAGGCTCGGTTCCCCAGGTCCCACGTTAGCCAGATGCACAAGGGGCGCACGCGTCTGGAGTTCGTTTGCAGAGGCTGGAAGCCCTGGCACACCCATTTTCTCTCTCTCCCTCTATCTGTCTTTCTCTCTGTGTCTGTCGCTCTCAAATAAATAAATAAATAATTAAAAAAAAAAAAGATAAGGACGGTCACTTCATACTGATTAAAGGCACCCTCCAACAGAAGGACATTACAATCTTAAACATATATGCACCTAACATGGGGGCCCCAAATTCATCAAACAAACACTGTGAGAACTAAGGTCACAGATAACACCAAACACAGTGGTAGTGGGTAACTTCAACACCCCACTCTCATCAATTGACAGGTCATCCCAGGAAAAAAGAAACAGAGAGGCATCTGGACTAAATGAGGTCATAGAAGGAATGGACCTAATAGATATCTACAGGACATTTCATCCAAATGCTTCAGAATATACATTCTTTTTTTTTTTTTTTAAATTTTTTTTTTTATTTGAGAGAGACAGACACAGAGAGAAAGACTGATAAAGGGAAAGAGAGAGAGAGAATGGGCGCGCCAGGGCCTCCAGCCTCTGCAAACGAACTCCAGATGCGTGTGCCCCCTTGTGCATCTGGCTAACGTGGGACCTGGGGAACCGAGCCTCAAACCAGGGTCCTTAGGCTTCACAGGCAAGCGCTCAACCGCTAAGCCATCTCTCCAGCCCCAGAATATACATTCTTTTCAACACCACATGGAACATTCTCTAAAATAGACCATATATTAGGATACAAAGCAAATCTTAACAAATATAGGAAAACTGAAATAATTCCCTCTATTCTATCTGACCACAATGGAATCAAACTACAAATCAATAGCAATAAAGGCTATAGAGCATACACAAAATCATGGAAATTAAACAACATACTACTAAGTAATGAATGGGTCAATGAATAAATCAAGAAGGAAATCAAAAAAATTATAGAGTCAAACAATAATGAGAACACAACATACCAAAATCTCTGGGACACAATGAAGGCAGTCCTAAGAGGTAAATTTATAGCTTTAAGTGCCTATACTAAGAAATCAGAAAAGTCACAAGTAAATGACCTAATGCTTCACCTAAAAGCCTTGGAATAAGATAAAACAAGGCAAGGCAAAAATCAGCAGATGGGAAGAAATAATAAAGATTAGGGCAGAAATTAATGAAATAGAAACAAAAAAATCCAAGGAATCAATGAAACAAAGAGTTGGTTGTATGAAAGGATAAACAAGATTGATAAACCCATAGCAAATCTGACCAAAAGAAAGCAAGAAGAGACACAAATTAATGAAATTAGAGATGAAAAAGGTAATATCACAAACATGCCAGAGAAATTCAAAAAATCATAGGGACACACTATAAAAGCACATACCCCACAAAGTATGAAAATCTGAAAGAAATGGATGATTTCCTTGATTTATATGACCTACCTAAACTAAATCAAGATGATATTAATAACTTAAATAGGCCTATATCAAGCATGGATATCCAAACATTTATCAAAAATCTCTGAACTAAAAAAAGCCCAGGCCCAGATGGATTCACTGCTGAATTTTACCAGACCTTCAGGGAATAACTTATGCATTGCTTCTTAAGATTTTCCATAAAATAGAAAAAGAAGGAATCCTACAATATCCCTTCTATGAAGTCAGCATCACCCTTTTACCAAAGACAGGCAAAGATAGAACAGAAAAAAGAAAAAAGAAAATGACAGACCAATCTCCCTCATGAACATAGATGCAAAAATTCTCAACAAAACATTGGCAAACAGAATACAAGAATATATCAAAAAGATCATTCACCCTGACCAAGTAGGCTTTATCCCAGAGATGCAGGGATGGTTCAACATATGCAAATCAATAAATGTAATACTTATATAAATGGGGTGAAGGACAAGAATCATATGATAATCTCATTAGACACAGAGAAAGCTTTTGACAAAATCCAACATCCCTTCGTGGTAAAAGTCCTACAGAGACTTAATAGAAAGAACATACCTCAATATAATAAAGGTTATTTATGACCAGCCTACAGCCAACATATTACTAAATGGGGAAAAATTGGAAGCTTTTCCACTAAAATCAGGAACAAGACAAGAGTGTCCACTGTCCCCACTTTTATTTAATATAGTACTGGAAGTCTTAGCCATAGCAGTAAGGCAAGAGACACACATAAAAGGGATACAAATTGGAAAGGAAGAGATCAAGTTATCATTATTTGCAGATGACATGATTGTATACATAAAGGACCCTAAAGACTCTACTAGCAAGCTGTTAGACCTGATCAAAACCTACAGCAATGTAGCAGAATACAAAATCAATACACAGAAACCAATAGCCTTAATATATGCTAACAACAAACACACAGAAGATGAAATCAGAGAATCCTTCCCATTTACAATTGCATAAAAATAAATAAATAAATAAATAAATAAATAAATAAATAAATAAATAAATAAAGTACCTTGGAATAAACCTAATCCAGGAGCAAAAGTATCTCTATAATGAGAACTTTAAAGCAGTTAGGTGAGAAATTGCAGAAGACACTAGAAAGTGGAAAAACTTCCCTTGTTCCTGGATTGGAAGAAACAATATTGTGAAAATGGCAAACTTACCCAAAGCAATCTACACATTTAATGCAATCCCCATCAAAATTCCAAAGGCATTCTTCAAGGAAATTGAAAAAATAATCCAAAACTTCGTTTGGAATCACAAAATACCTCAAATACCTAAAATAATACTGAGTAACAAAAATAAGGCAGGAGGTATCACCATACCTGATTTTAACCTATACTACAGAGCCATAGTAACAAAAACAGCTTGGTACTGGCACAAAAACAGACATGTAAATCAGTGGAACAGAATAGAGGACCTAGATATAAGTCCAGGTAGCTATAGCCTCCTGATATTCAATAAAAATGCCAAAAATACTCATTGGAGAAAAGACAGCCTCTTCAGGAAATGGTGATGGGAAAACTGGATATGTATCTTTAGAAGGATGAAAATAGATTCTTCTCTCTCTCCATGCATAAGAATTAAATCCAAATGGATTAAAGACCTTAACATCAGACCTGAAACTCTGAAATTGTTAGAGAAAAAAGTAGGGGAAACCCTTCAACATATTGCTCTTAGCAAAGACTTTCTGAATACAATCCCAATTGTTCAGGCGATAAAACCACCAATTAACCACTGGGACCTCATGAAATTACAAAGATTTTGTACTGCAAAGGATACTGTGAATAAATCTAAGAAGCAACTTACAGAATGGGAAAAATCTTTGCCAGCTATTTATCTGATAGAGGCTTAATATCTAGGATATACAAAGAACTCAAAAAGTTAAATAATAAGAAATCAAACAAGCCAATTAACAAATGGGCTATGGAACTAAATAGAGAGTTCTCAAAAGAAGAAATATGGATGGCTTATAAGCATCTAAAAGAATGTTCTACATCACTAGTCATCACCGAAATGCAGATTAAAAGTACATTGAGATTCCATCTCACTCCTGCCAGATTGGCTACCATCATGAAAACAAATAATCATAATAAGTGTTGGCAGGGATGTGGAAAAAGAGGAACCCTTCTACACTGCTGGTGGGAATGCAATCTGGTCCAGTCATTGTGGAAATCTGTGTGGATGTTCCTAAGAAAGCTAAAGATTGATCCACGATATGACCCAGCTATAGCACTCCTAGGCATGTATCCTACTGAGTCATCCCATTTCTTTAGAAGTACATGCTTGACCATGTTTATTTCCTGGCCCCAACCTGCGGGGCCAATGTTATGCGGGGTGGTCGAGAAGGGCTGCAACCTGAAAGAACGGATGGGAAAGAAGAAGGAGACCAAGTGGAGGTTTTGTCAAGGTCATGTTTAATGTTGGATTTTTTAGCTCTTTTATAATCAACCAGCAGGTAGGGCAATAAGTGGGGGGGAAGGGAGAGGGGGTACAAGGAAAGAGGAAGTAGGGCCACCTGGCAGTAATCTTCTGGAACATCTTCTCAGAATCTCTCTTGTGACGTCTCCCAGAGCAGCTGTTTGTTCTCGGGGGAGGGGCTGCATGAGAGCTGCTAGTTCTCTTTTGTCCTCAGGGCAGTGAGGGGCTATATGAAGGCTGTTAGTTCTTCTTTTGTCCTAGGGCGGTCAGGTCATGGTCTCTGACAATTTCCCCTCAATTCATAATAGCTGGGAAAGGGAACCAGTCTAGATGTTCCTCAACTGATGAGCGGATAAAGAAGATGCAACACATTTATACAATGGTGTTCTACTCAGTGGTAAAGAAAAATGAAGTTATGAAATTTGCAGAAAAATGGATGGATCTAGAAAGAATTATACTAAGTGAGGAAACCCAGTCCCAGAAAGCCAAGCACTGCATGTTCTCATTCATATATGGATTCTAGCTACAGATGATTGTGCTTCTGCGTGAGAAGGAAAAAAAAAAAAACAAAAAACTCAGTAGCAGAGACCAGTAAGTTAAAAATGAGATATAAAGGGAAGGTAAAGGAAGAGAGGAGGGTATTTAAGAGGTTTTTATTGTATATATGTAAGTAGAAGAATAGATTTGTAGGGGTGAAAAGGCTCAAGTGTGGTCAGGGGAAGAGATTGAGTAAAGGAAAGGTGGAGGGAGGGCTAATCAAAATCTAAGAGGTTCCAAATAAATCATATGGAATCCTCTGGTTTTGGACAATGGAACACTCAGGAGACATAGATCATTGTTAGAAAATTTTCAGTGGCAGGGATGGGATGTCTCCAGTGAGTTGTTGGCCAGGAAGGTCCCTGATGCCCCCAAAACATTATGGGCCATTGCTGAGGCCCTTGGTTTCCCACCAGGAATAGATGGTAAGACCCTATTGCTGAACAGTCCTCATACTTGGGCTGCAAGGCCACTAAGAAATCCTGCTGGAGCTGAGATGATTACCTCCTCCACATAGACCAGCTGACAAAAATCTGGAAGAAGCCATTCTATGTGTAGTTCAATGGGAGAAAGAGATATCACCAGTGAAGATACTCAACAGTGGACACTGCAAGCTTTATAATTGGCCAGCCATGCCAAATGAGCCAACGGGTGCAATAGTGGCAGGTCTGTCATGGTGGAAACCAACTGCCCACCAATTGGACTGGAGTCCTGCTTCATGGGGGGTAATACATCCCTGATACTGAAAACTTAAAACAGGGGTAGTCATGAGCCCTAGGGGGTAACATCTGCTGGTGTCTGGATAAACATATATACTATGCTTATCAAATGGCCCAGTAAGCACTTCTCTTAATATTTATACCGTTATATTAATGCTACTCTCACTTTGGGTAGAGAATCTTCTCTTTTCAGATGGCAGTGACCTTGGGATGACTCAGAACATATCATAGTACTGGAAATAAGTGACTGGAGTACTGAGTAACATCTCTATCACAGCTTCCAAGGCTCAGGGTCTAATGTGGAAGAGGTGGCAGAAAGAATGTAAGAGCCAAAGGGAGGGTAGGACTCCTTACCACATACTCCCTCCAGACATAAAATGGCCTGGATATCCATGACCGCACAGTGCCTGACACTACCTACACAAGACCATCATAAGAGGAGGAAAAGATGATGACATCAAAATAAAAGAAAGAGTGATTGAGATGGGGAGGGGATATGATGGAGAATGGAATTTCAAAGGGGAAAGGGGGGGAGAGGGTATTACCATGGGATATTTTTTATAATCATGGAAAATGTTAATAAAATTGAGAAAAAAGTCTAGGGAAGGGCCTTGGGGGGCGGGATGTCACTCAGTGGTAGAAGAGCTCTTGTCTGCCATGTTAAAAGCCCTATGTCCTAATGTTAATAAAATTGAGAAAATAAATAAATAAATAAAAAGGCCAGGATTGCAACACTCTTCTATGTAAGTACATATGAAGTTATGCCTCTACATACTCTTGAATTTTATGCAAAATTACATATGCTTTTTACTTCACTTAATTGTGGGTATTGGCCTCTTTTTCTTATTCAGTTTACTCAGATTGCAATATTTAGAAAGATGAAAGAGGTAGAAAGAGACAGAGTCATATTACAAATTTTCCTTTCCTACCAAATCATCTCATGAAAGGGACCATTTACAATTCAAATGTTTTCCTGTATGTATAAGCATTTCTCAATGTTTCCTGATTTATCTGGCTTTGACCTCTTAAAATCTTCTGATCTAGACAATGAGTTTATAAAATACAAATCTTTGGAACAGAAATTTTTTTCCTTAAGTAGTATTACTATTTATCCTCGGTTGCATGTGTGTGTGTGTGTGTGTGTGTGTGTGTGTGTGTGTGTGTGTGTGTGTATGTGTGTGTGGACTTAAATACCATGGTTCACATGTAAAAGTCAGAGGAAGACCTTGGATGCTAGAGTGTTCATTCTTACATTCTCCCTTGAGTCATGTTATCTTGTTTGTCACTGTGTATGCCAGCCTGTGCTTGTCCTTAGGCTTCCCTGCCTAACATCTCTCTGGAGGAGGGCTGGTGTTACAGATGTGACCCACTACATCCAGCTTTATGTAGTGAGTCAAACTCAGATTGTCATGCTGGTGTGGCAAGTGTTTCATGCACTGTAACATCTCCCTAGATTACTATCTACTTATTATCTATCTATCTATCTATCTATCTATCTATCTATCTATCTATCTATCATCTATCATCTATCATCTAATCTATATACTTTGTTTACTTAAATGGTGAAATATTTGTTTTTCATGTGAAATTCTAGTAAATCCTTTTGACTTTCAATATCTTCTTATTTAAGTTATTGGTGAAGTAGAATTGTTAATGGGGGAGAGGGTAGATGGATTAAGTGCACTTTAATATAATGTTGCTATATACATAACCTTCTTATTTATTTTAAAATTAAGTTTAATCAATGAAAACCAGTCTTTGACTTTATCAGACTAGTCATTACCTTCCCTTAAGAGACTACATTTCTCAATTGCTTGATGGAGTTAGAAAACATTAAAAATGAAATTTTATACTTTTGAAGTCTATGAAATACCTGAGTGTGTGTGTGTGTGTGTGTGTGTGTGTGTATCAAATTTTCCAAAAGTACCATGACCTTCATATTTTTAAAATATTTTATTTTTATTTATTTGAGAGAGAGAGATGCAGAAATAGGTAGGGGGAGAGAAAGAAAAGGAGAGAGAATGAGAATGGGTGTGCCAGGGACTTCAGCCACTGCAAACAAACTCTAGATGTGTGCACCTGCTTGTGAATCTGGCTTATGTGTATCCTGAGGAGTCAAACCTGAGTCCTTTGGATTTGCAGGCAAGTGCCTTAGCCGCTAAGCCATCTCTCCAGCCAGACCTTCATATTTTTATCTAAACAATAAGAATTGCCATTTCATTTTTGACATTTCAATAAATTTAAATCTGATATGCTGTTATAAATGTAGTAGAAAGTTGTTTTATGCTATAACATAAATTACTAAACAGGTGGAAGGTAGCATTAATTGCAGGTGTCTATATAACATTTGAGATATTCCTTTCCACAGATTTTCTTGTGGTGCTTTCAAGTGGTCAATGTTCAAATGATTAATGTTTTTTTTTTTTTTTTTTGCATCTAGCTTTTTTAAAAAAGGTGTTTTTTTTTTTCCCCCTTATTTGATCTCTCTATGTCTATATATGGGGTTGCAGGTACATGGGTATATTGCATGAGTGTGTGCTTGCATGTGGTGTTCAGAGAAGGACTTGGAGAGTCACCTTCAGATATATCATTCTCCTTTTTTAACACAGAATTTCTCATTGGCCTAGCTCAACAATTTGGGTAGACTTGCTGGCTAACAAATTTCATGAATCCTCTTGACTCTGCCTCCCTAGGACTGAAGTTAGAGGTATTACATTTAGGAGGGTCCTGGGATTGAACTACTGTCTTTACAATTACAAAGCATATACTTTACTGACAGAGCTTTCTCCTTTGCTCTCTATTTTACTTTTCAAGCATGTTTTATGTAAAGGAAGTTACACAATATGTACTTAAATAAAAAGTAAAACTGTCTTTCTCCCTAATGTTCCTTTTCTTCTCTCACTCCCAATCCCCCAACATTCCTCTATCTCTGTAGCAATTCCAGCTAGTGGTTGCTGTGAGGAATAGGCACGACCTGTCTCTGGAGTCATGTATTGGTACAATAACAGTAAACATCCAGAATGTCAATGATGAGAGTCCAGTTTTTACGTAAGTAATGAGAAATTTAAATATTTATATCATAGCATTTCACCACTGAAACCTTTTATGAGAGTATAAATAGCAAAATTTTACTATTATTTTCTTTTTTTATTTTTATTTTTCTTTTACTGGTCATGGTCAAGACATTATGAATATAATCCAAATTGCTCAGGCAATAAAACCACTGATTAACAGCTGGGACATCATGAAATTACAAAGTTTTTGTACATCAGAGGACATTGGGAATAGAGCAAAGAGGCAACCTACAGAATGGGAGAAAGTTTTGCCAGCAATATATCTGACAGAGGATTAATATCCGGGATATACAAAGAACTCAAGGCACCAACCCAATTAAAAAATGGGCTATGGGGCTGGAGAGATTGCTTAGTGGTTAAGTCACATGCCTGTGAAGCCTAAGGATTTATGTTTTTTCTAAAAGTTTTTGTTTTTAGTTTTTTAATTTTTATTAACCTTTTCCATGATTATAAAAAAATATCCGATGGTAATTCCCTCCTCCCCCCCACCACACTTTCCCCTTTGAAATTCCACTCTCCATCATATTACCTTTCCATCTCAATCATTGTACTTACATATATACAATATAAACCTATTAAGTACCCTCCTCTCTTCCTTTCTCTTCCCTTTATATCTCCTTTTTAACTAACTGGCCTCTGCTACTAAGTATTTTCCTTCTCACACAGAAACCCAATCATCTGTAGCTAGGATCCACATATGAGAGAGAACATGTGGTGCTTGGCTTTCTGGGCCTGGGTTACCTTACTTAGTATAATCCTTTCCAGGTCCATCCATTTTTCTGCAAATTTCATAACTTCATTTTTCTTTACTGCTGAGTAGAACTCCATTGTATACATGTGCCACATCTTCATTATCCACTCATCAGTTGAGTGACATCTAGGCTGGTTCCATTTCCCAGCTATTATAAATTGAGCAGCAATAAACATGGTTGAGCACGTATTTCTAAGGAAATGAGATGAGTCCTTTGGATATATGCCTAGGAGTGTTATAGCTGGGTCATATGGTAGATCAATCTTTAGCTGTTTGAGGAACCTCTACACTGATTTCCACAATGGCTGGACCAGATTGCATTCTCACCAGCAGTGTAGAAGGGTTCATTTTTTTCCACATCCCTGCCAACATTTATGATCATTTGTTTTCATGATGGTGGCCAATATGACAGGAGTGACATGGAATCTCAATGTACTTCTAATCTGCATTTCTCTGATGACTAGTGATGTAGAACATTTTTTAGATGCTTATATGCCATTCGTATTTCCTCCTTTGAGAATGCTCTATTTAGCTCCATAGCCCATTTTTTGATTGGCTTGTTTGATTCCTTATTATTTAACTTTTTGAGTTCTTTGTATATCCTAGGTATTAATCCTCTATCAGATATATAGCTGGTGAAGATTTTTTCCCATTCTGTAGGTTGCCTCTTTGCTTTTTTCACTGTGTTCTTTGTAGTGCAAAATCTTTGTAATTTCATGAGATCCCACTGATTAATCTGTGGTTTTATTGCCTGAGCAATTGGGGTTGTATTCAGAAAGTCTTTGCCAAGACCAATATGTTGAAGGGTTTCCCCTACTTTTTCCTCTAGCAGTTTCAGTTTCAGGTCTGATGTTAAGGTCTTTAATCCATTTAACTTAGTTCTTGTGCATGGTGAGAGAGAATAATCTATTTTCATCCTTCTGCAGATATATATCCAGTTTTCCCAACACCATTTGCTGAAGAGGTTGTCTTTTCTCCAATGAGTATTTTTGGCATTTTTATTGAATATCAGGTAGCTATAGCTACTTGGACTTACATCTGGGTCCTCTGTTCTGTTCCACTGGTCTACATGTCTGTTTTTGTGCCAGCACCTTGCTGTTTTTGTTATTATGGCTCGGTAGTATAGGTTAAAATCAGGTATGGTGATACCACCAGCCACATTTTGTTGCTCAGTATTATTTTAGATATTTGAGTTTTTTTGTGATTCCAAATGAATTTGTGGATTGTTTTTTCTACTTCCATGAAAAATGCCTTTGAAATTTTGATAGGAATTGTATTAAATGTGTAGATTGCTTTAGGTAAGATTGAAATTTTGACAATATTGATTCTTCCAATCCAGGAACAAGGGATATTTCTCCACTTTCTAGTGTATTCTGTAATTTCTCACTTGAGTGTTTTAAAGTTCTCATTGTAGAGATTATTTACTTCCTTCATTAGGTTTATTCCAAGGTACTTTATTTTTTTTGATGCAATTATGAATAGGAGTGATTCTCTGATTTCATCCTCTGTGTGGTTGTTGTTAGCATATATTAAGGCAACTGATTTCTGTGTATTTATTTTGTTTCCTGCTACATGGCTTAGGTTTTTATCAGCTCTAACAGTTTGCTAGTAGACTCCTTAGGTTCCTTTATGTATACAATCATGTCATCTACAAATAATGATAACTTGATCTCTTCCTTTCCAATTTGTATCCTTTTTATGTGTGTCTCTTGCCTTATTGCTATTGCTAAGACTTCCAAAACTATGTTATATAAAAGCGGGGACAGTGGACACCCTTGTCTTGTTCCTGATTTTAGTGGGAAAGCTTCCAGTTTTTCCCCATTTAGTAATATGCTGGCTGTAGGCTTGTCATAAATAGCTTTTCTTATATGGAGATATGTTCCTTCTCTTCCCAGTCTCTGTAGGACTTTTATCATGAAGGGATGTTGGATGTTGTTCAATGCTTTCTCTGTGTCTAATGAGATGATCATGTGATTTTTTTCCTTCAACCCATTTATATAATGTATTACATTTATAGATTTGCATATGTTGAACCATCCCTGCATCACTGGGATAAAGCCTACTTGGTCAGGGTGAATGATGTTTCTGATATATTCTTGTATCCTCTTTGCCAATATTTTGTTGAGAATGTTTGCATCTATGTTCATGAGGGAGATTGATCTGTAATTTTTTTTGTTGTTGTTCTATCTTTGCCTGGTTTTGGTAGCAGGGTGATGCTGGCCTCTTAGAAAGTGTTTGGTAGAATTCCTTCTTCTTCTGTTTCATGGAAAAGCTTAAGAAGCAATGGTGGTAGCTCTTCTTTAAAGGTCTGGTAAAATTCAGCAGTGAATCCATCTGGGCCTGGGCTTTTTTTAGTTGGGAGATTATTGATAACTGTTCAGATCTCCATGTTTGTTATAGGTCTATTTAAGTGATTAATCTCATTTTGATTTAACTTAGGTAGGTCATATAAATCAAGGAAATCATCCATTTCTTTCAGATTTTCATACTTTGTGGGGTATATGCTTTTATAGTATGTCCCTATGATTTTTAAAAAATTTCTCTGGCATCTGTCGTGATGTTACCTTTTTCATCTCAGCTTTTATTAATTTGTGTCTCTTCTCTCTTTCTTTAGGTCAGATTTGGTAAGCATTTTTCAATCTTGTTTATCCTTTCAAAGAAACAACTCTTTGTTTCATTAATTCTTTGGATTGTTTTTATTTTGTTTGTTTGTTTGTTTCTATTTCATCAATTTCTGCCCTAATCTTTATTATTTCTTCCTGTCTACTGATTTTTTATTTGCCTTGTTCTTCTTTTTCCAAGCCTTCTATTGTAGCATTAGGTCATGTACTTGCAACCTTTCTAATTTCTCAATATAGGCACTTAAGGCTTTAAATTTACCTCTTTGAATTGTCTTCATTGTGTCCCAGAGATTTTGGTATGTTGTGTTCTCATTATCGTTTGGCAATATAATTTTTTTTATTTCCTTCTTGATTTCTTCATTGACCCATTCATCATTTAATAGTTTATTGTTTAGTTTCCATGATTTTGTGTATGCTCTATAGCTTTTCTTGCTACTGATTTGTAGTTTAATTACATTGTGGTCAGATAGAATGCAGGGACTTATTTCAATTTGCCTGAATTTGTTAAGATTTGCTTTGTGTCCTAATATATGGTCTATTTTAGAGAATGTTCCATGTGGTGTTGAAAAGAATGTATATTCTGCAGCATTTGGATGAAATACCCTGTATATATCTGTTTGTTCCATTCCTTCTATGACCTCATTTAGTCCAGATGCCTCTCTGTTTACTTTTTCCCGGGATGACCTGTCATTTGATGAGAGTGGGGTGTTAAAGTCACCCACCAACACTGTGTTTGGTGTTGTCTGTGACCTTAGTTCTAATAGTATTTTTTTGATGAGTTTGGGAGCCTCCACGTTAGATGCATATATGTTTAGAATTATAATGTCCTCCTGTTGGAATGTGCCCTTAATCAATATGAAGTGACCTTCCTTATCTTTCTTGACTAACGTTGGATTAAAGTCTACCTTGTCAGATATTAGGATAGCAACCTCTGCTTGTTTTCTAGGCCTATTTGCTTGAAACACCATTTTCCAACCTTTCACCCAGAGATAATATATATCCTTTGTAGAATGGTGAGTTTCTTGGAGACAACAGATTGTAGCATCCTGCTTTTTATCCCAATATGCAAACCTATGTCTTTTCGTTGGGGCATTGAGGCCATTGATATTAAGAAATATTATTGAAAGGTGTGTATTTATGTTTGCCATTTTTTTTTTTTTTTTTGTGGTTCTGGTTCTAACTGTGCTCTCTTGTGTTAACTAGTGTTTGATTATTGCTTGTTTTTTTTTTTTCTAGGTTCCTTATATGTGTGCTTTTTCTCTTCTTCTGCATGGAGGATTCTATCAATATTTTCTGTAGAGCTGGTTTTGTCTTCAAATATTCCTTTAACCTGCTTTTGTCATGGAATGTCCTTATTTCTCTGTCGGTTTGAATGGATAGCTTTGCAGGATGAAGTAACCTTTGTTGACAGTTGTTATCTTTCAGAACATGGAATATATCACTCCAAGCTCTTCTGTCTTTTAAAGTTTGTGTTGAATAATCTGCTGTAATCCTGATGGGCTTGCCTTTGTAGGTAACTTGATTTTTCTCTCTAACTACTTTCAATATTTTTTCTTTGGTTTGTGTGTTTGGATGTTTGATTATAATATGGAGAGGAGAGGTTCTTTCCAGGTTTTGTCTGGCTGGGGTTTTAAAGGCTTCCTGTATCTGCATTGACACCTCTTTCCCAATTTGGGGGAAGTTTTCTTATATGATATTGTTGAAGACACCTACTATGCCTTGGGAGTGGAATTCTTCTCCTTCTACTATGTCCTGAATTCTTACATTCGATCTTTTCATAGTGTCCCAATTATCTTGAAATCCCCACTCGTACTTTTCTATACATTTGTCTTTCTCTTTGTTGGACTTTATTAGATCTGCCATCTGGTCTTCTAGCTTAGATATTCTGTCCTCTCCTTCATCCATTCTACTAGTGAGATTTTCTACAGTTTTTTATTTCATTAACTGTGTTCTTCATTGCTAGTAATTCTGACTGGTTTTTCTTTATTATTTCTATTTCCTTATTTATATCTTGTATTGCCTTCTTTATTTCATTCAATTGTTGTCCTGCATCTTCTTTGATTTCCTCTTTGATTACTTTGATTTCCTCTTTGATTACTTTGATTTCCTCTTTGATTACTTTGATTTCCTCTTTGATTACTTTGATTTCCTCTTTCAGTTCTTCTTTCATTCCTTTGATTTGTTCTTTGACCTCTTTGAACATATTTATAATCATCCTTTTGGGATCTTTCTCAGGTATTTTCTCTAACTCGTTCTCACTATGAAGTCATTTCTGATGCATTAATACTGTTAGGTGGATTTATATCTTCTTGATTTTTAGTGTTTCTTGTGTTATAATGTATATATTTTTGCATCTTGGACTAAGTTAATGCTTGGATTTTCTAGCTATCTGGGTATTCTTAGCTGTATCAATTGATTTGATGTTATATATTTTCAGGGTAGGAGTTTAATGTGTTAGGTGTGGCTCTTAAGGCTCTCAGAGTATCTACAAAGGTGTTCCTAGGGGTTGAGTTTCCCTGCTATGGGAGTATTCAAGTAAGCTGAGTGGAATAAAATACAAGTAGATTCTAAAAGTTAACTAAACACTGCACACATTTAATCAAAAACAGCCCCAAGCATGTATGCAAGAGTAGTTATTATAACAACCAGATCCTCTTTCAACAAAGAGGTAATGATTTCTGGTCTGTTGAGGGATCCAAGTCAGCTTGTAACCAAGTGAGACCCTTCCCTGGTGCAATCCCAGTTACCTTGCATGATTTTGGTCTTAATCAAGTTGCTGCCTGTGTTGTTGGACTACTGTTCTGATTTCTGGAGCTGGCCACTGGCTTTTCCTGCAGGACAAACTGAATCTGGCAACTGTGGCCCTGCAGGTCAGCACCCCCGCTACTGGAACTGCTGCTGCTAAAGGTGCCTCTGCAGGGTCTGTCGCCATTGCTGCTGAATCTGTTGCTGCTGGGTCCACTGCTGCTGCTGCCACTGAAGCTGCTGATGCTGGATCTGCCACTGCTGCCTCTGAAGCTGCTCCTGCTGGGTCTGCCGCTCCTGCCACTACTGGATCTGCTGCTGCCAGAGCCACTGATGTTACTGCCGAACTCCTCTCCTGCTTGGGTCCCGCTGTCAGCTTAAGTTGGCGTGGCCTTGTCCTGGGACTGCTGCTCTGTTCGCTTGAGCTGGGCTCAGGTGGTGCGGGAGGGGTGGGAGCCACAGCTGCTCTGGTTCTCTCACTGTTCCACATGTTCTTCTACCTTGTGGTCTGCTCCTCTATTTCTCACTGCGGCTCTCCCTTCATGTTTCTTGAGTTGCGGCAAGCTCCTGTGTGAGTGTAAGCTCCCTCACCTGGTTTTTCCTGCGGCTCAAGCTGAGCCTGGTGGTTTTTTGGTTCACTGGTGCCACTACCACCGCGGAGCTGCCGGGGCCACTTTTGCCGGCCTGTGCAGGTTCTGGATGCTCTGGATCTCTTCTACTTCGTCGTTGCCTCTTCAATTTCCTATATACTTCACTTTTTAGTTAAAGTGTGCATTTTGCTGAGTTTTTTTGGTCTTTTCCCCACTGCCAGCTGCTTTGGCATGGTACCTATGCTACCATCTTAACCAGAAATCACAGGACCTATCTATTATTTTCATTGTAAAATTTCTTTAATATTCAAGAGTATCTAGAAGTCAAATGTTTGTGCACTTCATAACATTGTTTTGACATTCACCAGAAATGAAACCCATTTATACTTTGTTCTTGAAACCATAGAAAAAAATCAGTTTTAGTGGAACACAATTCAGTTTCCTATTTTTCTCCTATTTATCATTAGTAAGAAAAATACTACATAAATGCATGTTTATGTGATCATATTGTGAAATCAATATAGCCATTCAAGAGAGATGGGGCAATAAATGCTACTTGACATGAAAATATTTCCAAATGTATCTGAAATAAAAAATAATTTTCTAAGTGTTTACTACATTTTATTATCTGCAATAAAATATAATTTCTCAGTCTTTGTAAATGCTAAAGAATGAATATGGGAGAAAATTCTAATTATTTCATTGTTTAATATGTAAACTATTTCTAATAAATAATAATTTACAAATTGTTTAAAGCCAGAGACTATAACCTGTTAGAAATGTGTATCACATGAAATTTCAAATATATTTATGTGGTACAAATGAAAAGTCATTGTTTACACTGTGATAAAAAATGTCTTTTGTCCCACAGATACATACCACATGAACCGATAAATATTTATGAAAATCTGCCTGTAGGAACAAAACTTGTCAAACTGATGGCAACCGATAGAGACATAGATGATGCGGTGCATTATGAATTCATTGGTACACAAAAAGAATTTTCTATAAATGAAGGTACAATACTTTGTGGCTAATCCTTTCAGAAAATGAATTATAAAGCAGTTTCATTTGTAAAGATGAATCCTAATTATTATTCTATTGGGATGAAACAATTCTTAAATTTATATATTTAGCATAGTTTTGTGAAGTAAATAATATCCTTCTTTTTTAAAGAATGGAAATGTTGTACACTATCTGTCTGCCCCAAGAGATTTATTGACAATCCAGAATCACACATCATCCCTGGAAATTAATTTTTTTTTATACCTGAGGAGTAACTTCTCATAAAATCAAAATATTAGTTAACACAAATCAATTACCTATGTCTTCATTCTCATAAGCACTTGCATACATAATAGCCATTTGGGGCTTTTACTGTACTAATTTCTACCTAATATCTAATTTGTAGAGAGAAGTTTTATTTTTTTCTTTCAATGTTGGATAATGAACCCTGGTACTTTCACATGCTAGGAAAATACTGTTATCTTTGAATGACTCAACAGTGCTAACCCAAGGAAAGGAGATTTTGAAATACCCAAACTCACTCAATAAGTTCTGTGGCAAAATCCAACTTGAATGCAATCAATTTATGACACTTGTAGCTTTAAGTACATCCCATATGATTAGGAGTCAAGGGGTTATGCCTTTAGCAATATAGGCATAAAAAGAGAAGAGGAAAGACAGATTGCTCCTCTCTTTAACCAGACAGATGTAATGAAAAGGACAGGATTAAATACATTCTGCCTATCATATTAATAGAGAGGCCCACACAAGGATCCACAATCTGAGTCAGGCAGGAAGGAGCCCTTATAGGGATACTTGGTGTCCTTAGTCAGAACTTAAAGAGAATCAACAGTGGGCAAGAGTAGGTACTTCTGTGGAGGAAGGTGATAAAATAATCATATTAAAGTTGAAGAATGTTGGTTTATTCTGCTAGTGATACATTGAAATTGTAGGTATCCAAATAAACAAATGTTTTGCAAAATGTGTATTAGCACATATGTGGATACAATTGTACCAGTAAATATTGATGTACCTCCACACATTCTATTTAGAAAATGAAAATACTTATTAACCTGAATTGCCCTTGACACATTGAAAATATATACTGAACCATACTCTGTTGCATAAAGATGAATGCACTATGTATCAATTAACATAAATAAATTATAAATTATCATAGGTGTACATTTTAACAATCATATAAAACTGAAAGCCGTATGTCCATAGGGACACAAATATGTAAGGGCATTGAGATTGGTGAGAAATGGAATGCTGGCACAGTGTGAGAATAGCTCCCCACCAGATTTTTGTGTTGTTGGTGTTGTTGTTTTCTGAGGTCGGGTCTCACTCTATCCCAGGCTGACCTGGAATTCACTACATAGTCTCAGGGTGGCCTCAGACTCATGGAGGTCCTCCTACCTCTGCCTCCCAAATGCTGGGATTACAGGCGTGCACCACCACACCTGGCTCTCTACCAGGTTTTTAATTACAAAGGGCAAAATAGTAACTTCCAAGTGGAGTAAACTTGTGGGCACCTTCTCAGCCAAGTAATTAAGTACTACTAGTTTTTTAATTTTCAAAAGGGCCAAAGTTATAAAACACAAGGGAAATTGAATAACTTTTCCAGATTGAAGAACACAACAAAGATATGGAGATGTGTAATTCTGAATGAGTTCTTTTGCTATAAAAATATTGAAACAATTAGCAGACTTTCTATAAAACGGTCAGTATTTCATGCTAACATACTGATGTTGATGTTTGTATTATGGCTATGCTGCAGAAATATCATTGCTTTTGGAAAATGTAGTGCCAATTGATTGGAAATAATGACACATCATTAGAGCATCAAATTACTCTCAAATTATTCAGGAAATATTTTTCATAAGTTTGTGATTGTTTAAATATTTTAAAATTATAAAAACAGACATGAAATGGGATAAGTGATAATGAATAGTGAAGATAGAGAATGAAATTTAATTCATACTACAGAATTCCTAAAGTAAGAACAATGAAAACACCTACAAACCAAAGTATTCTTCAAGAAAATATCCTTAAAAGATATAAAAATCAATTTTTTCAAAAAAGCAATGTTCCCATGTGAAACAATGAAAAATGGCGAAATCTGAGACATTTTTTGGAAACTATTAGATACTAATTTAAAAAATAACTTAACCTCTAAGTAAAAAGATAAATTTATTTATATGAGTAATGATCAAAATATTAGGAGTCATTTTTATAGTACCTTTAACATAAGTTGACTATTTAGACTATATAGAAAACTTGAAGACACAGAATAGTAGCTTTTCAACTTTTTATTTATTTATTTATTTTTTATTTATTTTTTATTTATTTATTTGAGAGTGACAGACACAGAGAGAAAGACAGGTAGAGGGAGAGAGAGAATGGGCGCACCAGGGCTTCCAGCCTCTGCAAACGAACTCCAGACGCGTGTGCCCCCTTGTGCATCTGGCTAACGTGGGACCTGGGGAACCGAGCCTCGAACCGGGGTCCTTAGGCTTCACAGGCAAGCGCTTAACCGCTAAGCCATCTCTCCAGCCCTCAACTTTTTATTTTATACCCAGCAAAAGTGACTTCATAGATAAAGAGTGCAAATAACATTTTAGGGAGATGGAAAGAATTCAAAGATTTTTTCCCCTCTAGTTTTTCATGAGGAATGCGATAGAAAATATATGCTACAAACCAAAACGACTAATAGAGATTTCAGCGTATGAAACCAAGGTGAGCACAAATTATGTACTCGCTTAAATACAAAATTGCTGTTGATAATAGAGAGAGCAGGGCTGGAGAGATGGCTTAGCGGTTAAGCGCTTGCCTGTGAAGCCTAAGGACCCTGGTTCGAGGCTCGGTTCCCCAGGTCCCACGTTAGCCAGATGCACAAGGGGGCGCACGCGTCTGGAGTTCGTTTGCAGAGCCTGGAAGCCCTGGCGCGCCCATTCTCTCTCTCTCCCTCTATCTGTCTTTCTCTCTGTGTCTGTCGCTCTCAAATAAATAAATTAAAAAAAAAATAATAGAGCATATTATCCTAAGGGTTATTTCTCTGCAAATGTAAATACAACAAAGTAATTAATTAAGCCTCTCTCATGTAAAGCACAACTCATTTTTCTTTTTGCTTTTTTTTCTGCATACCATCCCCAACCCACCCTCCTCTACTGGACACTACTTGAGCCTCCCATTCACTGAGTGTTATCTTTACATCTATCATGATCCTCCCAGGAAATGTTTTCTGATCTGTGTAGTATTGGAGGCTTCTTTATTCATCTTCCCCTCACTCAACAGCCATTTCTTACATATGTACATCTGTGATTACCTTGTGAGCTTTATCAGGTCAGTAGCTGACCTTTATTTTATCCCTAGGACTATTTTACTATCCTATTATTTTTAAAATATTTTTTGTTTTGTTTATTTATTTGAGAGCGACAGAGAAAGAGTGAGAGAGAGAGAGAGAACGGGCACGCCAGGGCTGACAGCCACTGCAAACGAACTCCAGACGTGTGCGCCCCCTTGTGCATCTGGCTAACGTGGGTCCTGGGGAATCGAGCCTCGAACCAGAGTTCTTAGGCTTCACAGGCAAGCGCTTAACCGCTAAGCCATATCTCTAACCCGTATCATATTGTTTTTATGCATGTCTTAGTCATTTGGATGCTGAATACAATTTTGCTGCCTAATTTTAGACTCAGGAGAAGTCACCATTGCTTATCCACTGGACTATGAAGATGTGGCAACTCCAAAGTCTTGGGTATTATATGTCAGAGTTTATGATGATGAACGAGTACATTCAACAACTGGGACACTCACAGTAATTCTAGAAGACATAAATGACAATGCACCCCGATGTTCACAGGATATTTATGTGTAAGTTGTTCCCACAATTGTTTGGTCTTCAGATGTTTGCTAAAAAGGGCATAAAGCAGGAAGAAACTATTAGTAAACTATTAAGTAGGTAAGCTGAGTCATACTTGATCGAGGTGGGAACATTTCACTCTTTTCCTACTTTATCCTTAGACACATAGCTTCTCATTCTTTTTCTTTCCTAGAAAAGTGAATATACTTCACTTGTACCCAAAATAATTTCCTAAAGAGTTAAAATAAAATCTAGGAAGCTCCAAACATGAGTTTAGGATGCCAATATGACAGAACAGTGGAGTATTTCAGAGTTTTGGATATTTGGATGAAGAATGTTCAATCTGTATATAGAAAACTCACCTAAACCACAGAAATGTGTGCTTCCAGATCAAAAGAACATATAGCTGGACTAATGTCAGCTATCTGCAGTAGAATTTGAATAGTCTTAGAGATCCAGCAATGGACAATTCTGCTTAATAGCAATTTTTAACTTAATACATTACTAAAGTTTTTGAGTAATCTTTCCTTGAATAATTCTTCTCTCATTTGAAACAAAACTTCATGAGTAAGAAAATGAAATCATGTTTTTAAACTATTTACAAAATAATTTTTAAGATCCCATAGAAGTGAAGAGTCAAGTGGTGGTTACCAGAGACTGAGGAGAGTGGGGAAGAAAAAAGGGGTGGAATATACTCCCCAATGGGTACCAAGTTATAGTGAGGAACAAGAAGTTGTGATATGCACAGTAGGATGACCACAGATAACAACAACGTATTGTGTATTTCATAAAGTATCAAAAATTGTTTTGAAAATGTTTACATTAAATAAATGGCAAATGTTTGAGGGAATATCTATTTTCAACCATATGAAAACATTACTCTGTTTTTAGAACGCTCTTTACCATAGACAATTAGACAATTCATCTTTTGTCTCAGTATTCTAAATCCCAAGGTACTATCAAGGGTTAACTTAGAAACACCCTGTCAAACCAAAGAAAACACCCAGACATAGTTGTTTGTATTAGCCAAAATATCAATGCTTTATTTTAAAATACATATCACTGGGTAAACCCAGTAATCATTTATTGTATTCTGATGAGAAGATCAAAGAAAGTTACTTTACTGTGATACCTGCAGTGACTCAGAGATTCTAGTTTTTTTTTTTTTCTACTTTAGTCCATATTTGCCATTATTACCTTTTATACCATTTGCTTCCAACTCCAAAGAGAAAAGGGAGCATTAGCGTGTGGATGGTATCTAAGCTGCTATCACCTTATCAGGAACTGACCGCTAGCCTTTCTAGTACCATATACTTTGCTAGCTTGTCTCCCATAAGTCAAATACAGAAGTTGTACGGAAACATGACTATTGATGAGAATCAATTGTCCCTATCCTCTGTTGAGTTAGTCTAACAGTCCATTCTTCTCAGTTCCCATATATTTAAGATGGAGATAATGATATCCACTTAAAGTAACAAGCAGAACCATCTAAGATGATCATATAAACTTTATAAAATTAAGAACCTTAGGAAAAAATTGCCATCTTGTGCAATAATGCCTAACTAAATTTGCTTTTCATTATTCTATAATAATAGTAGTTCATTTCTCTTATATATCTTGAAGGATGTGAAATCAATTCTTATGCAGTTCTTCACAAATATTAGTTTTATTTTTATCAAAAGTGCGTATTAAAATATACATATATGTTAAGTCAAAATAATGTTATAATACATTTTATCACATTTCTCCCAATACAGATTTGAGCTTCCTGAAAACATTCCTGTTGAAACTCTTTTAGTCTCCCTGACTTGTACAGATAAGGATAGAACTGTTCCCAATAACAATGTAACTTATCATTTAATTAAGGACACTTTTTCAAACAAAACCTTTACTCTTATAAACAATGAACTGAAAGTGAGTATTCTAAAGCTGCTCTCTGAATGTGGCCTTGTGATTAACCTCAGACAGAAAAAAGCATTTTATTTTTATTATTATAAACTTCTTAATGAATTACAGTAGTTCAAATAGCTGATGGCAGAATTTTTTCCTGGATTTTCAATTGAACCTTAAACATAGCTTGTTTGGGGATGAATTCTGGAATGCAATTTTGATCTTGATGTCTAAAATAGGAGGGTTATAAATTTCCTAGAGTAAATAAAGGATAAAATAGTGTGTATTCCTTTGAAATGTGTTAAAAGTACCTTTAATAAATATATTAAATAACTTTTGAACATGAACTACAAATAGAACAAAGATTTTATTACTATATTCTATAGTATGTAGTAGATTATTTTTACCAATTTACCAATTTAGGATATATAGATTTTAGTTATGATTAGTTTTGTGACCAGAGTTAGGCTATCTGTTACCTTAGGCATGCAATTTTCAAAACAATAGTTAGATTTGACATTGTGTTCAACATAGTGATAAGTGTTGCTTATCAGAAGAGCAGGTTAATGAAAAACTTAACATGTTCTGTTTGAATAATACAGAAGCAATTATTTGTTCATTTCTGTGTGTGTCAGTGTGCATGTGTGTGGACAATATGCTGTGTGTGTGTGTGTGTGTGTGTGTGTGTGTGTGTGTGCGTCCTTGGGGTGCACTATATGCTGGCCAAGGTGGAGTCTCTTGCCTGAAATGTCTGCAGTGGAATATCACTATTAAGCTCTTCCTCCTGGTCTTGTTTTTATCCTGAATCTCCCTCCCTTCCTTCCTTCCTTCCTTCCTTCCTTCCTTCCTTCCTTCCTTCCTTCCTTCCTTCCTTCCTTCCTTCCTTCTTTCCTTCCTTCCTTCCTTTCTTCCTTTCTTTCTTTCTTTCTGTCATTCTCTATCTCTGTTTTTTTTTTTTAATTAATTTTGGAACTTGAGGACACCACTGACTCTTGGGTGTTTTCTGTCCTGCAGACAAATGTAGCCATGGCCAGGAATCTGGAGATTTAAACTTGGCCTTCTCAGGATCTCTTTGACCCTCTTGCTTGCCCAGCAAGCACATCTGACCACTGAGTAATCTCTCCAGATTCATAATTACTTTTTCATCTTGTTTTGATATGTATTTCACTGAAATTGAACTTCTATTCAAAAAGTACTTCGTGTGGGCTGGAGAGATGGCTTAGCGGTTAAGCGCTTGCCTGTGAAGCTTAAGACCTCGGTTCAAGGTTCGATTCTCCAGAACCCACGTTAGCCAGATGCACAAGGGTGCACATGAGTCTGGAGTTCATTTGTAGTGGCTGGAGGCCCTGGCGCACGCATTCTCTCCCTCTCCCTTGCTCTCTCTCTCTCTCTGCCTCTTTCTGTCTCTGTCATTCTCAAATAAATAAATGAACAAAAAAATTTTTTTAAGTACTTTGTGTAATCTTTAGCATGTCTACCATTTGCTCTCTCATGGTCTGTGACTAAAACCTACAAAACCACATTCATGACCATAAAATACTGTGATGTCTTTCAACTCTGCATTCTAGTGAAGTGAAGTGCATTCATGTTCATGCTTCTAGATGATCTAGCCTTTGCATATCCTATTCCCCACATACTTTTGTACTTTTGCATATCTTCATGTTGATATGCCATATTTTGACTTGCTTATTAATTTTTTACTTTTGACATTTATCTCCAGACATGTATTCTCCCTTATGTATAGATTTTCTGTTTCTCTTTGGGTTCTTACAGTATTTTGTATGCCACTCTGTAGCAGGAATCATACATTTCATCCCCAGTTCAACAGTGAAAGAAAAAAGTCCATTATTAAACTAGTGTCTGACACATTGTGCTGGCTAGAAATGTGTTTATCAATGGCTGAGTTTATGACTAACAAGAAAATTAAACTGGAATTAGCAAATACCTCAAAGCCACATTTTCAAAAATTTCAACTAGAAATATTATTTATGTGATGATAATATTAAAATAGACTTTTAAAAATTAAATATATCTGAGCTGGACATGGTGGTGCATATCAATAAAGCTCAGGAGACAGAGGTAGGAGAAATGCTGTGAGTTTGAGGCCACCCTGACTTGAGACTACATCGAAAATTCCAGGTCAGCCTGGGCTAGAGCAAGAACATACCTTGAAAAACCAATAAATTGGGCTGGGGAGATGGTATAGCACTTAAGGTGCTTGCCTGCAAAGCCAAATGACCCAGGTTCAATTCCCCAGTATCCATGTAAACCAGATTCACAAGATGGTAGTGACTAGAGGCCCTGGTGTACCCATTCTCTCTTTCTCTCTCCCCCTTTTCTCATTTAATTAAACTAATAAAATATTTAAAAAGCAATAAATAAATAAGTAAATATCCTTATATTGACAGAAAATAGCACAATATCAACATATGCTCAATCAAATACTTTGAAAGGTATGGAATAGTTAATCTTTTTTGAATTATCTCATTTTAAACAGTGCTAGTAAGAAGAATGCAAGCACACAAAACACATGAAAAAATTGTGGCATTGGACTTGTTCTAACATTTTACTAACTGCATGAAACCAGCATATAAAATTTATAGAATCAAAACCTTTGAAGAACAGTACAGAGCCCTGTATTTCCTACATTTCCCTGGAGCTTATGGAATATTAACTTCAATTAAAATCACTGACACATGACTTTATTTTACCTCCTAATTACTGTATGACTAGAATGAGAACAATAGTATTTTCCACAAAGTATGATTAAGCATGAAAGGGCTATTAAAGTGGAAAAATTCTTATTTTGCTACAATAGCCAAGGCAGAGAAGGCAGTTCATTAAAAATAAAAAGAAAGAAAATGATGCAGTATAAATGAATAGTGAATCAAGCATGTATTATGGGATTAAAAAAAAAGTGTACTTGGGCTGGAGAGATGGCTTAGTGCTTAAGAGCTTGCCTGTGAAGCCTAAGGACCCTGGTTTGAGGCTTGATTCCCCAGGACCCAGGTAAGCCAAATGCACAAGGCAGCACATGCATCTGGAGTTCATTTTCAGTGGCTGGAGAACCTGGGGTGCCCATTATCTCTCTCTCTCTCTCTCTCTGCCTCTTTCTCTCTTTTGCTTTCAAATAAGTAAATAAAAAATAAACAAAAAAATTAAAAAGTGTACTTAACATTCCTATATGTTCAAGTTTTAAACTCACCAAAGTTCATAATGTACACTTGATATTTTTAAATATAAAAAATAAAATGAATTAAGTTTATATGGCCATAAATTAGCATATATATTGTAGGTAAAAGGAGAGGAGAGTTTTAGTGGCCATGAAACTTGGATTTGTAATAAGCATCAGAATTTTGTTAAAGGAATAATTCATTCTAGGTCAGTAGGCAATAGTTTCAAATTTAAACTCAACTGAGGAGTAATTTTAATATTGAAAGATCGATTACCCTCTTAATCCATATTATTTCATATGAAATCTATTTAAGTTATAAAGAAACTAAAAAATGACCTTTTTTCCTCAATTCCTCAATTTAAAAAAAAAAATATTTATTTATTTGAGAGTGACAGACAGAGAAAGAGGCAGAAGAGAGAGAGAGAGAGAGAGAGAGAGAGAGAGAGAGAGAGAGAGAATGGGCATGCCAGGACCTCCAGCCACTGAAAATGAACTCCAGATGCATGTGCCCCTGAACTCCAGATGCATGCGCCCCCTTGTGCATCTGGCTAATGCGGGCCCTGTGGAGTTGAGCCTTGAACCAGGGTCCTTAGGCTTCACAGGCAAGCACTCAACCACTAAGCAATCTCTCCGGCCCATTTTTTCTCAATTTTTATTATCATTTTCCATGATTATAAAAACTATCCCATGGTAATACCCTCCCCCCCACACTTTCCCCTTTCAAATTCCATTCTCCATCATATCCCCTTCCCATCTCAATCAGTCTCTCTTTTATTTTGATGTCATGATCTTTTCCTCCTCTTATGATGGTCTTGTGTAGTAGTGTCAGGCATGGTGAGGTCATGGATATCCAGGCCAAAAAATGACCATTTTTTAATTCAGTATTGCTCATCATATATTTTATTAGGTTACTTATCTTTGATGGGCATTGATATGAAAAGTTATCATAATGTGACTTATTAATTCATCCTGACTAATCATTATAACATATATTTATATTTTCAAGATTATGTATAAGTGGCAATTATATAATGATGAATTGAATCCCTGAACCCATCACCAAACTTGAGAATGGGGTCATAGTCAGCTATTGTTACCATTTCCTTGATCACTACTTATCCCCAAAGGCAACCAATGTCCACAATCTATATACTTGTTCAATACTGTGTTTGCTTGTTTACTGAACATTTAAATAAGTTACAGAATTTATGCAGTTTCCTGTATTGTGTATGTAAGGCTCATCTATGTAAGGGTAATAAATAAGGGGGCTACTTTTCATCTAATTGTGTCATTTTCCATTCTGTCTCTTAATTTTGCATTGGGTGATGACCATGAGCCCTTTGATAGATATTTGAATTTTTTCTTATTTTTGGCTCACTAGATGCAAAAAACATTCTTCTGTCTCTCATTGTGCCCTTTTGCAACTGTATACCTAAGATCAGATTGTATGTCATGTATGAAGCAGCATCAAGTTCTTTCCTAAACTGGCTGTATCCAAGTATGCACTCACCAGTAATATATTAGTACCACTCTGGTTGGTATGCCATCATGATTTGGTAACTTCATACATCTTAATAAACTTTTCCCTGATTCACAATAAACTTGTATATATTTTCATGTATTCATAAATAATGTAAATAAATAGTAAGTATTTGAAGATCACTCTGTGAACAGAAGCCATTCTTGTTTTATTTCATGTATTAATTTCTATAATGTAGTCAAATGTTCTTAATTTTCTATAAATATTTTAACAAATGGTCTTTCATGTTTAAGATTTTTCTAAGTTTAAAGGAATTGATTCCAAGGTTTGGAAGAAAGTAACAATTCCATTTCTTTGCCATTTGGAATGTTGAACCTTTGTTCTGAGTCATATTTCTACAATGACCTTCAGTGCTAATTGTATCATGAATAAGTTTTCTGTAATGTTGTGTCTGTCTTGTTATCTTATGGTAGTTTTAACTCTTTAAAGTTATCAATGTATTTCTAATTTTAATATTATCAAAATATAATTAAGTTTAGAACCAGCATACAATCATTCTATGCATATGCTACCATTGTGGGTAATTAAGTGGCTGACTGATATGTGCATTCATGTTACCATCTTCATTTACTTAGAATGTAGACTATAGGACTTTATTTAAAGTTGAGAAAATTTCTTAGACATTCTTTATTCATGAAGAATTTTTTTGATTAATTCACCAATTTGATTAATTCATCAATCCACTTGATTAATTCATTAATAGCTCCTCATTTCTGTAAGTCTTGGAGTTTAAGACAGCAATACTGTTTTGTAGCCACTAATCATCTAGTTGCTATACATATCTTTCTTTACTGCTAAATGTTGATTATTTAGCAAAATAGTTGATTTGAACTGACTACTGGACATTGGAGACCAAGCAGCAATCACATATTTTCCCCAGTCCTTAGATGTTCTCAGATCCAGCCAAAGCCATGAGCATCCTGAGGATATTGTGATTATTCTTGAGTTGTGCATGGAAGACTCTTAGAGTACACTTACATTTAATGCTATTAAATATCCTGGAAAAATCATGCCTGCCAACTCCATCCTTCCCAAGAGGGTAAACTGACAAAGAAAAACCATGAGACATGTCTTCTTTCATAGAATTTTTATCAAATCCTGTGTGTGCATGATTTGGAAACTTTAAATTCAGACTTGTTTGTGAATGATGACTACTATTAATACAAAACCACATTTAAGTCATTTTGAAAAAATGAAAATAAATTTATATTTTTCCTCCAATATTAAATATGCAACATAGTAATTTCAGAAGCTCCTCAGTTTATAATGATATGATTATATCAAATATATCATATCCTAAAAATTTACAATGAGCATGCATTTAATATTTGGATCATCACAGTCTAGCAACACAGTATAATCTAGACAATGGGTTGTTTCTCTTTGTGATCATAAGGCTGATTAGAGGTATGGCTCACTGGCATAGCTCAGTATCACTTAGCTTAGATAAAAACTGAAAATCTGAAGTATGCATATACTGAATGCACTCTGGCATTCACTATGTAAATATAATGTAATGTAAAATGTAATGTAAAAATTATAAATTACACCATAATAAGTCAGGGACCATGTGGATAACTAAGGAGAGTATATGGAATAGGATAACCTATGTCCAATGAATGGGTTTGAGAGAACAAACATAAAGCATAAAAACTCTAGTTTATTATTTTTATTCTTATTTTATTTATTTATTTTTTTAAAATTTAATTTATTAGTTCTCTTTTCAGCAAATACAGGCAGTTTGGTCCCATTGTTTAGGCTCATCTATGTTCTACCCCCTCCCATTGGACCCTCCTTGTTGATGTAAATGGGTCGTGCATTGTGGAGTTAGCCCACAGTTATTGGTATGATAAATGTCCCTGTATATCATGACCCAACATGTGACTCTGACATTCTTTCTGCCCCCTCTTTCGGAAAATTTCCCTGAGCCATGTTGGGTTCATTTTTGGTCTGTTTCAGTGCTGAGGTGTTGGGGACCTCTGAGGCTCTGGCTCTCTGATTTGGTAGGAGTTGATTTTTCTCTGTGTTGGTCTCCTTCCCCTTGTGCTGGTATCCAGTTCACAGGAAAACATCACCCTTGCTTGTTTCGCCAATTGTCCTTAGTTTCTGTCAGGCCCCTTTTGAGGTTGTTGGGCAGCTCTCTCCTTAGGATCTGCATCTATCTGAAAAAGAGAAGCAGATTCTCCAATGGAGAGTAAGTTAGCACCTGGAACATTGAGATAACATTTACTTTTTTGATAGAGAGTTTGATAGGTGTAGGCCCTCTTGTACCCCATGATTGATGGTAGCTTGATATTTGCTCAACCATGTTTGTAGCAGCTCAACTCATAATAGCTAAAAGCTGGAATCAACCCAGATGTCCATCACTAGAAGAATGGATAACTAAGATGTGGTATATCTACACAATGGAATTCTATACAGCAGTAAGAAAAATGACACAAAGAAATTTGAGGAAAAATGGTTGAACCTGGAACAGATCATTCTCAGTGAACTTACCCAATCACAGAAAAAAAAATCGACACATAGTCTCACTCATCTACAACACCTAACCTGAATCTACCCAAGATACCTTACATACCCAGCAAGCATCTCATGGACTAGACAATAGGATGGATGGGGAGGGCATCGAAGGGTGGAAAACAGTAATCTAGACCCAAAAGGCAATGGTACAATAAAATTCTACTTCCTAAAAGTCAGACCAAATGGCTGAACCTTCACTAGACCTTTACAGGAAACACCTGAACCACAAGACACTGGAAAGGGTAGGATCAAGACTAACTTAAATCTTCTACATCTTCCCTTTCTCCCTTTCCCCCTCTCCCCTCTAACTCTCTTCTCTCTAACTCTTGTATATTAGTTAGGTTTTTCCTCAATTTTTTAGTCGACACTGACCTGTAACCCCCACTTCCAGCTTGGGGCTACCATCCACAATGAGCTTTTGATCAGAGAAACCTACAAGGTTTCCCAAAACAATGAAAGACTTCTGTCAGAGTGCTTGATGACTCACAAAAGGCCAGTGGTAAGACCCTATTGCTGAAGACTCCATATGCACCTGACACGTAAAATGGAATGGCATGGCTGGAAGCCAGGAGAGAGTCAGTCCCCAGACAGTCAGTGTGTCGAGTGCCAGAAGGTGCTACATGGGCGACTGGGGGAAATGACCAATATCTGTCCAAGCAACTCATTTTCTAACCTAATTAGCAACAAATAACCTGATGTGATGCCCACACAAGTGCAATAGTGGCACACAGCCATGGTGGGGAACCAAATGCTCTTGATTTGGCTAACTGATCCCCTCAGTGGTATGAGACCCATAGCTGGAGCTGGGAAACAAGTCAGAACCATACCCAAACATAAACCTACTCTCCAATATCAAGCTTTTTTTTAAATTTTTATAATATAACATATTTTCAAAACTCTACAATATGAAGTAATATATTAGTTTTGAAATAAATTTATGTTATATATTATAGAATATTTTCCTGCTATATGGAATCTAATAGCTACATTTGCACTTGCATACTTGAAATGTGGCTTGTTGGAATTATGCTGTAGCTGTGAACTGAGGAATGGATTTCAATAGTGTAAATATTTCCAATACTTTTTATGTTAACAACATTTTGAAATGATAGTATCTATAATGTCTATATGAAATATTTTATCAAAATATTTAGACTTGTATCAATTTTAACATGGTTACCATTAAAGTTACAATTACAATATGTGACTTAGATTTGTAGCTAATATATTTTTATCCAATGGAACTTTTCTAAACTCACTTTCACATCTTAGTTTTAGATTCATGTAAGTAAAATAAATGTGTATTTAATTTAACTAAACTAGTGATTCATTATATTTTTTTTTTACAGATTGGACCTACACATCTAGATTATGATAATATAATTTTTGCAGGAATGCAGTTTAAACATATATTGTTTATAAAAGTATCTGATGAAGGAATTCCTATACTTTCGAGTAAGATGATATTTCTCTTCATAAACTTTGAATTATTTAAGGTACCAGCCCCTTAAAATTAGTTTTAAGAAGTTGATCATATTTTAAAACAATTATCTGTTATAAGTTTTTTATTATCATATTAACTTAGTGAATGTATTTAAAAATGAAATCACAAATAAAAATGGAATTATGTTGAGATAATATCCCCCAAATGTTTAACAAGGAACTTTACATTCATTTAAAGGTAATCTTGCTGTAGTGTTTGTATATTTAAACTGTTTTTTTTTAAGAATTAGCTTATTATACATTATGTAAAATTCAAAGTCAGTTAATATATTAATGCTGAACTTAGTTTTAGATCCTCCATAACTAAAACGATAATACTATAACAATAAACAAATAGTTGTATAATCCCCCTTAGGTCTGAATGCATAGTACATTGTTTTAATAAAAAAAGGAGAAGTAAAAACTAATGAAGGGGATATGTGGTTGCTACAGCAACACTCTGTGTACTTTTCTTTCCAAAGCAACTATTACAATCATCATAAGGGTGACCCAGATAAATGAACTGAACCCAAAAGGAACCATGCCAGAATTTACATTGGACATATATGAAGATAGACCAGTTGATGCACTAGTTGGAAAAGTTACATTTACAGATGCAGACTGGCCACTTAACAATATAAAATATGCCATTGTTGGAGGTAATTTTGGAACACCACCCAAATTTTACATTGAACCATACACAGGTAACGTAAAAGCACTGACATCAATAATAAAAATCAGTATGTGGTGCATAGTCACTTAGATAGTCTACAGTATTTAGCAAGTGTGGTTATGAAAGAATCTTTGAAAAATCTTTCTTGTTCACCTTGGTTTGTTAGCTGGTCTATAATTCATATTTACAACAGGGGAAATGCTGAAACTTTGATCTTTGATATATTGATGTTCAGAAAGCCTTTGCACATATGTGTTCTTCCAAATGCTTAAGAATATCTAATGGGTGACTAAGTGTGGGAACTAACATCTGCCATGATTTAATATGGTACTATATTTTAAGGCTATAAATATATGACAGAAAGGATTCTTATTAGGTAACTTTCTTTTATTATTATAATGATGATTTTATATAGATTATAATGCACATGAATTGAAGTTCTTTGGTAATTTGAGATACAACTCTCCAATTATTTTGTGTCAGGAGTGATAAAGCTATTAGATTCACTGGACAGGGAAGCTGAATCCCAGTACAAGATAGCAGTGCAAGTTACAGACTTGGACAACGATGCTCTCCCTGACCCTATCAGGCAGAGAAGGGCTACTGCTCAAGTGACCATCCATGTTCTGGTAAGAGTTATTTATACTTGAGATATTGTCATCCCTTAGCTAGCATGTTCTTGAGAAATAAAAATAACAGATCATTGGGGATAGTTAGTCAATTTAGATCTTCATGGACTTAAGTTCAGATTACCATGATTTCTGAATCATACAGACCAGAACTGACATGAAGAGTGACTCTGGTTATAGTTATCTAAAGAATCATTCTATTGCTAAACATATTTTCATAGTGCAACAAACATATACTCTAAAGTTTTGGGTGGCTACGGATACATTTAAACGTGCATCTCTATTGCTATGAATGTTTTCTATCTTTGGTTTTCATTCCAAAATATCTTAATATTTTTAGTCACAGGAACTATGAGACATCAGACACCATTTCAAATATATTATGTATGAGCTAAGTGATTTCTGAGTATTTTGAAAATACTCAATGCAGAAATATACTTTGCTTGTTCATGCTGTATATCAATAAAATGCTATATATTACTTTCACTGGAGGACTCTGCTATCATTTTTCCTACTTGTGAGCTATAAGATTTCCATTCCTACATCCTATAGAAAAGGCAATGATGTCTAGGAAAATAATGATTTAAAGCTGCAGACATTGTGGAGAGCTGGTGGGTAATTCTGTGTGGTGAACACTGTCACATGTGCTCGGAAAGCTCAAACAGTCAGCATTGCCCATGACTCAGTATTATGATCCCTGTTACAGGCTCAGGATGTCTGGAAAATGCAATAAACTAGGTCAAAAATCTTTGTGGAGAGAAATTTAATGAAGTGACTTGAATGGTTTAACATGACTCAAGGATGTCATGAGCTCATGAAACTTCTTTCCTATGCAAGTTTCCAGTAATGTACTCTTTAACTTACAGTTTCACTATGAGGAGATAGCCTGTGAATTTTGTAATTGTATACTGACCATTGCTCTTTCATTTTGTATCTGAATCCCCACTTTCCAGTAGGTCAGACAAGAAGAGGTCTCCTTTTTTCCTTCATCAATAAAAAACATTTGGGCTGGAGAGATGGCTTTGCAGTTAAGCGCTTGCCTGTCAAGCCTAAGGACCCCAGTTCGAGGCTCGTTTTCCCAGGACCCACGTTAGCCAGATGCACAAGGGGCATGTGCGTCTGGAGGTCCTTTGCAGTGGCTAGAGGCCCTGGCATGCCCATTCTTTATCTATCTATCAGCCTCTTTCTCTCTCTGTCTGTCGCTCTCAAATAAATTAATTAATTAATTTAAAAAAAAAACATTCATTTTTCTTTCATTTTTGGGACTAGAAGAATGTACTCAAGAAAACATACTTGGTTTGTCAAGATTTGGACAAGCCTATGAATAAACACACACCTCTAACTTTGGCCTCAGATGTTGGTACTGAATTTAAATACTTTTTCTTTGAAAATATTCATCACCAAGCTTTAGGTTAAATATACCACATGTTTTATTCAGAAAAGTAGTCTGGGGTTCAAGTTTCCCAGAATAAAGTGCTTTGCTTTTAAAATATTCCACCTTTTAATTTTATTTTTAAGTATTTATTTATTTATTTATTTATTTATTTATTTATGAGAGAGAAAGACATAGGCAGACAGAGATAGATAGTATGGGCATGCCAGGGTTTCCTGCCACTGCAAATGAACTCCAGATACATGAGCTACTTTGTGCATTTGTTTTTATGTAAGTACTGGGGAATCAATGCCTGGCCATCAGACTTTGCAAACAAGCCCCTTTAACTGCTGAGCCATCTACCCAGATCCCACCTCATTTTTAAAAGAGATCAAAGCTCATATATTGAAAATAAATCTATCAGGGTAATTCAACTTCAATAAGAGGCACATGAATAAATCGAAATTTAATCTGTAAGCTTTAATATACCTCTAAGATCTATGCTTTTTATAACAGAACATATAAATACTGCAATGACAAAATGATTACATCTACCCAAACTTACATATATAACCCTCAGTTCCAGTATGATGTATTTAGAAGTTATTTGTGTTAAGGTAAGTAGAATTGAATGAAGAAGTAAAGTTGGAGCCTGACCTTAAGAGAGTGTCCTTAGACATAAGAAGAGGCATCACAGCATTTACCCTTGCCACCATGCAGAGTTTTCCAGAGAAAGTGACAGAAACGCTGCAAGGTATTCACAAGGTTGAATATTATTGGCAAAGGAATTGGCAATAGATCTATTTACATTTAAACTAGATGATATTAGGAGGCACAAGAGCCAGGGTTAGATCTTGGGCCAGCCAGTCTACAGAACTATGAATATAAATGTTCTTTTATTTAAGCCATATGATCTTTTGTATTGTTATGGAAGCCTAAGAAGATGAAGTAGATGCTAACTTTTCTTAGCAAACAAAACTATTTGCAAGCTAATATTAAAATATTTTCCTAGTAAGTACTCATGTAGATAATGAAACCTAAAGGTACAGTTGTGGCCCAACTTATAGGACAATGGATTAATGATAACACATTACAGACCTGGGTTGAAATAACTAATTTTGAAAAATAGCACAGAAGGAAGTCTGTCATGAGAAATAAAGCAAATTGCTTAAGGGAAATATGCTACACACTTTTATCTAAATAGCAACCAGATTTGTGTATTCATAACAGTCAAGGTAAGTAAATCAGTCTTCATATCAATGGTGTGCCTTGATCTGAGGAAAAACAAATCAGGGCATCTTGACTTATGTAAAAACAAAACAGAACAAGAAAATAACCAAACAAAAATAATTTTGTAGCATAATCACATATTACCTATTAAACCGTAGTGTACTTGCTGACAAGAATTTGCATACAAAATTGAAGGCTGTTTTGTCTCCTGCAAAGAACATGATAGATTTCCTCAGAGGATAGTTTTTAAATCATCACCATATCTTTTGTGATGCTTTTTGAAGAAATTGTTACCAAACACATGCCCTTGATTTCCAAACTGGAGTATGGCAGCTCTCTCATGCCAGATGCTGGTTTCAATTCTGGGTCATATAAAGATATGTCATATTTTGACATTTAAAACAATAATAGAATCAATGAGTAAAAGTTAGTGCTTATCCTTATTTGCATATGCCTTTAAGACTACTCAAACTCTTATAATCCATTCCTGTAATAAGCACAATAATGTTCACACTAAATTTACCAGGCTTTGGGAGGGAGGCACCTATTTGGAATGGGACTTTTAATAACTCTACTTTCTAACAGAAAGGCATTGGAAAGTATAAAAATGACCCTCTGAAGTGCAGAGGCTTTCACAAAGTTAGGTATGTTTTGCCAAGAAAATCAATACTAGATCTATTTACCTACAACCTGGATACTATTAGACACAAGAATCAGGAACTATGTGCACATGTGTTTAGTGTCAGTGATTTTGCCAAATTTCCTTGATACACATTACCCCTTGCATGGTGGTACAGCTCAGAATTGTTAGCCTGGATAAGATTCTGTTTTAGGAGCCTAGGGAGATAGCTCAGCAGTTAAAGGTCCTTGCTTGCAAAGCCAGTGAGTGGGTTCTATCCCCCCAGCCACCCATACAAAGACAGACAAGTATTCTACCAAAGTGGTAACATACACACACAAACACACCACAAGTTTAATGCAAATAAAGAAAAATCCAGTAGCTTCAACAAGTACTGTTCTTGGTATTGTTGAGCAGGCTATTGACCCTTCCTTACTTTCTTCTCCTCTGTACAAAGTGATGTGAAGAATAAGGAGGTTTTAAAATGTGACTACTTGTGAAGCATTGAGGGCCTTTTGGTAGGTAAGCCTGGTACAATTAATAAACTAAATAAACTAAATGAGCACTGCGTCCACAATCAAAGGAAGAACTTATGAAAGTGTCCAGTTAATTCTCCATATTTTATTAAGATTCAATTTTCACCATTCCCTCACCCAAACAACAGCTAGGAACCACTTAAGTGTGACTGATAAACACATCAAAAATGTTCTTGTTTTTACAGCTTATGGAATAAAGACAGAATATAAAAGTTCCTATGCTTGAATATTTTTTTAAAGCATGATGTTTCTTGAATTGCTTATGTTAATATGTAACTGAAGCTGTAAATCAATTTCTTTCATGCACTAAATATGGCATAGTTTAGGGAATTTTAAAATATGGCATAAAGAGCTAACCTAGTGCAGATTTTATTTATAAGTTGTATGAGATCACATTTTGTGGCAGAAAAAAAAAGCAAGCCAAAGGAGGCAAAAGAAAAAATACCCAGAGCACTTCTAGTAGATGCTGAGTTGAATAATAATTGTTTTTTCATGTCTGTATTTTATCATTTAGGTCTGCCTGACCTATTTGGTAATACAATACATTTTTTCATGTGTGTATATGGGTATAACATTGTGTGTGTGTGCTCATGTATGTATAGGTACATATGTCTTTGCATATATGTGGAGGCCAGAGGTAAATGGTGGGTATTTTCTTCAACAGCTCTTTACTGTATTGTTAGAGACAGGGTCTTTCAATGAACACTGAGCTCACTGCTGTAGGAAGACAAGTTAGCCAGAAAGCCCCAGAGCTTCTCCTGTGCCCATCCTCTCAGCCCTGGGTTTAGAGGATGCACCATTACACTTGGCATTTCTGTAGGAGCTAGGGATCTGAACTCAGGTCCATATATTTGCGCTGCAAGCACTTTATCCACTGAACCATCTCTCCACTCCTATATTATAAGAAAATAATTCATTTGATTTTTTTGAGTATACACACTTATTTTATTTTATTTTATACACACGAGAGACAGAGGGGGGAGAGGAAGAAAAGAAGAAACAGAAGTGACCTCCTATTCAGCTACTGCAGTCAAACTGCAGCTGTGTGCACCACCTTGTGCACATGTATGACACTGCACACTTCCATCAATATGTGTCTGGATGACATGGGACCCAGAGAGTTGAACATGAGTACTTAGGCTTTGCAGGCAAGCACATTAACCACTAAGCCTTCCATATAGCCCTGATTATACACACTTGAAATCCCACTTGGGAGGCTGAGGCAAGAGAATTCAAGGGTGAAACCAGCCTGGAATACACAAAGAGACCCTGCCTAAAAATAACCACAGACTAACACAGACAGGTACGAAGGAAGGGAAACTGGAATGACAAATCTACAAGCAATTTTTAAAATTTTTGTTTATTTTTATTTATGTGTGTGAGAGAGAGAAAGAAAAAGGCAGAAGAGAGAGAGAGCAAATAGGTGCACCAGGGCCTCCAATCACTGCAAATAAACTCCAGATGCATGGGTAACCTTATGCTGTTCAGTCCTAAAGACAGGATTGTTTTTTATTCATCTTTCCTTACTGTCCAACAAGAATATGCTTTCCTTAAATATTTAAAATATTTACTAAGCATAGTATGTTTTAGAAATATAAATAAGAAATTTTGTACAAATAAGAACATTAAGTTTTAAATACTATCATAGACTAGGAGAAATTTAGAGGTTTTTTTTGAAATGAAAATGATTTTTTCCCTCATTTTACATAAAAGAAACAGCCAAACCTTGTCACTGTTCAAAAGCAATACAGTCACTTATGGTTTCCTAAATGTAGCATTTGGTTTGAAGCTGTGATAGATGTAATTGTATTTTTTGTTCATCAGACCTCATTTTATTTTCTGTAAGCACAGAATGTTGGACAAGTTAGAATCATGTGACTTGAATCCTGGCAAAAGTCCTTTCTTAAGACTAGCAACAACTTTGATACGAGTTGCAAGATGCTATTTCAAATATTACTTTTTTCTAATTGAGAAAATACTTTGTATAGATATACCATGTGCTGTTACCATCTTTTTTCTCCTCCTTTCCCCCATTCCACAAGGGTTCCTCTTCAGTAGGGTTGCTGGTATTCCTGTAGGGTTGTTGTGTATTCATTGTGGGTGCAGCAGTCAGTTATTTGGGGGAGTTAATGCCCCTCTGGTTATTATTTCCCAACCTGTGGCTCTTACAATCTTTCCACCCTCCTCTTCGGCAAAATTTCCTGAGCCTTGGTGGGTGTGTTTTAAGTCTACTTAGTGATGAGCTCCTATTTGGTAAGTGTTGAGTATCCTCAGCGTCTGTCTCCTTCACCATGATGCTAATTGTCAGGCTCACCATGGAAGCAGCATGCTTGCTTGCCTCCCCACTTCCTCTGCGGTTTTGCTTGGGCCTTGACTAAGTTGTGAGGAGTAGTTTATTTACTCAGGTCTCACTACGTCAGGCTGGTTGCTTATGTGTAGCTTAGACCCCTGCTTGTTCACTGTGAGTCGAGGTTTATATGTGAGTGTGTATGAGCTGTGTGTGGGTGAAGGTGTACACACATGCCATTGCCTATGAATGGACATCAGGGGACCATTTTCAGGTGATGTCCTCACATTCCATTTTGATTTGAGGCATGGTCTCCCTTAGTTAGTCTATTTTTCTGTCATCAGGTTAACTAGTCCCCAAGCTCTGGCAGGTTGTCCTTCTCTTCCTTAATTCTCCCATAGGTGCACCGTGCTTACAGATGCCCATTCTAGCATACAGCTTTGATGTGGGTTCTGGAATCTGGACTTAGTTAGTCATGTTTGCATGTCAATCACCTCATACAATGAACTATCTACATAGTCCTAAAGCTTGTTTTAAAGGTGGAAAAATTATATATTTCAAAGAATATAGGACTCCAAGTCACTGCTTGTTAAAGAGCTTTGAAAGAGAGATATATAGCCTGTCTTATTGTGATGATAAAATTAAACTTCTTGCAAGTTAAGTGAATAATTTCAGGTTTATTTGTTTCTTCAATTTGTTCTAATCTAATCACCATACTGCAGAATTTTCTTATGTTAGAATTGGATTTCTTTAAATGACTGTAATATTTTAATATTTTATTTTTTACTTTTATTTTTTATTCGAGAGAATGGGGGAAGAGGCAGATAGACAGAAATTGGTTGCACCAGCGCCTCTAGCAAACAAACTCAAGATGCATGTACCACAATGTGCATCTGATTTACATGGATACTGGGGAATTGAACCTGTGTCCTTAGGTTTTTTTTTTTTTTTAATTTATTTGAGAGCGACAGACACAGAGAGAAAGACAGAAAGAGGGAAAGAGAGAGAATGGGCACGCCAGAGCTTCCAGCCTCTGCAAACGAACTCCAGATGCGTGCGCCCCCTTGTGCATCTGGCTAACGTGGGACCTGGGGAACCGAGCCTCGAACCGGGGTCCTTAGGCTTCACAGGCAAGCGCTTAACCGCTAAGCCATCTCTCCAGCCCTGTCCTTAGGTTTTATAGGCAAGCGTCGTACCTGTTAACCTGTTTCACCAGCTCAATGACTGGAATTTTACAAACTATTTATCTTCCTATTTTCATGCTTTAAGTCAAACAACAATCCATTTTATGAAGCTTATAAAATATGCAAACACAAGCTGAGAGTGGTGGTACACTCCTTTAATCCCAGCGCTTGGAAGGCAGAGGTAGGAGGATTGCCATGAGTTTGAGACCACCCTGAGACTACATAGTGAATTCCAGATCAGCCTGGGCTAGAGTGAAACACTACCTCGAAAAGAAAAAAAGAAAAAAGAAAAAAAGAAAGAAAAGAAAAGAAAAAAGGAATTTCTAAAAAAATTCATTGTTATCAAAATATATTAGCCATTGTGTATTTCATTTTTTACATTTTTTTTTTATTTTTGCTTTTTGTGTTTATGCACCCTTGTGGTGCCTATGTGCTCCTTTGTAGCTAGGGTCACTTCCCTGCAGTGACCTAACTGGAAATGGCTTCACCCTCTACCACCTGGTCTTGATTTGAGCTGGATTCTCATTCAAATAATTTTTGAGCTTTCTGGGAAGTATGCGGGGGTGGGGAGGCACTAAGACTCTCCATTCTCTGCTGCCTTGTGGGGCTAGGGTTACAGGTAGGTGTGGCCATGCCCAGGTCTTTAATGTGAGATCTGGAGGCTTGAACTCAGTCTTACGACCCCTCAGGTCCTCATGTTTGTGAAGGTGTGCCTTCTATCTAGCCACTAGCCAATATTATTTTAATTAATTTATAATTATTTGATAATTCTATAATATTGCTAATTATTACAGCACAAGGTGATACAGAATCTTTTAAAAATTATTTATTTATTTGAAAGCAGAGAGATATATAAGATAGACAGACACAGAGAGAATGTGTATACCAGAGCCTTTAGCCACTGAAAATAAACTCCAGATGCATGTGACCCTCGTGCATCTGGCTTACATGGGTCCTGGGGAATTGACCCTGGATCCTTTGGCTTCGCAGGCATGTGCCTTAACAGCTAAGCCATTTCTCAAGCCCAGAATCTTTTTAATAAAATATAATATGATTTGGCAAATAAAATTCATCTCCAACAATAATAAGGGAAAATGTATTTTGAAAATTACAATAAGTGGTGATGAAATAATCTGCGAAATTCTAAAATATATCAATGTTGGCATACTTAATTCCAGTTTCAAGTGATATGTGACATGCATTTCATAAACGGAGCATACTTTCTGATTGTATCTTTCAATTTACTGAACAATATTTGACCCAGGTATAATAATTCAATATTACTCTAGCCTATAATATATAATTATAATAAACCAATGTGCTTCTTGGAAAATGTACAGAAATTGGGAAAATATACACAAGTATATAGATATATCTATTTATCTACATTTGTATTTCTATGTATCTATAGAGAAAGACAATTTTTTTTCTTGACACAAAATCAACTATGGAAATGAACATAAAGTGATATTTTTAAAACATTTTATTTGAATGTATTTATTAGAACCAGAGAGAAGGAGAGAGAGAGTGAGAATGGGTGCACCAGGGCCTCTAGCCACTGCAAAAGAACTCCAGAGGCATATGCCACCTGGTACATGTGGCTTACATGGGACCTGTAGAATCAAACTGGGGTTCTTAGGCTTCTCAAGCATGTGCCTTAACCACTAAGCCATCTCTCCAGCCTCATAAAATGATATTTTATATCCTGACAATTTAAAATTTATCCCTGTCATTTTAGCAGCAAATGAAAGACTAGTAATAACACAACTTATTCCCCTTAATATATTTTAACCAGAAACACAGAATTCCATATTCAGTTCTCTGATCCACTTTTAGATTAGTTGTTTAGTTTTTTATTGTTTAGTTTTTTTTTAGTTCTTTGAAGATTCTAGATATTAGGCTTCTGTCAGCAGAATAGCTGGCAAAGATTTTCTCCCATTCAGTGGATAATCTATTGGCTCTGCTTATGGTTTGTTTGCCTGTGCAAAAGCTTTTAGCTTCATGAAATCCCATTGGTTGAGTGCTTGTTTAATTTTCTGGGCTACTGAGATTTTGTTCAGGAAGCCTATTTCCAGTGCTATGTTATGAAGTGTGCCTCCAAGTTTTTCCTTCCAGTAGTTGAAGAGTGTCAGGTGTTACATTGAGGTCTTTACTCCATTTGTACTTGGTTTTTGTGTATGATGGTATACATTTTTCTACATATGGTCATCCAATTTCTCCAACAGCATTTATTGAAGATGCTTTTCTCTAGTCTACACTATTGGCACCTTTATCAAAATAAGGTAGCTGTAGTTACTTGATTTAAGGTCTGGGTCTTCAATCGTGTTCCATTGGTATATGTTTCTGTTTTTATTCCAGTAGAATGCTTTTTTTGTTATCATGGCTTTGTAATGTAATATAAGTTGGGTATGATACCTCCAGAGGTGTTTATTTTTTTGTTGCTTTTTTTTTTCTGAGAATATGTTTACATATCCAAGGCCTGCTGCCATATATGAATTTTGAGATCATTTTTTCAATCTCTATGTAGAATGATGGTAGTATTTTTATTGGTATTGTGTTAATCTATATATTGCTTTTGGTAGAATTGCCTTTTTCACAATATTAATTCTAACTATTCAGGAACATGGGAAGACTTTCCATTTTCTCAAGTCCTCCTCTATTTCTTTCTTAAGGGTTATTATGTTTTCATTATCTAGGTCTTTCATGTCCTTGGTGTGATGGTTTGATTCATGTGTCCCCCATAAACTTAGGTGTTCTGTAGCTAGGTTTCCAGCTGGCGGAAATTTGTGAATTAATGCCTCCTGGAGGGAATGTATTGTTGGGGGTGGGCTTATGGGTGGTATAGCCAGTTTCCCCATGCCACTGTTTGTCATATTCTTCTGTTGCTATTACCCATCTGATGTTGGCTAGAGGGTGATGTCCATCCTCTGCTCATGCCATCTTTTCCCCCTGCCATCATGGAGCTTCCCCTAGAGCCTGTAAGCCAAAATGAACCTCTTTTTCCCACAACATGCTCTTGGTTGGGTGATTTCTACCAGCAATGCGAACCTGACTGCAACAGTAAACTGGTACCAAGGAGTGGGATTGCTGCTAGACAGCTGACTTTGTGGTTTTGGCCTTTTGGAGCTGATTTTCAAGAGGAATGCAGAAAGACTTGAAACCTTTGCCTAAGAGATGCCTTGAAGTGCTGTAAGTACAGCTGGATGGACTATTCTAGTCAGAATTGAAAGACCTTAATGCAGTAAGAACTATGGACTGTGAGGTTTGGTTTATGAGGGTGAGAAAGAGCTTTGCCTGGACTGGGCTAGCAGTCTGTGTGAGAAGTTTGCTGTTATACCTGGGTCCTGAAAAGTTGTGCGGGATTGCTTTGCATAGAAATGAACTGGTGTAAGCAGAGGGATATGGCCCAGAAAGAAAAATCTTGGGGTGAACATTCAGCTGTAATTGAGAGATTACAACATTTGAGATTGGACCAGCTGATTTGAACTGGGACAACAGGAAGAATGTAGACTCTTGAAGGTGCCTGAATGCTCAAGAAGTGTCCTTTTCTTCAAAGTTCGCTTTATTTCCCCCAGAATTAACAAATTGGCACCCTACCTGGTGGAGTTTCCCCTTGAGCCTGTAAGCCAAAATAAATCTCTTTTTCCCACACACTGCTCTTGGTCAGGTGATTTCTACCAGCAATGTGAACCTGACTGCAACACTTGGTTAGTATTATTCCAAGGTAGTTAATTTCTTTTGTTGCTATAGAAAATGGGACAGCTTCACTGATTACTTTCTCTGTATATTTGACCTTTGCATAGAGAAAAGCTACTGATTTTGTGCATTGATTTCATATCCTGCCACTTTGCTGCAGGAATTTATCACCTTTAGAAGTTTTGAGATGGAGACTGTCCTGTCATTTATATATAGGCCAATATCGTGTGCAAATATGGCTAACTTGACTTCTTCCTTTCCAATTCGAATTCCTTTTATTTCTTTCTCTTGTCTTATTGCTTGGGATTTTACTTCTAGTACTATTTTGAAGAGCAGTGGTGAGAGTGGACACCCATGCCATGTTCCTGATCTCAGTGGGAACTCTTTGATTTTTTTTTTTTTTCTCCTTTAAGTGTTATTTGGGCTTTAGGATCTTTATATATAGCCTTTATTGTGTTCAGATATAAATTCTCCATGCCTATTCTCTCCAGGGTTTTGATCATGAAGTAGTGCTGTATTTTGCCAAAGGCCTTCTCTGCATCAATTGAGATGATCACGTGGTTCTTATGGTTTAGTTTATTTATATGGTTTACTACATTGACTGATTTCCTTGTGTTAGACCATCCCTGCATCCCTGGGATGAAGCCTACTTGATCAAGGTGGATGGATAATGCTTTTGAAGAGTTGTTGATTTTGGCTTGCAATGATTTTGCCTATAGTTTTCTTTCCTTGTTGCATCTCTGTCTGGTTTTGGAATTAGGGTGATACTGGCTTCATAAAAGGAGTTGGGAGGGTGGGGTTCCCTGGTCTTCCATTATGTGAAACAGTTTGAGAAAAATTGGTTTCAATTCTTCAATGAAGTTTTTATAGAATTCAGCTGAGAAGCCATTTGGTCCTGTACTTTTCTTTTTGAGAAGGTATTTTATTTTAATTAACTTTTCAATCTTCATGGATATCATAGGTTTGTTTAGGAGATTAATTTGCTCTGAGTTTAGTTTTGGTAGGAGTATGTGTCTAGTAATTCATCCATTTCTTCCAGATTATTTAATTTTGTGGAGTAGAGGTTTTGGAAGTATACTCTGATGATTCTTCCAATTTCATTGATGTAGGTTGTGATCTCTCCTTTTTCATGTCTGATTCTTTTTAATTTGAGACTTCTTTTTTATTTTTTTAATTTTTCTTGATCAATTTGGCCAGGGTTTTGTCAATCTTGTTTATTTTTTCAAAGAACCAGCTCTCTTTTTTTTTTTTAATTTATTTATTTGAGAGTGACAGACACAGAGAGAAAGACAGATAGAGGGAGAGAGAGAATGGGCGCGCCAGGGCTTTCAGCCTCTGCAAACGAACTCCAGACGTGTGCACCCCCTTGTGCATCTGGCTAACGTGGGACCTGGGGAAACGAGCCTCGAACCAGGGTCCTTAGGCTTCACAGGCAAGTGCTTAACCGCTAAGCCATCTCTCCAGCCCATCAAAGAACCAGCTCTTTGTTTCATGATTATTTAATTGCTTTCTTACTTTCCAATTCATTAATTTCTGCTCGAATCTTAATTATTTCTTTCCATCTGTAGTTCATTGGATTGGTTTTTCCTTGTTTTTTGGGGTCCATTAGGTGAATAGTCAGGTTATTAATTTGGGATCTCTTTGTCTTTATAATGAAGGCATTTAGGGCTATGAGTTTTCCTATTATGAGTGCCTTTTTTGTGTCTTTTAAGTTTTAGTAGGTTGTATTTTCATTATCACTCAAGTCTAGGAATTTTAAAATTTCTTTTGTGTTTTCTTCCATGACCCATTCATGGTTTAAAAGTGTGTTGTTTCGTCTTTGGGAGCTTGAGAAGATTTTGATGTGTTTTGTTAACTTCTAGCTTTAAAACATTGTGATCTGACATAATATGGGAAGTTACTTTAATTTTCCTGACTTTATGAAGGCATGCAATATGGCTCAAGATACAGTCAATTTTGGAGAGTGTTCTGAGGGCTGCTGAGAAGAATGTGTCTTCTGTAGATTTGGGGTGGAAAGTTCTGTACATATCCATAAGATCTACTTGATGAATGATATTGTTGAGTTCTATTATTTTCCTGTTGATTTTCTGCTTGGATGACCTGTCTATTTATGATAGTGGAGTATTGAAGTCTCTAAGTATGATGGTGTTGGTGTTTATTTCCATCTTATTGTCAAGTAGATTTTGTTTTATAAACTGTGGTACACCTGTCTTTGGTGTATATAGATTTATGATTGTGATGTCTCATGTTGGATCATTCCCTTGATGAGTAAGCAACAGTCTTCTTTATTCTTTTTGATTGCTTTTGGTTTGAAGTTAATTTTATCAGATATTGATATAGCAACACCTACTTGTATTTTATTTCCATTTGCTTGGAATATCATTTTCCAACCTTTCACAATGAGTAGGTGTCTACCTTTAGTGGTGATGTGGGTTTCTTGAAGACAGCAGAGAGAAGTGTCCAGTTTTGTGATCCATTCTGATTACCTGTGTCTGTTGAAGGGTGAGTTAAGACCATTAATATGTAAGGTTATTATTGGGATGTTTGAATTAATCCCTGCCATGATGAGGTGTTTTATGAGGTTGGTGCTTTCTTGAGCTTTGTACTATTTTGAGCCTGGTCTGTTTTGATGATTGTGATCTTCTTATTATTCGCTATTCAGATTGGTTGTTTGACTGTTCTGTGTAGACTATTCCCTCAAGTATTCTCTATAGGTTTGGCCTTGTGCTCATACAGTTATAGAGTTGACTTTTTTCATGGAAAGTTTTTTTGTTTTTTTCACCATCTATTATGAAGAATACTTTTGCTTGGTAGAGCAGCTTGTGTTGGAAGCCACAGTATTTCAGATGTTGAAGTGTTCCACTCTAAGCCCTTCTGGCTCTCAAGATTTCCATTGAGAAATCTGAAGTAATTCTGATGGGATTGCCTTTGTATGTTGTGAATTGTTTCTCTCTTGTTGCTTTTAACACTCTTTCTTTGCTTTTGTTGTATAGAGTTTTTATTATGATGTGTCTTGGAGAGTTTCTTCTTTGGTCCTGTCTGTTTTTTGCATCATGTCCATCTCTTTTTTCAGGTATGATTTCAATTTGTTTTCTGATTTTCTTGATGCTTCCTGTAATTCATTCATGCAAGTCTTAATTAAGCTTAATCAAGTGGTTATTGGGATCTTGCATTTCTAGACTTACTTTCAATATATTCATATCTCTTTGGATGGTTCTAACATTTTCTTCAATCAAACTAAGCCTACAGTCAAAAGCTGAACACTCTAGAAGATGATTCTATTCAATTTCATTGATGCAATTGTTGATTCTTTGATGGTTTGCTTCCAGTTTGGAAAATCTTTTCATCAGGGTCTCTCATTGGTTGTTGTGTTTCCATTTGGGGAAAGAATTCCGGTTGATTTCTCTATGATTTCATTGGAAGCTTCCATTGTAGGACTAGGCATCTTTAGTAGAGGTCTCTCAGTTTTGTGACTTTTGTTGGCTTTTTTGCATTATTGTCTACACATTTTAGGAAGACTCTTTATTTTATTGAGGAAAAAGTAAGTTTTGTCCTTTCACCCATGTACCCTCTGACTCAGGTGAACAGAGATGTTGATACCCAATGGCCAGTCAGGATATATTCCTAAAGTATGTCCTTATGCTTTTCTTAATTTTTTTTGGTATGTATTGTAGGTGTCTTTCTCATCTCTAATTTTATTGATTTTTGTTTCTTCTTTCTTTCTTCTGGTCATATTTTCTAAGCATTTATCAATCTTGTTCATCCTTTCAAAAAAAACAATTCTTTGTTCCATTGATTCTTTGCTTTATTTTAGGGATTCTACCTCATTTCTGCCATAATCATTATTATTTCTTCTTGTCTACTGATTTTTGGTTTTCCTTGTTCTTCTTTTTCCAAGGTCTTAATGTGAAGCAGTAAATTGTTTACTTGTGAACTCTCTAATTTCTTAATACAGGCACTTAGAGCTATAAACTTCCCTCTTATGACTGACTTCATTGTGTCCCAAAGGTTTTGGTATGCTGTATTTTCTTCATCATTTGATTTTATGAACTTATTGATTACCTTTTTGATTTCTTCAATGACCCATTCAACATTCAATAGTGTAATGTTTAGTCTCCATGAATTTCTGTATGCTCTGTAGTATTTCTTGTTGCTCATTTGTAATTTAATGCCATTGTGGTTAGATAGAGTAAAAAGGATTATTTCAATTTTCCTGTGTTTGTCTAAATTTGCTTTGTGTCCTAATACATAGTCTATTTTGGAGAATGTTCCATATGCTTCTGAGAAAAATGTATACTCTTCCCATGTGGATGGAAGGTTCTGTAGATACCTATTAGGTCATTTGTTATATGACATCATTTAATCCAGGTGTCGCTCTGTTTATTTTTTGACAGAATGACCTTTCAATTGATGACAGTGGGATATTGAAGTCACCCACTACAATTGTGTTTGGTGTTATCTGAGACCTTAAGTCTAATACTGTTTGCTTGATGAAATTGGGAGCCCCTACGTGAGGTTCATATATGTTTTGTATTATAATGTTCTCCTGTTGGAGTGTTCCTTTAGCCAGTATGAAGTGACCTTCTTTGTATTTCCTCACTAATGGTGATTTGATGTCTATCTTGTCAGACATTAGGATAGCAACCCCTGCTTGTTTACTAGGACCATTTGATTGAAATACTCTTATCTATCCTTTCACCCTAAGGCAGTGTCTATGAGATGAGTTTCCTAGAGGGAACAAACAGCAGGATCCTGCCTTTTACTCCAGTGTACAAGGCTGTGTCTTATGGTTGGGACTTTGACACCATTCATATTAAGAGCTAGTATTGAAAAATGTGTTTATTCTTGCCATGTTTATTTTGTTGTTCTTCTTGATTTACCTTTACTCTCTTGTTTTAACTGTTATTTGAACATAGCTTATTTTTTTAACTTCTCATGTGTGTGTTTGCTCTCTATTCAGAATGAAGGATTCCTTCAAGCATTTTCTGTAAAGCTGGCTTAGTTGACATAAATTCCTTTATCCTGTTTTTGTTGTGGAATGTCCTTATTTTGCTTTCAATTTGGATAGATAACTTTGCAGGATAAAGTATTCTTGATTGACAGTTGTTATCTTTCAGAACTTGGAATACATCATTCCAAGCCCTTCTGGTTTTTAAAGGTTATGTTGAGTAATCTGCTGAGATCCTGATGGGCTTGCATTTATAGGTGACTTGCATTTTCTCTCTAACTGCTTTCAATATAGTACCTTTGGTTTGTATGCTTAGTAGTTTAATTTTACGTGGTGAGGAAAGGTTCTTTCCAGGTTTTGACTGACTGGTGTTGTAAAAGCTTCTTGTATCTGCATTGGCATTTCTTTCACAATTTGGGGAAACTTTTCTTCTGTGATTTTGTTGAAAATGCCTACTAGTCCTCTTGATTGAAATTATTCTCTTTCTACTATACCTTGAATTCTTATGTTTGATCTTTTCCTAGTTGTCCCAGAAATCTGAAATTCCCATTCATAACTTCCTACTAGCTTTTCTTTCTCTTGTTGGACTGAATTAGGTCTGCTACCTGATACTCTAGTTTAGATATTCTGTTCTCTCCTTCATCCATTCTATTGGTGAGACTTTCCACAGAGGTGTTTTTTTGTTTGTTTGTTTGTTTGGTTTTTTTTTTTTTTTGTTTGTTTTGTTTTTGGAGGTAGGGTCTCATTCTAGCTCAGGCTGACCTGGAATTCACTATGTAGCCTCAGGGTGGCCTCGAACTTGTGGTGATCCTCCTACCTCTGCCTGCCAAGTGCTGGGATTAAAGGTGTGTGCCACCATGCCCAGCTGCCCAGCTTTCCACAGAGTTTTTTTTTTTTTTTATTTGACTGTTTTTCACTGCTAGAATTTCTGTCTGGTTTGTCTTCAGTATTTCTATTTCCTTATTCATGTCTTATAGTTACCTCCTTATTTCATTAAGCTGGTTTTCTGTATTCTCTTAGAATTCCTTCAGGAGTTTAATTTCTTCTTTCAATCCTTTGTTTTTTCTTTCATTCCTTTGATTTTTTTTTTTTTTTTGAGTAGAGATAAAATCTCTCTCTCTCTTTCTAAAAATAATTGTCAGGCATTTCATATAAAACAGCCTCTTTGGGGGCCATTTCTTATAGGTTTATAAATTTTGGTAACATTGTATTATCTTGATTCTTTGTGTTTCTTGTATTATAATGTGTTTTTTTTTTTTCCATCCTGGGTTGATTTGATGCTTAGGTTTTCTAATAATATGTGGTGTTTTTAGATTTGGAAATCCAACTTTATGTACCTTCAAAGTAGGAGTTTACGGTGCCAAGTATAGCTATTGTACTCCAATCCAACTGCAGAAGTAATCCTAGGTGTTGAGTTTGCTTGCTATTCAAGTATCCTAGAGTGGAACAATTGACTGGTAAATTCTAAAATTCAATTCAGCAATATACACATTCAATAACAATCACCACAGAGTATGCAAGTGTGGGGATTGAAAAACAGATAATTTTAGAAAGTCAAAATCCCTAAGGGTATGTGTTGCTGTATAGCCTTAATCCTGTTCAGCTGGGAGTTTGAGATTTCTGTTCTGAAATGGTTTCCAGGTCAGTCTGGGTCTGAATCAGACCCTGCCCCTGATAATGACAGAAGAAAAGGACAAAGGGCCTATTAATCTGAAAGAATAAAAGGCAACAATAGTCAACCCCCAAATATAGCTTAGCTGAGAATGGCAAAGTCAATCAAGAGTATGTAACCCATAACCTTCCCTTATATGGAAAGAAAGCTTAGCACTTCCAATGAAGGCCTATGTACCTGTTTTTTTGTTTGTTTGCTTGTTTTGTTTGTTTGATTTTATTTTGTCAATCATCCTCAGTTCTTTTTGTGGTGGCCTCATATCTAACCACCTGGATCCCTCTGTGTTGTGCTGTGAATCTGGTGTTCTGATTCACTGTGCTGGATGCCCTGCCTCCAGGAACTGAATGTGCTCTACAGGGTTGTGATGCTGTCAGTTGGGAGATAAAAGAGTGTAGGAAGCTTGGATTTGTACTGAAACTTCTCAGCTGGTCCCACCTGTTTCCCCTTCAGAAGCTCCTCTGCTGTCTACCCTTCAGGTTTCTTGACTTTGTAAGGAGGGTGATGAGATTGGAAAATTGTTTGGTCTCTGTTCTTGCAGCTGGGTATTGGGCAAGTGTGCTGATCCATGCTGGTCTATGCAGATTGTGTCTGGGTCCATGCCTTTAAGTTCCTAAGGGGAATTCTGGCTGATTTCCTCCTTTCTCATAGATCTTAGCCTCTCCTGCTTCCTTTCTGTGACCAATAAAAACCAATACACCTTCACTTTTCAAAGAATGTATTTTTTTGTATTTTGTGGTTTTGCTCAATTCTCTCCTGAGGTTCAATTAGTGTAACTTCTATGCAGCCATCATACCCATGAAATGGGTTTCTTGAAGACAGCAGAGAGAAGGGCCCAATTTTTTGATCCACCCTGAGACCCTTTGTGTTTTGATGGGTGAGTTAAGACCATTTATATATAAGGTTATTACTGTGAGGTTTTAATTTATCCTTGCCATGATGAGGTGTTTTATGGGGTTTTGTGCTGCCTTGGGTTTTGTACTATGTTGAGTCTGATCTATTTTTGGTTATTGTACTCTTCTTGTTGGCTCTTGAGATTGACTGTTTATTTTATTGAGAAGGAAGCAACTTTTTATCCTTTAACCCATGTACCCTCTGACTCAGGTGAAAAGGGATGTTGCTACCCAGTATGAAGTAGACTTTGTTCTCCATTGTTGCCATAATATTACTCCAATTCTTTGAGCTTTACCTGGTTTAAATATGTCAAAAGACTCTAAGGAATAAGATTCTCTTTATGTTATGTATTATAAAAAATGTCTATTTAATCCATTTTAGTAAAAAAAATCACTTGGCAAACTTGAGCAGAATTCAGTAGTGTTAACCAATGTAGTACTCAGCTAATAAGTAGGTAGTTAAACAGATGATATATTGGAGGAAACAAAGAAAGAAAGAATACAAGTGATTAGATATATAGGTGATTAGATAATAGATTAATAGTAGATGATAGATAAATGATATATATAGAGAGAGGCAGGAAGGAAAGGAGCATATAAAATTGTTTTTTGAGTCTTCTACTTAGATCTTCTGCATATTTAACATCAGAGGAGAAATACTAGTTAGTATGCCAAAAATGTACAAGTACTAAAATAATTACTTAGTTGGAAGCAATAAACAAAACTTTTGTGGATTGAAAAAGATATATTCTCTAAATATTTTCATACTTAGAAAATGCAAAAGGGGAGATTAAAAACTCCAGGAATTAAGAAGTCACTTAAACTAATTCGCAGGACTACTGAAGTTTATCAAATGTACATAAATTTCTATTTGCTTACAACAAACAAGTACAATTGGAAAATATAAATATAACACTATATTAAATTCTCTAAAATAAAACAAATAGGTATAAATATAACAAAACATGCACACTATATATGTGAAGAAAACCATAAAACTCTGATGAAGCAAATTTATTTAAAAAATAACATGTGGAACTAACTTTCATATCAGTGATAGAAGACTAAATATTGTTAACATACAGTGCATTCCAACTGGATACATAGATTTAGTACAATCTAATAAAAGTTTAATCATATATTTTATGGATTAAATTATCAGATTATAAAATTTATTGGAGGGCAAAAGACCTAGAATGATATTTATGAAGAACAAGGTCAGAAGACTGATAAAAATACTTCTGAACTTCCTATAGCTTTCTCTAGATGGGTGGGCTCACTCTTGTAATCCTAGTACTTGGAAGGTTGCAAGAGGATGGTTGCCATGAAGGCTGGGCCAGGCTAGGCTACATAGTGAGTTCCTGGCCAACTTGGGCATACTGTTAAACACTGTCTCCAAAAAGGTATAAATCTATAGAAATGATGACAATGTCATATTGTTTGGAGACCAATCAGCAGAACAGAATAGAGTCTAGGAAGAGGTGCACATGATATAGTCAATTGGCTTATGGCAAAGGAACAAAAGGAGCCACAGTGGAGCAAAGATGCCTATTTCAGTCAGCGGTGGTGCTGGAATGAAATAAGACAAAGCTATCATGCTCTTCACTAAGATGCTCCCATTGATCATAGAGCTAGATGTAAGATACCATCTCCCAGAAGATGATGCAGGACCAAACCTAGAATACTTTTGATATGTGACATTTAAGATATGAAATGAAAGGCAAGATACATAACAGAAAACTTGATAAAGTGGAATTTGCTAATTATTGTTTTGCTTTGTGAAAGACAATGTCCAAAGAATCTAAAGACAAACTACACTACAAGAAATATTTGCCAAAGATATGAGTGACTAAAGACTATTGTCAAATATATGTGAAGAATGCTAAAACCTCAACAATAAGAAACAAAGTTTAGTGAGACAAGGGAGAAGCCTGAGAAGATACTCAGAAATAAGCATAAGAAAATACATTCAACATCATATGTTCCTGAGGCATTTCATAACAAATATAATAAAATATTGCTATAGATTAATCAGAATGGTCACAATCCAAGCTGCTGACAACTCCAGATGCTGGCATGGATGCAGAGCAATAGGAATTCATATTCAATGCTGGTGGCATAAAGCAGTACAACTGTCTCGACACTTGACAATGTTCAGTGGTTTCTTACAAACCTGAAAATACTCAACTAGACTTATCAGCATTTATGCTCTTTAGCATTTAACCAAATGAATTGAAACTTATGTCCACCTGAAAACTTGTATGCAGATGTCTGGGGCAGCTTCTTTGCCAAAATTTAGCAGCAAACAGAATGTTCTTTATTAGATGAGTTGATACTGTGGTCCTGCAGAGAGTGCAATAGCATTCACAAAAGAGAATGTGAAGTGGAGCCATCTGGTGACAAATAGCAATCTTAAAAGTATACTACAAAATGAAAATGGAATGACCAGTTGGAAAAGATTATATGATTGCAACTATGTGGGAGGGAGAGAGGAAAATGAGCAGAACACAGCTATAGTGGTAGATTCATGCCACCATACTTATGTGCAACATCATAAACCATGCAGCACTGAGCAAATCCTAATGGAAGCACTGGACTTGGTTTGATAGTGATATTTTAATGTAAATTCCCTGGCTTTGACAAATGCACCACTGTGCTGAAAAGACACACTTAGAGGAACAGAAAGAAGAAAGGCTGATGCAAGTGTTCATAGGTAGGAAGGAAAGATCCAAGGTAGAGAGTGAATTATATTTTGGTTTTAAAGAAAGAGGATACCTATAGGCCAATAGGGGTAAAGAAATATGAAAACTATTAAAATATTATTTCTACAAATTAAGGATACTTGCTCTTCTAAATGCTTCATGTATGACATATATTTTACATCTCATAAACTACAGAGAGTGAGTATTTTTTAATTATTATTTTGTAACTAAAACACTGGGAAACTCTATGGCAGGAACATATTTTGGAGACAAGATTTGGGCCCAAGATTCTGACTGTAGAATGTGTAGAGTGGCAGGCAGGAGCCTGTGGCTGACACCTGTTTGTGCTCTGACCAGGCTGACCCCTAGGCCAGGTGATTTGGGCTCTGTCTTTGCTTCCTTGGCCTTCAAGCAGACACTGTAATTCTCCCATCCACAGCTGACTTAGAAGTGTTATGATGTTTTTCCAACAAACAGCTTAGAAAAGGTAAAATACAATCGACATATAACAGATTTTTGCCTAAAATTGACAAACAATTACTGAAATTTTATTTTAGAGGCTGGAAACTAATGTGTTTATTCTTAAATGCCCTTGATGACTTCATTAAATAGATAGGGCCATATATTGAAAATGAAAAAAAAAAGGGGGGGGGGAAACGTTAGAAGCTAAAGGAACATGGAAAACACTTGGACAAACAAATAGTGAAGAATCCCCAGTAGTCTTACTATTTTTATTCCAGTCTGATCACGGGAAATTTGCCAAACCAAAACAAAGGAAATTCCAGATCATGATTTAGCAGATGCTCTCATGTTGGCTGTAGTGCCATTTTGCTTTCTGTCAACATTCATACTGTCTTGTGTGAGAGGAGTGTGTCAGACATACAACTGCACTTGCTATGGAAACTGAGATTTCTCATGAGATTCTGCACATTAGGATGACAAAAATATTGGATGCTTATACCCCTGCAAGAACTTTATTGAGCCTTGTCTTTCTTCTTTGTCCAAAACTAGAATATGCAGAAATAAAGTCTGAAGGGGGTTGCTTTTTGTTTTGTTATTTATTTGACCCTGAATATGAGTTTGCTTCTACTTTCAATGTTGCTGTTTTTTATTCCAAACCACTTTGCTTGTCGTTTTTTTACAGTGCAACAAATTTTAACAGCCTTGATGAAAGCAAGGATGAGAAGCATTAATATTATTATTATTATTTTGGTTATTTTGGCACACGGGATATTCTATGTGGGGGATGAAAAGAAAAGAAGAAAATTATGTCTATGCCCACCACAAACTGAAAAGTCTAGCTGAGCTAAAGTAATTAAGGCCCAGCCTGAGGCTAGAGGCTGTGTATATTTAAACACCAGAGATAACATAAAAACAGCCTCTGGGTGTCCTCTGAGACTGAAGAAGTTCAATCAGATTCCAAGAACTCTAGAACATGTGTTAAAGGGAGAAAGCCAACCTACAAACTTTCCTGTAAGTACTACGCATATCATATGGAAAACTGATCCCATAAACTAAGAAGAAAAACATAATAAAGCAACGATTTTTGAATCCTGCTATGCCAGTTAAGGGATATATTGTAGTCTTTTATCCTAGTTTCCAGAAAATAGGCCTGACTTAAAAGGGAAGATTTGATAAATAGTTTAATTACCGTTTCTGGTTTCCTTTGTCACCTTGTCATGTGACTTATAAAATGAAATCAGTTTGAGGGAAGAGAAAGTGAACTAGAGGCAGACAAACAGGAAAGAAAAAAAAAAACCAAAAGGAAACAAGACAAAGACATTATTGCTTTAGGTGGTTTTCAGAACTCCAAAGTGTGTGTGGATTAGAATTTGTTTACTTTTGTGAGAAGCTGTTGGATGGAAGTAAATTTATAGTTGACGATAATGCCCAATCTATTCAAAAACCAGAGCCTCTATTCTTTGCACTTGAAATACTATTTACAGCATCAGTTTAATTAAATATTTAAGAAGAATAGATATCAGTGGTGAGATCATTAACTATAATCAGCATGAATTCTTATACACAAATGATATTCAAAGATTTTTATTCTTATTTCCCAATTATGAAGCAGTTATAATGCATTTTATCATATCTTGAATTATCCATATAGTCTTATGATTTTAATACTTACAGTATTAATGAAATCAAATGTGTTTAGTTGTTTATGTGTGTAGTATGTATGGTGTGGTGTATGTATTCGTATTTGTATGGTGCATGCAAGTTTATATGCAAATGCATAGAGCCCATGTGCATACTTGCCAAGGCCAGAGGAGAACATGGGGTGTTCTCTTTTTGTGCATCAGCACATGCCACATATTTCCTTTAAGATGGAATCTCTTACTGAGTTTGAAGCTTGCCATTTTCATGAGACTCAGAAAGTCCCTGGTCTCTATTTCCCATAGGACTGGAGTTAAAGTTGTAAAACCACAGCCATCTGCTTACTTGGCTGCTGGGGAATTGAACTCAGCTGGTCTCTCAGGTTGTTTCAGGCTTCCTCAGTCCTTCTCAGTTCCTCTTAAGTGCTGAACCATTTCTCCAGAACCTAAAGTATATTTATTTTTATTGTCACTTTCAGTTAAATCTACCATTTTTCTGGAGGACTATTTGTTTTAACAGATTATACCCTACTTTGAAAAAAAATTCTAACTCATAACTTTGATTTCTGCACCACATTCTGCATGTCATGTACTCTGGATCAAACTTTATATTAATTTTCACACTGAGATTCCCACAGCATGAGTATAGGGAAAATTTAATTTTATAACAAAATAAACATGGACTTGCAGATTTTATTTATTCAAAGTAACTTATGATTTTCATTTCCAGAGTCTGGGGTGGAGAAAAGCTGTGGCTAGAATGTAGGTTGCTCTCCTCCTAATGACAGTTCCACCTTTCATGAGTTCTGATTCTGCTCAACTTGTTAAATTTAACTTCTTGACTTTGAAGGCCTCTAAGCCTAGTATCCCATGGTCCTGCCAACATGATGGCCAAAGATGTATTGTTTGTATCCTGACATAAAGGTAATTATTCCAAATGAACTTCTACCCTTGTTATTTTTTGTTTTTAGTTTTCTCTTCAATGGGACACCTGCTGATTGTCCTTTCTTCCTTGTAAGTTAAATTAAGTAACCTCAAGTTCATCATTTTGGGGATTTTGTTGTAAATGATTTATGACAATTTTATATGTCATCTCTTTAGGCTTGAGTTCCTAGATACCTAGGAATACATTATTTCTTTGTGTGAAGGTATTTTTGAAGAGTTTAGTATATGAGCAATTAGACTGTTTAAAGGAAAGCTTCCCTCCTCCATGTGGGTGGATATTTCCAATCCAACGAGAGTCAGCCAAGAAAGGAAGCCAAAAGAAGGATAAATTGGTACTTTCTGTTCTTTAACTAGAGGTTTTTTTTCCCCTCTGCCATTGTAAATCATAGCTCCATATTATTGGACCTTCTGACTTACTCTAGCCATCCCTGCCCTCAAACTTTAATGTTAAACATTTAGACTGGGACTAAATTATTTCTCTGTCCTTCTTTCTCACTAGTCTTGGAGTTTTCAGGAATAAACCGTAGACATATTTTCAGTAACATTATAATAACTTCTGATCAAGATGGTATAGTCCTTTTTATCTCTGGTCCTCCCTGGCAAACACAGCCATATACACTAATGCAACACAAAATACAACCTGAGAAGAGCTCTGTAAGACAATAAAAAAAGATGTGGGTTTCTATGGCATCCCAGTATCTGAGGAGCAACATGTTAGTAGAGCATCTCTACTTTTTCAACCCAACAATAAAGAAAACCAGAACTTCATTCCCTGACTCCTGAGATAGAAGAAGGGAGTTCAGGACAGATTGCAGATCCTTCTGTCAACTTCATGGAGAACCAACACAATGGAGGATGGGGTGCGATTTCTACCAACTGTAAGTCATTATTAGAAGAGCATGTATATTTCCCAAAGGTTCTGAGGAAAGAAGTGTAAGCACTACTGTGCTCCTGCCCACTAGGGACACCATTTCCTAGCATGGAGGCCAAGGTGGAATCCACAGGTGAGAGGACAAAGCTGATTCCCAAGGCTACCACACTGTGGTGGCTAAGGCCTGAGTGATGCCACTCACCTTAGTCACCCACAGTCAATCAAGCATTCTGCGCATCTCAGGTGGAGCCACCCAAAGCAGGGAGGTGAAGAGAGGTCTGCAACTGGGAGGAGAGAGAATCCAGGGCATGGCAGAGAACTTGCTCCCCAGTCTGACGTGCTGGCCATAGTGGTGTGAATGGCTGTTAGACGTTTTGCTGACACCCTCACCAAACTGTCTGTGCCCCCTCCTCTTCTCAATGTATGATGGGTGCATCTAGCCTCAGCTGTGAGGTTCTGCTCCTGTTCACAATGTACCATGTGTATGTATAAACGACTGTGATGTGTGTGTGTCTTGACATGCTCATGTTGTCTGTGTGCTGGCTTCCTTCATCTTTTGGATTCTTCTCAGTTCCCTTGTGATTTGACTGATGTTTTCTCATCCATGCTCTTATACTGATGCTACGATCTGGTGTTGTATAAATATTTTTCCTTTTTAATTTTGTTTTAATTATTTCCTTCCCCTTCTTTCCACTCAACCCTCTTCCTACCCTCCCCACCACAGCAACCCTATCTGCCCTGTTCCTGCCTGCCTCTTCCTCCACACTCCTAGTCTTCTTTCTCACTCTACATTTTATATATATTCTTCTTTTGTCATTCAGCCAAATTCCAACAACCCAACCAGGGCCAGTCAAATATACCACAGTCTCCTGAGCTAGGAATAAAGTTCACATAATCATGTGAGAGTGGAGAAAAGTCCCCCATCCATAAGTTCAAATCAACTCAAAATTCCCAGTGTGACATGATGACGTCATGTAACAAGGCTCAGACTCAGTTGCATGACACTTGCCATCAAATTCCGTGGAGCTGCTGTGATTGAAGCATTTTTCTCGATGTTGTACTGTTGACGCTCACGGGTGTATCTCTTGACCTCGGTGCTGTGCTCATCAGTGTGTTTGTTCTTGGTGCTTGCAGTAGTTTTCCTTTCTGTTGTTTGTTTTTTCTTTTTTTTTTTTTCTTGTTCAGCATTTTTTTTAATGCTTCTCTAATAGAGGTTAGCTTTACTGCTAAAAATCCCATATCTTGTAGGACTGCAATTCTGTAGAGTTTAGAATGATCATTGATCCTGTTGGATTCTGTGGTCCTCAAGAGCAGGCCAGACAGTCCAGACTTGTGGCCAGGGCCGCCATGTGGTGGAGAAGGCTGCACCGCTGCCACTTCTCTTAATAACCCTTTTATTTTGTTATTTCTTTTTTACCATACCAGATGTAATTTATTTACCACTATAGTCCAGTTCATTAATTACTTCACTAATTATGTTTTGTTATTCACATATTTGTTATCTTTAAACTATACTTTTTCATATTATTTCTAAATGTTTATTTATATTTTTTCAGATATGCTTAGATTTGCTTCTATAGTTCCTGGTCTTTTATTTCTGATAGTCTGACACCTTTTAAAAATATTTTCTATTTTTCACCTAATAAATAAAGTATGAGAAGCACCTCTAAATCTAAATGCTTACTGATGGTTTGAGCAAGTGTGCATTTTCAGAGACATTGTCCTCAGTGTGGTTGCTCAGGTTTATTTTACATATGATTGAGTTTAATCTGATGAAATTCTGGACTGAAAGTTTAGGGTGTTTTCTTCTAAGCAAATTTACTTTTTGTATCTGTCTTGGTAAAAAGTGTCTTACCCACTAGAAGCCACAGTAAACTTCTGACAGTAACCTCCTGTATCTGAGGTTCATTCTCTGAACTTTCTAGTTGTTCCAACTAAGTCTCACTATCTATGAGTACCCTGACTTCAGCATTGACTTGAAAATAGGAATTCCAGATTCTCTATTTTTTTCTAACCATCCAATTTCTATTCTTAATAGCCCTTAGATAGAATAATCAACATTTTTATCTAGATTTTATTATTTGGGGTGGTACTGTATTTCAGAACAACTAATCTGTTTACTGCCAAAAGCAAATTCTGCAAATGTACTTTTAATTACTTAAATTTGCTTGATATATGTCAGTGATTTTACTAAACTCTGCTGTCTAGAAATTACTGGTGTATGCAGTCAAAACCTTCAGGATGATTTAAGGGTAACTTTTTGCACTTACACTTAAAATATTAAGAATTATGTAAAAATTTTGTTAATGTTACTTGGAATCACCATTCTCCCCCCCCCCCCCCACGGATTTCCACTTGGTATTCTTAGAAGTTAAATTTGAAGCAGTTTAGGATTAACAGGGCAGTACCTCCTCCACATAATAGTCCAAAATATTAGTAATAGAAGATTAATTTTGAGTTTTTTTCTATTATGCATGTGTGTATATGTGTGTGTATGTGTAGATGTGTAGAAATGTGTGTTTGTTTGTGTGCATGTATAAACCATAAGACAGCCTCAGCTGTTGTTCCTTAGGAAAAACATTCTACTTTGTTTTTATTTTTGTTTCAGAATACTTCTTCTCATTAGCCTGTACTTTGACAAATCCACTAGACTTGCTGCAAGTGAACCTCAGAAATCTGCCTCTGCCTTCTGAGCTGTGAGATTACAAATTGAGTACTTACCATTTTTATGTGGGAACTGAAAATTGACCCCAGATGCTCATGCCTGGGAGACAAGCAATTTGTTGACTGGGCTATTTCTTCAGCTCAAAGTTAATATTTTAAAAATCTTTTTATTTATAATTATTAATTATTATTATTATTAACAACATGTTTCATATTGATACATCATGGGCTGGTACCTTCTTTTCCCTCATCCCTGTCCCCATTTCACTGGGGTTGCAGATATTCCCCATGGGATTGTGGTTTATGCATTGTGGGAGCAGCAGTCAGTTATTGTTTGGGGTGAGGAGGGAATGCCTCTTGGCTCTTACAATCTTTCCTTCTCTTCTGCAAAATTCCCTGAGACATAGTGGGTGAGTTTTAGGTCTACTTCAGTGATAAGCTCTTAGGAACCCCTGGATATCTACTTTGGTAAGTGTTGTGTATCCTCGGGGTCTGTCTCCTACACTCTGGGTCTGCTTCTCAGGTTCAACATGGAAGCATCACTCATACTTGTCTCCCCAGTTCCTCTGTGGTTTCTGCTGGGGCTTGGCTGAAGGGTGAGGGGTAATTTATCTCCTCTGGTCTTGCTCACTTCTGAAAACAAAGAACAGATTCTCCAGTGGAGAGTGAAGTCAGCATAGTTTAGATGGGATAAGCATTATTAATTTTGGGAGAATTTGATGTATGTAACCCCTCTTTCAACCAAAGACTAGTGAGAACTTGACACAGGGGAACATAATCTTTATCTCTATAAGATTCTTTCAGATATGGTTCTCAAATCCAGATATGGATTCCTGTACACTGAGTAGACCTCTTAGTCAAACAGAAAGCTATTGGTTACCCATCAAGGTTTTGTGCTACTGTTGCACTGGCAGATACATGCTGTTAGAGTGTTTGCTTCTTAGTAGCTTAGACCTCTGGTTGCTCAGACCATTTTTGGCCACTTCCCCCAGTAGGTCATGTAGTGCTTTCCAGCAGTAGAAGAGTTAACTGTCTGAGGATTATCTGTCTTTCTGATTCCAGATTTCAGCCAGGTGTCTCGATGCTCTGAGTTGGCATATGGTGTCTTCAGCAATAGGGCCTTACCTTTTGCCTCACGTGGGTAATCAAGTGCTTTGACAGAAAGCTGTCTTGATTTGGGGACCTTGTATGACTCTCCGATAAACAGCTTAATGTGGGTGTAAACCATTTTCTGGTACTGGGAGTTACAGGCCAGAAACAAAAAACAAAAACAAAAACAAAACAAAAAAAAAAAATTAAGCTTAGGCTTCATCCCAACCTCTGTAGGAAATCTTTTCAGGTGCTCCCCCCTCACTCCTTTTGAGGGTTATATCTTTTAGTCTATCTCCAAGGATAAATATTTCTATGGTACCAGTTCATTTTGGATTTAGTTTTGTGTTTGTTCTCCCCTTTGCTCTCCCCCCAAACCCATTAACAGTTGTGAGTTTGTATCTACAGGTGCTTCTCTTTGTATATATACATAATTATAAATATGTATATAAAATTATGAAAAGTAGATACATAAGTTATCACTGATAGATCCAGCATTATATAATTGTATAAATTGGAATGTACAAACATGTGATGTCTTATATAAATTAATGAATTTCAAATGGAACTTTAATAATTAAAATTTGTGGGATAGTTGGTAAACTCAAAGGGGCTGTTTTTCTATTCCATGTTTCCAATTCTGTACCAGTTTTAACAAGTATAAAATCCGGTTGGTTTATTTAAACAAAAATGTAAAAAAAAATATATTAAAAAGTAATTAAAAATAAATGCCATTGTGTTTGTAAACTTTAAAAGATATAAATATTCTTTGCAAAATGATTTTTTCTTGATAGGTTTTATGTAAAATATAACTAAAATAACCTAAAATAAAATTTGTTTCTTCAATAGAATTGAACATTCTAGAAATTGAAAAATGTATAAATCATTTTGCTTATTTGACAAATTTACATTTTCATTTTTCATGATGAATAAATATATAGGGACAAATACAAAACTCCAAGAACTTTTTGGAAACTTGCATGTAACATAATATGCAAAATTCTATGTTGAAAAGGTTTTTGGCATTCCCTGAATATTATCACTGTTTCGTTTATCAGTCTGTAAGAATAAAGAAGCTCAAAGCATCACATACAATATATAAACCCTCAGTACGGTGTTGCCCAATGGTAGAACACTTGCCTACCATAGTAGGTTCTGGGTGCAATTCTTAGGACTATAGAATAATAACAATAATGATAATAATCGTAATGCTGGCATATTTTCTGCCTATGTGTCTCACATAGACACTGTAAATTCTGGCATAAAATGGCTATTACAGGTGGGAAATTAAAAGCTTGCACTTAGGCTGGAGAGATGGCTCATCAGTTAAGGTATTTGCTTGCAAAGCCTAATGACCTAGATTTGATTCCCTGGTACCCACATAAAGCCAGATGCACAAAGTGGTGAATACATCTAGAATTGATTTACAGTGGCTACATGTACTGGTACACTTATCCTCATTCTCTGTCTGTATCTCTCTCCTTGTAAATAAATAAATAGAAATATATTTTAAAAACTCTCACCTTCCCTAAACATTATTTCAAGAAATATCCATGTACAAAATATCTAAATTCTTAATTTCCTCTTACAAAATAAGCTCTCAGATTTATTATTTTGTATTACTCTGAATTGTATAAGGATTAGTGTATTGTATCCATGTTATTATGCTACATTATCATTTGAAAATTAAACTTGTTTACCCTTAATATTTCAGAATTGTCCAAATTTACTGGGTTGCATTGAAAGACTTAATGCATTTTCTAAATGTAAAGAAAACTTAATTTATACAGAGTATACAATGAAAGTAATGAATATTGTTAGATTATAAATTGTATATTTAGAATAATAATTTATTAGGAAACAAGAAAATAGAGTTAGTGTGCTTGCTTTATTAACTACCTTAGTAAAGGGTGTGACAACAGAGATTGAAAGCAATTTTTCTGATTAGTCAATGATAATCATAACTCAATTCACTTTCCTTAAGTTGGGAACAAGTTTGAAAGTCCTTCCCAGAAACTTTGGCTAAGTTTGTGTTTATCTATTGAAATTTAGTTAATAAATATTGATTATAATATTTTAGATTGTTGTCATTGCAGAATTATAGTAATTCTAATTTTAAAGTGTCTTAACAGCATAAATCTTAGAGTTTTTTCTCTCTTGATACTATGTATTGGTCGAATTTCCACAAACTAATAGTTATACTTCTAATATTTTAATTGGGAACATTTAGTGACATGAATATGTTATATTATACTGTACTTGGAGATCCAGTTAGGAAAATGATGGTTTTTTTGCCAAGATTAATTCTGGCAAGCAGGATTGGAATAATACATTAAATCCCAAACCATAGAAATAGCACCTCAAAATAAGAAACTGATGATTCAGGGTTGGCAGGGTCTCCTTGTGCTTAATTTAAGAACAAGCTTAAAAACAGGTCATAACAATGTTGAAGAAGGAAGAATTCTTTTTGCAACATGTTCCCAGAGTTCCAAAATGTAATGGAGATATCAGACAAGATTGAGGAAAATTATGTTTCTGAAAAAATAGGTCAAGAGATGAACTTGGAGGCCACAATTAATTATGAACTATTAGTGATAAAGATGTAATTTCAAGGGCTGGAGAGATGGCTTAGTGGTTAAGTGCTTGCCTGTGAAGCCTGAGGACACCGGTTTGAGGCTCGATTCTCTAGGACCCACATTAGCCAGATGCACAAGGGGGCGCACGCATCTGGAGGCCCTGACACACCCATTCTCTCTCTCACTCTCTCTCTGCCTTTCTCTCCCTCTGTGTCACTCTCAAATAAGTAAAAAAAAAATAATAATAAGCCAAAAAAATTTTTTTAATAAAAAAAAGATGTAATTTCAAAAGACTGAAGACAGTGTCTTTCTAAGGAATATTTGCCCTCAATCTGTATCTCTCAGCAATCTATTTGCACTTGCTAATTCTTCATTAGAGGCATGGATTAATGTTTCATGGTAACCATAACTCTAACAAATTCATGAGAATTTTGAGAAAATTAATTAAATTATTGTTCCTGCCATTTAATTCTTATCATTGTTGTTTATTCTTGGGCAACTCTGGTTGTCACTTCATAATTCACAAGGTTATTATGATGTTGTGGTTATGCTAGAACCTCCTGAATAAAGATATACAAATCTTGACTACTAGTTTCTAACTTTTTAGGATAAAAAATTTAGAAACAGCCAGGCATGGTGGCGCACGCCTTTAATCCCAGCACTTGGGAGGCAGAGGTAGGAGGATCGCTGTGAGTTCAAGGCAACCCTGAGACTACAGAGTTAATTCCAGGTCAGCCTGGACCAGAGTGAGACCCTACCTCGAAAACCAAAAAAAAAAAAAAAAAAAATTAGAAACTAAGCAATAGCTAACATAGTAGATTCAAGCTACTAATATTAGTAGTGTGTTAAATCTGGTTCATGAATGAGTCAAATGAGGGAAAAGGAAATGATGAATGAGTAAGTATAGTACACAAATAAATGATAAAATAAGGTTTCTATGAACATACACATTGGGAAAAATTGTAGAGCTGAAGATCACTACAATCATCCAGCTTTGCTCATTTAAAGGAGAGAATATTCTGAAAAATAGGATCAAAATCACTGGAAAAGATGTGTGTATGTGTGTGTGTGCATGTGTGTGTGCGTTCGCACTTGTGTTTATATTGTTTTCCAGAAATTATATACACCAAACTTTAGGAATGTCTCTCTCCAAAGCAATCAAGAACTTTGTAAACCATGTGATCTTTATAACATAATTTCCTAAATGACTTTCGGTGTACTTCTTTTTAGGTGAGGAAGCAGTAATTACATGGAAGGAATATTTTCCTGGTGGGAACCTTAAGTATAACACAAAATTAAACCACAGCACATATAAGAATCCCAAACTTAAATAAGTATATTTTATTGTGCCTGAACATTAATGTGACAATCTTTCCCAAATGGAAATACTTTTTCTGGAATATCTTCTAATACAACAAGGAAAACTCAGATATTGAACATGTAATAAAAGATAATGGGAATGAATTATTTTTTAACTTAACAAGAAATTCTACCAACATCTTACTATCACTGTTAGACATCCATTTCTGAAGGGCTTTTTGGGGGGTGGGGAAGGTAGCTCCAATACTCCTTTTATATTCAGTTTTACATAGGTATATTTTCTACGTATATTTTTCCTTTCTCCAAGTAGAAAAATAAAAATAAATAGAAAAGAAGAAAATTTAATTTGAGTGCTTTCTATAGAGAATGGGAAATACCTATATTTGATTATAAAATGTTTTATAACTCTATTAGTTAGAATTTATTTCACTGTGACAAAAAATATAAACAACTGAATATAGAAGAAAGATTTATTCTGGTTCACAGTTTCAAAGATTTCAGACCAGAGTCCTAGGCTATATGGGTGCTAGAACTTTGGTGGAACAATACACGGCAGAAGCTTATGGAGGAGGAGAAGCAGGAGAAGGAGGAGCTGTTCCCCTCATGATAGACAGGAAGAAAAGAAAGGAAAACAGGAAGGAGAAATATTATTCCAGTAAACTGTCTCCAATAGATTATTCTATACACCTCTAAAACTTTCCAGAACTTGGCCAAATAGTGGCAGTAGCAGCAGACCACATGTTCAACACTGGGGCCTGTTAGGGACATTTTTTTCCACCCCAGACCACAATAATAACTGACATTTTAATTTAAAATATGTGTATATAATTTAAAAGAATGCTATATTTAATATTTAGCTCAAATATGAAATAGTTATAAAGTTAAAGTATGCTTGCTTATACTGAAAGAGCTTTAATGTAAACAATATTATTACTTAAAAGATAAATTTCTTCTTTTGATTATAGATTTTCTAAAAGTTTGAAAAGCTAGAATGGCAATAATATAAACTGATTATGATTCAGTTAAATGTATTATTAGGTAGATGCAATTACAGCACATGTACCATTTTGGATTCTGAATTCATTTGTCTTTAACTGTTGGCTCTACAATTTACTATATGTTGTGAAATTTTTATTTCCTCTATTTTTGTTTTCTACTCTGAGATGGAGCTACTGTATTGTGTGTGTGTGTGTGTGTGTGTGTGTGTGTGTGTGTGTGTGTGTAAATGCAGTCTATCAATACTATTCATTCAATAAATATTAGTTTAGGAGTATAGGGAGATACTTCAAGTGTTTCAGTGCTTGTCTTGAAAGCATGAGAATATGAGTTCAATTTCAAGAATTCTACTAAAAAACAAATAAACAAACAAAAACCAGGGTATGGTAGCACACACTTGTAATCCTACCACTATTTTATAAACTCTAGGCCAATGGGTACTCTGTCTCATGAAGTAACAAAAGGAGGTAAATAGAGTTCTTGAAGAACAACATTTAAGGTTGTCCTCAGGCCTCCACATGCCCGCACACATACATATTCACACCCCACACAATACTCACACATGCATATACATACACACACACATGCTAATATTAGCTATAGGTATTATGAGTTACTCAAAGTTATTATTAAAATACTTAAAGACCAAACAATTCTTTAATTTCAAAAGAATCAGTATCTATTGATGCAAGGCTTACATTTTAGCCAGTGCGTCCAGAATTAATACAATAGATAAATTGCATCTACAGTAACACAGGAAGGCACACATTGGTATTTACTCTGTGCTAAATTTTAAGAAAGTGACTCTTCAATGCAAAAGAACAAGAATGTTTAAAAAGTAAAGAGAGAGTTTGAGAGATAGCTTAGTGGTTAAAAGCACCTGCTTGCAAAGCCGGATGGCCAGGGTTCAAGTCTCCAGTACGCACATAAAACCATACACATCATGAGGAGCATGCAGAGGCCTTGTTGTATCTATAATCACTCTTTCTCTATGTCTATGTCTTTCTATCTCTCTCAGATAAGTAATAAACAAATATTTTTAAGAAAAAGTAAAGAGAACAGATGAAGAATAATATAAATTAAGCATTCCTTAGTCAAGGACAAAAGTTGGTTTCATTTCACAATCTATTCTGAAAACTGAATAATGGCTTTATATAATGTTAAGGTACTTTGAAAACAACTCTAAGATGGTCTATATTTTTTGTAAGCTACATCTATAAGAACTAGTTAAGAATCAATTCCAAGAACAGCCTGAATTAGTCATAGAAACACAAAAATTGTTTGGGAATTCTCAGAGGAGTTATACTTTGGCAATGGAAGTAATGAATGAATGAGGCAGTTACACTAGTAGATTAGCAATGTATGCCATGGGTCAGAAAATAAAAAAGAATAACAAATTACTTTGTGTCTTAGATTATAGCATCAACCTTAGAATTCAAACATTTTTAGAAGGATTCAATTTTCCATCTAATTACTGTAACTGACTGCTTGTTAGAAACATATTACATGCTCTACAAGACTATAAATTTCTCAAGACAAAAGATGGGCTGAATTTTCAAAAAGGAAGTAATAGTTATGGAAAGAAATAGAGAGAGGGAGGGAGGGAAAGAAGAAGGGAAAAAGTAAGGAAGGGAGAGAGGAAGTTCAGTTATTGATCACTGAGTGTTACTAAAAACTGAAACTCTAGTGAAATATACTTCCTTTTAGGTGGTAATCACCTCTTGTGATGAATTTCAAGGGCATGATTGCCTCTGTCTTCTTAAATAAAGAAAAATGATTTCAGGAGGAAACATTGAGCTTTCAACTTAATTTTAAAATTTAACAACCTCCTAAACAGCATGAGTACCCATCTTAACAATATTACATAGCAAATTAACTATTATTAAATAAAAATTAGCTCATCTGTGATAAAATTAGAAAAAGAACCTGTGGAAATTGCATCTGAGCCCCCCCCCCCACAAAACATTTTTATGGCAGTGGAACATTACAATACATTTTGGGGGCTAGAGAGATGGCTTAGTTTAAGGCAATTACTTGCAAAGCCAAAGGACCAAGGTTTGATTCCCCAGGAACCCTGTAAGCCAGATGCACCAAGTGGCACATGCATCTGGTGTTTGTTTTCAGTGGCTTGAGGCCCATTCTCTCTTTCTCTATCTGCCTCTTTCTTTCTCTCTCTCAAATAAATAATTAAAAATAAAATATTTAAAATACATTTTAAAAGAAAAATAGGCAAGATGACTTGCAATAGTATGCTTAGACAACATTTTGGTCAATATTTTCAAACTGATAATATTTCATAAAAATTAGGAAAGTGGGATGGAAAGATTGCTTAGTGGTTAAGGCTCTTGCCTGCAAAGCTAAAGGAACTTGGTTCAATTCCCCAGGGCACACAAAAGCCAGATGCACAAACTGGCACATATATCTGGAGTTTGTTTGCAGTGGCTGAAGGCCCTGGTATGCCCATCGCCCATTCTCTCTCTCCATCTTTCTCTCAAATAACTAAATATTTTTTTAAAAAAATTTTAAAAATTAGGAAAGTAATTAGTTAAATATGATTAGACTTTGAGAATAACCTAAACTAATAATATACTATTCTTTTGTTATAGAATGTGAATGATGAACCTCCTGTGTGCAATCCACCACATATGGAAATGCAGATTTTTTCTACTGTTAAGGGACCTTTTATTCACCTCAACTGTTCAGACAGAGACTCTCCACAGGAACATCTGAGTTATTCAATTATAGGAGGTGAGGCATGTGAATTCACATAGATCACTTCTTTGCTATTCTTCGTTTTCATGTGAGGTATTTTGAAACTCTTGGGAATATATCATGAAATACATTTTTAAATAAAAAACTTAAGCAAGACAATAGAACTAGCCATTCATAATGTGGTTTTATTACCTCATCATTTTTAGGAAATACAAACAATCAATTCACACTTTGGAGACAAGGTGTTGATCCTCCATTTCTGGCCACCAGGAAGAATTTCCAGTATGATCTATTTCAAGGGATTCAAGACCCAATGACTTTCCAGTTGCTTGTTGAAGTCACTGATGAATTAGGTGGGGATAAAGTTAGGCAGCTGTCAGCCACTGTTACAGTTATAGTTCATGTACTTCCTTGGACCACAGTGCTGCCAACTTCTTCCACACAAACAACTACAACAACGGTAAGTATTTAGCAATGGATTGTACGTCTAAAATACTTTGAATTAGTTACAAATATAGAAATTTCTTGGGAAATCTCACAAGACTTACCATATTGTTTTGGTAATGAAAGATATAAATGGGACAGCTACAGTTAAATTCCCATCTTCAAAATATAAATTATTGTGAATATGATCCATTATGTTTGAAGCAAGGTAAGCATATTAAAGTTGATAATTGTGTAAGTCTTTGTCATTTAGTTTAAAATTCCTAGTCATTCTTTTGGTTCTCATCATAGTGTGCTTTCCTCTATTTAAATTTATACTCAAAAAGATATTTTATAAGCAAAGCATCATTTTAGACTTAAAAATTATAGCTGACAATATGTTTCCTTGAAAAAAATACTATCTCATGAGAAGAAAAGGTATATACCTTGTCTTAGTCAACTGAAGCTCATATAATGAAAATCCCATAGACTGACTTGAGTAATTACTATTTGGGAAGTTCGAGGTTAATGATATACACAAGAGTCAGTGTCTAGTAAATTCTTATTCCAGGTTCGTAGATTTTAATCATGTCACTATATCCTCACATAGTAGAAAAGGGCTACCATGCTCTTTCTCTATATATCTTTTTCTCTATTTCTCCTTATTTATAAGGGCAAGAATTATATCTATTAGGGCTCTACAAAGAAGAACTAATAACCCCCTCAAAGACTTCACCTACTAATATTATAATTATATATTATAATATTACATTGGAAGGTAAGGTTTCAACATCTAAATTTTAAAAAATGCAATCATTCATAACACATTTGATCTATTTTAAAATAAATTAATAAATGTATACATATATTTATATATATACATATATATATGTGAATGATAATATAACTGTTATTTGTCTTTGAATTTGAAAATAAGGTAAATTCAATTGAGGCCTTGAATTTTCTACAATAGAGGAAAATATTGACATTATTTTTAAAGAAAAGACATGTAGGTCTGGGATATGACATAGAATTTAAGATGCTTGCCTGCAAATAAAAAAACAACTATACGAGTGGAAGATTACAATACATTTTGGGGGATACAGAGATGGATTGGGTTCAGACAATTGTCTGCAAAGCCAAAGTATCAAGGTTCGATTCCCCAAACCCACACAAGCTAGATACACAGGTGGCATATGTGTCTGAAGTTTGTTTACAGCAGCTAGAGGCCCTGGCATGCCCATCTTTTGTCTCCATCTCTCTCTTTCTCTGTCTCTTTCACCATAAAATTAATTAATTAAATTTAAAAACATTAAAAATAAAATAAAACCAGGCATGGTGATACATGCCTTTAATCCCAGCATTTGGGAGGTTGAGGTAGGAAGATTGCTGTGAGTTCAAGGTCAACTTGAGACTATACAGTGAATTCCAAGTCAGCCTGTGCTAAAGCAAGACACTAACTAAAAAATAAAATAAAATACATTCAGGCTAGAGAGATGGCTTAGCAGTTAAGGCACTTGCCTGTAAAGCCAAAGGACCTCAGTTCAATTCCCCTGGACCCACATAAGCCAGATGCACAAGGGGGTGCATACATCTGGAGCCTGTTTGCAAGGGCTGGAGGCCCTGGCATTCCTATTCTCTCTCTCTTTGTCTCTCTCTGTCTTTGTCTCTTTCTCTCTCTCAGATACATAAACAAATAAATTATTTTTTTAAAAAATAAAAGATATTCAATTTTGTGAGTAGGAAGAGAAGAGACACTTTTCAGAAAGTAGACATGAAATTATCTTGGGAGGAATGTAATATACCCTGAGGAAGAGTGAGAAGACAGTAAAATTAGACACTGGTTAGTACAATAAAGAACAAGTTCTTTGGACTGGAGAGCATGCTTAGTGGTTAAGGCAATTGCCTACAAAGCCAAAGGACCCAGGTTTGATTCCCCAGGACCCACATAAGCCAGATGCACAAGGTGACACATGCATCTGGAGTTTGTTTGCAGTGGCTAGAGGCCCTGGAATGCCCATTCTCCCCCCCCCTTCACTCTCTGCTTCTTTTTCCTCTCTTTCAAATAACTAAGTAAATAAATAAATAAGTAAAAGAAGACCAAGTTTTCACTTAGTGAAAGCAGTCAAGTAGATATTCATACTTATGCTCTCCCTAACATTTCTTTAATGCTATGTAACTAAGCTAATATAAAGAGTCACACTTGAAATAAAATAGTTATTTGTTCAGAAAGTTACAAAAATATTCCTTCTATTTTTTGGCATCTTAGTCAATAGATTTTGTGTTAGCTCTACAAAGTCACCATAGTACAAATTTGAAGATGCTTTATAAATAAATTGAAATATTTTTAAATAAATTGAACTATGATGTTACAAAACTGGTCATTATCCCAACTATTTGGAATAGAAAAATTTAAAAGTTATCTGTGAGAAATTAGTAATAATATGTTTCTAACAAGTTTTAGAAGCAGTGATTTTATACCACTTGACTGAGATTAACCATTTTTCTCATCATTTAACAAGAAAAAAGAAGCTATTATTAAATCAATACAGCCCAATAGAGCCACAAAAAGCAAAAAAAAAAAAAAAAAAAAAAAAAAAGGTGATGGATTGTTATCCACAAAGTGGAAAATACTTATGCTTAGTAATTTTGAAATCTAGATATGTTTTTGGATACTGTAAATATAACAGAATAGATGAAAACTATTACTAACATTATATCAGTTCCTTTTTCATTGATGGGACAATATGCCTGATAAAAAGCAATTTAAAAGAAGAATGCCTTATTAAAGTTTATAGCTACAGGTTATAGACCGTCGTGGTGGCAGTAGCAGGAAGCAGCAGGTAATGTTCAATCCACAGTGTTTAAACTGAGAGTAATGTGCCTTGGTGCTCTATCAGTTCTTACTTTTTCTATAGCTCAGGACCCTGGGCCATGGAATGGAGCTGCCCACAGCTACCCACAATTAAGGTGGTTCTTACAAACTCAATTAACCTAGCCAAGATATTTCCTTATTGTCATGGCTAGATAATCCCTCTTGGGTGATTCTAGAACCTGTCAAGTTGACAATCAATATAAACCATCATACATATCAGCTATAGCAAGAAATTAAAAGTAGAATAACTGAAATTACAACTTGATAGATTATTCAATGCTGATGAGAAATATCTGGAGATAATTAATAACTAAAGTTGGCCAGAAGAAAGAGTCTAGAATTAGTTTTGGAGAGAGATATTTGATGGAAAATACTGAGAGACAGAGAGGACATGACAATGAAAACAGTATATTTAAATTGAGAGACACAGGAAGAAAAACAAGTTGTGTTTAAATGCTTACAGTTTACCAAATTACAAGTTGAAGAATGCTTATACTTTTACCAAGGGAAAAATGAAGGGAAATTTACATTGAAATACAAATAGAAAAGCTAGATAAATGACAAATATAATATGAAATATTAGAATCAGTAAAATAAAGAGATTTCCTTCAGAAGAGATTTTTTTATGTAACAGCTGACTTTCTCATGGAAATAATGGAAACCAGAGAGGTGGAAATGTTTCAAAGTTGCTAAAGAAATTAACTGCCTGCCTGGAAGTCTGTACTGAAGAAAAATGTATGATCTTCCGTCCCATTTCAGTGGTATCACATAGGTTTCTCTAGTACTTTTATTATTCAACTCAAAATAGTTCCTTCTTCCTCAACTTCTACTTGTCTGATCTGCTTTCTAATATAATCATCTTTTTGTTCAAAGAAGACACTGTAGAGTTTAATCCACTGAAATCTGTTGAAATTTACTTTATGGTCTTATATAAAATCAAATCTGTAACATTCATGTGGAAACTATGCTGGTTGTAAAATACATCACTACAGAGCAATGGCAGAATGAACAATTAGTAATCCATGAACATAAAACGGGAACATCCTCTACCTAAGTCAAGTCCAGAAAAATTATAGATGTAAATAGTAATAACAAATACAATAACAATATGAGGAAGTTCTGTCAATAGAATGCTTGCCTTGCAAGCACAAAGAAATGATTTGAATCTCTAATAGCTACATAAAAATGCCTAGTATAACCATGTATAATTGTAGTCCTGGTGCTAGGGAGGCAGATGTAAAAGGATCTCTGGAGCTCACTGGCCAACTAGTATAGCCTAATTAAAACGTCATCATCTGCTTCAGAGACTATAAGTATGTGTTATATATAAAACTGTAATTAGTGATAGAGAGATGGCTTAGCAGTTAAAGCACTTGCTGTGAAGCCTAAGGACCTATGTTCAACTCTCCAGGATCCACATAAGCCAGATACACAAGGTGATGCGAATGTTTAAGGTCGCACATGTGTACAAGGTGGCTCACATATCTGGAGTTCAGTTATAGTGGTGAAGGCCCTGGTGCCCCAATTCTCTCTTTCTCTTTCTCTCTCTCACTCTGCTTGCTCTCTCTTTCTATCTCACACACACATTAAAAAAAAACCAAAAAACAGGCTATTTCACTTGCTTCAATAAAATAAAGCTGTAATTAGTTACAATACGTATGGATATTCTTCTAGCCTTCAGTAATTTGTTCTTAGTCACTTTACTCCATACCAGGCTATATCATCATGGAATTTTCTTTCACATTCCAGGAATATGTACTCAAATCAGTTTATAATTCAGGTACATATTGCATAAGAGATGACCATAATGTTGGTAATATGGTAAGAGGGTATAAGTGCATTCCAAAGAGTCAAGCAATATGGTTTTTACTTCCTGAACCTCCCTTTCCTTTCATGAGTCAGCTTCTACTGCTAAATCTTTTCCTCTGGGAAAGATTATATTAGCCTGTATACAATGTGGGGGAAGGACCTTATGTTAACATATGGATTTCTATCATCCAAACTCCTGATGAAGAAAGCAAAGTCTAGCAATATAAAAGTCGTTACAATAAAACATAATGGACAAATAAACTTTGTAGCAACATGTGAAGGGATTTTTAAATTTGTAATTGAGCTAAGTGGCACTGGGATCCATGCCCTTCTTTTGGAAAAGTGCATCAGGCTTGCTAGAAGAGACAAGCTAGGTAATGCTGTCTGGAAATGATTAACCACTGGTGACTTAATGGGTTTATTTCCAAAAAATAAGTGCTTTTCTACATAAACCATAGCAGTTTTAATGTTAGTATATGTACTTACATAATACATACATGTCTGCAGGGAGAAATATGTGCATGTTACAACTTTCTGGTATTACCAAACCAGAAGTAACCTTATAAATTCTTCAGTTTAATTTTTCCATTGTGGAAGAAATTATACCCAAGTAGTTGTAACTTCTTAGTCTTTAAGTGAGCTAGAAGAAACACAAAAATCTACATATTTCAAAATATTTTTAATTTTTTTTCTTGTTTATTTATTTATTTATTTAAATTTTTTGTTTTATGTTTATTTATTTGACAGTGACAGAGAAAGAGGCGGAGAGAGAATGAGAGAGAATGGGCACACCAGGGCCTCCAGCCACTGCAAATGAACTCCAGAGGCATGTGCCCCCTTGTGCATCTGGCTAACGTGGGTCCTGGGGAATCTAGCCTTGAACCAGGGTCCTTAGGCTTCACAGGCAAGCGCTTAACCACTAAGCCATCTCTCCAGCTCTTCTTGTTTATTTTTATTTACTTATTGAGAGTGACAGACAGAGAAAGAGGCAGATAGAGAGGGAGAATGGGCACGTCAGGGCCTCCACCCACTGCAAACGAACTCCAGATGCATGTGCCCCCTTGTACATCTGGCTAATGTGGGTCCTGGGGAATCGAGCCTTGAACCAGGGTCCTGAGGCTCCCCAGGCAAGCGCTTAACACCTAAGCTATCTTTCCAGCTCTCAAACTAATTTTTAAAAGCTAATATTGCTGAATGGTTATTTAGTATATCACTGACAAGCTACTATTAAAGTTCAGGGATATTATAAAATTGTCAGATAATGATCATCTCTTTCTGTCTCTCTCCTTATCTACCAACTACATGAGAACATCTTGAGCTAGCTCTGGGCATACAATGTTGAGTAAGTTAAAGAAACATGTTGCTGCTATAGCTGGTAAAATATCAAACTGAAAGTGGCTTATAAATAACAATGAGATGGGTTCATAAAAGTGGGAGACTATGAAGGTGAATTGGTAAACAGCTCTGTGCACCAGCCTAAGGAATATTGATCTGGTGTTCTGAGGAGACAGGCTATACTGAGGATGATGAGATAATGATGACAAGATCAGATATTTTAATTTTGGATTAAGCATAGAGGAAATGTGAAGGAATATTAGTGGATGATGGAAGAAATGATCACAATAGAAATTAGGATATTGGATTAATAATCCAGATCAAATAACCCACAAAATATGACCTGATAATGTAGAAGCAAATGGCTACATCTCCATTACATATGAGTAACGGTAATTTTGCCATTCAGTTTGTTAAAAATCTGTATATTAAAATATTTATACTTATAATACAACATGGGAAAGAAAAATTCTCTTAGGATCTAGCTACTATTATTGTGAATTATATCTTTAACATTATTATTACAAGGAAATTATTTCTATTAAGAATGTTAAATTAGATATGAAAATTTAAAGACATTTCTAAGTGGTTACTGATGGAATAAGTATACTGCCAGAATTTTATCTGCTTTTAAAACATAATTCTAAAAACTCATTACAAAAATTAGAACAGTCTTAAAGCCAGATGGCTAATAATGTGCACCCATATTACAGAAAAAAAGGTTGATGGTACAAAGTGTAAAATGAATTTGATTCTATTAAGAATGCTATAGGACATGTCTTCAGTATGAAACTCACATTAAGCGCAGAGATTTAAACAAATCTTTGCTTTCAGTTTCTGGAAAAACTATATTGAATATCCCATAAATTTTAATCCACTATGGTCATTCCATAAAGACTTCTGCATCTTTTACAATGCCAAGAATGGTACTTGATAAGTGAAAAGACTTCTGCCATATGTTACAGGAAAAGTATGTGATAGTTTTAATTAGAAGAGGTGGGGAGTTCATGAACTGCTGCAGAAATTGCTGAAACCTGTAGTGCCTCTCTGTAGAAGAAAGCCCACATATGTATGCATACACAATTTTATATTCCATTTTAGAACTTTGTAAAACTCCATCTGTGGATCCCAGATCATGAAATCCTGATTAAAAGTTAAGTTGTGCTGGGCGTGGTGGCACATGCCTTTAATCCCAGCACTCAGGAGGCAGAGGTAGGAGGATTGCCAGATTGCTGGATTGCCATGAGTTTGAGGCTACCCTAAGACTACAGAGTGATTTCCAGGTCAGCATGAGCTACAGTGAGACCCTACCTCATAAAAGAAAAGAAAAGAAAAAAAAGCAGAGGTATATTACTATGTCTGAATTTGTTAAAAAATGTCACCATGAACAAATATTTTTCCCTTCATATAAAGTGAACGAGGTGAGGTAAGCCACTCATAGGTAACTACAGAGAAAGTACTTATGAAGTATACTAACACTTGGAATGATAGACATGACATGTGTCTGTCTGTCACTTAATAAGTGAATTACTTGCTGGACAATAGATATATAACCTCCTTCCACTTGACTATTTGATTGCCTGAAAGTACAAATCAAGCATTTCTGGGCTTCAAAATAGGCAAACCTAATTTTTTTTTTTTAAGAAAGTAGTTTTATTTTTCCTGACAAGACCAAGAACATTGCTTACACTAGCCTCTTGTTTGTTGACTAATATGCATTAGAAAATCCCCAGTCATGTCACCCTCCCTCTCCATAACAAAGTAAGATTGGGTTTACATTCATGTATTGACTTTTACACACACACACTCACACACACAAAATCTTAAAAGTTGGGCTGGAGAGATGGCTTAGCAGTTAAGGCATTTGCCTGCAAAGCCAAAGGACCTTGGTTTGATTCCCCAGGACCAACGAAAGCCAGATGAACAAGGTGGTGCATGAGAATGGAGTTCATTTACAGTGGCTGTAGGCCCTGGCACGCCCATTCTCTCTCTCTCTCTCTCCCTCTCTGCCTCTTTCTCTCTGACTCTCTCAAATAAATAATTTTTTAAAAAGTACTGAGAGTCACTGGGTGTGGTGGAACGTGCCTTTAATCCCAGCACTTGGGAAGCAAAGGTAGGAAGATCGCTGTGAGTTTGAGGCTACCCTGAGAATGCAGAGTGACTTCCAGTTCAGCCTGGTCTAAAGTGAAACCCTACCTCAAAAAAAAAAAAAAAAATCTTAAAGTTATAACAGTGTCTCTGGCATAAAATATTCATCAGTCTTGACTATGTAGGATTTTCCACTGGTAAGAAGAATATTGATTCAAACTCCAAAAATAATAATAGTAGGGCTGGACAAAAGTACAAGTATAAAACAATGCTTAGTTGAAAATACCCTTTCTGGATTTTGTTTCATATTTGCACATTGATATAGTAGAATCAAATTTAAAATTATTTCATTGTGTGTATGATCCCCTACGTTGTGTTGGGTAGATAAGAAGCTTAAAAAGTGCTTTTAGACTATTTTTAAAAAAGCAAACCAGTAGTTTATTTACAATGATACAGTGCTTACAAAATACTTTTAACATTAATTTTTAAAGTTCTTATCATAGTCATTTATTAATAATATGACAGACTCTCTTTCTTGAAGGGAAATAAGATTTACAACTGGAAGTTTGAAATGACAGAACTGGTAACATTTTATTTTACATAGGTTCTGCTGACACAGTTTTTAGATTGTTAATAAACACAGTTAAATACCCAGGAGTATAATAGAAAGGATGTCCTTAGCACTCTGGCACTTTATGGCTTGAGTCCCAACTTTCTCCCTTCCTTACTTTGTACACCTAATCGTGAGTGATTTACCGCACACACCATTACTTTCTAAACCATCAGTGAGATTATTAAAAGGAATTTCACCAACCACATTTAGCACAGTGTCCAGACCATAAACAGTAATTAATACTTATAGCATTATATGAATTACTTTGTGCATGATTATTGATTGTTTAAAAACATATAGACATAGATTACTTGCAGACATTAGACATAAACCTCTAGTTCTCATTGATAGTCCCCACTAAGTGGCAGAAGTTGCCAAATTTTCTTAAAATACTAAACTTCTCTAATAATGATTATGGGAATTTTCTAAGCAAATAGGCAAAATCACCATTTCTGTTTACTAAATTACTTTACATTTTCTTTTTTCAGTATTTTATTTTAATTTATTTATATATTTGACAGAGAGAGAGAGAGAGAGAGAGAGAATGAATATGGGTGCACCAGGGCCTCCAGCCACTGCAAACGAACACCAGACACATTTGCCCCCTTGTGCACCAACATGGGTCCTGGGTCCTTTGGCTTTGCAAACACCTTAACCACTAAGCCATCCCTCCAGCCCTCACTTTACATTTTCAATAAAAGTTTAATCTATGTCAATATATATGAGGCATAGTATGAAAACTTGAAGTAAAAGTCATCTTATTGACAACCTCTTTTTAAGTCTCCTTTAGTGAAAATTAAATGATTTAAAAGTCAGTCAAAATAAATTATAACCTATTGGCTTACAGCCTTAGACATCTGGTGTGATTCTAATACCCACCCACTGACAAAAGATTTCATGACAGCAAAGATTATTATTGTCTTTTTCTGTTAAATACAACAAGTTAAGTAATTAAGGTTATGAAACAAATTAAATTAATTCCACACAGCTGTAAGAAGATTAGTGAGTGACCCAATGAGAGGTGGGAAATTTTTTTGTGTCCATTGGTGATTTATCTAAGGGTGAGGTGATATGAATTTCTGATGACACAGGAAATCCCCCCATCTACTTCCTCACTCCTCATTTTCATCACAAGAATAGGAACTGTTCTGAGTGCAGGAGAATCTTTGTGAAACCTGGAAGCAATAGAAAATGTTTCATCTAATACTTGAAGGCAAAAGTAAATCAATGTAGACCTTGCATAAAAATAACATATGAATAATCTAAAATGAATTACAGAAATTTCTGGACATAATAATTGAAGCAAATTTTAAGTGTTCCTTAGAAAAAATAATGAAAATGATATTGTACAAGAGTTTTTACCTAATAAGAAAATCTATTTATGCAAGTCTATCCACACATAAAATTCTCATATTAAACAAATTCATCACTTGGTTTAATTAAATTTGAAGATTCACCTATTAATGCCCATGTTACAAAGGAGAAAATGGAGATAGCAGAAGTTTCAAATCTTTTCACAATGTCAAGTAAGTGGTAAGTGGTATAAGCTGGAAGACTATGAAAGAAAGAAATGCTTGAAGTTTGATGACCCCTCTGGCCAGTGAGTTGAATAACAGATAATGAAACAGAAGGAAGAACAAGATTTATAATCTCCAGTAAGGATAGAGATTCATTCATAATAAATTAAATGTTAAGTCATTTTGACAAGTAACAAGAAAGAGTAAATAAATGTAGGGCACAGGATGTAGCCAATTCGTCCCTGAAGAATCTGACAAAATTCCAGAACAAATAGTGGGATTTTAAGAAGGTCTTTGGACAGAATGAGAAACCAAGACAAGAGTGGCAATTAAGGAGCATAGATGTGAGGCCATATGGTTTATTCCTAAAAAGGGATTTAAGAGTGCCTTGAGACAGAACATGGCATGAAGCAGGGTCAGGAAAGAAGATATTGGGTAAATTCTTAAAGCAATGGACATGGGGGGAGAGGGGTTAGTGGCAACTCAATGGTCACTTCGAGAGTTCCAGAATGAAAAGTAGAAGAGCACAAGAATCAAGTTTAGTCAGGCTAACACTGCCAGAGTTAAGGCAATGCTGATACCCTTGTCCTCACTATCAATATCCTCTAGGGCGTTGAACAGTTGCAAAAACAATTAAAACATAGGGTGATAAGTTAATAAGCTATGGATGCACTGAGAATTGAAATGTTAACTTGCACATTTAGTTCTTTAAAATGGTTTTAATTCACCAATTGAAAGGATTTAGTGAGGGCATCCAGCCTTTACATAATACATATTTAAATATTTACTCTGTGTACATGGATTACTAGGGGGATTAGAAAAACTGTATGCTTTGTACAAAAAAATGTCATAAGGATCAAGTGAAACCAGAAACCTGTAAGCTCTTATACTAAACATGTTGGGTAAATACCAGCCATTAATAGTATATTTAATCCCTATAGAAAAATTTTGCTCTTTTTATATCATGACTCAAATGCAATATCCCAACTTGTCTTAGACTTTGAAATATTACTAAAAAGTAGTTTTAGAAAAAGTTATTTATTATATATATTATATGAATGAATGAGGTAAAGAATGAAAAATAAGAATGAAAAAGAAAGTCAAAAACGCTTCTTAGTTATGTGTGGTGGCTTAGGCCTTTAATCTCAGCAGAGGTAGGAGGATCACTGAGAGTCCTATGTCAGCCTGGGTTACATGAGACCTTGCCTCTAAAACAAACAAACAAAAAAAAATTACCTCTTCTTCTCAGGCCAGTGAAGCCCAAGAAGTGAGGATGTCATGCAACTCTGGACAATTTCTAAGTGCTGACAATTAGTTTATACAGCTGCATCCATGACGGTTACAGTGGTGATTTATAAGAATGCCTTGATATATGTCTTATCCTTATTTGTGGGATAAGTTCCATAGTCTACTGAAAAGAACATAGTCTTTGGAGATACACAGACCTATATGTGAACACAATTCTACGTCTTAGGGATATGGAGACTTTAATGAAGGCTGTCTCCCCCGGCTTCAGAACCTCCCTTGTTAAAGTGGTGATAGTGAACTCCTCTCTTTGAGATGAGTATTGGGGAAACAATATAACTCACTGAATTAATCTGCAGTTATCATGGTACACCTGGCTAGTAAATAAAAATTGTACCTGCTCTTCTGAATTAAGGTTTATATATGCTTTATATGGTGATTCTTCTAACACAGTCCATATTCAATAAATAATTATAGGAAGGAAGGAAAGAAGAATGGTTAAAGGAAGGGAGGGAGGGAGCAAAATCTAAGTTGGCAACTTTGTCTTAATGTACTGGCAAATGTACTTGGTATTATTTTATTATTGTTATTTATTATCACTACTTTTTAGTGGTAGTAGTGGTGGTTAATGGTAACAGGACTTTTTTTTTCTGAGAGGGTGTGTTGCTGTATTGTACAGTTTATACTCAAATTTCTGGGCTGAAGTGATCCATCAGCCAGCCTTAGCCTCCACAGTAGCTGGAACTCCAAGGTTAAGCCACCCTCTCACAGCTATTTCTTAATGATATGAAAACAGAGCTTTGTGTCTAAGTGACAAACAACTTTCCTGTTGTCCTTTTGATCTATTATTTGGAAATACAGAGCAGTGTTACGTTAAAACAAACAAACAAACAAAAAAATCTCAGGAGCAATATTTCAATGGCCACTGCTAAAGGCTCTTCTAATTTCTTCATCTGTCTTTGTTCAGACATGCCCATACTGTTGCATGAATGGAATGCTTAGTCATACAGTACCAAATTTCACCAGCAAAATTCAACAAAGTAAGATTCTTTTCACTGAATTATGTAAGTCAGGCTGTTCTTTCTGACACCATTGTTATTAGTCCCTTTGTGCAATGGTTCCCCCTACCACAACTTGCCCTCTCTCCATTTCCATAAAACTAGCCTCATAAATTAGCTGGAATGTTTCATTCATCAGATTTACTCTATCTTATGCTGACACCTGCTGGAGAGCGGTGTTGCTTAGTTATGGGTACTAGGTTAAATTCAGAGAACTTTCTATTACTACTCTCAGGAGTTACAGTTTAAATGGTACTGGGAAGTTATATGGGCATTAAAAAAATGTGCTTTTATGATAGGAAACAGTAAAAGGCAATAGTGATATGACTCAGTTTTGAAATAATACTTCGCTCTGTAAACAACTTACTCACTCTGTCGTTAGTGTGTCCCTGCCAAGAGCCACACCAATTACACACAGATAAGCAAGAGTCTTCAGTAAGAGTTCATTTCCTGATATAATCACAGTGAAAGAAAATATGTGAAGGGAATGTTTTAATAAGAAGTGCTATATTGTAAATTCAGGCAAAGAGTGTGGGCACCATAAATTCTACCTCCCATCCCAGTCTGGCTTACCACACAAACAAACTTGGGTGTGTCATCCTGACAGGGAATAGATGTCTGCAGAGAGGGCACACGGGAAGGATGATACTGGCCCAAGGACATACATGAACAAAGATGTTTGCTTCTAACGAAAAAAATATTTTTAGTGGCAGAAAGAGGAGTTAGTTGATTATAACTTATAATTGATGTGTGCGAATTTTTTGATTTTTCAAATAAATATTCAGTGGCAATTCTATTTCAATAATACTGGAAGAAGGAACAAAAAAGTATATATTGCAGTTCATGTTTGTGTCAACTGCATTGTTAATGCTTACTAAATACTCTTCTGCTTCTCAGATTACTACTGCTGTGTTGAAGAAATTTTCATACTATTGGAGGCCAGATAACTGGCTTCCTGCTGTTCTCACTCTAATGGGAGTCCTCTTTGGGTTGTGTCTCTATGCAGTTGCATGGTGCCTCTTCAAACAGTAAGATTTCAGTCTCTGCTTCAATTTGAATTTGTTCATAGCTCATAAAATCTGTCAAGGATGTCTTTTTTAAAGAATAAAGTGTTTGGGAAAATTCCTCTCTTACATTTCTACCTGGGTGGCCATTACCCATGGTGATGATCACAATGAGCTGAGAGCCACGGAAATCATATCAAAGATAAAAAATGAGACTGTTTTTTCTAAATAAAAATAAACAAATCAAATGTAGCTGTTATGTATGTAAACATGATCAAGACCTTATTTTATTGATTCATCAAAAGATAGATGTCCCAAAATTGTATGACAAGGACTTCAACAGTAACCATAGGAGAACTGAAAGAATTTAAAAAATTCTTTCTGGGGCTCTTATGGTACAGACATTGTGACAGATGAGCAGAATGCAGGGATAATAGATAGCATCTTCCCTTAAGGAGCATAGGCTTTCTGAGAAAGGACATTGGATTGAATGTGAAAAGGAAGTAATGGACATTTATGTTCTATGGTATATAGAACTCTTGCACATCATGCTTGGGTAGACCATTTTGCTACAGCATATCCATAGTCACTGGTGATTGTTTTTCCTTTTGAGAAACAAAGTGGAAAATAATTGACAAACTCAGCTTTCATTCTAGAAGATGGAGTATTGATTCCACAAGGCAAAGTAACACAACCCAAAGGTCACCAAATTATTAACATGGAAGTAACTTATAAAGGACAGCTGGAAGGCTGCCATCTATTATATGTAGCAGATAGTGTAAGAAACTTGAATTTTTTGAAGGTGACATACACCTTAGGCCAATATTGGTCTGCAATGATAATATCAAAAGCTAGACTAAATCACTTAGAAGTTTCAAGACTTCTACTCTCTCCCATTAATCTTCCTTACTACCTGAATGGCCTTAATTAATCATTTTTGCAGGCCAAGGAAATTGGCTCCTAGTTTGCCTTATGGTTTCCTACATTTCTTATTAAAAAACAAAAAAATAAAATCAAATGTATACTAACTGGATATGAAATTAATATTGTACCAATTTTCAAGTCTTTCTATAATTAGTTCCTGACCTGAATTGAGACTATCACAGAAGGGTACTGGTGGGTGTGCTATCGCCAGAGGATTATGGAATTGTAGTCCTGCAACTATAGTATCTGTTAAACTAGAAACTTCCTTCAAATGCTTAATGATATATATATGTATGTATGTGCATATATATATATTGAAAATTTAACTTCCCAAATGCAGAAATGGCAGCAGTCTGAAATAATTTGGATAATTAGAAATCTTTTATCTGAGGCTCTTTTTTTTCTGCTATTTTCTAACCCTCAAACTAGGAGCTAATTTTTTTTTATTAAAATTTTATTTAAGTAGTTTAACAATATTATCTTCATTTTAATATTCAAAAGAAGTACTAATGAACATGGCATTTAGATTTTTCTTTGCCTTTTGCATGGAGAGTGTTAACTTAAAAGCTTAATGGCATTTAAGATATTGTTGATCATTTTCATCAAAAGTGAGCAATATATATATTTTCATAAACACCACCCTGTATGTGATTAATTTAACTATAGTTCTCCTACTTACTCAAGATTATTTCCTCAATGTCACTCACAGAAGAGTCCACCAACTTTCACTGCCACGGAGCCCACGGAGGTACCAAGGTAAAGTAGAATTGGTGTTATAAAGAAATAAATTTATATTTCTATAAGTTGGATCCTATATGATTCAATATATTTCAAATTTGAAAATATAAAATATCAGTTGATGTTTCAAAAGATTAAATATTGCCCTTAAAGTATTCATCAGAGTTTTCAATAGCCTTATCTTTTTTGTTTATTTTTATTTAATTTTGTATTTGAGAGCAACAGACAGAGAGAGAAAGAGAGAGAGAGAATGGGCATGTCAAGGCCTCAAGCCACTGCATATGAACTCCAGACATGTGCACCCCTTGTGCATCTGGCTAATGTGGGCCCTGAGGAATGGAGCCTCAAACCATGGTCCTTAGGCTTCACAGGCAAGCGCTTAACCACTAAGTTATCTCTCCTGCCCCAATAGTCTTATTTTAGTTTGCAGTATTTATTTGCCACTCAATGCTCTTCCAAGACTGGGAGCATAACAGAGAGCAAAGTAAGATTTATAAATGCAGATTGAAATCTATACCTGTATTCTGTTGTCACTGACAACACCATTATTGTTTTTAATCATATTATTTATTTAATGATGAGGGCTTATATACTATAAGAATTAGAACAAACACAATATCTTCAACACTCTAAAAATCAAATATATCAACTTCCTACATAGCATAGATCCAAGAATGATTATTCTTAGCTAGATAAGGGACTATTGAAATATTTATAATAAATACTTCTATTCTTTACTTTAGAATAAATCTATACTTTAGAATATAAATGATTTATAGTATGGCTGAGGCATTAAGAGCTTCTTTGTAAACTATTATTTAAATATAGAATTATGTATACCCTGTTTGCCTATTGATATATAAAAGTGAACTCTTATATCACATATTATTTATGCATATTACTACTGACATTCATACATTATATGCTAAATATTAAAATAAACATTTCAAGTATTGTAATAATGTCTTAAGCAGGCATGGAAATTCACTGAGTAATGACTTCAGGCCAAACATAAGACCAAACTTGCAGTCAGGAAATAATCAGGTAGGGCAAAGAGACAACACTGCAGAATAACTCTAACATTTTCTTCTCCCTACTCCAGATGTCCACACTATGATAAATACCAAGACTTCACCATCAAAAAAAAAAAGACTTCAGCAAATCTTACAGTAGTTTCAAAACTCTAGGTTACACATGCGACCCTCATTTGTTTACACACAATTTAATCCATAACTTAGGTCTTTATTGACTGGTCTGCATTCTCTATGCTGGTGCTCTTGTTGCTTTGTCTTCTTGTCTAACTGGTCTCGAGTGTCATGTTGCTTCTCATCTAGCTTGTATTTCACTGTGCAACATTCTAGCTCCAACTGAAAATACTTCTCAGCTTTGTCTCACCATCTCCTTTAAACCATTTTTAGGTGGGGAAGCCAGTACTAATTAAGCCCACCTATCATTGACTCTATGGCTTTTAAGCTACAGTGTGTTCCTACTGAAACAAACAAACAAACAAACAATAAAACCAGTTCTATACTCTGGACTCCCTTTGGGTATATGACAGATGTCTTTAAATGGAGTCTCAGAAAAAGCATGGCAGACTGTAGACTGTTGGTCCATTTGCATGATCATTTCCAATGATGACAATTTGAGGTTCTTTTGTCCCTTTCAAACTTCTGACACATCAGTGTCTTCTCACTTTGAATTGTAGTATCTGCACATTCCACACAAAACAGAAATAATTGGATTAAAACACTCTCATACTCTTAAAAATCACAAACCATTCAAAATTCACCTGTCCAGAAGTTCCCCTGCTCATGTATATGGTCACCTAGGATTCTATATCTGTCTTATTTCATGCAAAAACCCTCATATCTCTTTCTGCTACATTATTTGTATGACCTGGAGATGAAAATTTACAGCTATTTTGGTTTTCTCAAATTCTAAGTATATTTCAAAGTTATTTCACTTTCAGCAACCATCTTAATTCTTTTGAATAATGAGCTTTTACAAAGTTTCTGTACTTTCTGTAACACAAATTCTCATGTCCAAATCACAATTCACCTCAAAGAAGGGTCTCTATATATTTAGTACTCTGTTTATGTTTTTTTTATATATCTCTATGACAAACAATTTAGGAGAGATGTGACTTAACTCAGATTTCTGTAAACATATGGTTATGAAGACAATGGGAAGGTAATAGTGTACACACTTAGGTATCTTGGAGACATTGCATAACAGGATTAGTGTATTGGGCATAGTTTGAGTAAAACCTTAATATCAATAAGTGAATTTCTCTGAACCTATAAGGAATCCTTCTGGATGTTGTAATTACTCAATGTTGTACATTACATGAGTAATGTAGTAAACAAAGTAGTCATATTTTTTGAAATATAAGGCAGAATTTTAATAGAAATTATAAGGTCATTGATAATGTCAGCATCTACATGTATATTTGGTAATAAGAGTAATTGTACCTGGATTATTTTCCCAGCCATCAGTAGTTTATGATAAATGTGAAAGCAGTCCTGGTAAGAAGAACAAGATGATATCAATGTTCCTATGTCTACAAAGTATTTTAAAATACAAAACATTTCCCAACACTGCAGAGAAGCATTATGCTGTGATTAGTTAACACACCGTCAAGTTTACTTATGTTTAAGACACTTAATAAGGGAGCTCAACCTACTCATTTTTGCTTAAAGATCCATGTGGATTGTAAGTTGTTCTATTAAAGTATCCATTATTTTTTTTTTCCATTATCATAAGGACTCTGGAACACTTTAGCTTTTCCTTGAAACATCTATTCTGAAAATTTACAAACCTGATACTATATTTAAGTAGCCTCCAGACTTCTATTATCTCACATTACTCATCATTACTACCTGAATGGCCTTAATTAATCATTTTTGCAGGCCAAGGAAATTGGCTCCTAGTTTGCTTTACAGTTTCCTACATTTCTTGAATAATTCACATGCTGCTCTACTGCTACTGCACAATGACACATACTATTCATGGATGACACTGTCTGAATGGACTCCAAGTCCCAGCCCACAAGACAAACAGCATTCAATCTTCATTCTTCATGAATCCATGAGTAAAGAAGTAATGATATCCCAGTTTTTCCTACAAGGAAAGAAAGATTTGAGGCCAACATCACATTGCCAGATATCCAGATTCATAGGTAACAAAATAAGTATGCTCTATAGTATTATACATGATCTCAAATATATTCCATTCATTCTGATAATATAGTACCATTTATGTTAGTAAGTTCTTTACAATGTGCCATGCCCTTGTTCTTTTGCAAAGGACATCATGACAGATATGGTGGTTATAGAATTAAAAAAAAGTAATGCCACTTCTTACTCCTTTTCCCTTTTTCAGCTAGCTAACTCCTATTTGCAAAGATAGACAGCTCAGACTTCACATCCCTTGGACTAAATTCCTTGAATAGATGTTTCCCCTATGCTTCTAAAACACTTACCAGCATATATAATAATATTGGCCCCTCTCTCTCTTCCTTACTATAAACTTCTTGGAAGACAATGTAAGAAATCAATTGAATCTTTTTCTACAGTGCTGAGTGCATAGTAGGCTATTGCTGGTAACTTTTAAGAATGCAAATATAATGGCATAAGGGATTAATGATGATGATATATGTAATAAGATATGAGCTTCTCTTTATAGACATTTTATAGCACAAGGGAAGAAGACACAAGGAGTAGCACAACATAAACATCTTCACGTGGAGGAGGGACTTAGAAATGTATATTCTTAACAAATATTTTGTATTATTATAAAGATAAGATTAATTGGGATATGTCCATATGAATTTCTGTCTAGTTTATAGATTAATGAACAAATCATCAACAGAGTATGTGATATGACCATCACAACACAAAAAAACTGTGAGTTTAAGTTAAAGATATAATAAGCTGTCTGAAGTGCTTAAGTAATATATGTACATAATAAATAGAATATCAAAGGCATATCATGCACAACAACTGTTTTTGTATTGCATCAATCCACTATACACCTCACCCCTGATTCTAGACGCAACCATAATTTGATTCTACAAGTGCATAAATTACCACCTGTATCATATCACAGCTATGTAAATATTCTTCACTGAATGCCCAAATCATATTCAAGTGTGGCAGTTTATGTACTACATTACTATGTTACACATCCTTTACATTGTACAGCTGTGTCAGAAAACATATACATTTAGCAATAATTTCAGTACTTCTTTGTGTTTTTAATGCATTGAACATTAATTTGTGGACTAGTATACTATTTTAATTTGTATCACAAACTAAAACAAAATATTGATTTTAAAAGGAGAATTTTTAAAAATACTCTTAATGAACTTCATTGGGTCCCTGGATTATTAGATTGTCTTGTGTGTCCTGTCCTGTGTGTACCCAGCCTTGTTATTCTGGGCACCATGCTTCAGGAAAGAGGACATTGTTAGTAAGAAGATGAAATTATTTTTTTTTCTGTGCTTTCTCTCTTTGCTTGTATTTTGGGTATGTTTTCGTGTAACTCATCATTGGAATGTGGCTTTATTTGGTAACTCTTATTGACTAAAACTGTGCTCTTGCTAGTTTGTATTATAGAAGTGTCTGCTATCTATAACCTAACTTCAATGCAATTACATTTCTTTGTTTCCAGAGCTTTCTCTTGCAGGACTTATCCCTATCCCTGTATGAAACCTAAAACAACAATACAATCATCTCATTTCTATCATTACACTTTTCTTCACTACATATTCTATATGTAATCATACTACTCCATTGGAGTTGAATGACAATCACACGTTCACGTGCGTGTGTGTGTGTGTGTGTGTGTGTGTGTGTGTGTGTGTATTGGTATTCAACAAATAAGTTTATATATTTGTTTTTCCATAACCACTAAAGGGAAATGAGTACTCTCAGCAAAAGATGGCCAAATCCACATATTGTGTTTTCCATAAGTTAGAACATGACTCACTCACCACTATTTACCCACCACAATCATTTCATTGTTTTCATGATTTTGTGAATAACATTGACCCTTATTCTGAAAATAAAAACAGATCAAGCAAAGGATTACAGTAGCTATTCTGAGTGTAGAAGTTACCTTCTTATTGCTTGGATGAAACACCAGACCAAAAGCAACTTATGGTAGGAAAAGATTTATTTCAGCTTAAAGTTGAGGGGAAATATAATCATTACAGTGAAAGCATAATAGATCTAGGTGGGAACCCTGGGTCCTATCTCCACATCAATGGGAAGGATACAGTCTGAGTGAGCTGGCTTTAACACCAAGTAAGCTGGGCTAATAGACCTCAAGGTTTGCTCACATGACACAATTCCTCCAGCAAGACTCCACTTCCCAAAGACTCCTAATCTGCTTTAAACACATAAGCTTATAAGAGACATTTCATTCAACTACCACAATGAGTTTACTGTTAAAATGTATTATTTAAGGCTGACAATATGGCTTAGCAGTTAAGACACTTGCCTATGAAGCCTAAGGACCCAGGTTCAATTCCCAGTACCTCTGTGTTACAGACAGGTTCGCATTGCTGGCAGAAAACACTCAACCAAGAGCAGCTTATGGGGGGGGGGGGAGCGTTTATTTTGGCTTAGAGACTTGAGCAGAAGCTCCATGATGGCAGGGGAAAATGATAACATGAGCAGAAGGTGGACATCACCTCCTGGCCAACATCAGATGGACAACAGCAGCAGAAGAGTGTGACAAACCCTGGTAAGAGGAAGCTGACTACAACACCCATAAGACAACCCCCAATAATACATTGCCTCCAGGAGGCTCTAATTCCTAGATTTCCATCAGCTGGGGACCTAACATTCAGAACCTAAATTGATGGGACACACCTGAATGAAACCACCACCTTCTGCCCCTGGCCCCCATAAACTGAACAATCCATGATATAAAATGCAATGCATTAAGCTCAACTTTAAAAGTCCCCATAGATTTTATCAATCCCAATGATGTTCAAATATCCCCCTAGTCCAAGGTCTTTTAATTGAGCCATAACACAAAAAACAATACCCCTTACTGAAACCCATAAAGGCACTTATAACATGCACATTGCAAATAAAATAAAAATAAACATTCACACTGCAAAAGATGGCATTGGAAATGAAAGAAATACTCAACCAATACAAGATTTAAACAGGGAAAATATGAAACTCTGTAGCTCCAAGTCCAATAACTCTAACCAGTAATGAGTCTCCAAGGCAATTCTATCAGTGATAAATCTCTGATGTTTCAATTCTGCCCTTCCAGGTAGACTACTCACAGCCCCAGAAAACTTGACCTGGTGCCACAGCTCCACTTGGCAGCCATCCCATAGACCTCACATCTCTATTGGGTCTCCATTGTAACCCATGATTCATCCTCATGGCTCCATTGCTCTCCACACAAGTAATTCAACAAGCCTGCTTCATACTTCCCATGGCCAGTTCCAAAATATAAAACCATGCTGCAAATTGAATGACCCTCATTTCTTACATTTATTATGCCCCATAATACCAGGTGGACTACCAACTTGTTAATCCAGGGGTGGGAGAATAAATCAGACTTTGAAGAAAAGGATACTCCTTCAGCATTCAGGTCCCTTTGAAAAAGTCAACAATCTTCCTTTTTTCTCAATGCAGGCCAATATCAAAGGATGTAATCTCTCATACAATTGCAGCTTAATAGACAAAAGTTGTGGCCCAAAGATTAAATTTCTCAGCCATATCCTTCTGCTCACTCCAGTCCATTTCTATGCAATGCAACCCTGAACAAATTCCCAGGACACAGGCAAGCAGATCATAGTAAGCCTCTCAAACTGCATCTAGCCCAGTCCAAACAAAGCCTTTTCTTCCTCATAAGCCACACCATCATTCTTATTTCATTCACTCTTTCAACTCTGACCAGAATAAAGAATCAAGCTGTACTTCCAGTGATACAAGGCATCTCTTGTGCCAAGATTTCAAATTTTGTCACATTCTGTCCTCAAAATTAAGCTCCAAAAGGCCAAAAGCCACACAGGTATCTAGTTTCAATAACCCCACTCCTGGAACCAATATTACTGCTGAAATCAGGTTCACATTGCTGGCCGAAAACACCCAAAAAAGAACAGCTTGTGGGTAAAGGGAGTATATCTGGCTTACAAACTCAAACAGAAGCTCCATGATGGCAGGGGAAAATGATGACATGAGCAGAGGGTGGACATTACCTTGTGGCAAACATCAGGTGGACAACAGCAAAGGCAGATAGTACCAAACACTGGCAAAAGAAAGCTGGCTATAACACCCAAAAGCCTGTCCTCAAAAATGTACTGCCTCCAGGAGGATTCAATTCCTGAATTGCCACCATCTGGGAACCTAGCATTTAGAACACCTAAATTTATGGGCAGCACTTGAATCAAGTCACCATACCACCAAAGCCAGATGCACAAGGTGGTACATGTGTTTGGAGTTCGTTAGTAATGGCTACAGATCCTGGCATGCCCATTTTCTCCATATTTCTAAATCTGCCTCTCTTTCTTTCTCTGCCTCTCTCTTCCTCCCTCTTTCTTTCTTTTATTTATTTATTTTTTTGATTTTACATTTTATTTTATTTTTATTAGTTTTCTATGCAGCAAATACAGGCAGTTTAGTACCATTATTAGGCTCATCCGTGACCTACCCCCACCCCACTGGCCCCTCCTTGTTGAGGTATGTGGGTCATGCATTGTGGAGTTAGCCCACAGTTATTGGTATGATAAATGTCTCTGTATATCCTGACCCAACATGTGGCTCTGACATTCTTTCCACCCCCTCTTCCGCAAAATTTCCCAAGCCATGTTGGGTTCATTTTTGGTCTGCTTTAGTGATGAAGTGTTGGGAGCCTCTGAGGCTCTGGCCTCTCTGATTTGGTAGGAGTTGATTTTTCTCTCTGTTGGTCTCCTTCCCCCTTGTGCTGGTATCTGGTTCATCAGGAAATCAGCACCCTTGCTTGTTTTGTCAATGTTCCTTAGTTTCAGCTGGGGCCCTTTTGAGGTATGATGGGATGGTTCTCTCCTTAGGATCTGCATCTATCTGAAAAAGAGAAGCAGATTTTCCAATGGAGAGTAAGGTAGCTCCAGGAAAATGAAATAACCCTTACTTTTTTTTATACAGAGTTTAATAGGTTAGAGTTAGTAGGCCCTCTTGTAGCCCATACTGATGGTATCTTGATATTGGAGAGAGGATTTATGTGTGGATAAGATTCTGACTTGTTTCCTAGCTCCAGCTATGGGTCCCATACCACTGAGGGGATCAGTTAGCAAAATCAAGAGCAGTTGGTTCCCCACCATGGCTGTGTGCCACTATTGCACTTGTGTGGGTATCATAAAGGGTTATTTCTTGCTAAGTAGGTTAGACCATGAGTTGCTTGGACCAATATTAGTCTTTTACCCCAGTCCCCCATGTGCCACCTTCTTGAACTAGATATACTGACTGTCTGGGGACTGACTCTCTCCTGGCTTCCAGCCATGCCGTTCCATTTTACAAGTTAGCTGCATATGGTATCTTCAGCAATAGGGTCTTACCACTAACCTTTGGTGGGTCATCAAGTACTCTGACAGAAATCTGTCATTCTTTTAGGAAACCTTGCAGGTTTCTTTGATCAAAAGTTCATTGTGGATGATAGCCCCATGCTGGTACTGGGAGTTACAGGTCAGTCCCCACTAAGAAAATGAGGAAAAATATAACTAATTTACAAGAGTTAGAGAGGAGAGAGAGAGAGAGAGAGAGAGAGGGAGAGGGAAGGAGAGGAGATGTAGAAGGTTTAGGTTAGAGTTGTTCCTAAACTCTCCAGTGTCTTGTGGTTCAGGTGTTTCCTGTAAGGGTCTGGTGAAGGTTCAACTATTTGGTCTCCCTTTTAGGAAGTAGAATTTATGGTTACATTGCCCTTTGGGTCTAGATTAGTGTCTCTCACCCCTTCTATGTCCTCCCCTCCCTCCCCATCCATCCTAGTGTCTAGTCCATGAGATGCTTGCTGGGTATGTAAGGTATCTTAGGTAGATTCAGGTTAGGAGCTGTAGATGAGTGAGACTATGTGGTGATATTTTTTCTGTGATTGGGTAAGTTCACTGAGAATGATCTGTTATAGGTTCACCCATTTTTACTCCAATTTCTTTGTGTCATTTTTTCTTACTGCTGTGTAGAATTCCATTGTGTAGATACACCACATCTTAGTTATCCATTCTTCTAGTGATGGACATCTGGATTGATTCCAGCTCTTAGCTATTACAAATTGAGCCACTACAACATGGTTGAGCAAATCTCTCTGGCCTGTGGTTTGAAGGTTTTAGGGTAGATACCCAGAAAAGGAATAACTTAGTCTGTTGGTATCTCTATAGTCAGTTTTTTCAGGAGTCTCCATATTGCTTTCCAAAGTGGTTGTACCATCCTACATTCCCACCAACAGTAGATGAATATTCCTACTTGTCCACACCCTCACCAGCATTTATTTTCATTTGATTTTTTGATGTTTGCTATCCTTATTGGGGTAAGGTGGAACCTCATACTTGTGTTAATTTGAATTTCTCTGGTGGTTAGGGATGATGAAAATTTTCTTAAGTGTGTGTTTGCCATTTTTGTTTCTTCCTCTGTGAACTGCCTGTTCATCTCTTTGCCCCATTTTGTGAGTGGGGTGTTTGACTTCTTACTGTTTAGATTTTTGAGTTCCTTATAGATTCTAGAGATTAGGCCTCTATCAGTTGAATAACCAGCAAATATTTTCTCCCATTCTGTGGGTAATCTATTGGCTTTGCTTATTGTATGCTTGTCTGTAAAGAAACTCTTCAGCTTCATGTGATCCCATTGGTTGAGTGACTGTTTAAGATCGTGAGCTACCGGGCTTTTGTTCAGGAAGTCTTTTTACATTCCTATATCATGGAAAGTACTTCCTAAATTTTCTTCCAGTAGTATTCGAGTTTCTGTTCTTATATTGAAGTCTTTGATCCATTTGTATTTGAGTGTAGTGCATGGTGAAATGTGTAGATCAAGTTTCAGTTTCCTGCATGTGGTTATCCAGTTTGTCCAGCACCATTTGTTGAAGATGCTATCTTTTTTCCAGCCTATATTGTTCAGGCCTTTGTCAAATGTCAAGTAGCTATAGTTGCTTGACCCAAAATCCGGGTCCTCAAGTCTATTTTATTTTTCTGTACTCCTGTTTTTATGCCAGTATCATGCTGTTTTTATTACTATGGCTTTGTAGTATAGCTTTAGATCAGGTATGGTGATGACACCAGAGGAATTTCTTTTGCTGAGGATATGTTTGTATATGCAAGGCCTTCTGCCTTTCCATATGAAATTTGAGATCATTTTTTTCTATCTCTGTGAAGAACACTATAGGGATTTTAACAGAAATTGCATTAGATCTATATATTGCCTTTGCTAGGATTGTCATCTTCACAAAGTTAATTCTGCTTTCCAGGAGTCTGGCAGGCCTTTCCATTTTCACAAGTCCTCCTCAATTTCTTTTTTGAGTGTTTTTATGTTTTTGTCGTATAGACCTTTCACTTCCTTGGTCAATGTTATTCCAAGGTATTATATTATTTTTGTTGCTATTAAAAATGGGACTATGTCCTTTATTTCTTTCTCTGCATCTTTGTCATTTGCATATAGAAATGCTACTGATTTTTGTGCATTGATTTTGTATCCCACTATTTGCTATAGGAGTTAATCACCTTCAGGAGTTATGGGATGGAGTCTCTCCAGTCTTTTACATGTATGATCGTCATCTGAGAATAACTTAACTGCTTTCTTTCCAAATTGTATCCCTTTTATTTCCTTCTCCTGTCTTATTGCATGAGCTAGGACTTCTAGTACTATATTGAAAAGCAGAGGTGAGAGAGGACAACCCTGTCTTGTTCCTGATCTTAATGGAAATTCCTCCAGTCTCTCTCCATTAAGTATTATTTGGGCCTTTGGTGCTCTGTATATTGCCTTTATTATGTTAAGATATGAACCAACCATGCCAATGCTCGCCAATGTTTTGATCATGAAGTGATGTGGTATCTTGTCAAAGGCCTTTTCTGCATCCATCGAAATGATCATGTGGTTTTTATGTTTAATCTTGTTTATATGGTGTATTACATTGACAGATTTCTGTATGTTGAACCACTCTTGTGTTCCTGGGATAAATCCCACTTGGTCAAGGTGGATAATGCTTTTGATATGTTGTTGGATTTGGTTTGCGAGGATTTTGTTCAGGATCTTTGCATCTAAGTTCATTAGGGAAATAGGCTGGTAGTTTTCTTTTCTGGTGGCATCTCTCCCTGGTTTTGGAATTAGGGTGACACTAGCTTCATAAAAGGAGTTTGGTAGCTTTCCCTGTTTTTCAATTGTGTGGCACAGTTTTAGGAAGATTGGTTTGAGTTCTTCCATGAAGGTTTGCTAGAATTCAGCTGAGAAGCCATCTGGTCCTGGACTTCCTTTTTGGAGGATTTTTTTAAATTACTTTTTCAATCTCCATGAGGGTGATGTGTTCATTGAGGTGACTAACCTGCTCTGAGTTTAGCTTTGGTAGATGGTATTGGTCCAGGAATTTATCCATCTCCTCCACATTATCCAGTTTTGTGGAGTAGAGGTTTTTGAAATAAGTACTGATGATTCTTCCAATTTCACTTATGTCTGTTGTGATCTCTCCTTTTTCATTTTGAATTTTGTTAATTTGAAGGTTCTCCTTTTTTTGCTTGTTCAAATTGGCCAGGGGTTTGTCAATCTTTTTTTTTTTTTTTTTATCAAAGTACGAGCTTTTTGTTTTGTCAATTGTCTTAATTGTTTCCTTGGTTTTCAGTTCATTAATTTCTGCTCCAATTTCAATTATTTCTTTTCTTCTGGAGCTCCTTGGGTTGTATTTTTTTTTTGCCAGTGCCTTTAGGTGTATGGTTACATTATTCATTTGGGATCTTTCTGTCTTTTTTATGAAGGCATTGAGTGCTATAAATTTTCCTCTGAGGACTGCCTTCATTGTGTCCCATAAGATTTGGTATGATGTGTACTCATTGTCATTCAATTCCAGGAATTTTGCAATTTCCTTTTTTATTTCATCCACTACCCATTTATTGTTTAAAAGTGTGCTGTTCAGTTTCCAGGTGCCGTTGGGTTTCTTGGTGGGTCTTTTGTTGTTGATTTCTAGCAATATAGCATTGTTATCTGATATCATGCAGGTAAATATGTCAATTTTGCTAAATATGTGGAGGCAGTCTTTGTGACCGAGTATATGGTCTGTTCTAGAGAATGTTCCATGGGCAGCTGAGAACAATGTGTAGTCTGTGGATTTGGGATGGAAAGTTCCGCAGATGTCTGTTAGATCTAAGTGCTCTATGGTTTTGTTGAGCTCTCTTACTTTCCTGTTGAGTTTCTGTTTGGATGATATGTTTATTACTGATAATGGCGTATTGAAGTCCCCAGCTATGATGGCATTGGTGGTTATTTGTGTTTTATTGTCAAGTAGGTTTTGTTTTATGAATTGTGGTGCCCCTGTGTTGGTGCATACAAATTTTTGATTTAATATCCTCTTGATGGATCATTCCCTTGATGAGTAGGAAGTAGCATTCTTTGTCTTTTATGATTATTTTTGTTTTGAAGTCTATTTTATCTGATATTAATATAGCTACACCTTCTTGTTTCTTATTCCCATTTGCTTGGAATATTGTCTTCTACCCCTTTACCCTGAGGAGGTGTCTGTCTTTAGTGGTGAGGAGGGTTTCTTGAAGGCAACAGGTTGAGGGGTCTAATTTTTTTATTTATCCTGTTAATTTGTATCTCTTTATGGGTGAATTAAGGCCATTAATATTTAGGGTAATGACTGTGAGATTTGATTTAATCTCTGCCATATTGTGGTGATAGATGTATGTTGGTGTTTTCATGAGCTTTGTAGTTATTTGTGCCTACTTTGGGTTTGGTTGTTGTGATCTGCTTCTTGTAGGCATTTGAGTTGTTTATTTGTTTCTTCTTTGTGGAGAATTTCCTGAAATACTCTCTGTAGGTTTGGTTTTGTGTTGATATAATTGTAAAGCTGAGTTTTGTCATGGAAAGTTTTTCTTTCACCATCTATTATGAGGGATACTTTTGCCGAGTAGAGTAGTTTGGGTTGGAATCCATAGGTTCTTGGACTTTGGAGAGTTTCACTCCAGGCCCTTCTAACCTTCAGTGTTTCCATTGAGAAGTCTGAAGTAATTCTGATGGGGTTATCTTTGAAAGTGGTACGCTGTTTTCAAAGGTGTTATTTAACTCCAATTTTAAAATAACTATGTAAACATAGTATCATGGAATTATAGTCTTCACTATATGAATAATTTTAGGAAACATGTGCCACACTATAACTTTGTAATTAATAGCTGATTCCATTGTTGCATATGTTCCAGAAGTTTGATTGTAGTGAAAACTTAATCCCATGGTACCAGGTTCACCAGTAACTAATGTATTACAAAGTTCTCTCACCAAATTGTTAATTCTATAAAATATTCCCATTGTATGGTTTTCATTGCTTAAATTTTTTCATATTTAACAGATATTAAAGTTTTATGTTTATATTTTATTCATATATATATATATATATATATATATATATATATATAAATTTCTTTCAGTGACTGGAATGGAATTCATTTTCAATAGTCACACAGGGGAGGTCAAGAAGTTGAACAGTTAAGAAAAGAAGATGGTTTCACTGGAATACATTTGACTTTTACCAGAAGAAAGGTCATCATATCTTTTTGTCACTTGCTTTATTTGAAAAGGTCTTTGGAAACACAGCTTTTAACAGTAAAACAGCATCAAGTTTTACAACATAGGTGGATATGTTTATATAACCTGTCACATGTTTGTATGGGTCTGAATGTTATTGCTATAATTATACTAAGAATTATAAAGCAAAAAGATTGCTTGTTTTTGCTAAAACATCTACAGATACAGACTTAGTAATTATCAATAGAAGATAAAATAAGCATTTCACCTGTGTACAGCCTGTGATTATATTTCATTGAAATTAAACCAAAGTCTTTCATTGAGTTCCTTGATTCATTTGGACTTGGTTTTTTGTTCAAGGTGAAAGAAGAGCATCCAAATGGAATGAAGCTGGAAAAGGGGGAAATAGGGAGGAAGGAGAGGACAGGTTACGCAGTAAGCAGGTTAAGGGACAGGAAAAAGAAAGAAAAAAGATAGAATAAGGCTGGAGAGATGCTTAGCAGTTAAGATGCTTGCCTGCAAAGCCTAAGGACTATGTTCAACTCACTGGATCCCACATAAGCCAGACACACAAAGGTGAGGCAAGCTCAAGGTAGAAAATGCCCACTAGGTGGCGCAACCATCTAGAGTTCAACTGCAGTGGCTCATGCCTTAGTGTGCCAATTATATCTCTCTCTTCCTCTCTTTCTCTCTCACTCTGTCTAAAATAAAAACAATAAATAAGTTTAAAAAAAGATAAAATACAGAAAATGGAAGTGTCTTGGGGAAGTAGGGTAAGGATAAGTGTGGGGAGAATTATACTAGTTACATGACTCAGCATGGTAGAAATCTTTCTTCTGCATAACATTCTACAAGATATATCCCTCAATAATGGGGGAGAGGACACTGAAAGTTATGCCACATGGAAGGTGCAAAAAGCTTACCCCTAAAACCATGGGCTTTGTCTGATAAATCCCAGGGACAGAATTGATCCCACCCAAGTGAACTACTGATTAGGGAGACCCATTAAGTCCCCAAAATAATGAGAGCATTCCCAAAGCATTTAGTTATCTGCCAGAGCTAAAAGGTAAGACCCAACGCTGTAAACACAACATCCCACAGCCAGAAAACAGAGAGAGACCATGCTACAACTGAGAGAGAAATCAGTTTACTCCTGGATAGCACTTATAGTACTGGAAAGTACTGTGAGAACTGCTAGGGAGAATAGTTACCAACGGAATGAATAAGTAGGACATTCTTCAAGTAATGAAATCAATCAGATAGTCAAGAGGTATACACCTGTGCAAAAGTTACACATGGCCTATGCTGGCAACCAACTCTTCTTGAATTAGACATGAAACGGGCTCATTGGAAGAGAACTCATCAATGGTACTGGGAACCAAGTTGGAATCCCACACACAGGACACCTGTGGACTCCAGAGAGAATGTAAACTGCTGTTTGGCTAAGAAGGGGTACACACATGAAAAGGTGTGTCAAATATCTATGCTTATCCTCTTCCATCCAAGCTACTCTCACTTTTGGTTGGAGAATTGTTTTATCTTATTAATGACAGACAATACTGGGGAGCTCCAGGATACATCAATACAACATTAAAAGCAGCTAATTGCCTACCATAACATAGGTCTCCTCTGCCACATCTGCTGGGGCTGAGCAGAAGCAGCAACACCAATAGTGCTCTCTGATAGTCTGACAACCAGTTCCCAGGAGATGGTGACAGGTACTACGGTTACTCTGACCTCATAAATAAAGAGAGTTGGAGGCTACAGAGAATTCACCACTAAATAAAATCTACAATTTTCCAACAAAAGCATAAGGAACATTGTGGAAGAAGAGTTGGAAAGGTTTTAAGAGCAAAGGGGTGGGTGGGATTAGATTTTGACAAGGTTCCCCCACCCCCACCCCCAACAAGACTAATGGAGGCCTTCAGTACCTCACAGTGAATACCAATAACCCCACTGATAAGGACCTTCAGTGGAATGGGGTTAGGGGAGAGAGGATATAAAAGTCTAACGATTTTTTTAAAAATAAAAAATTTGGGCTGGAGAGATGGCTTAGCAGTTAAGCGCTTGCCTGTGAAGCCTAAGGACCCTGGTTCGAGGTTCGGTTCCCCAGGTCCCACGTTAGCCAGATGCACAAGGGGGCGCACGCATCTGGAGTTCGTTTGCAGTGGCTGGAAGCCCTGGCGCGCCCATTCTCTCTCTCTCCCCCTCCATCTGTCTTTCTCTCTATGTCTGTCACTCTCAAATAAATAAATAAAAAATGAACAAAAAAATTAAAAAAAATAAATAAATAAAAAATTTAAAAAGCTAAAGTTGTTGGGCATGGTGGTGCATGACTTTAATCCCAGCATGCAGGAGGAAGAGGTAAGAGGAATGCTGTGAGTTTGAGACCACTGTGAAACTACATAGTGAATTCCATTCTGGTCAGCCTGGACTAGAGCCAGAAAATACCTTGAAAAACCAAAATAATAATAATAATAATAATAATAATAACAATAAATAAAAAATTCTAACATATCTGTTCCGTGAAGCTTTTAGATTTTATAGATTTAATACTCTACCCTGTTTTGTACTCATAACTTATCAAGACCTGTAACTTTCTTACCACTGGTTCTCATATGTTATACAATTTAATGGTATGACTATAATGGAATAATGTGATATCATGCCTGCCTGGTTCACTGAACTATGTATAGTGACTGAAGTGACAAAGCTCATGAAATATGCTCAAGTCATAAGCACACACAATTGTAAATTTCCTGAATACAAACTCTCTTAGAAGGATAAAAAAAGAATGTACATGGGACTGGAGAGATAATTTAGTCAGCGGAGTACTTGCCATTCAAGCACTAGCATCCAAGTTCTAATCTGAGAACATGCATGATGGACTTGGGGTGCATACCTGTGATCCTGGTTCTGGAGAGGCAGACAAAAGAAGATTGCCTGGAATTCCTGGCTAGCTTATCTAGAAGAATCAGCATGACCCTGTCACAAAAAGTAAGGTGGGGAGGGATAGAGGAAAATACCTGAAGTTGACCTCTGGCCTCCACATGCATACATAAGCACTTACACCTGCATATATACATGTGCCTACATACATACCAACATGCACCACATACACATGCATACCACACATACACACAGGCAAAACAGACCTCATCATTTGATAAGACATATCAGTTCTGGAAACCTTAGTTTGTGACAATGATCATCTGCTCAGCCCTAAGGGGGATACATACATACATATATATATATATATATATATACATACATATATATATATATACATATATATATATACACACACATATATACCCCGTAAAAACAAACAAACAAACAAAAAATACCAAACCAGGGTCCAGTGCCACAGAATAGGTACCAGAGGCACAGCTGATCACTACTAGTACAACTTCCATACTCAGTGCAGCTGCTGGAATCTGAGCTACTTTTTGGCTGAAATAGTTTTTATCTCATTTGTTAGGGGCCTTCACATTTTTGTAGAAGAAAAGCTGTTAATTTGAACAGGGCTTAGATGGAAAACAACAACCTACTTTAAGTCAATAAGGATAGTCCCATTTTACCCCAAATTTCTAATTTACTATCTTTCCCAGAGAAAAGGTAGTTTCAAAGGTGGTAATTTGGTCTTTGTTATAGGCTAAGGAACTAACATTGTGCAATCTGCCAACAATTAGACCCATTTGGATTATGTGTGCTTTTGTATCTGAGCACTGGCAATGTTCTTTATAGTGAACATCAGTGTAAAAGTTAACATTTAGCTGGACTGGGACTGAAGCTCCCATTACTTTGTCTTGTCTTCTAGAGCTTGATTCTGAGATTATAGTGATGCTTCAGAACCTAAGAACCAATTTCCTCATGCACTGTGTCCCACTGATCTCAAATTGACTGATAGTCCTCCTTTACCCTGATAATATGTCAAATTAAATGCTTTAATATTCCAGATAGGGGAAGTCTTGCTATGTGAAATTTCTTCCTGAAAATTACCTGATATTCTTTGAGTTAATATAATCTTGGTCTGTGGATTATATCAGCTCTGGGCACTGGGCATGAGATCATCCCTCTTGTAAAGATAGTTTATTTATTTGTTGAAGAGCGAGAGAAAGAGACACACACACACACACACACACACACACACACACACAGAGAGAGAGAGAGAGAATGGGCATGCCAGAGCCTCTAGCCACTGCAAACAAACTACACACACATGTGTCTACTTGCGCAGCAGGCTTATGTGGGTTCAGGGAAATCAAACCTAGGTCCTTAGACTTTACAGACACATACATTAACTGCTAAGCCATCTCTCCAACCCCTAGATTATCCCTTTTTGTTGGAGATTCTACTTGTATCTTTAACTCATTTTGATGTAGAAATGCTCATACTGGCTCTCTACCAAGCTTGTGTGAGGAGCAATGTGTCCTGGTAACAATTTGCATTATATTTGGGTTAGATGCTTTCAGTTGCCACTGTGACCACACTAATGTTACCTACTTTTGACTCTTTAAGTACATGGCTTTTATTTTTCCAGAGTCCTCTTACTCACAGTTTGATTGCAATCAGTGTTCTGAGTTTCAGTGACAACTCCTACTACCAGCTCCCTTACAGACAATGCAACCCCAGTTCTCAGCCACCATAGGCTCTCTATGTTGACCAGGAAATCCCTCACTTGTAGAATACTATATATGGTGTTCCATGGGGTATCTTATGGAGCATGATAGGCAGATGGGTTTTCTGCTTTTATAAGGTATGTTCACTAAATGACATTTCTGTGAACCACTTTATCTCATTGGCTATAAAATTCTGCAATTCTTATTTTCTTTCCTGTAGTATCTTCATTTTTCCACTTTCATGGACACTCATGTTTCTTGTGCTATGTGCCAGAATTATTAATTATTCCTGTTAGGCTGATAAATACTCCTTCATCAGTGTTATGCCTCAGAAGTCTAGATTGCCTCCATACTTCAAGGAGTTGATGTTATCTTTTCTTTTTTTTCTTTAAATATATATTATTTATTTGAGAGAGAGAAAGATGGAGAGCCAGAGAGAGGGAGAGAGAATGGGCTTGCCAGGGCCTCCAACCCCTGCAAATGAAGATGCATGCACCCCCTTGTACATCTGGCTTATGTGGGTTCTGGAGAATCGAACCTGAATCCGTTATCTTTTCTTTTGCAATTGTGGATAGTGTTTATTACAACAGTGATGTTTAATTTATAAGAACAATAACAATATTTACCATTGAAGTATCAATTGCTCTAATTGTTTATCTTTCTTTTTTGTCTTTTTTGACATTTTCATACATATATATTACTTTTTTGGTTATTTTTTTTTTTTGAGGGAGGTTCTTACCATAACCTAGGCTATCCTAGACTAGGGATTAAAGGTGTGTGCCACATATGTATTACATTTTGATCATATGCATCCCACATTTTCCTTATACCCCTCAATCACACTCTTCTCATATTTCTCATCACCTGCTATGGACTATACCATGGAAGAGAATGGCACCCCTTCCATGGTAACCTTCAATTGTGCTTGCTCATAAATGAGACATGTAAATTATCCCTTCCAAGGGTTGGAAACATAGTAGAAGATGATAGCTCTTGATACTTTCCTGGTGCACTCTTGCTTGGAATTGCAGCTTCTTTGTTATTCAGTTTTTTCTCATTGGCAGAATCAGCTTCACCAGTAACTAACTGGATATTAGGTACTTGTCTGATAGACAGGACACAAAATGGAAGTCAGTCCTGATCAACAAAACAAATTTCCAGGCATCGCCTTCAAGCTAACGGAGAATGCTAGTTAATAACATGGTGATATTGGCCATTTCTGTGGCCCAGTTGTACTGAGGAGACTTATTTTCAAGCTGAGTACATCATTCCAGATGTCTGGACTCCAAGTTTCACTTCTTTCCAATCAAGGTCCTAACCTTGGAAGAAGAGATCTGCCAGAACTCAGAAATGAATTTTCACTGGAATTCTACACCCCATGTAATTATGTCCTGGTCCTGAGCCAGCCCTTTCCTGACCCCTGGATGGTACAGAGAAGTAATGAAGTCTCTCAGGAATTTAGGCTGTTGAATTTCTTCCTTGGGTTTTTCTCTTCCTTTCTCAGTATAGACAAGTATGGCCTCAACTGCTGTTGGCAAACATGCTAGTATTTATTGCTAAGAAACTTCTCTGTTGTTCTCCTAGAAACAATTAGTGCATTCAAAGCTGGTAATCAAGAAGACATCTTGCTGATTATTACTCAAATGACTATTTTTTCAATTTGTTATTTCAATAACTACAAGCATGGCCTCTTTGGAGAAACATTGATTCAAGTCTTTGCCTGGGTTTTTGTTACCAGACTGTACGTGTTTTTTATATGTTTTGGGAATTAATCCTGATTTTTCTCCCATTATGTACCTTGATGCTACACTATGTTGACTATGGTGCGGAAGGTTTTACTTTCATGTAGTTTCACTTGTCTTCCTTTCTTTTTTTTTTATTTCATGTGCTTTTTTTTTTTTATCATATGTGCTTAATGTGAAACTGGATGAGAGGTTCTATCCACAGAAATGAGATGAAAAAATAAGAGGTGGGGCTGGAGAGATGGCTTACTGGTTAAGCACTTGCCTGTGAAGCCTAAAAGGACGTACGTTCAAGGCTCAATTCCCCAGGACCCACGTTAGCCAGATGCACAAGGGGGTGCACACATCTGGAGTTCATTTGCAGTGTCTGGAGGCCCTGACACCCATTCTTTTTCTCTCTCTTTCTCTCTCTCTCTCTCCCTCTTTCTCTGTCTGTCTGCCACAATCAAATAAATAAATAAAAATTTTAAAAAATTAAATTAAAAAAAATAAGAGGTGCCCAGAATGAAACAGAAGGTGCAAAATGGAGTATATTTTTCTTCCAAATGCTATCCTTAAGGATCACTCTTTAATTTTCTTGGTTTGTAGTTGTTTGTTAATGCATTAAAATAAACCTATGGCTAGAGAGATGGCTTAGCAGTTAACACTCTTTCCTGTGAAGCCTAAAGAACCATGTTTGATTCCCCAGTACCCAGTTAAGCCAGATACATGAGGTGGCACATGTGTATGGAGTTCATTTGCAATGGTTAGAGGCCCTGGTGTATCCATTCTCTCTATATACCTGCCACTTTCTCTCTAATAAAAAATATTTAAAGTAGAAAATAAATAAACCTGATTTTTGCATATTAATTTTGTATCTTGCATTTTTGCTAAATTGACTTAGTTTTAACAATATTTTTGTAGAGTGCTGTTATCTTTCAGGCTTCTACTTATGGGCTGGCAAGATGGCTCATCAGATAAAGTACTTGTAGGTCAAGTGTGAGATCCTGGGTTGAGATCTTCAGAACCACATAAAAGCCAGAAACCATGTCATACACCTATCATTCCAATGTGCCCACAGAAACTCATATAACACCTAACCCAGTATACACAGTAGTGAATAAAAAACCTATGTTAAACAAGGAATAAGGCAAGTACCAACACCTAACACTATCCCCTGACCTCCACTTGTGCACTGTGGCACAAGAAGAAATGAATAAGAGACATTATAACTTATAGTAGAGAAGTAAAAAGAATCATAGAAAAACTACTATAAACAATTACAGATCACAAATTGGGTAACCTATACAAAATGGGCACTTTCATAAAAGTACACAATCTACAAAGACAGAATCATGAAACAATACAAAGTCCATGCTATCTTGTAATGAATATGGACACAAAGTCAGTAATCAAAAACTTGCAGGGCTGGACAGATGGCTTAGCAGTTAAGTGCTTGCCTGTGAAGCCTAAGGACCCTGGTTCGAGGCTTGATTCCCCAGGACCCACATTAGCCAGATGCACAAGGGGGCCCACGCATTTGGGGTTCATTTGCAGTGGCTGGAGGCCCTGGCGCGCCCATTCTCCATCTCTCTCTGTATCTGCCTCTTTATCTCTCTGTCTGTTGCTCTCAAATAAATAAAAATTAAAAAAAAAACTTTCAATCAAAAACTGTGAATGATCAAGTGCTTTTACTGGTAAATTCTGCCACATACTTGAATTAGTATCATTAGTTTGCAAACTCTTCCAAAAACTAATGGGGACACACCATTCGTTTTCTGAGGCCAAGGTGACACACATTTAGAAGCAAAAAATATAAAAAAAAAAAATTAAAAAAAAAGGCACTATGAGAAAGAAAACCATAGGCTAAACAGCTAAACCCAAAATGCAAAAATTCTCAACAAAATAACAGCAAACCACAGTCAAGAGCACACAGAAAGGATCAAATGGTTCTTATCATTGTAATGCAAGGTTCACCATATGCTAGTCAGTTAAGGTTGTATTCCACACCAGCAGAAGGAACATTGAAAGATGCATGCACATTTCAATAGATGCAGAAAAGGCAATGACAAAAAGTCTTTACCAACTAGATGTAGATAGCATTGACCTCAACAGAGTAAGAGTCCCTCTATAACAAGCCATGTGTAGTGTCTGATTACAGTGTGAAAGTTTTTCATCTAACATGAGGAAAACAACAACAATGCTTATTCTTGCTACTCCCTTACAACCGTAGAAGTGTGAGGCCTTGCAGAGAAATTAGCCAAGAAGAAAAGAAACTTAAATTAGAAAAAATAATGTAAAATTACCAGTTTTCTAATGAAATTATGCATCTTTATTTTAACTGGTACATATTAATGTCTAATGTTACTTCACTTTTTAAATAATTACAGCATCTATGGAATAATCCACCAACTGAGAGATTTTGTATTCAGTGAGGGTGTACTGACCACATGCTTTGGGACAAACCCTATGCTGAGAAGCAACCATACTCTGAATACACCAGAAAGTGTATTGTAGACAGGGCCACCAGCCAAACTGACTATATCCATGTTATTTTTTAAAATATTTTTATTTTTATTTATTTATTTATTTGACAGAGAAAGAGGGAGAAGGAGAGAGATAGAGAGAGGGAGAAAGGGAGGGAGAGAATGGGCACATCAGGGCCTCCAGCTACTGAAAATGAATTCCAGGTATGTGCACCCACTTGTGCATCTGGCTAACATGGGTCCTGAGGAATTGAACTGGGGTCTTTTAGCTTTGCAGGCAAATGACTTAACCACTAAGCCATTCTTCCAGCCTTTTTAAAACATATTTTTATTTATTTATTTGTTCATTTATTTGACAGAGAAAGAGGGAGAGAAAGGTTATCTTTTATTTATATTGTTTTTAACTTAGTATCACAATTATATGTGTTTATTGGATCTAAGGTAATGTATGTACAATATGAAATGATTGATCATTATGGATAAAATTAAGATACATACCTCATGACTGCCATCCAGTGGTAGTAAAAAGTTTCACTTGAAAGTTTTTGATGGATTTTCTATATTTTATTATGCTATTACTCAGTTTATTCTTGTGCCTCTTTATATAGGTCATTCCTGGGAAAGAAGGGTTGGGTTGAATTAAGCCCTTTGTTTGCCTTTTATTTATTAACTATGACAAATAACAAGTAGATGATGATTGTGGTCATATAATTACAATGTACTCAACATTGGCCTGATAACATTTTCCTCTGTAAAACTCTTTAATTACTTTAGTGCTTGTTTCACCACCCCTATTCCTTCCCCTCCTGTCAAACCCTTCCATCTTTCTTTTCTGGTCTTTGAGTTGTCTATCAGGTATGACAGCAACTCAAGCAGGTCCAGGTTAGGAGCACATATAAATGACACCACATGGTGTTTGTCTTTCTGTGATTGTGTGAGTTCACTGAGTATGATCTGTTCCAAGTCGGTGTCAGTTTTTCTACAAACTTATTTTCATCATTTTTTTTTCTTACTGCTGAGTAGAATTCCATTTTGTAAATGTACCCCAACTTCATTATCCATTCATCCAATGATGGGCCTCTCAGTTGATTCCAGTTCTTAGGTATAATGAATTGAGCATCTATAAAATGGTTGATCAAATGTCTCTGTATTGATACATGGAACATTTAGGATAAATATTCAGTAAGGGTATAACTGGTTCTGTTGGTAGGTCTATGTTCATCCTTTTCAGGAATCTCCATATTGATTTCCATACTGATTGTACAAGTTTACATTCCCACCAACAGTGGATGAGGGCTCCTCTTTCCCCACATCTTCACCAACATTTGCCATTGTTAGATTTTTTTAATGAATACCATCCTTTGTAAGTAAGATGGAATCTCATGGTTGCTTTAATTTGCATTTCCTTAATGGTTAGGGATATTGAACATTTTCTTAAGTGTGTGTTAGCCATTTGTAATTCTTCTTCTGAGAACTCCCAATTCAGCTCTCTGCCCCACTTTTGGAGTGGGTAGTGTGATTTCTATAGGAGGAAAATGTTATCAGGCCAATGTTGATTACATTATAATTTCACAAACATTATTTAATTGTAATTTATAAATAAAAGACAGACATGGGACTTAATTCTTAATTCAATACAACTCCTTAGCTGAACCCATAGTAGCCTTTATCCTTGGAGATAGCCTAAAAGATAAACCCTCAATAGGAGTAATGCGTGTGCATGGGGGCAGGGGAGAGACACCTGAAAAGTAGGGCTCAGGTAAGGGTGGGATGAAGCCTAAGCTAAAAAAAAAAAAAAAACACTTCTTTCTATCTCTGACCTGAAACTCCCAGTACCAGAGATTGATTGCTACTCACATTGATCTGTTGATTAGAGAGGCCTACAAGATCCCAAAATCCATACAGCTTCCTATCAAGGCACTTGACTACCTGCCTGTGGCAAAAGCTAAGAGCCTATTGCTAAAGATACCATACACTACTGACACAGAGCACAAAGAGATATGGCTGGAATTCAGAAGAAAGCCAGTCCCCAGACAGTTAGCATGTCTAGTGCTGGAAAGCACTACATCACCTACTGGAGGAAAATGGCCAACAGCAGTCTGAGCAACCAGAGGTCGAAGCTACCCAGAAGCAAACACCCTGACATAATGTACATGTCAGTGCAATTGTGGTACACAGTCTCAGTGGGTTACCAGTAGCTTTGTGATTGGCTAAGAGATCCACTCAGTATAAAGGAACCCATATCTGGAATTGGGAACCAGATCAGAATCCTATGGAGACAATGATTATGTTCTCCAGTGTCAAACTCTCACTAGTTTTTGGCTAAAAGGGGGTTACATATATCAAATTATCCCTAAATTAATGTTTATCCAACTTAAGCTATGCTGACTTCATTCTCTGCTGCAGTATCTATTATTCTTTTACAGAAGATAGCGAGAATCTACTCCTGACACTTCAGCTTAGCCACAGCTGAATCCACAGAGGAATGGGGAGACAGGCAAGAGTGCTGCTTCCATGCTAATCCTGAAAACCAGTGCCAGGGTGTAGGAGACAGATCCTGAGGTACTCCACACCTATCAAAGCAGAGATCCAGAGGCTCCTAAGAGCTCATCACTGAAGTAGACTTAAAACTCACACACCACAGTTCAGTGAATTTTGTGGAAGAGGAGGTGAAAAGATTGTAAGGCCTACAGGTTGTGATATCATGCCCAGAGGCATTTCCTCTCCCCCAAATTACTGACTACTGCTCCCACAATGCATAAACCATGGACCCATGGGGAATACTTGAAACCCCTCTGAGGAGTGTCCCCAACAGAATGGGAGCAGGGGTGAGGAAAAAGAGGGTACCAATATATGATGTATCCATATGAAACATCTTGTTAATAATAATATTAATAAACATAAAAATAAATTAATAAAAAACTCTTAATTACATTATTAGCTGTATATATTTCCCTCTGACAAAGTCACGTAAGTTTGCACCTAGGCTAATCCACTAAATATATGATATAAAATATAAATACAAATATAAAACTGGACTCAATTTACACACACTGTAGCTGCTGCTGCTCCTTCTTCTTTTTCTTTTTTTTTTTTTTTATTTATTTATTTGAGAGCGACAGACTCAGAGAGAAAGATAGAGGGAGAGAGAAAGAATGGGCGCGCCAGGGCTTCCAGCCTCTGCAAACGAACTCCAGACGCGTGCGCCCCCTTGTGCATCTGGCTAACGTGGGACCTGGGGAACCGAGCCTCGAACCGGGGTCCTTAGGCTTCACAGGCAAGCGCTTAACCGCTAAGCCATCTCTCCAGCCTTCCTTCTTCTTTTTCTTCTTCTTCTTCTTCTCGTTTTTCTCCTCCTCCTATTTCTCCTCCTCCTTCTTCTTTTTCTGAGGCAGGGTTTCACTCTAGCTCAGGCTAACCTGGAATTCACTATTTAGTCTCTGGGTGGCCTTGAGCTCATAGCAATCCTCCTACCTCTGCCTCCCGAGTGCTGGGATTAAAGGTGTGCACCACCATGCCTGGCTGTAGCTTCTTAATAAGCTATCAGTTTGTCTTAATTGTCTAATATATATTTCAGCTTTTAATAATGGCAACTATCACTGCCATTCTCCAAACCTCAGTTTGGTAATGGGAAAATTTGATTCCACAGGCAGAATGGAAAGCACGAAAATTTATCCCTGTTCTTAGACATAAGGATACAGCTTTACCCTACTGCACACTAAGATAATAACTGTTGCAGTCCGGTTCACATTGCTGGTAGAAATCACCCAACTAAGAGCAGCTTCTGGGAAAAAGAGATTTATTTTGGCTTACAGGCTCGAGGGGAAGCTCCACAATGGCAGAGAAAAACGATGGCATGAGCAGAGGGTGGACATCACCCCCTGGCCAACATAAGGTGGACCACAGTAAAAGGAGGGTGTGCCAAACACTGGCATGGGGAAACTGGCTTTAATACCCATAAGCCCGCCCCCAACAATACACTCCCTCCAGGAGGCGTTAATTCCCAAATCTCCATCAGCTGGGAACCTAGCATTCAGAACACCTAAGTTTATGGGGGACACCTGAATCAAACCACCACAACAACTAACTAGAATAGCAAGTTACCTATGCAGGGAAGTTTCTTAGGTAAGATAATTATTCTTTCTAAGTAAAACAAAAGGGGACAGTAACTTCTGAATAGGTTTTAATGTACCCTGTCACTTCTAAAACTATTGCTAAATAATTGTTAAATACTTTTGAAGGAACAATAAGATGTCTGTGTTTTTAATATTCACTTTAGCATGGGTAATGCAATTGGAACTCAGAAGTCTTTCATAGTACCACATCACATAAGCTATTCAGAAGACATACTTTGCAGGGAGCTGACTCTTAAGTCGTATGTGCTGAATATAACCAGATTGAAATGTCAGTGACAGAAGAAAACATACTTGGACAAACTAGAACAGAATTTTCTACTCTTACCTTAGAGTGTAAAAACAATACAGCAGCAATGCAACAGCAAAAGAAACTTATTCTGATTTCAATAGCTTGCATTAGTTTAACTAACATAACTTAAAAAGAAACATTGAGGGCTGGAGAGATGGCTTAGCGGTTAAGTGCTTGCCGGTGAAGCCTGTGGACCCCAGTTTGAGGCTCGATTCCCCAGGACCCACGTTAGCCAGATGCACAAGGGGGCGCAAGCGTCTGGAGTTCGTTTGCAGTGGCTGGAAGCCCTGGCGCGCCCATTCTCTCCCTCTCTCTCTCTCTCTCTCTCTCTCTCTCTCTCTCTCTCTCTCTCTCTCTCTCTCTGCCTGCCTTTCTCTCTCTCTCTCAAATAAATAAATAAAAATAAACAAAAAAAAAAAAGAAAAGAAAAAAGAAACATTGAGGAGAGATGCCCTAGCAGTTAAGGCACTTGTTTGTGGACCCAGGTTTGACTCCCCAGGACCCATATAAGCCAGATGCACAAGGGGAGGCAAGCATCTGGAGTTCGTTTGCAGTGGCTGGAGGCCCTGGCATACCCATTCTCTCTCACTCACTCTCTCTTTCTCTCTGTCTGCCTATTTCTGTATCTCTCCCTCTCCGATAAATAAAAATAAAATATTAAAAAGCAAACATTGATTATAAGAATAGGATAAATTTTCTGTCATACCATATTGGTATTTAAACACCATAACCCAAAACATTAACATTTAAAAATTTTAGTAAACACGAGCATATTTTGTTCACCTTCATTAGAAATTATAACAGTGGGAGTTGGGGATTTAGCTTAGTGGATGAGCACTTGCCTAGCAAGTGCAAAGCCCTGGGTTCAGTCCTTAGCACAAAAACAAACAAACAAAAAACCCCACATAAATTATAGCAATCATCTCCTTTTCCCAGTTGCAAGTAATATCCCATGAGTATGAGTACAATAGATTACATGTGCTAAAGTTCCATCAGCAACAGCTCATCACAAAGCAATTTCATCAAGAATTTTTATGTTCATTGAGCTGTTGTTTGCTCTACTTGCAAAGGAAGTGTTACTGAAGTGCTAAAACCCAGTCTAAATGTCCAGCATAACACCTGTCATTGGGAAAGGTATCCAGTGTCCCCCTGGACACCTATAAATATAAGCATCTTATAAAACAGAAATAGTAATTTATAATATGAAATGGCATACAACATAATTTAACCTCTGTAAAATGAAAAAGCCAATAAGTGTCTGAAAGATATGCAATCTTTTAAGTTTTAAATTGTTTAGTTATCTAAAAATAAAATCATTACACTATGTGTGTACATGTCTTTACTTCCCAATTTTGTACCATGAAAATATATTATTATATTGAAATTTATAAATTTTTCTTTCTTTAGGTCAAATTTTGTCATTGAAGGAAACTTCATAGACACCAGCAAATGCTTTACAATCTAAGTTTTTAAGCAGAGTGGTGGAGTGGTGGTGCATGCCTTTAATCCCAGCACTTGGGAGGCAGAGGTAGGAGGATTCCCATGAGTATGAGGCCACCCTGAGGCTACATAGTGAATTCCAGGTCAGCCTCAGAAAGAGTGAGATCCTGACTCAAAAATTTAATGTGGGGTTACTTTTGAAAGAAGAGCATAGAATTGATTTTACAATATCAGAAATAAAGAAATGCTAGGAAAAGACTATTTTGTCCAGAGCAGTCTGAACTATTTTTAGAGCCAGAGGCTCTATAACATCCAAATTAGGAATTGATATTTACACTGGGCACCACTGTTATTCATAATCCCACCTTTGATATTCAAAGGTCCCCAGATTAGTTTTGTATCATAGTAAACATTTCATCATTTATCTTGACTTCTACCCCTTTCCTGGGGTGTTAACTATTATCTTCCATATATATATTTAACTTGTTTTGTCTATTTATTTAAACTCTATCTAAATGTGACATAAAAATCAAAATTAAGCCTTTACTTTGTTGCATAGGACACTTGTTTACTATAGGTTTCTTAAGTGTTCATTATGTTTATAAAATATACAGCTGATAATAACAAATTATCAAGACTAATCAAACTTTTGGCCTTAACCTAACATACATTCATTAGTTCTCCTAAAGATAAGACTTTCTTTTGATCTTGGGGCCAAATAAGTAAAGACCATGAACCTTATACTAAAGACTTACACAAATTCTTTAATCTCTATCATATTTAAATTTAAAATGATTTAAGATATTTCAATTATCACTTCAATACTAATCTCTTATACTTCCTACCTTACTAAAACCAAATCTTTATATTTTCACAAATTTCAATTAACTTGCTATTCAAGTAAACAATTCCTTCTTCCTTAACCTAACACCTGTATTATTATTATTTTTCAACCTTGAATATAACATCTATGTCACTTGTGGCTGTCATATCACATGCAAGAAAGCTCATACATGGATAATAACAAAATCATAGTAGCTAATAGATTTAATATCATCTAGGAGTTTCTTTCTTTATTTGAAATATATTATTGACACTTCTATACTTACAGACAACAAACCATGGTATTTCCCTGCCCTCCACCACTTTCCCCTTCATAACTCTGCTCTCCATTAAATCCCCTCCCTCTCTCCATTAGTCTCTCTTAACTTGATGTCATCATCTTTTTCTCCTATTAGGAGGGTCTTGTGTAGGTATTGCTAGGCACTGTGAGGTCTTCAATTTTGAGGCTAAATTCTATCTGGACAGTTGTGTGCAAGGAGTGATACCCTTCTTTTGGCTCTTACATTCTTTCTGCCACCTCCTCTGCAATGGACCCTGAGCCTTGGAGGATGTAAGAAGTCTCAGTGCTGGGCACTCCTCCATCCCTTCTTCTCAGCACAGTGATGCCTTTTGGGTCATCCCAGTGGTCATCACCATCATAAAATAGAAGCTTCTCTAACCAGAAGTGAGATCAACTTTAATATATGAATATGAGCATTAAGTGTAGTGCTTTCAGGGCAATTTGGTGAGAGTAATATATGCATAAATTTAGACAAGAGCAGGCTTCATACCACTAAGGCTCATGACCTCCCTTGCCATAGGCTTTTGATTAGGTTTTCAGGACCAGGCATGGATTCCCTCCCATAGAATGGGCCTTCAGTCCAATTAGAGAGCAGTTGGTTTCCCCCAGAGCAGACATGCCATTATTTCACTCATTCAGTCATTTGGCCTGTCTGGTCACACTTGAGGCTTCTAGAGTCCACTATTTTCACCACTGATTACTTCTGTCTGCCATAAGGCTAAATATCATGCAGCTTTGTCTAGCTTTCAGTTGGCTGGTCTACAGGGAGAAGGCATTTTGCTCAGCACCAGATTGATTTCTCAGTGTCATGGCTGCTCACACATGTGAAGTCTTCAGCAGTAGGGTCTTACCATCTCTTTCTCATGGGAAACCAAGGGCCTAGGCAAGAAGGACCTCCCTGGCTAGCAACTTACTGGAAGGTATCCCATCCCTGGCACTGAAAATTTTCTAGTAACAATCTATGGCTTCTAAATGTGCCACTATTTAAGAAAATAGCTTTTTATATGTCTTATTCAGAATATATTGAATTTTGAATGACCTTCCCTCCCTACCTTTCTTTTATACAGTCTCTTCCCCTGACCTCAATTTGCCTTTCCCTTCCCTGTAATCTGTTATTCTATTTATATATATACAATACCATGCCCTTAAGACCTTACCTCTCCTCCTTCCCTTAAAGCCTTTTTCTAGCTTATGGGACTCTGCTACTGATTTTTTGTTCTAGCCTACACACAAGTCTATGCATTTGTGGCTAGGATCCACATATGAGAGAGAACATGTGATGTTTGGCCTTTTGGGCCTGGCTTACCCCATTTAGTATAATCCTTTCCAGATCTAACCATTTCCCTGCAAATTTCATAATTTCATTTTTCTTTACCACTGAATAGAACTCCATTGTGTATATGCACCACATCTTTATTATCCATTCATCTGTGGATGGGCATCTAGGCTGGTTCCATTTCTTAGCTATTGTGAATAGAGCAGCAATAAACATATTTGTGTAAGTATCTCTAAGGTAGTGAGAAGAATCATTAGGATATATGCCTAGAAGTGCTATAGCTGGATTATATGGAAAATCTATTTTTAGCTATCTCAAGAACCTCCACATTGATTTTCACAATGGCTGTACCATATTATATTCCTACCAACATTTATTGCCACTTGTTTTCTTGATGGTAGCCATTCTGACAGGAGGGAGATGGAATTTAAAGATACTTTTAATTTGCATATCCCTGATTGCTAAGGATAGAGAACACGTTGTAAAATGTTGATATGCCATCTGTATTTCTTCTGATGAGAACTCTCTATTTAGTTCCATAGCCCCCCCCCCACACCTTTTTTTATTTGGCTTGTGTGATTTCTTATTATTCTGTTTTTTGAGTTCTTTGAATATTCTGGATATTAATCCACTGTCACATGTGTAGCTGGCGAAGATTTTCTCCCATTCTGTAGGTTGTCTCTTTGCTCTATTCACAGTGTCTTTTGCTATACTAAAGCTTTGTAATTTCATGAAATCCCAGTAGTTGATCAGTGGCTTTATTTTCTGAGCAATCGGGGTTATATTCTGAAAGTCAGTACCTATGCCAATATGTGGAAGCTTTTGCCCTACCTTTTCCTCTAGCAATTTCAGAGTTTTCTGGTCAGATATTTATTAAGCTACTGATCCACTTTGATTTGATTCTTATGCATGGAAAAAGATAAGGATCTATTTTCATCTTTCTACATATAGATGTCCAGTTTTCCCAGAACCATATGTTGAAAAGGCTGTCTTTTCTTCAATGAATATTTTTGGCAGTTTTGTCAAAAATCAGATGGCTCTGTAACTTTTCTTGTTGCTGATTTGCAGTTCAATCCCATTGTGTTTAGATAGAGCTCAAGGGATTATTTCAGTTTTCCTGTATTTGTGGAGATTTGCTTTGTATCCTATTTGTATCTATTTTAGAGAATGTTCCATGTGCTGCTGAGAAAAAATGTATATTCTGCAGCATTTGGATGGAATGTTCTGTAGATATCTGTTAAGTCCAGTTGTATCGTGACATCATTTAATTCAGATGTCTCTGTTTACTTTTTGCCAGGATGACCTGTCAACTGATGAGAGTAGAGTATTTAAGTCTCCCACTACAGCTGTGTTTGATGTTATCTGTGACCTTAAGTCAAATAGTGTTTGTTTGATGAAACTGATAGCCTCCATGTTAGGTGCATATATTTTTAGGATTGTAAAGTCCTCCTGTTGGAGTGTTCCTTTAATCAGTATAAAATGACCTTTATCTTTCCTCACTAAATAGGTTTGAAGTCTGTCCTGTCAGATTTTAGGATTCCAACCCTGCTTGTTTGCTAGGCCCGTTTGTTTGAAATACCGTTTTCCATCCTTTCACCCTAAGGCACTGTCTATCTTTTATTAGAGATGAGTTTACTATAGGCACCAAATGGCAGGATCCTGCCTTTTAATCCAGTCTTCAAGCCTGTGTCTTTTGGTTGGTGCATTGAGCCATCGATATTAATAGTTATTATTGAATGTTATGCATTTATTCTTGCCATTCTACTTATTTTGTAGTGTTTCCTGTTTTCCCTTTTTTCATTTGTTTTAATTGTTATTTGAGTGTGTTTTTTTTTTCCTATTTCCTCCTATGTGTGTTTTGTTTCTCTTCAGCAAGTATTCTCTGTTGAGCAGGTTTAGTTGTCATAAATTCCTCTAGCCTGTTCTTGTTGTGTAATGTCCATATTTCTCCATCAATTTGGAAGATAGCTTTGCAGGATAAGTTAATCTTGATTGACTGTTGTTATCTTTCAGAACTTGGAAAAATCATTCCAAGCCCTTCTTGCTTTTAAAGTTTATGTTAAGTAATCTGCAGTTATTTTGATGGGCTTGCCTTTGTAGGTGAGTTGCTTTTTCTCTCTAACTATTTCAATATATTTCTTTGGTTTGTGTGTTTAGCATAACATGGTGAGGAGAGGTTCTTTCCAGATATTGTCTGTTTGGGGTGCTAAAAGTTTTTTGTATCTGCATTGGCATTCTTTTTTTTTTCCAACTTGGGGAAGTTTTCTTCTGTGATTTTGTTGAAAACACGTACTAAGCCTCTGGATTGAAATTCTGCTCCTTCTGTTATACCCTGAATTCTTACATTTGATCTTTTCATAGTGTCCCAGATACCTTAAAATTCCCATTCATACCTTAATATTGGCTTTTCTTTCTCTTTATTGGACTGAATTATATCTGCTATCTGGTCTTCTAGTTTAGATATTCTGTTCTCTCCTTCATCCATTCTACTGGAGAAACTTTCCAGAGTTTTTTATTTCCCTGACTGCCTTCCTCAGAGCTAGGATTTCAGCCTGGTTTTTCATCAGTTTTTCTATTTCTTTACTCAGGTCTTCTAATGACCTCTTTATTTAATTAAGCTGGTTGCCTCTGTTCTCTTTCAGAAGTTCTTCTTTGCTTTCCTTCATTTCTTCTCTGACTTCTTTGAGCATAGATACCATCATTTTCTTGAAATCTTTGTCAGACATTTCCTCTAAAACAGTCTCATTGGTGATCATTTCTGATGGATTTATGTATTGTCTTGATTCTTTGAGTTTGCTGTATTATATTGTAGCGACTTTTGCATCCTGAATTGATTTGATGCTTGGATTTTCTACTTATCTGCAATGTTCCCAGATGTGGCAATCCACGTCTATAAGCTCTCAGAATATGAGTTCAACATACCAGGTGTAGCTCTTGTCCTCCAATCTAACCACAGAAGTAATCCTAGGTGTTTAGTTTGCTTGCTAAGTGGACTGGGTGGCATAATTTATTGGCAAATTGTAAACTTCAACTGAGTAATATACACAGTCAATTAAAACCAGCATAAAATATGCTATTGTGGGGATTAAAACAAACATATATTCTTATAAAGCCAATATGTATAAGGGTGTGTTCTACATCCTTAATCTTGTCAGCTGGGAAGTAGAGATTTCTATTCTGAATTGGGTTCCAAGTCAATCTGGATCTTGATCAGACCCTGCCCCCAATAATGACAGAAGCAAAACACAAAGGCCCTATAAATATGAATGCATCAGAGGCAACAATATTCTGCCCCCCAATGCAGGTTATTTGAAAATTGTAAAGCCAACCAAGAATATATAGACCACAACCTGCCCTGACAAGGAAAGAGACATTAGCTCTTCCAATGGATGCCTATGTCCTTTTTTGTTGTTGTTGTTGTTGCTTGGTTTTTGTTTTGCTTTATTTTGTTGTTGTTTTTTGTCACTCAGCCTCATTACCTTTTGGAGTGGCTTCTAATCTCACCAGTGCTGAGTGCCCAGCTCTATCCCTTGGTGCTATGCTGTAGGGCTGGAATTCTGATCAGCTGTGCTGGCTGTGCTGCCACTGGGTGCAGAATGCCAGAGGTTCAGGGTATTGATGGTCAGGGATGGGAGAGTTCAGACTTCTAGAGTTGCTCACATTTTCAGTAGCTCTTTAGTTGATCTCAGCTGTCTTTCCTTCAGATTTCTTAACTTCGCAAGAAAGCTGATGAAGTTCCAAAATCTGTTGTTTGGTCTTGGCTGCTGCTGCTACCTGGTATGAATACTTTAATATCTTTTCCTTCAAGGTGGTTTCCCTCTGCATAGAATAATAGAAATTGAGAAATGTAGAGTGCACTGGTAAAGGAACACCTCTATGGTATATACAAGCTCCAATTGGAGAATAACCTATGTAACTTCACATAAGACAGAGGTGCATCTTTGTATTCTTATATTTTTTTTAAATTTTAATTTCTTTTTGAAACAGAATCTCATTATGCCAGGCTGACTTACTACTATTGTGAACGATAACTTTGAGATCCTGAACCATCTGCATTCACTTCCTGAGTGAGGAGATTACAGGCATGCACCACCACATGCATTGTGTTAGTGAAACAGAAAGATTAATACTGTATGATGTCACTAATAGATGGAATCCAATACAGTCATACTTGGAAATACAGTAGGATGGTGGTTGCCAGATACTGGAGTGAGAGGAAAGTTTGGAGATGATAAAGAAAACAACAAAATTTTAAGAAAAAAGCTCATCCAAAGAAAATAATGAGGTGGAAGTAGAATAGAATGGAAGTCCATAACTTAGCCATTCTGTAAATTCACTATGTCCCTAGTATCTGAAAATTCACTGGTTATGGAGAGGGAGGTGTGATAGTTTGAATGTCTGGGCCCATAGACTCAGGTATTTTATTAAAATTGAGTTTGAAGCTTCAGTCCATAGCAGGCAGATTCCTGCTACAAGAGGAGGGACATGTCATTGGGGGTAGGTCTGGTATCCACCCCAAAAGTATAATGAGCAGTATCAGCTTTGGTACTGTGTACATTAGTGGTGTTGTTTTGCTTACTCCAGTTTTTCTCTTTGCTTGGATCTATGAAAGTAAGCAGCTTCTTCTGCTATTTATGAAACTTCCCTTGGATCTATAAATTGAAATAAATCCTGCTCCTCCCATAAACTGTGTCTGGTTGTATCTTCATCCCAGCAATACAATGCTGTCTATTACAGGAGGAAAGGGATGTGAATGAAATGGATAAAACAAAAGGGGAAAAATGAGAAATGATTTATCTAGTTGTTGAATCTGGATGGTGGTCTTTAGGATTTTTCGCACATTTTTTTCCCAAAAAAACCCCTTTATTCTAAGTTTGAAATTATACCAAGATGAAATTTTACTAAAAATTGAAGAACTCAAGGAGTTCTCCCTGAGATCAGGAACAAGCCAGAGGTGCCCATTCTCAGCACTACTCTTCAACATAGTACTAGATGTACTAGCCCAAGCAGTGAGACAGGAGAAAGAAATAAAAGGGATTAAAATTGGAAAGGAAGAAGTTAAGAAAGTCCTATTTTCAGAAGAAATAATCCCATATATAAGTAACCAAAAAGTCTCCATCCCAAAACTTCTAAAGGTGATAAATTCCTTCAGTAAACTGGCAGGATACAAAATCAGTGCATAAAATGAGTAGCTTTTCTATAGGCAAGGGACAAATATACAGAGAAAGAAATCAGCGAGATTATCCCATTTTCAATAACAATAAAAAATTAAATACCTTGGAATAACACTATCAAAGGATGTGAAGGAACTATATATTGAAAACATAAAAGCACTCAAGGAAGAAACAGGAGGACTTAAGAAGATGGAAGAATATCCCATGATTCTGGATAGGTAGAATTAATATTGTGTAAATGGCAATTCTCAAAAGCAATATACAGATTTAACACAATACCAACAAAAATACCAGCATCATTCTTCACTGAGACTGAAAAAGTGATCTCAAAATTCATATGGAATTGCAGAAGCCCTCGGATATTTAAACATCTCCTCAGCAAAAGACACACCTCTGGTGGTATTACCATACCCAATCTGAAGCTATATTACAAAACCATAGTGACAAAAGCAGCATGGTACTGGGAAAACAAAACAAAACAGAACAAAACAGAAACATAGGGCTGAGGAGATGGCTTAGCGGTTAAACACTTGCCTGTGAAGCCGAAGGGCCCCAGTTCTAGGCTCGATTCCCCAGGACCCATGTTAGCCAGAATCACAAGGGGGTGGACACATCTGGAGTTCGTTTTCAATGGCTGGAAGCCCTGGAGTGCCCATTCCCTCTCTATTTGTCTCTTTCTCTCCCTCTTTCTCTCTGTCACTCTCAAATAAAAAATAAAAATAAACAAAAAAATTAGAATAAAAAGCAGAAATATAGACCAATGGAACAGAATTGAAGACCTAGACTTTAGGGCAAGCAACTACAGCTACTTGATCTTTGACAAAGGAGCCAATGTTGTAGGCTGGAGAAAAGATAGCATCTTCAACAAATGGGGTTAGACAAATTAGATGAAATTAGACCCACTCATTTTACCATATAAAAAAAATCAAGTCCAAATGGATAAAAGACCTCAACCTAAGACCTGAAACACATCAACTACTGGAAGAAAAATTAGGAAGCACACTCCATGATATAGGACAGGGAAAAGACTTCCAGAACAAAACTGTAGTAACTAAGGAAATTAAACAAGCACTCAACCAACTGGGTCTCATGAAGCTAAAAAGCTTTTGCACAGACAAACTATCATAAGCAGAGCCAATATATTACCCACTGAATGGGAGAAAATCTTTGCCAGCTACAACACTGACAGAAGGCTAATATCTAGAATCTACAAAGAACTCAAAAAACTAAACAATAAAAAGTCAAACAACCCACTGCAAAAGTAGGGCAGAGAACTAACTATGGAGTTCTCAGAGGAAGAATTACAAATAGCTAACACACTCTTAAGAAAATGTTCAACATCCCTAATCATTAAGGAAATGCAAATTAACACAACTATGAGATTCCATATTACCTCAGGAGGGAACAGATCATCCTCAGTGAACTTACCCAATCAGAAAAAAAATCACCACATAGTTTCACTCATCTACAGCACCTAACCTGAATCTACCCAAGATACCTTACATATCCAGCAAGCATCTCATGGACTAGACACTAGGATGGATGGGGAGGGAGGGTAGGGCATAGAAGAGGTGGGAAACACTAATTTAGACCCAAACAGCAATGGTACCATAAAATTCTACTTCCTAAAAGGCAGACCAAATGGTTGAACCCTCACCAGGCCCTTATTGGAAACACCTGAACCACAAGACACTGGAGAGGGTAGGATCAATCTAACCTAAACCTTCTACATCTTCCTTCCCTCTCCCTCTCCCTCTCCCTCTCCCTCTCCCTCTCCCTCTCCCTCTCCCTCTCCCTCTCCCTCTCCCTCTCCCTCTCCCTCTCCCTCTCCCTCTCTCTCTCTCTCTCTCTCTCCTCCCTAACTCTTGTATATTAGTTATATTCTTTCTCATGTTCTTAGTGGGCACTGATCTATAATTCCCCGTACCAGCATGGGGCTATCATCCACAATGAGCTTTTGATCAGAGAAACCTGCAAGGTTTCCTAAAAGAATGACAGATTTCTGTCAGAGTACTTGATGACACCCCAAAGGTTAGTGGTAAGACCCTATTGCTGAAGACACCATTTGCAGCTGACACGTAAAATGGAACGGCATGGCTGGAAGCCAGAAGAGAGTCAGTCCCCAGACAGTTAGCACATCTAGTGCCAGAAGGATAGCAAACATTAAAAAATCAAATGAAAACAAATGTTGGAGAGGCTCTGGAGAAATAGGAACCCTCATTCACTCTTGGTGGGAATGTAAGCTGGTACAACCATTGTGGAAATCCATTTGGAGACTCCTGAAAAGGAGAATATAGACTTACCAGCAGACCCTGTTATTCCCTTACTGGGCATTTTCCCTAAAAACTCCATATCTCAGTTCAGAGATATTTATTCAACCATGTTTATAGTTGCTCAATTTATAATAGCTAAATCTGGAATTGACCCAGGTGCCCATTATTGGATGAATAGATAATCAATATGTGGTATATCTACACAATGGAATTCTATTCAGCAGTAAGAAAAAGTGACACATTGAAATTTGTAGAAAAGTGATATGGAACAGATCATTTTAGGTGAATTCACACAATCACAGAAACACAATTGTCACACGGTCTCACTCATCTGCAGTTCCTAACTTGGATCAGCCCAATTTGCTGACATAACTGAATAGCATCTTTGAGACTTTGACAATAGGAAGGGCAGGGTTTGGGGTAAGTAAAAGGCTGGGTGTGGCACAAAATGTGAACCCAAATTGAACTGGTACCATTGAATCCTGTATCCTGCAAGGCAGACTAAATTGTGGAACCCTCAAGCAAACATTAGAGGGAGCACCTGAATCGAAGGGACCTGGAAAGTGGAGAGTGAGACCAAACTTGTCTTCAAATTTCTCCTGTTTCTCTTTCTTCCCTGGATTTCACTTGTTTCTTTTCCCTTGGGGCTGGCCTGTAACTCCCTGTAGAAGGATGTTGTCTACATCCACAATGAGCAGTTGATCAGAGATAATTACTAGATCTCCCAAAACAAGCAAGATAGACTTCTGTCAGAGCACTTGATTACCCACCAAAGGTTAATGGTAAGACCCTGCTGCTGAAGACACCAATCACTGTTGGCACAGACCATAGAGAGACCTGACTGGAACCCAGAGGAGAGCCATTCCTAATATAATTAGCTTATCTAGTGCTGGAAGACACTACAGAGCTTCCAAGAGGAAGTGGCCAACATCTGGACAAGCAACTCAAAGTCTAAGGGACTCAGAAGCAAACAAGCTGACATGATACTCACACAATTGCACACAGCCATGGTGGGTAATCAACTGCTGTTGGATAGGCTAACAGATCTGCTCAGTGGAAAGGTAACCATATCTGGAACTGGAAAACAAGTCAGAATCTTATACAGATAATGATTCTGTTTTCCATTGTCAAGCTCCCACTAACCTTATGCTATAAAAGTGTCTAAACCCTTTTAATTATCTCTAAACTAATAATGGTTATCCCAATTTAATTGGTGCTGACTTCACTCTCTATTGGAGAATCTGCTTCTCTTTTTCACATGAGAACTGGACCTGAGGAAACAAATGATTCAGTGCATTCCACCCAGGCCCCAGGTGAAACCACAGAAAATATGAGGAAATGAGCAAGAATTCTGTACTCTCAGTTAAGCTGATATCAGAAGAAAGGTGATGAAGAAAGATACTGAGGACACTCAAAATCTACCACACTAGACATCGAGATGCTCCTAAGTGCCCATCACTGAAGCAGACCTAAAATGTTCCCAGCATGGCTCAGGGAATCTTGTGGAAGAGGATGTGAAAGACTGTTAGAGCCACAAGTTGGGACATTTTTCTCAGAGAAATTGCCTCTCTCCCATAACTAACTGCTGCCCCACAATGCATGACCCACAATCCTGATGGGGTTGACCTGCATACCGACTGAGGAAGGCCTCTTCAGAAAAGGTGCAGGAAGGAGGGAAAGGATGGTACCAACATGTGATATTTATGTACAAAATATGTCCATATCTAATTACATATATAATGAAGGAATTAATTTTTGAAAGTTATTTTTTTCTAATAAGAGATATACAAATTAGTAAGATACAATCTTCTTCTTCTTATTATTATTATTTTGTTTTTTCAAGGTAGGGTTTCACTCTGGCCCAGGCTGACCTTGTATTAAGTATGCAGTCTCAGGGTGGCTTCAAACTCACAGTGATCCTTCTACCTCTGCCTCCGAGTGCTGGGATTAAAGACATGCACCACCACACCCGGCTATGTTCACATTATTAACAAAGTAAAAATTAAATCAAGAAATAAATCCAAAACCATTTTTAACAGAAAACAGGATTTTACTGCAATATTAAAAGAATATATTAATAAAAAATCATTTAACAGATGCAACTTGATGATTAATAGATGGATGTATAGGTAGGTAATAGATAAATAATATAGATAAATAGAGAAACAAAGGCAGATTATTAGATAGATGGATACTCATAAATATAGACCCAATAATTGGAGTTCAAAATTCTATTTTTTGAAAATAAGCATTCAAAATGTAATTATGTACAAATGTGTACTTTAACATTTTTACCTATAAAAATGTTGATGGCTTATTACACTTCAAGAAGATAATGGTAGAAAAGAATGATTGATTTTCTTACAGGTTATTTTTACCAGTGAGCAAAAGCAGAGAGGGCAAAGAAGAGACAGGACTGGGTTATCCAGTTCAAGGATAAATTACTTTTATTCTTCTTATTCTTACAGTGTTATGATATAAACCTTTTCTTAGAAATATATGTGATACATATATTATTTAAACACATGTCCCATGGACATTGAAATATTTTAAATATATGTCTATATTACATGCAACTAAAATTCTAGACTGAAAATATTTCTAAAGGACATATGTGTTTTAAATTTTTTGATACAGAAAGAATTTTAAAGAATTAAACCAGTTTCTGAGCTTATGCAGGGTAATAATCTGAAGAACCCACATAAATATTCATCCAGAGCCTGCCCTGACATTGCTTCCTGAAGCATTTTGAAGAGGAGAGAACATCCTCTTTTGAACGGGCAGGTCCAGACTGCTGCCATGGCCTAAGTTGCTGTTATGCAGGGCACATGCTGTAATATAACTGACACTACACCAAGCCTGTATGAATGAGCCAATTATTCATTTATTAACCAGTCAATTATTTTTCTTTAACTGTCCATTCATAGTTATCAGTTATATGTAGTCTGGTACAACATTTTTTCATTTCCTTTTATTCTTGTTTTTTTTTTTTTTTTTTTTGAGGTAGGGTCTCACTCTAGCTTAGGCTAGCCTAGCAAATGTACTCTTGGGGTGGCCTCAAACTCATGGTGATCCTCCTACCTCTGCCTCCCGAGTGCTGGGATTAAAGGCATGGGCCACCATGCCAAGACCAGAGGAATTCTTTTTTTTTTTTTTTTTTTTGATTTTTGAGGTAGGGTCTCACGATAGTCCAGGCTGGCCTGAAATTCACTATGTAGTCTCAGGGTGGCCTCAAACTCATGGTGATCCTCCTACCTCTGCCTCCTGCGTGCTGGGATTAAAGACATGTACCACCATGCCCGGTTTAGGAATTCTTGATAGCTGAATTGGTAGCAAGATTGGGTGTAATGCTTGAGCATACCAGATTCTTATTTTTCTTTCTTTAAAATTTGTTAGAGAGAGGGAGCGACAGATAGAGAGAGAGAGAAAGATAATAGGTGCACCAGAACTTTCAGCTGCTGCTAGACCCATGCGCCACCTTGTGTATCTGGCTTATGTGAGTCCTGGGGAATCAAACCTGGATCCCTTGGCTTTGCAGGAAAATGCATTAACTGCTAAGCCATCTCTCTAGCCCTCCTTTTATTCTTTTACAGTGATTTATGTTTATTTCATGAGGTCATCACCCAATAAAATTAATTATGCAAAAATAAAAACAATCATAGGGCTGAAGAGATGGCTTAGCAGTTAAGACGCTTGCCTGCAAAGCCTAAGGACCCAGGTTTGATTTTCTAGTACATATAAGCCAGGTGCACAAGGTGGCACATGTGTTGGAGCTTATTTGCAGAGGTTAGAGGCCATGGTACACCCATCCTCTCTGTCTCTCTCTTTCCTTATTTTTATTAAATAAATAAAATTATAATGTTTTATTTATTTATTAAATGATCCAGAAAATGTGGAATAGACTATGTTAGAAGAAATTCTAACGTTGCTTATTAATTATACTTATGGTTGTCATTGGACTAAATTTTAAACTCATGCATAAAGTATTCTTTCTCATGCCCATTTCTCCTTTCAGTTAGCAAGACTTTTTCAGTCAAACTTAAGTCACCCTCTTTCTGGCCTGCTTCACAATTTGACCCTGATTTTGGGCTCATCCTTGATATAGTTTTACCAAGAATCAACAGACTCAATAAGAATCAGCCTGGGTTCATTAAACTAACATCTTCTACCCTCCAGATTGTCTCAAATTCTTCATCTACCACCTTGCTATGTTTTCATCCTGGCTTGCCCTCAGCAATAATTCTGTTAAGTTAGTCATGATCTCCTTTTACCCAAAATGGTTAGTTTTCCACCCCCTGCTTCTAGACTATAACTTCCTATTTTTCCTTGTTGCAAGCAGAGGTAAGCCTGATCTGTCTCCCCTAGGGCAAAGTTGTCTTTGCAGAAACTGCTCCTGAATAGAGTCTTCTTTAATGGGATTTATCTTATATCATGAAAAATATTAACAACTGTTCAGTGTGCACTGCCCCAACTTTCCACAGACAATATCTGCATTTGTGATTTCTGCTGCCATCATAACACTCATTACTTTTACACAATAAACCTGAGTTTAATATGCCTCAAGGATTTCCTCAACCTATGACTGCAAGTAAATAGAGATACCTTCTCCATCTCACTAGCCCTAGCTGGGATCCCTCTTGTGAGGCCATAGACATTGTTACTTTAAGAGTACAGATGCTAGTCTTATGGAAACCAAGTAGCCACACACCATGTAGTTTCTTCTGAGTCCAGGTATAGCAAGAGAGCTGGCAGCTTGGGCAGGATAGCAGAACCAGGTAAGAGTCTGGTTTGTGACTTTGTAACCTGTACTATTTTCTCTTACACCCTAACCCTAGCAATTCAACTCACATCCACTCTGTAGCAAGGCCTCATCTCTAGTTAGAGACCTTCCCTTTAAAAGGATGAAAAGTAAGGGATATTCTTTGTCCTGAGCGAATCCCCTCCCACAGCTTGGCAAGTGTAAACAAAGACATCCATCCAGAAGTCCCATCCATTTCAGGACTGCTCCATTTGAACAGGGCCTGAGCTTTCATGTTCTGTTAGGTACCCATCTGTTGTCCCCTGGTGTCCTAGAAGGAAAAGCTCAGTTGCCCTGCGGTGACTTGCTTTGTCAGGGTAGTGCTCTACTCACCGTTACTCCTTCTCTGACTTCCCATATTTCTTGGCAGTATCTCCTAAAGAAACTAACTACTCCCTCAGTCCTGTTTTCATATGTCACAAAATTTATTCGAACTTCTCATATTCACCATTCACGTCTTTACATCACTGAAGCCACATTGAATGTCACCTGCATGAGTCTTTGATACATGTCACCTGCACTATTGTTCATTGATTGAAATGTTCCAGCTTTTAAAACAAATAATGTGGGGGCTGGAAATTTCCTGCCTTGATTTCTGAATTGCTTTACCTTATGTTACCATTCCTGTCCAGAATGAACAAAGAAAAGACTCTGCAATTCTCTCAAATGGAAAAGTTGTAAAAAAAAAAAAAAAAATCTATGGTTTGTCTTAAACAATAAGAAAACTTTTTTGGATATGGTTTGGTATTAAACAGAGCCCTAATAATAACAACAACAATAATAATAAGAAGAAGAAGAAGAAGAACAAGAGGAAGAAGAAGAAGGAGAAGCAGCAGCAGCAGCAGCAGCATCTCTGGTCTGCTCACCTGTTTCAATTTCTTCTTTGTAAATGTTTCAAAGCCATATTATTCAACCTTTTTTTTAAAAAAAAAGGTTCCAAGTAAATCTACTTAATCTACTTTCATTAGGTAAAAAGGATATAAAATCTGAAGCAGTCAGATGACTTCATACAATACATAATGCATTTGGGCTGAAACTCAAAGCAACTAGATTCGCACACTCCAGGGTGTCAATTTCTTTGCTCCTGATAACTGCTCAGTTCAATTTTGAAATCAGCCTATTCAGACTAACTTTCTCCAATGAAGAAAAAATTCAAACTCATTTTCCTGGAGTTAATCAACCTAACAGTCCTCTCCTTTGCCCCAAAGTACTCTGAGATTTACTTCTGGTTCTGATGAAACAGCTGCATGTCCACAGGCCACCTGCACCAAGAATTCCCTTTGTACTACCACCATCCTTTCACACACATAAACCTAACTTGTGTCTGAATGTGTTAGCAAGCTTTTACTCTGTGTCATGAATACCTTCGGGTAAGGGAGTTCTCTATTTTCAGTTACTAGTTGTACTCGGAGAGGGAAATCAATAAGTAAACATCATTTACAGGTTGCCTTATTTTCTCCTTAAAAACAGTTACAACTAAACATAACAGATACAGTCTTTCTGTCCGCAATAGATTGAAGACATAGAGGGTAAGAGTTTCAATGAGGTTTTGTGTGTAACAGAACTTCAAGTTTCTCAGCCTTCCACTAGAGGGATCAGTGAGGCGACTCTGCAAGAATTTCCTCCTTGTGCCCCTTTCCTTCTGGCCGGTTTTTCTCCATCCTCAGAGCCAGTATTCCCACGGTGATTTGTTAAGTACTCCTTGTTTATAAGAATAATTTAGATGTCTTGTGGCACCTGCAGTTATGTTCTTATCCATTGGTCTAGCTCAACAGAAAATAAAACAATTTGTTTTTAATCGAACCTTGAATGTTTGTCTCACCACAGTCTTCTGGGATCCCTATAGGAAGACTGTTCATATCCAGACGTTATAAAAGAAAATGTTTCAAGTGTTTTAGCTTTAAATTCTATAATGGAATTGTTATTTGTGGTTTCTATGAGTCTTCTTCAGGTTCTTGGCATTTTGCTTGAAGAACTGAAGAAAAGAACAGTAGTAAAGCAGCAAGAACTTTATGGTAAGAGCAAAGCAAATGTAAATGTTTGAAATGCATTGCTGAAGCAACAGCCTTTGCTAGAGTGGAAAGTACCGAAGGGTCTCAGCAAATGGGCTGGTACCTCTCTTTATAGTACTAAAAAAAAAAAAAAAAAAAAAAAAAAAAAAAAAAAACTTTATAGGATTTTTTAGTGGACAGTTGCTAAGGGTATAGTTTGGGAGGTCCTCTGGCTTGTGTGGTCTAAACCAGCTAAACCAGACTGACAAGATGTACACATCTTTGTAAAGGTGGCACCCAGCCTAGGTGGGTAACTAATGGGAAAGGAACCCACAACAAATGTGCTGCTTCCACAGCAAACCTGACAACCTGGGACAGAGTGGTGGAGACTGACACTGAGGACGCTCAAAACGCAGCAAAGCCAAAGTCCAGAAGCTAGTGAATGCACACTCCTAAAGTGGACTTAAACACTTCCGGCTTAGGGTACTTTGAGCAAGAGGGGGAGAAAGATTGTGAAAAACACAGCACAAGATAGGAGGGGATATCCAGAGACGTTTCTCCACCCCTCCAGTAACTTTTGTTCTCATAGTTCATAATTCACAATCCCATGTTAAATACCCACAATGCCAATGAGGAGGGCCCTCTGTGGAATGGGGGCAGAGAGGAGGGAAAGGATACTACCAACATGATGTATCCATACTAAGTGTATACTTACTAAACAAAAAAGAAAAAGAAAATAAAGGCAGAATTATATACTCAAACAACATTTATGATGAAAAAATTATACTTCAAAATATTATCAATAAATCAAGAAGAAGTAGACTTTAAAACATATCCATCATGACTAAGGAAATTTTATGGAAGATGGGGTAGAAAGATTGTAAGAGCCACAGGGTGGGAGGGAATATCCAAAGGCATTGCCTTCCCCCAAAATGACTGGCTCTAATAACCCATAACCCACAAGCCATGGTGAATACCAGCAATCCCACTAAGAAGGGCCCTCAGTGGAATGGGGATAGGGAGGAGGGAAAGGATGGTGCCAAAACACATGATGCGTCCATACAAAGTATCTACTGAACTTAAAAAAAAAACTTAAACTTAAGAGTTACATGGTTTGAGAATGCTCATGTAACTATAAACTACTATGCTGATACTACATTTAGCTTGGTATATTTTGGAAAATTCTTATCTGTTTTTCCAGATATCTTTTTTAAGTTCATGCTATTTACTAAAAGAACAGTCAATGCAATACAATGAACCAGCAGATGGCGCCAAAGAGCTTATTAATTCAACTGTCCCTTCTTTAGTAATTGAGGAGTCCGTGTACATGCAGGTATGCCAATTTTTTATATTCTCTGAGGGTTTTGTGTGTATAAGTGTTTTATGTATTAACTATTAGGATTTTGGAAGTTCTAAAATTAATAGATATGTTTTATTAACCCAGTATTGTATTTTAAAATGTAAATTTTCTGTCATTATATTTTATTAAAGCAAAACTAAAATATGACAAAGCAGTGAGATCAGACTAATTCAGGACTGCTTTGAATTGTGTAGAGACTAATTCAACAGACTTCAGAGTTGGAATGAGGGGTAGTACAGAAGTACAGATACCTCCTGGCAGGTGAGAACTCATAGCCAAGAAGAAAGCTGCAAATCAACGTATGGAAAATTGTTAAGAGGAGACACCAAGAATGAGGGTGGGGACTGGAGAAATGGCTTAGTAGTTAAGACAATTGCCTGCAAAGCCAAAAGACCCAGGTTTGACTCCCCAGGACCCACGTAAGTCAGATGCAGAAGGTGGCACATGCACCTGGAGTTTGTTTGCAGTGGCTGGATGCCCTGGTGATCTCTCTCTCTCTATCTTTCACCCTCTTTCTCTCTCTCAAGTAAATAAATAAAAATAAAATACTTAAAAAGAAAAAAGAATGAGGGTGGATCTCAAATCCACAGACAGCACAGGAATGCACTATTCCTAGTGTGTTTAAGCATCTCTTGCGTTGTGAGGAATCTGATCAGGTGAGGGCAATCAGATAGCAAAGAAAGGGGATTGTCACTAAACTAACTTAAGATTCTTGCTGCATGTGGATTTTACAAAGGAAGCCCACAGACAGGAAGACATAGTGAAGTAAAGGCTCAGTGTGTTTAAACAAAGACTGTTAATTCCATAACATTTGTGTTTTAATGACATTAAAGAGTTGTGTCCTATATGTTCGCAAATGAAACACATTGCAAATACATCCAATGGTTGTTTTACCATTAAGTTCTCCTGTATAAGCCATCTCATAAGTATTTGATTAGTATCACTTGAGAAAATGTCCAACCATATATTATGGACATCATATTCTTACCTTACATTCCAACTTATTTCTAACAATCCATTCTTAAATAATTTCATGTCTTCATTAAGCCATTGGATTACTCTCTGAAAGCAAAGTTAGTTATTTCCTTCATGTATAGAATCATATCATCTGCAAATAATGATAATTTTATTTCTTCCTTTTCAATCTGTATCCCTTTTATGAGTGTCTCTTGCCTTATTGCTATGGCTAAGACTTCCAGTACTATATTAAATAAAAGTGGGGACAGTGGAAACCCTTGTCTTGTTCCTGAATTCAGTGGAAAAAAAATGCTTTATTTCTAAGAATAACAATTAAGTTGCAATGAGTAGTTTAATTGTCTAAATTTTTCCTGCATTCTGATAATGATCTCTAGTACCAGGCCCAGAGGTTGGCATATTGTTTGTACTTCATGAACATGCAATATCATTGTATGATAGGCGATATGCATGGAAACCTAGAAAACAGCAAAGGAGAGACAGAATCTCTAGAGAAATCCCTGAATATGCAAGGGACATAATATGATGAGGAAGGGAGAAAGGCAGATTGGTCAGCATCACTGACACCCAATAGTGAGAAGATTAATTTTGATTTATAAAAATTGAATAATGAGACCACATTTATGGCATTCCATATTAATAGGCAGTTCAGTTAAATGAGTGAAACAAGATTCCGGAATTTCAGAACATCGAGGCTGTGCACCACAGCTATAGGAAATGCCATCTCTTTGGTTCCTAAAGCTAACTACCTTGGGAAGATGTGGACTTTGTAATCCAGAGCTTCTAATCCTATGAGGGAAGCTACAACCATGAATTTCACAATTATGGGTTAGTAATTAATTTTAAATATTAAAAGCTATCTCTAATTTAAACAAGTGATATTTGCACATTTGATTCATCCCAATGACATCATTTTGCCTTTCTTCCCCATAGTACAGTGGTAGTAGCTATGATGAACCAGCAGTTGTGGGTAGCAAGAACAATGGGGAAGTAGTTGGAGAAGAATTAAGAGCTGTCAGTTACACAATATTTGAATATTGTTATTTCAGAATGGCATGTTTGTATCTTTTTGTTTTGTCTTCGCCTACTTTCTAATTTGCTTTTACTCATATGCTTAAAATTGCTCCTAAAGTTTTCTGTAGTTTCTGTTTCTCTTTAATTTATTTAACATATTTTAATGCATGGCCCTTGAACATCCAAACATGCAAGGACAATCGTTATACCATAGAAAGAATCTCAATTAAGGGATGAAAACAGGGCTTAGCAGTTAAGGCACTTATCTTCAAAGCCTAAGGACCCAGGCTCAACTCCTCAGAGCCCACGTAAGCCAGATGCACATGGTTGCACATACGTCTGGAGTTTGCTTGCAATGGCTGGAGGCCCTGGCATGCTCATTCTCTTCTCTTCTTCTCCCTATCCCTTCTTCCTCCATAATAAAAAAATCAAAATATTTTTCTAAAGAATCTCAATTAAAACCTTGTTTTCTTGTTCTGTTATTGTTTTGCAGATGGTCTCTCACAGTGTTGTCCAGGCTAGTCCACAATTTGGGGGCTCCTTCTGCCTCAGCTTCCTAAGTAGCTGAGATTACAGAGGAATGTCATTAAACCTAGGTAACAACTTGGTTTAATTAGCAAATTAACAGTGCATTTAAAAATATAAGCAAGGGGCTGGTGAGATGGCTTAGCGGTTAAGCACTTGCCTGTGAAACCTAAGGACCCTGGTTCAAGGCTTGATTTCTTAGGACCCACGTTAGTCAGATACACAAGGGGGCACATGCATCTGCAGTTCATTTGCAGTGGCTGGAGGCCCTGGGGCACCCATTCTCTCTCTCTCTCTGCCTCTTTCTCTCTGTCACTCTCACATAAATAAATTTAAAAAATCTTTAACATATATGTGTGTGTGTGTGTGTGTGTGTATATATATATGTATATATATATATACACATACATACATATATATAACTTTATATATATATATACAAATATAAACTATATATAATATATATAAAGATTTATATATGTATATATGTGTGTGTGTGTATATATATATATATATATACACGCACACACATATACATATATAAATATGTGTAGGCAAAATAAACAGAGAGTTAGATATAATTTTAAAATATTGCTAAATACTCATGTAAAATAGAGTTCATTCTCTGATTTAAAAATTGTGTGTGTGCGTGTGAAGTATGTATGGTGTATATGTATATTATATGTGATGCATGTGGTTATGGAGGCTACAAGAGACCATTGGTGTCCTCTTACCACTCATCTCCAGTTTCTTGAAACACATTCTCTCCTTCAACCCACGGAATTTGTGTCACAATCATGCATGACCAGCCCCAGAGATGCCTTCATGCTTAAGTGGCAAGCTTTCTAAAACGCTGAGAGGAGTCATTTACCTAGCCCCAATTTTAAATTTTTACCTAAGAAAAGTACAAGTAAAGTGTTTGAAACACTCAGATTCTGGTTAGATGTTGTGGCCTGTTCATCCCGATATTGGGAGGCCAGGATCCTTGCCAAAACCAAAAATAGAAATAAATAGAAATCCCAATAGAAGTTGAACCACATTGTGGTCACTAGAGGGCATATTTGGCTTTCTTATCAGTGAGAGTGCTTTCTCATTTTGAATTATTTGCCACACTTGTAGGATGGTAAATTTGAAATTAGTAACAATTACAAAAATAGTCTAAAGTTTATTTTAGCTATAAAGGAACATTTCATGTTTTAATAGACATTTTGATGGACTGGAAAAGATAAAAGACAAAATTTAAATAAGTGTTTATTTTTGTATTTGTAGGATTTTTTCAGTCTCATATTAGGTTTATATCACACATATTTTTGAGTGTGCCTTCATGCATTTAATTCTATTCCTTATGGTTATGTGGTACCTAATTACCCAATTACTATTGACGTTGAATGCCTCTAGCTTGCTGTTAGGTAAACTATACTCTGAAACTACCCGGTAACAGTGCACATGTAGGCAGACAGACTGTACTGCCATATGCCTGGCACTTTATGAGTTGTGGAATGAGTTATTAATGTTAGAATTTTTTTGCTTAAAGTATAAACTTTAGATATTTATTTTTCTTAAATGCATCTATTAGGCCACTTCTATTAGGACTAAGCACGTTAAGCCAGAACATGGTAGGTGCATGTTATCTGGTTTTGTATCATTTTTGGAGTTTCTGGACATAATCCTACATTTAAAATAATCATTTTAGGGCAAGCAATATGGCTTAGCAGTTAAGACATTTGCCTTCAAAATCAAAGGATCCAGGTTTGATTCCCCAGGACTCACATAAGTCAGATGCACAAGGTGGCACATGTGTCTGGAGTTCATTTGCAATGGCTGGAGGAGTGGTTGCACCCATTCTCTCTCTTTTTCTGTCTGCCTCTCTCTCACTCTCAAATAAATAAATAAATAAATAAACATGAACTATTTTTGAACACATGATCATGATAATAGGAGGAAAAGATCATGACAAACTAAAAGAGAGACTGAGAAGGGGAGGAAATATGATGGAAATGATGGAGTTTCAAAGGGGAAAGTTGGGTAAGGGAGGGAATTACTATGGGTAATTATCTACAATTGTGGAAATTGTCAATAAAAAAATTAAATAAATAAATAAAAAGAGAAAAACATCATTCTATAAAACAACCTTCTCAAAGCAGCTTTTCTCATTCAAAATTATTGATCTCTACCTTTAATCTGTCTTCTGAAACAGTTAACTCATTTCAGAAACAAATGTTCAATTTCTTCATTTATATGTGAAAATAAAATATTCAGAGAATAATGTAGTATGGGGAGGAATTGGGAGGCATGAATGTTTAGCATCTGACTCTGCATGGGCTCAGACAGCACTACTGTTCCTCACTGGTACTGAATGCACGAATTCTGATGATGAGGCCTCTCAAGGTCCACCAAGCATTTGACATGTGCATATATCTGTCTCATTTTCCTGAAGCAGGATAAAAGCACCCCTTGGAAACTTCAGGAAGCTCTGTATCTCCAGCAAGTTAAAGAACTCCAAGCATATACTCGAGCTCCTAAAATCTGAAATTTTCCAGTCTCTTAAAGAACTACAAATGTATCTTGTCTTTATGAGCCAATTAATGCTAGTCAGAGTAGACACAGTGTTAGCTTTTGTCCCATTTCTTTTGGCTGGTTTTGTCTACTAATATTATTTTAAAGTAGGAATCTGAGTGACACGTTATATAAAACTATATTTTTGCCTTGAAGTCTACTTCATATATACTTAATTACAGGCTTTAACAAAACTTATAGCTACTTCCTATTGGACCCTATTTAGTCAATTTACAAATGCACTAAAATGTTTGATTCATTCATGTTGGAACCATATGTGAAGTTATTGACTAATTACACATGAATGATGCAGTAAAATATAGAGTATAACAATATATATATTAATCTTCCTGTTTAGTGGGGCTGCCCACTGTATGTCTTCAAATAGCTTACCAAGTATCAATTACTTTAGGTGCAATATAGTTATTATTTCACTTTTCAGTACACTCATATGACTACAGAGCAGAGAGCCTTTTAAGATGAATATCTCTCTGTCTCTCTCCATCTCTTTCTGTCTCTCTGAAAAAGGATGGATATATTTAATATATTTTTGAGTATTTATATAATAAAATATAAAGAAAAATACATAAATAATGAAAAATATATTTTTGCCTTAACAAAAGAAGCATAAAATGTTTAGATTGGGTTATTTATATAAAATCCTAAGGAGTATGATTAATCTTTAAAAACTGCTTATTGCTAATTTCCACACATATTCATGACATAGTTTGATAATAATGCCCCCCCATTATCTTATCTTCCTTCCCCATCCCCATTCCACTGAACCCATTTTTTCACCTAGTCCCTCTTCTACTTTGATGCTGTTTTTTCTTGCCTCCATTATTCATGTGGAAATGTTGATGGTTCTAATGAGAGTCTTGTATAAGTCATGACAGCCACTGTAAATTCATGATTACTTTTAAGAGAAATGTGTGGTTCTCCTTAAACTGGCTGTTCTTAACCTTTACTCTCCCAAGGGCTTTCTGGATTTGAGATCAAAGTGAGGCTAGGTGAAAACTGCTTATAAAAGGATATCATTAAAGGTCTGAACTATAAGAAAGTAAATGATAGGACTCTCTCCTTACCTGTTTCCACTTGGAGTTGGGTACCAATGCCACTGATGTGAGAAAGTAGACTCTTATTTATTCAATTTTTCATCCTTGTGGAATTTTTTTTAACTTGTTTCTAACCTAATTTAGTTACCATTATGAAGACATAGTCCAAGGACTAGCTGTGGAAAGAAGAGTGAGTTGGGTGAATGTTAAGGAAACTAGACTGAGAAAACAGACAAGACCCCAAATCCTTGTTTCCTACTAGTACTAGAAAGAGTCATGAAATAACAACAGTTACTTCCATAAAATCTGTAGGTTGCCCAACTTTGTGGCTCTCTTCCAACAATGAAAGAATTTTTAGTAAATATTCTGCCTGCCCTCTAAGAAGTTCAGCTGTAAACTTCTGAAATTTAACAGAATTTGAATTTTTAAAAAATATTTTCATTTATTTATTTAAGAAGGAGAAATGGGTATTCCAGGGCCACCTGTCACTGTTTACGAAATCCAGACACATGTGCCAATCCTGTGTATCTGGCCCCACATGGGTGAGTACTGGGAAATTGAACTTGGGAAACAGGCTTTACAAGCAATCACCTCCAACCACCTCCCTAGCCACAGAATTTTAATTGTTTTTAAAAATGAAAATCATCACTCATGCTGAATTATTCTCTAGGATATCTTTGTATGTGTCTGTATGCATGTTCATGCATGAGCAGGGACATGTGTGTGGATATATATACAAGTGCACATAAATGCATAGAACAACCTCAGGTGTTGTTCCTCTGAGACTATTCTTTCTTCACTTTTTTTCTTTTTCTTTATTTAAAAATGTTTATTTATTTATTTATTTATTGACAAGCAGAGAAAGATGAGAGAGAAAGAGAGAAAGCATGAGTATGTCATACCAGGGTGTCCTTCCACTGCAAACTAACTCCAGACACATGTACCACTTTGTTCATCAAGCTTTATATACTGAGGCATTGCCCTGGAGGCACAGGCTTTGCAAGCAAGCACTTTTCACCACTGAGCCATCTCCCCAGTTCTCCTTTTTAAAAATTTGATTTACTTTAATTTTTTTTGAGACCTGGTCTCTCACTGGTCTGGGCCTGGAGCTAGCTCAGTTGACCAAACTATTATCTGCCTCCCCATCACTGAGATGACAAATGCAGCCCCATCATGCTGGATTTGGGGCGTTGTTTACCTTAGGTACTGAGGATTGAAGTTGAACTTGAACACACTTTTACAATCGCCCCAGATCCCTAAAATATGTTAATTTAAATAAAAGTAGACTATTACATTGATAGAAAGTATCGCGTAAGAGACCCATCAGTATTCTAGGTTCTTGCAGCAACCTTGACAACTGGGGACTGTTTCCTTTGGTGGTCACAGGAGGCCAAACTTTGCCTTTGTTATGGGTTCAGAGCACATTTTATGGGATCAGCTCAAGTGTGGATAAAAGAAGATCTTTCACAGATTTCCTCATTTCTTCTTCAGTGTTAAAAGATTAGATCTCAAACTGTTCCTTTTCTTCTGAGTAGCACTCCCCCAGACTTTTGCAAATGAATCACCTAAATGTAAGCAATGATGTGCTTCAGGCAGCCCTGCAGCAGGGCTGGAGTCCCTAGACTCCTTAGGCAGGAGAGCCTCAGACCTTCCATGTACTTTATTCTCAGTTCCAAGCTACTTAACAAATATTTATTAAAGAAATGAGTGAAGATTCAGAAATTCAAAATGCATAGGCCATGTACAAGTGGAGTAAGTTTGTCTACTAATCTTCTACACAAGATTACAGTTATAGAAGCTGATTAAGTTTGTCTGCTTCCACACTTTTTTATCTTCATTTCTCAGTGATAATCATGGGAGTATTTCCTCTTTCTGCTTGATTCTGGAAAAGCCATTCTTGTAAAAATATTTAGCAAATTTCATTTTACAAGGTTCTACTTAGGAACAGTGAATGTAAATGTTATAAATTTTAACACAAGTCAAAAAATGTTTCTTTTCTTTTTTTTTTTTTTTTCCTGTTCATCAGACCATTGCCATATAACTCCAGTTCACAATTTCCTGCCTTTTGTATTAAAGAATATGCTCCTTACATCTGCAGGCTTTAAAAACTTAAGTCCACTTTACATTGAAAGAAAGAGGGAACATTGGTTTGAACATTTGCACACACATGTGTCCAAGGCTTTCCAGTCAGTGCAAACTTGCTTAGGATTAATTTCTCACAAAGAAAAAAAGTCACATCTCATTCTCACTAGAAAGAGTTGCAAGAGCTTTACTGGAGGTATAATACTCCCTCATTATACTAAGCTGTATTTCACCCTCCCATAGAAATCCCCAAGGTCAGGAGTGACTAAACTGAATACAGCCTGATCCTTATAGGGATGAATAGTTGGGCAACACTTGATCACAAATACTAAACTACATTTACTTAAAGAATGCAGAATGCTATATGCTGTGATAACGCTAACAAAGAATTTATATTCTTCCACTGTACATTGATTAATAACTAAATGTAAAGTTGAAAGTTTTCACTAGTCTTAACAAATCACAAAGCCTGGATCTTCAAAATGATTACTCAAGATTTCTCAATATTGAACACAGAATAAACAAGGAACAATAATAAACCTGTTTTAATGTCAGCATATAAATGTGCAAGGGGCATTCTAAGTCAGATATGAATTTTAGTAACTCAAATACATTTTCCAAGGATGCAAAACATCATTGTGTCTACAGTTTATCTTAGCAGTCTTGGTTATATGTCAAGGTCTTTAAATAACTGAGGTTTTTGAGTTATAAATAGCTATGACATTTATTTTTTATTAAGAAGCCTAATCTACTATGCCTTTAACTGGAACAATCTTGAATTTCATTTGATTATCCCATCATTATTGTCACAAAATCATCATGAAGTCCTCACAACATACACATTCCAAAAACAATTATTAACCACAGTAAAGAACTTTCTTTCCTTTGTGAATTTATTCACTAAGTAGGATAAGAAAATGCATGTCTTTGTCGATTAATTTTAATTTTTCTCCTACATCAGAGTGCATTCTTAAAAAGTATTTAACAATAGAAACAAAAAGATACTTTATGTTGAAAAACATTAAAAATATTTTTGTATCACATGAACTTTGTGATATTTTTGTCTTTTTAACCTTGTATTTTTGGACTATTTTAGGTTCATAGTGAACTTGAGTGGATGCACGCCTATTTTCCCCAACATCAGCATCCACACCAGAGTGGCTCACAGCACATGAATTTACAAGTCATTATCATCTGAAGCCCATGCTTAGGGTTCTCCTTTGTATGCTGATGGGTTTAAGCAAGGGAAAAGTCATGTGTACCCAGCATTATAGTATCACACAGTCCTTTAAACACTGGCCACTACAGGTGATAAGGCTGACTGTAAGTTTTACCCTACTTGTCATAGAGTTGGAATCAGGCATGTCCTATTTCACTTAGCAATGTGCATTTAAATTTCTTCCATTCTTTCTAATTGTTTAATCATGTTTTGGAGATGAATGACATTCCATTTTCTGGATTTCTTATAGTTTATTAGTGCATTTTCCTCCTGAAGGATATCTTGGTAATTTCTAAGTTCCAAGTTTTAGCAATTACACATAAAGATGCTATAAGCACCTTTATGCAAGCTTTGTTATCTTGGATTAGCTTATTCATTTATTTGTTGGTTTTTAAGGTTTTTGTTTGCTTTGAAAATGATAACTAATTAATACTTAGTAAAGTCAATCAATCAAGGAGAATAAAAGGTGAAATATGAGGATCTTCCCCCATCTTTCTGGTACTCTGAATCTTTGTTCCTCAGCTCTAAAATTAATTACTTTTGAACTCTTCATTACTTATGAACACCAACCACAAATCTAGAGGTTTTTAAAGTGGAAAAGTAACTGAAGAAAAAAATGAGAGAAAGATACTAGGGCCTTAAAATTTCTTTTAACTTGGAAAAGTAGTTCATCGAAACTATTTAAAGTAAAGATTAATATATGAATAATCCATGTTTTCAGTACAGGGATGTCTGTTGTATTGCGGGGTTCCCCAGAGGGGTCCCTGCTCAGGGCTGTCTACGCGACCCCAAGAACACTCACGCAGGACGCTCTCAATGCAAACCGCACGAGGTTTATTGAATCCGATGCATCGGGGCTCAACATAGATTCCTGTCGCAGGAGGGGTGAAGAGCCCCTAGCAACAGGTTTGGTCAGCTTATATAGGCTAAAACCACAGGTATGCAGAGTCATAGGGGCTTTCCAGCCGTGGGTCCCTCTGATTGGGTGGGGCCCACGGGGTGGGCTCATGTCTGGGGGCTTTAGATATGTGTTGACTATTGATTGGTTGTGTCCAGATGGGGAGTTATCTTAATGAGGAACTCGAGTTCCTGGAATTTAGGCATTGTATAAGGCATACAAAAGGTCAGGTTCCTCATGGTATACTTTTTACAAAATGGAGGCAGTTGCAAAATGGCGGTTCTGTGATTCAGTGCAGCAGCAAGCAAGCCATATTACAGAAGCTTAAAAAGGCAGGTTAGCAGAGCAACTAGAAAACAGGGCAGCAGAAATAGGGCAACTTTTATCCTTTCATTTCCCCCTTTTCTTTGTCATAATTCCAATCATGGAATTTCAGTTTCTGCAAGAGACTGGTACTGTTGTTTAAGTATCATGACTTGGACGGTGCTGATCCTTTCTCTAATAAAGGTAACTAATCTATTTATTATGCATGGACCAAAGGTGAAGAGGAGAATTAAGATGATAAGTGGCCCTAGCAAGGTGGAGATTAAAGTAGTCATCCAGGGGGACCTGGTGAACCAGGATTCATACCAAGACTGGTTCTGTTGTCTCTCCCGTTTGCGTTGTTCTAGGCTTTCTTGTACTTTCTGCAAGCTGTTTTCTACTAATCCAGTCTTGTCTGCATAGAAGCAGCACTCTTCTTTTAGAGCTGCACAGAGTCCCCCCTGTTGTAAAAATAATAAAGCTAGGCCTCTTCTATTCTGTAATACAACTTCTGAAAGTGAAGAAACCGAGTCCTTTAGGTTCTGCATTCCTGACTGTAACTCTTGTAGATCTTTGTCTATTGCTAAGCTGAGCTGAGCGTACTGTTGGTTAGAGGTGACAAGGGAAGCTATGCCGGTGCCTGCTCCTGCAGTGCCCAACCCTATTATTAAGGCTAATGTAAGGGTAGTTATAGGCTCTCTCTTATTCCTAGAAGGGGTGGAAGGGCCAGAATTCCAGATTCTTTGAAAATCATCAGAATTTCTTATAGCAAGTCTGGGCAGCAAGTTGATAAGCACACAATAGTCCTTTTTCTCTAGAAAAGTTGTTTTTTCTATATAGGTAGTTTACCCTGTGGAGCAAGCGAGGTAGGCGTCCGAGGGGGCTGAAACATATTTGTAATTTTGGGAGTCTATGCTGAGAATCTGATTACAGATCTCCTGGAGGGAGGTAGGAGGCAACATACGAGGGCCTACCAGACAGAGTCCTGCTCCAGAGACAAAACTCATAGTGAGTCCCTGAGTGCCAGGTGGGGGCCGCCAGCATAGGCCAGAGGTCTCATTGGTAAACGTTACATTTCCTGAGGCGGCTAGCCCTTCATAGAAGGGGGGGCTGGGAGAGTAACAAATCCAACATTCCTTTAGACTATGGTTGACAGAATTAAAGATCTGAATAGAGGAATTGATCAGAGTTAGGATGAGATCGGCAGAGGAGGGGGACCTTGGGGGAACCGTGGGTCTGAAAAAGGCAGAGGCAGCTGCAGCCGGGGAAGTAGAGGGGAGTGATTGCTGGGGTGGTTTAGGTTGAGCTGGGGATTGTGGGTTATGGAGTACAGAGTTGGGGCCTATACTGGCTTTTTGGGAATCTGGGAGAGTTTTGGTTAGCTTAATCTTAAAAGTTAGGCCAGGGTCCTTCCCTGACATGTATAAGTGAAGGCCCCACTCAAATCCTCTAAGTCCCCAATCCTTGGTTTTTGCATGTTCAGTGAAAGAGATAGATATTGGGTTACACCATTGTCGGCAAACAGGTTCAGTTGACCATCCAGGGGAAGTGAGGGAGAATTTAGATGGGGTTTTTCTTTTAACAGTAATATAATCCCATTTAGAAGAGGGCTTCCAATAGGCGTCCCCAGTGGTCTCGCATCCCCAAGAAACACAAAAATAATCAGAGGAATATCCACATTTTGAGTTTAAGGTCCGGTCCCTGTGGGTCCCTGGACAGACATATATGGGGGCCATGTTGAGTCACGTGCGTCCGGTCTGGCTGTCACATCCAGGAAGGGAGGAGGACTCAAGGGGAGAGCGAGAATTTATGGGTGTGGCCTGGGGCAAAAAGTGGTCAGGGGTGCCCCAGGATGAGTCCGCCCCTAAAGCTAGCTTACAAAGGTCTACTTCTAAGATTGGCCAGGGGGTAGATGTTGACAGTTGAGATGTGGAGTTAGAAACATCTCCTGCTTGATTAATGATTTGCCAGGTGTAATTGTAAAGTTGATAGGGTGAAGAGGATAGAGAACAAGGCAACAATATAGTTAACAATGTCCAAACCTTAAAAAACTTCATCATGATTGACAGAGACACGGCGAAGACACAGTTTAAGGAGGTTATCAGTCTTTGTCAGCTGCCAGTGGGGGTCAGGTGATGGAGCTGGTTTCACGTGAGATGCGTGGATCCAGGCAGCTATCCCGTCTACCTTCACGGCGGTGGGTGTCGTCAGGAGTGCCGTGAAGGGCCCCTTCCAACGAGGTTCGAGGTTTGAGGGTTGGTGTCGCCTTACGTAGACTGAGTCCCCCAGCTGGTATGAGTGCGGGGCTGGGTCCTTAGCAGGTAGATAGCTCTCTTTCAGTTGGCCATAAGTCCTTTTGGAGGATATATAGCGCCTGGAGCCTGTGGTTCAGATCAGAGGAAGAAATTATATCTGGGTTCTGCATTAGCAATTTATTAAGTGGGGTTGGGACACCAAATAAAATCTCAAAAGGAGTTAGGTTAAACTTGTAAGGGGTGTTGCGAACCCGGAAGAGGGCCCATGGAAGGAGCATCGTCCAATCTGTGCAGCCAGTCTCTAAGGACAATTTAGTTATGGTCTCTTTTAATGTTCTATTCATTCTCTCTACCTGTCCTGAGCTCTGGGGTCTATAAGCACAATGTAATTTCCAATTAATCCCCAAAGTTCTGGCCACCTCCTGACTTACCTGGGCAACAAAGGCAGGACCATTGTCTGAGCCTATTACCTGAGGTACCCCATATCTGGGGATGATTTCTTCTAAAAGTTTTTTGGTTACCATTGTGGCTGTCTCTTTCTTAGTGGGGTAGGCTTCCACCCATCCAGAGAATGTGTCTATAAAAACTAGAAGATATTTATTCCCATAGCGGGCAGGTTTCAGCTCGGTGAAATCAGTCTCCCAATACAAGCCTGGTCGATCTCCGCAAAGTCTCTTACCAGGGTCCGTCTGGGAGGTCTGGGCATTTACTTTTTGACATGGGATGCATTGTTTTACCAGCTTCTCAGCTATTTCTTTAAGTCCTATTATGTGATAATCAGTCTTTTTGAGAGTTTCTATTAATTTTCTAGCTCCAAAATGAGTTAGCCTATGTAGCTGTTGCAGAGTGGATTCTGCTTGTTGTATAGGTAGGATATGTTTCCCTTCTTCTATCTCCCATCTTTGGGTGTCCTTATTAAATTTCTTTTGTATTCTAGTCATATCTTTTAGGTCCTGTTCGGTATATTCTGAAGGCTGTAATTTTGGGAGGCCAATTTCTTTTTCAACTAAGGGGAGCAGATACGTTCCTTGAGCAGCCTTTTTGGCCTCTACATCAGCCATCCTGTTTCCTCTTGCCACTAGAGAGTTTCCTTTTTGGTGCCCCGGACAATGGACTATAGCCAGCTTGGCAGGCCAATGCAGGGCATCGAGTAAATCTAAAATTTCTTGTTTGTTTTTGATTTCTTTTCCTGCAGAGGTTAATAATCCTCTCTGCCAGTAGATGGCACCATGCACATGTGCAGTTGCAAAAGCATACCAGCTGTCTGTATATATGGTAGCCTTTTTCCCTTCTGCCATATTTAAGGCTTGGGTTAATGCAATTAATTCGGCCTTCTGGGCTGAAGTCCCTTCAGGCAGTTTGTTAGCCCAGATCACCCTGTCTCCGTCAACAATTGCCGCCCCCGCCATCCGCTTACCTTCAAGGAGGTAGCTACTGCCATCAGTGAACCAGGTTATCTTGGCATCCGGTAGTGGCTGGTCCGTCAGATCAGGTCTCGTTCCGGTAACCTCAGCCAAGATGTCCCCACAGCTGTGAATTACTGTGGAGTCGGGATCTGGCCAGAGGGTAGCCGGATTTAGTTGAGTGGGGGGTGCAGACTTGACTCTGTCCAAGTTAAGGAGGAGACTCTGGTAGTGGGTGATTCGGGTGTTTGAGAGCCATCGGTCTGGAGGCTGACGGATGACACTCTCCAGTGTATGGGATGCAATGACTGTGACAGTCTGCCGCAGAGTTAATTTATCAGCATCCTTTAAAAGTAAAGCCACGGCGGCAATAATCTTGAGGCAAGGGGGCCACCCAGCGGCCACAGGATCCAAGGCCAGTGGCCCTAGTTTCTGAGTCAGTACCCCTTTTGCAATGCCTTTCTGCTCATGTATATACAAGTAAAATGGCTTGGAGGTGTCGGGAAGGGAGAGAGCAGGTGCCTTTAAGAGGGCACGCTTGATGTCATCAAAAGCCTGTTGTTGTTCCTCCCCCCATTGGAAAACTGCAGACGTCTTAGTCAAGGGGTAAAGGGGGGCCGCCAGGGCGGCAAACCCCGGTATCCACAGTCTACAAAATCCTGCAGATCCCAGGAATTCCCGTACTTGCCTGGCATTTGCAGGCACTGGGATCTGTTCCACAGCCTGTTTACGTGCTTCCGTCAGCCATCTCTGCCCTCCTTTCAGAGAATACCCCAAGTAGGTTACTTGCCTTTTGCAGAGTTGGGCCTTCTTCGCCGAGGCGCGGTAACCCAGGCGGGCCAGTTCCTCCAATAGTGCCTTTGTCCCCTGTTCACATTCAGTTTGGGTTCCAGCCATGAGGAGTAAGTCGTCAACGTATTGGAGGAGAGTTACCTGGGGGTTTGAGGTTCGGAAGGAGGCCAGGTCCTGGTGAAGTGCCTCGTCATAGATGGTGGGTGAATTTTTGAATCCTTGGGTCAGCCTAGTCCAAGTCAACTGTCTGGAGATTCCAGAGTCTGGGTCCTTCCATTCAAAGGCAAAGATAGGTTGACTTTTTTCATTCAGTGGCAAACAGAAAAAGGCATCTTTCAGGTCCAAGACTGTGTACCAGTCTCGGTCTGGAGGTAGTGAACTCAGGAGGTTATAGGGGTTTGGCACGGTTGGGTGCAGGTCTTCAACCCTCTTGTTAACCTCCCTTAAGTCCTGAACTGGGCGATAGTCATTAGTATTTGGCTTGCGCACTGGTAGCAAAGGGGTATTCCAGGGGGATTGGCACCTTCTTAGGACTCCTAATTCTAAAAGCCTCATTATGTGAGGTTTTATTCCTTCTCTGGCCTCCTGACTCATGGGGTATTGACGTACTGAGACAGGTGTTGCGGAAGCCTTTAGATTAACAATTATTGGTGGTTGATGGGAGGCCAATCCCATCCTGACAGTTTCAGCCCATGCTCCCGGGACTTTGGTGAGCCATTTGTCAATGTCTGCATTGGCCTGAGGCCTTTCAAATAGCCTATGTTCATCTTCTAATTTCATAGTTTAAACATGGATAATTTCCCCATGTTGGTCAGTCACTTGGGGGCCCTTCTTTGTGAAGGTAATTTGAGCTCCTATTTTTGTTAATAAGTCCCGTCCCAATAAGGGAGTGGGGCAGCCTGGAATCACGAGGAACGAGTGGGATACCCGGCCCATGCCTAGGTCCACCGTTCTTCGGGTAGTCCATGAAAATTGTTGATTTCCAGTAGCCCCGAGCACCCATGATTTCTTGTTAGAAAGGGGTCCTTCTGGTTTCAGTAGGACCGAGTGCTGGGCGCCAGTGTCCACTAGGAATTGGATGGGTTTCCCCTCCACCTTCAAAGTTACCCTAGGCTCAGGGAGGGGATCCGAGCCCCGTCCCCCTCATTCATCATTTTCTAGGGTCAGAACCTCTTTTGGTTTCTTTTTGGGGCAGTCCTTAATCCAGTGTCCCTTCTCTTTGCAATAGGCACATTGGTCCTTTTCTAATTGGTGCCTGTTGCCCGGGTTTTGCTTCTGCCTAGTATCCCTAGGTCTGTCTGCATCTCTTTTATTCTGGATTACGGCGGCCAGAATTCTAGTCATGTTCTTCTCATGCCTCTTATCACGTTTATGGTCCCTTTCTTCCTGTTCTTTTGCCCTTCTCTCTTCTTTTTCCTCTTCAGTTTCTCTTTTATTATAAACCTTTTCTGCTTCCTTAACTAAGTCTGACAGAGTATAACGGCTTAACCCATCTAGTCTCTGTAATTTCCTTCTGATATCTGGTGCTGACTGATCTACAAAATACATCAGCACTGAAACTCTTTGTTCCTCCGCCATAGGATCAAAGGGCATATACCTACGATAGGCCTCCATGAGGCGCTCAAGGAACACACAGGGGACCTCATTAGGTCCCTGAATGACTTCCCTTACCTTGGCCAAATTGGTAGGGCGTCTTGCAGCCACGCGGAGACCAGCCACCAGAGCCTGGCAATAGATTCGGAGATGCTCCCTACCATCAGGGGTGTTGAAGTCCCAGTCGGGTCTGATCAGGGGGAACCCGTCATCTATGATGTTCTGGAGTTGGGTTGGGCGCCCGTCATCACCAGGGACATTCTTTCTGGCTTCCAACAGGATACGTTCCCTCTCCTCGGTCGTGAAGAGGGTCTGGAGTAACTGCTGGCAATCGTCCCATGTGGGCTGGTGGGAGAAAACTAGGGATTCCATGAGTGTAGTTAATTTTGAGGGGTCCTCCGAGAAGGGAGGGTGGTTGGCCTTCCAATTATAAAGGTCTGCGGAAGAGAAAGGCCAATATTGTAGGGGTGGCAGAGGTCTCTGAGTTGGGTCATCCCCTGGTCCTAAAGGGGGTGGGGGTCCTATAGCCCTGAGTGGTAGGGCAACAGTAGTATCAGGAGACAGAGCTCGCCTACTTCGGGTCCCCGTGGCTGGGCCCCCCCGTGCCCCTTCTGGTGAGGGGGCAGGAGGAGGAGCTGTGGGGGTGTGGGTTGGAGGGTAGGGTGGTGGTGAATCCAGGAGGAGCTCCGTCTGAATGTCCGGGTAAATCTTCTTTTCCTCCCAGGGGGTCCTGCAATGAGAACTTTTGAAGTCCCCGAGGGGCTACTGTTAGTGGGTTGGGGAGGAATCCAGGGCTTCAACCAGGAAGGCGGGTCTTGGACAAGATCCTGCCAAGTAAAAATGTAAGGCATCTGGTCGGGGTGGCCTCCGGGCTCCTGCAAGATGATCTGTTTAACAGCCTGAATAAGATCTGGGTTAAAGGTCCCTCCTCGGGGCCATCCAACATTAAACATAGTCCATTCTCCCTCACATAGAGTTTGCCATTTTCCTTTCTTTATTTCAACAGATAAACTATGAGCTCGGCTCTTAATGTCAGTCCAGTGAGCTAAAGTCAAGTCCAAAGGGGTTGAGATAGTCTGTCCCATGATAGGAGGGGAATAAAAGAGATAGGAGAACAAAAGGATCTGGAGAACACCGAAAACAAAGAGACAAAGGCAGCCCGATCGCTGCTCGAGTAAAAATGAAACTGAAGCAGATGGCAGCAAGCGGGACCCAGATGATGCTTCCCGACAGAGGCGAACTCGATCCGAGTTCTTCAGATAGGAGACAGAAAAACCTGTCTCCTGGGGGCAATCAGGAGCGTCCTCCAGATTGCTGGGTGGTGGTCCTCAGGCCCGTCAGCCCCGACTCAGAGCACCCAAAGGGAAGGCATCCAGATACTGAAACCAGTTGAAATTGAATATTTTTCCAGAGGACAGAGATAAAAGTACAGATGTACACAGACAAGACAGGAGGCGCCTCTTACCTCTGAGGGGTCCTAAATGAGGTCTGGGGTCTTGTAGAGTTTCCCGGCCCATGCACCAAATGCGGGGTTCCCCAGAGGGGTCCCTGCTCAGGGCTGTCTACGCGACCGCAAGAACACTCACGCAGGACGCTCTCAATGCAAACCGCACGAGGTTTATTGAATCCGATGCATCGGGGCTCAATACAGATTCCTCTCGCAGGAGGGGTGAAGAGCCCCTAGCAACAGGTTTGGTCAGCTTATATAGGCTAAAACCACAGGTATGCAGAGTCATAGGGGCTTTCCAGCCGTGGGTCCCTCTGATTGGGTGGGGCCCACGGGGTGGGCTCGTGTCTGGGGGCTTCAGATATGTGTTGACCATTGATTGGTTGTGTCCATATGGGGCGTTATCTTAATGAGGAACTCGAGTTCCTGGAATTTAGGCATTGGGTAAGGCGTACAAAAGGTCAGGTCCTCATGGTATACTTTTTACAAAATGGAGGCAGTTGCAAAATGGCGGTTCTGTGATTCAGTGCAGCAGCAAGCAAGCCATATTACAGAAGCTTAAAAAGGCAGGTTAGCAGAGCAACTAGAAAACAGGGCAGCAGAAATAGGGCAACTTTTATCCTTTCAGTATATTATCATATTCTAATTTATGTTAAAATATTAAGATAAATTTATGAATTTTAGATATATTAGTTAAATATGTCTATGTTCTCTATACCACTTTCTTTAGTGAAAATTAAATGGTATTATCTTTGTTTTTCTCAGAATGCAATTATAGCTTTAAAATAGGCACTAGCCTTTTGTCTTTCTTTTTTGTTTTATTTTTATTTATTTTTTATTTATTTGATAGCGACAGACAGAGAGAGAGAGAGAGAGAGAGAATGGGTATTCCAGGGCCTCCAGCCACTGCAAACATACTCCAGATGTGTGCACCTCCTTGTGCATTTGGCTAATGTGGGTCCTGGGGAATCAAGCCTCGAACCGGGGTCCTTAGGCTTCACAGGCAAGTCCTTAACTGCTGAGCTCTATCTCCAACTCGTGCTTTTCTTTTTAAGACTCATTTTCTTATCTCTTTTTAAGTAATGTGTTTTACAGCCCTAGGTAATATTTCTAGAAAATAAAGTATCATCAGAAAATATTTGAAGACATCACTTCATCTTGCATAGTTTGGTAATATTGAGGACTTAAGGTCATTTATTTGTTTTAAAATGTTTGATTTTGAGTTACATTTTAAAATAACAAAGAGTCAAAAAGCCTATCCGGTTCTGATATTCAAAGACTGAATACCTTCACAATTTCTCTTTCCTCTTGGAATCCATTTATTTTACCTCAACTCAAACCTTCCATTTCTGATTTATCAGTTCATGGATTTCAACTTCAACAACTTTCTACTTCCAAAGAGAATTCTTATTGCTTTTTCTACAGTCTGCCACACCATTTGCTAAACATGTTTCAACAGGCTACTGTGTTTACTTTTCATCTCTTGCTTCAAAATTTTCTGTGGTTTCCCTTCCCCTCATGTAGAACTTTTACAAATAAATCTTCAGAGTACAACAGAATAATTTCTTCTTTTGAAAGCACAGAAAAATATCTACAAATAGTAGATGATTGTCATCTCACTACATCTGACTAGAAATATCAAATAAAGTAGAACATTTCAGCCTTAGAAAAGTAAATTGAGCCTAAGACAAAATATAAATTTGAAAGAGCCCAGTTTATTTCACTAGTAAAGAAGAAAATATTTCAAAATAAGTCTTAACTAGAAAACACCTATGATTCATAGTGACTACAAACATGCCATTAAACCTATGTAATTATCCAAATTGTGTTTTTTAGTGATTATATTTTTTCTACATGCAAATAATTATTCAATAATGCTAAAATAGCAGCAGAGGTCTCCCTAACTCTACTACATGGTCTCACTCTGGCCACACGTGGTCTCTCTGTACCTCAAGAACAATGAGCTGACCCTTGGGTGCTTTGCTGTTATCCCTTCCTCCTACAACCCTGTAACATCTAAGCTTCAGAATTCAGCTCACATTTCATTTTCTGAACATATTATTTACTTAGATTTACTGTGGTGTTTTGTGTTGTTGTTTTCTCATCTTATTCTTTTGCTTTTTTTTTTTTTTTTTTTTTTTTTTTTTTTTTGCTTTTGTGTCTTTTGAGGTAGGGGTCACTCTAGCCCATACCGACCTGGAATTCCCTATCTAGTCTCAGTATGGCCTTGAACTCATGACAATCCTCCTACCTCTGCCTCTAGTTGCTGGTATTTAAGGTGTGTGCCACCACACCCAACTCATTTGCTATTTTAATAGAAACTATATCTCCCTGAATATTATCCTGATCTGCTCATTATCTATTGTCTATTTCTTCCCCAGATTTAATGTTCAAATTAGTAGAATCATTTGTTTATCTGCTTATTCATAGTTCAATTTCAGAATACTGAATAATACATTGGATAAATATTTTAAATTTAGTTTATTAATGCTTTTACCATCATTTAAATGTCATCTCTTCTTGATGGGGCAACAAGATCATAGTATTTTACAAATGGGCAAACTTTATAGCAGTGGAGTTCAATTATCTGTTCAATGTCAGCTTCACCAAAAGAAAGTCTGTCTAATTTGAGCTTTCCCTGGGGACGGTGGTAGGTTTAATATTTCCAAAGAATCTCTTTTCAAGAGTAAATGTAAATTAATCTATTTAATGCAAAAAATGCTTATTATTCTAGACCTATTACATGCTTCAGAATGCCCTAGAGGGTTGAGACATATCATACACCAAAATAGTGATGAGAAAACTCCAGTCTTGTGGGAACTATATTCTAGAGAGGAGGAGGTAAACAAATATAATAAATTCATAAACAACAGAGTAGAATGATGATATTGATAGTAAGAAGGAGCTCAAAGTTAATGAGGGAAAAAGGTAGAAAAAAATATGTAGGAGTGATTCCAGGCAGATGGAAGTATTATTATAAATGTCCTCAAATAGAGGAAAGGTAGTATGGTTTTATTAGTATGCCTTAAGAACAGTGGAGATTTGAAGAAAAGAAAGAGGGCAGGTGCAAGTTTTGTCTGTTTGTCTTTGTGTTGCCTCATCCCCATAACTGATGGCTACCCCCCAATGCATGACCCACATTCCCCATCGAGGAGGGTCCCTTCTGGTGGGTTGCAGGGAGGAGGCTAATGATGGTACCAACATGGCTACATACACACTGTGAACATAATTAATAAAAAAATTCTGTATGTGTAAAGTTTCAGCTCCCTTAACATTTAAAAGGATCCTTTTTGGTGTTGTGTTGGAAAGAGATAGCAAGATGAATGTTAAAGCATGTCCACCAGTTCTGAAATGTGTTTCAGAAGGAGAGTTCTATGGTTCTGATCTTGGTAGTTATGGTTCAGTTGGTGAGAGATAACTTAACTTCAGATTTATTTTGGAAGCAGTTTCAGAAGACTGCTTTTCTCATAAAGTGGGGAGTGCTAAAGTAGAGGGTAAATTGAGGGGGACAACATATTGCTCACCTTACACTATGGTATAACAAGGAAGAAGTGTGATCTAAGCTTTATTTTGGTACAAAAAATAAGCATATGTGTGCAATAATAACAATAATTATCACCAATTATGATGTGATAGTAGCTGTTTATGTTACATTTTATACTAATGGATTTAACATAAGTGAAGTATTACCATAGGCAGCTCATTGATAAGAAAAAAATGTCAAGAATTGGTAATTAATCTGGTTTGTGTGGGTGTGTAGTGTGTAGAAGATAGTGGTGGTGATATTATCTGAAATACAGGAGTCCCATTAAGAAGATTTAGGAGTATGACCATGTCATATGTTAAGAAAAGGTATCTCCCAGTTTTGGGACAACTCCATTCATCTTAATCATTACTATCAGATAAATACCCCTAGAGGTCAACTTTGGACCTACCTTCCCTTGTGCAAGCAACACATTAATAACCATTATCACCAATAGGGTGGTCAACTTAATTTAGTCAGAACCTACAGCTTTGGATTAAAACCTCCTTTCCAAATTCTGTATTGTATCCTCCTTTCTTCCGATACAGTAAAAATAATCTTTTTCCGCTAAGACATCCACATTTTGCTATTTCACTATATTGACCACCACTGGAAACTTTTATTCCTGCAGTGATCCCTCTCTACCTTGATCCATGGCCCAACCACTTGGTGCCTCTTTCCTTAAGCTTTTCTAATTCCCTCCAGGTCTTTAAAAAACCTCTGCAATTTGAGTAAAATTCTTTTATAGCTATGTTATTTTTCATCTTGTATTATCAGTGTTCATCTACCTGACTTTGAAGTAATGTTACCAGTTTGCTTATTATGCTGATGTTGGATTGGGAAGAAATTGAAAGTTAACCTAAAATGTTGCTTGTGTAATATGGGAGGGAAATAGGTGAGAACAAATATGAAGTAGCTATGACAAAATACATCACTATGTTTGCTAACCTTAAATAAAGCAACCCTGCCTGAAAGGGGTCTAGATTGTGCCCTACACAAGAGCATCACAACTATGTATTTCACTTGAACAAGGTGAATGTGTACCTTATATGGGTGATAATTATGTAAGAGCATAACAGTAAGTGTGTAAAATACATAATCACTGGGTTGCTGTTGTTGGTGGCAAGTGGACTCTACAAGAGAAGGATTGGTGGAAAGATGGGTGTTCTTGTGGGCCTGGGTGGAGTAGCTGTGTAAAGGGGATCCAAGATGCCTAGGAGCCCCGAATGCTGCTGCATTCCAGGCCTCTAGCTTTGCTTGATATTGAGCTCTGTGGGTCTATAGAAAACATCAGATTTAATTTGAGAAGTGTGGTGGTTTTAATTTATGCCCCCAATAGACACAGGTGTTATTAAAACTGAGTTTGCAGCTTCTGCCCGTAGCAGGCAGACTCCTGCTATAGGGACGACATGTCACTAGGGGTAGATCTGAATCCCAGCCAAAGGTGTGCAGACTGCTTGAGCTCTGCCTTGGGTTCCTTTGCTTGTGGTGCTGTTGGTGTTTATTATTATTATGATGGTTTTTATCTGCAGATCTGTGAAAAGGGGTGCTGCAGTCAGGTTCACATTGCTGGTAGAAATCATTCAACCAAGAGCAGCTTGTGGGAAAAAGAGGTTTATTTTGGCTTACAGGCTCAAGGGGAAGCTCCAAGATGACAGGGAAAATGATGGCATGAATAGAGCGTAGACATCACCCCCTGGCCAACATAAGGTGCACCATAGCAACAGGAAAGTGTGCCAAACACTGGCAAGGGGAAACTGTCTATAGCACTCATAAGCCCACCTCCAATAATACACTCTCATCCAGTAGGCATTAATTCCCAAACCTCCATCAGCTGGAAGCCTAGCATTCAGAACACTTACATTTATGGGGACGCCTGAATCAACCCAACACATTCCACCCCTGGTCTCCATAAACTGATAACCATATATGATTTAAAGTGTAATACATCCATCCAACTTTAAAAGTCCCCATAGTTTTTATCAATCCCTATGATGTTCAGACATCCCTATAGTCGAAGATTTTTAACTGAGCCCTAATACCAAAAATCCCCCCAAAACCCATAACGGAACAGAATAAACATTCACACTGCAAAAGTTGGCATTGGGCATAGCAAAGAAATATTAAGCCAATGTAAGATTTAAAATAACCAGGGCAAATAGCAAACTCTGTAACTCCAACTCCAACAATTCTAACCAGTGTCAAATCTTCAAGTCTGATAATTCTAACCCACAACAAATCTCTGGTATTCCAATTCCATCCTTCGGATTAGGCTACTCACAGTCCTGGAAAACTTTACTGGGGCTGGCAGCTTTCCTTAGCATTCATCTCATGGTCCCAGCATCTCCATTTGGTCTTCACTACAATCCATGGTTCACCCTAATGGCTTCATGGAGTCCCCATGCAGGCATCCAGCAAATCTGCTTCACACTGCCCATGGCCATTTCCAAAATACAAGACCATGTTGCAAACTCAATGACCCTCTCTTTCCTGCATTTCTTATACTCCACAATACCAGGTAGGGTGGCAAATTTTTTTAATCCAGGGAGGCATAAAGCAGACTTTGAAGAACAGGACACTTCTTGAGCACTCAGGCCCCTTCAAAAGAGTCTACATTCTTCCTGTTGCCACAGTGCAGGTCAGCTGGCCCAGTCTCAAAGGTTGCAATCTCTCAATTGTAGCTGAATGGGCAACTAACTACCCAAAGGTTTTTCTTTCTGTGCCATATCCCTCTGCTCACACTTTAAATTTTTTTGTTGTTGCTCATTTTCATTTATTTATTTGAGAGTGACAGAGAGAGAGAGAGAAAGAGAGAGAGATAGACAGATAAAGAATGGGCGCGCCAGAGCCTCCAGCCACTGCAAACGAACTCCAGATGCATGCACCCCCTTGTGCATCTGGCTAACGTGGGACCTGGGGAACCGAGCCTTGAACCGGGGTCCTTAGGCTTCACAGGCAAGTGCTTAACTGCTAAGCCATCTCTCCAGCCCTCACACTTTATTTCTATGCAAAGCAACCCTGCACAACTTCTCAGAACACCAGCGTAAGAGCAAGCTTTGCACACAAACTGCTAGCCCAGTCCAAGCAAAGCTTTTTCAACCTCATAAGCCAAACCTCACAGTCCATAGTTCTTACTGTATTTAGGTCTTGCAGCTATGACCAGAATAGTAAATCAAGCTGTACTCGCAGCACTTCAAGGCATCTCTTAAGCTATGGTTTCAAATCCTTCCACATTGCTCTCGAAAATCAGCTCCAAAAGGCCAAAGCCACACAGTCAGGTATCTAGCAGCAATCCCACTCCTTGGTACCACTTTACTGTTGCAGTCAGGTTTGCATTGGTGGTAGAAACCACCCAACCAAAAGCAGCTTGTGGGAAAAAGAGGTTCATTTTGGCTTACGGGCTCAAGAGTAATCTCCACAAATGGCAGGGAAAATGATAGCATGGGCAAAGGGTGGACATCACCCCCTGACCCACATAAGGTAGACATCAGGAACAGGAGAGTGTGCTAAACACTGGCAAGGCGACACTGGCTATAGCACTCATTAGACTGCCCCCCACAATACACTCCCCCTAGGAGGCATTAATTCCAAAATCTCCATCAGCTGGGAACCTAGCATTCGGAAACACCCAAGTTTATGTATGACACCTGAATCAACCCACCACAAGGGAGCAACTTCTTCTGCCATTATGGAACTTCCCCTGAGTCTGTAAGCTTCAAATATACCCTTCCTCCTACAAACTGTGTCTGGTTTGGAGATTCATCCCAGTAGCATGGAGCTGACTATGACAAGAAGGAAGTAAAAAGCTAAATAACATTAATGATCCCAACAACAAGCAGCTATAACTCATAGTAAGTCATCATTTACAGATACTTGGTAAGCATCTATATCCATGTTCCCTGTATATTTCCACAAGTAATTTTAAAATTATTTTTATGCTTTATTTATTTATTACAGAGAGAGGGAGAAAGAGAGAGAGAAAGACAAGCAGCAGAAAAGAGGCAGAGACAGAGTGAGAATGGGCACACCAGGCCCTCTAAAGAGTGCAAACAAACTCCAGACGCATGTACCACCTTGTACATCTGGCTTATGTGGGTATTGAACCTGGGTCCTTAGGCTTCGCAGGCAAGTGCCTTAGCTGCTAAACCATCTCTCCAGCCCCCATAAGTCATTTTACAGATGAAACAGAAATGGATTAGTTTAAAAGTAATTGTTACCAAGTTGAAACAGGTTTAAGCCAAAATTTTACATTTAAGGAACTGGATGAAGGGTCCTATTCAAACTTAAAAATATAATTTAGGACATAATAAAAAGTTGAGTTGTGATATAGATAAATATTTGTTAAATTGAAAAAACAATATTTAATTCAGAGTAAAGAGATGGATCAAGTAAAATCTAAGCATGCTTTTCAGACTGTTTGGTGAAGAGTAATCTTCTGATAATCAGAACTGAGACTACATCAGGCAAAGTTTGACAAAAACAGTGAACTTCAAATGCACAAGTGAGGCTCAGATTGAAAGAACAGAAGTTTTTATTGTTGACACAGTCAATCTTGTTTGCATTAGTTGGACATAGTTGTAATAATTATTTTGAGATCAATAATGAAAAGCTTTGAATTTCACAGTAAGAAAGTTATTTTGGCAAGCATATATATCCATGTTCCTTTTTATTTCCACAGGTCATTTTAAAATAATTTTTATATCTTACTTTTTTATTAAAGACAGAAAAAGAAAGAATAAAGAGAGAGAAAAAGAAATAAAGAAGGAGAGAAAGAGAAAGAGGAAGGAAGGAAGGAAGGAAGGAAGGAAGGAAGGAAGGAAGGAAGGAAGGAAGGAAGGAAGGAAGGAAGGAAGGAAGAAAGGAAGGAAGGGAATGAGTATTGAGCATGCCAGAGATTCCAACTACTGCAAATTCTAGACATTTGTGCCACCTTGTGTATCTGCCTTACATTGGTACTGCTAAGCCATCTCTTCAGCCCCTGAGATGCTATTACTACAGAAGTTATTTTTTGGAGGGGTTAAATGATCCTAGTATAGATGTAGAAGTGAAGATTTTTTATCTCTACTAATTGCTGTGCAAAACATCAGAAATTTCCTGTAGTTAATGTGTTAGCAGTCCTTCAGGCTACACCCCAATCTGATCCCAGGCCATGCTATAATAAAACCATCCAAGTAGACACAATTCCTGTTCCTGTGAGAAACTTGTGTGCTTTTTAGTGATGTGACTCTGGAAATGTAGGATTGTAAGACTGAGAAATAATTGCCTTTTAATGCCAATGCTGTTCTTGGCAGGAATGGCAAGTTGCAAAAACAGCACAAGGCGATTTGATAAGAATGAATATCCTCCCAGACAGGGACATATAATCACTTGAGCATTTTCCCCAAAGGACTTCCAAACAGTACATAAAAACCCTTTTATTACTGCATCTTATAAATCAATGATTTGGATTCATTCCAGAAATACATGACATCTAAGTTAACCCAATTTTTTGTAATGTGTGCATTATCAAGCAAGTTTCATATCAAAATAACAGAGAAATATTTCTAATTGAGAAGGAGTACCTCAGGATAGAATATGTAAACTTGACAATGAGCAAACCCAGACATCTTCTGCCACCTTCCCACTACCCAGATCTTTGCTTTCCAAACACACATTGTAAACATTTCACAATCTAAACTGACACTATATTAGATGTACATTACCTTAAGATGTCTTAATGATTTTGTTAAAGGTTTCCACATGACTAAGCAGACAAAAAACAATCAAGAGATATTTTAAATGTTAACATTCATCTAAACTGACCACTATATCAGTAAATATCTAATTTTCTTGGTGCCTTGACAGGATATAGTTTGTTAACACAAAATAAGAAAAATGTGAAAAACATAAACTTAATAGTTGCATCTACAAAATAGAAACATAAACACTGACTTTCACATTTTGAATCAGAAAACCCCTAATGCCATATGAGGCATAGAAGGAAATAAAATATTTAACGTTAGTAACTTTAGCTGGGGTTACAGTGATATTTGTGAGGTACTAAATGGTGCATACTTTGATAAGATGTATACAAATCCTACATAATAAAACCTGAAAGAACTAAATAAAAACTGGATCTGGATTACTGAATGTCCCTTAGCTGTAGGGTTCCATGCAGCTTAGCTTGGCACTCCAGCACAGGTGACTCAGCAGCTACATCTCCAGAGCTCACTGGCTGGAGAGTCTCCAGACAAACATGAGCTTGCAGGCACCAATGCTGGGGTGGGCTCTTTGTGATGCAGCTGCCTTTGAGTCACCCATGCTCCCGTAAGGACACCTCACCATGCTCTGTAAGTAACCCTGTTAAACTCATTGATTCACCAAAACCAGTTTTGGTACCATCATGTTTTTTGGTCTGTTGCCTGTGCTCTATCTGGGATGAATAGACATGTGTTCACATCTCTGCAGGGAAAAAGTTTCATATGACAGCGATATACACTAAAGGACAAGAATTTATTTTTGTATGTTCTAATACATTGATATGAATATTTTTTAATAGAAAATAATATTTGACTTGATCATCAACTTCTGTGTAATACTTTCTCTTCCTTTGAAGGTCTGGGCTCGATTCCCCAGTACCCATGTAAAGCAAGATGCACTAAGTGGTGCATGTGTCTGAAATATGTTGGCAGTAGCAAGAGGTCCAAGCATGCCCGCCCCTCTCTCTCAAATAAATACTAGAAGAGAAATATGAAATGATTACATATTTCTAGTTTACCATATAGCCAAGTTATATTATTTAGAAACAACAGTATAATTTGAATTACAAAGGATAGAAAACAAAAAAGGGAGATAAAATGGGGTATATCAGTTGATCAAATACTTCAACTGGTAAATTCCAAAGAACAGAAAATAGAAATTTTGTTAGCATGTAAATGTAACTAAATGTGTTCCTTAATTTCATCTGAAGCAAGTAAATGTAGGAATATAATTATACATCTAATAATCACAGATATGGACCACATCAGTGTGCTCACTACCTATTTTCCTTTGTCCATGACTTTTTTACTCATACCTTACTTATATATAGCTATACCTATTATTGAGTCAGGACTTTAACTGGTTTATAAAACATTCTAATGTGTTTGTACCATGCAGAAGGAAATTAATGTTTCTGATTTTGTACCATTTGTAGCATTCAGACTCAAATATTGTATACCTTATATACATTTATTACTTTTTAGATTTTCTACTGTGATGAAATGTATATAAATAACATGAAATTTATAATTTTACCCAAGTATGAATAATGTTCTTAACCTCACTATTATGGTTTGAAAATAGTTTGAACTCCTGAAATAACGGAGTTTAATTCCCAAAGTCCCATGGCATGAAAAGGTTGAAGAATAATCTGACTATTGTGTATAGTGGTGGGACTTCTGGGAAGTGATTTCCTGAGGTTCCATTATGTCACTAGCATGTAGCACCCATGATTGAATTCTAATGTCTCTGCAAGGACAGATACCACATAGGTTGAAGACCATAGTTCTTCCATTTCATGATGCAGCCAAAGGGACCTTACAGGAACACATGTTGTGGGCTTAAGAGATGGCTTAGTGGTTGAAGTATTTCCCCATAAAGGCTAAGGACCCAGGTTTCATTCCCCAGTACTCACGTAAGCCAGATGCACAGGTCTCTGGAGTTTGCAGTGACTAGAGGTCATATATATTCATTCTCTCCTCTCTCTCTCTCTCTCACAAATAAATTAGTAAATAAAATAGTTTAATAAAAGGAAGCCATGATGTACTTTGTGGACTTCATGCTTCTATAATTGGGAACCCACATAAGCTCTTTTTCTTTATGAGATAGTCTGCCTCGGATATTTTGTTATAGTTACAGAAAACTTAATGTACTCTCCCATACCAGGATATTTTTATACTACTGATACTCTTTTGGGTTGAAATGTATATTTTCAAAGTTCACTGTGAATTGAATGCATCCCCAAAAATCTTGTGCTGATGTGCAAATGCTGTTATTTGGACATAAGATCTTTGCAGAGGTAGCCTAATTAAGATGAGAATATTTGTCTTGGCTCTAATTTCAATATAAATTGTGTCCATAAAAAGGAGAAATTTATAGAGTTGGGAGGATTTTTCTAGGCCAAGGTCAATGCCAGCAAACAGGTGGCTCAGGCGAGAGTGCTGGCTGACTGGACAGGGTCTCGAACTTGAAGTGATTCTCCTGCCGCTGCCTCTCAAGTGCTGGGATTACAGGCATGCGCCCAGTTTTTCTCCTACTTATTTCTTCAGCCATATGATCAGGTGGCATCCAGATGCTATGTCTCCGCATTGACTGTGGGTTTTGGCCTCTACTTTCTGGCAGCTGACTTGCTAACATGGTCAAAAAGGAGAGCCCAGAAGAGCCGAGACTTCCGGTTAAGATGGCGGCGTAGGTACCACGCCAAAGCAGCCTAGGGGGGAAAAAGACCAAAAAAACTCAGCAAAATACACACTCTTACTAAAAAGTGAGGTGTATAGGAAATTGAGGTGGCAGCGGAGAAGTAGAAGAGTTATAGAGCATTCAGAGCCTGCACAGGCAGGAAAAGCTGCTCCAGCAGCTCGGCCAACCGATGCGGCCGCGGCGCAGCAGAAAACCGCCAGACTCGGCTCGAGCCGCAGGAAAAGCCAGGTGCGGGATTTTCCCCTCACACCACGCTCTCCGCAACTCGGGAAACATGAGGGGAGAGCGGCAGCGAGCAGTGGAGGAGCAGACCGCGAGGTAGAAGAACGCTTGGAGCAGTGAGAGAACCAGAGCAGCTACGGCTCCCTCCCCTCCCCCACCACCTGAGCCCAGCTCCAGTGAACAGAGCAGCGGCCCGGGACCCGGCCACGTCAACTTGGGCTGACAGAGGGACCCAAGCAGGAGCAGAGTTCGGCAGCAACTTCAGCGGCTCCAGCACCGGTACCAGCGGCCCCAGCAGCAGTGGACCCAGGAGTGGCAGCGGCGGCAGATCTCACAGCAGCGGCTTCGGGGGGAGCAGCGGCGGTGGACACGGCAGTGGCAGCTTCAGCAGCGGTGGTGGCTCCGGTGGTGGCATCTACAGCAGCAGCAGAGGCAGCAGCAGCGGCTCAGTTTGCTCCATAGGAAAAGCAAGTGCCCAGCTCCAGAAATCAGAACAGCAGCCCGACGACCCAGGCAGCAACTTGTCTGAGACCAAAATCACCCAAGGTAACTGGGATTGCACCAGGGAAGGGTCTCACTTGGTCACAAGCTGACTTGGATCCCTCAACAGACCAGAAATCTAAACCTCTTTGTTGATAGAGGATCTGGTCATTATAATAACTACTCTTGCATACATACTCGGGGCTGTTTTTGATTGAATGTGTACAGTGTTTAGTTAAATTTTAGAATCTACCTGTATTTTATTCCACTCAGCCTGCTTGAATACTCATAAAGCAGGGAAACTCAACCCCCAAGAACATCTTTGTAGATACTCTGAGAGTCTTAAGAGCCACACCTAATACCTTAAGGTCCTACCCTGAAAATATATTACATCAAATCAATTGATACAGCTAAGAATACACAGCTAGCTAGAAAATCCAAGCATTAACTTAATCCAAGATGCAAAAATATATACATTATCACACAAGAAACACTAAAAAGCAAGACGATATAAATCCACCTAAAAGTATTAATGCATCAGAAATGTCCTCCAGTGAGAAAGAGTTAGAGGAAATGCCTGAGAAAGAGTTCAAAAGAATAATTATAAATATGTTCAAAGAGGTCAAAGAACACATGAAAACAATCAAAGAAGATATCAAAGAGGAAATCAAAGGAATCAAAGAAAACACAAGACATCAATTTAATGAAATAAAGTAGGCAATACAAGACATAAATAGGGAAATAAAAATAATAAAAAAAAACCAGTCAGAATTACCAGCAATGAAGAACACAGTTAATGAAATAAAAAACTCTGTAGAAAATCTCACCAGTAGGATGGATGAGGGAGAGGACAGAATATCTAAGCTAGAAGACCAGGTGGCAGACCTAATGCAGTCCAACAAAGAGAAAGACAAACTTATAGAAAAGTATGAGTGGGAATTTCAAGATATTCGGGAAAGTATGAAAAGATCCAATATAAGAATTCAGGGCATAGTAGAAGGAGAAGAACTCCACTCCAGAGGTATAGTAGGCATCTTCAACAAAATCATAGAGGAAAATTTCCCCCAAATTGGGAAAGAGGTGCCAATACAGATACAGGAAGCCTTTAGAACCCCAGCCAGACAAAACCCAGAAAGAACCTCTCCTCGCCATATTATAATCAAACTTTCAAACACACAAACCAAAGAAAAAATATTGAAAGCAGTTAGAGAGAAAAATCAAGTTACCTACAAAAGCAAGCCCATCAGGATTACAGCAGATTATTCAACACAAACTTTTAAAGCCAGAAGGGCTTGGAGTGATATATTCCAAGTTCTGAAAGATAACCACTGTCAACCAAGGTTACTTTATCCTGCAAAGTTATCCATTCAAATAGATGGAGAAATAAAGACATTCCATGACAAAAGCAGGTTAAAGGAGTATTTGAAAACAAAACCAGCTCTACAGAAAATACTTGATAGAATCCTCCATGCTGAACAAAAGGAAAAGCACACATATAAGGAACCTAGAAAAAACAAGCTATACTCAAATACCAGTTAACAGAAGAGAGCACAGGTAGAACCAGTAACACACACAAATGGCAAACATAAATACACACCTTTCAATAATATCTCTTAATATCAACGGTCTCAATGCCCCAACGAAAAGACATAGATTTGCAGACTGGGTTAAAAAGCAGGATCCTACAATTTGTTGTCTCCAAGAAACTCACCTTTCTACAAAGGATAGACATTACCTTAGGGTGAAAGGTTGGAAGACGGTGTTTCAAGCAAATGGGCCTAGAAAACAAGCAGGGGTTGCTATCCTAATATCAGACAGGGTAGACTTTTGTCCGACGTTAGTCAAGAAAGATAAGGAAGGTCACTTTATATTGATTAAGGGCACACTCCAACAGGAGGACATTACAATCCTAAACATATATGCACCTAACATGGGGGCTCCCAAATTCGTCAAACAAGCACTATTAGAACTAAGGTCACAGATAACACCAAACACAGTGGTGGTGGGTGACTTTTACACCCCACTCTCATCAATTGACAGGTCATCCAGGGAAAGAATAAACAGAGAGGCATCTGGACTAAATGAGGTCATAGAAGGAATGGACCTAACAGATATATACAGGACATTTCACCCAAAGGCTAGAGAATATACATTCTTTTCAGCAGCACATGGAACATTCTCTAAAATAGACCATATATTAGGACACAAAGCAAATCTTAACAAATTCAGGAAAATTGAAATAATTCCTTGCATTCTATCTGACCACAATGGAATTAAACTACAAATCAGTAGCAAGAAAGGCTATAGTGCATACACAAAATCATGGAAACTAAACAATACACTACTAAATGATGAGTGGGTCAATGAAGAAATCAAAAAGGAAATCAAAAAATTTATAGAGTCAAATGATAATGAGAACACAACATACCAAAATCTCTGGGACACAATGAAGGCAGTTCTAAGAGGTAAATTTATAGCCTTAAGTGCCTATATTAAGAAATTAGAAAGGTCGCAAGTAAACGACCTAATGCTTCGCCTTAAAGCCTTGGAAAAAGAAGAACAAGGCAAACCAAAAAGTAGTAGATGGGAAGAAATATTAAAGATTAGGGCAGAAATTAATGAAATAGAAACAAAAAGAACAATCCAAAGAATTAATGAAGCAAAGAGTTGGTTCTTTGAAAGGATAAACAAGATTGATAAACCCTTAGCAAATCTGACCAAAAGAAAGAGAGCAGAGACACAAATTAAGAAAATCAGAGATGAACAAGGTAACATCACAACAGATTCCAGAGAAATTCAAAAAATCATAGGGACATACTATAAAAGCATATACTCCACAAAGTAGGAAAATCTGAAAGAAATGGATGATTTCCTTGATCTATATGACCTACCTAAATTAAATCAAAATGAGATTAATCACTTAAATAGACCTATAACAAACATGGAGATCCGAACAGTTATCAATAATCTCCCAACGAAATAAAGCCCAGGCCCGGATGGATTCACTGCTGAATTTTACCAGACTTTTAAGGAAGAGCTAACACCATTGCTTCTTAAGCTTTTCCAGGAAATAGAAAAAGAAGTAATTCTACCAAACTCTTTCTATGAGGCCAGCATCACCCTGATACCAAAACCAGGCAAAGATAGAACAAAAAAAGAAAATTACAGACCAATCTCCCTCATGAACATAGATGCAAAAATTCTCAACAAAATATTGGCAAACAGAATACAAGAGTACATCAAAAAGATCATTCACCCTGACCAAGTAGGCTTTATTCCAGAGATGCAGGGATGGTTCAACATACGCAAATCTATAAATGTAATACATTACATAAACGGGTTGAAGGACAAAAATCACATGATCATCTCATTAGATGCAGAGAAAGCATTTGACAAAATCCAACATCCCGTCATGATAAAAGTCCTACAGAGACTGGAAATAGAAGGAACATATCTCAATATAATAAAGGCTATTTATGACAAGCCTACAGCCAACATATTACTAAATGGGGGAAAAACTGGAAGCTTTTCCACTAAAATCAGGAACAAGACAAGGGTGTCCACTGTCCCCACTTCTATTTAATATAGTTTTGGAAGTCTTAGCCATAGCAATAAGGCAAGAGACACACATAAAAGGGATACATATTGGAAAGGAAGAAATAAAGTTATCATTATTTGCAGATGACATGATTCTGTACATAAAGGACCCTAAAGACTCTACTAGCAAGCTGTTAGAGGTGATCAAAACCTACAGCAATGTAGCAGGATACAAAATAAATACACAGAAATCAGTAGCCTTCATATATGCTAACAACAAACACACAGAGGATGAAATCAGAGAATCACTCCCATTCACAATTGCATCAAAAAAAAATAAAATATCTTGGAATAAACCTAACCAAGGAAGTAAAGAATCTATACAATGAGAACTTTAAAACACTCAAGCGAGAAATTGCAGAAGACACTAGAAAGTGGAGAAACATCCCTTGTTCCTGGATTGGAAGAATCAATATCGTGAAAATGGCAATCTTACCTAAAGCAATCTACACATTTAATGCAATCCCTATCAAAATTCCAAAGGCTTTCTTCATGGAAATAGAAAAAACAATCCAAAAATTCATTTGGAATCACAAAAAACCTCGAATATCTAAAATAATACTGAGCAACAAAAAAGAGGCTGGTGGTATCACCATACCTGATTTTACCCTATACTACAGAGCCATAGTAACAAAAACAGCATGGTACTGGCACAAAAACAGACATGTAGATCAGTGGAACAGAATAGAGGACCCAGATGTAAGCCCAAGTAGCTATAGCCACCTGATATTCGATAAAAATGCCAAAAATACTCATTGGAGAAGAGACAGCCTCTTCAGCAAATGGTGTTTTGAAAACTGGATAAATATCTGCAGAAGGATGAAAATAGATTCTTCTCTCTCGCCATGCACAAGAATTAAGTCCAAATGGATTAAAGACCTTAACATCAGACTGGAAACTTTGAAACTGCTAGAGGAAAAAGTAGGGGAAACCCTTCAACATATTGGTCTTGGCAAAGACTTTCTGAATACAACCTCAATTGCTCAGGCAATAAAACCACAGATTAACCACTGGGACCTAATGAAATTACAAAGATTTTGCACCGCAAAGGACACAGTGAAAAAAGCAAAGAGGCAACCTACAGAATGGGAAAAAATCTTCGCCAGCTATATATCTGATAGAGGATTAGTATCTAGGATATACAAAGAACTCAAAAAGTTAAATAATAAGGAATCAAACAAGCCAATCAAAAAATGGGCTATGGAGCTAAATAGAGAGTTCTCAAAGGAGGAAATACGAATGGCATATAAGCATCTTAAAAAATGTTCTACGTCACTAGTCATCAGGGAAATGCAGATTAAAACTACATTGAGATTCCATCTCATTCCTGTCAGATTGGCCACCATCATGAAAACAAATGATCATAAATGTTGGCGGGGATGTGGGATAAAAGGAACCCTTCTGCACTGCTGGTGGGAATGCAATCTGGTCTAGCCATTGTGGAAAACAGTGTGGAGGTTCCTAAAGCAGCTAGAGATTGATCTACCATATGACCCAGCTATAGCGCTCCTAGGCATATATCCAAAGGACTCATCTCATTTCCTTAGAAGTACATGCTCAACCATGTTTATTGCTGCTCAATTTATAATAGCTGGGAAATGGAACCAGCCTAGATGTCCCTCAACAGATGAGTGGATAATGAAGATGTGGTACATTTATACAATGGAGTTCTACTCAGCGGTAAAGAAAAATGAAGTTATGAAATTTGCAGAAAAATGGATGGACCTGGAAAGTATTATACTAAGTCAGGTAACCCAGGCCCAGAAAGCCAAGCGCCACATGTTCTCTCTCATATGTGGATCCTAGCTACAGATGACAGGGCTTCTGCGTGAGAATGAAAATACTTAGTAGCAGAGGCCAGTAAGTTGAAAAGGAAACATAAAGGGTGGAGAAAGGAAGGGAGGAGGATACTTAATAGGTTGATATTGTATATATGTAATTACAATGATTGTAATGGGGAGGTAATATGATGGAGAATGGAATTTTAAATGGGAAAGTGTGGGGGTGGGGAGGGAGGGAATTACCATGGGATATATTTTATAATCATGGAAAATGTTAATAAAAATTAAAAAAAAAAGGAGAAATTTATAGCTTATCTCTCTCTCTCTCTCTCTCTCTTTTGTACATACACACACATAAATAGAGACAGAAAGGAGAGAATCACATGAATAGGAAGATAAAGATGTAGGGCAATGCCAGTCCAGGCACACAGCAGGTGTCCAGTGAACTATCGCAAGCTGTGGAGAAGTATGAATCCACTTCCTCCTAACAACTAAAGAAGAATCAAACCCTCTGACACTTTCCTTGGAATTCTATTCTCTAGATCTGTAACATAATATGCCCTTACTGTTTAAAACACTCAATTGTTGTAGTGGTTTGAATTTAAATGTATGTCCCCCATAACTTGAAGTATTTTTTATTAAGATTAAGCTTCCTACTTAAGTTTCCAGTAGATAGAGCCCTTCTGGAAGAAGTTTATCACTGGATCTTGAGTCCAGCCCTGATAGACGTATAGAGAGCCAGTTTGAGCTTTGGCTGTTGGTTCTGCATTTTTGCCGTAGATGTATGATGAAGTGAGGCAGATTCTTCAGCCGTGATGAAATTTCTCCTGGAATCTATAAGGATGAAATAAACCATTATAAGCTGTTTCTGGTCAGGTGTTAGTCATAGCAATGAAAAGGTAACTGTTGGGGATCTTGCTTATGGCAATCCTATTCAGCTAAAACAATGATCAAACCCACTTTTAATGTTGTCTCAAAAATATATGACACTATAAAATTTCTTAGACAATTGTCTGTGCAAAGTTTATAGCTTTTGAAGTAATGAAATATATTGATTTTTAACTGCCATTTTTCATACAAATAGATATCTGAACACACAAAAATGTCCTTGATTGAATAGACAAGTGAAGGGGATGGTTTTAAAGTCAGAAAGTAAACTGACATGCTTATACTGTGGCAATGTACTGTGATTTTGATTCCAGTAAATTTCTCTTCACTGTGAAACAGACATTATTAGAGATAAAAAAGACCAAGAAGGTTCATTTTACAAAAGAAATGACCTTTTAAGGAAACATTCTGTATTAAAACTTTACTCTGTCTACCATCTGTTTCAATACAGATTAGTTTATCACTATAGGTAATGTAAAAATCAGGGATTCACCCAAAAGTGAATTGTAGTTGTTCTAACTTCAAAAACCTGACCTTGTCTAGGGAAGGAAGTGGCTGCAATGTTAAACAATGATAAACTCTGGTGAGAGCATTGGGAAGACTATGCTGAAGCCATAGAGTAGACAGCATAGAGAAAAGGATGATTGGCTACATTTTGTATGAGATCAGGCAAGCACAAAATTAATGAGATTTAACTGAATGTTTTCTGAGTCAACAACTATGAAGGTGATATTTCTAATAGTAATATCCAAAAGAACATGATAACATATTAAAAAGACTCTAAATGTATTAGTGCCATAAGAGGTCTTTGAGGAATGGGAAGAACTGGGCAACAGATGGTACAGAGAATGAGCTTGTCTAAAGTCACTGACAGTACCAGAGGAGTTATAGATGCAATTTTTACTTCAAAATACAGTCTTAACCTGTGTGTGGTGGCACATAACTGTAATCCCAGCATTCAGTGGGTGAGAAAGGGAGTTCACTAAGAGTTTGAGGTCAAGCTGTGCTAAATCGTGAATTCAAGGACAGCCTGAACAACTTAGTGAAACCCTGTCTCAAAACAAAATGAATACAAAGCAAACAACAATACCACTTTAGTGGAGGATTGAAGAACACTTTGGGAATGGGTATTACAATGTGACTGTTGAAACTTCTGTCATTTTCTGACCCAAGATTGTGGCTATATGGCAGAAGTAGTGTTCCCATGACCCCACTGAATATTACCACTGTTGCATAGGCAGTATTTTAGTGTTGATATTGTGCTCATACACCAGTGGGAAAGATGAAGGGAGATTATAGGAAATGAAATAAGAATTAAATGGAGAAGCACTGGTTGCTGGGAGCTAGGTAGAAGAATGAGTCTCAGTAATATTTGGAAATATATCTTTGATTTCTAAGAAGATGCCCAATAAGGGGGGAAAATACAATAGTAAAAGTAGTTTTGCTAGGAAGGTCCATTTCTTTTTGTCCTCAGAACTCAAAAGTTAATACTTAATTGACTATGTAAATAACACACACACACACACACACACACACACACACACCACTTATGTTGAAACTGAAGCTGAATTGAAATACTATTCTGCTCTGGGATATGGCAAGCCACTATCTGGAGTTTGTTTGCAGTGGCTAGAGGCCCTGGCACACACATTCTCTGTCTTTCTTTCCCTTCTCTCTCCTCTTTCCTCCCTCCCTTTCTTTGCTTAATAAATAAATAAAAAATTTTAATTTTCAATTCAGTCAATCTATTCTAATGACCTTTACTTACATAGTTGAAAATAAACAAAAGGATATTTGGAGGGACAGAATCACCATTGTTATAAATAAATGAAACTATGATAGCCAAAACCTTTGTAAGAAGAAGTTTACATACAATAAGGGATGAAACTAGTATACCTGGCCATGTTTTCCTAAAGATGGTGTAATATTCAGATTAAAGATGATCTTTTGTGTATGAATCCTGTAAGGAATTTTGCAGGCATTTAGAAATACATAGGCAGAAACAGGCTTAGCATAAAATATGAAGATGAAGTTACCCTGCTGTCCAAAACATTGACAAGACCATATTCTCCTTCTCCCATTCACAAGAACCTATTAAAAAGCATGGGTGTGGAAATCTGGTGGGATGCTAGAATTAAATGCTAGCTATACTTCAAATGGTTTTTGGAACACTGCACCAGAAGAGAAAATGGCTGCAGCTCTCAGAAACCAATCCAATTTGGTGGTAATCTTTTTCAAACTTAGCATGAAATATATTATTCGTTTTGTTTTTACTGGATCAGAGCTGAATGAGCTTGTTTTGTTGTCTTGTGTAGTTGATTTGAGTCTTGTTGATATAGTCCATAAACAAAAGCTCTTTCCCTTATATAGAAATATAGACTACAAACAGTTTTAAATTCGAAAAATACCCTGACCACTGTTACTCCTTTTTCCCATCATTTCCATGACAGACTTTATTATAAAATTAAGTACCTTATCCTAGGCCTGTAATTTCATCCAAGATCGCCATTATTTACATGGAGATAACATGCATAAACTCCCCATGGTCTGTTACAATGTATTTTAAGTAAGTGTTTCAGAAAGCTCACTTAGATCCATATAGGGAGTTTTGTATTTCAACTGTAGCTTTTCTATCATGGTTTGATTCTGAAAGCTCATGTGTTGAGGGCTTGGTCCATACAGCAGTAGTATTCACAGGTGGAGCTTTGAGAAAGTGATTGAATAGTGAAGACAATGACCTCATCAATGGGTTAATCCATTGTTGGATTCCTTACTCAGTGGGCTATTGAGAGGTGATGGAAGAGATGGCAGAATCTAGCTGGAGGTAACTGGAGAAGGCACCTTTCTTCTCTTCTCTCTTTGCTTCCTGGACAACACTGGATGAGAAGCTTTGCTTCACCAAACATTCCCATGTTATAATATTCATTTTCGCCACAGGATCAATAGACCCAAGTAACCATGTACTATATATGACTTCAGTTAAACTGTGAGCTAAAATGCACATTTATTCTTTTAAGTTGTAATGTATGTCATAGGTTTTTATTACACTGATTCAACTTAAATATATATATTTTATGTTTTTAAATCTCTGTAAAATGTATCCCTTTAATATTTTTACAATATGGAGCATTTTTGTAGTTAGTTGATAAATGCTAGGTTGGAAATTTTAAATTTTTACAGAAATGTTTTTAGACAGGCATAGATGTGAAAGACAACATTTCACATACCTAGTTTTTCTTCTTTGTAATGGCTTTGCCTTCAAAAGAAAGAAAACACACACAGAGTTCTCCTGAATGAATTGTATACATTATGTGCTCTGCCCTTTTCACTATTGAGGCTAAATGAGAGCAAACTATACGCTCTTTTTACTTGTGTCATGACCCATGGACTCACTAAAAATCAAATAAAAGAAGATTCACTGCATGACACCTTAAATGTCTCACCATGATTTGCTAACTCTTGTAAGATATCCAATGATGCAAATCTCATAGCATACTTGATTAATAATTTCATTTTATCTAAGTTCACTTTTCTTGTGTGGGGCTCAGAATCAGATTTAATGTCTACATTTGAAGTTCAACGATATTGTATCAGCTCTTCTACTCTTTAGCCTAACGACATATTGTAACTCCCAGAGCATGTGCTCAAAAATGTTGCAGAGCAGCTGGAGCAGGAAGAAAATTGGCACAGGATATTTGGAGTGACAATAAAGCATACATTGCTGGGTGCCACTGCAATGATTTTTTGTTTTCAATGCAAATTACATTGAGTAGAGCTGTCCTATTACCAATTGCCTACACTATGCTATGATGAATGGCTATCTTTTTATGTAAAGGCAAAGCTTCTATAAATAATCACCTCTATATCAGTTATTTGTTTCTCAATCAGCAGGCCAAGATAGTTTATATTCATAGAGTGCAACATGATGGTTCACTACAATATTACAGGAAATAGGAGCAAATGAACCTACATGTCTGTCATTTCTTAAGTTTCTCACCTTTGAACAGAAAGAATATTAAAAGCTATTTTCAATTTTCATCAATTTTCAAATATACCTCATAATAACTGTATGGTGGCTAATGCCTTTAATCCCAACATTTTGAAGGCTGAGGTATGATCACTGTAATTTCCAGGTCATCTTGGGCTAGACTGTATTTCTTCCAAATGTACAATATATTGCTCTTTATTGTATTCAGCTGAGCCAATCTGTGTAAGTGACGAGAGGATGACAAAATTCAATGTTCTGCATGTGGATGATTTTTCCCAGCATCATTTATTGAAAAAAATAAGCAAAAGTTGGATTTATTTCTACCTGCCCTTTTATATTCCATTGCTGTATGTGTCTTTTTTGTTATCAGTATCATGCTATTGGAGGTTTGTGGTGAATTTTAAAACCTGGTAGTATAATGCTTCAAAGTTTTGTCTTTTTTATCCAAAATTTATTTAACTGAAATCTTTGTGGTAACACACACATTTTAGGATTTTTAAGTTTCTGTGCAAAATGCCATTGGAATTTTGATGTGCACTGTGTAGAGTCTGTAGATACCTTTGGGATAGCATGCTAATATAAGAAAGTATTAATTCTGCCAATCTAAAAACATGGAGAACATTTCTACCTATTTATTTTGTATACAGTTTATTTCATCAGTGTTTTATCATTTTCAAAGCAGATTTTTTTCACCTCTTCAATTCAATTTATTTCTGCAGGATATACATTTTTTAATGATTTCTGATTGCTGCCTAAATTTTTCAGACTGTGTCATTGGAGTTTAGAGATACCATTGATGGTTGTATGTAAATTGCTTTTCTACAACTTTACTGAATTCTTATCATATTCTATGTGAGGTGATCTTCAATGCAACCATATATGCCTTATAGGAATCACTTCTGCATTATTGTAGACACTATGCTAAAAAAAAGTCTAGAAAAAAAAGAGATCTCAAAGGGGAAAGTGTGTTGGGGGATGGTATTACCATGGGATATTTTTTAATAACTATGAAAAATGTTAATAAAAATTAATTAAATAAATAAATATTTTTAAAAGAGATCAATTAAAACAATGGAACATTTATTAATACATAACTAATTCTTAAATTAATGCTAAGAGATTTTAATCTTTAAATGAATTATTTTATTTATTCAAAGATATATTGAAGCCTGGCATGGTGGTTCATGGGAAGTGGTGGCAGGAATATCATTTTTGTAACTTAAGTTTCTTTTTTTTGGTGGGGGCACTTGCCTGCAAACCCATGGGACCCAGGTTCAATTCTCCAGGACCCATGTAAGGCAGGTGCACAAGGTGGCACATGTGTCTGGAATTTGCTTGCTGCGGTCTATGGTCCTAGTGTGCCCATTCTCTGTCTCTTTCTCTCTCTCTCTTTTTTCTCTCTCTCTCTTTCTCTCTCAAAAAACAAACAAACAAATAAATAAAATATTAAAAATTTTTGTTGACAGTTTTCATAAAAGTATGAAATCCATTCTTTGTATGGATATATCATATATTGGTAACTTCTTTTCCCTCCTCCCTTACCCCACTCCACAGGGAGCCCTGCTCAGCAGGGTTGCTGAGTTATGTATTGCGAAAGAAGCAGTCAGTTATTGGGGGAAGGCAATGCCTCTGGACCTGACAGGCTAACCTGTGCCTCTTATAATCTTTCTGCCCCATCTTCAACAGAATTCCCTGAACCCTTATGGGTATATTTTAAGCTCTTAGGAGGTTCTGAATTTCTACTTTGGTATGTGTTGAATATCCTTAGCATCTATCTCCTTCACCCTGGTGCTGATTATCAGGCTCACCATGGAAGCAGCACTCCCCCCCACCACTGCCACCTTCTTCTGTGGTTTTGCCTGAGTCTTGACTGAGATGCAATGAATGGTTTATCTCCTTAGGCCTTACTACAGTCTGGAAAAAAAAAAAAAAGTTTTTCCAACAGAGAAGTAGGTCAACATAGGTTAAATTGAATGACCATTACTAGTCTCAGGAGAGTTTGATGGATGTAACCCCTCTTTTAGCCAAAAACTAGTGGAGCTTGACATTAAGAGAGCATAATCTTTGTTTCTATAGGATTCAGACCTGGTTGCCATTTCCAGATACGGGTTCCTTGCCACTGAGTGGATCTCATAGCCAATCAGAAAGCCATTGGTTACCCACCAAGGCTATGTGCCACCATTGCCCTGGTGTGTACTTCTTGTCAAGTGAGTTGCTTCTGAAGAGCTTAGACCTGTGGTTGCTCACCATTGTTGGCCACTTTCCCCGAGTGGCTCACAGAGCACTTTCCAGAACCAGACAGGCTAACTGGGGACTATCTTTCTTCCAAGTTCTAGTCAGGTCTCTGTATTCTGTGTCAGCAATATGGTGTCTTCAGCAATAGGGCCTTAGCTTTTACCTCAGGCAGGTAATCAAGTGCTTGACAGAATGGGTAGCACTTGTTTCTGAACCTGTGAGTTACAGGTCAGAGCCAAAATTTTTAAGATTAGGTTTCACCCCACCCTCTCCAGGGCCCTTCTTTTCAGGCTCTTGCCCTATACTCCTGTTGAAGGTTATATCTATTAATCTACCTTCAAGAAGAAAAGTTTCTATGGTACCTGTTCATTTTGGGTTTAGTTTTGCTATCCCTATGTCTGGGCTTAAAGTTGCCTATCCAGTTTGCCAGCAACTCAAGCTGATCCAGGTTAGGAACTGCAGATGAATGAGAGCATGTGGTGTTTTTCCTTCTGTGATTTTGTATCTTTGATGAGTATGATCTGTTCTAAGTCAATTCATTTTCCTAAAAATTTCATTGTATCATTTTTTCTTACTTCTGAGTAAAATTCCATTGTGTATTTGTACCACAACTTAATTACCATTTCTTCTAATGATGGGCAGCTGGGTTGATCCAGTTCTTAGCTATTGTGAATTGAGCAGCTATAAACATGGTTGAGCAAATACCTCTGTAACAAAGCTTGGAACATTTAGGGCAAGTGTGCAGTAAGGGAATAAGTGGGTCTGTAATTCTATATTCATTTTTTTTCAGGGATCTCCTTGTTGATTTCCATAGTGGTTATACAAGTTTTCATTCTCATCATCAGTGAATGAGGGTTTCTCTGTCCCTATATCCTCATCGACATTTGTTGTTTTTTCAAAACCAGCTTTCTTTAAATTGTGAGTTTAAGGCCAGTCTGGACTACATGTGACCCTGTCTAATATGAACATATTCAAAAATTTATTTTATGGGTTAATATAACTTGAAGCACCTTGGAGTAGTGATAGAAAGAAGAGGATTTTAAATAATATCATTAAGTTACTAATATTTTTTCACAAAATGTGTAATAATAAATAGCAAATATATAAGATACAACATGACTTTATATTAAAACAACAAGTAATTTAAGTAATGTGTTAAATACCCTGATTTCACATCCTCAAATTAATGAACTTTCAGGTCTATCAAAATCCTTTGCTATGGGCTGGGCAGTGGTGGTGTACACCTTTAATCCAGCACTCTGGAGGCTGAGGTGGGAGGATACCATGAATTGAGGCCTCCCTGAAACTACAGAGTGAATTCCAGGTAAGCCTTGGCTAGACTGAAACTCTACTTTGAAAAACAAAACAAAACAAAACAAAAAAATGTTCACTATCATTTATAGCATTTGTCAAGGGTCTGAAGTCTTAAGCTAATAGTCAGCATTGCTATTGCAGAATAGGTTACACACAGAAGCCCCTCTTCACTCCTTGTATTGTTGGCCGTGCTTACTGCATGTATGTTACTGGCGTCCATTCTCTATCAGCCATTACATACAGTACAATTTTTATAGGAAAACCACATGTTTATTATGAATTCATAGTGTTTGGTGTGATATGCATTAACAAATGCTATTGAGTGGCCATATATTAAAATTTTGCTTGAAAATACAAGGCTTATCCTTTTTGGTGACAGCCACTCCACTGGTTAAATAGTATCAACAGAAAAATCGTTCCTCATGTGAAATCAGAAATTCATATATACATCTTGACTTTGCTTCTCATCCTTATGGAATAAAATGATTCTAAATACCAGCTATCTTATCTCACTAGAATCTCTATTAACACTAACACTCTCTCACATAGGATCTCATTAGATTCTGTATTTTTCCTTACCCAATTTGGAAGCCTTAATTAGCACTATCACTATGACTTCTTCCCCATCTCCTTGACATTACCTATTCCTTTCTACATTTCTCATTGTGGTCTTGATCATTATTTACATCACTAAACATACTTTAAATCTTATATTGAATCTGGCCACATCCCAGAGCAGATATAATCTTAATGTAGAAGAAAATTAATCCAATGAGTGTGAGTGACAAAAAAAGTAGCAGTGGAGAAGTGAAGACATAGGAGAGAAAGATCTCATAACTGTGAAGATATAATGGGAAGCTAGATACCTGCAACAGGGGCAGAACAGTCCTCAGAAACTCAACCATGGAAACATTATTTCTGATTTCCCAGCCTCTATAACTCTAAGTGATAGAGGGCTGGAATTTAAGGCATCATGCATATAGTATTGTGTTAGTGCACTTCAAGCTGGATAAGCTGAGAATAATGAAAGAGGTAGAATTAAAAACACATTAACAGAATTGCTGGGCATATAATGTGTGTAGCTTAAGCTGGAAAGCATGGGTACGCAGGTTTGTTTAGAAGTTATAGGAACCATTGTAGTGTTATGAACCAGTAACAGATTTTTTTGCAATGATTATAGTATCATGATTTAATACTAATTCACTTTAAAATTTGGGGCAAATAATTATGAAAATATTTTGTAGAAAAGTATTTTTTAAAATTTTTTGTTGAAAATATTTTCAATATTTTAGTCACTAGGGGTAGAGTTTTCATGGGTGAGATTAAGAAAGAATGAACTGGCTATTATTATAGCTTGAGATAAATATAGTTTCATGAGTTATGGACAGACCAACTATACATAAAAGACATCTACTGAATGTTCCACCCCAATTTGACAGAATTCATATTCTTCTTATAAGACAATGTAATCTTCTACAAAATAGATCATATACTAGAGCATATGGCATGTCTCCATAAACTCTAGAAAATTGGCATAACTGCCTACATTATATGAGACCACAATGCATTAAACTTAGAGATTAACAACAAGGGATTCAAGGGAAATTACAACAGCTCTTGGAGACTGAAAAACACACTTGTAAATAATGAATGATTTGTGGAAGAAATCAAAAAGGAAACTAAAGATTTTAGAACTAAATGATAATGAAAACAAAACACACCAAAACTTATGGGAATGAAGGCAGTCCTAAGGGAAAAGTCATAGCACTAAGTGCTTTTATAACAATGACAGAGAGATCTCCAATTAAAAACCTAACCATCCATCTAAAGGCATTGCAAAAACAAGAAAAATCTAGCCCTAAGAGTTTCAGGCAGAAAGAAATGATATCAGAGCATAAATTAATGAATTGGATACTAAAAAAACAATTAACAAAATTGATGAAACGAAGAGCTGGTTCTTTGAAAAAATAAACAAGATTGATAAAACCCTGGTCAATTTGATCAAATGAAAAATAAGAATTTTCAAATTAACAAAATTAGAGATGAAACAGGAGAGGTCACAATAGACATCAATGAAATTGAAGAATCATCAGGACATCCTTCCAAAACCTCTACTCAACAAATTTGAATAATCTGGAAGAAAGGTATAAATTCCTACACATAAGCCAACTACCAAAACTAAATTCAGAGCAGATTAAAGTCTTAAACCTATTACATTCATAGAGAATGAAAATGTAAACAAAAACCTCCCCAAAAGGAAAAGTCCAGAACCAGATAATTACTCAATTCTATCAAACACTCATTGAAGAACTGAAACTCCTTTTTCTCAATATGTTTCACCTAGTTGGAGAACAGGGAATGCTCCCCAACTACTTTTATGAGGCTTGCATCACTCTATTAGCAAAACCAGACTGAGATGCAATAAGAAAACCATAGGTCTATTCCCTGATGAACTTAGATGTGAAAATTCTGAACAAAATCCTTGAAAACCAAATTCAATAACACATCAAAATCATTATGCACCTCAATCAAATAGGCTTAATCCCAGAGATGGTTCAACAAATGGAAGTTGATTAATGTCAGACACCACATAAATAAACTTAAATACAGAACCATGTGATTATATCAATAGATGAGCAGAAGGCCTTTGACAAAATACAATATAGCTTCATGATCAAAATACTTCAGAGAACTTCCGGTTAAGATGGTGGTGTAGGTGCCACGCCAAAGCAGCCTAGGGGGGAGCAAGACCAAAAAAACTCAGCAAAATACAAACTTTTACTAAAAAGTGAGGTGTATAGGAAATTGAAGTGGCAGCAGAGAAGTAGAAGAGATCCAGAGCATCCAGAGCCCACACAGGCCGGCAAAAGTGGCTCCGGCAGCTCGGCCAACAGCTGCAGTGGTGGTGCACCAGAAAGCCACCAGGCTCAGCTTCAGCCATAGGAAAAGCCAGGTGTGGGAGCTTCCACTCACACTGGTGCTCTCCACAGCTCAGGAAACGTGAAGGGAGAGCGGCAGTGAGCAACAGAGGAATAGACTGCGAGGTAGAAGAACACGTGGAGCAGTGAGAGAACCAGAGCAGCTGCGGCTCCCTCCCCTCCCCCACTGCCTGAGCCCAGCTCCATTGAACAGAGCTGTGGTCCCGGGAACCAGCCACACCAATGTGAGCCAACAGCGGGACCTAAGCAGGAGCAGATTTTGGCAGCAACATCAGTGGCTCCAGCACCGGTAACAGCAGCCCCAGCAGTAGCAGCTCCAGTCATGGCAGCAGTGGCAGACCCAGCAGCAGCAGCTTCACCAGTAGCAGTGGCTCCAGCAGTGGCAGCTACAGCAGTGGCAGAAGAGGCAGCAGCAGCGGAGGGTCCAGCAGCAGCACCTTCAGCACCAGCGGCTACAGACCCAGCAGCGGCAGCTTCAGCAGCAGCAGTTCCAGCAGCAAGGGTGCTGATCTGCAGGGCCACACTGGCCAGGCTCGGTTTGCACCACAGGAAAAGCCAGTGCCCAGCTCCAGAAATCAGAACAGCAGCCCGACAACACAGGCAGCAGCATGACTGAGACCAAAATCATCCAAGGTAACTGGGATTGCACCAGGGAAGGGTCTCACTTGGTCGCAAGCTAACTTGGATCCCTCAACAGATCAGAAATCTTAAACTCTTTGTTGATAGAGGATCTGGTCGTTATAATAACTACTATTGCATACATACTCAGGGCTGTTTTTGATTGAATGTGTACAGGGTTTAGTTAAATTTTAGAATCTACCTGCATTTTATTCCACTCAACCTACTTGAATACTCCTATAGCAGGGAAACTCAACCCCTAAGAACATCTTTATAGATACCCTGAGAGTTTAAGAGCCACACCTAACACCTTAAGCTCCTACCCTGAAAATACATTACATCAAATCAATTGATACAGCTAAGAATACCCAGCTAGCTAGAAAATCCAAGCATTAACTTAATCCAAGTAGCAAAAATATATACATTATAACAGAAGCAGCACTAAAAAGCAAGATGATATAAATCCACATAAAAGTATTAATGCATCAGAAATGTCCTCCAGTGAGAACGAGTTAGAGGAAATGCCTGAGAAAGAGTTCAAAAGAATGATTATAAATATGTTCCAAGAGGTCAAAGAACAAATCAAAAGAATCAAAGAAGAAATCAAAGAGGAAATCAAAGGAATCAAAGAAGACACAGGGCACCAATTTAATGAAATAAAGAAGGCAATACAAGACATAAATAAGGAAATAGAAATAATAAAGAAAAACCAGTCAGAATAACTAGCAATGAAGAACATAGTTAATGAAATAAAAAATTCTGTAGAAAATCTCACCAGTAGGATGGATGAGGGAGAGGACAGAATATCTAAGCTACAAGACCAGGTGGCAGATAAAATACAGTCCAACAAAGAGAAAGACAAACTTATAGAAAAGTATGAGTGGGAATTTCAAGATATTCAGGACACTATGAAGAGATCCAACATAAGAATTCAGGACATAGTAGAAGGAGAAGAATTCCACTCCAAAGGCATAATAGGCATCTTCAACAAAATCATAGAACACAATTTCCCCCAAATTGGGAAAGAGATGCCAATGCAGATACAGGAAGCCTTTAGAACCCCAGCCAGACAAAACTGGGAAGAACCTCTCCTTGTCATATTATAATCAAACTTCCAAACACACACACCAAAGAAAAAATATTGAAACCACTTAGAGAGAAAAGTCAAGTTACCTACAAAAGCAAGCCCAACAGGATTACAGCAGATTATTCAACACAAACGTTTAAAGCCAGAAGGGCTTGGAATGATATATTCCAAGTTCTGAAAGATAGCAACTGTCAGCCAAGGTTACTTTATCCTGCAAAGTCATCCATTCAAATAGATGGAGAAATAGGGACATTCCATGACAAAAGCAGGCTAAAGGAGTATTTGAAGACAAAACCAGCTCTACAGAAAATATTTGATAGAATCCTCCACGCTGAAGAAAAGGAAAAGCACACATATAAGGAACCTAGAAAAAACAAGCAATACTCAAATACTAGTTAACACAAGAGAGCACAGGTAGAACCGGAACCACAAAAAAAAAAAAAATGGCAAACATAAGTACACACCTTTCAATAATATCTCTTAATATCAATGGCCTCAATGCCCCAACGAAAAGACATAGGTTTGCAGACTAGGTTAAAAAGCAGGATCCTACAATTTGTTGTCTCAAAGAAACTCACCTTTCGACAAAGGATAGACATTATCTTAGGGTGAAAGGTTGGAAGATGGTGTTTCAAGCAAATGGGCCTAGAAAACAAGCAGGGGTTGCTATCCTAATATTGTACAAGGTAGACTTTAGTCCAACGTTAGTCAAGAATGATAAGGAAGGTCACTTTATATTGATTAAGGGAACACTCCAACAGGAGGACATTACAATCCTAAACATATATGCACCTAACATGGGGGCTCCCAAATTCGTCAAACAAGCACTATTAGAACTAAGGTCACAGATAACACCACACACAGTGGTGGTGGGTGACTTTAACACCCCACTCTCATCAATTGACAGGTCATCCTGGGATAAAATAAACAGAGAGGCAACTGGACTAAATGAGGTCATAGAAGGAATGGACTTAACAGATATATACAGGACATTTCACCCAAAGGCTGCAGAATATAAATTCTTTTTAGCAGCACATAGAACATTCTCTAAAATAGACCATATATTAGGACACAAAGCAAATCTTAACAAATTCAGGAAAATTGAAATAATTCCTTGCATTCTATCTGACCACAATGGAATTAAACTACAAATCAGTAGCAAGAAAGGCTATAAGAGCATACCCAAAATCATGGAAACTAAACAATACAGTACTAAATGATGAATGGGTCAATGAAGAAATCAAGCTGGAAATCAAAAAATGTATAGAGTCAAATGATAATGAGAACACAACATACCAAAATCTCTGGGACACAATGAATGCAGTTCTAAGAGGTGAATTTATAACCTTAAGTGCCTATATTAAAAAATTAGAAAGGTCGCAAGTAAATCACCTAATGCTTCGCCTTCAAGCCTTGGAAAAAGAAGAACAAGGAAAACCAAAAATCAGTAGACAGGAAGAAATATTAAAGATTAGGGCAGAAATTAATGAAATAGAAACAAAAAGAACAATCCAAAGAATTAATGAAAGAAACAAAGAGTTGGTTCTTTGAAAGGATAAACAAGATTGATAAACCCTTAGCAAATCTGACCAAAAGAAAGAGAGCAGAGACACAAATTAAGAAAATCAGAGATGAACAAGGTAACATCACAACAGATTCCAGAGAAATTCAAAAAATCATAGGGACATACTATAAAAGCATATACTCCACAAAGTATGAAAATCTGAAAGAAATGGATGATTTTCTTGATCTATATGACCTACCTAAATTAAATCAAAATGAGATTAATCACTTAAATACACCTATAACAAACATGGAGATCCGAACAGTTATCAATAATCTCCAAACTAAAAAAAGCCCAGGGCCAGATGGATTCACTGCTGAATTTTACCAGACTTTTAAGGAAGAGCTAACACCATTGCTTCTTAAGCTTTTCCAGGAAATAGGAAAAGAAGGAATTCTACCAAACTCCTTCTATGAGGCCAGCATCACCCTGATACCAAAACCAGGCAAAGATAGAAAAAAAAAGAAAATTACAGACCAATCTCCCTCATGAACATAGATGCAAAAATTCTCAACAAAATATTGGGAAACAGAATATAAGAGTACATCAAAAAGATCATTCACCCTGACCAAGTAGGCTTTATCCCAGAGATGCAGGGATGGATCAACATACGCAAATCTATAAATGTAATACATTACATAAACGGGTTGTAGGACAAAAATCACATGATAATCTCATTAGATGCAGAGAAAACATTTGACAAAATCCAACATCCCTTCATGATAAAAGTCCTACAGAGACTGGGAATAGAAGGAACATATCTCAATATAATAAAGGCTATTTATGACAGCCTACAGCCAACATATTACTAAATGGGGAAAAACTGGAAGCTTTTCCACTAAAATCAGGAACAAGACAAGGGTTTCCACTGTCCCCACTTTTATTTAATATAGTTTTGGAAGTCTTAGCCATAGCAATAAGGCAAGAGACACACATAAAAGGGATACAAATTGGAAAGGAAGAAATCAACTTATCATTATTTGCAGATGACATGATTCTATACATAAAGGACCCTAAAGACTCTACTAGTAAACTGTTAGAGCTGATCAAAACCTACAGCAATGTAGCAGGATACAAAATAAATATACACAAATCAGTAGCCTTCATATATGCTAACAACAAACACACAGAGGATGAAATCAGAGAATTGCTCCCATTCACAATTGCATCAAAAATAAATAAATAAATAAATAAATAAATAAATAAATAAATAAATAAATAAAGTACCTTAGAATAAACCTAAACAAGGAAGTAAAGAATCTCTACAGTGAGAACTTTAAAACACTCATGTGAGAAATTATAGAAGACACTAGAAAGTGGAGAAACATCCCTTGTTCCTGGATTGGAAGAATCAATATTGTAAAAATGGCAATCTTACCTAAAGCAATCTACACATTTAATGCAATCCCTATCAAAATTCCAAAGGCTTTCTTCATGGAAATAGAAAAAAACAATCCAAAAATTCATTTGGAATCACAAAAAACCTCGAATATCTAAAATAATACTGAGCAACAAAAATGAGGCTGGTGGTATCACCATACCTGATTTTACCCTATACTACAAAGCCATAGTAACAAAAACAGCATGGTACTGGCACAAAAACAGACATGTAGATCAGTGGAACAGAATAGAGTACCCAGATGTAAGCCCAAGTAGCTATAGCCACCTGATATTCGATAAAAATGCCAAAAATACTCATTGGAGAAGAGACAGCCTCTTTAACAAATGGTGTTTTGAAAACTGGATATATCTGCAGAAGGATGAAAATAGATTCTTCTCTTTCACCATGCACAAGAATTAAGTCCAAATGGATTAAAGACCTTAACATCAGACCTGAAACTCTGAAACTGCTAAAGGAAAAAGTAGGGGAAACCCTTCAATATACTGGTCTTGGCAAAGACTTTCTGAATACAACCTCAATTGCTCAGGCAATAAAACTACAAATTAATCACTGGGACCTCATGAAATTACAAAAATTTTGCACTGCAAATGACACAGTGAAAAAAGCAAAGAGGCAACCTACAGAATGGGAAAAAATCTTTGCCAGCTATATATCTGATAGAGGATCTTCATATATCTAGGATATATGAAGAACTCAAAAAGTTATATAATAAGGAATCAAACAAGCCAATCAAAAAATGGGCTATGGAGCTAAATAGAGCATTCTCAAAGCAAAAAACACGAATGGCATATAAGCATCTATAAAATTGTTCTACATCACTAGTCATCAGGGAAATGCAGATTAAAACTTCATTGAGATTCCATCTCACTCCTGTCAGATTGGCCACCATCATGGAAACAAATGATCATAAATGTTGGCAGGGATGTGTCAAAAGATGAACCCTTCTACACTGCTGGTGGGAATGCAATCTGGTCCAGCCATGGTGGAAAACAGTGTGGAGGTTCCTAAAACAGCTAAAGATTGATCTACCATATGACCCAGCTATAGTGCTCTTAGGCATATATCCAAAGGACTCATCTCATTTCTTAGAAGTACGTGCTCAACCATGTGTATTGCTGCTCAATTTATAATAGCTGGGAAATGGAACCAGCTTAGATGTCCCTCAACAGATAAGTGGATCATGAAGTTGTGGCACATTTATACAATGGAGTTCTACTCAGTGGTAAAGAACAATGAAGTTATGAAATTTGCAGAAAAATGGATGGACCTGGAAAGATTATACTAAGTGAGTTAACCCAGGCCCAGAAAGCCAAGCGCCACATGTTCTCTCTCATATGTGGATCCTAGCTACAGATGATTGGGCTTCTGCGTGAGAATGAAAATACTTAGTAGCAGAGGCCAGTAGGTTAAAAAGGAGACATAAAGGGAAGAGTAAGGAAGGGAGGAAGATACTTAATAGGTTGATATTGTATATATGTAATTACAATGATTGTAATGGGGAGGTAATATGATGGAGAATGGAATTTCAAATGGGAAAGTGTGGGGGTGGGGAGGGAGGGAATTACCATGGGATATATTTTATAATCATGGAAAATGTTAATAAAAATTAAAAAAAAAATACTTCAGAGAAGAGGCATGATGGTTTATAACTCAACACATTAGAGGCTAAGTACAAAGACTCTAAATCACAAATATTACTTACTACAAAAGACTCAAGTTGTTTTCATTAAGATTGGGAGCAAAGCAAGGGTGCTCATTCTCACCACTTCTCTTCAATATATTGCTAGAATTAATATATCCAAGCCCAGGCAATAAGACAGGAGAAAGATACAAATGGGATAAGAAGTCAAAATAGCCCTATTTGCAGATAACATGATCCTGTATATAGGTGATCCCAACATCCCCACCATAAAACTTCTAAAGATGATAAACTCCTTCATCAAAGTGGCATGACACAAAGTCAACATACAAAAATCAGTAGATTTTATATACACAAAAGAACAATATACAGAGAAATGAACCCATGAGACTCTCCCATTTTCAGTAGCCACAAAAAAAAAAAAAATCAAATGCCTTGACTTATCACTACCAAAGGGTGTGAAATACCTATATAATGAAAACATAGAAACACTCAATAAAAAAGTTGATGTGGAATTCAGAAGATGGAAAGAACTCCCCAAATCCTTGATAGTTGGAATTAATATTGTGGAAATGGCAATTCTACCAAAGGCAATCTACAGATTCAGTGCAATACCAATAAAAATCCCAGCATCATTCTTAAATATTTATCATTATTAGAGAGAGAGAGAGAGAGAGAGAGAGAAAGAACTGGTGCACCAGTGCCTCATCCACTGAAATTGAACTCTAGATTCTTGTGCCACCTAGTGAATATGTGTAACTTTATGCTTGCCACAGCTTTGTGTGTTTAGCTAACATGGGATCTGAAGAGTCAATCATGTGTCCTCAGGCTTCACAGGTAAGTGCCTTAACTGCTAAACCACCTCTCCATCCCACAGCATCATTTCTCACAGAAAAAAAAAAAATCTAAAAATTTATATGGAATGGGAGCAGATCTCAGATATCCAAGCATACCTCTGGAGGTATCACCATACCAGATATAAAGCTATACTTCAAATCCATAGTAATCAAAACAGCATGGTACTGGCATAAAAGGAGAACTATAGACCAATGGAATTGAAATGAAAACCCAGCCCTTAATTAAAATAACTATATCTACTTGATATTTGACAAAGGAACAAACACGGTACTCTGGAGAAAAAATAGCATATTCAACAAAAAGTGCTGGATGAATTGAATAACCATATGTAGAAAAATGAAACTAGACACACTCATGTCACTATGCACAAATATCAACTACAGATGGATAAAATGCTTCAATATAATACCTGAAACTATTAAAGTACTGGAAGAAAAAAAAAAAAGAAAAGTGGGAACTCTCCACAATATAGAAATGGGAAAACACTTCCTGAGTAATACCCAAGTAGCCCAGGAGATTAAACAAATATTAAATCAATGGGATCTCATTAAGGTAAGAAGCCTTTGTGCAAACATAGCATAAACAGAGCCTATAGATTACCCACAGAATGGGAAAAAATCTTCAGCAGTTATACCACTGACAGAGGCCTAATATCTAGAATCAACAATGAACTCAAAAAACTAAGCAATTAAAAATTAAACCACTCACTCAAAATATGGGGCAAAATTTAATGCAATACCAATCAAAATCCAAACATTGTTCTTAACAGAGATAGAAAAAACGATCTCAAAATTCATATGGAAAGCCAGAAGGCCTCACCTATCCAAGCATATCCCCAGCAAAAGAAACACCACTAGAGGTATCACCATACCTGATCTAAAGCTATATTATAAAGCTATAGTAATAAAAACAGTATGGTACTGGCACACAAACTGTAGTATAGATCAATGGAACAGAATAGCAGACCCCAACTTTGGGCCAAGTAACTACAGCTACTTGACATTTAACAAAGGCCATAACAATATAGGCTGAAAAAAAGACAGCATCTTTAACAAATGGAGCCAGACAAACTGGACAACCATATGCAGGGAATTGAACCTTGATCCACATCTCTAACCAATGAAAATCAAGTACAAATGGATCAAAGACCTCAACATAAGGCTGGAAACTCAGCTACTACTGGAATTAAAAATAGAAGGAACTTTCCATGACATAGGAATGGGAAAAGACTTCCAGAACAAAACTGAAGTAGCTCTGGATCTTAATCAGTTAACCATTGTGATCTCATGAAGCTGAAAAGTTTCCTCACAGAAAAGCATACCATAAACAGAGCCAATAGATTATCCACAGAATGGGAGAAAATATTTGCCAGATACACATCAGACTGAGGTGTAATTTCTAGAATCTACAAATAATTCAAAAACCTAAACAATAAAAAGTCAAACAATCCACTCACAAAATGGGGCATAGAACTGTACAGTGAGTTCTCAGAGGAAGAAATGCACGTGGCAAACACACACTTTAAAAAATATTCACCATCCATAATCAAATGCAAATTAAAACAACTATGAGATTCCACCTTACCTCAGTAAGGATACAAAACATTTTAAAAATCAAATGAAAATTAATGTTGGTGAAGATGTGGAGAAATAGGAATCCTCATCCATTGTTGGTGGGAATGTAAGATGGTACAGCCACTTTGGGAATCAATATGGAGACTCTTAAAAAGAGTGACGATAATTACCAACAAACCCAGTTAGTCCCTTACTGGGCATTTTTCCTAAAAGCTGCATGCCTCAGTTAAGAGAGATTTGCTCAACCATGTTTATAGATGCTCAATTCATAATAGCTAAGAGCTGGAATCAACCCAGATGTCCATAATTAGACAAATGGATAACCAAGATGTGGTATATCTACACAATGGAATTCTACACCACAGTAAGAAAAAATAACACAATGAAATTTGAAGAAAAATGCTTAAGCCTGGAACAGATCATTCTCAGTGAACTCACCCAATCAGAGAAAGATAATCATCACATATTCTAACTCATCTAAGGCTACTAACTTAAATCTACCTGAGATACTGAGATAATTAATAAGCATCTTGAGGACTGGCCAATTGGATGGGTGGGGTGAGAGTGGAAGGTAAGGGTGCGGGTGGCAGACACAAAACTGGATCCAAATGGCAATGGTACCCTAAAATTCTATTTCCTAAAAGACAGACTAAATGGTTGAACCTTCAGCAGGTCCTTAAAGGGAACACCTTAATCACAGGGCCCTGGTGAGGGTACGATGAATACTTAACCTAATCTTCTACTGTCTCCCTTTCCCTCTCCCTCTCTCTCTCTCTCTCTCTCTCTCTCTCTCTCTCTCTCTCTCTCTCTCTCTCTCCCCCCTCCCTTTTTCTCTCTTTTGTCTATTTCCTGTATATTGCTTATCATTTTGGTTTTGCTTCTCTTCTTGGGTGCTGACCTTTTACTCCTAGTACCAGGATGTGGCTATCATCCACAATGAGCTTTTGATCAGAGAGGTCTACTAGGTTTCCCAAAAGAAGACAGATTTCTGTCAGAGTACTTGATGACCCACCAAAGGTTAGTGGTAAGACCCTACTGCTGAAGACACCATATGCTGTTGGCAGGTAACATGGAATGACATAGCTGTAAACTGGAAGACAGTCAGTCCCCAGACAGCTCATCTAGTGCCAGAAGGTGCTACATGAGCTACTGGGGGAAAATGACCAATAGCTATCCAAGAAACTCATGGTCTAAGCTTCATCAGTAGAAAACAACCTGATATGTTTCTCACACAGTTGCAATAGTAGTGCACAGCCATGGTAGGAAACCAACTGCTCTTGATTTGGCTAAATGATCTGCTCAGTGGAATTTGCTTCTATTTTTCAAATGGACGCAGATCCAAAGGAGAGAACCATCCCATCACACCTCAAAAGTGCCCCAGCTGAAACTAACAGTAATTGAGGAAATAAGCAAGCGTGCTGCTTTCTTGGTGAACCTGGTACCAGTACAAGGATGATGGAGTTAGACACAGAGAACACTCAGCTCCTATGAAACTAGATATCTAGAGACACAGAGGCTCCCAAGACCTCATCACTGAAGCAGACCTAAAGTGAACCCAACATGGCTCAGGGAAATTTGTGGCAGAGGGGGCAGAAAGAATGTAAGGACCTCATGTTGGGTCATTATGCACAGAGATATTGCCTCTTACCCATAAGTGATGGCTAACCCCCCAATGCACGACCCATATTCCCCAATGAGGAGAGTCCCTGCAGAGGAGGGATGGCAGGGAGGAGGCTAATGATGGTACCAACATGGCTATATACACTGTGTACATAACTAATAAAAAATGGGACAGAGAACTGAACAGGCAATTCTCAATTGTTAGGAGCCGCGCAGACGCTATTACAAGCTGGCGCCGGTTTCTGGCCTCTTATTGGTCACAGCTGGTGTAAATTTAGCACAGTGCGCATGCTCCAACCCATTGCGGGCCGATGCTAATGAGGCATCCAGAAAGTAACCAATCACTGGTGGCCACATATCCTCAGTTGACCAATCATTTGTGGGTAGGCAGCCTAAAACCCTATATAAACAGTTGCCTTTCGTGGTTCTGGGTCTTCGCGTCTTCGCATCTAGCAGTTTGGCAGTCCCCAATAAAGTGTGTTCAGAAGAATCCTGATTGTGGCGTCCTCCTTGCTGGCGAGGCGGGCGTGACAAGTGGTGCTGAAACCCCGGGAATTGAAGAACATCTTGCACCAGCGAAGACCCCTGTTTTAAGGAGGATTCAGAACTGACACACGGGACGGACGGATCCGGACTTTTTTCTGAGAGGTATGCTGCCCTGGGAGGTTGATCCTATTGTTGTAATTTTCTTCTTGCCCTGTGTGCTCATTATAGTTTTTGTTTGTTGTGTTTTTTGTTGCTGTAAGTCAGAGGTAGATAGCTCTGCTGGCTGCCCGCTCTTGTACGTACAAGAGACAATCATGGGCAATATCTATTCGGGACCGTTACTCCGTGCTTTACAAGGATTGCTAAAAGAGAGAAATCTTAAAATATCAGAGTCAACTTTAAACGGATTTCTGAAGGAAATAGACCGGGTTGCACCCTGGTTTGTAGCTACGGGGTCATTGACGGTACCGTCTTGGGAAAAGTTAGGAAAAGATCTGCAACAGGAGAAAGGCAACAATACGCTAGGACTGGGAATTTTGCCTTTGTGGAGGATGGTTAGAGCTTGTCTGGATGACAAGCAGTGTGAAAAGAAAGTGAAAGAGGGCCAGAGGACTTTAGCGGAACATCAGGACAGTATGTCAGAAACAGAAGAAAGGGAACAGGAAGGAAAACAGAATAAAAGGAAGGAACAAAATGTAATGAAGGGTAATGATAAAAAGAAAACTAAGGTTAAAGATTTAGAAGGTAATAAAAGGAAGGAACAAAATGTAATGAAGGGTAATGATAAAAAGGAAACTAAGGTTAAAGATTTAGAAGGTAATAAAAGGAAGGAACAAAATGTAATGAAGGGTAATGATAAAAAGAAAACTAAGGTTAAAGATTTAGAAGGTAATAAAAGGAAGGAACAAAATGTAATGAAGGTTAATGATAAAAAGGAAACTAAGGTTAAAGATTTGGAAGGTAATGATTTGTATCCTTTATTAAGTGAATTCAAACATTTACATGTGGCAAGCTCATCAAGTTCTGAGACTGCTTCTGTAAGATCTTTTGAATCTTCAGATAGCGAAGGGGAGTTGGACTTGTATGATGAGGCTCTGTTAGAGGAGGAAGCTGACAGGCATCAGGCTGAGAGATATCGCCCTGACCCACCTGTTGTGCCTTCTGCCCCACCTTTAACAAATAGGGAAGTACTGAGATACATGGAGGGAACTTCTTTCTGCAAGCCAAAAGAAATAAGAAAAATTCAACAAATATTTCCAGTGTTTGACGATCCAGCTCAGGGCCGACATCATGAGCCCATAGGACATAAACAGTTAAAAGATCTTGCAGAGTCAGTTAGGACATATGGGACTAATGCCTCCTTTACTCAGGCTCAGATAGAGAGGCTCACTGCTCATGCAATGACTCCTGCAGATTGGTATAATACAGTGAAAGCCTGCTTAACAATGGGACAATATCTTGATTGGAAATCTATCTATCAAGATGCCTGTGCCGCTCAGGCTAGACAAAATGCTGCTAATGGTCAGCCATTTTGGACTTATGAAATGTTGACTGGCCAGGGACAATGGACGGTTAATCAGACGGCCTACCTTGTGGAGGTATATGGACAGATTAACCAGATAGCTGTACGAGCATGGAAAAGCCTGCCCAATAAAGGAGAAGTTACTGGCAACTTAACAAAAATAGTTCAAGGCATAAATGAACCTTTTTCGGATTTTGTGGCAAGAATAATGGAGGCTGCAGGTAGAATTTTTGGAGACCCTGATACTGCTATGCCCCTTATAGAACAGCTTGTTTATGAGCAATGTACAAAGGAGTATAGAAATGCTATTACACCATGGAAAGGAAAAGGGCTTAATGCCTGGATGAAAGCATGCAGAGAGATAGGAGGTCCTTTGTCTAATGCGGGGATAGCAGCAGCTGTCCTTGCTGCAAAGAGGATTAGAGACATTACTTGCTATAATTGTGGGAAAAGAGGACACATAAAAAGGCAGTGTAAGAGTCAGATTCCAGGAAGTCAAGACAGAGTTAATGTACAGAAGAAAGTTCCTGGGATGTGTCCACGTTGTGGGAAGGGTAAACATTGGGCCAATATTAAGGGGAGAGTGCTCACAAATGATTCTAATAGCCAGCCAAAAAACGGACAGAGGGGCCCTCGACCCCAGGGCCCTCAAATGTATGGGGCCATGAATGTCGAGCCACCCAAGGTATCCATGAGGCCACCGGGGAGCCACGGAGAGCCACTCTGGGTTCCGCAGGGTTGGACCTCTGTGCCACCACCCGAGCAGTATTAACACCACAAATGGGTTGTCAACCAATCCCCTCTGATTTTAAAGGACCCCTGCCCTCTGATACAGTAGGCTTGGTGCTAGGACGCTCATCTTCTGCTCTGAAAGGCTTAATTGTTCACCCTGGAGTTATAGATGAGGATTATGAAGGACAAGTAAAAATTCTGTGCTCTTCCCCTAGAGGGATATCTTCTATTTCCTGTGGGGATCGTATTGCTCAGCTTTTAGTATTGCCTAGCCTACATGGCTTGTTCCCTTATAAAAAGGATATTAGAGGAACAAAAGGTCTTGGATCCTCCAGAGGAGGATGTGCCTATGTCTCACTGGATCTGGATGAAAGACCAACCTTGGAGTTAATTATTCAAGGAAAAATTTTCTCTGGTATTTTAGATACGGGAGCAGATACTAGTATTATCTCCACCAAATGGTGGCCTTCTAATTGGCCTGTCAATCAGTCTTCACAAACTCTACAAGGGTTGGGATATGAGTCTTCTCCTAGTATAAGTGCTCAGGCTTTAAGATGGAGGGATCATGAAGGACGTGCGGGAGAATTCATACCATATGTACTCCCTTTACCAGTAAATTTGTGGGGACGAGATATTTTACATCAGATGAAGTTTAAATTGACTAATGATTACTCTAGTCAGAGTCAACAAATTATGAGAGATATGGGGTGTGTTCCAGAAAAAGGATTAGGAAAAATGTCACAAGGAAGTCCAGAGCCTGTGACTGGTACTCAAAAATTAGATCGAAAAGGACTGGGTTTTTCCTAGGGGCCATTGAGGATGCTTTGCCCATACCCTGGGTGACGGAGGCACCTGTGTGGGTACCCCAATGGCCTCTCACCTCCGAGAAATTAAATTTCAGCTAACTAGAGCTGAAGCTAGAAATATTGTACTCCAATGTCCTAATTGCGCAGAGTTCAGACATACTCCTTGTCTGGGCATTAATCCTCGAGGCTTGCGCCCCTTACATTTGTGGCAAATGGATGTAACTCATATTCCTGCTTTTGGAAAAATGAAATATCTTCATGTCTCTGTGGATACTTACTCTGGTATTATACATGCCACAGCCCTTGCTGGGGAAAAGGTGTCCCATGTCATTACTCATTGCTTGGAGGCCTGGGCTGCTTGGGGAAAACCCTACAGTCTTAAAACAGACAATGGTCCGGCCTATACTTCAAAGACTTTTCAGCAATTTTGTCAACGCTTAGGTGTAGAACACAAGACAGGATTACCTTATAACCCACAAGCACAAGGGATTGTGGAACGTGCTCATGGTACACTCAAGACATATTTATCTAAACAAAAAGGGGAAATAGGCCCCACGACGTTGGGACCTAAAGGAACTATTTCCCTAGCTCTTTTTACACTTAATTTTTTAAATTTGGACGTGATGGGTAGGTCAGCAGCAGACAGGCATTGTCTGCCACCATCACCAGTTTCAGAAAAAATAAAATGGAAAGATGTTATATCTAATCAATGGAAGGGCCCGGATCTTGTTTTAATAAGATCCAGGGGAGCTGTTTGTGTTTTTCCACAGGATCAAGACAATCCCATTTGGGTTCCTGCCAGACTGACACGAGTGGTCAAAGAGAGTCCAGAAAAGGATGAAGATCGTGATTGCTGTGCTGATGATATTACCCCTGTTCAACCTGCTGGGGATATGGACAGAACCCCATTGGGGAATACTCTCAGTATTCCCAAAACCTCTACCTGTAATACATGATGCTGTTCTCCTAGTTCTATGACTTTGTTTAGAACCAAAAAGAGATTTTGGGATTACTACAGCCATTGTGGCTGCTATTACTATATGCTGTTCTCCTAGTTCTATGACTTTGTTAAGAACCAAAAGAAATTTTGGGATTACTACAGCCATTGTGGCTGCTATTACTATACAAACTGCTGCGACTTTGAATAATTTATCAGCTAATGTAGCTAATACTTTGGATGTTCAAACTTCTATTAATGCACAATTAAGAGGAGGGTTAATGATTGTTAATCAAAGAATTAATTTAGTGTAAGAACAAGTTGATACTTTATGGTAATTGGCACAATTGGAATGTGAATGGAAAATGGATTGTGTATAATCTGTCACGCCAGTTATCATATTATTTGCTTACTAACTGGACTGCTGACCCATTAGAATTCAACATGAGTGGACTTGTTTTTGGTTACGGGATTATTGGACTGGATATAGAAAACTACCCTTTATTTGAAGGAATGGGCTGGAATGGGTTCCATGATGCTGTTTATGATTGCTGCTGCAATCGGATGTTTTTGGAAAATGCGAAGTCAAAGACTCAGAGACAATGCTATGCTAGTGCAAGCATTTGCTGCACTGGAAACAGGACATTCACCTAATGCTTGATTGATAACTCTGAAACAATAGGGAGCTGAAACCAGTGATTGGTGCTTACTCTGGGCCTCGTTGGTACTTGCATGATGTGCCTGTGTGTAATTTTGCTATTGCTTGACCTGGACGTTTTCTCCCTTCGTTTGAGCTGTCTTGTGGCCTTTGCACCCTGAGAGCTTATTCTCATTGCACCAGGTTAGGCATAAGACTTTTAGTTTTATTTCACACTCAGCCTTTGCACATCCCTGAGGAATAACTCATTGCACAGGATAAGGTGAGTTGTGAGTTTTCCAAGGCCTTATAACCTTGATCGCCTGTTGCCAGAAGTGGGAAAGGCTAGATCGGTGATTCGGTCCCTTGGTGTCTAAATAATAAAAAAAGAAGGGGGAGATGTTAGGAGCCGCGCAGACGCTATTACAAGCTGGCGCCGGTTTCTGGCCTCTTATTGGTCACAGCTGGTGTAAATTTAGCACAGTGCGCATGCTCCAACCCGTTGCGGGCCGATGCTAATGAGGCATCCAGAAAGTAACCAATCACTGGTGGCCACATATCCTCAGTTGACCAATCATTTGTGGGTAGGCAGCCTAAAACCCTATATAAACAGTTGCCTTTCGTGGTTCTGGGTCTTCGCGTCTTCGCATCTAGCAGTTTGGCAGTCCCCAATAAAGTGTGTTCAGAAGAATCCTGATTGTGGCGTCCTCCTTGCTGGCGAGGCGGGCGTGACACTCAATGAAGAAATACAGTTGGCTAATACTCAACAAAATGTTCAACATTCTTAGCCTGGCATGGTGGCACACAGCTTTAATTCCAGCACTCAGGAGGCAGAAATAGGTGGATCTCCACAGTTTGAGACTGTGGTGTTTTGAATAGAATAGATAGCCCCCAATCTATTCAGTTGTTTGTTTGTAGTTTGCATCTGCTGGATACCTGGCTGGAGGCAATGTCACTGGGTGATCTTAAGGTGTGGTGGTGGGTTTCAGATTTCAATCTAAAGATATGCAAAGTGTGCCCAGCTAGAGTTCCTGAAGTGTGCTGTGGCTTTTGGCTTTTGGCTTGTGCTTGCTTCTCTCTCTCTGCTTTGACCTATGAAGGCAGGCCAGTTTCTTCTTCCATTATGGAACTTCCCCTGGATCTGTAAGCTTCAATAAATATCCCTTCCTCCATAACTGTGTCTGGTCTAAAAGTTCATCTCAGTGAACCTGAAGCTGTCTGCTACAGAGACCAACCTGAGACTACAGAGTAAATTCCAGGTCAGCCTGAGCTAGAGTGGAAAAACAAAACAAAACTAAAAATTCAACATTCATAACCACCAGGGAAATACAAATAAAAACTATGAGATTCCACCTTATTCCAGTTAGGATGGTAATCATCAAAAGTCAAACAGCAATAAATGTTGGTGAGGATGTGGGAAAAGAGGAAACCTTATTCACTGTTGTTGGTAGTGAAAACTTGTACAACCACTATGGCAGTCAATATGGAGACTCCTGAAAAAAGATAATAATAGTACTACCAAACTGACCCAGTTATTCCTGTATCAGCCATTTAGCCTAAAGTCTCCATTCTTCACTGCAGAGATATTTGCCCAGTCATGTTTATAACTGCCCAATTCATAATAACTAAGAACTGGTATCAACACAGATACCCATCATCAGATGAATGGATAATGAAGATATGGTACATTTACACAATGAAATTCTACTCAGGAATAAGAAAAAATAATGAAATTTGTAGGAAAATGGATGAACTTGGAACATATCATACTCAACGAACTCACATTAACACAGAAAGACAAACACTGCATGTCCTCCCTTATCTGTGATTTCTAGCCTAGAAAAGCTTGAATTGCTGGCAGACCTTATAGAAATCTTGAGAGCTAGACAATAGGGATGGAAGACTTGTCAGGGGGATAGTGGAATAGGAGGTCTTTTGGAGATATACACAAAACAAAATGAACTGGTGCCATAGAAACCTTTCTCCCATATAGTAGACTGAAAGATCTAACTATCAACAGGAATATGAGGGACTGTCTGGTAAGGAGACCCCTAGAGAGGTTGGGATGTAGCTTAATCTTAAAACATTTGCATGGTGATGCACACCCTTAATCTCAGCACTCAAGAGGCAGAGGTAGGAGGATCACTGTGAGATCGAGGCCATCCTGACTACATAGTGAATTTCACGTCAACCTGGAATAGAGTAAGACCATCTCAAAAACAAACAAACAAACAAAACAAAACAAACAAACAATTAAAAAAAGGATCTGGCCTGTAACTTCCAGGACTAGAAATCTGCTGATATACACATTAAGCTATTGGTTTGAGAGACTTACAAGGTCCCCCAAAAAGACAGGCTTCTGTCAAGCACTTGATTACCTGCGTGAGGTAAAAGACTGTATGGCTATACAGGCACTACATGCTGCCTACACAGAACACCGATTGATCCATCTGGAATTCAGAAGGGAGTTGATGGTTATCGCATACAATGCTGGAAAGCACTACATGAACTGCTAGGGGAAATTGGCCAACAACATTGTGAATAATCAGGGGACACTGCTATTTATAAGCAACCAGCCTAACAAGACATACACACCAGTGCATTGGTGGCACCCAGCCTTGGTGGGTAACCAGTGGCTTTCTGATCTGCTAACAGAACCACTCGGTGTAAAGGAACCCTATAGCTGAAACTGGGAACCAGGTCAGAATCCTATGGAGACCAAGATTATGGTGTCGAATAAGAAACTCCTGCTAGTCTTTGGCCAAAAGTGGGGCTACATATATCAAAATCTCTATAAAGTACTACTGCATTTTCAATTTATCCTATTCTGACACCATTTTCAATTGGAGAATTTGGTTTTTTTCTTTTTCAAAAATTTTTTTGTTTGTTTGTTCGTTTTATTTTTAGAGGTAGCTAGCTTCTCACTCTAGCCCAGGATGACCTGGAAGTCACTATGTACTTTCAAGGTGGCCTCTAGCTCATGTGATCCTCTTACCTCTGCCTCCTGTGTGCTGGAATCAAAGGCATGCAGCATCATGCACAGTTTCAAAGTCCATTCAAATAACAGTAGTTTAAAACTGATCCTGCCTATTTGATATTGAGTGGATTGATAAAATATATATTCCTAGATAATCATACATAGGATAGTGACATAATATTCAAACATCTAAAGTAGTGCAAAAGGTAACATATTCTATTGCCAGGAGAGAGAGAAAAATGAGAGAAAGATTTCTTGAGGAGAGTAGTTTTTTAAAGCATTTTCACATACAAAAGTTTTATAATAATTGCAAGCAACATGAAATTCTTGCATCAACAGGCCCCTGTTCTGCATTTCTTGAAGCTATTGGCAGCTCAATTGCATAAGAATCTTGCCTCCTCCCTGGCTTGCCTCCACTTGGAGACCCACATAGGTGTTCATCAGGCTGGACATCTGAAAACACAGCAGCAAACCTGCTTAGCAGAATCTCAAACTCTCCTTTAGTTCTTTTCTGAAAAACTGACTTTTAAAGCCATGTTTGTGGCAAGGAGAGTCTAATCTCTGTACCATGCAGAAATATTTATTCTAATCTCAACTAAATATAATTTCAAAATAAAATTTTTTATATTTATACATTTCAAACAAATATGTCAATCATGTCAAACACATTATTTTCATAAAATTGGATTTTTCTGAATAGCAAAAAGATTCCTTGACTTCTTGTCAAGAACTGCAATTGGACTTTTTAAAATAAAAACAAATGTTTTCTGGAATAAAAAGTTAGATGCTCATTGTTGCCACATTGTGGCATGTATAATGAAGAACCAAAACTTTGTCGTGGCAGTTTAGTTTTCAGCAGTGTCAAAAAATAATTAATGGTTAAGATGCTTGCCTGTGAATTCTAAGTTCCAAGTTTCAATTCCCCAGTACCCATGTAAGCCAGAAGCACAAGGTGGCACATGCATCTGGATTTCATTTGCAGTGGCTGGAGGCCCTGGTATACCCATTCCCTCTCTCTCTCTCTCTCTCTCTCTCTCTCTCTCTCTCTCTCTCTCTCTCTCTCAAATAAATCAGTTTTAAAATAATTAAAAAGTAAAATAAAAGCAATGAAGTTTCTTATCTTCAGTAAGAAAGTTGCAATTATATGAAAATTCAGAAAGAAATTATTAGTTTTTAATGATGTTTTTCTTCTGTTGTCTCAACATCTAGAAAGGAAATTATATTTAAATATTCTAAAACTCTCTGTCATAAATCTCATTCAGAAAGTTCAAGAAAAATGAGGTTTCTTTATTTCCCTTGCTGGTTATTTTGAGGGGATAGTATATGTTATGTACATCAACAATACATAGGCACATTTTTTTTACAACTTTAGTTTGATTTAAAATTGAATTTGTCTATTCCCTTTCTCAACTAAGCCTCTGAAAATACTTATACCTCTGCTCTTGCATTTACATTGACTTTTTCTTCATAGAAGTTCTTGCAATATGTGATTGATGTTCTCTCAAATGTTCTTGGCACTTGAATTTTTCTTTCCTCTCCAATTCTTTTTATTTTACAAGTTTTAGGTGGCTGCTTCACATGGTAAGGAACCATGAGAATTCAGCAGGCCTTTTTGGCCAAATTCATCTCAGTCATTCAATAGCACTTAGAAACGTTCAGACACCAGATTAAATTAGCTGGAAAATGTGTCTAATGTACTAAGTGTTAAACAATTTTTCATAAACAAATAGTTGTTAATATTTAAATTATGCAGTGAGAGACAATATGAAGCAAATATAAAAATTATCCAATGACCATGTGGGAAAATCCAGTTTTTGTATTGAAACTGTTTGATTTAGTCTCAAATAGTGAGTTTTGGGTTCCCTGGCAATGACTGTCTCTCTTTTTTGTAACATGGAATTGATTGGAACCGTGGCTGGAAAAATCTGTGCAGTTCATTTCCTCTTTAGAAGAGCTATTAGGATAGTATTTCCATAACCAACATTCAGACAATGGATATTTGTGGATTTGACTATTTGCATACATTTCTCCTCAACTTTCCCTCATGATCACTTACTCCCTAGTTATTGACTGATGCACCTTAGCTACTTCTATGCCTAGAACAAAAGGTTGGCCTTGAACTGTGTTAAAAGACAAACATACATATTAACAACATTAAACATTTTATAAAATTAAACATTTTATAAAGACTTTGTTTCAGCAGGAAGTGATTCATCCTGATGGCATTGCCAAACTGTAAATTGTTTGGGCATTGGAAATCTTTCATAAGGTATTCCAGAAGCCAGAAAAATGCAAATATTTTATAGGTTCAGGTAGTCATTATTAACCAGTTAAGAAGGAATTTAGTTTTTTAGTATATACTTAAGATGGATTTTTGTTTTCTTACTTAGAAACTCAGGATGATGGTGCCATCCCAATTTAACATGGTCTTCCATATTTTTTTGGGGGGGGGTCGGTATTCAAGGTAGGATCTCACTCTAGCCCTGGCTGACCTGGAATCCACTAAGTACTCTCAGGCTGGCCTAGAACTTACAGCCATCCTCCTACCACATCCTCCCTAGTGTTGGGATTAGAGGTATGTGCCACTACACCTGGCTCTTCAGTTAATTATTTTAACTCCTGTCTTATCCTATTGCTTTTATACTTTTCTGATATCATGTTGTACAAACATGGTTTCATTACTATACATCTGTACAGTCTGAGCCTCCAAATCCCAATAACTACAAGAAACTGTAATCATTCTAACATCTGTATCTACTATAGTTTATATTGATTGTCAACTTGACAGGAGAATCACTAGAGGGATTATGAAGATTAGGTTAGACTTTGAGCATGTCTGTGTGGATTATCCCAATTGGGTTACTTGTAGTGGAAAAACCTACTTTAACTGTGGGCAGCAACATTCCATGGGCTGGTGTCCCTGATGGTTAAAAATAGAGTGCTAGCTAGACAATAGCACTCATCACTCTGCTCTGCTTCCTCACTGTTGAACTGACTGTGACCAGTTCCTGCCACCATGCCTTCCCTGCCAGGATGGACTGTAACCCTGAACTGTAAGCTGACATAAACCCTTCCTTCTGGAAACTGATGTTTTGTCAGGTATTTTTCCCCAGCAATGAGAATTTGACTAATGAATCTTCTGTATGTTCAAGATCAGCATTGCTTTTAATCATTTCTAAATAAATTTATATTGTAGTCAGCATTCTCTTACTATAATAAATATCTTAGATAAGTTAATTTAAGAAAGGTTTCTTTTGCCTAATGGTTTTAGTGTTTCCCTCCATGATCAATTGGTCCTATTGCTTTGAACATATCGTGGGATAGGATGTCATGACAGCAGAGCTCTGTTCTGTTAACTTCATTGGTAGGAAATAATAGAGAGAAAGATGGAGGGGTGGTTCCATAATCCTCTTCAGAAGCATGTTTCCAATGTCCTAAAATCTCCACAAGACTCTACGTGCTGATAATTCCATCTGTTCCCAATAGCACCAATAACTGTAGATACATGGACCTCTGTGAGACAATCCAGAAACTGTGGGATTATGGCTACTCCTTCCCATTTTTTCCCTTGCATTATAAATATACATGAGCCTACTACACCTTATGATCAAGAGACCAAGTGGTTAAATTCCAACTATAATGTAATTGTAGGAATAAAAATAATTATATGAATTAGAAACATTAGCAAAAATTTGGGAGAAAATATTTGGCTCCCTCTAATAACATAAGTATTTTGTTTTATTTTCTCAAGTGTTGTCAGAAATATTATCACAACTCATGTCAGGACACAAAGAATGTAATTAAAATTATTTACACTCACTTGGTAAAAAGTTATCAAAGAAATTTTCTATAAGCATAGTATAGAATGAAAATTCCTTTCCTGTTTTGGTGATGTTGGGGAAAGTTACTTTAGACTAGAAATCTTCACTAAAGTAATCAACCACCTATAAATTGTCAGAATAATGATAAGTAATTAAAATAAATACCTCTAAGATGCACCCATTTTTATATTAAAATAACTGAAAGAATAAATTTCGGAATGATTTACCATTAAAAATAGGCTGGAGGAAGGGTTAATCAAAATCTAAGAGAGTACGAATAAGTAATATTAAATTCTACTTTTTTGGACAATGACACATCCAGAAGCCATAGATTGTTACTAGAAAAATTTCAGTGTCGGGAATGGGATATCTTCCATTGAGTTGTTGGCCAGGGAGGCCACTGATGCCCCCAAAACATTACAGGCCATTGCCAATGTTCTTGGCTTCCCACCAGGAATAGATGGTATTAACATATTGCTGAAGGCTCCACATGATGGGATCACTGAGAAGTTGTGGTAGAACTGAGCTGTAAACCTCTTCCATGTAGATCAGCTGACAGAAAGCTGAAAAGAGCTGCACTGCATGCATCTCCATGGGAGAGAGAGAAATCACCAGTGGAGATAACAGTGGACACTGCAAGCCTTAAGTTGTGCCAACCAGACCAAATGAGCCAATGTGTACAACTGTGGCATGTCTGTAATGGGAGAAATTGACCACTCTCTAATGGGACTTGAGGCCTACTCCATGGGAGGAAATACATGCCTGGTACTGAGAAACCTATCATGGGGGAAGTCATGAGCCTTAGGGGTGTAACACCTGCTGGTATCTGGCTAAATCCACATTTTATGCTCAGCAAATTGCATGGTTAGTACTTCTCTTAATGTCCATACCCATATCTTAATGCTATTCTCACTTTTAGTTAGAGAAGCTTCTCTTTTTAGATGGCAGTGACCTCTGGGATGACTCAAAAGGTAAGATCCAAAGAAGGATAGCACTCCTTACAAGGTGCTCCCCCAGACACAAAATGGCCTGGATATCTATGAGCTGACAGGGTCTGGCATTACCTACATAAGACCAGTATGACATCCAGATAACAGAGAGATTCATTGAGAGAGGGAGGAGATACAATGGAGCTGTGAAGGGAAAAGTGAGGAGGGAGAGGAAGTATCATGGTTATTGTCTATAATTATGGAAGTTCTCAATAATAAAAAAAAATAAATAAAAAGGCCTTTCTGATGGAGCTGCCTACAAGTGAAACAATGAGCTCTAGAGACAGAGCTTCCATGAGTCATCACCTATGCTGAGGTGGCCTTTCTGGTGATGCAGCTGCCATTGAGTGGAAGCAGCTTTAGGAAGAATTTTATCTGGAGTGGGATGAAACTGTCATTATGTAGCTGCATTTGAGTCACCAATTCTTGTAAACAGTCCCTCACCCTGCTCTGTGAGTAACCCCAATAAACTCAATGGTTCACCAAAAAATAAAGAAAAAGACAGACAAAATGATTTTCATTATATATCATAAAAGTTGGGATCAATACTCTAAATCTATCCATTTAAAATTTTTATGGGTTTATTTTGATGATGACTAAAATGTCTACTCATCAGAGTGCAGTAACAATATGTGTCAAGCATCATCTCACTTGAAGCATTTTTCCCCAATTCTGTTAATGCATGTATACATGTGTGCACTTCTGTTGTGTTTAGACATCTGTAGTCAAGGAGGTAGGGAAGCCAAAAAGTATACCATAATTTCAAAATACATTTTCAGAAATTACTACAGAAGTTTACATCAGAAAATTAATGATTATGTGGTATAACTCTATCTATCATCTATGTATATATCTATCTATCCATCTGTCTATCATCTATCATTTATATACATACACATATACATATATATATATGCATTATTAGCAAGAAGGGTGTGTGCATGTGCATGAATCACTCTGAAAATCAATATATTAGAGATTAATGGTTTTTTGAATTGTTCAGTCCATGGCATAAATCTCAGACCCAGAAAAGAATGAGTTTGGTCTCAAGTTACACACTGTACAATGTATGAATAGTTGAGTAGTAGATATGTTCAGAGTTTTGGCTTCAAGCACAGTGCTTTTTTCTTTTTTACACAATAATTTTTCCCTGACATTATAATAGGAAGTACTGGAAAAGTTAAAATCCTACAATTTTAATACAATATCTAAAATGAATATATTATAAAAATTATGAGGAAATGTTAAAAGTAGAAATGAGACTGGGGAAATGGGACAGTACTTAAAGGTACTTGAGTGCAAAGCCTACCAACTAGAGTTTGATTCCCTGCACGCACACACACAGAGCTGAATATAAAATGGTGCACATGTCTGTGATCTGAACATACCTACAATTGGACATGGACCCAGGAGAATCTAAAGCTTACTGTTGGCCACCTACACTGGCATGAGTTTGTAGTAGAAGAACCAAGAGGGACTTTGTCTCAAGGTGGAAGAAGGGTACAGACACTTCAAGTTATCTTCTGAACTCTACATACACATAATGGTATGCAGCCACCCCCCCACACACACATGAATACACACATGAAAATAAGCACATAAGTAAACAAATAAATAGGTTTAAATACAGAAATGGAGACAGTGACTAATATGTTATGATAATTCAAAAGTGTTTGAATTACAGCTTCTAACATTAATCTATCTAAAGAGACTAATAATTAGGAAAAAATGTCATGATGCAATCTTATACCTAATAAAATGTTTCTATCTCATATGTATTTAATATATGTATTCATATCTATATATACATTTCTATATACTTAATAGCTAATACTAGTAATGTATTTACATTTGTTTTTAACTGAATAACTCAGTTTATTAAAATAATTGACTTAGGCATCTGCAATAGTGACTTTAACCTCCACTCCTGGCTCAATACTGATGAAAGTCATCTGCTTAACAATGTCAGAAGGACTATGTAAATCAATGAGTCGTTTGTGGATTCTCATCTGGAAGTGATCCCATGTCTTGGAATCTTTACCACAATGTGTTTTCCTTGTAGTTATTCTCAGTGTCTTGGTGGACATGCTAACTGGTCACATTGAGGTTCATATCCTTGCCTCCTCTGATCAAATGAGCACACAACTTCTCCAGGGACTTTATGCTGTGGCTGGTGAGGCTGATTAGGATTCTGTGAATGGCCAATTCAGGTTCCATGGGTTTCCTATTCTTAAATGCCATGGCTGGAGGCACAGCTTCCTGACTGACTTGTTCCTCGATGAGAGTGAACAGTGGTGAGTCAGAAGCAGGAGCTGGAAAGGAGGGAAGCTCCAGTATACTCACAGCTGTGTCTCAGAATGCTATATTTACATTATTAAATGAAATAGTGCATAATTTACTACATTGCAGATTTTTTTTTCTAAATATAAAAACAGGGCTAAAGCTGGACATGGTGGCACACACCTTTAATTTCAGCACTCAGGAGGCAGAGGTAGGAGGATTGGCATGGGTTTGAGGCCACCCTGAGACTGCATAATAATAAATAAAATTTAAATATTAAAAAAAACTCTGAAGCAAATTTTAAGTGATAAGGCTTCATTGGAAAGCGTAATTCTAAAGCAAGAAATCCAAGCTCAGAAATAAAATTAGCCATGGAGGGAGGGGAAACAAATTTGGTTAATGATTATTACTAGGCTGTCACAGCTTCAAAACAAACCTAGCTGATAGTTCACTTCAGTGGATAGTTTACAGACAAGCCATACCCTCTATGTTGGAAGGGTCCAAAGTAGTCACTGGATAATTGAACAGGAAAATTATTGGTGAGATCCTTTGCTCCTTTTGTTACCTGGGTCAAATGTCTCCTTACAGGGTACTAACCCCCTTCCAGGCATTAATATATATCATAAGAACCTTTACATTTTGTTCTGAAAGTACAAAAAGGTACTCAATCCTCCTCATAGCTCCTGTATAGAGGAATGTGTGTTGGGTAAACTAGTTTCAAACACACTGGAATAGTGCAGGCAGTTTACTAGCTTCCATGATTTTCTGAGGGAAAAAAGTGATCTCCAGTAATATTAACAGATGAGGGAATGCGTGGAAAGTGGGGGACAAAATAAATGATTAAAAGGGTAAATATGCTCCAGTTACAGCAGGGACCATCTTGTGTAGATGAGGAAACAATGGCACCCATAAGTTAAGTACTATGTCCAACATGTTTTAGCTAGAAAATTGCAGTCAAGCCTGATACACCTAATTCTGACAGCAAAGTTAGTTCTCTCAGCTGAACATTAAACTGTCTCTAGTTTACCTTCCATACCACACAGCATAAATTAATAAGTACTCATGAAGTACTTCCATATATTAAAGTATCATAAGGAAAATTATAAAGGAAATAAATATTGAAATAATCCTAGAGCAATTGTTTAGAAAACAAATGTATCAGAAGCCAAGCATTGAAACCACTTTTCATCTTTTGTTGTGAAATATGTGGTCGTAGAAACTTTAAAATGATCATTAAAGAAATGGATAAACATATATGTACACAGCTAAAATATAGGATGATGATCCTTTCAAAGTGAGAAATGAAAAGTATAGAGAAGGTTCCCTGGTCTGGTTGCAGGCACAGATAGTATATGGGAGGGCATGGCAGTCTGGAGTGAGTATGCCAGAACTCTGTTTCCCTGCTCCTCCCACCTCCATGGTCTGGGATCCCTGCACTGGTCTCTGTACTGGAAGGCATGGCACAAAGTAGACCAGATCCCTGTTCCTTTGCACCACCCAGTGGCCTTATAGGGCCCATTGTGTCTTACTTGGGGAGGTCTGGTCCCTGTATAAGCTGTGAAATCAGGTCTTTGCTCTGGTATCCTGACTGGCCACTAACATTCCTGTTCACCAGAGTCAGAGGGTGCACAAGCCAATGGACAAAACCTTGCTTCTTCCTCAATAAAATAGTCGTCCTAAAATGGGTAGACAACAATGCAAAAAAACCAACAAAAGTCAGAAAAGTGAGAGACCTCCATCAACTAACCTTAGTCCTGTAATGGAAGCCTCAAATTAAATCATACAGAAATCAACAGAATTTCATTTTGAAAATGAAAACACAACAAGCAATGAGCCCTTGACCAACAAAATTACTGAACTAGAAACAAACTATCAATTAACCAATAATAGTATCAAAGAACTTGAACAGAATCATCTAGAGATTTCAACTTTTGACAGTAGGCTTAACATGATTGAAGAAAATATTAGAACCCTCCAAGGAATGAATAGGCATGAAGGGTTTATATCTTAACACAATAAAGGCTATATATAAAGCTCTTAAGCCCAAATAATACTTAATGGGAAAATGCTCAAAGATTTCCCAATGATATTGGAACATGACAGGGGTGCCTACTCTCACCACTGCTCTTCAACATAGTACTAGAAGTACTAGTGAAAGCAATAAGATAGGAGAAAGAAATAAAAGGAATTCAAATTGGAAAGTAGTCATGTTAGCCCTATTTGCAGATGGCATGATCCTATTTATAAGTGACCCAAATGGCACCATCTCAAAACTTCTAAAAGTGATAAATTCCTTCATCAAAGTGGCAGGATACAAAATCAATGCACACAAATCAGCAACTTTTCTATATGCAAAGGACAAATATACATAGAAAGAAATCAGCGAGTCTGTCTTATTTTCAATAAAAAAAGAAATACCTTGAAATAACACTGACCAAATATGTGAAAGACCTATACAATGGAAACATAAAAACACTCAAATAAGACATTGAGAAGGACTTGAGAAAATGGAAAGCCATCCTATTATCCTGGATAGGCAGAATAACATTGTGAAAATAGCAATCTTACCATTTTTATTGGTATTGCATTAAATCTGTAGTGCAATACCATTAAATCTTACAGATTTAATGCAATATCAATAAAAATCCCAACATTTTTCTTCACAGAGATAGAAAAAATGAAATAATGAAAACATGAAAATACTCAAGAAACAAATAGAGGAGGTCTAGAGAAAATGGAAAGACTTCCCATGCTTCTGGATAGTTGGAATTAATATGGTGAAAATAACAATTCTACCAAAAGCAATATAAAGATGTAATACAATACCAATTAAAATACCAGCATCATTCTTCACAGAGATTGAAAAAATGATCTCAAAAAGCATATGGAATGACAGGAGGCCTCAGATATTCAAACATATCTTCACCCAAAACAAACATCTGATGGTATCACCATACCCAATCTAAAGCTATAGTGCAAGGCTATTGTGACAAAACAAAAAGCATGGTTCTGGAATAAAAACATAACCATAGGCCTGTCAATGCCTAGAGCGTTGGGGTCCCTGGGTAAGGGTTGCGACGAAATCAGGACACAGGGGATGCAGAGAAGCTGAATCAACTGCAACTGCAACTGCATACTTTATTTCTAACACTGTTCATATTTGTACAGAAAGTAATCATGTAAGAAAGTCACTTCATACACACCAGGTATTGTTTTCAAAACAATTTTCTAGTGCACACAATAGTTGAGGGAAAGTATAACTTTTTCCTTAATAATATTGAACAAAGCAGTGATGGTCATGTTCCCAATTAAACTTCAAAGTAACTCAAGCATGCAAAATACCTTTATCTAAGCAGAAACCATATTCTCAAGAGGCCTGAGCATAGGCAAAACATTCAGCCTTGCGGCCAAGAATCATGCTTCTTGTTGACTTCAGCTAACTGAAGTCCCATGACCTCAGTTCCCCTTGCTCCAAGGACACTCTGAGAATTGCTTCTCATGCTTAGCCCATCTGAACTTCCTCATAGGCCAATGAAACTACTACCTAGAATCAACAAAGAACTCAAAAAACTAAACAATCAAACAACCCACTCCAAAAGTGGAGTAGAGAACTAAATAGGGAGTTCTCAGAGGCAGAATGACAAATGGCTAACACACACATATGAAAATGTTCAACATCCCTCACCATTAAGGAAATACAACTTAAAACAACACCTTATGACAGTAAGGATAGAAAACATTAAAAAAAAATCAACTGACAACAAATGGCAAGAATGTGGAGAAATAAGAACCCGCATTCACTGTTGGTGGGAATATGATCACCTGAGTTGCTGAGATACATGAATAGCATCTCGAGGCTTGGTCAATACGGAGGATAGGGCTTGGGGGATGGAAAGGGTTGGGGCCACAAAACTGACTCAAATTAAGCTGGTACCATAGAATCCTATATCCTGGAAGTCAAACGAAAGGGGGATCTCTCAAGAGGACCTTAGGAGGAGCTCCTGAATCTAAGGGCTTTGGAGAGGATGGAAGAAACCAAAGCTCAAATGTCTCCTGTTTCTCTTTCTTCCCTATATTTTTCTTTTTTCTTTTCCCATGGTACTGGCCTGTAATTTCCTGTAACAGGATGTGTTCTACATCCACAATGAGCTATTGATCACATAGACCTACTGAATGTTCCAAAACAAACAAGACTGACTTCTGTCACAGCACTTGATTACCCATCAGAGGTTAATGGTAAAACCCTACTGCTAAAGACACCATATGTTGTCAGCCTGGACCATGGAGAGACCTGGTTGGAATCCAGAGGAGAGCCAGTCCCTGGACAATTAGCCAATCTGGTGCTAGAAGGTGCTATATGAGCTACTGGGGGAAAATAGCCAACATCTGTCCAAGCAGTTCAAAGTATAAATGACTCAGAAGCAAACAACCTGACATGATGTTCACACAAGTGCAATAATGGCACACAACCCTCTTGGGTAACCAACTGCTCTTAGATTTGCCAGTAGATTCACTCAGTGGAAAGGAAACCATATCTGGAACTGAGAAACAAGTCAGAATCATATCCAGATAATGACTCTGCTTTCTGTTTTCAAATTCCTATCAACCTTTGACTATAAGAAGAACTACATCATTTTATTCCATTTAAATGGTGCTGACCTCTTTCTCAGTTGGAGAATCTGCTTCTCTCTTTCAGATGTGAACTGGACATGAGGACATAAATATCCCAGTGCACTTCACCCCATACCTAGCTGAAACCATAGAGGAATTGGGGAAATGAGCAAGAGTACTGCTTTCTTAGTGAATCTGATATCAGCATGAGTATAATGTACATAGACAATGAGGACAGTCAGCACCTCCCAAACCAGAGATCCAGAGGCTCCTAAGTGACCATTATTGAAATAGCCTTAAAATCTTAAAATGCTCCCAGCATGGCTCAGGGAATTTTGTGGAAGAGGGGGCTCAATGTTAGTATCACAAGTTGGGACATTTTTCACAGAGACATTGTCTCCCCCTACCCATAATTCATGACCCACAATCCCCATAGGGTTGACCTGCATCCCTAATGAGGAAGATGTCTCCAGAAAAGGAGCCGGGAGGAGGAAATGAATGGTACTAACATATACTAAATATGTTCATATCTAATAAGACATATATAAAAAGAAAAGTTTAGTGAAGTATTTGTATAATATTTGTTTCAAAAAATGTGAGTCAGTGGGCTTGAGAGATGGCTTAGTGCTTAAGCACTTGCCTATGAAGGCTAAGAACCCTGGTTCAAAGCTTGATTCCCCCGGACCCACGTTAGCCAGATGCACAAGGGGGCATATGTGTCTCAAGTTCATTTGCAGTGGCTAGTGGCCCTGGCAGGCCTATTCCCTCTCTATCTGCCTCTTCCTCTCTCTGTCTGTCACTCTCAAACAAATAAATAAAAATGAACAATTTTTTTTAATGAGTCAAAAAATGAATCACAGAACCCAGAGTGAATCACACAAAAGTGAGCAATTATTTCTGCATTGAGAAGTGAGAGAGAAAGTGTAGTGTACACTTTTATAGTATTCATCTACAATAGATGAATATTTAAAGTAGTTTTAAATTGTATATATTTATGTTGTGATGTTATTAATCAAAACTCATTTATTAATATTAAAAAGACTTTGAATTTGGACAAATATCATTGGTATTTTTGTGAATTTGTCTACATTGTTATTTGTAAAAGATGATATCTCAGTTTATTCCATGGCTCTGACATATATTTTTGAAAGGAAGAGAAATGACTCCAATGTCTTCTGAACTTTATTCAATTTAACCTTATTAAATAAGCCTCTCCTTAGACATATATCATCCCTTAATCTAGAAAGTATCTAGATGTTGAAGGAATCTAAAGGATTTTGTAGAAATGTTTAAGGTGTACCTGAAGGTCCTCATGATTGTCAAATAATTATTAATGACTAGTCTTTTCTCTTTATAAGATTAATTATAACAAAGCCAGACAAACATGTTTATTTCAGAGACAGTGTGACAGCTTTATCTGACATCTAACTGTATATTTCCTACCCTAAATCACAGTGGATTGCATAATAATTAAAATTAAATCAGATAGCATACTGTCTCTTAGGACATCTCTATAAACCCCCATTGTTCTAACCTATAAAATGTTAACTCTACTTCGTCCAGGCCCATGAGTATGTTCTGTTTCCTGGGATTTTTCAAACAACCTTGCACATTCACAGTCTTGGATGCTGTAGCTAGATCTGCTCCTTTCTTTTTCTGCTTAGACAACAGCAACACTTTTGCAACTGTTCCTGTTTGTTTATAGAACTACCACTGACCAAGTTGTTCCTTTGAATTTCCTCTTTTCCATCAGGGTGAGAGGGGGCAGTTTTATTTGACCTGTACCACCTGTGTATGTTGGATATAAGGGGAATGATAACCAGGTCACAACTGATTACAGATCTACAAATCAGGAGTAAGAGTATTCAAGGGTCCTCATTTACATCTGGAGCTTTTTATACTAGAAGACTCTTGAACTTAAGCAGATGCATTAGAGGGAAGAAATGTTAGGGTTTGGGGATGGTGTGATTTTAGTTGTTATGTGGAAGGAACATGAATATATGAAGATGAGACAGTAGTCAGCTTATGGTCAGAGGTTGGCTTAGGCTATTGCCTGGCTCCAGTCAAACCTTTCTGTAAATTCATTCTCATCCATCATCTGACTATAGTTCCATGAGGGGGTCCTAGATAGAAGTAGCAAAATGGGTTGCTTCTGAATTCTTGATGGACAGGATCTATGGAAGATAATAAATAATTACCATTTTTCTAGGAAAAGAGCAAAACTTTTCTCTATAAACAGTCTAAAACACTTAGGTTTTGTAGGACATATCTCATGAAAATATGTCACCCTGCTGATTTTAGTAGGAAAATGAGTTTCAGAAGCAGCAGCCACAAAGGCACTGTGACCATCAGAAAATACTTGCAGCTATTAAATTTTGAATTTTATATAAAGTTTACATGTTATAAAATATTAAACTTAACATTGTTAGTACCATTCTTAACTCATTGGAGAAATATGTGTTCAATCTTGACATTATGCTTACTGCTGTCTCATCTTCAGATAGTCATGTTCCTTCCATATGAGAGGTAAAATTACACTATCCCAAGACCCTAGAATTTCATCCCTCTAATGCATTAGATTAAATTCATGTCTTTAGGTCAGGCTAGTTTTAGCAGGTAGAGTATGATTTGGTTATTTCTGTTTTAATATATTCAGATTGTGGTGACTTGTGCCACTAAAAATATTAAGGTGCCATCAAGTGATAGGAGAAAAAGAAAAAATATTTAGAAATACAGTAGATTCAGTGAAGACTTGAATATGTGTGAAGAGCAGAACAAATGAGTCTGCTACCCAAGATAGTTTCTGAAATTGGTCCACAGTCAGATAAAGCTTCACATTTCATCTCTTACAGAAACATTGGGCAAGTTCTCAACTGCAAGACTTTCCCATTATTTAAAAGATTTCAGTTTACCCTCTCAAAACCTCATAACTCAAAATCCTTCTTCAATAACATTCTACATTTAAAATATAAATTTAGATAATTTTCTTAATGTAAAACTTTAATATCTGGTGTATGGTCAATGTTTTCTTCAGGAAGCACTTGAGTGATGGACATTCAAGAAGTACAAGAAAATAGAGGTTTATCGGGCCAGAATTGAATCCCCTCTCTTTATAAATATCATTCTGTAGAAGAGGCTTATTTTCAAAAGCATGGAGATAAAGAGGTCCAGTTTAATTTAAGAACCTAATAACTACTGCAATCTTCAGATACAGAAACATTAAGGCTAATGTGTTGTGGGTCTTAATAGGACCTGTAAGAGCTGATTAGGTCATGAGGTCTATTCCATCATGAATTAGACTAAGGTCTTTGTAAAACAGACTGCACACAATTCCACATTCTCTTTTTATTTTGCCTTTATCATGCCTGAGGACAAAACATCACTTCCCTTCAGAAGCTGCCACAATAAGAAACTTTACTGGACACAGATTGACACCTTCCCCAGAAAACCAAACCCACTAGCACGTTGTTTTCACACTTTCTAGCTTCCAGAAGTACAAATGAATAATTATTTTCATAAATTAGCTTGTCTCATGCATTTGGTTATATGAAAACAAATGAGGGCTGGAGAGATGGCTTAATGGTTAAGGCACTTGCCTGCAAAGCTAAAGGACCCAGGTCTGATTTCTCTGTATCCACGTAAAGCCAGATGCACTAGGTGATGCATGCATCTGCAGATTGTTTACAGCCACTAGAGGCCCTGGAATACTTATTCTCACTCCCTCCCCTTTTTCCTCATTCTCTTGAAAATAAATAAATAAATGAAATGAAATATTAAAAGAACACAGATGAACCAAGGTTTTAGATCTAATTTTATCACCATTTACAGTTGCTTTCAGGCTGCTTCATCTCTTCACAGCATAACCTAATAATAAATAAGGTAGTGACAAACCCTGTGGATGCTCAAAGCTAGTTCTCCCTCAAAATCATTAAGGCTTTTATCTTGAAGACTCTAGCACCTTGTTCATAGTCTTCTCTTCAAGTGACACTATCCTTGAAGTCCTGCTTTCCTTCCAGAGTGAACAAACATGGATAGATATAGAATACAAGAACTATCAACAAGGAATCACAGGGAATGAGGAGCCTTAGCCTTTCCCTGAAGCCCTTTGTTTGAAATTCTCACTATTGTTCCAGCAATCCTAAAAATCTTCCTAGACCACTACATGTAGGAAGTGGATATCAAAGGTATGTGTGTACATAGGTGAACTTAATCTGAAAATTGTGAGTTGGTCTTGACAGAAAGGAAATATGGAAACAATAAAATGCATCTTACATGATTCTTCAAGGATAGTGGATTATTTATTGCCTTAAAATTGCACCAAAAGAACAGAGGCCACAAACTTTTGTTCTCAGGGAATAAATTAATGTCTATGCAAAGGGAATCTCTGGAAATTTCTCTGGAGATAAATTGAGATAATGTAAACACAATGTGAAAGTAATTCATTCTTTTTCTTCTGATACCAACTTCATTTGCTTAGCTTTTTCTCCTGAGCACACTATTTAAATATACAGGAAAGTTAATCTTTGATTTCTGATTTTATTAAAAATGAAAGACAGGGGGACTTCTGATCAAGATGAAGTCTTCTACCCACACTGCACCTTCCTAGGAAGGAAAGGTAAGGCATTAAGGACTCTCTGGGTCTTTTAGGGGAGAGCAACTTCTAATAGATCACCAGTGGAAGGGCACAGAGGGGATAAAAAGGGGGATCATCTGATTCCCTTGCTCTTTGGTAGCCCACCAGTGCCACACCCTCCCAAGTAGCTGCCCTAGCCATAGTCCCACCCATCTGCCCACTTGCTGCTCCAGCCAACAGTCCACCCACAAACTCAGGCCCATTCCACCTGCCAACATGTGAGACCAGACTAGCTCTGCACAACTGCACACACCAGATCAAGTCCAGTCCCCAGTCTGCTTGCCATGTGCTTGAGCTCAAGCCACTCAGGCTGCCCATCCATCTGCCCGCCCAGCTTCAGCTCAGGCTGCTCCAGCCACCCACCCATGCACAAGCTCAGGTCCATTCCACCTACCCATGTGCAAGCACAGGCCGACTCTGCCCATCTGCCATGCAAGATCAGGCCAGCTTTGCCCATCTGCCCATGAAAACTCAGGCCCAATCCATCCATCTTCCTACTGTGCCTGCAAGTTCAGGCTGATCTGCCCAACCATGCATGTACTCAGGACCTCACTGCCCTCCCACCCATGAATGAGCTCAGGACAGATCTGCCTGTCTGCTTGACCATGTGTGAGCTCAGGCCTGCTCCCTCAAGAGGCACCACTTCCACTGCCCATTGAGACCACAGATCTACTCTCCCTGACCATACACTGTGACAGGCAGACCACATAGCCAAGGAAATAACAAGAAAAATCAAATGCCAGTAAATCCAGTAAGATCACACAGCCCTACAATGAATGTCTCTAATCAAAACATAGAAAAGATATTAGGATCAGAACATGAAAATGAAGCTATGAGCAATGCAACACTGACCAAGCTACTGGTAGAAATTACAGAAAAGCAATTAAGGACTGATGATCATATGGATGCTGCCATCACTAGACTAGACAAAATAGATACGAAAATGGAAGGAGTTCAAACACAGTTAAGAGATATGAAGGAGAAAGGGAAAAACTGGACCTCAAAAGTCAGCTGGTGATACTAAATTAAGACTTGAAGAAATGCAAGGATGAATTCCAAGAAGCACGAAGAAAGTCAGAAAACGATGTGAAAAATAACTCGAGAGAGGGATGGAAACTACACGTGGAAAAGTAGTAGAAAATGCAAACTAATTTGAATAAGCCCAAAACATTTTAGAAGCTCTTAAGAATAGAGTCAGCTATGTGGAGAATAGAAACTCAGATCTGGAAGATAAGAAAGAAGATAAAGTTTGAGTGTTCAAAAGTTTCAATAAGCTCAAAAATATCTGTGAGCAGAACATAAGGGAATTGTGGGATATCCTTAAACATACTAATATCTGGATCATGGGAATACCAGAAGGGGAAGAAATTCAGACCAAAGGCATGGAAAACTTATTTAACAAAATATTCAAAGAAAACGTTCCCACTCTCTAAAAAGGAAGACTAATCAGGATATAAGAAGCTAACAGAACTCCAAAGAGATTGGACCAAAGGAGAAACTCCAAGACATATTGTCATTAAGACTCTAAACATTCAGACTAAAAGAAAAATCCTAAAAGCTGTTAGGGAAAAACAGCACATCACTTTTAAAGGTAACCCCATCTGAATTACTTTAGACTTCTCAATAGAAACCCTGAAAGCCAGAAGGGCCTGGAGTGGAGCACTGCAACGTTTAAGAACCTATGGCTTCTAACCAAACTACTTTACCCAGTGAAAGTATCCCTCATAATACATGGTGAAAGAAAAACTTTGCATGACAAAACTCAGCTTTACAATTATACAAACACAAAATCAAAACTACACAGAATATTTCTGAAATTCTCCACAAAGAAGAATCAAATAATCAACTTCAAATCCCTACAAGAAACAGATCACAATAACCAAACTCAGAGAAGGCACAAAAAACTTCAAAGTCCATGAAAACACCAAACCACATATATAAACACAATATGTCAGGTATCAAATCACACCTCACAGTAATTACTCTAAATATCAATGGCCTTAATTCACCCATCAAGAGATACAAAGTAACAGGGTGGATCAGAAAATTAGACCCCTCAATCTGTGCTTTTTAAGAAACCCACCTCATCACTAAAGACAGACACCTCCTCAGGGTGAAAGGGTGTAAAATGATATTCCAAGCAAATGGGAATAAGAGACGAGGAGGTATAGCCATAATAATGTCAGATAAAATAGACTTCAAACCAAAAATAATCAAAAAGAAAAGGAAGGTCATTTCCTCTTATCAAAAAAGAAAAAAAAAATGCTCCATCAAGAGGATATCACAATCTTAAATCTTTATGCACCAAACAGAGGGACATGAGAGTTTATGAAACAAAACCTATTTGACAATAAAACAAAAATAACTTAAAACAGAAATAACTACCAACACTATCATAGTTGATGACTTCAATACACCATTATCAGTAATAGATAGATCCTCCAAACATAAACTCAACAGTGAAGTGAGAGAGCTCAAAAAAAAAAAAAACAAAAAAAACAAAACAAAACAAAAAAAAACCCATAGGTCACTTAGACCTAATGGACATCTACAGAAACTTCTCATCCCAAATCCACAGACTACACATTCTTCTCAGCACCCCATGGAACATTCTGTAAAATAGATCATACACTGCATCACAAAGCCTGCCTCCATACATTGAGTAAGATTGACATAATTCCCTGCATGATATCAGATAACAATGCTTATATTAGTAGAAATTAACAACAAAAGACCCACCAAGAATCCCATCAGCTCCTGGACTGAACAGCACACTTTTAAACAATAAATGGGTAATGGATGAAATAAAAAATGAAATAGGGAAATTTCTGGAAATTAATGACAATGAGAACACTTCATACCAGAACTTATGGAACACGAGAATGGGAGGAATTCTGGTTAAGATGGTGGCATATGAACCTCACCGAAGCAGCCTAGGGGAGAAAAAGAAAAAAAAAAAAAACCCTAGCAAAATACACACTTTTACTAAAAAGTGAGGTGTGTAAGATATTAAAACAGCAGCAGAGAAGTAGTAGAGATCCAGAGCATCCAGAGCCCACACAGGGCAAAGCTGCTCCAGGAGTGGTGACTCTGTCTTCAGCAGCAGAAGTGGTGGTGGAAGTGGGGAATTCGGCTCTGGAAGCAAGAGCAGTGGCTCCAGCAGAAGCAACAGCAGCTCCAGAAGCGGCGGATCCAGCAGCAGCAGCCTCAGCAGAAACAGCAGTGGCAGCCTCAGCAGCAGTGGCAGCAGATCTAGCAGCAGCTGCAGTTCCAGCAGCAGTGGTGCCAATCTGCAGGGTCACAGTTGCCAGGCTCAGTTTGCTTAGCTCCAGAAAATAGAACAGTGATCCAGAGACCCAGCCAGCCTACGACTGAGACCAAAATCATCCAAAAAGGTAACTGGGATTGCACCAGGGAAGGGTCTCACTTGGTCACAAGCTTACTTGGAACCCACAACAGACCAGAAATCTTAAGCTCTTTTTTGATAGAGAATCTGGTTGTTATAATACCTACTCTTGCATAAATACTCGGTGCTGTTTTTGATTGAATGTGTACAGTGTTTAGTTAAATTTTAGAATCTACCTGTATTTTCTTCCACTCAGCCTACTTGAATACTCCCATAGCAGGCAAATTCAACCCCTAGGAATACTTTTATAGATACTCTTAGAGTGCTAAGAGCCACACCTAACATCTTAATCTCCTACCCTGAAGATATATAACATCAGATCAATTGATACAGCTAAGAATACCCAGCTAGCTAGAATATCCGAGCATTAACTTAATCCAACATGCAAAAATATATACATTTAAACACTAGAAACACCAAAAATCGAGATGATATAAATCCACCTAAAAGTATTAATGCATCAGAAATTGCCTTCAGTGAGAATGAGTTAGAGGAAATGCCTGAGAAAGATTTCAAAAGAATGATTGTAAATATGTTCAAAGAAGTCAAAGAAGAAATCAGAGGAATGAAATAGGAAATCAAAGGAATCAAACAGGAAATCAAAGTAATCAAAGAAGACACAGGACACCAATTTAATGAAATAAAGAAGTCAATACAAGACATAAATAAGGAAATAGAAATAATAAAGAAAAACCAGTCAGAATTACTAGCAATGAAGAACACAGTTAATGAAATAAAAATCTCTGTAGAAAATCTCACCAGTAGAATGGATGAAGGAGAGGACAGAATGTCTAAGCTAGAAGACCAGGTAGCAGATCTAATACAATCCAACAAAAAGAAAGACAAACTAATAGAAAAGAATGAATGGGAATTTCAAGATATATGGGACACTATGAAAAGATCAAACATAAGAATTTAAGGCATAGTAGGAGAAGAATTTCACTCCAAAGCCATAGTAGGCATCCTCAACAAAATGAAAGAAGAAAACTTCCCACAAATTGGGAGAGAGGTACCAATGAAGATACAGGAAGCCTTTAGAACACCAGCCAGAGAAAACCTGGAAAGAACCTCTCCTCGCCCTATTATAATCAAACTACCAAACACACAATCCAAAGAAAAAATACTGAAAGCAGTTAGAGAGAAAAATCAAGTTACCTACAAAGGCAAGCCCATCAGGATTACAACAGATTGCTCAACACAAACTTTAAAAGTCAGAAGGACTTGGAGTGATGTATTCCAAATTCTGAAAGATAACAACTGCCAACCAGGGTTACTTTATCCTGCAAAGCTATCCATTCAAATAGAAGGAAAAGCAAGGACATTCCTTGAAAAAAGCAGGCTAAAGGAGTATTTGAAGACAAAACCAGCTCTACAGAAAATACTTAAAATAATCTTTCATGCCAAAGAGAAGGAAAAGCACACATATAAGGAACCTGGAAAAAACAAACAATACTCAAGTACTAGTTAACAAAAGAGAGCAATGGTAGAACCAGAACTACAAAAAAAAAAAAAAAAAGGCAAACATAAATACACACCTTTCAATAATATCTCTTAATATCAACGGCCTCAATGCCTCAACCAAAAGACATAGGCTTGAAGACTTGATTAAAAAGCAGGATCCTAAAATTTGTTGTCTCCAAGAAATTCACCTTTGTACAAAGGATGGGAATTATCTTATGGTGAAAGGTTGGAAAACGGTGTTTCAAGCAAATGGGCCTAGAAAACAAGCAGGGGTTGTTATCCTGATATCTGACAAGGTAGACTTCAGTCCAACATTAATCAAGAAAGAAAAGGAAGGTCACTTTATATTGAATAAGGGCACACTCCAACAGGAGGACATTACAATCCTAAACATATATGCACCTAACATGGGGGCTCCCAAATTCATCAAACAAACACTATTAGAGCTAAGGTCACAGATAACATCTCACTCCTGTCAGATTGGATACCATCATGAATACAAATGATCATAAATGTTGGTGGGGTCATGGGAAAAGAGGAACCCTTTCACACTGTTGGTGGGAATGCAATCTGGTCCAGCCATTGTGGAAATCAGTGTGGAGGTTCCTAAAACAGCTAAAGATTGATCTACCATATGACCCAGCTATAGCACTCCTAGGCATATATCCTGAGGACTCATGTCATTTCCTTAGAAGTACGTGCTCAACCATGTTTATTGATGCTTAATTTATAATAGCTGGGAAATGGAACCAGCCTAGATGTCCCTCTATTGACGAGTGGATAATGAAGATGTGGCATATTTATACAATGGTGTTCTACTCAGCATTAAAGAAAAATGAAGTTATGAAATTTGCAGAAAAGTGGATGCATCTGGAAAGGATTATACTAAGTGAGGTAACCCAGGCTCAGAAAGCTAAGTGCCACATGTTCTCCCTCCTAAGTGGATCCTAGCTACAGATGATTGGGCTTCTGTGTGAGAAGGAAAAAACTCAGTATCAGAGGCCAGTAAGTTAAGAAGGAGATATAAGGGGAATTGAAAGGAAGGGAGGAGGGTACTTAATAGGTTGATATTGTATATATGTAAGTAGAATAATAGAGTGAAAGGTCCAAAGTGAGGTCAGGAGAAGAGATTGAGTAAAGGAAAGGTTGAGGGAGGGATAATCAAAATCTAAGAGGGAGCAAATAAATCATATGGAATCCTCCGGTTTTGGACAATGGAAAATTTAGGTGCCATAGATCGTTTTTAGAAAAGTTTCATTGCCAGGGATGGGATACCTCCAGTGAGTTTTTGGCCAGGGAGGTCCCTGATGCCCCCAAAACATCATAGGCCATTGCTGAGTTCCTTGGTTCCCACCAGGAATGGATGGTAAGACCCTATTGCTGAAGACTCCACATACTTGGTCTGCAAGGCCACTGAGAAATCCTGCTGGAACTGAGCTGATAACATCCTCCATGTAGACCAGCTGACAAAAAGCTGGAGGAAATCATTCTACATATAGGTCAATGGGTGAAAGAGATACCACCAGTGAAGATACTCAACAGTGGACACTGAAAGCCTTATAACTGGCCAGCCATCCCAAATGAGCCAATGGGTGCAATAGTGGCACATCTTCATGGTGGCAACCAACTGCCCTCCAATTGGACTGGAGGCCCGCTCCATGGGGGAGAACACATACCTGATACTGAAAACTTAAAATAGGGGTAGTCATGAGCCCTAGGGGTGTAACATCTGCTGATGTCTGGAAAAATGTATATACTATGCTTATCAAACTGCCCAGTAAGCACTTCTCTTAATATTTATACCCTTATATTAATTTTACTTTCACTTTGGGTAGAGAATCTTCTGTTTTCATATGGCAGTAACCTTGGGATGACTCAGAAGGTGTCATAGTGCTGCAAAGAAGTGACTGGAGTACTGAATAACATCCTGATCACACCTTCTAAGGCTCAGGGTCAAATGCAGAAGCAGTGGCAGAAAGAATGTAAGAGCCCAAGGAAGGGTAGGACTCCTTCAAACATGCTACCTCCAGTCATACAATGGCCTGGATATCCATGACCTCATAGTGCCTGACACTACCTACACAAGACCATCATAAGAGGAGGAAAAGATCATGACATCAAAATAAAAGAGAGACTGATTGAGATGTGGAGGGGATATGATGGAGAATGGAATTTCAAAGGGGAAAGTTATTACCATGGGATATTTTTATAATCATGGAAAATGTTAATAAAAATTGAGAAAAAAAATTAAAAAGTCTTACAGAACACAATGAAGGTGGTCCTCAGGGGAAAAGTCATAGCACTAAATGCCTTCAACAAAGACAGAGAGATCCCAAATCAATAACCTAACACCCACCTAAATGCAGTGAAAAAGCAAGAAGTATCCAACCCAAAAAACTCCAGATGGAAAGAAATAATTAAGATCAGAGCAGAAATTAATAAACTGGAAACTAAGAAAACAATTAAGAAAGTTGATGAAACAGAGAATTGGTTCTTTGAAAAAATAAACAAAATTGACAAGCCCCAGGCCAATTTGATCCAACAAAAAAAAGGACACTTCAAATTAACAAAATTAGAAATTAAAAGGAGAGATCACAACAGACCTAAGAGAAATTGGGAGAATCATCAGGACTTATTTCAAAAACTTCTACTCCACAAAACTGGATAATATGGAGGAAATGGATAAATACCTGGACACATGCTATCTATCAGGGAAGATTAATCTCCTAAACAAACTTTTCACACTCAACAAGATTGCAAAGGTAATAAAAAAAAAAAAATAACTCCCCAAAAAGAAGAGTCCAGAACCATATGGCTTCTCAGCTGAATTCTTCAAACCTTCATGGAAGAACTCAAAAAAAAAAAAACCTCTTTCTCAAACTGTGCCACATATTTGGAGAACAGGAAAATCTCCCCAACTCCTATTCTAATTTCAAAACCAGGCAGAGATGCCACAAGAAAAGAAAACTACCAGCCTATTTCCCTGAGGACCTGAGATGCAAAATCCTGAACAAATTCCCCCCAAACCAAATCCAATGACACAACAAAAGCATTATCTACTTTGCTCAAGTGTGATTCATCCCTGGAAGGCAGGGGTGGTTCAAAATATTGTAATCTTCCAAGGTAAAACACCATATAAACAAGGTCAAACACAAAAAAACACATGATCATTTTAATAGATGCAAAAAAGGCCTTTGACAAAATACAACATCACTTGATGATTAAAACATTGGAGAGAACTGGCATTGTTGGTTCATATCTAACATAATAAAGGGTATACACAAATCTCCTAAAGCCCAAATAATACTTTATGGAGAGAGACTGGAGGAATTCCTATTGATATCAGGAAGAAGACAGGGGTGCCCAGTCTTACCTCTACTCTTCAATATGGTACTGGAAGTCCTAGCTCAAGCAATAAGACAGGAGAAAGAAATAAAATAGGTACAATTTGGAAAGGAAGAAGTAAAGTTAACTCCATTTGCATATGACATGATTTTATATGTAAGAGACCCCAGAGACTCCATTTCAGAACACTTGAAGGTGATTAACTCCTTTTACAAAGTAGCAGGATACAAAGTCAATGCACAAAAATCAGTAGCCTTCCTATATGCAAATAACAAAGATACAGAGAAAGAAATAAGGGACATTGTCCCATTTTCAATAGCAACAACAACAATAAATAAATAAAATAACTTTAAACAAGGAAGTGAAAGATCTATACAATGAAAATATAAAAACACTCAAAATGAAATTGAGGATGACTTGACAAATTGGAAAGACCTCCCATGCTCCTGGATAGGCAGAATTAACATTGTGAACATGGCAATCCTACCAAAGGCAATGTGCAGATGTAATGCAATTCCAATTATAATCCCAACACTGTTCTACACAGAAATAGAAAAAATGCTCTCAAAATACATATGGAAAGGCAGAAGGCTTTGGATATCCAAGCATATCCTGAGCAAAAGAAATACCTCTGGAAGCATCACAATACTAAAGCTGTATTACAAAACCATAGTAATAAAAACAGCATAATACTGGCATAAAAACAGGAGTATAGACCAATGTAATAGAATTGAGGTCCCAGACTTTGGGTCAAGCAACCACAGCTACTTGATATTTGAATTCTACCCTACTGCTGAAGACACTATATATGTTTAACACATAACATGGAGTGACATGGCTGGAAGCTGGAAAAGAGTTCATCTGCAGACAGTCAGCATGTCTACTGCCAGAAGGTGCTACATGAGAGAAAATGACCAATATCTGTCCAAGCAACTCATGGTCTAACCTACTTAGCAGCAAATGCCCACACAATTGCAATAGTGGCTCACGGCCATGGTGGGAAACCAACTGCTCTTGATTTGGCTAACTGATCTGCTCAGTGAAATGGAACCTATAGCTGGAGGTGGGAAACAAGTCAGAACCAGATCCAAAAATGAGCCTGCTCTCCATTATCAAGCTACCACCAATCGTGGGATACAAGAGGGCCTACACTTATTAAATTCTCTCTAAAAATATAATGGTTATCCCTTTTATCTGGTGCTAACTTTACTCTCCATTGGAGAATCTGATTCTCTTTTTCAGATAGATGCAGATCCTAAAGAGTGAACCACCCCATCATACCTCCAAAGGGCCCCAACTAAAACTAAGTATAATTGGCAAAAAAAAAAAAAAGAAAAAAAAAAGCAAGGCTGCTGTTTTCTTGGTGAATCTGGTACAAGCACAAGGGTGAAGGAGATTGATACAGAGAACAATTCACTCCTACCAAAACAAATATATAGAGACACAGAGGCTCCCAAAACCTCATCACTGAAGTAGACTTAAAATGAACCCCACATGGCTTAGGGAAATTTGCAGACAAGGGGGCAGAAAGAATGTTAGAGCCACACATTGAGTCATGATACACAGAGACATTTCTGCCTACCCATAACTGAGGGCTAACCTCACAATGAATGACCCATATATCCCAACAAGGAGGGGCCAGGGGAAGGGGAGAGGACAGGGAGAAGGGTAACAATGGTACCAACTCTTCTGTATTCACTGAGTACAAAACTAATTTAAAAAATAAATGATTTTTGCAATCATTGAAAATTGTGTGTAGAGCTGGAGAGATTGCTCAGCAGGTAAGGTGCTTCCCTGCAAAGCCTCATGATCTGGAATCAATTCCTCAGTACTCAGTAAGCCAGATGCACAAAGTGGTACAAGCATCTGGAGCTCTTTTGCAGTGGCTAGAGGCTCGGTGCTCCCATTCTCTTTCTGTATCTCTTTCTCTGTGTGTGTCTTTCTCTCTGACTTGCTCTGCTTGCGAATAATTAAAGTTTGTATTAAAAACAGAATGAAAGACAAATTAGATTAGAAAACCTGGAAAACATTAACAAAAGAATATGTTTACATTCATCAGAATTTGTGTCTATTTTATTGTAGTTTTCATTTCTAGAAAGAAAGAATTAAAGGGAACTGGCAAGTTAATACACATTCGCTTCCTTTCCACCACATGTACACTTATTTGATGCTGACTTAACACATTTTTTTTTTTACAGAAATTTCAGAATTTTATTATAAGACTAGCCATTATGAAAATGTCACAGGTAATATAAACAAAATGATTATTTGGTTTCAATTATCAACTTCTACATGGAATAGCTGTGGTTTTTATTTTTTTTTTATTTTTATTTTTATTTTTAAATTTAATTTATTAGTTTTCTTTTCAGTAAATACAGGCAGTTTGGTACCATTATTTAGGCTCATCTGTGATCTACCCCCTCCCATTAGACCCTCCTTATTATTGAAAATGGGTCGTGCATTGTGGAGTTAGCCCCCAGTTATTAGTATGATAAATGTCTCTGAAAATCATGACCCAACATGTAACTCTGACATTCTTTCCGCCCCCTCTTCCGCAAGATTTCCCTGAGCCATGTTGGGTTCATTTTTGGTCTGCTTCAGTGCTGAGGTGTTGGGGGCCTCTGAGGCTCTGGCTCTCTGATTTGGTAGGAGTTGATTTTTCTCTGCATTGATCTCCTTCCCCTTTGTGCTGGTATCCAGTTCACAGGAAAACATCACCCTTGCTTATTTCGCCAGTTGTCCTTAGTTTCAGTTGGGCCCCTTCTGAGGTATGTTGGGGCAGCTCTCTTCTTAGGATCTGCATCTATCTGGAAAAGAGAAGCAGATTCTCCAACGGAGAGTAAGTTAGCACCCAGAAAATTGAGATAACACTTACTTTTTTTGATAGACAGTTTGATAGGTGTAGGCCCTCTTATACCCCTTGATTGATGGTAGCTTGATATTGTAGAGTGGGCTTGTGTTTGGGTATGGTTCTGACTTGTTTCCCAGCTCCAGCTAAGGGTCTAGTACCACTGAGTGGATCAGTTAGCCAAATCAAGAGCAATTGATTCCTCACCATGGCTGTGTACCACTATTGCACTTGTGTGGGTATCACATCCGGTTAATTGTTGCTACTTAGGTTAAACAATGTGTTGCTTGGACAGATCTTGGTCACATCCCCCAGTCGCCTATGTAGCGCCTTCTGGCACTAGACACGCTGACTGTCTGGGGACTGACTCTCTCCTGGCTTCCAGCCATGTCATTACATTTTACGTGTCAGCTGCGTATGGAATCTTCAGCAATAGGGTCTTACCACTGGCCTTTGGTGGGTCATCAATTACTCTGACAGAAGTCTGTCATTGTTTTGGGAAACCTTGTAGGTTTCTCTGATCAAAAGCTCATTGTGGATTGTAGGCCCAAGCTGGAAGTGGGGGTTACAGGTCAGTGTCCACCAAGAAATTGAGGAAAAAGATAACTAATATACAAGAGTTAGAGAGGAGAGAGATAGAGGGGAGAGGGGGAGAGGGAGGGAAGGAAGATGTAGGAGATTTAGGTCAGCCTTGATCCTACCCTCTCCAGTGTCTTGTGGTTCAGGTGTTTCCTGTAAGGGACTAGTGAAGGTTCAGTCATTTGGTCTGTCTTTTAGGAAGTAGAATTTTATGGTACCATTGCCGTTTGGGTCTGGATTACTGTTTTCCACCCTGTGATTCCCTCCCCGCCCTCCCATCCATCTTATTGTCTAGTCCATGAGGTACTTGCTGGGTATGTAAGGCATCTTGGGCAAATTCAGGTTAGGTGTTGCAGATGAGTGAGACTATGTGTCGATTTTTTTTCTGTGATTGGGTAAGTTCGCTGAGAATGATCTGTTCCAGGTTCAACCATTTTTCCTCAAATTTATTTATGTCGTTTTTTCTTACTGCTGTATAGAATTCCATTGTGTAGATATACCACATCTTTGTTATCCATTCTTCTAATGATGGACATCTGGGTTGATTCCAGCTTTTAGCTATTACGAATTGAGCTGCTACAAACATGGTTGAGCAAATCTCTCTGGCTTTTGGTTTGAAGGTTTTAGAGTAGATGCCCAGTAATGGTATAACTGGGTCTGTTGGTATTTCTATAGTCAGCTTTTTCAGGAGTCTCCATATTGCTTTCCAAAGTGGTTGTACCATCCTGCATTCCCACCAACAGTGAATGAGTGTCCCTGCTTCTCCACATCCTCGCCAGCATTTATTTTCATTTGACCTTTTGATGTTGGCTATCCTTATTGGGGTAAGGTAGAATCTCATAGTTGTTTTAATTTGCATTTCTCTGATGATTAGGGATGATGAACATTTTCTTAGGTGTGTGTTTGCCATTTGTATCTCTTCCTCTGTAAATTGCCTGTTTAACTCTGTGCCCCATTTTGTGAGTGGGGTATTTGTCTTCTTATTGTTTAGACTTTTGAGTTCTTTGTAAATTCTAGAGATAAGGCCTCTATCAGTTGGATAACCTGCAAATATTTTCTCCCACTCTGTGGGTATTCTATTGGCTTTGTTTATTATATGCTTATCTGTAAAGAAACTCTTCAGCTTCATATGATCCCAATGGTTGAGTGACTGTTTAAGAACTTGAGCCACTGGGGTTTTATTCAGGAAGTCTTTTCCCATTCCTATATCATGGAAAGTACTTCCTAAATTTTCTTCCAGTAGTTTTCGAGTTTCTGTCTTATGTTGAGGTCTTTGGTCCATTTGGATTTGAGTGTTGTGCATGGTGAAATGTGTGGATCAAGTTTTAGTTTCCTGCATGTGGTTATCCAGTTTGTCCAGCACCATTTGTTGAAGATGCTATCTTTTTTCCAGTCTATATTGTTTGGGCCTTTGTCGAATATCAAGTAGCTATAGTTGCTTGGCCCAAAATCCGGGTCCTCAAGTCTATTCCATTGGTCTATACTCCTGTTTTTATGCCAGTACCATGCTGTTTTTATTACTATGGCTTTGTAGTATAACTTTATATCGGGTATGGTGATGCCACCAGAGGTATTTCTTTTGCTGAGGATATGTTTGGATATGCGAGGCCTTCTGCCTTTCCATATGAAATTTGAGATCATTTTTTCTATGTCTGTGAAGAACATTGTAGGGATTTTAATTGGAATTGCATTAAATCTATATATTGCCTTTGGTAGGATTGTCATCTTCACAATGTTAATTCTGCCTATCCAGGAGCATGGGAGGTCTTTCCATCGTTTCAAGTCCTCCTCAATTTCTTTTTTGAGAGTTTTTATATTTTCGTTGTATAGATCTTTTACTTCCTTGGTTAACGTTATTCCAAGGTATTTTATTTTATTTTTTGCTATTGAAAATGGGACTATGTCCTTTATTTCTTTTTCTGTGTCTTTGTCATTTGCATATAGAAATGCTTCCGATTTTTGCACGTTGATTTTGTATCCTGCTACTTTGCTATAGGAGTTAATCACCTTCAGGAGTTTTGGGATGGAGTCTCTCGGGTCTCTTACATATACAATCATGTCATCAGCGAATAGAGCTAACTTAACTTCTTCCTTTCGAAATTGTATCCCTTTTATTTCCTTCTCCTGCCTTATTGCTTGGGCTAGGACTTCCAGAACTATATTGAAAAGCAGAGGTGAGAGAGGACATCCCTGTCTTGTTCCTGATCTCAATGGGAATTCCTCCAGTCTCTCTCCATTAAGAATTATTTGGGCCTTTGGAGCTTTGTATATTGCCTTTATTATATTAAGATGTGAACCGGCCATGCCGATTCTCTCCAATGTTTTGATCATGAAGTGATGTTTTATCTTGTCAAAGGCCTTCTCTGCATCTATCGAAATGATCATGTGATTTTTATGTTTAAGCTTGTTTATGTGGTGTATTACATTGACAGATTTTCGTATGTTGAACCACCCTTGTGTTCCTGGGATAAATCCCACTTGGTCAAGGTGGATAATGCTTTTGATGTGTTGTTGGATTCGGTTTGCGAGAATTTTGTTGAGGATCTTTGCGTCTATGTTCATTAGGGAAATAGGCCGATAGTTTTCTTTTCTTGTGGCGTCTCTGCCTGGTTTTGGGATTAGGGTGATACTAGCTTCATAGAAGGAGTTGGGTAGTTTTCCCTGTTCTTCAATTGTGTGGCACAGTTTTAGGAAGATTGGTTTGAGTTCTTCCATGAAGGTTTGATAAAATTCGGCTGGGAATCCATCTGGTCCTGGACTCTTCTTTTTTGAGAGGTTTTTTATTACTTTTTCAGTCTCCATGAGCGTGATGGGTTCATTGAGGTGGTTGATCTGCTCTGAGTTTAGATTTGTAGATGATATGCATCCAGGAATTTATCCATCTCCTCCACATTTTCCAGTTTTGTGGAGTAGAGGTTTTTGAAATAAGTCCTGATGATTCTGCCAATTTCACTGATGTCTGTTGTAATCTCTCCTTTTTCATTTTGAATTTTGTTAATTTGGAGTCTCTCCTTTTTTTGCTTGATCAAATTCGCCAGAGGTTTGTCAATCTTGTTTATTTTTTCAAAGAACCAGCTCTTTGTTTTGTCAATTGCCTTAATTGTTTCCTTGGTTTCCAATTCATTAATTTCTGCTCTGATTTTAATTATTTCCTTCCTTCTGGAGCTCTTTGGGTTGGATTTTTCTTGTTTTTCCAATGCCTTTAGGTGGATGGTTAAGCTATTGATTTGGGATTTTTCTGTCTTTTTTATGAAGGCATTGAGTGCTATGAATTTTCCTTTGAGGACTGCCTTCATTGTGTCCCACAAGTTTTGGTATGATGTGTTCTCATTGTCATTCAATTCCAGGAATTTTGCAATTTCATTTTTTATTTCATCCACTATCCATTTATTGTTTAAGAGTGTGCTATTCAGTTTCCAGTTGCCGTTGGGGCTCTTGTTGGTTTTTTTGTTGTTGATTTCTAGGAATATAGCATTATGATCTGATATCATGCAGGGAATTATGTCGATTTTCCTAAATATGTGGAGGCTATCTTTGTGACCCAGTATATGGTCTATTTTAGAGAATGTTCCATGGGCTGCTGAGAAGAATGTGTAGTCTGTGGATTTGGGGTGGAAAGTTCTGTAGATGTCTGTTAGGTCTAAGTGCTCTATGGTTTTGTTGAGCTCTCTTACTTCCCTGTTGAGCTTCTGTTTGGATGATCTGTCTATTACTGATAATGGTGTGTTAAAGTCCCCAGCTATGATGGTGTTGGTGGTTATTTCTGTTTTATTGTCAAGTAGGTTTTGTTTTATGAACTGCGGTGCCCCTGTGTTTGGTGCATACAGATTTATGATTGTAATATCCTCTTGATGGATTGTTCCCTTTACAAGTAGGAAGTAGCCTTCTTTGTCTTTTTTGATTGTTTTTGGTTTGAAGTCAACTTTATCTGATATTAATATAGCTACACCTGCTTGTTTCTTATTCCTATTTGCTTGGAATATTGTTTTCCACCCTTTCACCCTGAGGAGGTTTCTGTCTTTAGTGGTAAGGTGGGTTTCTTGAAGGCAGCAGATTGAGGGGTCTAATTTTTTGATCCACCCTGTTAGCCTGTGTCTCTTGATGGGTGAATTAAGGCCATTAATGTTTAGTGTGATGACTGTGAGATTTGATTTGATCCCTGTCATTTTGTGGTGGTAGAGGTGTGTTGGCATTTCCATGGAATTTTTTTTTTTTTTTTTTTTGTATCTACTCTGGGTTTGATTGCTGTGATCTTCTTCTTATAGGCATTTGTGTTTGGTTATTTGTTTCTTCTCTGTGGAGAATTTCCTGGAGTACTTTCTGTAGGTTTGGTTTTGTGTTCATATAATTGTAAAGCTGAGTTTTATCATGGAAAGTTTTCCTTTCACCATCTATTATAAGGGAGACTTTTGCTGGGTAGAGTAGTTTAGGTTGAAAGCCATAGTTTCTTAGTGTTTGGAGAGTATCATTCCAAGCCCTTCTAGCTTTCAGGGTTTCCATTGAGAAGTCTGAAGTAATTCTGATGGGGTTTCCTTTGAAAGTGGTGTGCTGTTTTTCCCTAGCTGCTTTTAGGATTTTTTCCTTGGTGTCAATGTTTAGAGTCTTAATGATAATATGCCTTGGGGAGTTTCTCCTTTGGTCTAGTCGGTTAGGAGTTCTGTTTGCTTCTTGAATCTTGATGGACCTTTCTTTTAAGAGACGGGGGAAGTTTTCTTCAATTATTGTGTTAAATAAGTTCTCCATGCCTTTGGTCTGAAATTCTTCTCCTTCTGGTATTCCAATGATTCTGATATTAGGACGTTTAAGTGTATCCCACAATTCTCTCATGTTCTGTTCACAGGAACTTTTGAACTTACTGAAATTTTTGGACTCTCGAACTGTTTCTTCCATCCTGTCTTCCAGATCAGAATTTCTATCTTCCACTTCGCTGACTCTATTCTTGAGAGCCTCTAGTGAGTTTTGGACTTGTTCAATTAAGTTTGCATTTTCTACTACTTTCCTATGTATCACTTCCATCGCTTTGTCCAGCTCCCTTTTTGTCTCATTTTCTGATTTTCTTGCTGATTCTTGGAAATCATCCTTGCATTTCTTTATGTTTTCATTTAGTGTGGCCAGCTGATTTTTAAGGTCCTCTTTTTTTCATTCTCCCTCAACTCTCTTAGCTCTCTTTGATTTCCTTCCAGTGTCTTATCATATTGCTCTAGCTTAGTGATGGTAGCATCCATACGATTATCTATCCTTTGTAGCTTTCCTGTCAGATCTAGCAGTAGTTTGGTCAGGGTTGCATTGTTCATTGCTTCCACTTGATGTTCTGATCCTAAACACTCTTCTATGTTTTGGTTTGTTGTGATCCTTGTTGGACTGGGTGATCTGTCTGGATTTTCTTCCATTTTATTTTTCGTGTTATTTCTTCTGCACTGTGGTCTACCCATGTCAGTGTATTGGCAGGTAGGTGGGTGGAGCAGCCTGGGATCTAGCTTAATGCAAATCCAAGGCAGCCTGGGGCAGTTGTAAGCAGCCTGGGTTTTTGCTCACTCTTGCCAAAGCCGCCTACCTATAGCCTGACAGGGGCACCAAAGTTGCCTGAATTCTCACCCAGTAATGCACCTAAGCTGCCTGCCTTTGAGCTTGAAAAGGGACTGAGGTAGCAAGCCTTGAAGGTGCCTAGATTCTGGCTGGGTACACTGGGGTCTGTAAACAGTCTGTGCTCTTCCGCCTCAGGGGAGTGGGGGATGGGTGGCGATGTACAGGTAGGGGATGGCACCTGCGCTGGCGCTAGTGACTCAGTGTGGACTTATGTGGCTCTTGCTGTGGGGACTGGGCCCACTGCACGTGCAATTGTAGTGCAGAGGCAGATGATGTGGGTACGGAATCAGGACACAGCAGAAACTGACCGGTGGCAAGTGATGTGAGAACAGCAGGGCGTGAGGGGAGGGGGGGGGCAGCTAGGAGCGTGGGGCGCTGTGGGATACCGTGGGGTGCTCTGGACTCGCAGGGGTGGAGGGGGCGGATCCCGCGGGGGAGGGGGCTGAGGGGGTCCAGGGGGTCGCGGGTAGCGCAGGGGGCGTGGAGCACGCTGAGGTAAGATGGAGTGCTGGATGCTGTGGGACGCTGCGGGGCAGTCTGGATGCGCGGCGTGGGTGGGGTGCACGGGGGGGGGCTCGAGGAGCACGGGGGTGGGGCGCGGGGAGTCTCGGGGCACGCGGGGGGATCGGGGCACACCTGGGCGCCCGGGCGCTGGACGCTGTGGGGCGCTTTGAGCGCCTCTTTTGCGTGTGGGTAGGGAGCGTTGGGCGCGCTGGGGGGGGAGGCGGGGGCGGGGCGCGCGGGGGGGGGCTCGAGGCGCATGGGGGTGGGGCGTGGGGGTCTCAGGGCACGCGGGGGGCGCGAGGGTGCGGGGCACGCCTGGGCGCCCGGGGCGCGGGGCGCTTGGGGCGTGCCTGCTGTGTGTGGATAGAGAGCACGGAATGCGCGGGGGGTGGGGCGCGCGGGAGGGTGGGGCGGGTGTGGGGTGGTCTTGAGGCATGCGGGGGTGGGGCGCAGGGGTCTTGGGCGCGCGGGGGCGCGGGGCAGGCCTGGGTGCCCGGGGCGTGGGAAGCCTTGGTTCGCTTGGGCCGCGTCTGCCATGTGTGGATAGGGAGCGTGGGGCGCGCTGGGGGGGAGGGGCGTGCTGGGGGGGTGCGGGAGGTGCTGCGGGTGTGGGGCACGGGGGTTGTGGGGTGCGCTGGGCCGCCGGGGCGCGTGGGGCTTGGTGTGCACGGGGCGCCGGGCTGCTGGGCGCGGGGCCGCGCCCGATGCAGTTATCCGCGGTGGGTGGGGTGGCGGGGCGTGGGTCGCGGGGGTGTGTGCTTCCCTCTTTTATCCCAATCTGTGCCCTCCCTCTTCAGAAAGATCCTAATTTCCCTTGAATACTTGCATTTTTTTCCCTCGTTGTTTGTAGTGCAGCTTGGCGGTCGCCATCTTCAACACCTTTGGTTTTTGGAATTAGCAATACATTTAATAACTAAATAATATATATTTTAAATATATCTTAAGTTACAAATGTTTTATTCAACATTTTATTTATCTGCAAGTAGAGACAGAGAATAAGAGAGTGGGGGAATGGACACACCAGAATATCTTGCACTTCAAATAAATTCCAGATACATACACCACTTAGAGCATCAAGCATTATGTGGAGAATTAAACCCAGGAACTCAGGTTTTACATCTCTCAAGCCCTATTTATTTATTTATTTATTTATTTATTTATTTATTTTGGTTTTTCAAGGTAGGGTCTCACTCTAGCCCAGGCTGACCTGAAATTCACTAGGGAGTCTCATGGTGGCCTGGAGCTCACAGCAATCCTCCTACCTCTGCCTCCCAAGTGCTGGGATTAAAGGCATGTGCCATCACACCTGGCTAAAATTTTCTTTTTTTTAAATTTATTTGCAAGTAGGGAGGAAAATAATGAGACAGCACAAGAGAAGATAAATGTTTTTTTATTAGTAATTATTTAATGTCTTTCTTGACAGGTTTACTGGCTATTTAAGGGATAATTCAAATGAAGAACTCAATCTTGATTTTCTGCTCCAGATAGTGTGTGTGCAGGTGCAACAGCATGAAGTGAGCAGGCTAGATCCCTTCCCTACTTCCAGCTCCTCCCAGCTCCCTGGTCCAGGTTCCTTGCACCAGATGGTGTGCAATTGGCATGGCATGGAGTGAGTATGCCATACCTCTGTTTCACTGTTCCTCCCGGTTCCCTGGTTAAGGTACCCTGAATGGAAGGGGGTGAGGGAAGGCATAGTGAGGAATGAGTAGGCTACATCCCTATTCCCTGGATCATCCCATTTCCCTGGACCTGGTAGGTCCCATTGACCCTTGCTTGGAGAGGCCTGGTCCCTGAGTGAGCTGTGGAATCAGACGTTCTGCTCCAGTATCCTGACTGGCCACTGGATACCAACATTCATGTTCACTTGAGACAGAGGGTGTAAAGGCCAAAGGAGAAAAACTTGCTTCCTCCTCAATAAAATAGAGTCTCCCTAAAATGGGTAGACCACAATGCAAGAAAGCCAACAAAAGTCAGGTAACTGAAAGATTTCCACCATGGATGCCTAGGCCTACAATGGAAGTTTCTAATGAAATCATAGAGAAATCAACAGAAATTCATTCCCAAACTGAAAACACAACAACCAGTGAGACCCTGGTCAAAAGAATTGCTTAACTGGAAGCAAACCATCAAAGAATCAACAATCGCATCAATGAAATTAAACAGAATCATTTCTTAGAGCATTCAGCTTTTGACAGTAGGCTTGACTTAATCAAAGAAAACATTAAACTTCAAAAGAGATATGAATGAATTGAAGGTTCATCAAGAAATGGAAGATCTCAACAACCAGATGATTAAGCTTAATGAAGAATTGATCAAATACGAAAATGTATTCCAGGAAACATCAAGGAAAACAGAACTTGAGTTGAAATTGTATCTCAAAAAAGAAATGGACATGATGCATAAAACACAATAGAAAACAGACATCAAATAGAAATTATAAAAAACCTTTCTTTAATTCCTCACAGAGTTACTTATGTGGAAGACAGAACCCCTGACCTGGAATACAAGACAGAAGAAATTAATCAGGAGGCCAAAAATGTCACTAAGTTCAAAAAATCAAGTGAACAGAATATGAGGCAACTGCGGGATACTCTAAAACTACCAAACATCCAGGTCATGGGTATACCAGAAAGAGAGGAAATAGAGGCCAGAGGCCTAAAGACCATATTCAACAAAATAATTGAAGAAAATTTTCCAAATCTCTCAAAAGAGTACTATCCAGTTACAAGAAGCCCACAGAACACCAAACAGACAGGACCAAAGAAGAAACTCTCCAAGGTACATCATAGTTAAAACATAAAAATGAAAACAAACAAACAAAAAAAAAAGTGTTAAAAGCAGCAAGAGAGAAAAAACTCACAACAAACAATGGAAATTCTATCAGAATTAGATCAGATTTCTCAGTGGAAACCCTGAAAACCAGAAGGGTCTTCAATGGAACACTTCCAAGTTTAAAAAACTACAAATTTCAACCCAAGCTACTCTACTCAGCAAAAGTACCCTCATAATAGATGTTAAAAGGAAAACCTTCAATGAAAAAGTCACCTCTATGATTATATGAACAGAAATCCAAATCTACAGAGAATACTTGAGGGAATACTCCACACAGAACAGTCAAACAACCAATCTCAAGAGCCAACAAGAATAAGATCAAAATGACTGAAAATAAATAGGCTAGGCACAACATAGTACAAAACACAAGAAAGAAGGAAACCCCATAAAACATCTCAGCATGGCAGGGATTAATTCAAACCTCATAATAATAACCTTAAATAGTAATGGTATTAACTCACCCATCAAAAGACACAGGTTATCAGGGTACATCAAAAAACTGTATCCTTCTATCTGCTGTCTTCAAAAAATACAGGTGACCATTAAAGATGAACACCTCTTCAGAGTTAAAAGATGGAAAATGATATTCCAAGAAAATGGAAATAAAAAACAAACAGGTATTGCTATATTGCTATCTGATAAAATGTACCTCAAACCAAAAGTAATCAAAAAGGACAAAGAAGGCCACATCTTAGTCATTAAGGGAATGATCCAACATGAGCACATCACAAACATAAATATATATGTACCAAGTACAGGTGCTTCAAAGTTTATAAAACAAAATCTACTTGACAATAAAACAGAAATAAACATCAACACTCTCATAGTCAGAGACTTTAATACTCCACTATCAATAGACAGATCAACCAGGCAGAAAATAAACAGGGAAATAATAGAGCTCCACAACACCATAGATCAACTAAACATAATGAACATCTACAGAACTTCCCACTCCAACTCTACAGAATACACATTCTTCTCAGCACCTCATGGAACATTCCCAAAATTGACCATACATTAGGCCAAAGAAGCATGCATCCATGAATTCAGGAAAATTAAATTTACTTCTAGCATCATATCAGATCAATATGCCTTAAAGCTAGAAATTAACAAGAGACACATCAAGAACTCTACTAGCTCCTGAAAACTAAATAACATGCTTTTAAACAATGAATGGGTTGTGGAAGAAATTAAAAAAGAAATGGTAAAATTCCTAGAATTGAATTATAATAAAAAGACAGACTACCAAAACTTAGGGGCCTCAACAAAGGCAGTCCTAGGGGGATATTCATAATGCTAAATGCATTCATTACAAAAACAAAGAGATACAAAACACAAGAAAGAATCAAACCCCATAAAACACCTCATCATGGCAGGGATTAATTCAAACCTCACAATAATAACCTTAAATAGTAATGGTCTTAACTTACCCATCAAACGACACAGGTTATCAGTGAGACCCTATACTGAAAAACAAACAAAAAATTCCTGGCTCCCTGGTCCTGGTTTCCTGTGTTGGACAGTGTGTGGATGGGTGCAGCATGGAATGAGTAGGCCAGATCCTCATTTTCTGGCTCCTCCCTGTACCATGGACTCGGTAGGTCCCATTGTGCCTTTCTTGGGGAGGCCTTGCCCCTATGTGGGCTGTGAAATTAGGCCTTTTGCTCTGGTATCCTGCCTGGCTACTGGGTACCAACATCCCTGTTCACCTGAGTCAGAGGGTGCAGAAACCAAAGGACAAAAACTTGCTTCCTCATCAATAAAATAAAGAATGTCCTGAAAATGGGTAAACCAAATGCAAAAATGCCAAGGAAAGTCAGAAGACTGAGAGATCTCCACCAAGGATGCCTATTCCTACAACGGAAACCTCTAATGAAATCATAGAGAAATCAACAAATTTATTCCCACAATGAAAACACAGCAAGCAATGAGACCCTGATCAAAAGAATCACTGACCTAGAAGCAAACCATCAAAGAACCAAGGTCTTTGAAAAGATAAAACAACACTTCATGATCAAAACACTAGAAAGAATAGGCATGGAGGGTTTATATCTCAACACACACACACACACACACACACACAAAGCTGTATATAAAGCATCTGAAGTCCAAATAATACTTAATAGGGAAAGACTCAAGGAATTCCCATTTTGATAGAGAACAAGACAGGGGTGCCCACTCACACCACTGCTCTTCAACATAGTTTAGAAGTACTAGCCCAAGCAATAAGACAGGAAAAAGGGATTCAGATGGTAAAGGAAGAAGTCAAGTTTGCCCTATTTGCAGATGACATGATCCTGTACATAAGTGACCCAAATGGCTCCATCTCAAAACTTTTAAAGGTAATTAAATCCTTCAGTAAAGTGGCAGTATAAAAAATCAGTTCACAAAAAATTAGTAACTTTTCTATATGCAAAACATACATATACACAGTAAGAAATCAGTGAAGCTGTCCCATTTTCAATAGCAACAAAAAAAATTAAATAACTTGGAGTAATACTAACCAAAGATGTGGAAGACTTATATAATGAAAACATAAAAGAACTCAAGAAAGAATTTGAGGAGGACTTGAGAAAATGGAAAGATCTCCCATGCTCCCAGAAGGGTGGAATTAATATTGTAAAAATAGCAATTCTACCAAAAGCAGAATTCAGATTTAATGCAATGCTAACAAAAATACCCAAATCATTCTTCACAGAGATTGAAATAACAATTGCAAATTCATATGGAATGACAGCCAAACTCAGATATCCAAGCATATGCTCAGGAAAAAAAAAAAAAAGAAATCTCTTTAAGTATAACCATACCCAATATAATGCTATATTACAAAGCCTTAGTAACACACACAGCATACTCCTGGAATAAAAGCAGAAACATAGACCAATGGAGCTTAATTGAAGTCCCAGACCTTAGGTCAAGTAACTGCAGCTACTTGATATTCAACAATAATGCCAATAATGTAGACTGGAGAAAAGATAGCATCTTCAACAAATGGTGTTGGACAAATTGCATCACCATATGTAGAAAAATAAAATTAGGGCTGGAAGGATGGTTTAGTGGTGTGAAGTCTAAGGACCCCAGTTCAAGGCTTGATTCCCCAGAACCCATGTTAGCCAGATGCACAAGGGGGCACACATGTCTGGAATTTGTTTGCAGTGGCTGGAGGTACTGGAGCACTCATTCTCTCTCTCTCTGTGTGCCTTACTCTCTCTATGTCTGTCATTCTCAAAAACAATAAGAAAAATTTAAAAAATTAGAAAAAGAAAATTACACCTACTCATTTCTCCACAGACAAAAATCAAATGCAAATGGATTACAAACCTTAATATAACACCTATACTCTTCAACTGCTGGAAGAAAAGAAAAAATAGGAAGCACACTACCCAATGTAGGACTGGGAAAAGACATCCTGGACAAAACCCCTGTAGTCCAGGAAATTAAACAAGCACACAACTGATGGGATTTCTTGAAGCCAAAAAATGCTTTTGCACAGACAAACATACCATAAGCAGAGCCAATAAATTACCCACTGAATGGGAGAAAATCATTGCCAATTATACCACTGACAGAAGCCCAATATCTAGAACCTACAAAGTACTAAAAAATAAAAACCTAAACAATCCACTCCAAAACTGGGGCAGAAAAGTGAATAGGAAGTTCTCAGAGGAAGAATTACAAATGGCTAACACACACTTAAGAAAATTTTCTACATCCTTAACTATTAGAGAAATGCAAATTAAAACAGCTATGAGATTACACCTTACACAAATAAGGATAGCAACACAATAAAAACTGAAATGAAAACAAATGTTGGCAAGATGTGGAGAAATAGGAACACTCATTCACTGTTGGTGGGAATATGTGCTGGTAAAACCACTATGAAAATAAATATGGAGATTTCTGAAAATGATGAATATATAGTTACTCACAGACTCTGTTAATCCTTTACTGGGCATTTATCCGAAAGATACACATGTCAGTTTGGAGATTTTTGCTCAACCATGTTTATAGCTGCTCAATTCATAATAGCTAAGAACTGGAATCAACCCAGGTGCCCATCGCTAGACTAAAGAATAATCATGATATAGTATATCTACATGATGGAATTCTACTCAGCAGTAAGAAAAAAATGACATAATGAAATTTTTAGGAAAATGGTCAAATTTAGAACAGATTGTAATCAGCAAACTCATACAATCAGAAAGACAATTGTCACCTGGTCTTACTTATCTACAGTTCCTAACCTGGATCAGCCCAAGTTGTTTACATGCCTGAACTAAATCTCAAGGCTTGGACAATAGGGAGGGCAGCGCTTGGGGAAAAGGGAGAGTGGGGGAGGGGACACAAAACTATACCAAAATTGAACTGGAATTATAGAATTCTATATCCTGGAAGTTAGACTATAAGGTTGAACCCTCAACAGGAACTTTGGGGGATCACCTGAATCAAAGGGCCCTGGAGAGGATAAAATGAAGCCTAACTGAAAATTTCTCCTATTTGTCTTTTTTTTTTCTTTGTCTTTTTTCTTTTCCCTTGGTGCTGGCCTGTAATTTCCTATACCAGGACATGGATAACCTCCACAATGAGCTGTTAATCTGAGAGACCTACAAAGTCTCCCAAAACAAATAAGAGACTTCTGTCAAAGCACTTGATTACCCACCAGAGGTTAATAACAAGACCTTACTGCTGAAGACATCATATGCTGTTGGTATGCACCATTGAAAGACCTGGCTGGAATCTGGAAGAGAGCCAATCCCCAGATAGTTAGCCCATCTTGTGCTGGAAGGTACTGCATGAGCTACCAAGGGAAAGTGGCCAACATCTGACCAAGCAACTCAAAGTCCAAACTACTCAGAAGCAAACAACCTGATTTGATGATCACATAATTACAATAGTGACACAAAGACATGTGGGTAACAGACTTCTCTTGAACTGGCGAACAGATCTGCTAAGTGGAAAGGAAACCATATCTGCAACTGGAAAACAAGTCAGAATTGTATCCATATAATGATTTTGCTTTCCAGTGTCAAGCTGCCATGAATCTTGGGTTATAAGAGGGTCTACAGCCTTTAACTTCTTTCTAAATGAGTAGTTTTTATCCCATTTAACTGGATCTGACTTCACTTTGTTGGATATTCTACTTCTATTTTTCAGATGGGAGAGCAAACCTGAAGAGATAAATGACCCAGCACAGTTCATCCCAGTCCCAGATGAAACCACAGAAGAATTGGGGAAATAGAAAAAGTGCTGCTTTCTCAGTGAACCTGATAACAACACAAGGGTGAAATAGATAGATACTGAGGATACTCAACGCCTACCAAAGCAGAGATCCAGAGGATCCTAAGAGGCTATCACTGAAATAGATATAAAATGCACCCAATATGGCTTAGAGAATTTTGTGGAAGAGAGGGCAGAAATATTGGTAGAGCCAGAAGTTGGGATATTAATGCATAGAGACATTGCCTCTCCCACATAATTGACTGCTGCCCCCATAATGCATGACCCACAATCGCCATGGGTTTGACCTACATCTCCAATGAGGTGGGCATCTTTGGAACAGGGGCAGGGATAAGGGAAACCATGGTACCAACCTGTGTTGTTTGCATAATAAGTATGTGCATATCTTAAAAAATAAAAAATTTAAAAATTATCAAAACAGTAAAAAAAAGAATCAAATGATGAAGACTATGGAGAGAAAATAATATGATATGTGACTTAGTACTAAGTGCCCATATATCTATCACCACATATTACTTAGAAAGTGATCAATAATACTGATTTTCTGTCCCATTAATATTAAAAAATATTTATCAACTTAAAAATGAGAACTCAAAAGGTTTTGATGTTGAAATAAGTGATTCCATAGTCATGATAAAATAAGTTGCTAAATATAGTAGTTTGAAGTCAGTGTGTACATGTGGATATGGACATTTTCCTACTTAAAAAATATTCCCTTTTTATTTATTTAAGAGACAGACAGAGAGAATGGTCTCACCAGGGACTCTAACCACTGCAAATTAACCCCAGATACATGTGACACTTTGTCCATGTGTGGGTACTGAGGAATGAAACTTGAGTCCATTGGCTTTGCAGGCAAGTACCTGAACCACTAAGCCATCTCTCCAGCCCAGATATGGAAATTTTCTATATCATTTTGATCATCTTGATACACAGGTCAATCTTAAAGCTTTGTTGTAATTTAAAATATTAGAAAATACTAACAATTTTAGTCACAGTATTTTATATAGATTTTATATAGATTTTATATAGTATTTTATATAGATTTGCATGTATACATAAATATGTGAGTATATATGATATATATATATAAAGTGAGGAGTATGTGTTTAATATAGAGGTGTGTTTAAATGAGGTCTGAGTCTAGATAATTCTATAAAGTGAATATCTCATAATGTGCACTAATAAAAATAAAAACAATTGAAAGCTTTCTTTGGTCAAATGTTTATTTTCTTGTTTGTACATAAGTTGAAATTAAATTTTGCATCATAATTAATATCTTTGGTTTATAATTTATAGTGTAGAGATAAGCTATATTAAACCCAGTTGTAGACTTATCCTTTGCACAGTGTCCAGCATATTAATTTATTGATTTATAAAATGCTTTTAATCTCTACAATGGAAATGCCTTTAGCTTGGATTAAATATTTGTCATGAGGATATAATTAATTTCTGTTTTCAGTAGCAGAATAACATAGCAGAAAATGATAAAGAATTAGTAAAGCCATTATGTATGAAAATGCTTTTCAGCTTCTATTTTCTATTATTCATGCCTAGGCATGGCTGTGGAGAATTTTCTTTGGGAGGTGTCCAGATCTAAAAAACATATTTTCCCATATTTGTAATAACTCACTAATAAAATCTGATAACATTGAATAAGATACTTGTTAAGAGTATAATTAGTGAATGAAATTATATCAAAGCATTACTTTTTCTCACTGTAACTTTCATCATATATATTACAATATATAATACATAAATATATGCACAGTAACCCCTCAATATTAACAAATCACTAATTGGAACTTGTGTAAAATCTTTTTTTTTTAATCTCCTCAAATCACCAAATGCATAGCAGGTATTAAGATGGTGGCATAAGAGCCACACCAAACCAGCCTAGGGATGGATTTAAGCAAAACCATAGCAAAATATACTCTTCTTCTGAAAAGTGAGGACATACAGGTTATTCTTAGACATAACAGAAGCAGCAGAGACCAATATCCACAGGAATGGAGGAAAATAGCCAGAATCACACTGAGGCACTTGTGGCCCACCAAATGATGCAATTTGATCACCTATCAGGTGCACCAAGCAGTAGCAGCAGAGACCAAACAAGGGGATATTCCAACCTTATCACCCTCCTTGCAAAGTCAAGAAATCTGAATGAAAGAGAGCTTAGCTAAACTAAGCAGCTACTGAAAGGTATACAGGTAGGACTACATGAAAAACTCCAGACTTCCTGCACCCTCCCATTCCCCATCTATCAGAACCACAAACCTGTAGCTTTCAGACCCCAGCGGCAGTTTATCCAGCACAGCTCATTAGAACTCCATCTTTACAGCACAACACCGAGAGATTGAGGTGGGCACTTAACTGGTGAGATTGGAAACCACCTCAAAAGGTAACAAGGCCAACTGACAAAAAAAAAAAAAAAAAAAAAAAAAAAAAAAGCCAGATACATAGGCCTGCATTGGAAGTGTTAAGCTCTCTTTCCATCTTTACATGTCAGGGCAGGTTATGGGTTACATATTCTTGGTTGGCTTGGTTTTACCATTTTTCAAATAAGCTGTATTTGGAGGTTGAATATTGTTGCCTTTGGTGCTTTCAGTTTTATAGGGCCTTTGTCTTTTGCTTCTGCTATTACTAGGGCCAGGGACTGACTCAGATCCAGTCTGATCTGGAACCCAAAGTCAGAACAGAATTCTCTACTTTGCAATTGAAAGGATTAAGGGTGTAGAGCAACACATACCCTTAGGGATTTAGGATTTATAAGACTATCTTTTGTTTTAATCCCCATAATTGCATACTCTGTGCTGTTTTTTACTGAATATTTATATTGCTCAGTTAAAGATTAGAATTTTCCAGTAAATTGTTCCATCCAGTCCACTAGAATAGCAGGCAAACTCAACACCTAAGATTACTTCTGAGGTAAGACTGGGGTACAAAGGCTACACTTGGCACCTTAAACTCATATCCTAAAAGGATATAAAGGTGGATCACCACATATAAGAATGCTGCAGATAAGTACAAAACACAAGCATCAAATAATTTCAGGATACAAAATTGGCTACATTATAGTACAAGAAACATAGTACTTCTGTCTCAACCACCATAGACAAGTAGCAGCTATGACTCCACACAACTCCATGGCTGTGAGCCTCAACAGGAGGTACAAGGTGACAAAGAACATGAGTAAGTTTAAGCACAGCTGGTTGTGTGGGTGTCTGAGCAAGCACCCAAAGCTCATCCAGGACATGGTCCACAAGGTGTGCAGCTTCATGCCCTATGAGTGGTGCACCATGGAGGTGCATAAGGTGTCTAAGGACAAGCTGTGCTCAAGCTCATCAAGAAGTGGGTGGAGACACCCATGTGAGCCAAAAGAAAGTGTGAGGAACTGAACAGAACACTGGCTACTATGTACAAAGTGGCTGCCAAGAAGGACTGAGTCCCAGTCCCTCCCAATAAACCCTTGTTATGCAAAAAAATGATAATACATGAATCACAAAGAATCAAGACAATACAATCCCACCAATAATTATAAATCCAACAGAAATGATCACCAATGAGACTGTTTTAGATGAAATTCCTGAAAAAGATTTTAAAGAATGATTTTATCTATACTCAAAGATACCAAAGAAGAAATCAAACAATAAAACAAAGGAATTAAAGAAGTAAATGAACTCCTGAGGGAGAAAAAAAGAAATCAGCTTAATGAAATAAGGAGATCATTACAAGACATGAATAAAGAAATAAAAATACTGAGGAAAATCCAGACTGAAATTCTAGCTCTGAAAAACACAGTAAGTCATATAAAAAACTGTGAAAAGTCTCACCAGCGGAAGGGATGAATGAGAACAGAATATCTAAATTAGAAGACCTATACTGGCAGACTTAATGCAGTCCAACAAAGAGAAAGACAAGGTAGTAGGAAGGTATTAATGGGAATTTCAAGATATTCAGGACACTATGAAAGATCAAATATAAGAATTCAGGGTATAGTAGAAGGAGAGGAATTTCAATCCAGAGACTTAGGAGGCATCTTCAACAAAAATCATAGAGAAAAAATCTCCCCAAATTGGGAAAGATATGCCAATGCTGATACAAGAAGCTTTTAGAATACCAAACAGACAAAACCTGGAAAGAACCTCTACTTGCCATGCTATAATTCAACTACTAAACACACAAACCAATAAGAAAATATATTGAAATCAGAGAGAAAAAGCAAGTCACCTACAAAGGTAAGAACAATACAATTACTGCAGATTACTCAACACAAATTTTACAAGCTAGAAGGGCTTGGAATGATGTATTTCAAGTTCTGAAAGATAACAACTGTCAATCAAGATTACTTTATCTTGCAAAGCTATCCATTCAAGTAGATGGAGAAGTAAGGACATTATACAACAAAAGCAGGCTAAAGGAATTTATGACAACTAAACCAGATTTACAGAAAATACTTGAAGGGATCCTTCATGATGCTCAGAAAATAAAACCACTCATTTCTCATGAAATTACAAACTTTTCTATGGCAAAGGACACTTTGAATATATCAAAGAGACAACCTACAGAATTGGAGATAATCTTTGCCAGCTATACATCTGATAGAGTTTTAATATCCAGAATATATAATGAACTGAAAAAACAGAACAATAAGAAATCAAACAACCCTATTAAAAATAGGATATGGACCCTTTATGTATAGAATCATGTCATCTGCAAATAATGATAACTTGATTTCTTCCTTTCCAATTTGTATCCCTTTTATGTGTGTCTCTTGCCTTATTGCTATGGCTAAGACTTCCAAAACTATATTAAATAAAAGTGGGGACAGTGGACACCCTTGTCTTGTTCCTGATTTTAGTGGAAAAGCTTCCAGTTTTTCCCCATTTAGTAATATGTTGGCTGTAGGCTTGTCATAAATAGCCTTTATTATATTGAGATATGTTCCTTCTATTCCCAGTCTCTGTAGGACTTTTATCATGAAGGGATGTTGGATTTTGTCAAATGCTTTCTCTGCATCTAATGAGATGATCATGTGATTTTTGTCCTTCAACCCGTTTATGTAATGTATTACATTTATAGATTTGCGTATGTTGAACCATCCCTGCATCTCTGGGATAAAGCCTACTTGGTCAGGGTGAATGATCTTTTTGATATACTCTTGTATTCTGTTTGCCAATATTTTGTTGAGAATTTTTGCATCTATGTTCATGAGGGAGATTGGTCTGTAATTTTCTTTTTTTTTCTATCTTTGCCTGGTTTTGGTATCAGGGTGATGCTGGCCTCATAGAAGGAGTTTGGTAGAATTCCTTCTTTTTCTATTTCCTGGAAAAGCTTAAGAAGCAATGGTGTTAGCTCTTCCTTAAAAGTCTGGTAAAATTCAGCAGTGAATCCATCCAGGCCTGGGCTTTTTTTAGTTGGGAGATTATTAATAACTGTTCGGATCTCCATGTTTGTTATAGGTCTGTTTAAGTGATTAATCTCATTTTGATTTAATTTATGTAGGTCATATAGATCAAGGAAATCATCCATTTCTTTCAGATTTTCATACTTTGTGGAGTATATGCTTTTATAGTATGTCCCTATGATTTTTTGAATTTCTCTGGAATCTGTTGTGATGTTACCTTGTTCATCTCTGATTTTATTAATTTGTGTCTCTTCTGTTAGAGCTGATCAAAACCTACAGCAATGTAGCAGGATACAAAATAAATACACAGAAATCAGTAGCCTTCATATATGCTAACAACAAACACACAGAGGATGAAATCAGAGAATCACTCCCATTCACAATTGCATCAAAAAAAAAAAAAATACCTTGGAATAAACCTAACCAAGGAAGTAAAGAATCTATACAATGAAAACTTTAAAACACTCAAGTGAGAAATTGCAGAAGACACTAGAAAGTGGAGAAACATCCCTTGTTCCTGGATTGCAAGAATCAATATCGTGAAAATGGCAATCTTACCTAAAGCAATCTACACATTTAATGCAATCCCTATCAAAATTCCAAAGGCTTTCTTCATGGAAATAGAAAAAAAAATTCAAAAATTCATTTGGAATCACAAAAAACCTCGAATATCTAAAATAATACTGAGCAACAAAAAAGAGGCTGGTGGTATCACCATACCTGATTTTAACCTATACTACAGAGCCATAGTAACAAAAACAGCATGGTACTGGCACAAAAACAGACATGTAGATCAGTGGAACAGAATACAGGACCCAGATGTAAGCCCAAGTAGCTATAGCCACCTGATATTCGATAAAAATGCCAAAAATACTCATTGGAGAAGAGATAGCCTCTTCAGCAAATGGTGTTTTGAAAACTGGATAAATATCTGCAGAAGGATGAAAATAGATTCTTCTCTCTCGCCATGCACAAGAATTAAGTCCAAATGGATTAAAGACCTTAACATCAGACCGGAAACTTTGAAACTGCTAGAGGAAAAAGTGGGGGAAACCCTTCAACATGTTGGTCTTGGCAAAGACTTTCTGAATACAACCCCAATTGCTCAGGCAATAAAACCACAGATTAACCACTGGGACCTAATGAAATTACAAAGATTTTGCACCACAAAGGACACAGTGAAAAAAGCAAAGAGGCAACCTACAGAATGGGAAAAAAATCTTCGCCAGCTATATATCTGATAGAGGATTAGTATCTAGGATATACAAAGAACTCAAAAAGTTAAATAATAAGGAATCAAACAAGCCAATCAAAAAATGGGCTATGGAGCTAAAAAGAGAGTTCTCAAAGGAAGAAATACGAATGGCATATAAGCACCTAAAAAAATGTTCTATGTCACTAGTCATCAGGGAAAGGCAGATTAAAACTACATTGAGATTCCATCTCACTCCTGTCAGATTGGCCACCATCTTGAAAACAAATGATCATAAATGTTGGCGGGGATGTGGAAAAAAAGGAACCCTTCTGCACTGCTGGTGGGAATGCAATCTGGTCCAGCCATTGTGGAAAACAGTGTGGAGGTTCCTAAAACAGCTAGAGATTGATCTACCATATGACCCAGCTATAGCACTCTTAGGCATATATCCAAAGGACTCATCTCATTTCCTTAGAAGTACATGCTCAACCATGTTTATTGCTGCTCAATTTATAATAGCTGGGAAATGGAACCAGCCTAGATGTCCCTCAACAGATGAGTGGATAATGAAGATGTTGCACATGTATACAATGGAGTTCTACTCAGCAGTAAAGAAAAATGAAGTTATGAAATTTGCAGAAAAATGGATGGACCTGGAAAGGATTATACTAAGTGAGGTAACCCAGGCCCAGAAAGCCAAGCGCCACATGTTCTGTCTCATATGTGGATCCTAGCTACAGATGACTGGGCTTCTTCTGCGTGAGAATGAAAATACTTAGTAGCAGAGGCCAGTAAGTTGAAAAGGAGACATAAAGGGTGGAGAAAGGAAGGGAGGAGGATACTTAATAGGTTGATATTGTATATATGTAATTACAATGATTGTAATGGGGAGGTAATACGATGGAGAATGGAATTTCAAATGGGAAAGTGTGGTGGTGGGGAGGGAGGGAATTACCATGGGATATATTTTATAATCATGGAAAATGTTAATAAAAATTAAAAAATAAATAAATAAATAAAACTGTAGCCTGAGGATAGAAAAAAAAAAAAGAATATCAGAGCCACATGTTGGGTCATGACATTTATCCTACCAATAACTGTGGGCTAACTCCACAATGCACAACCCATGTACCTCAACAAGGAGGGGCCAATGGGGAGGGGGTAGGTCATGGATGAGCCTAATGATGGCACCAAAATGTCTGTACTTGCAGTAATTAGAGAACTAATTAAAAAATAAAAATAAAAATTTTTAAAAGGCAAAAAAAAAAATAGGATATGGAAGTAAACAGAGAGTTCTCACTGGAAAACATATAGATAGCATATAAACATCTACAAAAGTGTTATGCATCCTTAGCCATCAGGGAAATGCAAATTCCATTCTGCTCTTGTCAGAATGACTACCATCAAGAAAACAAATGGCCCTAAATGTTGGGAAAGAAGTGGAAAAAGGGAACCTTTCTGCACTGTTGGTGGGAATGTAATCCGGTATAGTCGTTGTGGAAATCAGTGTGGATATTCTTGAGTCAGCTAAAAATTGATTTACCATATGATCCAGTTATAACATTCCTAGGCATATATCCTAATGACTCTTCTCACCACCTTAAAGGTACTTGCGCCACCATGTTTATTGCTGCTATATTTACAATAGCTATGAAATAAAACCAGCTTACATGTCCCTCCACAGAATAATGGATAATAAAGTTGTGGTACATTTATGCAATGGCTTTCTATTTAGTGGTAAAGAAAAAATGAAATTATAAAATTTACAGGGAAATTGATGCATCTGGAAAGGATTCTAATAAGTGAGGTAACCCAGGCTCAAAAAGCCAAACATTGCATATTCTCTCTCATATGTGGATCCTAGCCACAAATGTTTAGATATGTGTGTGAGCTGGAACCAAAAATAGGTAGCAGAGGGCAGTAAGCTAGAAAAAAAGGCTATAAGGGAGGGAAGAGAGGGAAGCACTTAAAGGGATTGTATGTGTCCATAGAAGAACAGATTACAGGGCATGGAAAGGCCTAAGCAAGGCCAGGGGAAGAGTTTGTGTAAAGAAAGGGGGCAGGGAGAGTCAATTAAAATTCAAGATATTCTGAATAAGGTATGAAAACCTACTCTTTTGAATAATGGCACATTTAGAGGTATATATTGTTATGAGAAAATTTTCAGTGCCAGAGATAGTATACTTTCCAGTGAGTTGTTGGCCAGGGAAGTCCCTGTTGCCTCCAAAACATTACAGGCTATTTCCAAGGCCCTTGGTTTCCCTTTAGAAACAGATAGTAATACCCTATTGCTGAAGACTTCACACACCTGAGTGGCAATGTCACTGATAATCAAGCTGGTGCTGAGCAAAATAACTTCTCCCTATAGACCAGCCAACTGAAATCTGGAAAAAACTGCACTGCATGCAGCCCTATGGGAGACAGAAGTCATCAATGGAGAAAACAGTGGACACTGGAAGCCTCAAGTTTGATCTAATATGCCAAATGATCAAACAAGTTCAATAGTGGCATTTCTGTTGTAGGGGAAACCAACTGCTCTCTGGACTGAAAGCCCACTCTATACGAGGGAATACATGCCTGGTACTGAAAATCTAATCAAATGCTTGTGGCAGGGGAAATCATGAAACTTAGGGGAATAAACCCTGCTCTTGTGTAGCTAAACATATATATTATTCTCACCAAATGACCCTGAAAGCACTAAACTCAATGTTCATATTCATATATTAATGCTACTTTCATTTCTGGTTAGAAGCTTCTCTTTTCAGATGACAATGACCACTGGGATGACCCAAAAGCCAACATAGTGCTGGTAAGAAGGGATGGGGTAATGTCCAGCACTGAAACATCTCTATCACATCACACCCTTCAGGGTCTCAGGGTTCATTGTGAAAGAAGTGGTGAAATGAATGTAAAAGCCAAAGGAAGGGTCGGACTCCTTACAATGCAGCTGTCCAGACAGAAATTGGCCTCAATATCCATGAACTTGCAGTACCTAGCAATACCTTCACAAGACCCTCTTAATAAGAGAAAATGGTGATGACACTGAATTAAAAGAGAGACTAATGGAGAGAGGGAGGGGGTTTGATGGAGAGCAGAGCTGTGAAGGGGAAAGGGGGAGGTGAAGGAAATATCATGGTTTATTTTCTGTAAGTATAGAAGTTGTCTATAAATATACACACAGATATATATCTATCTATATCTATATCTATATCTATATCTATATCTATATCTATATCTATATCTATATCTATATCTATATCTATCTATATCTATATCTATATCTATATCTATATCTATATCTATATCTATATCTATATCTATATCTATATCTATATCTATATCTATATATCTATATCTATCTATCTATCTATCTATCTATCTATCTATCTATATGTATTGGTCTGCAGAGATGGTTTAGCAGTTGAGGCATTTGCCTATGAAGTCTATGGACCCAGTTTTTTTTTTTCTTTTCTTTTTTTTTAAAAAAAATTTAATTTATTAATTTTCTTTTCAGCAAATACAGTCAGTTTGGTACCATTGTTTAGGCTCATCTATGATCTACCCCTCCCATTGGACCCTCCTTGTTGACGTAAATGGGTCGTGCATTGTGGAGTTAGCCCCCAGTTATTGGTACGATAAATGTCTCTGCATATCATGACCCAACATGTGACTCCGACATTCTTTCTGCCCCCTCTTCCACAAAATTTCCCTGAGCCATGTTGGGTTCATTTTTGGTCTGCTTCAGTGATGAGGTGTTGGGGGCCTCTGAGGCTCTGGCTCTCTGATTTGGTAGGAGTTGATTTTTCTCTGTGTTGGTCTCCTTCCCCTTTGTGCTGGTATCTGGTTCACAGGAAAACATCACCAACTTGTTTCGCCAATTGTCCTTAGTTTCAGTTGGGCCCCTTTTTAAAAAAAAAATATTTTTTTGTTTATTTTTATTTATTTATTTGAGAGTGACAGACAGAGAAAGTGACAGATAGAGAGAGGGAGAATGGGCATGCCAGGGCCTCCAGCCACTGCAAGCGAACTCCAGATGTGTGTGCCCCCTTGTGCATCTGTCTAACGTGGGTCCTGGGGAATAGAACCTCAAACCAGGTCCTTAAGCTTCACAGGCAAGCACTTAACTGCGAAGCCAACTCTCCAGTCCTATCTGCCTCTTCTTTTTCCTCTCTCTCTGTTTCTTTTCCTCCCTTTCTCAAATAATAAATATATAGTATAAAAATAGTAAAATTATTCATTTAAATATATAGATTTTTACAGGATATTTTAACAAAATGAACAACTTCTACATGAAGCAATTAGCAGTGTGCCCGTGGTCTTAAACTAAGACCATTATTAATTTTTACCTGTAGGTTAGTTATTGGGAGAGAAAAGTATTAACTGTTTTCTGTAGTTAGGGACTAAACATTCTTGGAATAGAAGAACTGATAATTCATCTATGGTGATTATAACTCAGATGAATTGTGTCTGGAACAGCATGCAATGTTTGAAAAAGGAACTTACCAGCATTACTGTAAGAGAAAACAAAGGACTTCCTGCAAGCTGCACTGATTTCAAAACTTGGTTTAGTGAGTGATGAAAAGTAGCTCCCCAGTTTCATCATGAAAGAATAATAGGGAAATAACATTAAAACAGACATGCAAATTAGAACCAGTCCCTAAGCCCATGTGTAGAATAAAATTAGGTCAAAGGTGTAACATGCATTCAGCTCCTTACTTTCCCTAAGACTTCGATCAGATGTAATTGTTTTTTCAATGAGTCCTCCTGTTACTTTCTTTTCCCTTTCTTTCACTTAATATCCCTTTGCCAAACTTTATTTGCTTATGTGATTACTATTGACAACCTTTGCTAGAAAAAAAAAAATTCTTAGAAGAACTTGATATGTCTAGTTTACTGCAACATCATCTTCAGTATTTGGAATAGGCTTGTCATACAGTAGATGCCTAATAAATACTTGAAAAATAATAGATGTAAACCCTTTAATTCCAAAATGTCAGAGACAGCAAATTGTTTGCAACTTCTCAGCTTCTTCTTTTTCCACTAGAAGTTTTGCCACTATTTCTGTCTCAACTGAGCATTCCCCCTCATATTTAACTTCCACACTATTTACTCAATTTCTGTCTTGATTTTAAATCCCCATTTGAAGCAACTCAACTTTGATAATTTGCTGTAGATGCTTAGGAGTCAACACAACACTATACCAATATGGATTCAGTGATATACTGAGACTTTGATTACCAAACAGGCAAAACCCAACCATTCATTCCTGGAGGCTTTGCTTCTTCCATTCTCTTATATTCTTGGAAATTTGTCTACCACACATTAAAGAAAGGGAAATTGAGTGTTATTAAATTAGTGTTGATCAAATGTATGCACACTTACTATATCTTTTAAACCAAGTTTTTTGTTTTGTTCCTTAGATTTGAAAAATACTGAGGCAACACACCCATTATGTAATTTTATGCATTATTAATCTTCTAGCATGAATTCATAGGTTTCAGTTATTAAATTTTCGTGAAATTGCCTAGTTAAAAATCAGATCTACTAGCCGGGCGTGGTGGCGCACGCCTTTAATCCCAGCACTCGGAAGGCAGAGGTAGGAGGATCTCCATGAGTTCAAGGCCACCCTGAGACTACATAGTGAATTCCAGGTCAGCCTGGACCAAAAAAAAAAAAAAAAAAAAAAAAATCAGATCTATTATTAATCAGTAATTGACTGAATTATGCTTTTCTTAAGCATTTTTGTTCACTTTGTATTTATTTGAGAACAGCAGACACAGAGAGAAAGACAGACAGACAGAGAGAGAGAGAGAGAGAAATTGGGCATGCCAGGGCCTCCAGCCACTGCAAACAAACTCCAGATGTGTGTGCCCCCTTGTGCATCTGGCTAACGTGGGTCCTGGGGAATAAAGCCTCAAACTGGGGTCCTTAGGCTTCACAGGCAAGTACTTAACTGCTAAGCCATTTCTCCAGCCCATGCTTGTTATATTTATTTATTTTAAATATTTTGGAGAGACAGAGAGAGAATTGGTACACCAGAGCCTCAGCTGCTGCAATCAAACTCCAGACATTTTTGGGGCAGGCACAATCTTGCACTTATCTCACCTTTGTGCGTCTGGCTTACGTGGAAACTGGAGAGTTGAACATAGGTCCTTAGGCTTTGCAGATAAGTGCCTTTACTGTTAAGTCATCTCTTCAGCCATTTCTCTATATTGTTATAAATGTTTATAAATCATAGTTCTTTTATATCCTGGAAAATGACAGATAAAAGGGGAGGTCAGAGTATGAATATGTAATCTCTAATTTAATGTTTGTCTGAGGCATTTATAAATTATTTATAAATTAAATGTATTTATATTTATAAGTTAAATACATTTCAGTTGTTACGAATTATCATTATTTTCTTTATTATTTTTTTTTTTAATTTAATTTACTAGTTTCCTTTTCAGCAAATACAGGCAGTTTGGTACCATTGGTTAGGCTCATCCATGATCTACCCCTTCCCAATGGACCCTCCTTGTTGATGTAAATGGGTCATGCATTGTGGAGTTAGCCCACAGTTATTGGTACAATAAATGTCTCTGCATATCATGACCCAACATGTGACTCTGACATTCTTTCCACCCCCTCTTCCGCAAAATTTCCCTGAGCCACGTTGGGTTCATTTTTGGTCTTCTTCAGTGCTGAGGTGTTGGGGCCCTCTGAGGCTCTGGCTCTCTGATTTGGTAGGAGTTGATTTTTCTCTGTGTTGGTCTCCTTCCCCCTTGTGCTGGTATCTGGTTCATCAGCAAAATAGCACCCTTGCTTGTTTTGCCAATTTTCCTTAGTTTCAGTCAGCCCCTTTTGAGGTATGTTGGGGCAGCTCTCTCCTTAGGATCTGCATCTATCTGAAAAAGAGAAGCAGATTCTCCATAGGAGAGTAAGTTAGCACCCGGAAAATTGAGAAAGCACTTACTTTTTTGATAGAGAGTTTAATAGGTCTAGGGCCTCTTGTACCCCCTGATTGATGGTAGCTTGATATTGGAGAATGGGCTTATGTTTGGATATGGTTCTGATTTGTTTCCTAGCTCCAGGTATGGGTCTCATACCACTGAGGGGATCAGTTAGCCAAATCAAGAGCAGTTGGTTCCCCACCATGGCTGTGTGCCACTATTGCACTTGTGTGGGTATCACACCAGGTTATTTGTTGCTAAGTAGGTTAGACCATGAGTTGCTTGGACAGATACTGGTCATTTCCCCCAGTCGCCCAGGTAGCACCGTCTGGCACTAGACATGCTGTCTGGGGACTGACTGTCTCCTGGCTTCCAGCCATGCCATTTCATTTTATGTGTCAGCTGTATATGGAGTCTTCAGCATTAGGGTCCAATCCACATTTCACCATGCACTACACTCAAATTCTTTATTACTCTTATTCTTATTATTGTTATTGTGATCAACAACATATTTTGTATGGATACATCATGTGTTGTAACCCTCTTTTCCCTCGTTCCTGCCCCCATTCTGTTTTCGGTCTTCCTCAGTGGGTTTGCAGGTTTGCCCTGTGGGGGTGTGGTGTCCTGTGTGAATTGTGGGAGCAGCAGTCAGTTTTTGTATGGAAAGGAATGTTTATGGACATGAGTCTCAAACTGTGACTCTCAAAATCTTTCAACCACCACTTATGTCAAATTACCTGAGCCCTAGTGAGTGAGTTTTAAGTCTCCTTCAGTTATGAGCACTTAGGAGCCTCTGGATCTCTACTTTGGTAGGTGTTGCGTGTCTCAGGGTCTGTCTCCTTCATCCTGGTGATGATAATGAGGTTGGCATGGTAGCAACCATTTTGCTCATCTCCCCAATTCTTCTGTGGTTTAGCCATGCCTTGGCTGAAGTGCAAGTGGTAGTTTTTCTCCTCAGGTCTTGCTACCTTCTGAAAAAAAGAAGAGATTCTTCAAGGGAGAGGGAAGTTGGCATAGTTTAAATGGGATAAGCATTATTAATTTAGTGAGAATTTAGTGTTCCTCTCTTTTGGCCAAAGATTAGTGAGAGCTTGACCTTGGAAAACATAATATTTGTCTCCATAGGATTCTGATCTGGTTCCCAATTCCAGATACGGGTTCCTTTACACTGATAGGATCTCTTAGCCAATCAAAAATCTATTGGTTACCCATTAAGGCTGGGTGCCGCTATTGCACTGGCATGCACATCTTTTCAGGGTGTTTGCCTCTGAATAGCTTAGACCTCTGGTTGCTCATAACCATTGTTGTTGGCCACTGTACAAAAGCTTTTCAGCTTCATGAGATACCATTAGTTGAGTGATTGTTTAATTTCCATGGCCACTGAGGTTTGTTCAGGATGTCTTTCTACACTCCTGTATCATGGAGCATTCCGCCTAGTTTTAATTCCAGTATGAGAAGATGTTCAGGTCTGTATTGAGGACTTGATTTTTGTGAATAGTGAGCTGTGTGGGTTAAGTTTCATTTTTATGTGTATGGTTATTCAATTTGTTCACCACTTTTTGAAGATGCTGTCTTTTCATCAATCTACTTTAATGGTATCTGTAGTTACTTGACCTAATGTATGGGTCTACAATGCTGTTCCAATGTTTCTATTTTTATTTACGCTATCTTTTTACAATGGTTTTGTAATATAACTTTAGGTCAGGTGATACCTCCAGAGGTTTCTTTTGCTGTGGATATGTTTGTATATCAGAGGCCTGCTGCCATTTCATATAAATTTTAAGATAATTTTTTCTATCTCTGTGAAGAATGATTCTGGAATTCATATTGGTATTGCATTAAATCTATATATTGCTTTTGGTAGAATTGCCATTTTCACAATATGAATTCTACCTATCCAGGAGATAGGGGTTCTTTCTGTCTTCTCAAGTCCCCCTGGATTTCTTCCTTGAGTTTTTTTTTAAATGTTTTTATTACATAGGTTTTTCACATACTTGGTTAATATTATTCCAAGGTATTTATTTTCTTGTTGTTGTTGTTACTACTGAAAATGGGACAACATCACTGGTTTCTTTCTCTGTATGTTTGTCCTTTGCATATAGAAATGATATTGACTTTTGTACATTGATTTGTATATCCTGTCACTTTACTGAAGGAATTAATTTCCTTTAGGATTTTGGAAATGTAGACTTTTGGGTAATTTATGTATAGAATCATGTCATCTGCAAATGGGCTAATTTTACTTCCTCCTTTAAAATTTGTATCCCTTTTATTTCCTTCTCCTGTCTCATTGCTAGTACTTATAGTACTATGTTGAAGATTGATGGTGAAAAGGGGCACCCCTGTTTTGTTCCCTATCAAAATGGGAACTCCTTCAGTTTTTCCTCATTAAGTATTTTTTGGGCTTTGGGAGCCTTATATATAGCCTTTATTGTGTTGAGATATAAACCCTCCATGCTTGTTCTTTCCAGGGATCATGAAGTGGTATATTTTGTCAAAAGCCTTCTGTGCATCAATTGAGATTATCATGTGGTTCTTATGGTTAAGTTTATTTATGTATTATATTATGTTGATCGATTTCCATATGTTGAACCATCCCTCTATCCCTGGGATAAAGCCTACTTGATCAAAGTGGTTGATACTTTTGATTTGTTGTTGTATTCAGTTTGCAAGGTGCAACAGACAACCTCAGGTTCACTGACATGAACTTCTCACCCAAGCACATTTATGGAAGAAGGGATATTTATTGAAGCTTACAGATCCATGGGAAGTTCCATAATGGTAGAAGAAGTTAGATCCCTCTTAAAGACCAGTCAAGGGCAGAGAGGCCACAAACCAAATCCCTAAAACAACACCACAAAACAAGCACACTTTAGAACCTCCAGGCACTTTGAATATTTTTAGAATGGAATGTCAAATTGACCACCATATCTTAGGGCTGCACCACCCAGTGACACCTCCTCCAGTCAGGTGAGTGGAAATCCAATATGTCTATGATGTTGTTGAGCTCTATTATCTCCTTATTAATTTCTGCTTGTATGATCTGTCTATTGATGATAATGGAGTATTGAAGTCTCCAACAATGATAGCATTGGTATTTATTTCTATTTTGTTGTGAAGTAGGTTTTGTTTTATGAACTATGGTGCACCCATCTTTGGGGCATATAGATTTATGATTGTGATGTTCTCATGTTGGATCATTCCCTTGATGAGTAAGAAGTGACCTTCTTTTCCCTTTTTATTAATTTTGGTTTCAAATCTGTTTTATCAGATATTAATATAGCAACACCAACTTTATTATTTCCATTTGCTTGAAATATCATTTTCCATCCTTTCACCATACAGTGTCTGTCTTTAGTGATGAGCTGTGTTTCTTGAGACAGAAGATAGAAGGGTCATTTTTTTTTTTTATTTTGTTTTGTTTTTTGAGGTAGGGTCTCACTCTGGCCCAGGCTGACCTACAATTAACTACATAGTCTTAGAGTGGCCTTGAACTCATGGTGATCCTCCTACATCTGCCTCCCGAATGCTGGGATTAAAGGCTTGTGCCACCATGCCTGGATCAAGGGTCAATTTTTTGATGCACCCTGATAATTTTTGTCTCTTAATGGGTGAATTTTAACTGCTAATATTTAAGTTATAACTGTGAGGTTTAAGTCAATCCTTACCATGAAGGGCGTGCTTTATGTGGTTTGGTGCTATCCTCTGTTTTATACTATATTGAACCTGAACTAGCTTTGGTTGTTGTGATATTATTCTTATAGGCTCTTGAAATTGGTTGTTTGACTCTTCTGTGTGGCGTATTCCCTGAAGCATTTTCTGTAGATTTGGCTTTGTGTTTATACAATCATAGAGCTGACTTTTTTCAAGGGAAGTTTTTCTTTCACTATCTAATTTGAGGGATACTTTCACTGGGTATAGTAACTTGTGTTAAAAGCCATGTTTTGTTTTGTTTTATTTTTGTTTTTGTGTTAGTCTTTGAAGTGTTCCATTATGGGCTATTCTGGTTTTCTGGGCTTGCATGTATGTAGTGAGTTGTTTCTTTTTTTTTACTGCATTTAGCACTGTCTCTTTGTTTTCATTATTGAGTTTTAACTATGATGGGACTTAGAAAGTTTCTTCTTTGGTCCCATATGTTTGATGTCTGTTACCTCCTTGTATCTGGATGTGCCTCTCTTTTGAGAGACTTGAAAATTTTTATTCAATTATTTTGTTTAATATGTTCTCTATGCCTCTGGACTTGATTTCATCTCCTTCGGGTACACTCATGATTTGGATATTTGGACATTATAGGAAATCCCACAAATCTCTTGTATTCTTTCTGCATGAATTTTTGAACTTAGTAGTTTTTGGCCTCCTGATCAATTAACTTTTTCTTGTCTTCCAGTTAAGAGGCTCTACCTTCCACATGAGTAATTATGTTAGTGAGAGGTTCTTCAGAGGCTTATAATAGCCCTATTTGATTTTTGTTTCTGTTGCATTATTTTGCATCTTTTACATCTCTCTTTTGAGGTATGATTTCAGTTTGAGCTCTGATTTTCTTGATGTTTCCTGGAATTCAATTTGCATTTAATCAAGTCTTCATTACCCTGTTCAGCTGGTTATTGAGATCTTCCAATTGTTGACTCACCTTCAATTCACTTGTATCTCTTTTGAGGCTTCTAATATTTTCTACAATTAATTTCCAGAGTGGTATGCTCTATGAGGTAATTCTGCTCAATTTCACTTATGCAATTGATGGTTTTTTGATGACTTCCTTCCAGTTCAGCAATTCTTCTGATCAAGTTCACACTGCTGTGTTTTCATTTTGGGATTCAATTTCTGTTGATTTCTATATGATTTCTTTGGATGCTTCCATTGTGAGACTAGTTATCTTTGTTGGAAAGCTCTCTGTTTTCTAAGTTTCATTGCTTTGTTGTTGTTTTGTATTGTTATCTCCTCATCTTGGGGAACCATTTTACTCTATTGAAGGGGAAGCATGTATTTGTCTTTGTGCATCTTTAGTGGGTGCTCTATTTTAAGTGTGAACTTGATTGGTGTATGGTGGGATTACAACCACACATGCACACATTGTGGAAATTGCAAGTACATCAAAGATACCTGGGAAACTGAGAAGTGGAGACCTGGGAGCCCTAGCCTACTCAGTCCATTTCCATATTCTCTTCAGCACAGGGGATCAGGTGTTGGAGAACGAGAAGTTAGGAAGCTGGAGAGCCAGGGACAAGAAGCCAGCTCCTACAGTGGCCTGTGCACCCTCTACCTAAGGGGAGTATAGATTTGCATATCCAGGATTAAATAATGAGGAAGCCAGAGCAAAAGGGCTGCTTCTGCAACCCACCCACAGGGAACAGACTGCTCCAAGGTAGCAGCAGGTATACTGGAACCAGGGAACTGGAAGATAGGGAACCAATGAGGGCCTCTGGTCTAGTCATTCTGGTTGTACTCCCTGCAGAGTGGAGAATCCAGGAATTGGGGATCCAGGGGCCATTCAATCAAGAAAGCAGAAGAAGGGGCCTGATTCCATAACAAGTTTGCAGGGTCCGGGCATCCCCAAGCCAGCAGCTGGGGAACCAACAGAGACCAGAAAATTGGCACACACACCTCTGGATCAGGAATTGGCACCTTAATCAGGAAGGTGGAAAAAGGGGCCTGCTTCAGCATCAAGCTTACAGGGTCCAGACACCCCAAGCCAGCAGCAGAAAAAGTGACCAAGACCAGGAACTGAGAGAGAAAGGGGCAGGAAGATCTAGCCTACTCAATTTTCATGTGCACCTTCTGGAGCAAGGAATCCAGGAATTGGAGTAGGGATCCGGGAATTTTTTTTAATTCAAAAAACATTATATTAATTTTATCTGACATGCACTATGGAATCCCAAATTTTATTGACATATACATTTCTTCATATGATCACTTTGTGTTGACAGCATTTTATACATACTTTGAAACAAATTATTTTGTAGTGAAAATCAGGTTTTTGGTTACTACATTTTGATATGGAAACAATAGTATCATTAAAGGGGTGAATTTGAAGGCTGTATGATATATATAGGATATGATCATGAAATACAAATGGCAAACACACACTTAATAAAATGTTCATCATCCATAACCATCAGGGAAATGTAAATTAAAACAACTATGAGATTCCACCCTACCCCAGTAAGGATAGCAAACATCAAAAAAATCAAATGGAAATAAATTCTGGGGAGGATGTGGAGAATTAGGAATCCTCATCCACTGTTTGTGGGAATGTAAGATGGTACAACCTCTTTGGAAAGCAATATGGAGACGCTTGAAAAAGCTGGCGATAGAATTACCAACAGACCCAGATATTCCCTTACTGGGAATGTACCCTAAAACCTTTAAACCACAGTCCAGAGATATTTACTCAAACATGTTTATAGTGGCTCAATTCATAATAGCTAAGAGCTAGAATCAACCCAGATGTCCATCACTAGAAGAATGTATAACTAAGATGTGGTATACCTACACAATGGAATTCTATACAGCATTAAGAAAGAATGACACAATGAAATTTTAGGAAAAATGGTTGAACCTGGAACAGATCATTCTCAGTGAACTTACCCAATCACAGAAAGAAAATCACCACATAGTCTCATCATCTACAGCACCTAACCTGAATCTACCCAAGATGCTTACATACCCAGCAGGCATCTTGAGGACTAGAAAATAGGGTGGGTGGGGAGGGAGGGGAGGACAAGGGAGGGGGCAGGAGACACAAATGTAGACCCAAATGGCAATGGGACCATAAAATTCTACATCCTAAAAGACAGACAAATGGTTGAACCTTCACCAGGTGCTTAGAGCAAACACCTGAGACACCAGAGAGAGTATGATGAAGACTGACCTTAATCTTCTACAGCTTCTCTCCCTCTCTCTTTCAGTCTCTCTTCTCTCTAACTCTTTTATATTAGTTATCTTTTTCTTCCTTTTTTTTAAAAAAAAATTTTTTTATTTATTTAATTGAGAGCGACAGACACAGAGAGAAAGACAGATAGAGGGAGAGAGAGAGAATGGGCGCGCCAGGGCTTCCAGCCTCTGCAAACGAACTCCAGACGTGTGCGCCCCCTTGTGCATCTGGCTAACATGGGACCTGGGGAACCGAGCCTCGAACCGGGGTCCTTAGGCTTCACAGGCAAGCGCTTAACCGCTAAGCCATCTCTCCAGCCCTTTTCTTCCTTTTTTTAGTGGGAACTGACCTGTAACTCCCAGTACCAGCATGTGGCTATCATCCACAATGAGCTTTTGATCAGAGAGACCTACAAGGTTTCCTAAAAGACAGACAGGTTTTTGACAGAGTACTTGATGACCCTTCAAAGGTTAGTGGTAAGACCTTACTGCTGAAGACACTTTATGCAGTTGACATGTAAAATGGAATGGCATGACTGGAAGCTGGAAGACAGTCAGTCCCCAGTCAGCACATCTAGTGCCAGAAGGTGCTACATGGGTGACTGGGGGAAAATGACCAATATCTGTCCAAGCAACTCATGGTCTAACCTGCTTAGTAACAAATAACTGGTTGTGATGCCCACACAAGTGCAATAGTGGCACACAGCCATGGTGGGGAACCAACTGCTCTTGATTTAGCTAACTGATCCCCTCAGTGGTATGAGGCCCATACCTGGAGCTAGGAAACAAATCAGAACCATATCCAAACATAAGCCCATTCTCCAATATCAAGCTACCATTAATCATGGGGTACAAGCGGGCCTACTCCTATTAAATTCTCTATAAAACAATAAGGATTATTCCATTTATCTGGTGCTACCTTTACTCTTCTTTGGAGAATCTGCTTCTCTTTTTCAGAGAGATGTAGATCCTAAGGAGAGAACCAGCCCATTATACCTCAAAAGGGCCCCAGCTGAAACTAAGAATAATTGGAGATACAGGTAAGGGTGCTGTTTTTTTTTTTTTTTTTTTTTGGTTTGTTTGTTTGTTTGGTTGGTTGGTTTATTTGGTGAACCGGGTACCAGCACAAGGGTGAAGGAAATGGACACAGAGAACAATCAACTCCTACCATATCGGATATCCAGAGACCCAGAGGTTCCCAACACCTCATCATTGAAGCAGACCAAAAATGAACCCAACATGGCTCAGGGAAATTTTGCGGAAGAGGGGGTGGAAAGAATGTCAGAGCCACATATTAGGTAATGATATACAGAAACATTTATCTTACCCATAACTGTGGGCTAACTCCACAATGCATGACTCATACCTCAACAAGGAGGGGCCAGGGGGAGGGGTAGTACATGGATGAGCCTAATAATGGAACCAACTTTACTGTATTAACTGAGTACAAAACTAAATATTAAAATAAATTAATAAATTAAATGTTAAACAAGTATGATATAGGATATATATATATATATATATATATATATATATATATATATATATGCATACATGTATTTGAATATCTTCCATGAGAGAGATATAGAAAGAGGAAAAAAGATAGAGACCTAGTCCAAATGCCCCAAACATCAAAACGCTGCATCAGGAATGGTGCTCCAAAATGTCCTCCCACTATCTGTGTGAGCAGTCAATTTTAGTTTCCTCTAACTTACAACTATTTCTGCACATGGCATACCCCTAAAGCAATTCTTCACTATGAGAATGATACAGCTAAAATGAAAATGTAAACGGGTTTTCTTCTGCTGAAAACCTTTTAGTCACTCTGTACTGTCTAAGAGACAAAGCTGTAAGATGCAGTATCTATGGTACTGCCTACTCTGATGTAGGCCTCACTTTTCTCTCTAACCTTATCTCCTAATGCTTCCCTAACTAGATGGTCTCACCATTTAAAGTCTTCCTCATGGGGATCAGAAGGTGTCTTAGCAGTTAGAGGTGCTTGCTTGCCAAGTTGGACTTTGTTCACTTTCCAAGATGTCTTCATAAGCTTGATACAAAATGTAGCATATTTGGTGTTCATCTTAGCTCAAGAGGCCGTGACTACCACCCCAATCCCATCCCCCACACCCATAAATAAATACATACAATAATTATTTTCTCTGTCTGCTGGATCATCCCTGTTGCTTGCATTTCATGCCTGTGGTGTCTTGAGGCTGTGGTTAGTGAATGCAGAGTCCACCCATCAGCAAAGGTAAGCTTCTGCTGAAAATCGGTCTATTTACAAAGCAAAGCACCCATATTCCCTTGCATTGGGAAATTTGTTTTCGGCTTGATATCTAGAATTTACTTTTTTTTTCTTTTTAATCACAAAAGCCAGGAGTGACACCTCTCCTCCAACAGCAGTAAAGCATAAAGCATACAAGGTGTGGGGAATCACAGAAAATTTTCAAAGAAAACCTACAGTTACAGGTCCATATAAAAAGTCAATGTCTTTTTTAGGATAATGAAAAACAGGTGGTAGCATTGATTGCATGTATTTGAGGGAAACAACATGGTCTAAACACATTAGAAGATGATCCTGTATATAAAAGCCAAGTGTTCAATGGTAATGTATATAATAGCATGTGTGTTCTCAAATTAGAAATATGATAAATTAACAATCCCTACAGAGATATCTAGACTGAGACTCAAGAAGTGTTACAGAAGAATAGGGGTAATGCAGGATAGAAATTCACATACAAGAAAGTAGAAGTTATATTTTTAACTGAAAAAATTAATTGACTCTTTAATTGATACAGTATATATTACCCATTGGACAAATTTCCCTATAGCCCTTTGTCCTCGCTTTTCTTGCCCCAACTTCTACTTATTCCTGTATTGGTTACTTTCTCATTGCAGAAACAAAATATCAAACCAGCAGCAGCTTAGGAAAGAAAAGGGGCTGCTTTGGCTTATAGTTTTGACAGGAAGTCCATTATGGTGGGAAAGCATGGTAGAAGCAGGAAGCCAGGATCACCTCATGATGCCTGCAGGGATAAAAGAAGGACCTTGGTAAAAACTGGTATTCGGCTAGGTTTATCCTTTTAATATAGTCCAGTACAGCCAGTCCATGGAATGATGCTAACCCATCTAAACTGATAAAATCTAGAAAATTCCTAAAGACATGCCATGAGATATGCTCTATGGTGACGCTAAATATGTCATGTTGACAGCCAGAAATTTAACATCAACGTTCTCTTTGGTTCCCTAGAAAATTTCATTTTTACTTTCATTTTATTTATGCATACATAATTTGATGTGTCTATATAAGATGTAGAAACTGAAATGGAAGGTCTTAAAATTGAACTAGACAATTCATTTTAATAATTCATGTGAAGAAAAAAATTAAAGGTGATTGCATGCAATCTATTTTTGATTGTCTTATAATCATATATAGTTATTCTCTCATAAGGAGCCATTATCTTTGCTTAGCTTTTTAAAATATTTATTTATTTATTTATTTATGAGAGAGAGAGAGAGATAGTAGGTTCACCAAGGTCTCCAGCCACTGCAAACAAACATCAGCTGCATATGCCTCCTTGCATATATGGCTTATGTGTACACTAGGAAATTGAACCTTGGTCCCTAGGCTTCACAGGCAAGTGACTCAACCACTAAGCAATATGTCCTGCCCCTCCTTAGCTCCTTTTGACAGTCCTCAAAAATTCTTAATAAATAAACTTTTGTTTTGCAGAAATTGTCGTAGTAATAATTTTAATATTCTGAGTCACAAACATGGGTGTGAAATTCCTGTAGGGTTTAGGTATTGGCAAGGTAGTTGCTTATGTGATATGCTCCTTGGTAATTCCATGCCTGCTATATATTAGAAATGATCCTTTGCTCTTTTTTCAAAGCATGTCAAGCAGCATTTCCACTACTATGTAATTTTGTCTGCCTACCAGTGTCAGGCTCTTTTCTAATGTATGCTACAACTAAACTTGGTTTAAACAACACACATTCTGGTTGCTATCATCATTTTGTAGCTTCCATCTCTCAGAACAGTGATTTCTGTACACTAAGCACACAAAATAGTGACAGGAAAAAAGAAGTGGAGGAAAAAAGAAAATTGGAAAAACAGAAGGAAGTAATGAGTGAAGAACAAGAGCAGCAATGAGGGAGATGAGAGAGTTTTAAGCTTTTCATATTATGAAAACATCAAAATCTCAGTTTTGATATCATACAAAAATTATCATAATGTAAATGAAGTTCAAAAACTGGACTTCTATTATTTATTGCTTAATCCAACTGTTACTTCCAAATAAAATTAGTTATAAAAATTTTATTTTCTTCTTTTCCTAATTAAGCAAAATATAAGTTTTAACTTTCCGTTTACCTTTGTTTTTATTATATCACCACACTTTTATGATGGGTTCACTTAAAGTTCTCAAACACATGAAATGACTAGGCCACCATATACATACATACATATATATATATATATATATATATATATATATATATATACATGTATATGTGTGTGTGTCTGTGTATGTATATGCATATATATGAATAATATTTACATATTCATATGTATGAAATATATATCTTATATGTTCATTTCCTTTTTAAACATTGAGAAGCTAGTAACAGCATACCATAAATATCTTATCAACTTCTATTACCTTTACAGAATCTAGAAAGCATATACATAATAAACTCTTTATGATTTCTTTTCATGTTTTTCTAAGTTTGCAAGCAAAAGAGATGAGTAGTTTTTCACACAAAAATTTAATAGTGACAAAGTCATGTTTGAGTTTTTTTCTCCTGATCCTCTCTGAAATGTAGTGTCCCCTAATCATTTACCATAATGTTCCACTGTTATTAGCATATATTTTCCTTTATTGCCATATGTTTAAATAAAAATCATATTGATCATTTAATATTCCTGGAAAGTATGAAAGTCATATTAAAGAGAAAGAAAAGAAAGTCTGTAGGCTGAGGAGACACTTGTTTGAAAAACTGATGGCCTGGGTTCAGTTCACCTATAACCATGTAAAGCCAGGTTCACAAAGTGGTGGATGCATCTGGAGTTCATTTGCAGCTAAAAGAGGCCCTGGTGAGCCCATGCTTTCTCTATTCTCTCTGTATCTTTCTTTCTTGCTTGCTTCTCTTCTGCTTTCCACTCACAAATAAATAAAAAATATATTTAAAAAAGGATAAGAATGTCTGCCACTTAAGTGATCCATTAATACCTTGGTAAACTGGAGCATAGTACTTTTATCTCAAAATAACAATATAGAAAGAATCCTTTTTATGTTTATTCATTATTATTATTATTATTATTAACAAAATGTTTCTTATGGATACATCATGTGTTGGTACCCTCTTTTCCCTTGTCCCTGCCCCCATTCTGTTGGGTATGCTCCTCAGTAAGGTTGCAGGTGTTCCCCATGGGTTTGTGGTTTATGCATTGTGGGAGCAGCAGTCAGCTGTTTTTTTTTGTTGTTTTTTGTTTTTTTTTTTCAGGGTGGGGAGGGAATGCCTCTGGGCATGATTTCTCAACCTGTGGCTCTTACAATCTTTCCACTATCCACAAAATTTCCTGAGTCATGGAGAGTTTTAAATTTACTTCAGTGATGAACTCTTAGGAGCCTCTGGATCTCTGATTTTGTAGGTATTGAGTATCTTCATGGTCTGTCTTCTACACTCTGGCACTGATCATCAGGAACAGCATGGAAGCAGTGGTCTTTCTCATCTCCCCATTTCCTGAGTGGATTTGGCTGTGGCTTGGCTGAAGTGGAAGGGGTAGCTTATATCCTCCCATTTCACTACCTTCTGAAAAAGAAGAATAGATTCTCCAATGGAGAGTGAAGTCAGCATAGGTTAAGTGGGATAAGCATTGTTAATTTAGGGAGAATTTGATGTATGTGACTCCCCTTTTAACCAAAGCCTAGTGAGAGCTTCGCACTGGAGAACATAATGTGTGTCTCCATAGGATTCTGATCTGGTTCCAAATTCCAGATTTGGGTTCTTTTACATTGAGCAGATCTTTCAGCTAATCAGAAAGCTATTTTTTACCCACTGAGGCTGTGTGCCACTATTGCACTACTATGTACATCATGTAAAGTTGTTTCCTTCTGGATAGCTTAGACCTCTGCTTGCTCAGACCATTGTTGCCCATTTTTCCCCAGTAGCTCCAGTAGTACTTTCTAGAACGAGATAGGCTGTCTGGGGACTGACTATATTCTGAAATTCAGCCAGATCTCTCCATGCTCTGTGACAGCAGAATATGTGTCTTCAGTAATAGGGTCTTAGCTTTTGCCTCAGGCAGGTAATCAAGTACTTTGACAGAAAGCTGTCTTGATTTAGGGGCCTCATAGCTCTCCCCAATCAACAGCTCGATGTGGGTAGCAACCAACATCTAGTACGGGGAGTTACAAGTCAGAGACAGAAAAAAAAAATCTTTCCAGCTTAAGCTTCATGCCACCCTCAATGGAGCCTTACTTTTCAGGTACTCCCGCCTCATTCCTATTGAGGGTTTATCTTTTAGGCTATCTCCAAGGACAAAGGATTCTATGGTATCACCTCATTTTGGATTTAATTTATTAGTGTTTGGTTTTCCCCAACTCCCCTTCCTATTCCTGAAAATCCTTCCATCCTTGTTGTTGTCTGGGCATTGAGTTACCTACATGTATGACAGCAACTCAAGCAGATCCATGTTAAGAACCACAGATAAGTGACGTCATGTAGCATTTGTCTTTCTGGGATTGTGTGAGTTCACTGAGTATGATCTGTTCCAAGTATGTCAATTTTTCTACAGAATTCATTGTATCATTATTTCTTACTGCTGAATATAATTCCATTGTGTAAATGTACCATAAATTTATTATCCATTCATCCAATGATAAACATCTAGGTTGATTCCAGTTCTTAGCTATAATGAATTGAGCAGCTATAAACATGGTTGAACAAATGTCCCTATATTGATGCATGGAGCATTTAGATAAATGCCTCATAAGAGTATAACTGGGTTTGTTGATAGTTCTATGTTCATCCTTTTCATGAATTTCCAAATAGATTTCCATAGTCAGTGTACAAGTTTACATTCCCACCAGCTATGGATGAGGGTTCCTCATTCCCCACATTCTCACCAAAATTTGTCATTGTTAGACTTTTTAATGATTGTCATCCTTATTGGAGTAAGGTAGAATCTCATGGTTGTTTTAATATGCATTTTCCTAATGGTTAGGGATGTTGAACATTTTCTTAAGTGTGTGTAATTTGTAATTATTCCTCTGATAACTCCCTACTAAGTTCTCTGTTCAACTTTTGGACTGTGTTTTTTTTTTATTATTATTATTTAGTTTTTTGAGTTCTTCGTAGATTCTAGATATTAGGCTTCTGTCAGTGGCATAGCTAACGAATATTTTCTCTCATTCAGTGGGCAATCTATTGGCTCTGATAATGGCATTGTTTTTGCAAAAACTTTTCAGCTTCATGAGATCCCATTGGTTTTGTGATTGCTTAATTTCATGGGCTACTTGGGATTTGTTCAGGAAGACTTTCCCCACTCCTATATCATGGAGCTCCTTCTAACTTTTCATCTAATAGGATAAAGATTCAGGTCTTATTATGAGATTTTTAACCCATTTGGACTTGATTTTTATGTATGGAGAAATGAGTGGGCATAGTTTCATTTTTCTACATATGGTCATCCAATTTGTTCAACACCATTTATTGAAAAATCTGTGTTTTCTCCAGACTACATTGTTGGCCCATTTGTCAAAGTCAAGTGGCTATAGTTACTTGACCTAAGATCTGGCTGTTCAATTCTGTTCCACTGGTCTATGTTTCTATTCTTATGCCAATACCATGCTGTTTTCATTACTATGGCTTTGCAATATAGCTGGAGATTAATTATGATAATACCTCCACAAGTATTTTTATATCTGAGCCTGCTGATATTCTATATGAATGTTGAGATCATATTTATATCTCTGTGAATAATGATGCTGGAATTTTTATTGGTATTGCATTAAATCTGTATATTGATTTTGGTAGAATTGCCATTTTCACAATATTACTTCTACCTATTCAGGAGGAAGGGAGGTCTTTCCATCTCCTCAATTTCTCTTCAATTTCTTTCTTGATTTTGTTTTTGTTTTCATTAAATAGGCCTTTCACATCCTTGGTTAGTTTTTTCCAAGGTAATTAATTTTATTTTATGTTTTGCTCCTGAAAATGGGACAGCCTCACTGATTTGATTTTCTGTATGTTTTTTCTTTGCATATAGAAAGGCTACTGACTTTTTTGTATTGATTTTTGTATTCAATCACTTTACTGAAGCAATTAATAACCTGTAGAAGTTTTGAGAAGAAGACTTGGGTCACTTATATATAGGGTTATGCCAACTGCAAATAGGGCTAACTTGTCTTCTTCCTTTCCACTTTGAACCCATTTCTATCTTTATCCTGTCTTATTGCTTGGGCTAGGACTTCTTATGCTATGTTGAAAAGCAGTGGTGTGAATGAGAAGCCCTGTCTTGTTCCCAATCTCAAGGGGAACACCTTGAGTTTTTCCCCATTAAGTATCATTTGGGCTTTGGATGCTTTATATATAGCTTTCATTGTGCTGAGATATAAACCCTCCATTACTATTCTTTCCAGAGCTTTTATCATGAAGTGGTGCTGTATTTTGTCAAAGGCCTTTTCTGCATCAATTGAGATGATCATGTGGTTTTTATAGTCAAGTTTATTTATGTGATGTATTATGTTAACTGATTTTGTTAACTTGTTTCCATATGATAACTATCCTTGCATCCCTGGGATGAAGCCAACTTGATCAAGGTAGATAATGCTTTTGATGTGTTGGTGAACTTTGTTTGAGAGGATTTTGTTCAGGATCATTGCATCTACATTCATCAGGGATAAAAGTCTATAGTTTTCTATTCTTGTTGAATCACTGTCTGGTTTTGGTATTAGGGTAATACTAGCTTCATAAAACAACTTTGGGAAGATTATCTGCTCTCTGATCATGTGAACTAGTTTGAGAAAAAAAAATGGTTTCAGTTTTTCAATGATGGTGTGATAGAATTCAGCTGAGAAGCCATCTGGTCCTGGATCTTTCTTTTAGGGGATGTTTTTCATTAAAGTTCCAATCTCCATGTATGTTGTAGGTTTGTTTAGAAGATTAATTTTCTCTGAGTTTAGATTTAGAACATGGTATGTGTCTAGGCATTCATCAATTTCTTCCAGATTATCCAATTTTGTGGAATAGAGGTTTTGGAAATGTGTCGTGATGATTCTTCCATCATCATTGATGTCTGTTGTGAACCCTCCTTTTTCATTTCGGATTTTGTTAACTGGAGTCTTCTCTTTTTTGCTTGATCAAACTGGCCAGGTGTTTATCAATCTTATTTACTTTTTCAAAAAACAAGCTCTTTCTTTCATCAATTTTTAAAATTGTTTTCTTAGTTTTCCAATTCATTAATTTCTGCTCTGATCTTGATTATTTCTTACCACCTGGAGCTCATGGGGTAGGATTCTTCTTGTTTTTCTCCCAGTGCCTTTAGTTTAGGGTAGTTCATTTATTTATTTAGGATCTCTCTGTCTTTGTTATAAAGGCATTTATCACTCTGAATTTTCCTTAGAACTGCTTTCATTGTGCCCCATAAGTTTTGATAGATTGTGTTGTCATTATCATTTCATTCTGATAATTTTACACTTTCTTTTTTGATTTCTTCCACAACCCATTCATTGTTTAAAAGTGTTTTGTTTACACTGGAGTGGCTGGTGAAGTTCTGGATGTGTCTCTTGTTAATTTATAGCTTTAAAGCATTGTGATGTGATATGATGCAGAAAATTACTTCAATTTTCCTGAATTTATGGAGCCATCATTTATAGCCTTATATAATGGTATATTTTGGAGAAGGTTTCATGGACTGCTGAGAAGAATGTGTATTCTGAAGAGCTGGGGTGGAAAGTTCTGTAGATTTTCATTAGGTCTAACTGATCTATGGTGTTGTTGAGCTCTATTATTTCCCCGTTGCCTTTCTTCTTACATGATCTGTCTTAAGTATGATGCACCTTGGAAGGTTTCTTCTTTTGTCCTTTTTTTTGTGTGTGTGTGTTCTGTGGGTTTCTTGTATCTGGATGGGCTTCTTTTTGAAAGATTGGGAAGTTTTTCTACAATAATTTTGTTGACTATGTTCTCTATGCTTCTGGCTTGGATTTCATCTCCTTCTACTTTACCCAAATATGGTTCTTTGGTCATTTTAAGGCCTGCTACAGTTCCCTTAGAGAGGTTTTTATAAGCTCTATTTTATTTTTGTTTTCTGTTGTTTTATTTTTCATCATGTCCATCTCTTTCTTGTGATATATTTTCAGTTTGATTTATGATGTTCTTGGTACTTCCTGGAATACACTGTTACATTTGATCAAGACTATATTATCTTTTTCTTCCACTTTTCAGGGAGGTTTTATTATATTTTAAGAATAGGTAAACAAGAAAGTTTTCTTTTAACTTAAAACTCATTATAGGCATTTCTTTATGCTGCTGATCATGTACTCTGAAAAAGCAAAGAAGTCAAAAGAAAAAGTCATTCAGCCAGTTGTTTTGAACCAAACATTAAAAATGGACAAAGAAAGATAAATTTGAATTTTCTGTCTCTAAACAAAGAAACCATCTTTTAAAGCACCATCAATGATTAGAATTAATTAAAAGTTCAAAGCTTCAAGTTTAATTCCCAGGCTATTTTATAAGTTGATGTCCAAAGTGGTTCAGGTAGGGAATATTCAGTTATTGAGGTGTGCTTGTGTTCTATAGCCCTTGTCCCTCCACATAAGCCCACACTCACTGAGCTGATGACCTCTAGTCACTGGAAATTCCTTCAGTTGCTAAACATGAGATACTTTTCTCTCTGGGAGCTATGCAAATACTCTCAAATATTCCAGGAATCTTTTTTGTCTTTTGACAAAGTGTTCTGTTTTCTTCAATAAAAATTGAGGGTTAGGGAATGTAGATCACTGGCAAAATGTTTGCTTAGCAAGGATGAAGTCCTGGATTCAGACCCCAGTGCAGACAAACAAAAATGCAATACAATAAAATAAAATTTCTTCCTGGACATTATAAGACATATTTGTAGGCCAAGAATAACCAAATGCAGGCATAGGGAAGGGAAGCTTGGAATCCTGGGGCTCCAAGTGTTTTGACTATTCATTGGGTTAGTGTATTCATATAGGGTTTCTTTGTGGGAAGGAGTTAAAAGTTTCATTAAACCCCATTGTGGAAACTTTGTAAGCAAGTGACCTTGAGATTCTATTCCTCCATCAATTCTCCATATCTTGATATTACTGATGTGTACCAGTATCAGGTCATATTTTTCCACTTTTTATTTGTTTATTTATTTGCCAGCAGAGAAGAGAGACAGAAAGAATGGGGGTGTACCAGTCTGAGCAGCCACTCCACTTGAGCTCCAATTCAATGTACTACCTTTTTGTTTTTGTTTCTCATTCTTTTTTTTTTATTTTAATTAGTTTTATATTCAGCAAATACAGGCAGTTTGGTACCATTATTAGGCTCATCCAGGACCTACCCCCTCCCTATTAGCCCCTCCTTGTTCAGGTATATGGGTCATTCCTTGTAGAGTTAGCCCACAGTTATTGGTATGATAAATGTCTCTGCATATCCTGACCCAACATATGGCTCTGACATTCTTTCTGCCCCCTCTTCCGCAAAATTTCCCTGAGCCATGTTAGGTTCATTTTTGGTCTGCTTCAGTGATGAGGTATTGGGGGCCTCTGAGGTTCTGGCTCTGTGATTTGGTAGGAGTTGAACTTTCTCTGTGTTGGTCTCCTTCCCCCTTGTGTTGATATCTGGTTCATCAGGAAAACAGGACCCTTGCTTGTTTTGCCAATTTTCCTTAGTTTCAGCAGGGCCGTTTTGAGGTATGATGGGGTGGCTCTCTCCTTATGATCTGCATCTATCTGAAAAAGAGAAGCAGATTCTCCAAAAGAGAGTTAGTTAGCACCAGGACAAATGAGATACCCTTATTTTTTTGATAGAAAGTTTAATAGTTGTAGGCCCTCTTGTAGCCCGTGATTGATGGTAGCTTGACATTAGAGAGAGGTTTTATGTTTGGATATGATTCTGACTTGTTTCCTAGTTATAGGTATGGGTCCGGTACCACTGAGAGTATCAGTTAGCCAAATCAAGAGTAGTTGGATCCCCACCATGGCTGTGTGCCATCATTGCACTTGTGTGGACATCACAACCAGTTATTTGTTGCAAAGTAGGTTAGACCATGAGTTGCTTGAAGAGATATTGGTTATTTCCTCCAGTCACCCATGTAGCACCTTATGGTACTCGATACGCTGACTGTCTAGGGACTGTCTCTCTCCTGGCTTCCAGCCATGCCATTCCATTTCACATGTCAGCTGCATATGGTGTCTTCAGCAGTAGGGTCTTACCACTAACCTTTGGTGGGTCATCAAGTACTCTGACAGAAATCTGTCATTCTTTAAGGAAACTTTGTAGGTTTCTCTGATCAAAAGCTCATTGTGGATGATAGCTCCATGCTGGTAATAGAAGTCACAGGTCTTTGCCAGCATTTATTTTTGTTTGATATTTTGAGGTTTGCTATCCTTATTGGGGTAAGGTGGAATGTCATAGTTGTGTTAATTTGCATTTCTCTGATGATGAACATTTTCTTAAGTGTGCGTTTGCCATTTGTATTTCTTCCTCTGTGAAGTGTCTGTTCATCTCTTTGCCCCATTTTGTAAGTGGGGTGTTTGACTTCTTACTGTTTAGATTTTTGAGTTCTTTGTAGATTCTAGAGATAGGCCTCTATTAGTTGAATAACCTGCAAATAATTTCCCCATTCTGTGGGTAATATATTGGCTTTGCTTATTGTATGCTTGTCTGTAAAGAAACTCTTCAGCTTCATGTGATCCCATTGGTTGAGTGACTGTTTAAGATCGTGAGCTACTGGGGTTTTGTTCAGGAAGTCTTTTTCCATTCCTAAATCATGGAAAGTACTTCCTAAATTTTCTTCCAGTACTATTCGAGTTTCTGATCTTATATTTAGGTCTCTGATCCATTTGGATTTGAGTGTAGTGCATGGTGAAATGTGTGGATCAAGTTTAAGTTTCCTGCATGTGGTTATCCAGTTGGTCCAGCATCATTTGTTGAAGATGCTGTCTTTTTTCCAGCCTATATTGTTTGAGCCTTTGTCAAATATCAAGTAGCTATAGTTGCTTGACCCAAAGTTCGGGTCCTCAAGTCTATTCCATTGGTCTATACTCCAGTTTGTATGTCAGTACCATGATATTTTTATTACTGTGGCTTTGTAATATAATTTTAGATCAGGTATGTTGATGCCACCAGAAGTATTTCATTTAATGAGGATATGTTTGGATATGCGAGGTCTTCTGCCTTTCCATATGTGACGAACACTGTAGGAATTTTAATTGGAATTGCATTAAATCTATATATTGCCTTTGGTAGGATTCTCATCTTCACAATGTTAATTCTGCCTATCCAGGAGCATGAGAGGTCTTTCCATTTTCTCAAGTCCTCCTCAATTTCATTTTTGAGTGTTTTTATGTTTTTATTGTACAGATCTCTCACTTCCTTAGTTAGAATTATTCCAAAGAAATTTATCTTTATTTTTTTGTTGCTATTGAAAATGGGAACCTGTCATTATTTATTTCTCTGTATGTTTGTCATTGGCATATAGAAATGCTACCAATTTTTGTGCATTGATTTTGTATCCTGCTACTTTTCTATAGGAGTTAATCACCTTCAGGAGTTTGGGAACAGAGTCTCTTGAGTCTCGTACATATACAACTACATCATCAGCAAATAGAGCTAACTTAACTTCTTCCTTTCCAAATTGTATCCCTTTTATTTCCTTCTCCTGTCTTATTGCTTGATCTAGGACTTCTAGTACTATACTAAAAAGCAGAGGTGAGAGAGGACAACCCTGTCTTGTTCTTGATCTTAATGGGAATTCTTCCAATCTATCTCCATTAAGTATTATTTGGACCTTCAGAGCTTTGTATATTGCCTTTATTATGTTAAGATATGAACCAACCATGCCAGTTCTCTCCAATGTTTAGATCATGAAGTGATGTTGTATCTTGTCAAAGGCCATTTCTGCATCTATCAAAATGACCATATGTTTTTTATGCTTAATCTGGTTTATGTGGTGTATTACATTGACAGATTTCCTGTGTTGGTGCATACACATTTATGATTGTAATATCCTCTTGATGAATTGTTCCCTTGATGGTAGGAAATAGCCTTCTTTGTCTTTTTTGATCATATTAAGTTTTAAGTCTATTTTATCTGATATTAATATAGCTACACCTGCTTGTTTCTTATTCCCATTTGCTTGGAATATTGTGTTCCACCCCTTTTACCCTGAGGAGGTGTCTGTCTTTAGTGGTGAGGTGGGTTTCCTGAAGGCAACAGATTGAGGGGTCTAATGTTTTGATCCATCCTGTTACCTTGTGTCCTTTGATGGGTGAATTAAGGCCATCAATACTTAGGGTAATGAGTGTGAGATTTGATTTGATCCCTGAAATATTGTGGTGGTAGATGAGTGTTGGTGTTTTCGTGAGCTTTGAGGTTATTTGTGCCTATTCTGGGTTTGGTTGTTGTGATCTGCTTCTTGTAGGCATTTGAGTTTGGTTATTTGTTTCTTCTTTGTGGAGAATTTCCTGAAATACTCTTTGTAGGTTTGGTTTTGTGTTGATATAATTGTAAAGCTGAGTTTTGTTGTGGAAAGTTTTTCTTTCACCATCTATGATGAGGGATACTTTTTCCAGGTAGAGTAGTTTGGGTTGGAATACATAGATTCTTAGAATTTGAAGAGTTTCACTCCAGGCCCTTCTAGCTTTCAGGGTTTCCATTGAGAAGTCTGAAGTAATTCTGATGGGGTTACCTTTGAAAGTGGTGCACTATTTTTCTCTAGCTGCTTTTAGGATTTTCTGTTTGGTGTCAATGTTTAGAGTCTTAATAATAATATGTCTTGGAGAGTTTCTCCTTTGGTCCAGTCTGTTTGGAGTTCTGTTCGCTTCTTGTATCTTGATGGGCCTTTCTCTTAAGAGACTGGGGAAGTTTTCTTCAATTATTTTGTTAAATAAATTCTCAGAGCTGGAGAGATGGCTGAGTGGTTAAGCGCTTGCCTGTGAAGCCTAAGGACCCTGGTTTGAGGCTCGGTTCCCCAGGTCCCACGTTAGCCAGATGCACAAGGGGGTGCACACATCTGGAGATCGTTTGCAGAGGCTGGAAGCCCTGGCGCACCCATTCTCTCTCTTTCCCTCTATCTGTCTTTCTCTCTGTGTCTGTTGCTCTCAAATAAATAAAAAAATTTTAAAAAAAAGTTCTCCATGACTTTGGACTGAAATTCTTCTCCTTCTGGTATTCCAGTGATTCTGATATTAGGACATTCATGTGTATCCCACAATTCCCTCATGTTCTGTTTGCAGGAACTTTTGAACTTACTGAAGTTTTTGAACTCTCAAACTATTTCCTCCATCTTGTCTTCCAGATCAGAGTTTCTATCCTCCACTTCACTGACTCTGTTCTTGAGGGCCTCTGGAGGGTTTGGGGCTTGTTCAATTAAGTTTGCATTTCCTACTACTTTTCTATGTATCATTTCCATTGCTCTGTCAAGCTTCCTTTTCACATCATTTTCTGATTTTCTTGATGATTCTTGGAATCCCTCCCTGCATTTCTTTATGTCTTCATTTAGTACGGCCAGCTGATTTTTAAGGTCCTCTTTTTTTTCACTCTCCCTCCAACTATTAACTCTCTTTGAACTCCTTCCAATTTCTTATAAAATTCCGCTAGCTTAGTGATGGTAGCATCCACACGATTATCAGTCCTTTGTTGCTTTCCTGCAAGTTCTATCAGTAGGTTGGTCAGGGTTGCATTTCTCATGACTTCAATTTGATGTTCTGATCCCAATAACTCTTCTTTGTGTTGGTTAGATGCATTCCTTGTAGGACTGGGTGGTCTAACTGGGTTTTCTTGCATTTGATTTTTCATGTTATTTCTTTTGAGCTGTGGTCTACCCATGACAGTGTATGGGCATGTAGGTGGGTGGATTAGCCTGGGCTCTAGCACAATGGGAATCTGAGTCAGACTGGGGCAGTTGTCAGGCAGCCTGGGCTTTGGCTCCCACTTGGCCAAGCCACCTATCTACTGCCTGACAGGGGCACCAAAGTTGCCAGAATTCTCAAGTGGTAATGTGCCAAGCTGCCTGCATTCGAGCTTGGAGGGGGACTGAGGTACCAAGCCCTGAAGCAGCCCAAACTCTGGCTGGGAACACTGGGACCCAGAAACATTCCGTGCTCCCCTGCCACAGGAGAATGTAGGATGGCAGGCACGGCAGACAGGTATGGGAGGACACCTAAGCTGGCACAAGTGAGGGACACTCTGGGCTTGTGTGGCAGTTGCTGTGGGACTGGGCATGCTAAACAGTAGTGTGGGCAAGTGTGCAGAGCATGTAGGGATTGATCTGTTTGCGTTAATGGGGCATGGAGGTGGGTGCGGCGGTGGCGGGGCATAGTACTGTGGTGGCAGGTCACGGATCTGCAGCGTCGGGTGTGGGGCCATGGTGGCGGGTCATGGGGCCACGGTGGTAGGGCGTGGGGCTGTGGCGTCAGTGGATGACAGCTATTTGGTCTTAGGGGTGTCCTACCCTCCCACGAGGAGATCCACAATTCCCTGTTTTCCCCCCTTCTGTGTCCTCGCACGGATAAGAAGACCCAGAAAATCATTAATGTCTTGCCTTTCTTTCCCTGGGATTTTCAGGGCAGCTAGGTGGTCACCATCTTGGCTGGAAGTCCCCCAAGACTATATTATTCTTAATCAATCAGTTATTGAGCTCTTACATTTGTCTCACTTTGAATACATTCATATATCTTTTTTTCATATCTCTTTTGAGGTTTCTTCACTCAAGTTAAACCTACTGTCAAAAGCTAAAGGCTTTAAGAGACAGTTCTGTTCAATTTCATTGATATGATTATTGGTTTTTTGATGGTTTGCTTCCAGTTAAGCAATTGCTTAATTAGGGTCTCATTGGTTGTACTGTCGGGTCATTTTGGGGTTGACTTTCTATATGATTTCATTGGAAGCTTCCATTGTGGGACTAGGCATCATTGGAGGAGATCTCTCAGTTTTCAAACTTTCATTGACTTTTTGGCATTGTGTTTTGCCCACCTTGAGGAATTGCTTTCTTCTGTAGAGGAAGAAGCATATATTTGTCCTTGTAGAATCTTCAGAGGGTGTTCTGTTTTACATACAAACCAGATTGGTGTATTGGTGTACAATGGGGTTGTGACCATATATGTGCAAATTATGGAGATTGCAGGTACATCAAAGGTACTTAGGGATAATTTCTGGCCAAGATGGTGACTGCGTAACTGTGCAGCACATCCCCAGGACAGAAAGGCAAGACATTAAGAGTTCACTAGGTCTTTTAGGGAAGAGCAATCTCCAGTAGATTGCCAGTGGGAGGGCACAGAGGGGAAAAAACAGGGAATCACTGATTCCCTCATGGGTGGGCATGTAAACCACCCCTCCTCCCAAGCAGCCGCATTCCCACTCCCAGCTTCAGGAAACTCCCACATTTACTGAAGGAAAACTGTTCTAGGCCAACATACTTCCACTTGCTTCACTGCACGGGGTGATCGCCCTGCTACACCTGCCCATGAGTGACCTTGACCAGGCTATGCCTTCTGGCCCATTGGAACGCAGACTCCTGGGATCAAGTTAAATGGTGCCTGCCACTGCACTGGTCCCACTTATGGAAGTTTAGTCTGCTCCACCCACTTTCTCACTTACTGTTCCAGCTGCCACACATTTAGGCGTGCAAGCCAAGGCCAATTTCCAGCTCCACATGTGGGCTGAGAATGTGTCTGTCACTTACACTACAACTTGGAAAGAAGTTCCATTAGCTCTATTTGCTGATGATATGATTGTTTATGTATGAGGCCTGAGAGACTCCATCCCCAAACTCCTGAAGGTGATTAACACTTATAGAAAATTAGCAGGATACAAAATCTATGCAAAAAATTCAGTAGCCTTCTATATGCAAATGACAAAGATACAGAGAAAGAAATAAGGGGCCTGGTCCCATTTTCAGTATTATATAAAAAAAATAAAATACCTTGGAATAATGTTAACCAAAGAAGTGAAAGGTCTATACAACAAAAATATAAAAACACTCAAAAAAGAAATTGAGGAGGACTTGAGGAAATGTAAAGACCTCCCATGCTCCTGAATAGGCAGAATTAACATTGTGAAGATGGCAATTCTTCCAAAGGCTATACACAGATTTAATGCCATTCCAATTAAAATCCCAATGGTGTTCTTCACAGAGATAGAAAAAAATGATCTCAAATTTTATATGGAAAGGCAGTAGGCCTCGCATATCCAAACATATCCTCAGCAAAAGAAATACCTCTGGAGGCATCACCATACAGCTCTAAAGCTATATTACAAAGCCATAGTAATGAAAACAGCATGGTACTAGCATAAAAACAGGAGTGTAGACCAATGGAATAGACTTTATGACCCGCACTTTGGGTCAAACAACTATAACTACTTGATATTTGACAAATGCCCTAACAATATAGACTGGAAAAAGACAGCATCTTCAACAAATGGCGCTGGACAAACTGGATAACCATATGCAGGATCTCTATTGCAACTATGTAACTACTAATATGGTAACTAAACATTTATAGGAAATTTATTGGTCCATCAACAGTTGGGAGGAAGGATATGAAACACAGACTAAAGCTTTCCCTGCTATATGGTGTCTAAGAGGACTAGCTCATGAGAGCAATAGAATATCATGTGAAGATGCTTAGAAGCAGGCAAGGGAATATTTCAATGGAGGCTGTAAAGATCATAACAATATTTACATTGAATCACAAAGAAGTACTAATATTTTAGTGGGACTATCCAAAAATTGCCAAGGAATTTTAATTGTACACATGCAAACTTTTCTGTATAAAACAAATAATATTTTTCTATATCAAGGCCTTTTCTGCATCTATGTTAATGATAATGTGGTATTTGTGTTTAACCTTGTTTATGTGGTGTATTACGTTGACAGATTTCCATATGTTGAACCACCCTTGTGTTCCTGGGATGAAGCACACTTGATCAAGGTGGATAATGCTTTTAATCTGTTGTTGGATTTGGTTTGTGAGGATTTTGTTCAGGATTTTGCATCCAACTTCATCAGGGAAATAGGCTGTTAGTTTTCTTTTCTTGTGGTATCTCTGCCTGGCTTTGGAATTAGGATGATACTAGCTTCATAGAAGGAGTTGGGGAACGTCCCTTGTTCTCCAATTATGAGGCACAGTTTGAGAAAACTTGTTTTTTGTTCTTTCATGAAGGTTTGATAGAATTCAGCTGAGAAGCCATCTGGTCGTGGACTCTTCTTTTTTATTTTTATTTTTTCTGATTTATTTATTATGCACAGAGAGAGGGAGAGAGAGAGGGAGAGTCAGAATGGGTGTGCCAAGGCCTCTAGCCACTATAAATGAACTCCAGACACATGCACCATCATGTGCATCTGGCTTATGTGGGGCCTGGAGGATCAAACTAGGGTCTGTGGCTTCACAGGCAAGCGCCTTAACCACTGAGCAATCTCTACAGTCCCTGGACTCTTCCTTTAGGGGAGGTTTTTTTTTTTTATTACCTTTTCAATCTCCATGAGTGTGATAGGTCTGTTTAGGAGATTGATCTCCTCCGCGTTTAGCTTTGGTAGATGGTACATATCCAGGAATTTATCCATGTCCTCCATCTTATCCAGTTTTGTGGAATAGAGGATTTGAAATAAGTCCTGATTATTCTCCCAATTTCAGTTATGTCTGTTGTGATCTCTCCTTTTTCATTTCGAATTCTGTTAATTTGAAGCGTGTCTCTCTGTCTCTGTGTTTTTTTGTTTTTTGGGTTTTTTTGCTTGATCAAATTGGTCAGAGGTTTTTCAATCTTGTTTATTTTTTCAAAGAACCAGCTCTTTGTTTTGTCAGTTTTCTTAATTGTTTTCTTAGTTTTCAATTCATTAATTTCTGCTCTGATCTTAATTATTTCTTTCCATCTGGAGATTTTTGGGTTGTATTCTTCTTGCTTTTCCAGTGCCTTTAGGTGGATGGTTAGGTTATTGATGTGGAATCTCTCTGTCTTTGTTATGAAGGCATTTAGTGCTAGGAATTTTCCCCTGAGGACTGCCTTAATTGTGTCCCATAAATTTTGGTACGATGTGTTCTCGTCATTCATTTCCAGAAATTTAGCAACTGTATTTTTTTATTTTGTGCACTGCCCATTTATTGTTTAAAAGTGTGCTGTTCACTTCCCAGGGTGTGATGGGATTCTTGGTGGGTCATTCTTTTGTTAATTTCTAGCAATATATTATTGTGATATGATATCATGCAAGGAATAATGTCAGAAATTCCTAAACATGGAGGCAGGCTTTGTGAACCAGTATATGATCTATTTTATAGAAGGTTCCATGGCTGCCAAAAAATAATGTGTAGTCCATCAATTTGGGGTGGAATGTTCTGTAGATGTTTCTTAGGTCTAAGTGATCTATGGTTTTGGTGAGCTCTCTTACTTGTCTGTTGAGTTTCTGTTTGTATGATCTGTCTATTACTGATAATGGTGTATTGAAGTCCCCAGATATGATGGTGTTGGTGCTTATTTCTGTTTTATTGTCAAGTAGGTTTTGCTTTATGAACTGTGGTGCCCCTGTATTTGGTGCATACAGATTTATGATTGTGATATCCTCTTGTTGGATCATTCCCTTGATAAGTAGGAAGTGGCCTTCTTTGTCTTTTTTGATTATTTTTGGTTTCAAGTCTATTTTATCTGATATTAGTATGGCTATGCTTGCTTGTTTCTTATTTGCATTTGCTTTGAATATAGTTTCCCATCCTTTCACCTTGAGGAGGTGTCTGTCTTAGGTGGTGAGGTGGTGTTCTTGAAGACAACAGATTGAGGGGTCTAATTTTCTGACCCATACTGTTAGTTTGTGTCTCTTGATGGGTGAATTAATGCCATTTATATTTCAGGTAATGACTGTTAGGTTTGATTTGATGCCTGCCATATTGTGTTGGTATATGTGGTTTGGTATTTTTATGGCCTTTGAATTTGATGCCTGCCATATTGTGTTGGTATATGTGGTTTGGTATTTTTATGGCCTTTGAAGTTTTTGTACCTTCTGTGAGTTTTGTTATTGTGATCTGCTTCTTGTAGGCCTTTGAGGATGATAATTTGATTCTTCTGTGCTTAGAATTTCCTGAAATACTCTCTGTAGGCTTGCTTTTGTGTTCAAATAACAGTAAAGCTGAGTTTTGTCAGGGAAAGTTTTTCTTTCACCATCTATTATGAGGGATACTTTTGCTGGGTAGAGTAGTTTGGGTTGGAAGCCATAGGTTTGTAGAGTTTGCATTGCCCCATTCCAGGCCCTTATGGCTTTCATTTGTTTCCACTGAGAAGTCTGAAGTAATTCTGATGGGTTTACCTTTAAAAGTGATGTGCTGTTTTTCTTTAACTGCTTTTAGAATTTTCTCTTTGGTGTCAGTGTTTACAGTCTTCATGACAATATGTCTCAGAGAGTTTCTTCTTTGTCTGTTTGGAGTTCTATTAGCTTCTTTTATCATGATGGGCCTTTCTTTTGAGATAGTGGGAAATTTTTCTTTGATTATTTTGTTAAATAATTTCTCTATGCCTTTGGTCTAAATTTCCTCCCCTTCTGGTGTTCCCATGATCCAAATGTTAGGATGTTTAATGGTGTTCCACAATTCCCTCATTGTCTGTTCATAGAAATTTTTGAACTCATTGAAGCTTTTGATCTCTTGAATTGTTTCTTCTGTCTTTTCTTCCAGATCTGAATTTCTATCCTCCACACGGCTCACTCTATTCTTGAGAGCTTTAGAAGCTCTTTAGAAGCTTTCTAGAATTAGAATTCTTTAGAATAATGGGCTTGCTAAATTATGTTTGCATTTTATACTACTTTTCTGTGTATAGTTTCCATCTCTCTGTCAAGCTCCCTTTTCACATTATTTTCTGATTTTCTTGATGCTTCTTGATATTCCTCCTTGCATTTCTTTATGTCTTCATTTAGCATTGTCAATACTAAAAGCATTCACCTACACAAGTTATTACATTAAATGCAAGTAGTCTAAACTTAGTTTATTAATGACAGTTTTAATGAAAAAATTTGCTGATACAAATTTTTATTTTAAAAAAAACAGGGAAAAGATATAAGACATTAATTAACAAGATGATAGTGGATTGCCTGTGTTAATATTTGACCAAGTTAGGTACTATAAAAATAACAGAAAGCTAGCAGAGATATATTAGGATATTATATGAAGCAGAATCCCTCTGTTAGGAAGTTCTAATAATGTTATTGGTGTCTATACCTATCAACCTAGCTTTAAAGTACAGAAATTAGCAATAACTGGGAGTATAAAAGGGTAACCTGACAAGCCCATAATAACTATAATGAAACTGTAATAACTATAGCCAGGAATACTCATTCCTCAGTAAAGGATATGACAGATAAACAGAAAACCACAGTGAAGAACATCAACCAATGACATTGTTACTGCAGAAGGCTCCACACATTCAAGAAGTGCACATCCTCTTCAAGAACACCCATGGACCATTCACCAAAGAGATAGTTCTCTGTCAGGAAGCAAGTGTTACTATTTACATGTTGAAATTAGATTTCTTGACAAGGACTTAGCATCAAATTAATGGCTTGGAGATGATTCAATGGATAATGCACTTGCCACAAAGCGAGAAACAGAGTTTGGATCCTCAGCACACTTTTCAAAATTGAGTGGGCATAGCATCTAACCTATTATCCCAGATTTTAGGAGACAGAGACAGTATCCAAACAGGTGATCTTTGGGTTCAAGTGAGAGACTGCCTCAGCAGAGAGTGACTGAGAGAGACACCAAATTGACTTCATATACATGTGAACATACATACATGAATGCACACCCCACACATATAAACCTTTCTATCTTTCTCCAACAATAAACAAACTGAGGAAAACCCACAGCATTTGTTAAAATTTAAATATTTTGATCCTATATAATATAGTTTTAAGAAATTTCCATCATAAATAAACTTCAAGGAAATTGAAATATTTGAACTGAAAAAAAAGAAAAAAAAACAACATTTCAGAAATTGAGAGACAGAAATATAATATGCATTAAAGGAAATTTACAACATAAATGCATGAGCTAGAAAAATAAAAAGTCAAACCAATTATCTAAGATTTCAGATAAATAAACTAGAGGTAATGAACAACAACAACAAAAATCTCTGTGAAGAAGGAAGAAAATAATGAAGATGTGCAAAGAAATAGGTGAAAATTAAAACAGAAAATCACAGTGAAACACCTGTGAAAAAGCTGCTTGAATGAATTTTTTAAGGAACATAAATAATGGATTTCTAGTCAAGATGCGGACCAAAATAAATAAATAAATAAAATGAGAGAGAGAGAAAAAAATGACCAAAATTAGCATCTTAGAAAACAGAACAGAGACTATCAAAACAAAATCACAGAATTTAAATAGATACCAGTAAGTCACTGACAATTTTGTGGACTTGGGTTAAAATATTGCAGTTGATATGTTTTGTTTGGTTTTTTCCCCTCAAATGGCCAAAGGATATCTCTGTCACCATTGATCCACTGGATAGAAAGTTAATCATACTTAAATCACTTTTTTAGAGTGATATACTCTGACAGGAGTTTGGTATTTTCTGTTTCTCCACTGCTATGAATTAGTGTTTTCACCCAGAGACCACCCTGAGTTCTAAGCATTCTTTGTGTTAATAAGCCAAAGAAACAAAGAACAGCAAAACCAAGAACAAAACTGTTGGTGGGAATATAAGATGGTATAACCACTTTGGAAAGCAATCTGGAGACTCCTGAAAAAGCTGACTATAAAGATACCAACAGATCCAGTTATTCCCTTACTGGGCATTTACCCTAAAACCTTCAAACAACAGGCCAGAGAGATTTGCTCAATCATGTTTGTAATGGCATAATTCATAATAACTAAGAGCTGGAATTCTATACAGCAGTAAGAAAAACTGACACAATGAAATTTGAGGAAAAATGGTTGAACCTGGAACAGATCATTCTCAGTGAACTTACCCAATCACAGAAAGAAAATTGCCACATAGTCTCATCATCTACAGCACCTAACCTGAATCTACCCAAGATGCTGACATATCCAGCAAGCATCTCAAGACTAGACAATAGGGTGGGTGGGGAGGGAGGGGAGGACAAGGGAGGGGGCAGGAGACACAAATCTAGAACCAAATGGCAATGGTACCATAAAATTCTGCATCCTAAAAGGCAGACTAAATGGCTGAACCTTCACCAGGTGCTTAGAGCAAACACCTGAGCCACAAGACACCAGAGTGTTGGGAGCCACAGCTGCTCTTTTGACCTTGAGAGGTAAGGGTGTTCTCTTATCTCTTACAAAGGATATCTCATGATCTGCAGCTTCTCTTTGACCTTGGGAGCTAAGGGTGATCTCTAATCTCCTAATTCTAACCATTGTTTAGTATACAGCCTAGATAGAATAAGCACCTGATCCTAACCATTGTTTAGTATACAGCCTAGATAGAGTAACCACCTGATCCTAACAATTGTTTAGCATGCAGCCTAGGAGGAGTGGGCACCTGATAGAGGGATTAACCTGGATTAACCCTGGTGAAACTGACTTTAGGCATGTAAGCATTGTCAATAAAGTTCTGTCTTCTATAAATAAGCTATGTTTGCCTGAATAAAGCCGAGCCTTGATCAGAACTTGTCTTGGCTCCATTCCTTGTGTTCTTGTCTCAGGTTCATTCCCACTCCCTCCTTCAAAGCCCATTTAGATCTTTGTGCTGCAGGCCAGCACATTGTGGCACCTGAAACAAGGGACCCTAATATGAGGGACTCAGTGAGGAATGCCAACATCAACTCAGGATCCGTGGAAGAAAGTGAAATTTAAAAGAAGACTGTGGTCGCCCGCTCAGTCTTCTGGAATAAGGTAAATTGTTGCAATTATGGGATAAGCAAAGAGTAAAATGGAGCAATTGCTGTGCTAAAAGATATTTTAAAAGCACAAGGAATTGGGATTGCATCAAGTTATTTAAGCAATTTTTGATCTTATTAATAAAACGATCCCTTGGTTTATACAGCAGGGAAATTTTGATTCAGATGTTTGGGATAAAGTAGGGAGAGAATTAAATGCCTTTTTACAAACTCATGGTCCTAGTAAAGTTCTGGTAATTTCTTTTTCCTTATGGTCCTTGATAAAGGATGTCTTGGATTCAGGTACAAAAGATAGTTTAGTGAAGCAACTGTTAGATCACACTCTAGATGTTATTGAAGAAATTAAAAATCAAAGTCCTGAAAAAGGGACACAGGTAACTCACAAAGAATTGAATAAAATATTACAAACCTTACAAATTTCTAAGGAAAATAGTGATGAGGAAGAGGAGGAATTAGAAGAAGCAGCAGAATTAGAGAAAGAAGCTGCTAATTATCATGCAGATTGGGACACACCATGTCCCTCTGTCCCCATGCTCCCCACAAAAGTATACGTAGCAGAATTAAAGAATGAGGTGGCAGCTTTAAAGGAGAGAATAAACCTAGATGAAGAAAAAAGAAAGTTAAAAGATGAGTTAGATAGTATTATTAAGAAGCCTTCTGAAATTGTCCACACATCTTCATTGCATCCTACTCAGCCTGTTTTTAATTGATCCCCCTTAGAAAGGGTGATACAGAAAACCATGGAAGAAGGTGATGAGGAAGCACGAGCTTTCCCATTGGCTTATCCAGTAACTGAATTTCAACAGGGTGATCAAATGATGAGGCAATATGCTTCCTTTAATTTTAAAGACATAAAAGAATTAAAAACAGCTGGTGCACAGTATGGACCTATGTCACCATATACTATGTCAATTATAGAACTGTTGGCAGGGAAAGTTCTAACAGCAGATGATTGGAAATCTATAAGCAAAGCTTGTTTATCAGGAGGAGAATATTTAATTTGGAAAGTAGAAATTTATGAGTTATGCAAAAAGACTGCAATGGTGAATCAACAGGCAGGAAATGATAATTGGAATGTTGATATGCTTACTGGGGAAGGAAAGTATGCTGGGAATAACAGTCAAATTGTACACCCCCTACTGTTTATCAACAGATAGCCGCAGCTGCTCATAAAGCATGGCTTAATCTTCCTTCAAAAGGAGAAGCTGCAGGGGAGAATTTAACTAAGATTATACAGGGTCCTGATGAAAATTATGCTGATTTTGTAGATAGATTGATGAAAACGGCAGTGAGAGTATTTGGAGATGCTGGTGCTGGTATGGACTTTGTAAAACAGCTTGCTTATGAAAATGCAAATATTGGGCTGGAGAGATGGTTAAGCACTTGCCTGTGAAGCCTAAGGACCCAGGTTCGAGGCTCAGTTCCCCAGGTCCCACGTTAGCCAGATGCACAAGGGGGTGCACGCGTCTGGAGTTCGTTTACAGAGGCTGGAAGCCCTGGCGCGCCCATTCTCTCTCTCTCCCTCTATCTGTCTTTCTCTCTGTGTCTGTTGCTCTCAAATAAATAAATTAATTAATTAAATATACATATATATATATATATATATATATATATATATATATATAAAGAAAATGCAAATATTGCTTGCAAAGCAGCTATACAGCCTTTAGAAAGAAAGTTGATCTACAAGGATATATTAGACTATGTGCTGATATTTGTCCTAGGTATATGCAGGGGATAGGCATGGCTGCAGCATTACAAGGAATTCCTTTTCAAATGGCCACCACTGCAGCAAGATCTGGCAAGTGCTTTTCTTGTGGAAAAATAGGACATATGAAAAAAGATTGTCCAATTAAAAGAAATAATGGAAATTCCAATAATCCATCTCCTGGTTTTTGCCCAAAGTGCAAAAGAGGAAAACACTGGGCAAATGAATGTAGATCTAAAACAGATAGAGATGGCAACCCTATTATCCAGCAGCAAGGAAATGGGAGGAGGGGCCAGCCCCAGGCCCCACAAAGACAAGTTTATGGGACAATACACTTCATTCCTCAAACAGCCAGTTACAGCCAGTCTCCCAACCTCTCCTAGCCACCTCAGGGAGTGCTGAACTTGACCTCAGTTCCTCCACTACACAGTATTGACTCCAGAAGTTGGATTTCAAGCACTGCCTACTGGAGTATGTGGCCCATTGCCAAAGAACAGTGTAGGCTTAATCCTGGGGAGAAGTAGCAGCACTATGCAGGGATTATGAGTAGCACCTAGAGTTATTGATACAGATTTCACAGGAGAACTTAAAATTATGGTGTCTTCTCCAAAAACAATTTTTATAATATTGCCCAGTCAGAGAATAGCTCAATTTTTGCTTCTTCCAATGGTAAGAACGGGAAGGGTCACTAATGTTCAGGGTCGAGGGACTTGAGGATTTGGCTCCTCAGATGCTTACTGGGTTCAACCTATCAGTAAGGAACGTCCAAAATTAACTTTAAAATTAAATGGGAAGTATTTTGAAGGGTTAATAGACACTGGAGCTGACGTTACTATTTTGTCTGGCAATCACTGGCCTGCTTTTTGGCCTAAGCATCCTACAGGGACTCAATTAAGAGGTATTGGACAATCCCCTTGTCCTGAGCAGAGTGCTGCAGAATTACTTTGGGAAGATGAGGAAGGAAATACTGGGTATTGTAAACCTTACATTATAGACAGTTTTCCTTTAAACCTGTGGGGAAGAGAAGTTTTGAGTCAAATGAAATTGTTAATGTGTAGTCCTAATGAAGTTGTTACTGCTCAAATGCTTAGACAGGGTTACTTGCCTGGTAAGGGATTAGGAAAATGGGGACAAGGTAACTCATTACCTATTCAAGTAGCTTCTAATGCAAATCATCAAGGGCTGGGGTACTTCCCTTAGTGGCCACTGGTCAGACCGTGCCGCCCCATGCAGAGCCTATTTGTTGGAAATCTAATGATCGGTGGATCAGTGGCCTATGACACAGGAAAAACTGATAGCTGCTCAAACGTTAGTTCAAGAACAATTAGAGGCAGGGCATATAGAGGAATCATCTTCACCCTGGAATACTCCAATTTTTGTCATTAAAAAGAAATCAGGAAAATGGTGGTTACTACAAGATCTGAGAGCTATGAATGTTACTATGCATTTAATGGGAGCATTGCCACCCAGTCTGCCTAGTCCTGTAGTTATTCCAGCTGACTTTTCTAAAGTGATTATTGACTTTAAAGATTGCTTTTTTACTATACCTTTACATCCACAAGATTGCTGCCATTTTGCTTTTAGTGTTCCTTCTAGTAATTCTAAGGATCCTATGAAAAGATATCAATGGAAAGTTCTCCCTCAACGCATGGCTAATAGTCCAACTTTATGTCAGAAATTTGTGGCTAAAGCTTTACCTTCCACAAGAAGCAAATTTCCTCAAATATTTATTATTCATTATATGGATGATATTTTATTAGCTGGAAAGGAAAAGACAGGTGTTTTGACTTGTTTTTCCTACATGGAACAACAGCTCACTATATGGGGATTAAAAATTGCACCTGAAAAGGTACAAGATTTCCCTTTTTCTTACCTTGGGTTTTATTTATATCCAAAACAAATTAAACCACAGAAAGTTACTCTTAAAACACAGAATCTTACCACTTTAAATGATTTTCAGAAATTGTTAGGAGATATTAACTGGATTAGGCCTTATTTAAATTTACTACTCATGAATTAAAACCTTTATTTAATATACTACAGGGGGACTCTAATCCTTCTTCTTTTCATTCTCTTACACCTGAAGCTTCTAAAGCATTAGTTACAGTACAAAAGGCTATATATAGAAAAACAATTTATCACTTACATTGACTATAGTAAAGAGTTGTGGTTACTTGTATTTCCTATCCCATATACTCCAACAGGATTGTTGTGGCAAGGAGCTCCTATACTATGGGTACATTTTGTATCTTCTCCTCCAAGAACTGTCACTCCTTATTATGATGAGGTTGCTAAAGTAGTGATGGAAGGAAGGGCTGAATCTATTAAATATTTTGATATAGAACCACAGGTTATCTGTCAGCCTTATAATTCAAAACAGGTTTCTTGGCTTTTTGCTTTTGGCTTTTCAGATACTTGGGCATTATCCATGGCAGGTTTTGCAGGAAGCCTTGATAATCATTTCCCTAAACATAAATTAATTCAGTTCTTCATGCAACATCAAGGATGTTATGTTGGCCTTTACAGATGGATCTTCTTCTGGCCTAGCTACTTATTCTTTAAATGGACAAACATATACTTTTAATACTCCTTATAAATCTGCATAGTTTGTAGAACTGGCAGCCTTTAAAGCTTTATTGCAATGTACTGCTACTATATCTGTTAATATTTACACTGATAGCCAATGTTTTATCCACTCAGTTCCTTATTTAGAAGCCTGTAGTAGAATAAGTCCTTCCTCTAATGTTTATAATTTGTTTGCACAGGTTCAAGTTTTGATTCTTCAATGCTCAGCACCTTTATATGTAAGACATCTTCATGCTCATTCTCGCCTTCCACAACGCTTAGCTTTGAGAAATGCTATTACAGATGAGGCTACTAGAAATTTTTCTGTGGAAGAAGCTATTAATGCTCTCATAAGCTTCATCATCTTGATGCTAATATTTTATGTCTTAAATATAAAATTACATGTGAACAAGAACAATGGATTGTTAAAAACTGTCAACAATGTCTCACATTTTTACCTGTGCCACATCATGGTGTCAATCCATGAGGTTTGGCTCCTGGCCATTTATAGCAAATGGATATAACTCATGTTCCTGAGTTTGGAAAAATGAAATTTGTACATGTTTCTATTGACACTTATTCTGGTTTCATTTGTGCTTCTGCTCAAATGGGAGAAGCTGGTAAACATATTATTGCTCATTGTCTTCACTCTTTTAATATTTTAGGAGTACCTAAACAACTGAAAACAGATAATGGCCCAGGATATACAAGTACAGAATTTAAGAATTTTTGTTCTTCTTTTAATATTGAGCATGTTACTGGAATTCCTTATAACCCCCAAGGGCAAGGTATCATTGAACGAGCAAATGGAACATAAAAAATCTGGTTACAAAAGCTAAAAAGGGGGAAATGACACAGGGATCAGTAACAAAATGGTTAAATCATACTTTCTTTATTTTAATTTTTTTACTTTTGGATGCAAAAGTGTTTTCTGCTTCTTACCATTTTTTGGCATGCACAAACCAAGACTGATTTTGCTAAAGAAATGTGGAAAGATCCATTGACTAACAAATGGAATGGACCTGACCCTGTATTAATATGGGGATGAGGATCTGTTTGTATTTTTTCACAAAAAGAAAATGGAGCCAGATGGTTGCCAGAACGCTTGGTCTGGTGTGCAGGCCACGAGATCAAACAAGACGACACTGCTGATCCTGATAATATGGAGTCATCTACATCTCACTTACAGTGACCTCTACTGGACCTATGTTCCTGACCCTCCTATATTACACCCGGTGACCTGGAAGAAAAAAGAAATCATAGTTCTAGTCAATAACACTCAGTTGCTAAGCACACCATCTAGTAAAAATATAAAATTACACCAAGTAATTATGAGTTCATATTCAGGGCATGGTCTAGGCATTCCACTATGCTTTTCTAAGACCAGCATAGTGGGAGGTTTTGAATTAAAGGAAAGAAACATTACTGTAAAGCATGTGCAAGAGCATGTACAAGGTACGAAGAAGATAAAGCAGGTTCAAACGAATAGAATTTCTATTTGGCTTCCCTATGGAAATCAAGTTACAGGGGTAGTCCACCAGAGGACTGTATTCCCTGTGAAGGATATACACCTTAGTTCAATAACTCTATACATTGGAGCAAATGTGTAGGGAAAAAATTTATCAAGTATATTGTTTCTGGATCTACCAGATATGTTAAGAATTGGTCAGGATCAGCAGGTTCTATAGGGAGTAAAACTGAATGGGGTAATGACTGGGTTACTGGACTATCCTCAGAATTGTGGTGGTCAGACAATGGGCATCAGCACACTTATGTGTGGAAAATTGCTGCTGCTATGGGAAGTGTCAAGGTTACATCTGACAGCAATAATTCAAATAGTCTTCCAAAGGGGACTGTTATGGCCTGTGTTACACCACCTTATGCCCTGATGTTAGGAAATGTAAAAATTACTTGGTATCATGGGTCTGAAGGAATGTTTAATGTTATCTGTGATAATTGTAGTCTATCCAATTATATTTCTCATAATTCTGAAACCGTAATGATTGTCAAACAACCTGCATTTGTTATGATTACTGGTAATCTTTCAAAGCCTTGGTATTCTGACAAGGGTATTCAAATTCTAGAGGAGGTTAAAAATAGTTTAAATAGACAAAAGGGAGCTGTAGGTTTAATTATTGCTGGGATTGTTACATTTATTACATTATTAGCTTCTATTACTACTTCTGCTATTGCTCTTACACAAGAAGTTCATATCGCCCACTTTGTTAATAATCTAGTTAAAAATGTTTCTGTTGCTTAGGAACTCAAGTAGCCATAGATAAGAAGTTAGAAGAAAAAATAGATGCTTTGTTTGATGTAGTGACTTATTTAGGAGAGCAAATTCAAGGTATGAAGATTAGAGCTCGATTGGAATGCCATGCAGATTACCAGTGGATCTGCATCACCTCTAAAACTTAAAATGCTAGTTATGATGATTGGGTAAAAGTCAAAATGCATTCAGAGGGAATTTGGCACCATGATAACATTTCATTAGATTTGGTTAATTTACATTCAGAAATTCTAGCTATACAGAACAGTCATCTTGATTTTGATGCCACTAAGGCTGCTGAAGATTTACTTGGTGCAATTAAGTCTGTGTTGCCTAGTTGGGGCTCTCTAAGTTCCTGGAGAGGCAGCTTTGCATCTGTGGGAGTTTATCTTCTGCTTCTTTTATGCCTATTGCCTAGTTTCTTCAAGTGTCTAATGAACTCTGTTGTGAATGTTCGCTCAGAGGTCTGAGGTATGCACTATAGAACACGTCCTTGGCTCCCTCAGACCTTCTACTAATTCTCCCTAAATTTATCCAACTGATATTCAGAGATGGGTAAGGATGTCCTTCTGCCTCTGACAACCTAAGACAGGCACAGTCGCTTCTTTTGATAAATTAAGAATGGGGAGAAAAAGAGGTATGCATTATAGAACACATACTTCACTCCCCTCATTTAGGACCTGCATAGGATTCAGAGCTATGCATATCAACTCACAATAAAGTGAGTATGATATGGGCACCAACATGGGTGTGAGGAAAAGCACCACAAGGGAAGGTCCTTTTCTGATCACTTCTGAATTCCCTGACAGTAAAACCTGACTTGCATGGAGGTTGGTACCACACCTATTATGATCACATAGGCCCTGCCTCTCCTCCCCAAAAGGTACCAAGGGCCAAGATTGTGGGATGAAAAATGACAGCCCATGGAAGGAGTCAGGTCACTACTCCCCCTGTTGGTTAAAAGCCCACTGCTGAATAGCAGGTGTCCCCCTCTTTAGTATAAAAAGAAGGGAGGAGATGTTGGGAACCACAGCTTCTCTTTTGACCTTGAGAGTTAAAGGTGTTCTCTTATTTCTTACAAAGGAGATTTCGTGATCTGCAGCTGCTCTTTGACCTTGGGAGCTAAGGGTGATCTCTAATCTCCTAATCCTAATCATTGTTTAGTATACAGCCTAGGTAGAGTAAGCACCTGATCCTAACAATTGTTTAGCATATAGCCTAGGGGAGTGGGTACCTAATAGAGGGATTAACCCTGGTGAAACTGACATTAGGCATGTAAGCATTGTCAAAAAAGTTCTATCTTCTATATATAAGCAATGTTTGCCTGAATAAAGCTGAGCCTTGATCAAAACTTGTCTTGGCTCCATTCCTTGTGTTCTTGTCTCAGGTTCATTCCCACTCCCTCCTTCAAAGCCCATTTAGATATTTGTGCTGCAGGCCAGCACACCAGAGAGGGTATGATGAAGACTGACCTTAATCTTCTACAGCTTCTCTCCCTCTCTCTTTCAGTCTCTTCTCTCTAACTCTTGTATAGTAGTTATTTTTTTCTTCATTTTTTTAGTGGGCACTGTCCTGTAACTCCCAGTACCAGCATGTGGCTATCATCCACAATGAGCTTTTGATCGGAGAGACCTACAAGGTTTCCTAAAAGACAGACAGGTTTCTGTCAGAGTACTTGATGACCCACCAAAGGTTAGTGGTAAGACTCTACTGCTGAAGACACCATATGTAGTTGACACGTAAAATGGAATGGCATGGCTAGAAGCTAGAAGAGAGTCAGTCCCCAGACAGTCAGCGCGTCTAGTTCCAGAAGGTGCTACATGGGTGACTGGGGGAAAATGACCAATATCTGTCTAAGCAACTCATGGTCCAACCTACTTAGCAGCAAATAACTTGTTGTGATGGCACACAGCCATGGTGGGGAACCAACTGCTCTTGATTTGGCTAACTGATCCCCTCAGAGGTATGGGACCCATAGCTGCAGCTGGGAAAGAAGTCAGAACCATATCCAAACATAAGCCCACTCTCCACTATCAAGCTCCCACCAATTGTGGGCTATAAGAGGGCCTACACCTATTAAATTCTCTATGAAAAATGTAAGGATTATCTCATTTGTCTGGTGCTAACTTACTCTCCATTGAAGAATCTGCTTCTCTTTTTCATAGAGATATAGATCCTAAGGAGAGAGCCACTCCATCATACCTCAAAAGGGCCCCAACTGAAACTAAGAACAATTGGTGAAACAAGCAAGGGTGCTGTTTTCTTGGTGAACTGGGTACCCGCACAAGGCTGAAGGAGATCAACACAGAGAAAAAGCAACTCCTACCAAATCAGAGATCCAGAGACTCATTGTCCCCCAACACCTCATCACTGAAGGAAACCAAAAATGAACCCAACATGGCTCAGGGAAATTTTGCGGGAGAGGGGGCAGAAAGAATGTCAGAGCCATGTGCTGGGTCATGATATGCAGACATTTATCCTACCCATAACTGTGGGCTGATTCCAGAATGCATGACCCATCTACCTCAACAAGGAGGGAACAAGGGGAGGGGGTAGGTAATGGATGAGCCTAATAATGGTACCAAATTGACGATATTCACTGAGTACAAAACTAATTATTAAAAAAATAAAAGAATTTAAACTATAAAAAATTGGGGGGGGGGTGCTGGGGAGATTGTTTAGTGGTTAAGGCACTTGTCTATGAAGCCTAAGGACCTGGGCTCAATTCCCCACTACCCCCGTAAGTCATATGCACAAGGTGTGACCTGCATCTAGAGTTCATTTGTAGTGGCTGGAGGCCCTGGTGCATCCACTCTCTGTCTCTCTCCCGCCCTCCCTCCCCTCTGTCTTAAATAAATAAATAAAGTACCTGGGGAACTAGGAGCTCTTGTCTACTCACTCCATTTGCATGTACACTTAAGCACATGGGGAGTAGGGGTTGGTGAACCAGGCCAGGAAGCTGGAGTGCCAGAGGCCAGTCTCTATAATGACCCATGTAACATCTGACTCATGAGAATAAGGATGTCAGCACACAAGGGCCAGTCAGGATAGCAAAAAATACCTCCTTCTACAGATCCCACACAGACACCAGGCCTTCCCAAGCCAGACACAAGCGGACCTACCAGGACCAGGAAACTGGGAGAAGCTACGGAACAGGTATGTGGCCTACTCACTCAGTGCCTTGTGTACTCTATGGTACAGGGTATCTGAGAATTGGGGCACTTTAATCAGGAAGGTGGAGCAAGGGGCCTGCTTCCACAACAAGCTTTCAGGACCCAAGCTTCACCAAGCCAGTCCCCCAATCACTGAAGAAAGAATCCTTAATAGGCTATTTTTAATATTTATTTTGGGGAGTTTAACTTCAAGCTCATAATCCTTCTATCAGCACTTCATGAATGCTGGTAACAAGATCTTTTCTTCTACCCTATAGAATTTCAAAACATGAAATTTATCAAGGTGCATTAACTTGAACTTGACATAGGTCTCTTTGTTTGCCAATGTTCATATTATCGGTTTGTTTTCCTAACAAAATCTGTGAGATTGACCATAGTAAAACTATTTCCTAAATGTGATATTCAATCCTTGGTCAGCTCCTTTATCTAGTCTGTTTTTTAAATATGGTTAAGTGGGCTGGAGAGATGGCTTAGTGGTTAAGCCCTTGCCTGTGAAGCCTAAGGACCCAGGTTCGAGGCTCAATTCCCCAGGACCCACGTAGCAGGCATCTGGAGTTTGTAGCAGCTGGAGGCCCTGGCGCACCCTTTCTCTCTCTCTATCTATTTATCTGTCTATCTGCCTCTTTCTGTCTGTGTGTCCATTGCTTTCAAATAAATAAAAATGAACAAAAAAATTTAGATGTGGTTAAGTATTTACCAAAATTAAACTGCAGCATGTTTAGTCTCTGGCATAAGCAACATTGCCAAGACTCTAAAATAAAACAAACAGGACTTACTAAGAAGCATAATTTTAAAGTTTTCAGGATGCGAATGGTTATCAAGTATTAAAATATATTGTAAAAAATTACCTCTTCATGGAGTAAGAAGCAGAGCATAAAATAAAATTTTAGTGTATTTAGTATACAGATCATTTAATGATTCATTTTTGTCATCTTTTTAAGAGAAGGGGAGAAGAAACTGCTCTACAGCACTTACTTAAAGTCATAAGAGCTAAAAAATGGAGGAAAGCTAGAATTCTTTTTGTCAGATATAATTGCTCTATTCTTTGGGTTAGTTTTGATTCACTAAATGTGCAAAGGATAGATAGATACCCATATTCATGAAGGTATAAGATATTCCCCCCACCCCGAAAAATACCTTAAGTTTCAAGATATGTCACCTATTTAAATTTACTAAAATATTTTTAAAACACTGTGAAACTTGAAAGTACTTAGTGCCTTCATGGAAACCTTCACATGATGAAAAAGTAATCCTAGCTTATCAGGTACTAAGATGGTTGGAAGATTATTTCTTTAAATTATGAAGCAAATCTATGGATTTTAGATTACTGACAACAGGTGATGTTGTCTGCAGAAATTAAAATATTTCTTCTCAGTGTAGAGTACTTTTCTGAATCTCCAGTGGACAGTTTTGTATCTATTTATAATAAATTTTATCATTTTGTTTCAAGGCAGTGTCTTGCTCTAGCCAAGGCTAACCTGGAATTGACCTGGGATTCTAAATAGTCCCAGGCAGGCCACAAAGTCATAGTGATCATCTTATCTCTTTCTCTCAAGTGCTGGGATTAGAGGTGTGGGCCACCACATCCAGCTTAATTTTAGCATTCTTAATTGGCTTATACAACTGTAGCACTTTGAATTCTCCTTTGAAATAAATATACCATTTCACTGGATCCATCAACAATGAATGAGTTAAATAAGTTCTTTGACTTGTGCCCATCCTATATGGGAATGACAGTCCTCAGTTTATTTCTTTAAAATTGTCTTACTAGTAGGTTAATTCTAAGAATTCCTTAAAGGAAATGTGCTAAAATTGAAACTAAACATGCTATAGCCATAAATATTTAGATGTACCTTAAACAATTATTATTTTTTATAGCAGTAAGTATAAACAAATTATGTGAACATAAGAGAGATTTATAATCTAATAACTGACTACTGTGGACATGCACCTCTTTATGACAAAAGTACTTAGCAGGTAGAGTGTGGTTAAGGATAGCTTGATTATCCTCAGTTATCCCTATGGGAAACACGAGGTTTCCCTTAGAGGAGGAAGATAGAAGGTTAGAAACAGAGAAGGTGGTAATGATGCAAACAAATGACAAGGAGAAAAGATGTGAGATGCTCCATTATGGGTTTTGAAAACAGATAAAGGGACACAAGCTAAGAGATGTGAGACTACTAAATAGAAAGAACAAGAAACAAAGTCTCCCCAGGATATTCTACAAGGACTCTTTCTTTACCAACATCTTAATTTTTAGCTCATTATCAGCTCAAAATTCAGTTCTCCAGCATGATATAATTTTTGTAAGAATATGTATATATATTAGGACAGCATCAAAATATAAAAAATCAGAATTTCACCCAAAGACCCAATTCAATTGGGTATTTATTATTTCAAAATTGCATATGAAATGTATTTTTTTAAATTGGTAAAACATTTGTGTTTGATTTTATGACTTATATTTAACACATTAGCAGTTGTTCATAAATGCCTATATCTTCACTTTTAGGTATTTTACTATAACTTTAATTTATTGGTAGCAAAATATCCAATCAGATGCCCATACCATCATGAATTTAACCAATGCCCTAATGATAAACAGTAAGACATGAAAATATAATTTAGAAAAGTAGTCTTATACAGAAGTATTTACATATATGTTGTTTCCTTTATATATGCATCTAGAAATGATAAAAATTAAGCAAGTTATAAGCATCGGGTACAGAGAAATATATTTTGTGAGGTAAACACGTACATGACTAGTCATTTCAGATAATTTGTGTGTAGTAGCTTGAATATATATCCACCATTGATGTATGTGAAAATTAAACTTATATCTTGGATCTCCAGCCACAAGACTTGAGGTGTCACTGGGGGCAAATTCGGGAGTACAGTCCTAAGGTGTCACTGGAGGCAAATCTGAATTCCAGCCCAAAGGTGTGGAGAGCTCTGTCAGGGTCCCTGCTTCTTGCTGATTTTTAGTGTGTGCTGGTGTGGGTGCTCTGCTTGATGCAGTTTTTTTCTCTGCTTGGATCTTTGGACGTAAGAAGCTTCTTCTGCTCTTGATGGAACTTCCCCTTGGATCTATAAGCTGAAATAAATCCCATTTCTCTGATAAAATGTGTTTGGAAGTTCATGCCAACAATGTGAAACTACATTCTGTTATGAATATAAATACATATGTATATATGTTATCAACTAGACAAGATTTAGAATTGCATAGAGAACTAGCCTCTGGGAAGGCTTGTGAGGAATTATTTTGATTAGATTAATTGAAGTGGGACGACTTACTTTATATGTAGCTTAAATGTAGAGCATGGAAGTCATAGATTGCTCTAAAAAAATTCAGTGGTATGGGTGGGATACCTTCCAGTGAGTTGTTGGTTAGAAAGGCCCCTGATATCCCCAGCATAATATAGGCTATTGCCAATGCTTTTGGTTGCCCACAGAAACTAGATGGTAAGACCGACCCTATTGCTGAAAACTGCACATGCTTGAGTTGCAGATAACTGAGAAATCAAGCTGGAGTTAAGCTGGAAGCCTCCTCCCTGTTGATTACCTGTTAGGATTCTGTAAAGGGCTATGGAGCCTGTTGGGAAAGAAAAGTCATCAACAGTCTGAACCAACAGTGAACACTGCAAGCTTTATGACTGGACAGCCAGACAAAATTTACCTACTGGAGCAATGGTGGCAATTCTGTTTTGGAAGAAACTAACTGGTTTCTGACTGGACTTGAGACTAATACATGTGAGGACACAGATGTCTGTTACTAAAACATAACCAAAAGCCTCTGGCTAGGGAGATCACAAGCCCAATGGGGGAAACTATTATTATTATCTGGCTAAATAGATATACCCATGAAACTTCCCTCTAGTTACTTATGTTTATGTCCATATGTAAATGCTACTCTCACTTTTGATCATGGTGACCACTTCAGAGATTCAACACTCATCAAAAAGCTGAGAAGAAATGACAGTGGTATTCATCACTAAGTGAGATATCTCTACCACGTCCACCACAGCTAAGGGACCATTGTGAAACAGTTTGTGGAAATAATGTAAAAGCCAAAAGAATAGGAAGAGTGCTTTGTAATCCAGTCTTCCAGAAACAAAGCAGCCATGGTGTTCATGACCTCATGAAAGTGGCTGAGGGTACCTACACAAGACCTTCAAAATAGGAGGGAGAAAATGATGACATCCAAATAGAAGATGACTAGTTTGAAAACAGGGATTCATTAGAAGGGGACTTGGAAGGAACCAGAGGGAGAGTGGTAGAAGGGTGTTATGGTCATGGTGTGATGTCTGTTTGTATAGAGATTATCAATGAAATATTAAAATATGTGTTGTTTGATTTCTGAGTTTTGCCATTGAATTTCCTTTTTCAAATAATTTATATCAAATTCTCCTAGTTCTCATTTTTTCTTCCTTTCTTCTCTCTTCTCTTCTATCCTCCTTACTTTTGGGGTATGTGGTGTGTATATGTGTGTGGTCACACATGAATATATGGCGGCCAGAAGGTAAACTTAAGTGTTATCATTAGGAAAGCTGTCCTTTTCTTTAAGAGAAGGCCTCTAATTGGCCTAGATTTCACCAATTGGTTTACTCAGCTAACTCTGGGAATCCATTTTTCTCCTCCTCAACATCTTTGGAATGTTACACATATAACCTCAAAGTAAGTGATACTACTACAAAAATAACTGGCGACATCAAACAGAAGAGGGGCTATTTGAAAAGAAGTGGTTCAGTGGAGGAGGGATAGAGGAAGAGGAATAAAGGAGGGTGATGGGAGGGGATTATGATCAGCATACATTGTGGATATGAATGGAGATTATAAATAGAAAATTAAAAAAAAAAAAGAAAAACAACAGTGTATAAATCTTCTCTAAACTGTTGGCCTGAGTTTGTAGGTTAGTGAGAACATGTTTATATCATAGGCAAGGACCTATTTGATCCTCAGCAACACATACACACATGCCAGTATTTTATATCTTTAAGTGGTGGAGTAATAGCAGGTAGTTTTCATTATGACTTTAATTATAAGCACTTTAAAGAAAAAAATCTGTGCCTGAAAGTAATTCACCAAAATGTAATAATGAGTTAACATTACTTTCAGACATGAAATTTTATATTTCCCAATCATTTCCATAAAGATTGGATTTAAGAACCTCCTTGCTTTTCTGTTACACTTAAAGAATTTTCTGAAAAGAAATGCCTCATGGACAAGCTGTTAGTAATTATGCAGAATAATTTGATTAAATGAATGCTACTTAAGCCCCATGTGGTGTTGGTTCAGGATGTGTCTCTTATCTCTCTGCCATGATCCCCTCAGTGTCTTAGAAGATAGTTCATAGACAGCACCTCAATCAGTCTGAATCAGTCACCTCCCCCGGGTAATGTCCTATGTATAGCTAATAAGAATATATGTTTTGACCTAATACTAACTTAGAACAATGATAAAATGATTATGGGGTAAGAAAGGCTATGTGCACTAGAAGAGAAGGAAGAAGGCATGATGACACAGCAAAGATGAAAGCAGAGGGAAAGTGCAGATGAAATTCAGGTTCCTTTTCCAGCCATTAGTACCTGTCAATCACAGTCAACTAATGAAGAACCATGCTGTTGATTAAGTCATACTTGTATAGATAGTTTGAAAAGCTATAATGAAAATATACACTGAGTTTAAATATAAATTTATTCCATAATAATTCTTAAACACAATAATACACTATCACTTTACATTGCCTATTAAAGGAAAATAATAAGTTGTTTTAATTTTTTTCTTTTAAGTTTCAATAAATCTCTCTTAAATATAACATATTTTGGTTAATTTTATAGGGAATAAGTAAAATTAAGATGACATTATTTTTTACAACAGCTGCTGTAAATCTATATTTCTCACTAAAAATACTCCCAAATTATGTTCAAGTATTCTCACAAGAAAATCACAAGTATTATCCAAGAATAAATGTTTAAAAAATGTAAGTATGGAGGGGTTGCAGTATGAGTGTAACCCAAGAACAATTTGAATTGTGTTCTAGTCTCAAGTTCTCAGGAGAGATATCTGAAAAGTTCATGCTATATTATGCATACTGGAAAAAAGACCCCAAACTCAAAATTCAATAAAGAAGAAAAAAAATGCAATTAATTATTATTCTGGTACATCAGCAGCAAGCTCTTAGTTGAGCACAACAAGCTGGGAATGATTGAGAAAGACATTACAAAATTCTTAGCATTCACATATTTGGTTTTATTCTTTAATCATGTAAAGCTGACCACTTGTGTTTGTTTACTTCCCCCAGCTTGTTAAAGCCTTGTTTAAGTAGGCTCTTCCACTTAACAGTGGTCCTCATGGATCAGTGATGAGTCATGCTTGATGATAGCAAACCACACACAACCAGTGCAGACTCCAATTCCATAGCTAATAAAGACCAGCAAAACCAAGCATCACAGCTGCTAATCACCTCATTGTTCAGCCTCTCTTTACAACAGACCTAATTAACAGGATAATGGCCAAATGAAAATATCTGCATGTTTACACAGCACAGATGATAATTAACTTTATTGATTACTATACTCCAGCCCCAGTTCTAACTAAAAAAAAAAAAAATACTCCAGCAGATAGGTACATTTAGTACTCCCTTAAGAGAGATAAGAAAATGTAGGCAAAATGAATTAAGTCACAAAATGAATTAAGGCATCTAAGCAGCCAAACCTAAGGAGTCTAGCTCCAGGACCAACACTAGTAATCCTTATAGTCTCAATCCCTGTGTGCTTACCCACCAGATCTTACAGTGTTTCAACTAATTATTTTTTTAAAGTTTGCATACCATTTTTACAATTGTGCTTTTCTGGCTTTCAGGAATACTACTGAGACTAGAATCTGAGGGCCATGTTTCAGCTTTTGTCGGGGTTTCATTTATAATCAGGGCCAACAGAGAGGACATCTGGGACCATGATGGGGCTATTTTTTACAACCATTTTTGCCTTCACCAGCTGAATTCATCACCCATTGTGTACTAAATGTTGAATGCTGGCCATCCTTTCTGTCAAGATCCCAGCTTATGGAGGAGAAAGAAGCAGCCACTGGTCTGTTTTTTCTCCTTTTTCCCTGTTACTATTTTGTAGAACTAAAGACAGTTTTTCTCCTGGTCCAGATGAACCACATCTCTGTATCATATGTACAGTGTGTTCTTAGTTAAAGGTAGTTCAGTGTGGTATTATACACCAATATTTTTATCTGTAGTTTTTCTGTCTGCATAGATATTTAAGTATATGAATTATGACTTTATTTTATATACTTCAATAAATAAATGAATGTAAAAATACATATAAAGTGGAAGGGAAACCAAGTCGTATTAGTGCACTGTGAAAAGGTATATGACCATATCGTACCACATGTTCATATGAGCCAAACCTCACCACAGTGCTGCTATGAGTAGTCTGAAACACAGGGCTATTTGATTATGAGGCCCTGTAGTTTACTCAGAAAATTATCAGCAGATTCATTTATGTATCTTTCATTTTTGCTTCAATTAAAACTCATAGCTGGGCTGGAGAGATGGCTTAGCGGTTAAGCGCTTGCCTGTGAAGCCTAAGGACCCCGGTTCGAGGCTCAGTTCCCCAGGTCCCATGTTAGCCAGATGCACAAGGGGGCGCACGCATCTGGAGTTCGTTTGCAGAGGCTGGAAGCCCTGGCGCGCCCATTCTATCTCTCTCCCTCTATCTGTCTTTCTCCCTGTGTCTGTTGCTCACAAATAAATAAATAAAAAATGAACAAAAAAAATATTTAAAAAAAAAACCTCATAGCTCATAAATATGTCTGAAATATTCCTGAAGCCTCATGGATAAGCAAATGCTTATCTCTTTACATGCATGGATACATGACTACCAAATATATATACACATCTGCATACACACACATGAACTTAAATTATATACATATAATGTAACCACAGAACATTTTATCATAAAAATAGAACAAATGCTTATCTCATAAAATACACAGATATATGATTACTAAATATAGATACAGCTACATAATATTTCATCACAAAACTCGGGCAAAAACCACAAAATAACTAATAAGTAGGGTGAAGAAAACTAACTTGCCTGCATACAGGCAGGTTTAGAGCTAAATGACAAGAGGTATTCATTTATGTAGAATTCAACAAACCTGAAAAGTGTATATGGGGTAGAAAGGTGCACACATAAAAATGGCCTACTTAGGATGAAATGTGGATAAGAAACTGAGATCAAATTTTCACTATGGTTCCATTTTCTCCAGATGGAACCTCTGAGGCAGCCTCAGTGAGGCAACTACCTTTGGCCATAATTTTACCTCAAGTTATGTTTAACAATTAGATTTAATATAGTACCCTCAGATACAACTCTGCTCTTAAACCTTCTGTCTGCAGCTTAAATTTCCTTTCTCAATCTTATAAATTCAGTGTGGATGTGTTTGAGATTATTACCTCTAAATAGCTAACTATTTTTAGTCTACCCTAATAGTATTTTATTTCATTTTTTTTATTTCATTTTTTAGTTGCTTACTCTTGACATGTAAAATTAAAAGTGATAATATTTTACATTTTATTACTTCTTTTGCATGTCAAACAATGTTTATTATAAATATTGAATGCAATTCATGTATGATGCATTGTTAAGTCTTTGGGTTTATAATTTATGTCTTTATTTACGTGTGTGTGTGTGCGTGCATGCGTGTGTGTGTGTGTGTGTGTGTGTGTGTGTGTGTGTGATGTGTATACATGTACAGAATTGTGTAGGGATCTCTCTCTCTCTCTGTCTATGCGTACATACGTGTGTGTGTGTGTGTGTGTGTGTGTGTGTGTGTGTGTGTGTAGACGAGAGGTTGACATTGGGTGTTCTACTTGTCTATTTTCTATCCTATTCTTTGAGGCAAGGTGTATTAGGGTTCTTTAGAGGAACAGAACTGTCATGGTAATTACAGTCCTCTTTTTTGTAACTGGTCACATGGCTTTAACTGACATTTGTAACTGCCTTCTTCTACTACCCATTCTTTATTTCCTCTACCTTCAGCAAGCTCCTCACCAGGTCTTGGTTCTTTACCTGGAGGGGTGACCCATACCTTCATTGCTGAAGGATCTGGGACATTTATCACACACCTTGATTGAGTTGTTGCTGTTGTCCATTGACTTTGATAACAGGACGGGCAATACGAAGAGATGACCTAAAGGATCTTCTACACTCCAGAATACTCTTCCTTACCTCCATTGTGGAGGAGCATTCCAATTTCCCCTTGGTAGTCTGGATCAATCATCCCAGCTATCACAGTAACTCCTTTCTCAGCCTGTTCACTCAAGGGCATCAGGATCCCACAATGGCCAGGGGAATCTCTTAGCTTCCAGTTAAATGGAATGCTCTTTGTCCCTCACAGCAAAAGAACTCCCCTCTCTGGAACCAAGACCTCTAGGCCAGCAGAGCATAAGGTTCCAGGAACAGGAAGCTAAAATTTGGCTAATGGGTCACTTGGGGTGTTGGTAAGTGGTACCATTCCCATTTCCACCCCTTGATTCCTGGGCCCAAGAAATAGCAGATTGATTCAGAGCATATACAGCCTGCTGGAGGACACTCCTCCAGACCTCCAAGCCATTGCCACCTAGTTGGCACAGCAGCTGTTCCTTTAAAAGGCCAATCCACCATTCTATCAGGCCAGCTGCTTCAGGGTGGTGGGGCACATGGTAAAACGAGTGAATTCCATGGTCATGAGCCCACTACATACATTCTTGGCTGTAAAGGGAGTTCCTTGGCCAGAAGCAGTGCTGTGTGGAATACCATGATGATGGATAAGGCATTCTGTAAGCCCTCAGGTGGTAGTTTTGGCAGAAGCTTATGTGCAGGAAAAGCAAACGCATACCCAGAATAAGTTTCTATTCCACTAAGGACAAAACTTTGCACTTTCCATGATGGAAGAGGTCCAATGCAGTCAACTTGCCACCAAGTTGTTGACTGGTCACTCTGAGGAATGCTACCATATTAGGGCTCAGAGTTACTCTCTGCTGCTGGAAGATTTGGCAATCATCAGCAGCCATAGCCTGGTCAGCCTTACTGGAAGTCCATGTTGTTGGGCCCATGTAAAACCTGCATTCCTGCCACCATGGCCATTTTGTTCATGGGCCCACTGGCCAATGAAAATGGTGGCTAAGGGAAGATGTTTACCACTACTTACAGAACAGTTTAACTACTTGATTATTAAAGTCATCCTCTGATGAGGTCACCTTCTTATGAGCATTAACATGGGACACAAGTATCTTTATATCCTTTGCCCATTTAGAGAGCTCTATCCACATACACCTTCCCCAAAAGTCCTTCTCACCAATTTTCCAATTGTGCTCCTTCCAAGTCCTAGAACATCCAGCCAAACCATTGGCTACAGCCCATGAATCAGTGTATAACCACACATATGGCCATTTTTCTTTCCAAACAAAATGCACAACATGTGCACTGCCCAAAGTTCTGCCTATTGTGAGGACTTCCCTTAACTAGATTCCTTCAGTTATCCCAGAAAGGGGCTGTAATGCTGCAGATTTCCCCTTCAGGGAGGTGCACACATAATGTGCTGAACCATCTTTAAACCATGCCCTAGTCTTCTCCTTTTCAATCAATTTATCATAGGGCACACCTCATGATGCCATAGGTGCATGCTTGGGGCCAGAAGGCATTGTAATAGAAGTAGCAACCATAGACATTTGGGTAACTTCCTCATGTAACTTACTCATACCTTCAGGGCCTGCTCAAGCTCATTCACATATATACCACTTTCACTTGATGACAGGCTGCTGCTGTGCATGCCCAACTTTATGGCCTAGTGAGTCAGATAACACCCAGCTCATAATGAGCAGCTCAAGTTGTATAGTAACTTGATGGCTCATTGTCCAGCTTTCAGTTTCTACTAAGGCCCAATAGCAGGCCAAGAGCTGTCTCTCAAAGGGAAAGTAACTGCCTAGAGATGACAGCAGGGCCTTGCTCCAGAATACCAAGGGCCTCCACTGTGATCCACTTATAGTGGCCTGCCAAAGGCTCCAAATGGAATCCCTGTCCACCACTGACACCTCAAGTACTATCTGATCTGCTGGATCATATGGCCCAATGGCAGAGCAGCCTGGACCTGTTGAAGAGTCTTTTCTTGTTCTGGGTCCCACTGAAAACTAGTAGCTTTCCAAGTCACTTGCTATGTGGGACAGAGTAACACAACCAAGTGAAGAATGTGCTGTCTCCAAAATCCAAATAGACCCACTAGTCATTGTGCTTCTTCCTTAGTGGTAGGAAGGGCCAGATGGAACAACTTATCCTTCACCTTAGAAGGAATATCCCTGCATGACCCACACCACTGAACTAGAAATTTCACTGACATGGAAGGTCCTTGTATTTTAGGTGGAATTATTTCCCATCCCCTGATGTGAATATGCTGTACCAGCAACTCCAGAGTGGTAGCCACCTCCTGCTCATTTGACCTAATCATAATGTCATTGATATAATGGACCAATATGGCACCTTGTGGAAGGGATAGGTGATCAAGATCATGTGAACTAAGATAATAAACAGGGCTGGAGAGTTAATATAACCTTGAGGTAAAACAGTAAATGCGTGCCGTTGACCTTGCCAGCTAAGACATATTGCTTCTGGTGGTCCTTATGGACATGTATGGAGATTAAGGCATTCACAAGATCAATAGCTTCATACCAGGTACCAGGACATTTGTTAATAGGCTCAAGTAAAGAAACCACATCTGGTACAGCAGCTGCAATTGGAGTCACCACCTGGTTACATCTCCAATAATCCAGTGCCATTCTATAGGATCCATCTGTCTTCTGAACAGGCCAAATAGGAGAGTTAAAGGGAGACATGGTAAGAACCACCACCTCTGCATTCTTCAAGTCCTTTATAGTAGCATTAATTTCTACAATTCCTCCAGGGACATGCATGTTTTTGGTTCACTATTTTCCCTGGTAGAGGGAGCTCCAATGGCTTCCATTTGGCCTTTCCACCCATAATAGCCCTCATTCCAGAAGTCAGGGAACCAATGTGGGGATTCTGCCAACTCCTAAGTATAACTATCCCAATTATGCATTCTGAAACTAGCGAAATAACCACAGGGTGAGCTCAGGGGCTCACTGGACCCACTGTCAGTCTAACATTTTCCAAAACTCTATTGATCACCCTACATACATAAGCATGTACTTCATTTGGAGGGCTATGGTGTCAATTCAGTGCCAGTATTCAGTAAGCCCCAAGAGGTCTGCTTATTTTCTTTTCCCCAATGTGAAGTTACTCTAGCAAAAGGCTAGAGCAGGTATCCCTGAGGAAGGATAGGACTAAGCTTAAGATTGAAATTTTTGGGGATTGTGGGAGGGTCCTTTCTCAAGGGGATTGGGCCACGCCTTCAATCAAGAGGCTCAGGATCTTTAAACTGGCTTAAGTTTGGTCACTGGCTAAGAGGCCTTGATTCTCTTTTGCTATAATTCAAAATGACCTTTTGTTCCTTTACTCTGAAACTGTTCTGCTTTTACAGATCAAGCAGGAACTTAGTAGGCTTTTTATCTATTTCACTTCTGGGAACACCATGATTAATCAGCCAGTACCAAAGGTCTACATATGTCGTACTGAGCATTGTTTTGCCTACTCTGTCCATTATGGTAAACATGTTTACCTTGCCTTTGGTGATTCAGCACTGCCACTTGGCCCTTGTTACTCTGAGATACAGTTATACCTATTGCATATAAATCACCTAATGCAGTGACTGTGGCTCCCACTGTGATGTCTTCTTTTTTTTAAATTTTATTTATTTATTTATTTATTTGAGAGCAACAGACACAGAGAGAAAGACAGATAGAGGAAGAGAGAGAATGGGCACGCCAGGGCTTCCAGCCTCTGCAAACGAACTCCAGATGCGTGCACCCCTTGTGCATCTGGCTAACATGAGACCTGGGGAACCAAGCCTCAAACCGGGTCCTTAGGCTTCACAGGCAAGCACTTAACCGCTAAGCCATCTCTCCAGCCCTGTGATGTCTTCTTTACATAAAAGACCAATGATAGGACAGTTTAAGTATTCTGGTTCTCCCCTCACAAATCTGTCTCTTAGAGTCTTAGTGAAGGACACATCTGGATGCTCCCATTGTGGGGGCAAAGATGAATTAACATGGCAAATCCACTCCAGCATCCCAAGTCCTCTGAGTCTTTTTTTTCCTTTGACACTTCACACCGTTAATTGAAAATAATAAACCTAATAGGAACAGAACACATGCATTGTGTTACATTTAAACTACATTATGGTTCTTCAGTATTAACTTGGAGATTTTTATGGGGTCAGACCTTAGCAAAATATCACTTACATTTACACAGGAAGATCACAGTGTGTCATGCATTTCCAATCCTCTGAACTCACTCAATCATTGATGATGTATGTATGTGTTCCGTTCATCAACATTACACCAAGGGATATCAGGCAGCTTGAGCTCATTCACAGTAGACTTTCTTTGGTTCCATACTTCAGCCAACCAATCAAATAAACTCTTGGCACCTCTTCCAAATGTATGAACTGCAGTGTTAAATCTAAAACCACTGCTCACTGGGCCTATTCCAATAAATTCACCCTTTTATAATCTCATATTCCTTCTGCCATCATGCCACACCCTTAAAATCCATTCCCACACATATTCCCTATGCTTCTGCCTGTTTAAGTTAGAAAGCTCTTGAAGTTCTTTAGTGGTGTACCTCACTTCCTCTTGAGTCATGATTTTTATCTCACCTTTATGGGCATGCCTAGCTTTCCACCTTGTTATAGACCTAGAGGCAAAGATGGGTGGGCACTGAGAAGCATCAACCCTTCCTACAGGGAGGGTCATTGCTGGTACCTTGAGCAAAGAAGGATTAATTCTCCCAGGAAAGAGTGGAGAGGGCAAGACTTCAGGGTGTGGGGTTGGGGATGCAACTGCCCTAAAGGAGAGGAGGCCACATGCTCATGCAAAACAACTTCAGAATCTGAGTTCATTGTCCCCAGATTCTTCAGGGTCTTCCCATACATCCTCATACCAAGTCACAGGATCCCACTGTTTTTCAATCAGTGCCCTCACTTTAACTTCTGATAGACTGTGAGGCTAGGAATTGAGTTTATGTTGCAAATTAGCTAATCTTAAAATGAGAGCTTGGGTTTAGTTTTCTGCAGTTTGAGCCCTGGTCTGGCTATAGAGGAGACTCTCCTCCAGGACACACTTAGAAACCTTCAGATCATGTATGTGGGTCTTAAGCTTGGAATTCTCCTTTCTGAGCTTCTACTTTTCTCTCAGTAGTTTATCCAGAGATGCTAGAAGTAACCACCCAGCATCATCACTCATCTTACTTTTCCACAAATATTCAAAAGTTCTAGATACAGAGTCATTAAATTTCTTGATGTTCACAAGATATGACACAAGATGATAAAATACATCTATCTCATGGAATTCTTTAAGTAGTTCACACCACGGATTATTAGTGCCCTCCATATTACCAGTAAAAGTGCTCTCCTTATTACAAGAAGAGCCTTTAGTGGCACTGACATTGCAGAACCAACTCCAGAGGGTACCAGGCCCACTAGGGAAATCCATCCTTACAATTCTGTCACTCTCAAACTAACCCACTTCTCATACCACAATCTGTATTAGTCAGGGTTATCTAGAGGAAAAGAACTGATAGAATGAATTGTATTAACAGGAAATTTATTGGATTCATTTATTCAAGTCCAACAATAGGAGGTTGCAGGCCTGTTAGTCAAGGAACCTAGTACCTTCTCAGTCCATGAGGCTGGATGCCTGAACAGTCCCAATCCAGCACTGAAGGCCTGAAAGCATCCTGGAGAGAAGCTGCTCTTTTTTAGTCCATACTGGTCTTCAGTGCATGCTGGTCTTCAGTTCACACTGACAAGCAGAGAGTGGTAGGTGAGAGGAGGGGTTATTTTCCTTCACAGAGCTTCTTCAGTTACCCCCCCACCTTCGCCACCTCCAAGAGAGGCCACCCACTCTGGAGGAAGGTCTTATCCTGGGGGAAGGATTCTTCCTTTAGTTAATTATCCCCAGAAGCAACCTCAGAGACCCACTTCTGAGGAATGTCTGTAGATTCCTAAACCTATCAACTTGACACAAACTTAACCATCACACAGGGGTTCTTTCTAAACTTAGAGCTCACCAACTTGGCTAGCATTAGCTGTACAGGGAGTCCCAAAGTTTCTCTCTCTGCTTCCCGAGTGCAGAATGACAGGATAACATCACCATGACCAGTATGTATGGAGTTTTGGGGAATGTAAACTAGGGTCCTCATGCAACAAAAGTTTTACATACTGAGCCAAAGAAGGGCAGATGTATTCTATTAGTAAAATGATTAGATTGATTTTTATTCATTGTTAACCAGCTTAATCTCTCTTTCTTTCTTCCTTCTTTCCTTCCTTCCTTCCTTTCTTTCTTTCTTTCTTTCTTTCTTTCTTTCTTTCTTTCTTTCTTTCTTTCTTTCTTTCTTTCTTTCTTTCTTTATCTCTCTCTCTCTTTGTTTATTTCTTTTTTTTTGTTTACTTTTGTTTTATTTTCTTACTTAAGGTAGGATCTTGCTTTAACCCAGGCTCACCAGGAACTCACTATGTAGTCTCAGGCTGGCCTTGAACTCACAGTGATCCTCCTACCTTTGAGCTTAATCTCTTTGAAGCCATTTTTTTTTTAATTTTAATTTTTTTTTTTTTTTTTTTTTTTTTTTTTTTAGTTTTCTATTCTGCAAGTACAGGCAGTTTGGTACCATTATTAGGCTCATCCATGACCTACTCCCTACCCATTGGCCCCTCCTTGTTGAGGTATATGGGTCGTGCATTGTGGAGTTAGCCCACAGTTATGGGTAGGATAAACGTCTCTGCATATCATGACCCAACATGTGGCTCTGACATTCTTTCCACCCCCTCTTCCGCAAAATTTCCATGAGCCATGTTGGGTTCATTTTTGGTCTACTTCAGTGATGAGGTGTTGGGGGCCCCTGGAGCTCTGGCTTTCTGATTTGGTAGGAGTTGATTTTTCTCTGTGTTGGTCTCCTTCCCCTTTCTGCTGGTATCCAGTTCATCAGGAAAACAGCACCCTTGCTTGTTTCGCCAATTTTCCTTAGTTTCAGCCGGGGCCCTTTTGAGGTATGATGGGGTGGCTCTCTCCTTATGATCTGCATCTATCTGAGAAAGAGAAGCAGATTCTCCAATGGAGAGTAAGTTAGCACCAGGACAAATGAGATAGCCCTTACTTTCTTTATAGAGAGTTTAATAGGTGTAGGCCCTCTTGTAGCCCATGACTGATAGTAGTTTGATATTGGAGAGTGGTCTTATGCTTGGATATGGTTCTGACTTGTTTCCAAGCTCCAGCTATGGGTCTCATACCACTGAGGGGATCAGTTAGCCAAATCAAGAGCAGTTGGTTCCCCAACATGGCTGTGTGCCACTAATGCACTTTTGTGGGCATCACATCAGGTTATTTACTGCTAAGTAGGGTGGGCCATGAGTTACTTGGACAGATATTGGTCATTTCCACCAGTTGCCCATGTAGCACCTTCTGGCACTAGACATGCTGACTGTCTGGGGACTGACTCTTTCCTGGCTTCCAGCCATGCCATTTCCTTTTACGTGTCAGCTGCATATGGTGTCTTCAGCAATAGGATCTTACCACTAACCTTTGGTGGGTCTTCAAGTACTCTGACAGAAATCTGTCATTCTTTTAGAAAACCTCATAGGTTTCTGTGATCAAAAGCCCATTGTGGGTGATAGCCCCATGCTGGTTCTGGAAGTTACATGTCAGTGTACCCTAAGAAAATGAGGAAAAAAGGTAACTAATATATAGGAGTTAGAGAGGCAAGAGAGAGGGAGAGGGAGGGAGGGAAGATGTAGGGGACTTAAGTTAGACTTGATCCTATCCTCTCCAGTGTCTTGTGGTTCAGGTGTTTCTTGTAAGGGCCTGGTGAAGGTTAAGCCATTTGGTCTACCTTTTAGGAAGTAGAATTTTATGGTACCCTTGCCGTTTGGGTCTAGATTAGTGTTTCCCACTCCTTCGATGCCCACCCCTTCCTCCCCATCGCTCCTAGTGTCTAGTCCATGAAACGCTTGCTGGGTATGTAAGGTATATGTGGCGATTTCTTTTTTTTTTTTTTTTTTCTGTGAATGGGTAAGTTCACTGAGAATGATCTATTCCAGGTTCAACCATTTTTACTCAAATTTCTTTGTGTCCTTTTTTCTTACTGCTGTATAGAATTCCATTGTGCAGATATACCACATCTTAATTATCTATTCTTCTAGTGATGGACAAATGGGTTGATTCCAGCTCTTAGCTATGACAAATTGAGCTGCTATAAACATGGTTGACCAAATCTCTATGGCCTGTGGTTTGAAGGTTTTAGGGTACATGCACAGTAAGGGAATAACTGGGTCTGTTGGTATCTCTATAGTCATCTTTTTCAGGACTCTCCATATTGCTTTCCAAAGTGGTTGTACCATCCTACATTCTCACAAACAGTGGATGAGTGTTCTTGCTTCTCCACATCCTCACCAGCATTTATTTTCATTTGATTTTCAGATGTTTGCTATTCTTGTTGGGGTAAGGTGGAATCTCATAGTTGTTTTAATTTGCATTTTCCTGATGATTAGGGATGATGAACATTTTCTTAAGTGTGTGTTTGCCATTTGTATTTCTTCCTCTGTGAACTGCCTCTTAGGCTCTTTGCCCCATTTTGTGAGTGGGGTGTTTGACTTCTTACTGTTTAGATTTTTGAGTTCTTTGTAGATTCTAGAGATTAGGCCTCTATCCATTGGATAACCCACAAATATTTTCTCCCATTCTATGGAAAATCTTTGCTTATTGTATGCTATCTGTAAAGAAACTCTTCAGTTTCATATGATCCCATTGGTTGAGTGACTGTTTATGATCATGAGCTACTGGGCTTTTGTTCAGGAAGTCTTTTTCCATTCCTGTATCGTGGAAAGTACTCCCTAAATTTCCTTCCAGTAGTATTCAAGTTTCTGGTCTTATATTGAGGTCTTTGATGCATTTGGATTTGAGTGTAGTGCATGGTGAATTGTGTGGATCAAGTTTCCGTTTCCTGCATGTGGTTATCCAGTTTGTCCAGCACCATCTGTTGAAGATACTATCTTTTTTCCAGCATATATTGTTTGGGCCTTTGTTGAGTATCAAGTAGATATAGTTGCTTGACACAAAGTCTTGGTCCTCAAGTCTATTCCATTGGTCTATACTCCTGTTTTTATGCCAGTACCATGTTGTTTTTATTACTATGGCTTTGTAATATAGCTTTATATCAGGTATGTTGATGCCACCAGAGGTATTTCTTCTGCTGTGGATATGTTCTGCCTTTCCATATGAAATTTGAGATCATTTCTTCTATGTCTGTGAAGAACACTGTGGGGATTTTAATTGGAATTTCATTAAATCTAAATATTGCCTTTGGTAGGATTGTCATCTTCACAATGTTAATTCTGCCTATCCAGTAGCATGGGAGGTCTTTCCATTTTCTCAAGTCCTCCTCAATTTTTTTTTTTTTTGAGGATTTTTTTTTGTTGTTGTTGTATAGATCTTTCATTTCCTTGGTTAACGTTATTCAAAGGCATTTTTGTTGTTGTTGTTGCTATTGAAAATGGGACTATGTCCTTTATTTCTTTCTCTGTATCTTTGTCATTTGCATACAAAAATGATACTGACTTTTGTGCATTGATTTTGTATCCTGCTACTTTTCTATAGGAGTTAATCAGCTTCAGAAGTTTTGGGATGGAGTCTCTCGGGTCTCTTACATATACAATCATGTCATCAGCAAATAGAACTAACTTAACTTCTTCCTTTCCAAATTCTATCCCTTTTATTTCCTTCTCCTGTCTTATTGCTTGAGCTAGGACTTCCAGTACTGTATTGAAAAGCAGAGGTGAGAGAGGACAACCCTGTCTTGTTACTGATATTAATGGGAATTCCTCCAGTCTCTCCATTAAGTATTATTTGGGCCTTTGGAGCTTTGTATATTGCCTTTATTATGTTAAGATATGTACCAACAATGCCAATTCTCTCCAATGTTTTGATCATGAAGTGATGTTGTATCTTGTCAAAGGCCTGTTCTGCATCTATTGAAATGATCATGTGCTTTTTATGTTTAACCTTGTTTATGTGGTGTATTACATTGACAGATTTCCATATGTTGAACCACCCTTTTGTTCCTGGGATGAATTCCACTTGGTCCAGGTGGATGATGCTTTTGATATGTTTTTGGATTCGGTTTGCGATGATTTTGTTCAGCATCTTTGCATCTAAGTTCATTAGGGAAATAGGCTGGTAGTTTTCTTTTCTGGTGTCATCTCTGCCTGTTTTTGGAATTAGGGTGATACTATCTTCATAAAAATAGTTGGGTAGCTTTCCCTGTTCTTCAATTGTGTGGCACAGTTTTAGGAAGATTGGTTTGAGTTCTTCCTGAAGGTTTGAAAGAATTCAGCTGAGAAGCCATCTGGTCCTGGACTCTTCTTTTGGGGGAGATTTTTTAATACTTTTTTCAATCTCCATGAGTGTAATGGGTTCATTAAGGTATTAATCTGCTCTGAGTTTAGTTTTGATAGATGGTATTGGTCCAGGAATTTATCCATCTCCTCCACATTATCCAGTTTTGTGAAGTAGAGGTTTTTGAAATAAGTCCTGATGATTCTCCCGATTTCACCTATGTCAGTTGTGATCTCTCCTTTTTCATTTTGAATTTTGTTAATTTGGAGTCTCTCCTTTTTTTTGCTTGATCAAATTGGCCAGGGGTTTGTCAATCTTCTTAATTTTTCAAAGAACCAGCTCTTTGTTTTGTCAATTGTTTTAATTGTTTCCTTGGTTTCCAATTCATTAATTTCTGCTCTCATTTTTATTATTATTTTTTTCTTCTGGAGCTCTTTGGGTTGGATTTTTCTTGTTTTCCCAGTGCCTTTAGGTCGATGGTTAGGTTATTGATTTGGGATCCTTCTGTCTTTTTAATTAAGGCATTGAGTGCTATGAATTTTCCCCTGAGGACCGTCTTCATTGTGTCCCATAAGTTATGTTACGATGTGTTCTCATAGTCATTCAATTCCAGCAATTTTGCAATTTCCTTTTTTATTTCATCCTCTATCCAATTATTGTTTAAGAGTGTGCTGTTCAGTTTCCAGGTGTTGTTGGGATTTAGGGTGGGTCTTTTGTTGTTGATTTCTAGCAATATAGCATTGTGATCTGATATCATGCAGGGAATTATGTCAATTTTCCTAAATATGTGGAGGCAGTCTTTGTGACCCAGTATATGGTCTATTTTAGAGAATGTTCCATGGGTTGCTGAGAAGAATGTGTAGTCTGTGGATTTGGGGTGGCAAGTACTGTAGATGTTCATTAGGTCTAAGGTTTTGTTGAGCTCTCTTACTTCCCTGTTGAGTTTCTGTTAGGATGGTCTGTCTATTGCTGATAATGGTGTATTGAAGTCCCCAGCTATGATGATGTTGGTGGTTATTTCAGTTTTATTGTCCAGTAGGTTTTGTTTTATGTACTGTGGTGTCCGTTTTTGGGGCATACAGATTTATGATTTTGATATCCTCTTGTTGGATCATTCCCTTGATAAGTAGGAAGTGGCCTTTGTCTTTTTTGATAATTTTTGGTTTGAAGTCTATTTTATCTGATATTAATATAGCTACACCTGCTTGTTTCTTATTCCCATTTGCTTGGAATATTGTCTTCCACCCCTTTACCCTGAGGAGGTGTCTGCCTTTAGTGGTGAGGTAGGTTTGTTGAAGGCAACAGATGGAGGGGTCTAATTTTTTGATCCATCCTGTTAGCTTGTGTCTCTTGATGGGTGAATTAATTAAGGCCATTAATATTTAGGGTAATGACTGTGAGATTTGATTTGACCCCTGCCATATTGTGATGATAAGGGTAGGTTGATGTTTTCATGGACTTTGAAGGATTTTGTCTGTCTCTGAGTTTGGTTATTGTGATCTTCATCTTGTAGGCATTTGAGTTTGGTTATTTGTTTCTTCTCTATGACGAATTTCCTGAAAATCTCTCTGTAGGTTTGGTTTTGTATTCATATAATTGTAAAGCTGAGTTTTGTCATGGAAAGTTTTTCTTTCACCATCTATTATGAGGGATAGTTTTGCCAGGTAGAGTAGTTTGGGTTGGAATATATAGATTCTCAGACTTTGAAGAGATTCATTCCAGGCCCTTCTAGCTTTGAGGGTTTCCATTGAGAAGTGTGAAGTAATTCTGATGGGGTTACCTTTGAAAGTGGTGCACTATTTTTCTCTAGCTGCTTTTAGGATTTTCTCTTTGGTGTCAATGTTTAGAGTCTTAATGATAATATGTCTTGGAGAGTTTCTCCTTTGGTCCAGTCTGTTTGGAGTTCTGTTCGCTTCTTGTATCTTGATAGGCCTTTCTTGTAAGAGATTGGGGAAGTTTTCTTCAATTATTTTGTTAAATAAGTTCGCCAGGCCTTTGGTCTGAAATTCTTCTCCTTCTGGTATTCCAATGATTCTGATATTAGGACATTTATGTGTATCCCATAATTCCCTCATGTTCAGTTTACAGGAACTTTTGAACTTACTGAAGTTTTTGAACTCTCAAATAGTTTCTTCCATCTTGTCTTCCAGATCAAAGTTTCTATCCTTCACTTTGCTGACTCTATTCTTGAGAGCCTGTAGAGAGTTTTGGGCTTGCTCAATTAAGTTTGCATTTTCTACTATTTTTCTATGTATCATTTCCATTGCTCTGTCAAGCTCCCTTTTCATATCATTTTCTGATTTTCTTGATGATTCTTGGAATTCATCCTTGCATTTCTTTATGTCTTCATTTAGTATGGACAGCTGATTTTTAATGTCCTATTTTTTTTCACTCTCTCTCAACTCCCTTAATTCTCTTTGAAGTCCTTCCAATGTCTTATCAATTTTTTCTCGATTAGTGGTGGTAGCATCCATACTATTGTCAGTCCTTTTTTGCTCTCCTGCAAGTTCTATCAGTAGGTTGGTCAGGGTTGCATTGCTCATAGCTTCAATTTGATGTTCTGATCCTGATAGTTCTTCAGTGTTTTTGGTTAGATATATTATTCATTGTAGGACTAGGTGATCTAACTGGATTTTCTTGCATTTGATTTTTCATGTTATTTCTTTTGCACTGTGGTCTGCCCATGACAGTGTATGGTCATGTAGGTGGGTGGATCAGTGTGTACTCTAGTGCAATGGGAATCTGAGGCAGCCTGGGGCAGTTGCCAAGCAACTGGGCTTTGGCTCCCACTTGCCAGAGCTGCCTATCTATTGCCTGACAGGGGCACCAATGTTGCCTATATTCTCAGGTGGTAATACACCAAAGCTGCCTGCATTTGAGCTTGGAGGGGGACTGAGGTACCAAGGCCTGAAGCAGCCCAAACTGGTTGGGAATGACCCAGATATAGTCTGTGTTCCCCTGTCTCTGGATAATGGGGGCTGGCCAGGAAGGCACCTGAACTGGCGCAAGCCAGAGACACAGTCTGGGTTTGTGTGGCAGTTGCTGTAGGACTGGACTCACTGAATGTGCAGCAGCAGGAGCAGTAATGTGGGCAAATGTGCAGAGCAGTTTAAGCTTCCGCAGCAGTGGCAGCCTGCTGCTGGGTGCAGCAGTGGGGAGTGGCAGCGGGGTACAGGACAGGGCATGGCAGTGGTGAGAGGGACTTCAGGGGGTGCAGGAAGGGGTGCAGGACTGTGAGCAGGACAGCGGCGGTGTGCAGGGCAGGGCGTGGGATGGTGATGTGGCGCGGGATGGGATGTGGGATGGGGAAGGACCATGCACAGGAAGGTGACATGGTGCAGGATGGGACGGAAGGTGGCGGGGCATGGGACGGGGCTGGCGATGGCAGCAGGGCACCATGGGACAGGGCTTGGGACAGTGACAGGGCGTGGGATAGGGTGCGGGATGGCAGGAGGGCGCAACAGCTATTTGGTGAATGGGTGGTCTACCCACCCATGAGGGGATCCACGATTTCCTGATTTCTCCCCTTCTGAACCCCTCACTGACAAAAAGACCCAGAAAACCCTTAATTTCTTGCTTTTTCTTCCTGGTGATTTGTAGGGCAGCTAGGTGGTTGCCATCTTGGCCAGAAGTCCCCTTATTTATTTATTTTAGAATGAAAGACAGAGAGAGAGAAAGAGGCAGATAGAGAGAGGGAGAAAGAGAGAGAGAATGGGCTCACCAGGGCTTCCAGCCACTGCAAACGAACTCCAGACACTTGTGCCCCCTTGTACATCTGGCTAATGTGGGTCCTGGGGAATCGAGCCTACAACTGGGGTCATTAGGCTTCACAGGCAAGCACTTAACTGTCTCTTAAAAACAAACTATTAAAAATAAGACAGGGGCTGGAGAGATGGCATGCGTCTGGAGTTCATTTGCAGTGGCTGGAAGCCCTGCGTGCCCATTCTCTCTTTATCGCTTTAACTGCCACTTTTCTTCTCTGCCTGTCACTCTCAAATAAATAAATAAAAATTAACAAAAAAATTAAAAAATAAATAAGAAAGGTATTTGGAAAATGATGAGTATAATATGAAAAGTGATTGTGCTAATGTAGTTTCCTATTATATTAGGCTTAATGTATTGTTTCATATTTTCTGTTTAGTATTAATATGTTACTTCATATTTTCTGTTCATAGTGCTTTTATAATTGTCTATAAATTTATTATATTAAGGAAAGAACATGAACATATAGAGGGTCTGAATTAGGCATTAATTTTTGTGTGCTTCAAAAAAATCTGGACAAAACTACACAATGATTTTTATAAGTTTTGTTGACATTTTTGATTTTGTGGAAATATTGATGAGGGTTTTATAGTTCATTTTGGTATGAAAGACCAATATTCCCATTTGGGATAAATTCATATTTGGGATAAACTGAATTTTGGTAGAAGATCAATGAAGAAAATGCATATGCACACAAATAAGCTTATTTTGCTGCCGTTCTACTGTACCTGTGATGCTTTGGTTTAGTTGTCTCCAGTATACTTATGTGTTCTGAATGCTAGGTTCCCAGCTGGTGGCAATTTGGTAATTGCAGCCTGCTGGAGGCAGTGTATTATTGGGGGGCAGGCGTATTAGTATTAGTTCAGCTTCCCCTTGCCAGCGTTTCAATTACCAATGTTGGCTAATATATTTTTAAACAGTTCATATATTCCAACACATTCCAAACTATTGTCTTTTGAACTGGGGCATTTGAAGACCAAGGTATACAGTCACATCACCTTTTCTCACTTTAGTTATAGGGAAATGTCTTTCATGAGTTGATAAGAGCAATGTCACAGAGGGACAGAGATTTTTAACTAATGCCTTAAGTATTATTCAATGAAATTGTTCGTAGCCTCTTGTCTAATAAAACATCTATGTCAGAGTCCTATTCTTTGATAAACCATATGTTTATATTTTATATCACTTATTATCTCTCCTTTGAATATCTTTCAAAGTCTCTGCTCATTGGAGTTTCCTCTATCCAGGGATCTTTTTAACCAAATATTTTATTTTTATTTACTTATTATATGTGAGAGATATAGAAAGGGTGGGAGGGAGAGAGAGAGAGAGAGAGGGAAGGAGGGAGAGAGAGAAAATGAGAACACCCGATTCCCCAGCCACTGCAAACATATTCCAGATTCATGCCCTACCTTGGGCATCTGGTTTATGTGGGTCCTGAGGAATAGAACCTGGGGTTTTTGGCTTTGCACACAACTTCCTTAATCTCTAATCCATCTCTCTAGCTCTATCTCAAGGATTTTATATTCCTTCAACAAGGGAAGTTTGTCACCAGACTCACCATTATAACACAATTCTCCAGAAATTTCTTCATTGTATGAACCTTCTCTTATATAATACCTTAGCATGTATCTTAGAAAAGAAAAGCATGTTACATGCCATTTCTGGTTTCATACCATAAAACAAGACCAGTGGTATAAATATAATTTATCTTATGGTGGAATTATCATCAGAACAGTGACATACAGTTTGTGATTTCATATCTGAAACATTGATATGAGATAAATCTTAATGAGAAGGTAAAATATTTGACCAACTGTATCATTAGAAATACCATATTATTTTATTGAGCATTTACAAATGGTTACATTTTTATTTACTTTTTGATGTTTCATGTTTATACCCAACAACTAAAATGGGTGCAGACAGGCCTTTAAATGCTCTCCCCCACCATTTGCATGACCTATTGTTTAGTAGATATTAATGTGTAGAGTAATTGACTTATCTTCTCCAGTCATCCCTACAGTTTATACTTCAATGGTTGAAGCAAGCCTTTTCTTCAAACTGAAGTCAAGTTTAGAATTTATTTTAAAAAATCAATTACAACCTTCTACATATGTAAGAGGGAACTGTGGTTTGATGTCAGTCCTCGTAAGAGTTGCTTATGGACTTTTAATGCCTGCCTCTGTTTTTTTTTTTTTTTTTTTTTTTCCTTTCATGATTAAAGCAACCCTGAATAAATTTAAAGCAATAAAACTGATGACAATGTCCTGTGTTTGAGTTTTCATTATATTGCTGCCAGCCAGTAAGAAGTACTTTGGCATTAAGAATGTGTTCTTAGTTAAAAATATGAAAGGATTCTGTATGACTCACTATAAATGTCCTTGAGTGAGCTACTAAAACGTTTCTTTTACTCAAACACATGAACAAGTTCTTTGACTATTACAAATACTAAAGGGCACATGGAAAAGTTTGAGGTCCAATTACATTGTAACTTTCACATACCAAGAGATTTTGTCTTATTGTTGAAAGCATACTAAATTGACAGTGTTGAGTTATATGCTATTTGTTGCAGGCTCAACAGAATATGACCTCTCAGATTTTTCCTAATTTCTTATATCCAATTTCTTATAGTAGCCAAATCCAATAGAGATAAATCTAGAGACAGATTAGATAAGAACATTGGAAACTGGATTTCAGACTTCTACCTTAGAAGTAATGCTATTTACTTTGTGTGACAAGTGAAATTTCATTCAAAGTAATATTTCAGGACTTTCATATTTTTTTTCTTGCACACACTGGAATTTTGAGTTATCATTATTGCTTGGGTGGCCAGATGTTCTTTGTGTTGAATTTGGCATGCATACATTTTTAATGTAAAGAAAAAAAAGGTTTAGTTTCCCGTTCTGTTTCTCCCTTGTGGTAGCAATGACCGTTATGTCTACTAGTACACACTTTTGAGAGCTAGTCTCATCCAATATAATATCTAAACCAAATAACACTCATATTAAAACTATGCATGATTTGATCAGTTCTTCTTAGTTCCTTCCTGACTTATTGATGCTTCAAAAACTGAGAAGTTTCTTTATCCCCACAATCCTGTGTAGCTCAGAGTCTGGAGAAATATATTGTAATTGCAATTAGGTATTGCAATTTCAAAATTGGTTGTAAAATAATTGTTGAGATCTTTTTATTTTCTTCTTTCTTTCATGGTACTGCTGGAACTTGAATCTCAGGCTTTGTTGAATATTAGTTTACAGTTGAAGTATATTCCCAGACAGCTTACAGTTGAGGTACATTCCCATTCTGCAAGAGGATTTTCTCAGTGCGATTGCTGGTATTTTTCAGGGGATTGTGGGTTATGCTTTGTAGGAGTAGCAACCAGTTATTCGGGGGAGGCAATGCCTCTGGGCCTGACAACCCAGCCAATGGCTTTTACAATCTTCCCACCTCCTCTTCCACAAAAGTCCCTGAACCTTGGTGGATGTGTTTTACATCTACTTCACTGATGAGCTCTTAGGAGCCTCTGGATATCTGCTTTAGTATGTGTTCAGTATCCTCAGCATCTGTCTCCTTGCCCACAGTACTGATTGTTGGGTTGACCAAGGAAACATGGTAAACTCTTGCTCATCTCTGTTGGGGTTATTTAACATATTCATGTTCAACAAATATTTCACTCGATAAAGGTGTGTGGACATTACTTTCTATTTGCCATCATTATAGCAATAAAACCTTTGCAATGACATTGAGTCCTTTCCCCAAAATCAGCTGTGTTCTTATTTTTTACTTCATCTCAAAATTGACCTTAGTGATTTTCCTGTTATGTATAGTCATCTCTGTGAGACACATTATTTCCAAGCACCAAGAAGTATATTCATCAAAGCCATGTTTTCTACTTTTACCCAATGTTATGGTGTCCATGCAAGACAGAAATTGGTGAAATTGGGCCAGAATTCAATGATCTTGTTCAGTTCATTTACCCTGTTCCTGGCATTTCAACCCCCAAGACATTAAAATAGCATCTCCATTACCAAGCTCCCACCAACAGTGGGCTACAAGTGGACATACATCTATGAAATTCTCTCTACAAACGAAAGGCTATCCTATTTACGTGACACTAACTTCATTCTCCATTGGAAACTTTGCTTCTATTTTTCAGATGGATGGAGATTCTAAAATCCAGTCCATCACACCTCAAAATGGCCCCAGCTGAAGCTAAGAATAATTGGGGAAATGAGTAAGCGTGGTGCTTTGTTGGTGAACCTGGTACTGGCACAAGGGTGAAGGAGATTGACACAGAGAACACTCAACTCCTACCAAACCAGAGATCCAGAGACACAGAATCTCCCAAGACCTCAACACTGAAGCAGACCTAAAATGAACCCAACATGGCTCAGGGAAATTTGTAGAAGAGGGAGCGTAAAGAATGTTAGAGCCACATGTTGGGTCATGATACACAGAGACATTGCCTCCTACCAATAGCTTATGGCTAACCCCACAATGCACGACCTATATTCCTCAATGAGAAGGGTTCCTGTGGAGGGGCAAGGACAGGAAGGAAGCTAAGAATGGTACCAACTTGACTGTATACACTAAGTACAAAACTAATAAAAAATTTAAAAACCAGAATGTCCCAGCAATCTTGGAAAATGTGCCAATAATTTGCCCATAATTTTAGGTTACATTGACAGGTAAGGATAAGTCACATATTTTCAACTGAAGTAACAGTTGTGTTTCAACTCAACACATTGTTCATGGATAAGGAGGTTGCTCAGTTGATAAGATGCTTCTACAGTAAGAATGCTGAGCTCCTCTGACCAGACATATGATCCTCAATGTCCATGTGAAGCCTGAACAAAATTTATGCATCTGTCTGTAACCCCTACAATCCTGGGCTGCAGAGCCAAGAGAATCCTGAAGAATGAGTTATATCCAATTAATATAGCCTCCCCAGTGGCAAAACAAGAAAAACCCTATCTAAAACAAGGTAGAATGAAAGAACAAACTTCCAAGGTTGTTCTTGCACTTCCAAATCCATACTGGGGAACACATACCCATCTATAACTGTACACACACCATCAGATACCTACAATCATACATACATACATTCATGTATACATAATAAAAGCTTGTATGCATGTGTATACAGGCATGTGTGTGCATGTTCATATGTGTGACAGTGCACATATATGTGGTGATGTAGTATACACAAACGTGTGTGTAGAGGCCAGAGGCTGACCGCAGGTGTCTTTCTGTTGCTAGTGATCTCTGCATTATTTTTCCAGGCTCTTGTCATTTTCAAAATATTGAAACATGTTGCACACAAACACTGAATCAGCAAGAAAGTTTAACAAAGGGGAAGGTGAAAGTCAAGCTTAAATAAATAACCAAGCAGGTCATCTGAGTGAGAAAGTTCCTAAAGGCATCAGGGCCCTCCCCAGGGCTTTGCTTTATGGTTTTCCATAAGAGGGCTGGATGCAAAGAGCCATAGCCTAGATGTTATTTTCATATATGTAAATTATTTAACCTCTTTTCTATTGCACATTTACCTTCCTACGATACATGGGATTTTAATCATATGCATGTTCAATTATGCATATACCATTGCCTTATCTAAAATAGTATATAAGGGTATGTGGTGGTTTTATTCAGGTGTCCCTTATAAACTTAGGTATTCTTAATGCTAGGTTCCCAGCTGATAGGGATTTGAGAATTAATGCCTTCTGGAGGCTGTATACTGTTGGGGACAGGCTTATGGCTATTATAACCAGTTTCCCCATGCCAGTGTTTGACACACTCTCCCATTGCTATTGTCCATTTTATGTTGCCCAGGGGGTGATGTCTACCCCCTGCTCATGCCAATGTTTTCCCTGCCATCATGGAGCTTCCCCCTTGAGCTTGTAAGCCAAAATAAACCTCTTTTTCCCATAAGCTTCTCTTGGTTGGGTGATTTCTAAAAGCAATGCAAACCTGACTGCAACAGCAAAGTGGTGCCAAGGAGTAAGGTTGCTGCTAGATACATGACTGTGACTTTGGCCTTTTAGAGCTGATTTTTTTTTTTTTTTTGAGATGCAAGAAAGTCAAGTTTTATTTGTTTGTATTAATCTAAAAGTCAGTGTCAGATTTCTGTGCTTCACCGAAAAGGAAGATAGTTGGATTGAAGAATAAAACCCGAGGGTCAGCACTGGAGCTGCTCAGCTGTCATGGAGTGAAAGAGCAATTCTTTTTTTTTTTTTTTAATTTAATTTATTGGTTTTCTTTTCAGTAAATACAGGCAGTTTGGTACCATTGTTTAGGCTCATCTGTGATCTACCCCCTCCCATTGGACCCTCCTTGTTGATGTAAATGGGTCGTGCATTGTGGAGTTAACCCCCAGTTATTGGTATGATAAATGTCTCTGCAAATCATGACCCAACATGTGACTCTGACATTCTTTCCGCCCGCTCTTCCGCAAAATTTCCCTGAGCCATGATTTTTAAGAGGAATTTGGGAGGGTTTGAAACCTTGGCCTAAGAGATGTCTTGCAGTGCTGTAAGTACTGCTTGATTGACTATTCTGGTCAGAACTGAAAGACCTGAATGCAGTAAGAACTATGGACTGTGAGATTTGGCTTATGAGGGTACAAAAGAGCTTTGCTTGAACTGGTCTAGCAGTTTGTGCGAGAAGTTTGCTCTTATACCGGTATACTGAGAAGTTGTGTAGGGTTGCTTTGTGTAGAAATGAACAGGTGTGAGCAGAGGGATATGGCACAGAAAGAAAAAATACTTTGGTAAACTGCTGCCCATTCCACTGCAATTGTGATATTATAACCTTTGAGACTGGCCAGCTGACCTGCACTGAGGCAACAGGATGAATGCAGACTTTTGGAGGGGCCTGAGTGCTCAAAGAGTGTCCTGTTCTTCAAAGTCTGCTTTATTCCTCTCTTGATTAACAAATTGGCACTGGTATTGTGGAGTATTAAAAATTCAGGAAAAAGGGTCACTTAGTTTGTAACATGGTCTTATGTTTTGGAAATGTCCATGTGCATTGTGAAGCAGGCTGTTGGTTGCCTGAATGGAGACCCCCATGGGGCCATGAGGATGAATTGTGGCTTGCAGTGGAGACCTGGTGGAGATGCCAGAATCACAAGATGGCAGCTAAGGAGAGCTTCCAGCCCCAGATGAGGTTTTCCAGAACTGAGAGTAGCCTAGCTGAAGGGATGGAACTGGAACTCCAGAGACTTGTTGGTTAGAATTAGAGACTTGTCACTGGCTAGAGTTGTTGGAGTGAGAGCTACAGAGTTTGGTGTTTGCCCCCTTTAAATCACGTATTGCTTGGCTATTTCTTTGCTATGCCCAATGCCATCTTTTGCATTGTGAATGTTTAGTCTGTTCCATTATGGGTTTTTGAGGTTTTTTGGTATTATGGCTTAGTTAAAAGATCTTGGACAATGAGGATGTATGAACATCATTGAAATTGATAAAAACTATGGGGACTTTTAAAGTTGTATGAATGCATTAAATTTTACCTCATGTGTAGTTATCAGTATATGGGGGCGGGGGGGAATGTGGTGGTTTGATTCAGGTTTCCCCCATACACATAGGTGTTCTGAATGCTAGGTTCCCAGCTGATGGAGATTTGATAATTAATGCCTCCTGGAGGCAGTGTACTGTTGGGGACAGGCTTATGGCTATTATAACCAGTTTCCCCATGCCAGTGTTTGACACACTCTCCCGTTGCTATTGTCCATTTTATGTTGGCCAGGGGGTGATGTCTACCCCCTGCTCATGCCATCCTTTTCCCTGCCATTATGGAGCTTCCTCCTTGAGCTTGTAAGCCAAAATAAACCTCTTCCCCCGCCCCCCACAATCTGCTCCTATTTGGGTGATTTCTACCAGTAATGTAAACCTGACTGCAACAGGGTGTTTCCCCTAAAAGTTCCTCAAAGGGCATCGTTTGCCTTATTTTGCAAACATGCCATACCTTTCCAGGCTGAATCCTTCCATTGTCTCCCAATCCCAAATAGATCTTGGAATATGTTTAAATTAAAGCTGATCAAAAAAGGGAAGTCACTAAAGGTTTTAAAGGAAAGAGAGACTTAGACCATGTTTGAAGTAGAGATGCAGCTCAATGTGTTATGGTGTCTGGTGTCACACAAGTAAGGCCATTGGCTCACGGAATGTGAGGCAAAGTTTTATTGGGTAAAAAGAAAATGAAGGTCTGGTATACAATGTCTACCCCCAGAGGGAATCTCAGGGGGCAGCTGTGAAGTGTTCAATGTCAGCTTTTGTTGGAAATAACCATATGATGTTAGGAAAAAAAAACCAGGATGGGAGTTAAACCCTAAAATTTATATGTGACAGTTATAGTAATAAAGGTTTACAAAAAAGGAACCTGTAAACAGATCTGTTGGTCAGGGTCAGTTACAGGAAGCACCACTTGTGGGGGGTATGAGGTAGGCCTGTAACCAGGAGTCCCACTTACCTTAAAGAGTTTGCTCAGCAATGCAGACCCCAGGAAAGGCTATTCATGCCCCAGGCAGAACCTCTTGTTTACCTGCTATTAGCAGAGCCTCCTGTTTGTCTGCCATCAACACAGCCTCCTGACTTCTATATTTCTCTAGGCTAAGTATAAAGAAATTTAGAGAAATACAACATTTTTCTCATTTTACAAATGTAGGTAAGGGGTCTCAGGTTGTCAGTAGGTTGCTAGGTTCATTGTTAAGAAAATGTGTACTACCCAAGCCAAGTGGTGCCCTGGATTGATAGATAAGCTATTCCCCATGCTCGTTTGCCTCATTCCTTAATTGTTAGTTCACCCTATTTGTTATGGCAGGGTCTCTTGCTGAACCTAGAAGGCTCAGACTTCACTAGACTAGCTAGTCAGTGAGTACAAGGTATTTCCTGTCTCCCTCTGTGGAGTGCTGGGATTACAGGTATGTATGTACCTCCATGCCACCATCTTGCATGGGGTCTAGAGATCCACATTCAGGTCCTCAAACTTGAACAGATGAGAGAAGGTGGTTTCAAGCCCTAACTCTTATTAGGTAAAACTCTGTTGAAACCAATCCATGTGCCTCTTATGGCTTTAACTTGAAATATATCTCCCAGGCTTATGTTTGAGCACTTGGTCCCCAGGTGCTTTTTTGGTAAGTACATTGGGCCTAGCTGATAATATAGAGGAATATGGTTCTAGTGGTGGGATTTATGGATTATATCCCTGCTCTACTTCCAGCTGAGTTTCTCTGCTTCATCATTGAAGGTAAGAGCCAGATGTCTCATTTTCTACTACTGCTCCCATCTTCTTCCTCTAAGTCTCTTCCGTCAAGTACTTTATCTCTGTAACAAGTACAGTGCCTATATTTGGCTATAGTTGAACCTACACTCAAGGCATCTCTCAGTGAGTAAGTTCACCTAAAGATATAATGGTATGGACCCTGGGTTTGGGCAGAAAGATTTCCCAGAGATGACTAAGTCATATCGTGGAATTCAGTGTGGACTACTTTTTAAAGTAATACCATTTACATTATTGTGATGTTATCTTCCCCAGTTGTTAAGTATGTAAGTAGGGTTGATTATCTAAATGCATTTAAAGGTCTTCTTGGAAAGGGTTTTGAAATATAGACAGCAGAATATAGTCTAACTACTTTAAGTAAAATGAGATTTACTCTAGGCTATTTTGTGGCTTAAAGAATCTTTGCAAGAGGTGGGAGTGGGTGGGGTGGTTCAATATAGTCCAGAAAGTGTCATCCAAGGGAAATACTTGCCAGTGAGTGTCTCCTGGAAGAAACTCTGAGACACAGACACAGGCTCGTGTCATTTGGCAGTGACAACAACAGGATCCAAATGCTAAATCTTATCAGGCTAGTTTCAGAAAAACAAATATTTTTTCAGTGTTTGCATAATTTTCCCTCCTCTTCCTATAACTCTAGTTCAGTTCTCTACTATTTCTCTGTCAGAATTTCTACCTAGAAGATCTTAATACCATGGCTACAAATAAGTTTCCTAATAATACTTTCTTTAAAAAAAATTGTTCATTTTTTATTTATTTGAGAGTGACAGACACAGAGAGCAAGGCAGAGAGAGAGAGAAAGAGAGAGAGAGAGAGAGAGAGAGAGAGAGAGAGAGAGAGAGAGAGAGAGAGAGAGAGAATGGGTGTGCTAGGGCCTCCAGCCACTGCAAACAAACTCCAGACCTGTGCGCCCCCTTGTGCATCTGGCTAATGTGGGTCCTAGGGAATCGAGCCTCAAACCAGGGTCCTTAGGCTTCACAGGCAAGTGCTTAACTGCTAAGCCATTTCTTCAGCCCATAATAATACTTTTTAAGTTTCTTTAAACATTGAAACTCCTTTCAGTGTGAACCATCCCCAAATGGTCTTGAATCAGCTATCAACTGAAACCTCAGCAAGAAAGCATACAAAGACATGATATGGGCTCCCTAGTCAACCGTGGGCTCATGAGAGGAATCACATGGACACAAGCCCTGCACATGCTCCCTGTGAGACAAAAACTAACATCAGTCATCATGGGTCATCCTCACCTGAGGATTTACTGGAAAATAAGACGCAAAGATGTTTTTTCCTTCCTCAATGAGGCTTCCATTGCCACTGCCTCAACATAATGTAGATAAATAGATATAAAAATGGCTGAAAATCAAAATAAGCTAAATTTAATATAAGAACTTGAAAAGTGAAGATTACTGTTAATTGTTTTATTTAAAATTATCAATCAATAATGCTATTGTTTAAATATAGATTTTGTTTCTTTTATTGGTAATGGCCATTTTTTCTTAGCTTCAAAATTTTAATCTTGTCTCTTTTTTACTTATATATTTTTGAAAGGATTATTGAAGACATAATTGAACCATTATCTACAAAGTCTAAGTGGGATAGTAGATAGACTATAAAGGAATGCTAGAAGCACAAGGAATGTAACTCTGTCCTAGAAACTTTACACTGTAGAAACAAACTTCATAGAGATAAGTAACATGGTTTTCCTCACTTGGCCTTGATTATCTTTCCATCTTCTGGATAATTTCAGTATGAACATATGAAAAATAAGTTATTAGGTGCTTATAGTGTACAGTAAAGTGATAGATGCTGAGAAGAATTCATATATCTTTGACAAAATATTAATTATATCTTAGGTACTGGGTCATGATAAAGTCTAAAATAAATTATATTTGACATACAATAACTAAAAGATAACAGAGATAATGTAAAGCATTGATGTTAACATAGTTCCTATTTTTAAGGGATATTTTATTAATGTATAGACCCATTTTTAAATTTCTAGTTATTATTTTAAGAAAAATTTATTTTAAAATGTAATTTCTTTTGTCCAAAAATACAGTCTATAAAAATAAGAATTTTAATCTCTAAAATCAATTCTAAGCCAAGCCTATTGGTTATCATACAAGACTTCCAGTTGTGATCTGACTTGTTCTTTTTTTAAATTTCAAATAGCATTTATTATGACACATCATTATAATTGGTCAGTTGCCAAATTTCTTACTGGGATTAGTTTAGAAATTAATCACATAGTAATGCATATATAGGAACAAATGAATATGAGGTTACTTTATGTGGTTTTAAGTAGTCACTGGGGGCCTTGGGATGTGTCCCCCACAGATAAAGTGACTTGAGGAAAATCTGGCAATGAAATACATATCTTCCCTTGGAAGTTAATTCTGCTTCTTTTGTTTGTTTGTTTGTTTGTTTGTTTTTCAAGGTAGGGTCTCACTCTAGCCCAGGCTGACCTGGAATTCACTATGTAGTCTCAGGGTGGCCTCGAACTCACGGTGATCCTCCTACCTTTGCCTCCCGAGTGCTGGGATTAAAGGCATGCGCCACCAGGCCCGGCTAATTTTGCTTCTTGTATGTCACTTCTCCCTTTCACTTTGATTTATACATCTTATCTCTTCCAATTTTATCATAAGACCCACAATACCAACCTGTTACATTTTAAAATTCACTTTGTTCTTTCCTTTGTGGGATTAACACCATTAAATCCACATTATGGTAATCTTATTTTTGCATCAGAATGATTCTGTTCCACAACAAAGTTTTACTCATAATTTTACTCATTTGAGGCAGTTTTAATAGTACAGAAGTGAAATTTTTCCCCACTGCTTTTCTATTTTTAGCTTGTTAATATTTATCAGATAATATCTGTTTCAGCTGATCATGTATTGATCATGTGAAAGAAGGAAGCTATCATGCACCTCTGTAATCCCAGTATGCCTTGGCAAGATGGGAGGGGGAGGGGCAAGTCTTCTTAACTGGAGTTTAGTATAATGTTTATGTGCAGGCAACAAGCTTAACTATGCATGATGTTTACAAGATGAACCTGAATACACTCCAGGCTTTTGATGGAATTCTACTGCTGAGTATAAATATGGAGACATTCAATGTTCTAAAGCAAATGATAGGTATGGATTTAGGATCACGTCTGCATTTATCAAGAGTATAGAGGGTTCTAACAAGGGAGACAAACTTTTGTGAAGGGAAATAGCAGTACCTATTGCTTCTTGGTTATCAGACCAGCTGGGATAGGTGAAGTTCCTGAACCTTGTTGTGAGAATGTGATTCTAGATGAGCCAGCTTCTGGAGGGGGAATTTCCAAAGGGTAAAGATACACTATCTGTCTTAGCAGTCTAATTTATTCATGTGTCTTACAACATGATTCCTGGGAAGTATGTGATTTTTTAAATCTGTTCTTAGATATCCTAAGCAGAGAAGACATGTGGTTGTCTCCTTAATCTAAAAGTTCCTTTGTTGAGCCTTGAGAGGCCCAGGCATGAGACCTAGTTGAAATTCCTGAGCCTAGCTCAAGTTTGGCAACCTGTCTCTGGCCAGCTAGGACTCAGCAAGATGCCTAATGGCTTCTTGCCTGCTACTTCCACACAGGAGTGGGAATTATCATTTCAATAGTCACAGTTTTCTATTGGCCCTTACCTCTTCCCCCATCCTAAAGTCCCCGCCTTCATCCCCAACATTATGTAGGCAACTGCTTGTAACAATAAAGCAAGTTCCTGTGAGTTCCTGCTTCCACAAGACTCCCGACTCAGTGTGGTTTTTCTCTGGTGACTAGGACAGGCTCTAAGTCATCCAATGCTCATTTTTCTTCTCAACCCCTTGGGAGGAACCAGCGGGACTGGTCTCTCTTCAGCACTACCTGCCCGTGGGGGAGGAGCCTAGCATCTGGTGCCTACCATGGGGCTCTGGGAACCCCGCTGACTAGTGCCCCATGAGAGGTATGCGTTGAGGAGGTAATTGATGTACATGTGTGGGTGAGCGTACCCTCATAAGTTATGAGGCAGTCTTTATATTTAATGTGCTAAACTTTGCTTCTATAACCTGTACTTGCTTGTCAATGTCTCTTCATTCCATTTCTCTTTCCTTTCACTTTTGGTCCCAGCAAGCTGCACCTGCAACTTTTGTATTTCTGAATGGGTCATATGTCCCTAGTGGACACACTGTGTGGCTTTTGACCTTTAGGCTTGTGCTTCTCTCTTCTCTTCTTGGGCCTGTAAAGACAGGCCAGCTTTTTCTGCCATTATGGAACTTCCTCTGGATCTGTAAACTTCAATAAATATCCCTTCCTCCATAACTGTACCCAGTCTGGAAGTTTATCTCCACAAACCTGAAGCTATCTGATAAGTGGACTGAGATGAACATGACCATGTGGATGCTGATCTTTTGGAAACGTTGTTTTGGAGGAATAGACATGGACTTGATGCTTGTAACTGAAGTTGTTTTCTGGAGTGGTAAGCCAAATTTTATGGACTATTCTGATGAGAGTCTGAGAATGCTAAATACAGGCAACATTAAACTTCAAGGCTTCACTTATGAGCTTTCTACGGGAAAGGAAAGACTGCAGGGGACTTTGTTGGAACTGGACTACTGGCATAAGGGCTGGCTGCATCCTGCTGCCCAGGCCCAGAGAGTTTAATCAAAGTTAAATTTGTAATAGACTGATGTGGTTAGCGAGAGATATTGGACTGAGAGATTTTTGTTTTGTTTTGTTTTGGTTTTTCAAGGTACGATTTCACTCTAGCCCAGGCTGACCTGGAATTCCCTATGGAGTCTCAGGGTGGCCTAAAACTCATGGTAATCCTACCTCTGCCTCCCGAGTGCTGGGATTAAAGGCATGCACCACCACACCCAGCTGAGATTCAAGATTTTAAGCTAAAAAACCTCAAACAAGTTAAAATTACAGGCACTGAGACTAATCTTAGGTTATGGTGGCTCAGTTTACATTGTTTTTGTCTCTCCTTTCTATGCCTTATACCAGTTAAAAATGTTTACTCTGTGCCTTTATATGTTAGAAGTGTTTAACTTGTTTGATTTTACAGGTCTTAATATCTTAAATTGGTCAAATCTGTAGGGACCTTTAAAATTAAACTGAATACAATTTATATATAACATGTGATGGTTATAAATCTATTGGGAGCCAGGGACAAAATGTGGTAATTTAAATATATGGCCCCCCCTCCTGGCAACTTATGCCCGGCCCTCCCCTAGTGGGAGTTGGTGAATCCACCTCCTGGGAGACTGCCACATGGCTCCCTTGGACTTACCCAGGTGGGGACAGGGGAGAAGTCTGCCCTCTCATGGTGACTGGGCTCACTGCTATTTTTCTTTCAGTTGATACCTTTTCCTGCACCTGTTGGCCATTGACACATGCCGGGGGGGGGGGGGGAATTTAAACATACCATTAGTCATTTACTTCAATGTTTTGCCACTCTCGGGCTGGCTAATCAACTTAAAACAGATTATGGCCCCTGCTTCATAAACAAGGCCTTTATATATTTTCTCCAGGCCTGGAAAATCTCACATTCCACAGACATCCCATACAACCCTCAGGGCCAGGCTATTGTTAACAGCTATAATCAAACTCTCAAGTCTCAATTACAAAAACAAAAGAGGGAATCCTAACCCCCACATGACCAACTAAAAAAGGCATTATTTACCCTAAATATTTTAAATTTTTCTAACAATTTATAATGTGTGATGGTTATAAATCTATTAGGCTCCAGGGGCGGAATGTGGTAATTTAAATAAATGGGCCCCAATATATTCAATTGTTTATTTGCTTTTAGTCTACATTGTACAGCCACCTGGCTGGAGTCAGTGCCATTGTGTGGATCTTAAGGTGTGATGGTAGGTTTCAGATTTCAATCTAAAGATATGCAAAGTGTGCCTTGCAGTAGTCCCTGAAGTGTGCTGTGGCTTTTGGCTTTAAGCTTGTACTTTTAATGTCTAATTATCTTTCATACTCACAGCTTTAAAGTAGCTCTCAAGAAAGTTCAAACTCTGCCTCCCTTTAAGGTCTTGGGCTCAATCATTACCCTAGATTCAGTTTTACCTGTTAGACGCTCTATATACTAAGGTTGAAAGTTAAAACTTGTTTGGAGTGTCATGTAGATTTTCAGTGGATTTGTGTTACTTCCAAAATATATAATGACAGTCAAAACAGCATTGGGCAAATGCATTTAAGAGATATTTGACATAATGATAATATTTCCTGGGATCTGATTCAGTTGCATTCAGAGATTTTGTCTTTGCAAACTAATCATCTTACTTTTGATGCAGCTAAAGCTGCTGATGACTTAATATCTGCTTTTAAGTCTGCCTTGCCCGGATGGAATTCTCTCACTTCTTGGATAGGAAGCTTTACTGCTAGAGGTGTTTGTCTTTTGCTCATTCTGTTTCTTCTGCCCATACTCATCAAATGCCTTTTGAGATCCATTATGGATATCTGTGCAGAAGTACATGGGATACAGCTACGGACCAACCCTAGCTTCCTGAGACATTATCTTAAAGACCCTGCAGAGGCTGGTAGTCAAAGACAGGTAAGATTCTCTTGAGTTAGGTCAACCTAAGACAGGGCATGAATGATGGAATTCATGCACCAATGACAGGTAAGGCCTAAATATCATAGAGAACAACCTAAGACAGACACAATCTTTCTGCACCAGGCCCAGACAGGCCTAGTTCATAAAAAATAAAAAAGGGGGAAGGAATTGTCTGGAGACATTTGGCTGGCCTTGTATCCACAGCTCTGGGCCATTTGACAGCAAGACTTTAGCACCTACATGTAAGCAAGATTATATACATTCAGTGTAACCGATAAGATTTGGCCATTCCTTAAGATTTATGTTTGGGTTGCTGAGATCAAAGTGTTTCTTTGTTTCCCAACCTTGGGATAATCTTTTGTACTGAGAAGTGATTGAAATGCAAAAACTCTGTAACAGAAAGGAGTTTTTTGATAGAAACTTATGTGAAACTCATGGAATTTTTGTCCATGGGAAAACTTTGTAAAAAAAGGGGGGGGGGCTGGAGAGATGGTGTAGTGGTTAAGCACTCACCTGTGAAGCCTAAGAACCCTGGTTGGAGGCTTGGTTCCCCAGGTCCCACATTATCCATATGCACAAGGGGGCGCACACATCTGGAGTTCGTTTGCAGTGGCTGGAAGCCCTGGTGCACCCATTCTCTCTCTCTCCCTCTGTCTTTCTCTCTATGTCTGTCACTCTCAAATAAATAAATAAAAAATGAACCCAAAAAAAATTTTAAAAAAAAGTCCCAGTTGGGTACCAGTGAGAGACATAAAATATCAGGGCCTCCCTGGCTGCTTAAAGTACAGTTGCCCATACGACCTTAAAAAATTGCTCAGCCACCTTCCCCATCCCCATTCAGCTTTTCCCAATGTTTCCTCTGGAACTTGCATTTGGGCCCTGCCTTCCCCTAATAATTCCAGTATAGATGTGGGGTACATTCATCCTTCCTTATGTACTTTTAACACAACTGAGCCCAGTGCTCAGTACTGCCCACCTTCTGGAATGGTTTATGTTTGTGGAGGTGGGATGGCCTATGACTTTCTGCCCAACAATTGTATGGGTCTTTGTGCCTCAGCCACCTTAATCCTAGATGTAGATATCATTCCTGGAAGCTAGATTCCCTGACTGAGGTAGTCCTACAAAACAGGAGGGGACTAGACCTACTAATGACCGAAAAGGGAGGCATATATTTGTTTTTACAGGAAAAAAGCTGCTTTTATGCCAATAAATCAGGAATCATCCAGGACAAGATTAAAAGGCTCCAAGAAAACTTGAAGAGGAAGCAACGGGACCCCCAGGACAGCCCACTGTGGATGGGCTTACATGGCTTCTTACCCTGCCTCCTCCCTTATCTTAGGCCCCTCCTTCCCCTCCTTCTTATCCTCACTGTTGGGCCTTGTGTAATTAACAAAATTACACAGTTAATTCTCCAGAGGCTAGACCCAATAAAACTCCATCAGAGTGAGATACATTACCACAGGCTGACAACTCAGGAATTAAGTTCCTCAGATGACCCACTGCCACCTCCTGTGCCCTCCATGTGACCAATGATGGATAAGTTCTCAGACTAACTGAGACAACCTAAGACAGGCCATGGAGTGGGTTCTCGGCGAGCTAAACACATGGTACCTAGTGCTGGGTAAGATCCCCAGAGGGGGACAACCTGAGACAGGGGCCATGGTGACTGATGCTCTTAGAAAAACAAAAGGGGGAGATGTTGGGCCTTGAGAAGCCTGGGCATGAGGCCTAGTGGAACTTCCTGAGTCTAGCTAAAGTTTGGTGACCTGTCTCTGGCCAGCTAGGACTCAGCAAGCGCCTAATGGCTTCTTGCCTGCTACTTCAATGCAAGTGTTCGAATTATCATTTCAATAGTTACAGTTTACTATTGGCCCTTACCTCTTCCCCCATCCTAAAATCCCTGCCTTCATCCCCAGTATTATATAGGCAACTGCTTGTAACAATAAAGCGAGTTCCTCTTTCTACAAGACTCCCGACTCAGTGTGATTTTTCTCCAGTGACTAAGAGAGGATCTGAGTCCTCTGATGCTCATTCCTTCTCCTCAACCCCTTGGGAGGATCCAGTGGGCCTGGTCCTTCCTCAGTTCTACTCATCGGGAGGAGCACGGCATTCCTTTAGGTCTTTTACATTTGTACTGTAATGTAAAATTAATGGAATACCATTTCAGTTGTACTACATACTTTATTAGATCAGACTCTAATGCTTCTCTCCATGTGGCTTTAATGTGGGAGCAGGAGGCACAGAAGCAAAATTATATCAAAGTGATATTTTGAGATAATATATTATGATGATTCATTTTAAATTTAATTTGATTTGTATTAGTTATAATCAAAATGTGTATAATAGTCATGTTGGTACCATCATTAGGCTCCTCCAAGTACTCCTCTCTCTGCAGGGACCCTCCTCATTGGGTAATATGGGTTGTGCATTGTAGGGTTAGCCATCAATTATGGGTAAGAGGCAATATCTCTGTGGATAATGACCTAACTTGTGGCTCTAACAATCATTTCACCCCCTCTTCCACAAATTTCCCTGAGCTACAATGGGTTCATTTTGGGTCTAATGCAGTGATAAGATCTTGGAAGTTTCTGTGTCTCTGGATAACTGGTTTGGTAGGAGGTAAGTCTTCTCTGTGGCTATCTCCTTCACCCTTGTGCTGGTACCAGGTTCACAAAGAAAGCAGCATTCTTGTTCATTTCCCCAATTACTCTGTGGTTTCAGCTGGGGCCCTGGTGAAGTACGATGGGCTGATCCTCTCCTCAGGATCTGCGTCCATCTGAAAAAGAGAAGCAAGTTCTCCAATGGAGAGTTAAGTCAGTACCAGATAAATGGGACACCCATTTATAGAGAATTTGACAGGTTTAGGCCCTCTTATAGCCCAAAATTGGTGGGAGCATGACAGTGGACAATGGGATCATTTTTTGGATAAGGTTCTGACTTGTTTACCAGCTCCAGCTGTGGGTTCTCTTCCACTGAGTAGATCCGTTAGCCAAATAAGGAGCAGTTGGTTACCCACCATGGCTGTGGGCCATTATTGCACTTGTATGAGGATCACAACAGGTTGTTTGCTGCTGAGTAGCTTAGACCATGAGTTGCTTGGACATTTTCACCCAGTTGCATATGTAGTACATTCTGGCTCTAGATGAGCTAACAGTCTGAAGACAGACTCTCTTCCAGATTCTAACAAAGTCACTCCATGTTCTGTACCAACAGCATATGGTGTCCTCAGCAGTAGGGTCTTACCAATAACCTTTGGTGGGTCATCAAGTACTCTGAAAGAAATTTGTCTTCTTTTGGAAACCTTATAGGGCTCTTTGATCAACAACTCGTTGTGGATGTTAACCACATGTTTTTACTTGGAGTTACAGGTCAGTGCCAAGTAAAAGAAGGATGAAAAATATAGGTAATATAAAAGAGACAGAAGATAGAGAAGATGAAAAGAGGGAGAGAGAAAGAGACAAAGATACACTGAGAGGAACAGGAGAAGATTAAGGTTATTCTTATCTTATTCTCTCCAGGGTCCTTTGTTTCAGGTGTTCCTTCTAATGACCTGATGAAGGTTCAACCATTTAGGCTATCTTTTAGTATGTAGAATTTTATGGTACCATTGCCATTTGGGACTATTTTTGTGCTCCCCTCACCCTTACCCTCCCTTACTACCATCCCTCCCTATTGTCTGGTACTCAAATGGCTTATAAGGTATGTCAGCATCTTGGGAAGATTCAGGTTATGAGCCATAGATGAGTGAGACCATATGCTGAATACCTTTCTGTTATTGGATAAGTTCATTTAGAATGATCTGGTCCAGGTTCAACCATTTTTCTTCAAATTTCATTGTGTCATTTTTCCTTACAGCTGTGTAGAATTCCATGATGTAGATATAGCACATCTTGGTTATCTATTTGTGTAATGATGGACATATGGGTTGATTCCAGATCTTTGCTGTTATTAATTGAGTAGTTATAAACATTATTGAGCAAATCTCTCTGAATTGAGGCATGGAGGTTTTGGTGTAAATTCCCAGTAAGAGAATAACTGAGTTTGTTGGTAACTCTATAGTCAACCTTTTTATGAGTCTTTATATTGCTTTCCATAGTGATTGTACCATCTAACATTTCCACCAACAATGAATGAGGGTTTTTATTTCTCCATATCACTGGCAGCATTTGTTTTCATTTGCTTTTTTAATGTTTGCTATCCTTAGTGGGTTGAGGTGGTGTCTCATGCTTGTTTTAATTTTCATTTCCGCAATTATTAGGGGTGATGAACATTTTACTAAGTGTGTGTTTTCCACTTGTATTTCTTCTCTGAACTGCCTGTTCATCTCTTTGCCTCATTTTGGGAGTAGGTTGTTTGACATTCTATTTTTTTAGATTTTTGAGTTCTTTGTAGGTACTAGAAATTAGCCCTCTGTCAGTTGTATAGCTGGCAAAATTTTTTTCCCATTCTGTGGGTAATCTATTGGCTCTGCTTATTGTGTGTTTGTCTGTGTTTCAGCTTCATGGGATCTTAATGATGGAGTGATTAAATTCCTCAGCTACTGAGGATTTTTTTCAGGAAGTTTTTTCCCAGTCCTATATAGTGGAGAGTTCCTATTTTTTCTCCCAGTAGTAGCTGAGTTCTCGTTCTTACATTGAGGTCTTTGATTAATTTGGACATATTTTCATGCATGGCGAGATGTGTGGATCAACGTTCATTTTTCTGCATATCATTGTCCAGAACCATTTGTTGAAGATGTGATCCTTTTTTCCAGCCTATATTGTAATGGCCTTTACCAAATATCAAGTACCTGTAGTTACTTGGCCCAAAGTCTGGGTCCTTGATTCTATTCTGTTGATCTAGAATCCTGTTTTTATGTCAATATCATGTTGTTTTTATTACTATGTATTTGTAATATAGCTTTAGATCAGGTACGGTGATGCCACCAGAGGAATTTCTCTTGCTGAGGATATGCTTGAATATCCGAGGCCTTCTGCCACTCCATATGAATTTTGTGATCATTTTTTCTATCTTTGTGAAGAAAAAAGTTGGGACTTTTATTGGTATTGCATTAAATCTGTATATTGTCTTTGGTAAGATTTCCATTTTCACAATATTAATTCTGTCTATCCAGGAGCATAAGAGGTTTTTCCATTTTCTCAAGTCCTTCTCAACTTCTTTTTTGAGTGTTTTTATGTTTTCATTGTATAGGTCTTTCACATTCTTGGTTAATGTTATTCCAAGGGATTTTATTTTATTTTGTTGCTATTGAAAAGGGGACAATGCCACTTATTTCTTTCTCTGTATCTTTGTCTTTTGCATATAGGAAGGCCACTGATTTTTGTGTATTGATCTTTTATCCTGCTACTTTGCTAAAGGAGTTAATCACCTTTAAGTGTTTTGTGATGGAGGTTCTTGGGTCTCTTATGTATATAATCTTGTTTGTCTGCAAATAGGGCTAACTTAGCTTCTTCCTTTCCAATTTCTATCTCTTTTATTTCTATCTTCTGTCTTATAACTTGAGCTAGGACTTCCTGTACTATGTTGAAGAGCAGAGGTGAGAGTGGACACCCTTGTTTTGTTCCAGATCTCAATGGGAATTCCTTCAGTCTCTTGGCATTAAGTTTTATTTGGGCTTTAGGAGCTTTATATATAGCCTTTAATATGTTGAGATATAAACCATCCATGCCTATTCTCTCCAATGTTTTGATCATGAAGTAATGTATTATTTTTTCAAAGGCCTTTTCTGCATCTATCAAAATGATCATGTGGTTTTTGTGTTTAACCTTGTTTATGTGGCGTATTATGTTGAAAGATTTCTGTATGTTGAACCACCCCTGCCTTCCTGAGATGAATCCTATTTGATTGAGGTGGGTAATGCTTTTGATGTGTTGTTGAATTCGGTTTGCAAGGATTTTGTTCAGGATCTTTGCTTCCGAGTTCTTTAGGGAAATACACATAAAGTTTCCTTTTCTTATAGCATGACTGTGTGGTTTGGGTATTTTGGTGATATTAACTTCATAGAAGGAGTTGGGGAGCTTTCCCTGTTTTCCAATTGTGTGGCACAGTTTGAGAAAAATTGGTTTGAGTTCTTCCATGAAGGTTTGATAAAATTCAGCTGAGAAGTCATCTGGTCCTGGACTTTTCTTTTTGGGGAGGTCTTTGATTATCTTTTCAATCTCAATGGGTGTGATATGTTTGTTTATGAGATTAATCTTCTCTGAGTTTAGCTTTGGTAGGTGGTATGTGTCCAGGAATTCATCCATTTCCTCCATCTCATCCAATTTTGTGGAATAGAGGTTTTTCAAATAAGTCCTCATGATTCTCCCGATTTCACTTTTGTGATCTCTCTTTCTCATTTCTAATTTTGAAGCGTCTTTTTTTTTTTTTTCTCTTGATCAAATTGCCAGGGATTTATAAATATTGTTTATTTTTTCAAAGGACCAGCTCTTTGTTTTATCAGTTTTCTTAATTGTTTTTCTTGGTTTCCAATTCATTAATTTCTGCTCTGATCTTAATTATTTATTTCTATCTGTAGCTTTTTGGGTGGGATTCTTCTTGCTCTTCCAGTGCCTTGAGATGGATGGTTAGGTTATTGATTTGGGATCTCTCTTTGTTATGAAGGCATTTAGTGCTATGAATTTTCCCCTGAGAACCGCCTTAATCATATCGCATAAGTTTTGGTACAATGTGTTCTTATCATCATTCATTTCTAGAAATTTTGCAATTTCATTTTTTATTTCATCCACTACCAATTTATTGTTTAAAAGTATCTTGTTCAGTTTCCAGGATCTGATGGGATTCCTGGTGCATGTTTTGTTGTTAATTTATAGTAATAGAACATTGTGATCTGATATCATGCAAGAAAGTTTGTTCATCTTCCTAAATATATGGAGGCAGTCTTGGTGACCCATTATGTGATCTATTTTAGAGTGGACTATCTCAAAACCACGTTGTGTTCTTATGCAAGAGAGAGGTAAGGGGCTGGAGAGATGGCGTAGCGGTTAAGCGCTTGCCTGTGAAGCCTATGGACCCCGGTTCGAGGCTCTGTTCCCCAGGTCCCACGTTAGCCAGATGCACAAGGGGGCGCACGCGTCTGGAGTTCGTTTGCAGAGGCTGGAAGCCCTGGCGCGCCCATTCTCTCTCTTTCCCTCTACCTGTCTTTCTCTCTGTGTCTGTCGCTCTCAAATAAATTAACAAAAAAAAAAAAAAAAAAAGAGAGAGGTAAGCTATATATATATGTATATATATATATTGCACTACCAGAGTGCCAGAGCACAGTGTTACACCACCTGGCCTATGATCCCTTAATCACCTTGGCTACAAGTAATATTATTTTTTTTTTTTTTTTGAGGTAAGGTCTCAGTCTAGCCCAGGCTGACCTGAAATTAGTCTCAAATTGGCCTTAAATTAACAAGAATCCTCCTACCTCTGCCCCAAAGTGCTGGGATTAAAGGCATGTGCAATCCTGGTTTACATAATTTTAAAATCTGGGGCTGGAATGAAACTTAGGAGGATGAAAGTTTTTTTCTTTAGAAAAGCTTGAACACTAAGAAAAAGAAGAGAGATCATCCTGGCATTTGAGAGTTTCTAGTCTAAACAATTTACCTGAATGTTATCTGTTGTTTTTCATTGTGGTTTGTCTTTTTCAGGTATCCTGAAAACCTACTGATCCCATTATTATTTCTTTTGTTATTTTCACACTGACCTGCTGGCTGTCACACTAAATTTTAGCCACTCCTACCTTGCATTACCAACTGCTTCTTAATTGTTCTAGACTGTATCTGAGAAATCAAAGGCCATTAATTTATATGTATAGAATTTTCATTTGTGCTGTTGTTGCTATCTTCAATGTACAGTCTTGTTTATCATGTTACCACCTCCCTTTACTCATTTAAAGAGCTTTGAATATATTTAATTCTCAACTACATTTAAGAACATTGAGAATGGGGGTTTTATTTTTCACTTCATCTTGCATCATTTGCAAGATTCCTAAGTAAAGCCATGGAAGTAAGACTGTAGACTGTAGGGCATTCTCTACTTCTATATTATTCTGTGCACACCACTTCTGTGATACTGGCCATTGTATTCCATTCACTTCACATTCAAAGATTAAAATTGTGATCATCTCTTGAATATTTGTTAAATTTTGAAAGCCTGAATGCATTTCCTCTCTAGGCATATTATTTTGCCATCAAATAAAATCTGTTATCCAAATTATTTAGATGAAAAAAAAGTTTTGTTTCAAATGATAAGAACTTATCTATCACAATAAGTTAAAATGTCATTGGAGTGACAAATATATATCCCAATACTTCCAATAATATATCTCCTCCTACAGCTATCTTCTCATTTCACAATCCATACATAAAATTCCAAAACATTTTCATTATAACAGATACCTCAGATATAACTTTTCTAAAGGTGAGTTCTTGGCTGGGCATGGTGGCTCATTCAAATAATCTCAGAAATTGGAAGGCTGAAGCAAGTTCAAGATCACCACAAGGCTAAGGCCTGCCTGAGCTAAACAAGTAAGTTCCAGATCATCCTTTGCTACTGCATCAAACCTTGCCTCTCATAAACAGAACAAAAAATAATGAGTTCTGGACATTTCCTTCACATATTATCTTTTCTTTTTTTAAATATATATATTTTATTGACAACTTCTATACTTACATATAACAAACCATGGTATTTCCCCCACCTCCCCCACTTTCCCCTTCATATCTCTGCTCTCTGTCATATCCCCTACCCTTCTCCATTAGGTTATTTTTAAATTAGATGTTATCATCTTTTTTGCCTAGTACAAGGGTCTTGTATGGGTATTACTAGGCACTGTGAGGTCTTGGCTATCAAAGCCAAATTTTGTGTGGATAGTTGTATGTGAGGAGTGGTACCCTTCCTTTGGCTCTTACATTCTTTCTGCCACCTCTTCCATAATGGACCCTGAACCATGGAGGGTATGAGATGTTTCAGTGCTGGACACTCCTCTATCCCTGCTTCTCAGCACTATTTTGCCTCTTGCGTCATCCCAGTGATCATCACCATCTGAAAAGAGAAATTTCCCTAACCAGAACTGAGAGTAGCATTAATATATTAGTATGGACATTAAGTGTGGTGCTTTCAGAGCAATTTGGTGAGAGTAATATATGCATTTATCCAGACAAGAGCAGGCTTTGTACCCTTAAGGCTCAGGACCTCCCCTGCCATAGGTTTTTGATTAGGCCAGACATTATTCCCTCCCATAGAGTGGGACTTCAGTCCAATTAGAGAGCAGTTGGTTTTCCCCAGAGCAGACATTCCACTATTGGACTCACTCAGTCATTTGGCCTGTCTGGCTAGACTTGAGGTTCCCAGTGTGCATTGCTTTCACCACTGATGACTCCTGTCTCCCACAAGACTGCATACAGTACAGCTTTTCCAGCTTTCAGTTGGCTGGGCTATAGGGAGAAGGTTTTTTGCTCAGCACCAGCCTTATTTATCAGTGACCTTGCTGCTCAGGCATGTGAAGTCTTTAGCAATAGGTTCTTACCATCTCTTTGTCATGGGAAACCAAAGGTCTTGGTCTATAATGTTTTGGAGGCATCAGGGAACTCCCTGGCCAACAACTCATAGGTATCCTATGCCTGCCACTGAAAATTTTCTAGTAACAATCTATGGCTTCTGGATGTGCCATTATTTAAGAAAGTAGATTTTCATATGTCTTATTCAGAATATCTTAAATTTTGATTGACCCCCCTAACCTTTCTTTAATACCATCTCTTCCTATGACCTTGTTTAGGCCTTTCCCCTCCCTGTAATATGTTCTTCTACTTACATATATACAATACCATCCTCTTAAGACCTTCCCTCTCCTCCATCCCTTATAGCCTTTTTCTAGCTTATGGGTCTCTGCTACTGATTTTTCATTCCAGATCACACAATTCTATAGATTTGTACCTAGGATCCACACGTAAGAGAGAACATGCAACGTTTGGCTTTCTGGGCCTGGGTTACCTCACTTAGTATAAGCCTTTTCAGATCCACCCATTTCCCTGAAATTTAATTTTTCTTTACTGCTGAATAGAACTCCATTGTGTAGATGTACCACACCTTTAGTATCTATTCATCTGTGGAGAGACATCTAGGCTGGTTCCATATAATATAGAATAGAGCATCAATAAACATGGTTGTGCAAGTATCTCTAAGGTAGTGAGAAGAGTCCTTAGGATATATACCCAGGAGCATGATAGCTGGATCATAAGGTAAATCTATTTTTAGCTGTCTCAAGATCCTCCATACTGATTTTCACAATGACTCTACCAGATTACATTCCCATCAACAGTGCAGAAGTGTTCCCCATTTACAACATCCTTACCAACATTTATTGTCATTTGTTTCCTTGATGGTAGCCATTCTGATAGGAAAGAGATGGAATGTCAGTGGTTTTAATTTGCATTTCCCTGATGTCTAAGGATGTAGAACACTTTTTTAGATTTTTATATGTCATCTGTATTTCTTCTGATGAGTACTCTTTATTTAGTTCCACAGCCCATTTTTTGATTGGGTTGTTTGATTTTTTATTGTTCTGTTTTTGAGTTCTTTTTATAGTCTGGATATTAATCCTCTCTCAGATGTGTAGCTTGCAAAGATTTTCTGCAACTCTGTAGGCTATCTCTTTGCTCTATTTATAGTGTTCTTTGCTGTAAAAGCTTTGTAAATTCATGATCCCAGTAGTAGTTTAGTGATTTTATTTTCTGAACAATTTGGGTTATATTCAGAAAGTCACTACCTATGCCAATATGTTGAAGGGTCTCCCATACCTTTTCCTCCAGAGATTACAAAGGTATGATATTAAGGTGCCTGATCCACTTCAATTTGATTTTTCTGTATGGAAAAAGACAAGTATCTATTTTTATCTTTCTACATATAGATAGCCAGTATTCCCAGCATCACTTGTTAAAGAGGCTGTCTTTTCTCCAATGAATATTTTTGTCAAAAATCAGATGGATGTAGCTGCCTGGGTTAATATCTGGGTTCCCTATTCTGTTACATTGATCTACATGTCTGTCTTGGTGCGAATATCATGCTCTTTTTGTTACTATGGCTTTCTAATATAGCTTAAAATTGGGTATGGTGACACCATCAGACTTATTTTTGTTGCTCAAAATCATTTTGGATATTCGAGGTGTTTTGTGCTTCCAAATGAATTTTAGGATTGGTTTTTTTATTCCTGTGAAGAATGTCCTTGTCAGTTTAATGGGAGTTGCATTAAATATGTAGGTTGCTTTTGGTAAGATTGACATTTTCACATTATTGTTTCCTCCAATCCAAGAACATGGGATGACTTTCCATTTCCTTCTGTCTTCTGCAATTTCTCACCTCAGTCTTTTAAAGTTCTCATTGTAGAGAACCTTCACTTCCTTAGTTAAGTTTTATCCAAGGTACTTTTTATTTGAGGCATTTGTGAATGGGAGAGACCCCCTGATTTCATTCTCTGCTACTGATTTCTGTGTATTCATTTTGTATCTTGCTATGTTGATAAAAGTGTTTATCAGCTCTAACAGTTTTCTGGTAGAGTTTTTAGGGACTTTTATGAATAGAATCATAATATCTGTAAATAGTGATCATTTGATCTCTTCCTGTCCAATTTGTATCCCTTTTATGAGTCTTTGTGCCTTATTGCTATAGCTAAGACTTCTAATACTATATTAAAGAAAAGTGGGGACAGTGGACACCTTTATTTTGTTCCTTAATTTAATGGAAAAGCTTTTCACCATTTAGTATTATGCTGGCTGTAGGTTTGTCATAAATTGCTTTTATTATGTAGAGTGTAGAGATATGTTCCTTCTATCCCCAGTTTCTGTAATACTTTTACCATGAAAGGATGTTGGATTTTTTCTAATGACTTTTCTGCATGTATTGAGATGATCATGTGATATTTTTTTCCTTCAGACCATTTATATGATGCATTACATTTATTGATTTGCATATGTTGAACCATCCCTGGGTCTCTGGGATAAAGCCAATTTGGTTAGAGTGAATAATTTTTTTGATATATTCTTGTAATTGGTTTGCCAATATTTTGTTCAGAATTTTTGCATCTATGTTCATGAGGGACATTGGTCTGTAATTTTCTTTTTTGTTCTGTCTTTGCCTGGTTTTGGTATCAGGGTGATTCTGGCTTCATAGAAGGAGTTTGGTAGAATTCTGTATAGATCTCTGTCCTTGTTATAGGTCTATTTAAATGGTTTATCTTATCTTGATTTATCTTTGGTGGGTCATATGAATCAAGGTGCCAGGTATACAGCTCTTGTCCCCCAATCAAGCCGCAGGAGTAATCCTAGGTGTTGAGTTTGCTTGATAAGCAACTATCTAGTAGGCTGAGTGGGATCATTTACTGGCAAATTCTAAAGTCAACTGAGTAACATACACAATCAAAAAAAAAAACCCAGCACAAAGTATGCAATTGTGGGGTTCAAACAAACTGATAATCAAATAAATCCAACATCCCCAAGGGTGTGTATTGGTCTACAGTATTAATCTTGTCAGGTTGGAGGTAGATATTTCTGTTCTGAATTGGGTTCCAGGTCAACCTGGATCTGGAACAGACCCTGCCCCCAATATGAGAGAAGCAGAAAACAAAAGAAAGCATCAAAGGCAATAATATTCAATCTTCAAATAGGTTATTTGAAAATGTTAACGTCAACCAACCAAGAATATATACCTCATAACCTGCCCTTACAAAGAAATCCTGTGTACCTGGTGTTTGTTTGTTTGTTTGTTTGTTTGTTTGTTTGTTTGTTTGTTTTTCAGTCAGTCAGCTTCCTTACATTTCGTGGTGGCTTTCAATCTCACCAATGCTGAGTGTCTGCCTAGATCCCTCCATGTTGTGCTCTGTAGTTGTACCTCTGATCAGCTCTGCTGACTGTGTTGCCACTGAGGGGTGAATGTTGGAGGTTCAGGTTCTGATGATAGGGGATGGGAGAGTACAGACTTCTGGAGTAGCTTGTACTTTCAGTAGCTATTTAATTGGTTTTAGCTATCTTACCTTCAGATTTTTTTTTTTTTTACCTTTGCAAGAAGGCTGATTAAGTTGAAAAATCTGTCGCTTGGTCTCTGCTGCTGCTGCCACCTGCTGCTCTTGGTGGGGTGATGTTGTGTGGGTGCAGAGCATGGATGGTGGGCTGTGAGCACCTCAGTGGGACTCTGGCCATTTTCCTACTTTCTGGTGGGTCTTGGTCTCTCTGGCTTCTCCACTGGTCTAAGAATAACCTACACTCCTTCACTTTTCAGAAGAGTGTATTTTGTGAGGGCTTTGCTTAAATCCCTCCATAGGCTGGTTTGGTGTGGCTCCTGTGCTACCATCTTACCTTGAAGTCCCCACATTTTATCTTTTCTAATTGCTCAAGGTTAAAACATGGAGGATATGTGTTTTTTTTTTTTTCTCCAATCACATCTCTAGCCATATAATTTTACTTCTTTTTTCACACTTTATCTTAACTACACACATAATTCCATCACTCCTGTGATCCTTGCTTGGATCTAATTGGCCTCTGCCCACACTCCTATCTTCAAAATTGTTCAGCCACATCCCAGCACTTGGAAGGTAGACATCAGAGGATAACTGTGAGTTCGAGGCCTCCCTGAGACTACATTGTGAGTTCCAGGTCAGTCTGTGCTAGTGTGAGACCCTACCTAAAAAAAAAAAACAAAAAAACAAAAAACGGGTGTGGTGGCGCACCCTTTTAATCCCAGCACTCGGGAGGCAGAGGTAGGAGGATTGTTCTGAGTTCGAGGCTACCCTGAGACCCCATAGTGAATTCCAGGTCAGCCTGGCCTAGAGTGAGGCCCTACCTCAAAAAAACAAACAAAACAACAACAACAAAAACAAAACAAAACAAAAAACCACAAAACAACAGCAACAACAAAAACGCAATAGCTCATAACAACTCACTCCCCACAAAGACATCAAGACATCAATAAATTCACATTGTTAGGGGTGTGTGTATGTGTGTGTGTCTGTGTGTGTATTTTGTGGAGTTTGATCAATTCCAGAGCATTAAATCCAAAGCTTCACAGATACTAGGCCAGCATGTTACTACAGAGGTAAATCCTTAGCCCCTTTCCGTTGCCTTTAAAATTCTTATTGAAACTGTATGAGCTGCTTATCATTTCCTCTTCATTACTAATACATATCAGTTGCATATGATTTTGTACATATTTGTTCATGGTGCTTCGGTCATATTAAGTCTTGTTCTGATCTCTTAGCATATGAGTTCTTTCAACAATCCACTTTCAAATGCATTGTTCCTTGAGCACGAGATGTTTTCCCACATCTTGCATAACACTTAAATTGTTGCTTCTATTTATACTCTACCTTAATAACTTGTTTAACTTCCCTTTCTACTACAATGTAACACCATGCCCTTGGAAATGATTGCCATTCTGCTCACTTCCTCTTGCTCTTTCATACCTTATACATAAAGTGGGCAAGTGAGCAGTTGTCTCCACCACATAGTCCAGTCAGGAGAAAGTGAGCTTCTTTTAGGCAGTTTTAATTAGGGACAGAAGCCAAAAGAGGGAACAAAAAGATGCCATGCCACTTTGGCAGGAATGGAACTTGTGTCTCATTGAGATTCATTCACAACAGCTGCAGTGCCTTCTGCTGCCCACAGTCTAGCACATTACTGAGAAGGGCTGGCCTTCATTACCTGGATGGGCTAGCCTTGGGTTCTTCCCCTTAAATCTGCAAACAAATTGGATCTTACCCTTACACAGCTGAATCTGATGTAAGATTCTATTTTCAATTGACTATAAAGTCTTGTCTGTGTTGTTTCCTGTCCTCTCCCTGTTTCTCCTTGCTATGCATTGTGATCTCTGCTTGGATACACATGAGTCTGGCTTTCCCCCAGCTCCCAGCCTGCCTTGGGAGGGATAGCAAAGTACTCTTTCTTGGCCTTGGTAATTTTCTGCTTGCCTTTGCTTTATACTGTTGGGTAACTTCTCATATTAATTGTAAGTATGTTTTTCCTCTGATCACTGAATATACCACATGTCTATTTCCCTTATACTCTCAGCCTACTAAATGGGTATCTCATCTAATTCTGGGCCTGCTACCTGTACAATTTCTCTAAACTCAGGCAACCATGGGTCTAACTCTCTTTATTACCTATTTCTAACTGCCTAGCACTCTCTCTCTTATTCTTAAAACATCACCACTTACTTTTAACTTTCTTCCATGGGGAAACTCAAGATGGATGCTATACCTTCCAAATCAGTACATGTTTCTTCTAAATCTTTCTACATAGGTATTATTTCCACATGCTCCAGCCTCTTTCCTTAAACATCTCCATTTCTCTTAAAAGAGCTTTATAAACTATTCTGTGCCTTCCACATGAGAATGTGTTTCCTACTTTCCACGTGCTTATGATACTATTCTAGCCTTCTTTGTACATCCCAATTTTTCTTAAATGAACCATACAATTTGTGATTTTGCCCTAAGAAAACTCAATAATTAATAATTTATGCTCTGGAGACCATTTTATCAACTCATTGTTAAAAATAGGACAAGACACAAAGTTGGGGTTCATAAATTTGGGGACCCTCCTGAATACCCAAATCATGCATAAATGTGCTACACCCCCTCCCTCCACACACTAAAAACCTAAAGGGAACAGGTCTAGAAAAGGTCATCCTTGGGCTGGAGAGGTGGCTTAGCAGTTAAGCACTTGCCTGTGAAGCCTAAGGACTCCGGTTTGAGGCTCAATTCCCCAGGACCCATGTTAGCCAGAAGCACAAAGGGGCACATGCGTCTTGAGTTCATTTGCAGTGGCTGGAGGCCCTGGCGTGCCCATTCTCTCCCTGTTTGTCTCTATCTGCCTCTTTCTCTGTCTGTCACTTTCAAATAAATAAATAAACAAAAAAATTAAAAAGAAAAGGTCATCCTGAACTTTTCCCACTCACAAGCTATCTTCACCTGAAAAACTCTTATGCAATTTAAGTATGTAATTTAAGTATGCAAGTATAAAATCAAAACATTAACTGAAAATAAATCGCAAGAAATTTATATTGGAAACAAATATTTATCATGCATATAATTTTACCATTTATCCATGAGGAAAGCAACTTTTTATACTGTTATAACTACTTGTTCATTCTTACATAAAGAAGTAAGTCTTAGCTAAGTAGTTGATGTTTCAGGATACAGAACATCTTTAACATTTTCCAGAGTTTATCAAGTTTGAGAATGTCATTTTGCATATATGCCTAGCAGAAAATAGAAAAATTGTTTAGGGGTTATCTTAGATAAAATCAGAAAACTTTCACTAACCCCAAGCAAAAATTTATAGAGCAATTTGTTTTCTAATAACACAAGTCAAATTTCACTTTTTAAAAGCAAACAAAATAAAGCATAAGTAGACTTCCGGTTAAGATGGCAGCATAGGTTTACGCTAAAGCAGCCTAGGGGGGAAAAGCAAAAAAAAAAAAAATAATAATAATAATAATAATAAATAAACAACAAAATGCACACTTTTACTAAAAAGTGAGTGCATAGGAAATTGAAACAGTAGCAAGAGAAGTAGGAGAGATACAGAGCATCCAGAGCCCACACAGGCTGGCAGAAGTAGCTCCAGCAGGTATGTGGGAATGTGGTGCAGGAACACCATGGTGGCGTGCCACCCAGTCACCAGGCTCAGGTTGAGCTGCAGGAAAAGACAGGTGAGGGGATTTTCCTCTCACACTGGAGCTCTCTGCAAACTCAAGAAATGTGAAGGGAGAACGGCAGTGAACAATTGAGGATCAGATCACAAAGTAGAAGAACACGTGGAACAGTGAGAGAACTAGAGCAGCATTGGCAGCCTCCCCTGCCCCACTGCCAGTGCCCAGCTCTAGCAAACAGAGCAGTAGTTCAGAGAACTGGCCATACCTACTTGAACTGAGAGCAGGATTCAAGCAGGAACAGAGACCAAAATCATCCCAAAAGGTAAAGGGGATTATACCAGGTTAGTACCCACCTAATACACCTGGAATAAAGGCCTGAAACAGAAGGATGGTCAGATTTGCCATTCTTAAATAAGCTATATTTGGGGCTTGTTATATGTTGTTTCTTAATTTATAGTGGGTTTGTTTCCTCTTCTGTTATACATTAGGGAAGGGTCTCAACTGGTCACAGCTGACTTGGAACACTCTACAGACTAGAAATCTTAACCTCCTTGTTGTCAGGATTAAGGGAGTGGATGAGGCACCACACAGCCTAAGGAACAGACAGAGTATCTGGTTGTCATAATTCCTACTCTTGGATAAATACTTCGTGTTGTTTTTCATTGAAAGTGTATATTGTTTACTTAAAATTTAGAGACTATCTGTATTTGCTTCCACTCAGCCTACTTGAATCCTCTCATAGCAGGCAAACCCAACACCTAGAGTCACATTTGTAGATACTCTGAGAGTCTTGAGAGCCAAACCTACTACCTTAAGCTCCTACCAATCTAATAATACCCAGCTAGCTAGAAAATCAAATCATTAAATAATCCAGGAGACAAATATATATATACATTATAAGACAAGAAACACCAAAATAAAGACAATATACATCCACCAAAAGTATTAATGCATCAGAAATGACCTTCAGCTATATATCTGACAGAGGATTCATATCTAGGATATACAAAGAACTTAACAAATTAAATAATAAGGAATCAAACAAGCCAATCAAAAAATGGGCTATGGAGCTAAATAGAGAGTTCCCAAAGGAAAAAATATGAATGGCATGTAAGCATCTTAAAAAATGTTCTATATCACTAGTCATCAGGGAGATGCAGATTAAAACTACATTGAGATTCCATCTCACTCCCGTCAGATTGGCTACCATCATGAAAACAAATGATCTTAAATGTTGGTGGGGATATGGAAAAAGAGGAACCCTTCTACACTGTTGGTGGGAATGCAATCTGGCCCAGCCAATGTGGAAATCAGTGTGGAGTTGCCTAATACAGCTAAAGATTGATCTACCATATGACCCAGCTATAACACGCCTAGGAATATATCCTAAGGCCTCATCTCATTTCCTTAGAAGTATGTGCTCAACCATGTTTATTGCTGCTCAATTTATAATAGCAGGGAAATGGAACCAGCCTAGATGTCCCTCAACTGATGAGTGGATAATGAAGATATGGTACATTTATACAATGGAGTTCTACTCAGCAGTAAAGAAAAATGAAATTATGAAATTTTCAGGAAAATGGACAGATCTGGAAAGGATTATACTAAGTGAGGTAACCCAAGCCCAGAAAGCCAAGAGCCACATGTTCTCCCTCATATGTGGATCCTGGCTATAAATGATTTGGCTTCTGCATGAGAAGGAAACAACTTAGTAGCAGAGGCCAGTAAGTTAAAAGGGAGATATAAAGGGAAGAGAAAAGAAGGGAGGGGGGTACTTAATAGGTTGGTATGGTATATATGTAAGTATAATGATTGAGCGAGGGAGGGTATATGACAGAGTATGGAATTTCAAAGGGGAAAGTGTTGACGGGGGAGGGTATTACCATGGGATATTTTTTATAATCATGGAAAATGTTAATAACAATTGAGAAAAATAAATAAAAGAAAAAAAAGATATTTGGGACGCTATGCAAAGATCAAACATAAGAATTCACGGCATAGTAGAAGGAGAAGAATTTCACTCCAAAGACATAGTAGGTGTCTTTGACTAAATCATAAAAGGAAACTTCACCCCAATTGAGAAAGAGGTGCCAATGCAGATACAGGAAGCCTTTAGAACACCAGCCAGACAAAACCTGGAAAGAACCTCTCCTTGTCATATTATAACCAAACTACCAAACACACAAACCAAAGAAAAAAATATTGAAAGCAGTCAGAGAGAAAATCAAGATACCTACAAAGGTAAGCCTATCAGGAATACAGCAGATTACTCAACACAAACTTTAAAAGCCAGAAGGGCTTGGAGTGATGTATTCCAAGTTCTGAAAGATAACAACTGTCAATCAAGGTTACTTTATCCTGCAAAGCTATCTATTCAATTAGATGGAGAAATAAGGACATTCCATAACAAAATCAGGCTAAAGGAGTATATGAAGACAATACCAGCTCTACAGAAAGTATTTGAAAGAATCCTCCATGCTGAAGAAAAAGAAAAGCACACATATAAGGAACAGGGAAAAAACAAACAATGCCCAATTACTAGTTAACACAAGAGAGCAAAGGTAAAACCAGAAGAACTACAAAAAATGGCAAAAATTATTACACAACTTTGAATAATGTCTTTTAATATCAATTGCCTCAATTCCCCAAACAAAAGACATAGGCTTGCAGTATGGGTTAAAAAGCCTACAAAAAGCAGAACACAATAAATAAAATCAGAGTAGGCACATAACACTTCAAAGACCATAAAAATACCAAGCCACATATACCATCAAATTATGGCAGGCATCAAATCAAATCTCACAGTCATTACCCTAAATATTAATGGCCTTAGTTCACCCATCAAGAGATACAAGCTAACATGATGGATCAGGAAATTAGACCCCTCAATCTCTTGTCTTTAAGAAACCCATCTTGGGCTGGAGAGATGGCTTAGTGGTTAAGCGCTTGCCTGTGAAGCCTAAGGACCCCAGTTTGAGGCTTGGTTCCCCAGGTCACACGTTAGCCAGATGCACAAGGGGGCACATGTGTCTGGAGTTCATTTGCAGAGGCTGGAAGCCTTGGTGTGCCCATTCGCTCTCTCTCCCTCTATCTGTCTTTCTCTCTGTGTCTGTCGCTCTCAAATAAAAAAAAAAGAAAAAAAGAAAAAAAGAAAATAAAGGAAACCCATCTTACCAATAAGACTGACACCTCCTCAGGGTGAAAGGGTGGAAAACAATACTCCAAGCAAATGGAATAAGAAAGAAGCAGGTGTAGCTATATTAATATCAGATAAAATAGACTTCAAACCAAAAATAATCAAAAAAGACAAAGAAGGCCATTTGCTACTTATCAAGGGAACGATCAATCAAGAGGATATTACAATCATAAATCTGCATGCACCAAACACAGGGGCACCACAGTTCATCAACCAAAACGTACTTGACAATAAAACAGAAATAAACACAAAAACCATCATAGTTGGGGACGTAAATGAACCATTATCAGTAATAGACAGCTCATCCAAACAGAAACTCAGCAGGGAAGTAAGAAAGCTCAACAAAACCACAGACCATCTACCGAACTTTCCATCCCAAATTCACAGACTACATATGCTTCTCTGCAGCCCAAGGAACATTCTCTAAAATAGACCTGGGTCACAAAGCTTGCCTCAACATGTTTAGGAAGATTAACATAATTCCCTGCATAATATCAGATCACAATGCTATAATGCTAGACATTAGCAATAAAAGACCCACCAAGAATCCCAATGGTACCTGGAAACTGAACAGTACATTTTTAAACAATAAATGGATAGAGGAAGAAATAAAAAATGAACGTGCAAAATTTCTAGATGTGAATGACAATAAGAACACATCATAAAAAAAACTTATGGGACACAATGAAGGCCGTCCTCAGGGGAAAATTCATAGTACTGAAGGCCTTCATAAAAAAGACAGAGAGATCCCAAATAAATAACCTAACCATCCACCTAAAGGTACTTGAAAAGCAAGAAAAATCACACCTAATGATCTCCAGAAGGAAAGAAATAGTTAAAATCAGAGCATAAATTTATGAATTGGAAACTAAGAAAACAAGACATTGACAAAACAAAGAGATGGTTCTTGAAAAGAAAAAAAAAAAAGATTGACATATCCCTGGACAATTTGATCAAGCAAAAAGAGAGAGAGAGAGAGAGAGAGGGAGGGAGATGCTTCAAATGAACAAAATTCAAAATGAAAAAGGAAAGGTCACAACAGACATAAGTGAAATTGGGAGAATTATCAGGACTTATTTCAAAAACCTCTGCTCCACAAAACAAGATAATGTGGAGGTGAGGATAAATTCCTGGATGCATACCATCTATTAAAGCTAAACTCAGAGCATATTAATCTCCTAAATGAATATATCACACTCATTGAGAAATAATAAAATAATAAAAAACTTCGCCAAAAACAAGAGTCCAGAACCAGATGGCTTCTCAACTGAATTCTATCAAACCTTCATGGAAGAACTCAAACGAAACTTACTCAAACTGTGCCATACAATTGGAGAACAGGGAAAGCTCCCCAACTCCTTTTTTGAAGCTACTATCACCCTAATTCCAAAACCAGGCAGAAATGACAGAAGAAAAGAAAACTACTGGCCTATTTCCCTGATGCACTTAGATACAAAGATCCTGAACAAAATCCTGGCAAACCAAATCCAACAACACATCAAAAGTATTATCCACCTTGACCAAATGGGATTCATCCCAGGAACACAACATACAAAAATCTGTCAATGTAATACACCACATAAACAAGGTTAAGCACAAAAACCACATGATCATTTCAATAGATGCAGAAAAGGCCTTTGACAAGATATAACATCCCTTCATGATCAATATGTTGGAGAGAATTGGCATGGTTGGTTCATATCTTAATATAATAAAGGCAATATACAAAGCTCTTAAGGCCCAAATAATATTTAATGGAGACACACTGGAGGAATTCCCATTAAGATCAGGAACAAGACAGGGTTGCCCACTCTCACTTCTGCTTTTCAATATAGTACTGGAAGTCCTAGCTCAAGTAATAAGACAGGAAAAGGAAATAAAAGGGATACAATTTGGAAAGGAAGAAGTTAAGTTAGCTCTATTCTCTGATGACATGATTGTATATGTAAGCGACCAGAAAAACTCCATCCCAAAACTTCTGAAGCTGATTAACTCCTATAGAAAAGTAGCAGGATACAAAATCAATGCACAAAAATTAAATTTGAGGAATAATGGTTGAACCTGGAACAGATCATTCTCAGTGAACTTACCCAATCACAGAAAGAAAATTGCCACATAATCTCACTCATCTACAGCACCTAACATGAATCTACCCAAAATGCCTTACATACCCAGCAAGTACCTCATGGACTACACAATAGGATGGATGGGGTGGGAGGGGAGGGCAATGGAAGGGGTTGAAACACAAATCTATACCCAAACAGCAATGATACCATAAAATTCTACATCCCAAAAGGCAGACCAAATGGCTGAATCTTCACCAGGCCCTTAGAGGGAATACCTGAAACACAAGACACTGGAAAGGGTATGATGAAGACTGACCTTAATCTTCTACAGCTTCCATCTCTAACTCTTTCTGTCTTTCTTCCTTCTAACTCTTTCATGTAAGTTATCTTTTCCTTCGTTTTCTTAGTGGGCACTGACCTGTAACTCTCAGTACCAGCATGTGGCTATCATCCACAATGAGCTTTTTATCAGGGAGATCTAAAATGTTTCATAAAAGAAAGACAGATTTCTGTCAGAGTACTTGATGACCCACCAAAGTTTAGTGATAAGACCCTACTGATGAAGACACCTTATGCAGTTAACACATAAAGTGGACTTGCATGGCTGGAAGCTTTAAGAAAGTCAGTCCCTAGACAGTCAATGCATCTAGTGCTAGAAGGTGCTACATGGGCTACTGGGGGAAAATGACCCTGCCCAAGAAACTCATGGTCTAACCTACTTAGCAGCAAATAACCTGTCAGGATGCTCACACAAGTGCAATAGTGGCACACAGCCATGGTGGGTAACCAACTGCTCTTGATTTGGCTAACTGATCCCCTCAGTGGTACAGAACCTATAGTGGAAGCTGGGAAACTAGTCAGAACCATATTGAAACATAAGCCGCTCTCCATTATCAAGCTACCACCAATCATGGGCTAGAAGAGGGCCAACACCTATGAAATTCTCTATAAAATAGTAAGGATTATCTCATTTGTCTGGTGCTAACTTACTTTCCGTTGGAGAATCTGCTTCTCTTTTTCAGAGGAATGTGGATCCTAAGGAGAGTCACCCCATTAAACCTCAAAAGGGCCCCAGCTGAAGCTAAGTACAATTGGTGAAACAAGCAAGGGTACTGTTTTCTTGGTGAACCAGGTACCAGCACAAGGGTGAAGGAGATCAATACAGAGAAAAGTCAACTCCTACCAAATCAAAGATCCAGAGACCCAGAGGCCCTCAATTCCTCACCACTGAAACAGACCAAAAATGAACCCAACATAGCTCAGGGAAATTTTGCAGAATAGGGAGCGGAAAGAATGTCAGAGCCACATATTGGTTCATGAGATGTAGACATATATCCTACCAATAACTGTGGGCTAACTCCAGAATGCATGACCCATATATCTCAACAAGGAGGGGGCAAGAGGAGGGGATAGGTAATGGATGAGCCTAATAATGGTACCAAATTGACTATTCCATGAGTACAAAACTAATGAATACAGTTTTAAAAAAGTGGGATCCTTCAATTTGTTGCCTCCAAGAAACCCACCTTTCTACAAATCATGGATACAATCTTAGCGTGAAAGGTTGCAAAACGATGTTTCAAGACAATGGACCTAAAATCAAGCAGGGGTTGCTATCCTAATACCTGACAAGTGAGACTACAGTCCAACATTAGTTAAGAAATATAAGGAAGGCCACTTTTTACTGCTTAAAGGCACCCACCAACAGGAGGACATTAAAATTCTAAACATATATGCGCCTAACTTGGGGGTCCCCAAATTCATCAAACAAGAGCTATTAGAACTAAAGTCACAGATAACACCAATCACAGTGTAATGAGTGATTTCAACACCCCACTCTCATCAATTGAAAGGTCATCCCAGGAAATAAGAAACAGAGAGGCATCGGGACTAAATGAGGTCATAGGAGAAATGGACCTAACAGATATATACAGGACAATTCATCTAAATGCTGCAGAATATACATTCTTTTCAGCAACACATGGAACATTTTCTAAAATAGACCATATATTAGGACACAAAGCAAATCTTAACAAATACAGGAAAATTCCTTGCATTCTATCTGACCACAATGGAATTAAACTATAAATCAATAGCAAGAAAGGCTATAGAGCATACACAAATCATGGAAATTAAACAATGCACTACTAAAAGATGAATGGGTCAATGAATAAATCAAGAAGGAAATCAAAATTTCATAGACTCAAATGATAATGAGAACACAACATACCAAAATCTCTGGGACACAGTGAAGGAAGTTCTAAGAGGTAAATTTATAGCTTTAAGTGTCTATATTATCAAATTGGAAAGGTCTCAAGTAAATGACATAATGCTTTACCTTAAATCCTTAGAAAAAGAACAAGGCAAACCAAAAGTCAGTAGATGGGAAGAAATTATAAAGATTGGGGCAGAAAATAATGAAATAGAAACCAAAAAAAAAAAAAAAAAAAAAAGTCCAAAGAATCAATGAAACAAAGAGCTGGTTCTTTGAAAGTATAAACAAGATTGATAAACCCTTAGCAAATCTGACCACAAGAAAGAGCAAAAGGCCACAAATAAGTAAAATTAGAGATGAGAAAGGTAACATCGCAACAGATGCCAGAGAAATTCAAAAAATAATTGGGACACACTATAAAACCATATACTCCACAAAGTATGAAAATCTGAAAGAAATGGTTAATTTCCACGATTTATATGACCTACCTAAATTAAATCAAGGTGAGATTAATCACTTAAGTAGACCTATAACAAGTATGGATATCCAAGCAGTTATCAAAAATCTTCCAACTATACTCTGGTTTCTCTTCAGATCATATAAATCTTTCACCTTTTACTAAAGATTTCCATGGAGAGGAGCAACTCTGAGTCTAAACCCAATTTTTTGAGGCCTTGTGAAAACAAGGCTAAAAAAAAAAAAAAAATCTTCCAACTAAAAAAAGCCCAGACCCACATGGATTCACTGCTGAATTTTATCAGACCTTCAGGGAAGAACTAACACCATTGCTATTTAAATTTTTCCATAAAATAGAAAAAGAAGGAATTCTACCAAACTCCTTCTACAAAGCCAGCATCACCCTCATACCAAAACCAGGCAAACATAGAACAAAAAATGAAACTTACAGACCAATCTCCTTCATGAAAAAAAGATGCAAAAATTCTCAACAAATTATTGGCAAACAGAATACAAGAATATATCAGAAAGATCATTCACCCTGACCAAGCAGGCTTTATCCCACAGATGCAGGGATGCTTCAACATACACAAATCGATAAGTTATACATTATATAAATGGACTGAAGGACAAAAATCACATCATCATCTCATTAGATGCAGAGAAAGCCTTTGACAAAATCCAACATCCCTTCGTAATAAAAGTCCTACTAAGACTGGGAATAGAAGGAACATATCTCAACATAATAAAGGCTATTTATGACAAGCCTACAGCCAACATATTAATAAATGGGAAAAAAACTGGAAGCTTTTCCACTAATATCAGGAACAAGACAAGGATGTTCACTGTCTCCACTTTTATTTAATATAGTACTAGAAGTCTTAGCCATAGCAATAAGGCAAGAGACACACGTAAAAGGGATACAAATTGGGAAGAAAGCGATCAAGTTATCATTATTTGCAGATGACATGATTCTATATATAAGGAACCCTAAAGGCTGTACTAGCAAACTGTTAGAGGTGATAAACACCTGCAGCCATGTAGCAGGATATAAAATAAATACAAATAAACACACAAAAATCAATAGCCTTCCTATATGCTAACAACAAACACACAGAGGATGAAATCAGGGAATCAATCACTGCCATTCACAATTGCATCAAAGGAAATAAAGTACCTTGCAGTAAACTTAACCAAGGAAGTAAAAGATCTCCACAATGAAAACTATAAAACACTCAAGCAAAAAATTGCCAAAGGCACTAGAAAATGGAAAAACATCCCTTGTTCCTGGATTGGAAGAATCAATATTGTGAAAATGGCAATCTTACCAAAAGCAGTCTACACATTTAATGCAATCTACATCAAAATTCCAAAGTCATTCTTCACAGACATAGAAAAAACAATACAAAAATTCATTTGGAATCACAAAAAAACCTTGAATATCTGAAATAATAGTGAGCAACAAAAATAAGGCTTGTGGTATCACCAGACCTGATTTTAACCTATAGTACAGAGTCATAGTAACAAAAACAGCATGGTACTGGCACAAAAGCAGACATGTACATGAATAGAACAGAATAGAGTACCCAGATGTAAGTCTAGGTAGTTATAGACACCTGATATTCGATAAAAATGCCAAAAACACTCATTGGAGAAAAGACAGCCTCTTTAGCAAATCTTGTTGGGAAAACTGGTAATGTATGTGTAGAAGAATGAAAATAGATTCTTCTCTCTCTCCATGCACAAGAATTAAGCCCAAATAGATTAAAGACCTTATTATCAGACTGGAAGCTCTGAAACTGCTAGAGGAAAAAGTATGGAAAAGCCTTTAACATATTGATTTTGGCTAAGACTTTCTGAATATAACCACAACTGCTCAGACAATAAAACCACAGATTAACCACTGGGACCTCATGAAATTACAAAGATTTTGTACTGCAAAAGACACTGTGAATAAAGCAAAGAGGCCACCTACTGAATGGGAAAAATCTTTGCCAGCTCTATATCTGATAGAGGGTCAATATCTAGGACATACAAAGAACTCAAAAAGTTAAATAATAAGAACTCAAACAAGCCAATTAAAATAATGGGCTATGGAACTAAATAGAAAGTTCTCAAAAGAAGAAATATGGATAGCATTTAAGCATCTAAAAATGTGTTCTACATCCTTAGTCATCAGGGAAATGCAGATTAAAACTGCATTTAGATTCCATCTCACTCCTGTCAGATTGGCTACCATCATGAAAACAAATGATCATCAATGCTGGTGGGGATGTGGAAAAAGAGGAACCCTTTTACACTGTTGGTGGGAATGCAATCTGGTCCAGCCATTGTGGAAATCAGTGTGTAGTTTCCTAAAACAGCTAAATATTGATCTACCATATGACCCAGCTATAACACTCATAGGCATACATCCTAAGGACTCATCTCATTTCCTTAGAATTATGAGCTCAACCATGTTTATTGCCTATCAATTTATAATGTCTGGGAAATGGAACCAGCCTAGATGTCCCTCAACTGATGAATGGATAATGAAGTTATGGCACATTTATACAATGGAGTTCTACTCAGGGGTAAAGAAAAATGGAGTTATGAAATTGCAGGAAAATGGATGGATTTGGAAAGGATTATACTAAGTGAGGTAATGCAGTCCCAGAAAGCCAAGCGCTGCATGTTTTCTCTCATACATGGATCCAAGCTATGGGCTTCTGTGTGAGAAGGATAAACTCAATAGCAGAGGCCAGTGAACTAAAAAAGAGGTATAAAGGGAAAAGAAAAGAAGGGAAGAGAGTACTTAATAGGTTCTTATTGTATATGTAAGCAGAAGAATAGATTAATGGGGGTGAAAAGGCCCAAAGTGAGGTCAGGGGGAGAGATAGAGTAAAGGAAAGGTGGAGGGAGGGCTAATCAAAATCTAAGAGGATGCAAATAAATCATATGGAATCCTCCAGTTTTGGACAATGGAACACTGAGGAGCCGTATATCTTTGCTAGAGAATTTTCAGTGCCAGGGATGGGATAGCTTCCAGTGAGTTGTTGGCCAGGGAGGTCCCTGATGCCCTCAAACCATTATAGCCAATTGCCGAGGATCCTTGGTTTCCCACCAGGATAGATGGTAAGAACCTATTGCTGAACAGTCCACATACTTGGTCTTCAAGGCCACTGAGAAACCCTGTGGAACTGAGCTGATAACCTTCTCCATGTAGACCAGCTGACAGAAAGCTGGAAGAAGCCATTCTATATGCTGTTCAATATAGAGATACTACCAGTGAAGATGCTCAACATTGGACACTGCAAGCTTTATAATTGGCCAGCCAGGCCAAATGAGGCAATGGGTGGAATAGCGGCACATCTATCATGGTGGAAATCAACTGCCCTCCAATAGGACTGGAGGCTCTCTCCATGGGAGGGAATACATCCCTGATACTTAAAACTTAAAACAGGGCTAGTCATGAGCCCTGGGGTGTAACATCTGCTGATGTATGGATAAATGTATATACTATGCTTATCAAACTGCCCAGTAAGCACATCTCTTAATATCCATACCCTTATATTAATGCTACTCTCACTTTGGATAGAGATTCTTCTCTTTTCAGATGGCAGTAACCTTGGGATGACTCAGAAGGTATCATATTCCTTGGAAGAAGTGACTGGAGTACTGAGTAATATCTTGATCACACCTTCCAAGGCTCAAGGTCTAATGTGGTGATGGAAAGAATGTAAGAGCCAAAGGAAGGGTAGGACTCCTTACAATGTGCTCCCTCCAGACATAAAATGGCTTGGATATCCATGACCTCATAGTGCCTGACACTACCTATACAAGACCATCATAAGAGGAGAAAAAGATCATGACACCAAAATAAAAGAGAGACTGATTGAGATGGGCAGGGTATATGATGGAGAATGGAATTTCAAAGGGGAAAGAGGGTAGGGTATTACCATGGGATATTTTTTATAATCATGGAAAACTTTAATAAAATTTGAGAAAAAAGAAAAAAAATAAATAATTAAAACATAAAGAATCCAAAGATATATCCTTTGATGCATACTAAGGAATGGTAGTAGGGAAATACTAAAAGTATTTGTTTTCCATAATTAAATGATTATGTTTCTATGAAAGCAGGAGACGTTTGATGTCATATAAACATTATAACACATGATTAATTGTGAATCTGAATTAATGGTTGCCAATAGGATCCATAGTCTTTGTGGGATATGATAGCCTGAGCAGCACAAAGTACAGGTTATGTGTTCAGAACTAAGGCTGCATTGAAGTTCTGTGTTGCCACATGGTGTGTTGTCAGATATCTCAGAATCATTATGCATACCATTGTGAAGTTAAATTTATGTTTCTTGTATACTCAGAAGCATTTCACTGTACCAATTTTTTGCAACTCCTATATTTAGTTATACAACCCTGTATGAGATCACAGCCCACAGTTTTAAAAGCTAAGGTTTAGAGGTTGTGAGATGAAACCTCCTAAATTGTGAAACAAAATAAAAATTTACTTTAGTTAAGTTGACCCCTTGTGTATTTGTTACAGAAACAAAAATCTGACTAACACAAAAGGAAGGAAAGAAAAAAGTGGGACTGACTTGGATGGCTAAGATTTTATCTATAATTGTTATAATTTATTGTAAGTATTAATCTATTTTACTCTTCTAATTTTTTTTTATTTCTAATTTTTACTCTTCTAATTTTTTGATATTGTTTGTTTATTTGAAAGAGAGAGAGAGAAAAAAAAACTTAGAGAGGTAGATAGAGAAGGGGTGTGTCAGGGCCTCTAGACACTGAAAATAAACTTCAGATATATGTACCACCTAGTGCATCTGGCTTAGGTTGGGACTGGAGGATCAAACTTAGGTCCTTAAACTTCCTAGGTAAGTGCTCTAACTGCTAAGTGATGACTCCAGCCCATTGCTGTTAATTTTTTTTTAAATTTTATTTATTTATTTATTTGAAAGCGACAGACACAGAGAGAAAGACAGATAGAGGGAGAGAGAGAGAATGGGCGGAACAGGGCTTCCAGCCTCTGCAAACGAACTCCAGACACGTGCGCCCCCTTGTGCATCTGGCTAACGTGGGACCTGGGGAACCGAGCCTGAACCGGGGTCCTTAGGCTTCACAGGCAAGCGCTTAACCGCTAAGCCATCTCTCCAGCCCTGAAAATATACATATAATCTAGTGTCAATTTCATCTTTCTTTAGCATTTTCAATATTTTTTAATAAATACCCATATTTAATTTTGGTCAGCCTTCTGCCCTCCCTTTTTCTTCCCTGTCCCCTTCCATGCTTTTAGCCTTCCACCATGTTATCTCCCCATTGATGTTCTCATCACTTTAGATCTGATGATTTTCTAATATTTTGTTAAATTAATTAAAGTAATGTTTATTCCTCCACACAGATCTGTTACATATTATACAATACTTACAACACTCGAACATATACAAATAAACTGAAGTTTGAAACACAGCTACACGTAAGTGTAAAGAGCAAGCAAGGCCTTTGAGTCTGTAGTCTAAGATGGTTGTCGAAATTTAGAATATAATAACATAGGAAATAATAATAATCACAGTGTGCCTATCTGCCTTCATTTCTCTCTTTTCTACTCAAATATATACTAAATAACAGGTTAGTGCTACCTACTTTTAACAGAAGTACAATGAAGACACATATTTCAAGGCTGAGTGGATTTTACACTCTATCAACTCATAGAGCAGCTTGAGCAGAATATTCTATACATAATAATACACAAAGCACTGTAGGGTCAGAGAAGAAATATAATAACATGACATGTATGTAAGTGTAGGTATCTAGAAAGTTTAAATGTTTTGCATAATAGAATGTGAAGAGCTTAGAGTTTTGGTAAACAATTCTAGGGAGATAGGAGGAATGACAAAATGAGAATCTTAGTTAATGTATATTATATGTATACAGTAATGTAGATGTGGCATTTACTTATGAAGTATGCACTGTTCACAATTCCATGAAATAGGTTGTGTTAATAACCTTTGTTCCTGAGACTTGATAGTATGGAAAAATCAGCAAAATATTCAATAAGAATCAGTTCTGGTGTAGGTCTTTACTATTGTGTACCCTTTTTGCAGGGTTAGAAGAGCCAGCTCCCACAGTAGACTTTATTTCCCTAAACTGGATTAAAGTTCGAATGTTGGAAATGCTAAAGAAAGATGAAATTGATACTAGATTATATGTTTATAAAACATATAATCAATTGCAGGAAATATGGAAGCATCCATCTCCAATTGTCCTGTGCAGAACAACTAGAAATAATATTTCCCTAAACTGGATTATAGTCTGAATGTTGGAAATGCTAAAGAAAGATGAAATTGATACTAGATTATATGTTTATAAAACATACAATCAATTGCAGGAAATATGGAACCATCCATCTCCAGTTGTCTTGTGCAGAACAACTGGAAAGAACAACTGGAAATAATATTTCCCTAAACTGGATTACAGTCTGAATATTGAAAATGCTAAAGAAAGATGAAATTGACACTAGATTCTATGTTTATAAAACATACAATCAATTGCAGGAAATATGGAACCTATCTCCGGTTGTCCTGTGCAGAACAACTGGAGATAACAATAATATGCATGAAAGTTATAACAATTTTACATTTTCAGGAAAGGTGGTTAGTCAAGTGCACCACTTACTATATTTCTTAGAAACTGAATTTGAGTTTTATGCGTTTGTAACTAGAAAAAATGCTTGACAATCCTTTTTTTTCCCCTTTGTTAACTATGCCAGTTTGTTTAGAATACCTACAAAGCTTCTTACAAAGAAGTAGATGACTCCACTATGACTCAAATATATGCTACTGAACCCAGTTCTCAGTGGTAAATGTGTAACTCCTTATAAAGCGTCCATATCTGTGGTGGTTTAGATGAAATGGGCCCCATATGCTCATGTGTTTTGAATACTTGGTTGAAATTTTGTCTTTGGAAGGTGGAATCTTGCTGGAAATGGTGTGTCACTGGGACCAACTTTGGGGTAATATATTCCAGCTCCCAGTACCCAGGTTACTTCCTTTCCATTGATGTAAAGATATGATCCACGCTTCCTTCTCAGGGCTGTCATGCTTTCTCCACCATGATGAAATTTCTCCAGAAACTATGAGCTAAAATCAACCCTTTCCTTCCATGAGCTGCTTCTAGACAGTTGTTTCGAACCAGCTAAAATATCTTTAAACATTTTTCACTTTTTGATTATAAAGTGATATCTATACCCATATAATGAGTTGTTCCATAAAATATAGCATATACAACTTTCTAACTGATGGTAAAGGAATTATTATCTATGAGACAATTATTGTGAAAACCAGTCCATGACATGAAAAAATCTTTGTTATCATAAAGTCCAACAAATGAATTTGAGTCTTGTTGATTTATTTAGATTATAAAACTATTGCTAGCTTTCTACATTACTTCAGATTCATCAGGAGAATATTTGTACGTGAAAAATGGAACACAAATCTAGTTTGGAAGAAAGTTTTTCTCTAAGTATTTATTGAAAAAAAATTGGCTGCATCCTTCATATTCATATCATTTGTGTTATATCATAGTTAGGTGTGGTTCTGAGTGGTCACTTTCTCTGAAAGCAGCTTTTGAACATTGTTGTAATAAAATCCCAAGTGCAGTATTATCCTTGAGATGAGAGAAGTGCCATCTGGTTATAATGTATGCTGTCAGAATTCCTTTTAGTTATGCAAAGGAATGCTGGCAAAACATATCTTGACGTTAATAAAGAACTAAAAGATGGTTTTAATAAATGCATGTTTCATGACCTTTCACAAGGCTATAAGGATGGTTATCATAGAAGATGACTACTATGTTTAACTTTTTATAGTGAGTTGATCATGACCTTTAAGACAAAATTAAGGAACAGTTCTTAGAACCATACCTGTTTTTCTTATTTTTTGTTAGCTTTATATTTTAATATTTATGGAAAACATTTAAAATGCATGGAAAATGAGAAACTTAGTAAGAGAATTCAATTTTGAGTTATGTCCATGGATATAGTTGGTCAGTACTGCTATCATGTTAAACCTAGATAAATTTTATTTCTGCATTGATATACCCAACTTAAAATTCAGTAGTGTACTTGCAAATGTCTGCTGTATAGATGGTTCAGAGGTTAAAGGTGCTTATTCACAAATGTCTTTTTTTAAAAAATATTTTTATTTACTTATTTGAGAGAGAAAGAGGTAGATAGATAGAGAAGGGATGGGTGCTCTAGGACCTCCTGCCACTGTAAACAAACTCCAGATGCATGTGTCACCATGTGCATCTGGCTTATGTGGGTCCTGGGGAGTTGAACCTAGGTCCTTCGGCTTCGCCTGCCATCTCTCCAGCCCACAAATGTCTTCAAGTAAACTGAGTAATGTTTGAATTTTAGTCATTCGCCTTTTTATTTATATCCAGGCTTATGCCTGATATATAAAAATTAATAAATGTTAATTTTTGTCTTAATTTATACCTTTGTTTTTTTTATATAAAATTGAACTGATAGTGAACATATAGAGTTTTCCAAGCAGAAATTCACATCACACAATAGAATACCTTGTTAAATATAGAATATTTTTATTAAGCTGTAATGACTGAGGAGGTAAACACAATGGCAGCCCTGGTATGATGCAGACTTGCCAAGCACAGAAGACAATTATATATGAATCTTAGAAGACTTTTAAACATGCAAAAAACAAAAATAAAAACCAAACAACAAAACAGAGAAGAAAATGTGTTGTATAAAACACATCAGAATGAAAGCCATCTTTGTTGGAAATGGGTAATGCTCAAGAGGACAGGGGAAGTCACTTCTGAAGAAGCACAGTTTCTTATTGACAATTACTCTAATTTTTGAGATCTAGATTTGTGCTTCTATTTTCTCCTGCAAATCTCCATGTAAATACTTCTATGCTCTTCAGGGTCTGTGTCAGTATTTTGCAAACTGATTCTCCATTTGCATTCCTTAACCTGAATTTCTTGTTTAAGAAATACAACCACAACTTGAGATGTTTGTACTCAACCAGAACTCTAGGAATCTTGATCAGATCAGTTCACTCTACCACCTTAATATCTCCTTCTTCACACCTCTTTTTCTACTTCATGCACTTTCCTTAATTCAGGTACTTATTTCTTGCTTAGCTTTCTATGATTCCTGTGAAATTATCCTCTGGCCATAATTTATAGATCCCTATTCACTCAGGTAAATAGGACAGATATCGTTTTGAAGTTTAAATACAATTGGCTGCTGAAAACTTCCTTACCACATTCACTAACCTACCATCTCTATAAGATGTCACATGCCAGTAGTGAGGACATCAACTTTGTCCCCACCCCACAGCATCTTCAACCATACAGGTTCTGCTGTGGCCAGAAGTAAAAAAAAAAAAAAAAAAAAAAAAAACAAAACCACTTTGACCTCAGAACATTCTCTTTCTTCACTAGCTCAACACCCTTTCCTCCACACACCTGTCATCTAGATTCAGCAAATATACCTCTGAAATATCTCCTCAGCCTCTAACATCACAATCTCCACTCCCCCCTGTGTTCATGTAGAAGTTTAAGGATATCTGGTGCTGCATTTATAATTTATTTAAGCATTTGTTTGTCTTTTTACTGGAACAAATAACATGTAATCTTTACATCCACAGCATAAAGCCTAGTACTCAACAGATCAATCTTGGTTACTCCAATACCTAAGGTGGCAGCTATAGTAGTTTGAATAATGGCCCCAAATATATTTTATTACTTTATAGTTTGGATTTGCAGCTACCTTGGTGGAGGAGGTGGATATTAAGGTCCAGCCCTCGGGTGTGGTGGTGGATTTGAGATTCCAATCTAAAGATATGCAATGTGTCTGCGTTCCTCTTGGAGTTCTCAAAGTCAGCTAAGTTTCTCTCTCTCTGCTGGACTTGAGAAAGCAGGCCAGTTTCTTCTGCCATTATGGGACTTCCCATGGATATGTAAGCTTCAATAAAACCATTCCTCCATAACTGTGCCTTGTCTGAAAATTCATCTCAAAAAGCCTGAAACTATCTGTCACAGGAAATAGTTACCAGAAAAGGGGTGATATGAACCTAACCATGTGAATTTTAGTGTTTTGGTAACTTTTCTTTTGAACCTATGGGCGTGGACATGGTTCTTACAGCTGAAGATGCCTTCTGAAGTGGTAAGCAAACTTTTATGGACTATTTTGATGAGAGTTTGAGAATGCTAAGTGCAGGTACTATTGAACTTCAAGGCTTGGCTTATGAGCTTTCTAAGGGGAAGGAAAGACTGCAGAGGACTTTTGTGGAACTCGGCTACTGGCGTAAGGTCTGGCTGTTTTCTGTTGTCCAGGCCCAGAGTATTTGATCAAGGTTAAATTTGTAATGGGATGATGTGCTTGGCTAAAGATATTGGACTGAGGGATTTAAGATTTTAAGTTGAAAAGTTAAAATTATAGGTACTGAAGATGGCAACTGCCTAGCTGTGCTGCAAATCCCGGGGAAAGATAGATAGATGCAGATCCTAAGCAGAGAGCTACCCCATCATACCTCAAAAGGGCCCCGGCTGAAACTAGGGGAAATTGGCGAAACAAGCAAGGGTGCTGTTTTCCTGATGAACCGGATACCAGCACAAGGGGGAAGGAGACCAAGACAGAGAAAAATCAACTCCTACCAAATCAGAGAGCCAGAGCCCCAGAGGCCCCCAACACCTTATCACTGAAGGAGACCAAAAATGAATCCAACATGGCTCAGGGAAATTTTGTGGAAGAAGGGGTGGAAAGTATGTCAGAGGCACATGTTGGATCATGATATACAGAGACATTTATTGTACCAATAACTGTGGGCCAACTCCACAATGCACGGTCCATATACCTCAAGACGGAGGGGACAATGGGGAGGGGGTAGGTCACAGATGAACCTAATAATGGTACCAAACTGCCTGTACTTGCAGAAGAGAAAACTAATAAAAAATAAAAATTATAGGTACTGAGGCTGGTTTTAGGTTACTGAAGCTGCTATTGTGAAACATATTAGCAATCGTAAGGAAGATGGCTCAACTACTGTACATTAAAACAATGGAAAGGATGTCTGAGCAAAGACTATGATAGAAATACAAACTCTTGTGAAAGAGTTGAGTAGAGAAGGAACCTGCTTTGCAAAATTATAATTTATTTCATTCCTGAATTAATAATACAGCTGTATCTGAAAGGGTTTCAGACTCACTGAAGAATGACCCCAGACTCAAATAGTATGTAAAAGCAAAGAGTGTTTATTCTGCAGAATCTTCCAGCATATGGGGGTCAGCCATTCATAGAAAATGACCCTGAGAGGAGCTTGCAGGCTCCCTTTAAGCACAGCTAAAGTAATTTTGGTGAGCTTAGACTTTTCTAAAATGATTGGCTAATTTGAACAGTCGCTGTACTTGCACTCTTTTGATTGGTCCTAAGGTTTTGGTGGGCTAGATATAGGGGAATTTCAGGTGGGTTAGGTAATAAAAAAAAAAAATAAATAAATAAAAAAGATTGGCTATGCAAGCAGCAATTACAGTTATGCATCTCTGATTGGTGGGGGCAGAGGGGTTGTGCAAGGCACCAGACAGTCATGTCCCCAGGAACTGACTCAGCCCCTGGGCGGTTAACATTTCCAGCCACATGTTAGGATCACTGACTAACATCCTGCCCTTTTTCAGAAGTCTTGCCTGCCTCTCTGGGAAAATAGAACTTAGGCCTAGTTAGGGTGGCACCTTACTCAAGCCTGTCATGGTGTCACTTTGGTCCCTTCAGTATCCTGCACACCTGGTATTAGTTTTGGAAGCATGAAAAATCTATGGAGTGGTCATGAAATGTGTATGGTTCAAGGAGCCTCTGTTGAGACACAGCATATAGGCAAAGTGTGATGACACGCATGAATAGGCTGGAAGAGCCTTTTGAAGATGGACTGTGGTTTGCATGGAGACCTGAAAATGTTTTGGATATACAGGACTGTACAAGAGTGCAATGTCGGCCTGGGATGGAAGTGTTCCCTGTCTATTCTGACCAGCTGGAGGTGCAGAATTTGAAAATCTGGAGACTGTGTGGCTTTTGGCTTTGGGCTTGTGGTGTTTTCTCTCTCTGCTTAGACCTGGGAAAGCAGGCCAGCTTCTTCTGCCATTATGGAACTTCCCCTGGACTGTAATTTTCAAGAAATCCCTTCTTCCATAACTGTATCTGGTCTGGAATTTCATCTCAGTGAACCTGAAGCTGTCTGCTACAGTAGCACACTGCTTTCATTAGTGAATATGTCCTCATTCTTTCTTTAATTTCTTTTGTATTTTTACTGTCTACCAGGATAACAAAAATATTTTATTATATTAACATAAGGGACTAGAAATCAGAAAACATAATTAGTCCTATCTGTTGCCAGTGAGAATAAATGTAGAATTATCTATCAAGGAAACACACTGTTTAATAGTTTTATTTTTGTCTTTTTTGTATAGTTTATTTCCCTTTGTAATACCCAAAATAGATTCCACGTCATTTCTCTTTTTTAGAGCCCACAAGACTATAGTAATTTTTGTTGTTGTTGTTGTTTTTCGAGGTAGGGTCTCACTCTGGTCCAGGCTGACCTGATATTAACTCTGTAGTCTCAGGGTGGCCTTGAACTCATGGTGATCCTCCTACCTCTGCCTGCCAAGTGCTGGGATTAAAGGCGTGCACCACCACACCCGGCTTAAAACTATAGTAATTTTAAAGGTCTATCACCTAGAAAAAAAATTCTAGTTTCTCTGCTGACACTGAAAAAATTTATGATCTGTTTGTTCTACTATCAACTGTTCAAATTTGCAATACATTAATTAAAAGCCCTGTTTTAAAATAAGAGACAAACGTGGAAAAAAAAAAAAACAATTAGTAACATTTTCACTGTCACGAACAGTTACTTTATATATAATATCTGTAAAATATATGCTAAAATAAGTTTATTGACCTCTGGATGATACAAACTTCAAGTTGAAAAGACAAAATTGTTCAGAATAATAAGTGGAATAAGCTGGAAATGTGAATTGCAGATAGCCAACAGGATAGAAATGCTGCATGGGAAGCCTATAATGTTAAAACCTCAAAGTTTGATAATCTCATTTCAATGACTAAATAAATATTTATAATTACATGGAAATATAGTTTTATTAAAATACCCATTGAAATCAGAAAACATAATATACCAATAATACAGAATTAATGGTCATATCTATGCTGTGAGAACTAAAGATGTATTTTCCACATATAAGTTTTGGCATTAAAAATTTGAAGATAAAGAATACAAACTATGCAAACTTAATTTTGAGCAAAAGCAAATAATAAAATTATGTGACATTTTCTGAAAGGTGTAAAGAATAGTATATGACTGGTACATTTTTTCTGGCTTCCATATTGCAAAGAAAATATTTTGAGACTTTTAAACTAAATAATTTTGTAGAGCAGAGCTTTATATAAAGCTTAAATCAGCTAATTCATCAACAAAACTTGCTAACCACAGGACGGATATTTATTTTTCAATAAGCTACTTTCTATGGATTTTAGCCATGAAATATAACTAAATTGCGGTTCAAACTATAATTCCTTTCCCATGTAGGCCCTTGTCTTGGATTCAGTTGACATGTTTTTCCTTCTTAGCAGTTTTCTGAAATTTCTTTCAGTCAAGTTTACTTCTGAATTTAAGGCATTCTCAAATGGACGGGTATGTGAATTTTAAAATAAAGTTTTGTTATAACATAGAATGCTATATTCTGAAATATCTGTTTCACACTTATCATATAAATACATTCACATAATTTTTAAACATTTGGGGTTGTATCTATTCGTAATTTTAGTAATTTACTTTTTAAGTGTGCTCAGCTTAAAAATGATGAAATATAATATTTGAAATTAAACAGCCTAGTTGTACATTAGAAATATGAACAGTTCTATTTAATCATCTGTGCAGTGTGTATGTGTATCATTTTTTTGTGTGCATGTGATTTTTTGTGTGTATATACGTACACTTACATATACAATCTAGTAGTTAACGAACCAATGGAAAGGGAACCCCTGAGCTGAGGGCAGAGCCTCCCCTTTCTTCATACCCATGATTCTCATATTTAGTATTGCAACTTCATTTGAGGTTATTTAAAACTCAAAGGGAAAATCATTCTTGGTGATAGGTTTTGGCAGCTATAATTTCCTTCTCAAGAGGAAAAAGAATTTTCTATGGTTATAAATCACAGAGTTTTCAGAAAGCAATCTTCATATGGAGCCTTCATGTCAGACATGTTTAGTTTTTCTCACTGGGAAAGTGTAATGTCTTAATAATCTGAAATTGTCACTTCTCAACTCATATGAATAAAGCACTTTCTTCTCACTCTTAGTCCCATAAATCTCATGAGAACATGCCAATCCAAGAGAGACCAGTCAAAGTTATGGACAAGATGAAGGTGTTAGATGTATCAGTCTTTGGCACTAAGGAATTAGTGGAGTTTAAATAAATTTGTGAGGGCCAGTGAGGGTGGCTGGGGTCTGTGCTAGCACAATACTCCATCTCTTAATCAGTGCTATGTTTTGGGGACAAAATAAATTTGAATTACAAGATTAAAGTTCTCTCAAAGACTATGTCTCATACGTACTCCTTAAAAACGAACCACATAGTTATAAGATTCACATTATATTTCATAACAGAAAGTGGTTTTTCTTTTGTAGGAAAACCAGTTTGTATTCCTGGGCTAATAAAAATCCAATATAAAAATATATTAGATGCACAACATCACCAGAATCAATCCCACAGCTCATTTTTATTAGGCTTTAGTTATTACTTGGGTCCTTCATTACAGGGTGTGAACACTTGACACTCTGACCAGAGAAGTGAGGGTATCCAGCATTCCTATGAATTTACTGAGAATATTTTAGTGGAAAAAAAATGAGTACATGAACTATCCAGATCTACTTATTAATTATGAAGATCCAAATGTAGATTCATCCCTCAAATTAGACCAAGTAGTCCTGTCCAAATTTGATTATAGTGGAAACACTCTGTACCAATCGTTTTCAAGTCAGTTTTGCTTTTCTAACTATTTGAAACACTTGTAATATCCTTCTGAGAAAACCTTCTCTTTTACAAAACCTTCCACTATTGTCTTATTTTCTCCCAGAGATGAGATATCTTATATCCCCTGCTGGCCTCAAGCTAGTGATCACCCTGCCTCCAAAGTGCTGGAATTATAGGTTTTAACCACCCTACCATTTCCCTATCATTTTTTTTTAAATTCCTCTTTTCTTGGTTGTGTTTTCTCAAGGTTAAAATTTATTGTTAAATCTAACTTACATGCATTTCTACATTAGCTCTAATTAATATTTATCACATTAAGTGTGACTTTAATTCCCCTTACAGTTGAAAAGAACATCACTTTCCTTCAAATTAGAAGCCTTTACAAAAATTAACACACTATGTAAAAGTTTACTAAAATTAATTTAATTTCAGTCATTTCAACACCTTTCATCAGTTTTGTGTTTATTCTTGTAACAGTGGAAAATATGAAATAAACATAAAAACCTTTTACTTCATCATGTAATATCTACATATCATTCTGTTTCTATCATTAATCATAAGCAGCCTAACAAAAATGTAATTATGACGGCAAGGTTACTTCTCAAGAGAATAGCCATCACTTATAAATTGACATTTAATTTTATGTCATTGCTTTACCTGTCTTGTAGTACAGTGCCTTCATTACTAATTATAGCAATCCTGTCAGCATTGTTAAGGAAGTTAAAAAAGAAAACAAAAAACTGAAAGCCAGGCCTGGTGTGCACACCATTAATCCCAGCACTTGGGAGGCAGATGTAGGAGGATCACCATGAGTTTGAGGCCACCCTGAGACTACATAGTGAATTACAGGTCAGCCTAAGCTAGAGTGAGACCCTACCTCAAAAAACCAAACAAATAACAATAATTTAAAAATCTGAGTCTCCCAAGAAGCAAAACATCTTGCCCAAGATCATTCTAGTGTCTTGTGGCAAATTCAAATTTATGCAACTAGTCTAGATTAAAAGGGCAAAATATTTGTATTTTGGCATACATCACTTTAAGAAGAGAAATTGTTGATTTGTTATTGAATAGAGAATTTCTGACATCTAAAACAAGAGTCAATTGTAAATTAATGTTTACTATAAGTAATTTATTTATTTACTTATTTATTTTATCAGGGTCTCACTGAAGCCCAGTTTGAAATAAAACTCACATGATATCACCAGGCCAAAAACTCATAGCAATCCTACCCCAGCCTACTGAGTGCTGGGGTTATAGACATTAAACACCTTTCCTGGTTACATGGTTTGATTTCTAATGCAGGTTCTTGTCCATGATATGAAAATCACTACAGCTTGAAAATGTATGCACATTTATAGATGACATGAGCTAATGTGAAATTTCATTTTATGATGAACAATGAATTTGTGAGTCATGGGCCCATACAACACACAGAGCCATGCTCCACTTCTTAAGTCTTAGCATGATGATGACGCCTATGGTGCAAGCTGAGAATAATACATATGACAACTTTCAGTCTATCTTGATAATCTTCAAGGGTGTGACACTCAGTTGTTTGAAAGTTGGGAAGAAATGTTCTAGTAATATACTTTACCATATTGCAATGAAAATAACCAAATATTAAAATAGGTATCCACTTAGGTAAGATTTTGATAAAAAGTGTATCACAAATACAATGCTAGGTAGGTGTTATAAAAATCCATTCTCAATTAATTCACTTTTCATGATTTCAGTTTGTTAATATAAAATAGAATTCAAAATAAAAAGCAACATGGCTTTCTGAGCTTGCATAAGGCTAAGACCTGAAAAGACAGCATGACTCAGACTGGCTCTCTGATATTCTGTCTAAGATGAATCTTATCTTCTTGCTGTTTATGAGCCAAATAGAGTTCTCCCTCTACATGAGCTTTGGGCCAGTCTCCAAAAATTGTAAGAATAGAAGGAAAGAAATCAAAGTTGTAAGATATATTTCTTTGTGTTTTTCGAATTTGCTACTTTTTCAACTAATAGCTCTTTACAATTGTGAGAGTTACTTTTTTATAGATAGAGTACACATGAACATGTGCATGTGCGCATATACACTGACACAGTACTTATTATTTATCCAAAATACTTTTTCCTCCAAATTAAGTTGAACATAACCAAAAACAAAGTTGAATTACTTTAACTCTAATTTACTTCAATATGGCTTACACTTTTTTAAAATGACAAAATGAATTTGAAAAGACTCAGTGAAGTTATCAGAGGGGCAAGATATTCTGTAAAGAAATCTTTCAACTCTAGATGTTTTTAGTATAATATAAGAACAGCATTCCAAATTGCATAGAAAATACTACACATACAAATTTGACAGCCATATCAAAAGTCAATTTATGTTTCTATTTTAAGATTGAAAGTAGAAATATAGAATTGGCAATTGTGTTAATTATTTTCAAACAAGAGTATGGAAGAACACATCAAAGCTGTTGTGTGATGTTTGTGTGTCTCTGTGCACACTTGAGTGTAAATGGAGAAAGAAAAGTTTAATATTTTATCAATTATGTGGATATAGTGTAAATGTTCATGAGAGGCTAGACCTTGTACTGTGGTAAATTTGAACAGTCACTTAATCTCTTGGAGATTCTGTTCTCCATTTTGTAAATATAGTGATAGTAATAATTTACATCTGAGATCATTTTGTCTTCTAAAACCTCAACTATGTAAATTTTATCCTTTAATAGTTTTCCTGGGTGTTTTAAAACTCACAAATAAATAGTACCAAACAAAGGACAATTTGGCCATTATTCTGAACATAACAATTAATTGTGGAAATTTAGAATATAGACATTACATATAGTGATATGAATTAAAATGCATCTTATTGTTTGAAGAGTATATGCGACTTATTCATGTTTTTTTCTATTTCTTATCTCCTATACAGAATGTTTCACCATATTAGTTAATATTGCTCTGTTAACTGGGAAAGGGACATGCAGAGAAGAAAATATGGATCTATGACCCAAGAAAGAGAGATATACTCTCCATTCAGCTTAAGGAAATAATAGCTTTCCTCCATTGACTGCTTTTTTTCCCATTTAGATGACAAAGTAATTGGAATAGTTAATCCCTAATGTCTCTTATCAGTAAAAATTTTATAGCTATGAGATTAGGACAAACATGATGTGTGGATTTGTAGTAATTTTACTTGCAAATTATATTATATCCACATTTTTAAATTTTACATAAATAACAATCACATAATTCATAAATAAGTAGAATATTTAAGAAAATTATGTTTCATTATTTTAAAAATAAACCTGTTTTACAATTTAGGAAGACTTGAAATCTCATGATGTTTGGGGAAAATAAACAATTTAGAAAGGTTTATTTTTTATTTATTTGTTTTGGTTTTTTGAGGTAGGAGGGTTTTGCTCTATCCCAGGCTAACCTGGAATTCACTATGTAGTCTCAGGGTGGCCTCAAACTCACAGAAATACTCCTGCCTCTGTCTCCCAAGTGCTGAAATTAAAGGTGTGAGCCACCACACCCAGCTCTAGAAATTTTTTTTGTATAGTCTTCTAATTTTTAAGAAATATCTTCTTAATAAGCAAGTAATCTATGTTTAGATTACTTATTGCAAATAAAAATCATACTTTCATTAATATTCCTAGTTCTAGCTGGACTATTGCCAAAATTACAAATGTTACTAGATACCACATATGTGTTCATTGATGAAAAACACACTATTTAATTTATAGTTTAATTATAAATTTTGTTGTAAGAAAAGTAATAATTTTTTAACTATAAAATAAAAATTTGGGTAATAAATAAAGCATTCAATCTAAAGAATATGTTTTGAAATTCTCATTTCCATTCCTTTAAAACATAAATACGATAAGCATAAATTTCAGACCAATAACATAAAAATATAATTTAAACATATATGAATCATTCACCCATAGATATTTTTTAATTTTTTAAAAAATTTTAGGACCAGTTTAGATTTACAGAGTTGATGTGAATGTACTGTAGAGACCACTTGAATATGCCACTCTCAATTTTCTTTATTATAATAATCTCACATTAGCACTATTGTTTGGATGTGTAATGTCCCCAAAAGATTGATAATATGCTTGGCTCTTGCAAAAGTTACTAGAACTCTAGGAAGTAAGGGCTACCAAATTGTTAGATATTTAAGGGAATTCTTCCAATCTTTTCTCATCTCTCTTCTCATCTCTCTTCTCATCCCTCTTTCTTCCTTTTGATCATGAGATGAGCAGCTCCATTGTCCAACATATCTGGTTTGCTATAATTTCCTTCTCAAGAGGAAAAAGAATTTTCTATGGTTATAAATCACAGAGTTTTCAGAAAGCAATCTTCATATGGAGCCTTCATGTCAGACATGTTTAGTTTTTCTCACTGGGAAAGTGTAATGTCTTAATAATCTGAAATTGTCACTTCTCAACTCATATGAATAAAGCACTTTCTTCTCACTCTTAGTCCCATAAATCTCATGAGAACATGCCAATCCAAGAGAGACCAGTCAAAGTTATGGACAAGATGAAGGTGTTAGATGTATCAGTCTTTGGCACTAAGGAATTAGTGGAGTTTAAATAAATTTGTGAGGGCCAGTGAGGGTGGCTGGGGTCTGTGCTAGCACAATACTCCATCTCTTAATCAGTGCTATGTTTTGGGGACAAAATAAATTTGAATTACAAGATTAAAGTTCTCTCAAAGACTATGTCTCATACGTACTCCTTAAAAACGAACCACATAGTTATAAGATTCACATTATATTTCATAACAGAAAGTGGTTTTTCTTTTGTAGGAAAACCAGTTTGTATTCCTGGGCTAATAAAAATCCAATATAAAAATATATTAGATGCACAACATCACCAGAATCAATCCCACAGCTCATTTTTATTAGGCTTTAGTTATTACTTGGGTCCTTCATTACAGGGTGTGAACACTTGACACTCTGACCAGAGAAGTGAGGGTATCCAGCATTCCTATGAATTTACTGAGAATATTTTAGTGGAAAAAAAATGAGTACATGAACTATCCAGATCTACTTATTAATTATGAAGATCCAAATGTAGATTCATCCCTCAAATTAGACCAAGTAGTCCTGTCCAAATTTGATTATAGTGGAAACACTCTGTACCAATCGTTTTCAAGTCAGTTTTGCTTTTCTAACTATTTGAAACACTTGTAATATCCTTCTGAGAAAACCTTCTCTTTTACAAAACCTTCCACTATTGTCTTATTTTCTCCCAGAGATGAGATATCTTATATCCCCTGCTGGCCTCAAGCTAGTGATCACCCTGCCTCCAAAGTGCTGGAATTATAGGTTTTAACCACCCTACCATTTCCCTATCATTTTTTTTTAAATTCCTCTTTTCTTGGTTGTGTTTTCTCAAGGTTAAAATTTATTGTTAAATCTAACTTACATGCATTTCTACATTAGCTCTAATTAATATTTATCACATTAAGTGTGACTTTAATTCCCCTTACAGTTGAAAAGAACATCACTTTCCTTCAAATTAGAAGCCTTTACAAAAATTAACACACTATGTAAAAGTTTACTAAAATTAATTTAATTTCAGTCATTTCAACACCTTTCATCAGTTTTGTGTTTATTCTTGTAACAGTGGAAAATATGAAATAAACATAAAAACCTTTTACTTCATCATGTAATATCTACATATCATTCTGTTTCTATCATTAATCATAAGCAGCCTAACAAAAATGTAATTATGACGGCAAGGTTACTTCTCAAGAGAATAGCCATCACTTATAAATTGACATTTAATTTTATGTCATTGCTTTACCTGTCTTGTAGTACAGTGCCTTCATTACTAATTATAGCAATCCTGTCAGCATTGTTAAGGAAGTTAAAAAAGAAAACAAAAAACTGAAAGCCAGGCCTGGTGTGCACACCATTAATCCCAGCACTTGGGAGGCAGATGTAGGAGGATCACCATGAGTTTGAGGCCACCCTGAGACTACATAGTGAATTACAGGTCAGCCTAAGCTAGAGTGAGACCCTACCTCAAAAAACCAAACAAATAAAAATAATTTAAAAATCTGAGTCTCCCAAGAAGCAAAACATCTTGCCCAAGATCATTCTAGTGTCTTGTGGCAAATTCAAATTTATGCAACTAGTCTAGATTAAAAGGGCAAAATATTTGTATTTTGGCATACATCACTTTAAGAAGAGAAATTGTTGATTTGTTATTGAATAGAGAATTTCTGACATCTAAAACAAGAGTCAATTGTAAATTAATGTTTACTATAAGTAATTTATTTATTTACTTATTTATTTTATCAGGGTCTCACTGAAGCCCAGTTTGAAATAAAACTCACATGATATCACCAGGCCAAAAACTCATAGCAATCCTACCCCAGCCTACTGAGTGCTGGGGTTATAGACATTAAACACCTTTCCTGGTTACATGGTTTGATTTCTAATGCAGGTTCTTGTCCATGATATGAAAATCACTACAGCTTGAAAATGTATGCACATTTATAGATGACATGAGCTAATGTGAAATTTCATTTTATGATGAACAATGAATTTGTGAGTCATGGGCCCATACAACACACAGAGCCATGCTCCACTTCTTAAGTCTTAGCATGATGATGACGCCTATGGTGCAAGCTGAGAATAATACATATGACAACTTTCAGTCTATCTTGATAATCTTCAAGGGTGTGACACTCAGTTGTTTGAAAGTTGGGAAGAAATGTTCTAGTAATATACTTTACCATATTGCAATGAAAATAACCAAATATTAAAATAGGTATCCACTTAGGTAAGATTTTGATAAAAAGTGTATCACAAATACAATGCTAGGTAGGTGTTATAAAAATCCATTCTCAATTAATTCACTTTTCATGATTTCAGTTTGTTAATATAAAATAGAATTCAAAATAAAAAGCAACATGGCTTTCTGAGCTTGCATAAGGCTAAGACCTGAAAAGACAGCATGACTCAGACTGGCTCTCTGATATTCTGTCTAAGATGAATCTTATCTTCTTGCTGTTTATGAGCCAAATAGAGTTCTCCCTCTACATGAGCTTTGGGCCAGTTTCCAAAAATTGTAAGAATAGAAGGAAAGAAATCAAAGTTGTAAGATATATTTCTTTGTGTTTTTCGAATTTGCTACTTTTTCAACTAATAGCTCTTTACAATTGTGAGAGTTACTTTTTTATAGATAGAGTACACATGAACATGTGCATGTGCGCATATACACTGACACAGTACTTATTATTTATCCAAAATACTTTTTCCTCCAAATTAAGTTGAACATAACCAAAAACAAAGTTGAATTACTTTAACTCTAATTTACTTCAATATGGCTTACACTTTTTTAAAATGACAAAATGAATTTGAAAAGACTCAGTGAAGTTATCAGAGGGGCAAGATATTCTGTAAAGAAATCTTTCAACTCTAGATGTTTTTAGTATAATATAAGAACAGCATTCCAAATTGCATAGAAAATACTACACATACAAATTTGACAGCCATATCAAAAGTCAATTTATGTTTCTATTTTAAGATTGAAAGTAGAAATATAGAATTGGCAATTGTGTTAATTATTTTCAAACAAGAGTATGGAAGAACACATCAAAGCTGTTGTGTGATGTTTGTGTGTCTCTGTGCACACTTGAGTGTAAATGGAGAAAGAAAAGTTTAATATTTTATCAATTATGTGGATATAGTGTAAATGTTCATGAGAGGCTAGACCTTGTACTGTGGTAAATTTGAACAGTCACTTAATCTCTTGGAGATTCTGTTCTCCATTTTGTAAATATAGTGATAGTAATAATTTACATCTGAGATCATTTTGTCTTCTAAAACCTCAACTATGTAAATTTTATCCTTTAATAGTTTTCCTGGGTGTTTTAAAACTCACAAATAAATAGTACCAAACAAAGGACAATTTGGCCATTATTCTGAACATAACAATTAATTGTGGAAATTTAGAATATAGACATTACATATAGTGATATGAATTAAAATGCATCTTATTGTTTGAAGAGTATATGCGACTTATTCATGTTTTTTTCTATTTCTTATCTCCTATACAGAATGTTTCACCATATTAGTTAATATTGCTCTGTTAACTGGGAAAGGGACATGCAGAGAAGAAAATATGGATCTATGACCCAAGAAAGAGAGATATACTCTCCATTCAGCTTAAGGAAATAATAGCTTTCCTCCATTGACTGCTTTTTTTCCCATTTAGATGACAAAGTAATTGGAATAGTTAATCCCTAATGTCTCTTATCAGTAAAAATTTTATAGCTATGAGATTAGGACAAACATGATGTGTGGATTTGTAGTAATTTTACTTGCAAATTATATTATATCCACATTTTTAAATTTTACATAAATAACAATCACATAATTCATAAATAAGTAGAATATTTAAGAAAATTATGTTTCATTATTTTAAAAATAAACCTGTTTTACAATTTAGGAAGACTTGAAATCTCATGATGTTTGGGGAAAATAAACAATTTAGAAAGGTTTATTTTTTATTTATTTGTTTTGGTTTTTTGAGGTAGGAGGGTTTTGCTCTATCCCAGGCTAACCTGGAATTCACTATGTAGTCTCAGGGTGGCCTCAAACTCACAGAAATACTCCTGCCTCTGTCTCCCAAGTGCTGGAATTAAAGGTGTGAGCCACCACACCCAGCTCTAGAAATTTTTTTTGTATAGTCTTCTAATTTTTAAGAAATATCTTCTTAATAAGCAAGTAATCTATGTTTAGATTACTTATTGCAAATAAAAATCATACTTTCATTAATATTCCTAGTTCTAGCTGGACTATTGCCAAAATTACAAATGTTACTAGATACCACATATGTGTTCATTGATGAAAAACACACTATTTAATTTATAGTTTAATTATAAATTTTGTTGTAAGAAAAGTAATAATTTTTTAACTATAAAATAAAAATTTGGGTAATAAATAAAGCATTCAATCTAAAGAATATGTTTTGAAATTCTCATTTCCATTCCTTTAAAACATAAATACGATAAGCATAAATTTCAGACCAATAACATAAAAATATAATTTAAACATATATGAATCATTCACCCATAGATATTTTTTAATTTTTTAAAAAATTTTAGGACCAGTTTAGATTTACAGAGTTGATGTGAATGTACTGTAGAGACCACTTGAATATGCCACTCTCAATTTTCTTTATTATAATAATCTCACATTAGCACTATTGTTTGGATGTGTAATGTCCCCAAAAGATTGATAATATGCTTGGCTCTTGCAAAAGTTACTAGAACTCTAGGAAGTAAGGGCTACCAAATTGTTAGATATTTAAGGGAATTCTTCCAATCTTTTCTCATCTCTCTTCTCATCTCTCTTCTCATCCCTCTTTCTTCCTTTTGATCATGAGATGAGCAGCTCCATTGTCCAACATATCTGGTTTGCCCCATCCCTAACAGGACCAACTGATCATGGAATAAAGTTTTCTAAACTATGTACTAAAGTAAACCTTTTTTTTTTCTTTTTAAGTTTATTATTTTAGGTATAACCCTAACCCTGAATTATAAAATGATGATGGACATAATTAACATATGCATTTGGCCCAATTAATGACACAATACTCAGTCATTATTAACCCAAATCTGTGCTAAATTTAGAATTCTTTAGTTTTGTCTAACATGCCTACTTTTTGATTATAGAAATGTATCCAGACTACCATATTGTCTAGTCATATCTTCTTTTATTTTAACTTAATTTTTGACAACTTCCATAATTGCAGAAAATAAACCATGATAGTCCCATCCCCCCTCACTTTCCCCTTCAAAACTCCACTCACAATATCTTCTCACCCTCTAAATCAGTCTCTATTTTGATATCATCTTTTCCTCCTATTATGATGGTCTTACATAAGTAGTGCCAGGCACTGTGAGATCATGGATACCCAGGCTATTCCATGACTGGAAGAGTACATTGTAAGGAGTCCTACCCATCCTTTGGCTTTTACTTTCTTTCAGCCACCTCTTCCACAATGGACCCTGAAGCTTGGAAGGTGTGATAGATATGTTTTAATGCTGAGCACTCCCCTAACACTTTTTCTGAGCACTATGGTACTTTTGAGTTATCCCAGAGGTCACTGCCATGTGTAAAGAGAAGCTTCTCAAACAAAAAGTGAGAGCAGAATTAATATGTGGGTATGAAAATTAATAGAAGTGCTTACAGGCAGCATGGGGAGCATAATATATTCATTTAGTCAGATACCAGCAGAGGTTACACTCCTAGGGCTCATGACATCCCCAGTCATAGGTTTTCAGTATCAGGCATGTATTCCCTCCTCCAGTCCAGTAAGAGAGTGGTTGGGTTCTCCCATAATAGACATGTCACTATTGCACCCATTGGCTCATTTGGCCTGCTTAGCCAAATTTAAGGTATGCAGTGTCCACTGTTACCTCCATTAATTTCTGTCCTATGAAACTTCATGCAGCATAGTTCTTTCCAGCTTTCTTTCACCTGGGCAACACAAAGGAGGTTTTCAGCTCAGCTCTAGCAAGATTTCTCAGTGACCTTGTAGCCCAAGCATGTTAACTCTTCATCAATAGGGTCTTACCACCTATTTCTGGTGATAAACCAAGAGCCTTGGCAATTGCCTGTAATATTTTGGGTGCATCAGGGATCTCCCTGACCAACAACTTACTGGAAGGTATCCCATCTCTGGCACTGAAAATATTCTAGTAACAATCTATGGCTTCTGGCTACACCATTGTCCAAAACTGTAGGTTTTCATACGACTTATTCATATTCTCTTAGATTTTCATTAATCTTCCCTTCACCCTTCATTTACTCAATTTCTTCTCCTGACCTCATGTAGGCCTTTTCACTCCAAGTAATTTGTTCTTTTACTTACATACATATAATACCATTCCCTTAAGTGCTCCCCTTTCCTCCCTCCCTTATAGCCCCTTTATAGCTTACTGAAATCTGCTACCAAGTATTATTCCAGCTCAAGTACAAGTCCAAACATTTGTAGCTAGGATCCACATATGAGAGAGGACATGTAGCACTTGGCTTTCCAGGTGTAGGTTACTTCATTTAGTATAATCCTTTCTACGTCCATTCATTGCCCTGCACATTTCACAATTTCATTTTCTTTACTGCAGGACAGAAACCCATTGTATAAATTCACCACTTCTTCATTATTCACTTACCAATTGAGTAATATCTAGGCTTGTTCCCTTTTCTAGATATTGTGAATAGAGCAGCAATAACACAATGAAGGCAGTCCTCAGGGAAAAATTCATAGCACTCAATGCCTTCATAAAAAAGACAGAAAGATCCCAAATAAGTAACCTAACCATCCACCTAAAGGCACTGGAAAAACAAGAAAAATACAACCCAAAGAGCTCCACAAGGAAAGAAATAATTAAAATGAGAGCAGAAATTAATTAATTGGAAACCAAGGAAATAATTAAGACAATTAACAAAACAGAGCTGGTTCTTTGAAAACAAAAAAAAACAAAACAAACAAAAAAAAAAAAACAAGATTGACAAACCCCTGGCAAATTTGATCAAGCAAAAAAGGAGAAGCTTCAAATAACAAAATTCAAAATGGAAAAGGAGAGATTATAACAGACATTGGTGAAATCGGGAGAATCATCAGGACTTATTTCAAAACCTCTACTCCACAAAACTGGATAATGTGGAGATGATTGATAAATTCCTGGACACATACTATCTATGAAAGCTAAACTCAGAGGAGTTTGATCACCTCAATGAAACCATCACACTCATGGAGTTTGAAAAAGTAATAAAAAACCACCCCAAAAAGAAAAGTCCAGAAGATGGATTCTCAGCTTAATTCTATCAAACCTTCAGGGAAGAACTCAAACCATTCTTCCTAAAACTGTGCCACACAATTGAAGAACAGGGAAAGCAACCCAACTCCTTTTATGAAGCAAGTGTCTCCCTAATTCCAAAACCAGGCAGATATAACACAAGAAAAGAAAACTACCGGCCTATTTCCCTAATGCACTTAGATGAAAGATCCTGAACAAAATCCTCACAATCTGAATCCAACAACACATCAAAAGCATTATCCAACTTGACTAAGAGGGATTTATCCCAGGAACACAGGGTGGTTCAACATACAGAAATCTGTCAATGTAATACACCACATAAACAAGATTAAACATAAAAACCATGTGATGATTTTGATAGATGCAGAAAAGGCCTTTGACAAGATACAACATCAGTTCATGATCAAAACATTGGAGAGTCGTGTCATCTGCAAATAATGATAACTTGATCTCTTCCTTTCCAATTTGTATCCCTTTTATGTGTGTCTCTTGCTTTATTGCTATGGCTAAGACTTCAAAAACTATATTAAATAAAAGTGGGGAAGGTGGACACCATTGTCTTGTTCCTGATTTTAGTGGAAAAGCTTCCAGTTTTTCCCCATTTAGTAATATGTTGGGTGTAGTCTTGTCATAAATAGCTTTTATTATATTGAGATATGTTCCTTCTATTCCCAGTCTCTGTAGGACTTTTATCATGAAGGGATGTTGGATTTTGTCAAATGCTTCTCTGCGTCTAATGAGATGATCATGTGATTTTTGTCCTTCAACCCATTTATATAATGTATTATATTTATAGATTTGCATATATTGAACCATCCCTGCATCTCTGAGATAAAGCCTACTTGGTCAGGGTGAATGATCTTTCTGATATATTCTTGTACTCTGTTTGCCAATATTTTGTTGAGAATTTTTGCATCTATGTTCATGAGGGAGATTGGTCTGTAATTTGCTTTTATTTGTTCTATCTTTGCCTGGTTTTGGTATCAGGGTGATGCTGGCCTCATAGAAGGAGTTTGGTAGAATTCCTTCTTCTTCTATTTCCTGGAAAAACTTAAGAAGCAATGGTGGTAGTACTTCCTTAAAGGTCTGGTAAATTTCAGCAGTGAATCCATCTGGGCCTGGGCTTGTTTTAGTTGGGAGATTCTTGATAACTGTTCAGATCTCCTTCTTTGTTATAAGACTATTTAAGTGATTAATCTTATTTTGTTTTAATTATTTTTTTTCCTTTTTTTAAATATTATTTGCTGATGACATGATTCTATACATAAAAGACCCTAAAGATTCTACTAGCAAACTGTTAGAGCTGATAAAAGCCTACAGTCATGTAGCCAGATACAAAATAAATACAAAGAAATCACTGGCCTTCATATATGCTAGCAACAAACACACAGAGGATGAAATCAGAGAATCACTCCCATTCACAATTGCATCAAAAAAAAAAAAAAGTACCTTGGAATAAATCTAACCAAGGAAGTAAAGAATCTCTACAATGAGAACTTTGAAACACTCAAGCAAGAAATTGCAGAAGACACTAGAAAGTGGAGAAACATCCCCTGTTCCTGGATTGGAAGAATCAATATTATGAAAATGGCAATCTTACCAAAAGCAATCTACACATTTAATGCAATCCCTATCATTTTTCCTAAGGCATTCTTCATGGAAATAGTAAAAACAACCCACAAATGCCTTTGGAATCACAAAAAACTTGAATATATAAAATAATACTGAGAAACAAAAGTAAGGCTGGTGGTATCACCATACCTGATTTTAACCTGTACTACAGAGCCATAGTAACAAAAACAGCATGGTACTGGCACAAAAAACAGACATGTAGATCAGTGGAACAGAATAGAGGACCCAGATGTAAGTCCAGGTAGCTATAGCCACCTGATATTTGATAAAAGTGCCCAAAATACTCATTGGAGAAAAGACGGCTTCTTCAGCAAATGGTGCTGGGAAAACTGGATATATATCTGCAGAAGGATGAACATAAATTCTTCTCTCTCGCCATGCACAAGAATTAACTCCAAATGGATTAAAGACCTTAACATCAGACCTGAAACTCTGAAACTGCTAGAGGAAAAAGTAGGGGAAACCCTTCAACATATTGGTCTTGGCAAAGACTTTCTGAATACAACCTCAATTGCTCAGGCAATAAAACCACAGATTAATCACTGGGACCTCATGAAATTACAAAATTTTGCACTGCAAAGGACACAGTGAAAAAAGCAAAGAGGTAACCTACAGAATGAGAAAAAATTCTTCGCTAGCTATATAACTGATAGAGGATTAATATCAAGGATACACAAAGAATTCAAAAAGTTAAATAATAAATAATCAAACAAGCCAATCAAAAAATGGTCTATGGAGCTAAATAGAGCATTCTCAAAGGAAGAAATATGAATGGCATATAAGCATCTAAAAAAATGTTCTATGTCACTAGTCATCAGGGAAATGCAGATTAAAACTACATTGAGATTCCATCTCACTCCCGTCAGATTGGCCACCATCATGAAAACAAATGATCATAAATGTTGGCAGGGATGTGTCAAAAGAGGAACCCTTCTACACTGCTGGTGAGAATGCAATCTGGTCCAGCCATTGTGGAAAACAGTGTGGAGGTTCCTAAAACAGCTAAAGATTGATCTACCATATGACCCAGCTATAGCACTCCTAGGCATATATCCCAAGAACTCATCTCATTTCCTTAGAAGTACGTGCTCAACCATGTTTATTGCTGCTCAATTTATAATAGCTGGGAAATGGAACCAGCCTAGATGTCCCTCAACTGATGAGTGGATAATGAAGATGTGGCACATTTATACAATTGTGTTTTACTCAGCGGTAAAGAAAAATGAAGTTACAAAATTTGCAGAAAAATGGATGGATCTGGAAAGGATTATACTAAGTGAGGTAATCCAGGCCCAGAAAGCCAAGAGTCACATGTTCTCCCTCATATGTGGGTCCTAGCTACAGATTATTCAGCTTCTGCATGAGTAGGAAAATACTTTGTAGCAGAGGATAGTAAGTTAAAAAGAGATATAAAGGGAAGAGAATGGTAGGGAGGAGGCTACTTAATAGGTTGATATTGTATATATGTAAGTACAATGAAAGAGATGGGGAGGTAATATGAAGGATAATGGAACGTCAGAGGGGAAAGTGTGGGTGTGGAGGGAGGGTATTACCATGGGATTTTTTTTTATAATCATGGAAAATGTTAATAACAATTAAATTAAAAAAGAAAAAGAAAAGAAAAGAAAAGAAAACATTGGAGAGAATTGGCACGGTTGGTTCATATCTTAACATAATAAAGGCAATATACAATGCTCTGAAGGCCCAAATAATATTTAATGGAGAGAGACAGAAGTAATTCCCATTAAGATCAGGACAAGGCAGGGTGGTCCTCTCTCACCTCTGCTTTTCAATATAGTAATAGAAGTCCTAGATCAAGCAATAAGACAGGAGAAGGAAATAAAAGGGATACATTTTGGAAAGCTTGAAGTTAAGTTAGCTCTATTCAATGATGACATGATTGTATATGTAAGACACCCGAGAGACTCCATCCCAAAAATCCTGAAGGTGATTAACTCCTATAGGAAAGTAGCAGGATACAAAGTCAATGCACAAAAATCAGTAGCATTTCCATATGCAAATGACAAAGATACAGAGAAAGAAATAAGAGACATAGTACCATTATTGATAGCAACAACAACTACAACAACAACAAAATACCTTTGAATAACGTTAACCAAAGAAGTGAAAGATGTATACAATGAAAGCATAAAAACACTCAAAAATGAAATTGAGGAGGACTTGAGAAAATGGAAAGACCTCCCATGCTCCTGGATAGGGAAAATTAACATTGTAAAGATGACAATCCTACCATAGGCAATATATAGATTTAACACAATTCCAATTAAAATCCCTACAGTGTTCTTCACAGACTTAGAAAAAATGATCTCAAATTTCATATGGAAAGGCAGAAGGCCTCACATATCCAAACATATCCTCAGCAAAAGAAATACCTCTGGTGGCATCACCATACCTCATCTAAAGCTATATTACAAAGCCATAGTAATAAAAACAGCATGGTACTGGCATAAAAACAGGAGTATAGACCAATGGAATAGGCGTGAGGAGCTGGGCTTTGGGTCAAGCAACTATAGCTACTTGATATTCAACAAAGGCCCTAACAATATAGCCTGGAAAAAAGACAGCATCTTCAACAAATGGTGCTAGACAAACTGGATAACCACATGCAGAAAACTGAAACTTGATCCACACATTTCACCATACACTACACTCAAATCCAAATTGAACAAAGACCTCAAAATAAGAAACTTGAATACTATTGGAAGAAAATTTAGGAAGTACTTTCCATGATACTGGAATGGAAAAAGACTTCCTGAACAAAAGCCCAGTAGCTCACGATCTTAAATAGTCACTCAATGAATGGGATCACATGAAGCTGAAGAGTTTCTTTACAGACAAGCATACAATACGCAAAGCTAACAGATTAACCACAGAATGGGAGAAAATGTTTTCAGGTTATTCAACTAATAGAGGACTAATCTCTAGAATGTACAAAGAACTCAAAACCTAAACAGTAAGAAGTCAAACGCCCCACTCACCAAATGGGGCAAACAGCTGAACAGGCAGTTCACAGAGGAAGAAATACAAATGGCAAACACACACTTAAGAAAATGTTCATCATCCCTAATCATCAAAGAAATTCAAATTAACACAAGTATGAGATTCCACCTTACCCCAATAAGGATAGCAAACATCAAAAAATCAAACGAAAATAAATGCTGGTGAGGATGTGGACAAGCAGGAACACTCATCCACTCTTGTAAGGAATGTAGGATGGTGCAACCACTTTGGAAAGCAATATGGAGATTCCTGAAAAAGCTGACTATGGAGCTACCATCAGACCTAGTTATTCCCTTACTGGGCATCTACCCTAAAACCTTCAAACCACAGGCCATAGAGATTTGGTCAACCATGTTTGTAGCAGCTCATTTCATAATAGCTAAGAGCTGGAATAAACCCAGATGTCCTTCAGTAGAAGAATTGATAACTAAGATGTGGTATAACTACACAATGGAATTCTACACAGCAGTAAGAAAAAATGACACAAAGAAATTTGAGGAAAAATGGGTGAATGTGGAACATATCATTCTCAGTGAACCCACCCAATCACAGAAAAAAAAAAAATTACCACATTGTCTCACTTATCTACAGTACCTAACCTGAATCTACCCATGATACCTTACATACTCAACAAGCATCTCATGGACTAGACACTAGGATGGATGGGGAGTGAGGGGAGAGCATTGAAGGGGTGGGAAACACTAATCTAGACCCAAACATAAATGGTACTATAAAATTCTACTTCTTACATGGCAGACCAAATGGTTGAACCTTCACCAGGTCCTTACAGTAAACACCTGAACCACAAGACACTGGACAGTGTAGGATCAAGGCTTAATCTTCTATATCTTCCCTCTCTCCCTCTTCCTCTCAGTCCCCCCTCTCTCTCATCTCTCTAACTCTTATATATTAGTTATATTTGTCCTCATTTTCTTAGTGGGGACTGATCTGTAACTCCCAGTACCTGCATGGGACTATCATCCACAATGATCTTTTGATCAGAGAAACATACAAGGTTTTGTAAAAGAATGACAGATTTCTGACAGAGTACTTGATGACCCACCCAAGGTTTGTGGTAAGAGCCTATTGCTGAAAACACCATATGCAGCTGACACGTAAAATGGAATGGCATGGCTGGAAGCCAGGAGAGAGTCAGTCCCCAGATAGTCAGTGCATCTAGTTCCAGAAGGCGCTACATGGGCGACTGGGGAAAATGACCAACATCTGTCCAAGCAACTCATGGTCTAAACTATGTAGCAACAAACAACCAGTTGTGATGCCCTCACAAGTGCAATAGTGGCACACAGCCATGGTAGTGAACTGACTGCTCTTGATTAGCTTACTGATCCTCTCATTTGTTGGGACCCATAGCTGGAGCTGGGAAACAAGTCAGAATCATATCCAAACATAAGCCCACACTCTAATACCAAGCTACCATCAATCATGGGCTACAAGAGGGCCTACACCTATTAAACTCTCTATAAAAAAAAGTAAGGGATATCTCATTATTCCTGGTGCTAACTTACTCTCTGTTGGAGAATATGCTTCTCTTCTTCAGAAAGATGCAGATCCTAAAGAGAGAGCCACCCCACCATACCTCATAAAGGCCCCCACTGAAACTAAGGAAAATTGGCAAAACAAGCAAGGGTGCTGTTCTTCTGATGAACCGGATGCCAGCACAAGCAGGAAGGAGATCAACACAGAGAAAAATCAACTCCTACCAAATCAGAAAGCCAGAGCCTGAGAGGCCCCCAATACCTCATCACTGAAGCAGACCAAAAATGAATCCAACATGGCTCAGGGAAATTTTGCAGAAGAGGGGGCAGAAAGAATGTCAGAGCCACATGTTTGGTCAGGATATACAAAGATATTTATCGTACCAATAACTGTGTGCTAACTCCACAATGCATGACCCATGTACCTCAATAAGGAGGGGCAATGGGGAGGGTGTAGGTCACAGATGAGCCTAATAATGGTACCAAACTGCCTGTATTTGCTGAATAGAAAACTAATAAAATAAATATAATAAAAAATGAAAAAAAAAGGCTTCTATGCCTCAGTGTAATATTATTACAGAAGCTACATGCTTCCTCTTATTGACCAACGTCAACGAGGAGGTCTCAAGCACAGGTTTCCACTGGTACCAGTCAAGGACCTTAAAAAAATTGTCCAGAATTGTAAATCCTGTCAGGCTTTCCTCCAAGTACCCCCCCCCACTTTTAAACTAAAGAAAGCTATCTTCAAGGGCTCTGCCCTAATCATCTTTGGCAAATTGATGTCACACACTATTCTCCATATAGAAAGCTTAAATATATTTTTATTTCTGTCTATACCTTTTCGCGTGCCTATAGGGCATCAGCACATGGCAGGAAAAATCTAAACATGCTATTAGCCTTATGCTTAAATGTTTTGCCACCCTTGGACTGCCTGACCAAATTATAACAGATAATGGCCCATTGCTTCATAAGCAAGGCCTGTATAGATTTTCTCCATACCTGGAAAATTTCACATTCCTCAGGTATCCCATACAACCCCAGGGGCCTGGCTATCATTGAAAGATATAATCAGACTCACAAGTCTCAATTACAAAAACAAAAGGGGAATCCTTACCCCCACACGACCAACTAAAAAAAAAAAAAAAAAAAAAACATTATTTACCCTAAATATTTTACATTTTTCTGAAGACGATAAACAATTATCCCCTTCCAAAAACATTGGTCCTCATCCATTACCTACAGTTTTATCTGGGTAAGATGGAAGGACCCATTGACTGGGGACTGGAGAGGACCAGACCTGCTCCTCACAGCAGGGAGAGGGTTTGGATGTGTCTTCCCTCAAGATGAAAAAAGACCCATTTGGGTACCAGCAAGAGAGCTAAAATATTTGTTCCACCAGGGTGACACTGATGCTCCCTTCTCCAGGGAGTGTCCCACCCTTGAGGACTGTTCCAAAATTGGTCTTCACCCTGATAAACCAAACAATTCCCTCCCTTGAGGAAGATTGCTGGCTTTGCCTCTGATCTGGGCCTTCCCAGATGCTTGCAAGTACAGTTGACCATACGAACTTAAAAATTGTTCAGCCACCTTCCCATCCCCATCCAGCTTTTCCCAGTGTTTCCTCTGGAACTTGAATTTGGGCCAAACCTTCCCCTAATAATTCCAGTATAAATTTGGTGTACAATCATCCTTCCTTATGTACTTTTAACACAACTGACCCCAGGGCTCAATGCTGCCAGCCTTCTGGAATGGATTATATTTGTGGAAGTGGGATGGCCTATAACTTTCTGCCCACCAATTGGATGGGCCTTTGTGCCCCAGCCACCTTAATCCTAGATGTAGATATCATTCCTGGAAGCTAGATTCCTTGGCTGATGTAGTCCCACCAAACAGGAGGGGACTAGACCTACTAACTGCTGAAAAGAGAGGCATATGCTTGTTTTTACAGGAAAAATGATGCTTTTATGCCAATACATTGGGAATCCTTCAGGACAAGATTAAGAGGTTCCAGGAAGACTTGGAGAGGAGGTGGTGGGACCTCCAGGACCACCCACTGTGGTCGAGTTTACATGACTTCTTACCTACCTTCTCCTTCTATTTAGACCCCTCCTTCTCCTTGTCTTTCTTCTCACTGTCAGGCCTTGTGTAATTAATAACATTACATAATTCATTCACCAGGGGCTAGATGCAATAAAATACCATCAGGTCGAAATATGTTTTCCTAGGCTCACTACTCAGGAGTCAAACTCCTCATATGACTGGCTGTCCTCATATGAGGGTCCCTCCTCCACCCTACATCTGACCAATGACATGTAAGACTTCAGACAGTCTGGAACAACCTCAGACAGATCATGGAGTAGATTCTCAACAAGCTGGATACATGGTACCCAGTGACAAGTAAGATCCCCAGAGGGGGACAACCTAAGACAGGGGCCATGTTTTCCACCATGCTTACAAAAACAAAAGGGGGAGATGATGGGCCTTGAGAGGCCTGAACGTGAGGCCTAGTGGAACTTCCTGAGCCTAGATAAAGTTTGGCAACCGGTCTTAGGCCAGCTAGGACTCAGCATGGTGGCTAATTGCCCCTGGCCTGCTACCTCTGCAAAATGTTAGAGTTAAAAAAAGTTAGAACCAATCATTTCAAAAGTTGCAATATGCTATTGGCCCTTACATCTCATCCTTTCCTGAGATCCCTGCCTTTGTTCTCAACATTATATAGGCAATAGCCTGTAACAATGAAGCAAGTTCCTGCTTCGACAAGACTCCTGAATCAGTGTGGTTTTTCTCCAGTGACTAGGAGAGGTTCTGAGCCATTGATACTTGTCCTCCTCCTCAACACCTTGGGAGAAACCAGCAGGCCTGGTCCTTCCTCAGCACTAACTGCCGGGGGAGCCCAGCATTTGTATATCCTAGATATTAATCCTCTATCAAATACATAGCTGGCAAAGGTTTTTTTTTTTTTTTTTTTTTTTTTGCCCCATTCTGTAGGTGGCCTCTTTGCTTTATTAACAGTGTCCTTTGCAGAAAAAAATCTTTTTAATTCCATGAGGTCCCAGTGGTTAATCTGGTTTTATTGCCTGAGCAATTGGGGTTATATTCAGAAAGTCTTTGCCAAAACCAATATGTTGAAGGGTTTCCCCTACTTTTTCCTCTCACAGTTTCAGAGTTTCAGGTCTGATGTTAAAGTCTTTAATCCATTTGGACATAATTCTTGTTCAAGGAGAGAGAGAAGAATCTATTTTTATCTTTCTACAGATACATATCCAACATTCCCAGCACCATTTTCTGAAGAGGCTGTCTTTTCTCCAGTGAATACTTTGGCATTTTTGTAGAATATTAGGTGGCTGTAGATACCTGGACATGCATCTGGGTCCTCTGTTCTATTCCATTCATCTACATGTCTGCTTTTGTGCCAGTGCCATGCTGTTTTTCTTACTATGGCTCTGTACTATCAGTTAAAATCAGGTATGATGATAACACCAGCCTTATTTTTTGTTGCTCAGTATTATTTTAGATAATCAAGGTTTTTTTGCAATTCCAAATGGATTTTTTGGATTGATTTTTCTATTTACGTGATGAATGACTTTGGAATTTTGATGGGGATTACATTAAATGTGTAGATTGCTTTTGGTAAGATTGCCATTTTCACAGTACTGATTCTTCCATTCCAGGAATAAGGGATGTTTTTCCATATCCTAATGTCATCTGCAATTTCTCGCTTGAGTGTTTTATAGTTCTCATTGTAGAAATACTTTACTTCCTTGGTTAGGTTTATTCCAAGGTAGTTTATTTTCTTTGATTCAGTTGTGAATGGGAGTGATTCTCTGATTTCATCCTCTGTGTGTTTGTTGTTAGCATATAGGAAGGCTACTGATTTCTGTGTATTTATTTTATATCCTGCTACATGGCTGTAGGTGTTTATCAGCTCTAACAGATTGCTGGCATAGTCTTTAGGACATACAGAATCATGTCATCTGCAGATAATGATAACTTGGTCTCCTCCTGTCCAATTTGTATCCCTTTTATGTGCATCTCTTGCCTTATTGCTATGGCTAAGACTTCCAGTAGAATATTAAATAAAAGTGGGGACAGTGGAAACCCTTGTCTTGTTCCTGATTTTAGTGGAAAAAGTTTTTCCCCGTATAGTAATATGTTGGCTGTAAGCTTGGCATAAATAGCCTTTATTATATTGAGATATGTTCTTTCTATTCCCAGTCTCTGTAGGACTTTATCATGCAGGGATGTTGGATTTTGTCAAATGCTTTCTCTGTTTCTAATGAGATGATCATGTGATTGTTGTCTTTCAGTCCATGTATATAATGTATTACATTTATCGATTTCTGTGTGTTGAACCATCACTGCATCTCTGGGATAAAGCCTGATCTGTAATATCCTTTTTTGTTCTGTCTTTGCCTGTTTTGGTAACAGGGTGATCCTGGCTTCATAGAAGGAGTTTGGTAGGATTCCTTCTTTTTTATGTTATGGAAAAGCTTAAGAAGCAATGGTGTTAGTTCTTCCCTGAAGGTCTGGTAAACTTCAGCAGTGAATCTATCTGGCCTTGGGCTTTTTTTAGTTGGGAGATTTTTTTTTTTTAATTTTTTTTAAAATTTATTTGAGAGCGACAGACACAGAGAGAAAGACAGATAGAGAGAGAGAGAGAGAATGGGTGTGCCAGGGCTTCCAGCCTCTGCAAACAAACTCCAGACGCGTGCACCCCCTTGTGCATCTGGCTAACGTGGGACCTGGAGAACTGAGCCTCGAAACGGGGTCCTTAGGCTTCACAGGCAAGCGTTTAACCACTAAGCCACCTCTCCAGCCCTAGTTGGGAGATTTTTGATAACTGCTTGGATCTTCATGCTTGTTATATGTCTATTTAAGTGATTATTCTAATCTTGATTTAATTTAGGTAGGTCATATAAATCAAGGAAATCATACATTTCTTTCAGATTTTCATACTTTGTGGAGTATATGTTTTATAGTATGCCCTTATGATTTTTTGAATTTCTCTGGCATCTGTTGTGATATTACCTTTTTTGTCTCTAATTTTATTAATTTGTGTATCTTCTCTCTTTCTTTTGGTCAAATTTGCTAAGGGTATTTCAATCTTGTTTGTCCGTTCAAAGAACCAAATCTATGTTTCATTGATTCTTTAGATTTTTGGTTTTGGTTTCTATTTCATTAATTTCTGCCCTAATCTTTGTTATTCCTTCCCATTTACTGATTTTCTGTTTGGCTTGTTCTTCTTTTTCCAACGTTTTAAGGTGAAGCATTAGGTTGTTTACTTGTGACCTTTCTAATTTGTTAATATGGGTACTTAAAGTTATAAATTTACCTCTTAGGATTGCCTTCATTGTGTTCCAGAGATTTTGGTATGTTGTGTTCCCATTATCATTTGACTCTATGAATTTTTTGATTTCCTTCTTGATTTATTCATTGACCCATTCATCATTTAGTAGTGTGTTGTTTAATTTCCATGATTTTGTGTATGCTCTATAGCTTTTCTTGATATTGATTTGTATTTGGATTCAATTGTGGTCAGAGAGAATTCAAGGAATTATTTCAATTTCCCTATACTTGTTAAGATTTGCTTTGTGTCCTAATATATGGTCTATTTTAGAGAATGTTCCATGTGTTGCTGAAAAGAATGTATATTCTGCAGCCTTTGGATGAAATGTCCTGTATGTATCTGTTACGTCCATTCCTTCTATGACCTCATTTAGTCCAGATGCCTCTCTGTGTATTTTTTCCTGGGATGACCTTTCAATTGATGAGAGCGGGATTTTGAAGTCACCCACTACTGCTGCGTTTGGTGTTATCTTACCTTAGTTCTAATTGCATTTGTTTGATGAATTTGGGGACCCCATATTAGGTGCATATATGTTTAGGATTGGAATGTCCTCCTGTTGGAGGGTGCATTTAATCAATATAAAGTGGCCTTCCTTACCTTTCTTAACTAATGTTGGACTGATGTCTACCTTGTCAGATATTAGGATAGCAACCCCTGCTTGTTTTCTAGGTCCATTTTCTTGAAACACCATTTTCCAACCTTTCACCCTAAGATAGTATCCATCCTTTGTATAAAGGTTGGTTTCTTGGAGGCAACAAATTGAAGGATCGTGCTTTTTAATCCAGTCTGCAATCCTATGTCTTTTGGTTGGGGCATTGAGGCCTTTGATATTAAGAGATATTATTGAAAGGTTTGTATTTATTTTTGCCTTGTTTTTTTGTAGTTCTTCTGGTTTTATCTTTGCTCTCTTATGTTAACTAGCATTTGGGTATTGTCTGTTTTATCCCTGTTTCTTATATGTGTGGTTTTCTTTTTCTTCAGCATGGAGGATTCTTTCAAGTATTTTCTGTAGAACTGGTTTTGTCTTCAAATACTCCTTTAGCCTGCTTTTTCCATGGAATGTCCTTATTTCTCCATCTATTTTAATGGATAGCTTTGCAGGATAAAGAAACCTTGGTTGAAGCTGGGCGTGGTGGCGCACGCCTTTAATCCCAGCACTCGGGAGGCAGAGGTAGGAGGATTGCCGTGAGTTCGAGGCCACCCTGAGACTCCATAGTGAATTCCAGGTCAGCCTGGGCTAGAGTGAGACCCTACCTTGAAAAACAAACAAACAAACAAAAAAAAAAAGAAACCTTGGTTGACAGTTGTTATCTTTCAGAACTTGGAATACATCACTCCATGCCCTTCTGGCTTTTAAAGTTTGTGTTGTGTATTCTGCTGTAATACTGATGGACTTACCTTTGTAGGTAACTTGATTTTTCTCTCTGACTGCTTTCAATATTTTTTTCTTTGGATTTTGTGTTTGGTAGTTTGATTATAATATGGCAAGGAAAGGCTCTTTCCAAGTTCTGTGTTGCTGGTGTTCTAAAGGCTTCCTGTATTGGCATTGGCACCTCTTTCCCAATTTGGGGAAAGTTTTCTTCTATGATTTTGTTGAAGACACCCAATATGCCTTTGGAGTGAAATTCTTCTCCTTCTACTATGCCCTGGATTCTTATATTTGATCTTTTCATAGTGTGCCTAATATCTTGAAATTCCCACTCGTACTTTTCTATTAGTTTATTTTTCTCTTTCTTGGACTATATTAGATCTGCCACCTGGTCTTCTAGCTTATATATTCTGTCCTCTCCTTCATACATTCTACTGGTGAGTTATTCTACAGATGTTTGTATTTCATTAATTGTGTTCTTTATTGCTAGTAATTCTAACTGGTATTTCTTTATTATTTCTATTTCCTTATTTATTTCTAGTATTGACCTCTTTATTTCATTAAAATGTGAGTCCTGTGTCTTCTTTGATTACTTTTATTTCCTGTTTGACTTCTTTGAACATGTTTATAATCATTCTTTTGAAATCTTTCTCAAGTAATTCTTCTAGTTCATTCTCACTGGAGTCATTTCTGATGCATTCATACTTTTGGTGGATTTATATTGTCTTTATTTTTGGTGTTTCTTGTCTTATAATGTATATATTTTTGCATCCTGGATTATTCAATGATTGTATTTTCTAGTTAGCTGGGTATTATTAGTTGTATCAATCAACCTGATGTTATATATCTTCAGGGTAGGAGCTTAAGGCACTAGTTGTGGCTCTCAAGACTCTCAGCATATCTCCAAAAGTGACCCTAGGTGTTGCGTTTGCCTGCTTTGAGAGTATTCAAGTAGGCTGAGTTGAACAAAATACAGATAGTTTCTAAAATTTAGACAATGTACACTTCCAATGAAAACCACAGAGTATTTATCCAAGAGTAGGTATTATGATAACCAGATCCTCTGTCTGTCCCTTAGGCTGTGTGGTGCCTTACCCACTCCCTTAATCCTGACAACAAGGAGGTTAAGATTTCTGGTCTTTTGAGGGTTCCAAGTCAGCTTGTGACCAGGTGAGACCCTTCCGTAATGTATAACAGAAGAGGAAACAAAGCCACTATAAATCAAGAAGCAACAAATAAGAAGCCCAAAATATAGCTTATTTAAGAATGGAAAATCTGACCATCCATCAGACTTAACATATAATTTATCCTGATATGGAAGGTGCAATTAGCACTTCTGGTACAAGCATATATACCAGGTTTATTAGGTGGGTACTGACCTGGTATAATCCCAATTATCTTTTGGGATGATTTTGGTCTCAGTCATGCTGCTTCTGCTTGGTTCAAGTAGGCATGGCTGGGTCCCTGGACTGCTTTTCTGTTTGTTGGAGCTGGGCACTGGCAGTAGTGGGGGAGGGGAGGCTTCCAATGCTGCTCCAGTTCTCTTGCTGTTCCACATGTGTTCTTCTAACATGTGATCTACTCCTACATTGTTCACTGCCATTCTCCCTTCACATTTCTTGAGTTTGCAGAGAGCTCCATTGTGAGTGGAAAATCCCCTCACCTGGATTTTCCTGCAGCTCAAGCTGAGCCTGGTGGCTGGCCTGTGCACCGCTGCTGCTGTCCTGTGGACACGCTGAAGCCACTTCTGCTTGCCTATTTGGGCTCTGGATCTCTCCTACTTCTCTGCTATTTCAATTTTCTATACACCTCACTTTTTATTAAAAGTGTGTATTTTGCTGTTTTTTTGGTTTTTTTTTTTTTTTTTTTTTTTTTTTTTTTGCATTTTCCCCCTAGGCTGATTTGGCATGGTACCTATGCTACCATCTTAACCCAAAGTCAAGCATTTTATTTATTTATTTGTGTGTGGGTGAGAGATCCAGAGAGAGAGAATGGATGTTCCAGGGCTTCTAGCCACTACAAAGGAACTCTTTTTAAATCTTATGTTGCAACAAGTTAATGTGACAATACCTTACTTAAGACTTTGATATAGACTTAGAGTGTCCAGTGTTGTTGGTTCAGTCTTGGTAGCCTTTATTCTGAGGGCTGATGATATTATGACAAAGGTTGGCAAGGAAATATATTTTTCTATGGTCCATTGAGTCTTGACAAATGGCATTTTTGAAAATTCATATAAAATAAAAAGATTAAATGGGTATTAAACAAAATCCAGTTTCTTAAATCAGAATCCATAATTAACACTTTGTAGTTTGCCTCTCTCAGCCATGTTATTTTATTTGCATACATGATTTTTCTGTGACAAATGAGTTAAGAGGAAAGATAGATGTACTTTCAAATTATGCATATTGGGTTTTATTAGGACACTAATCAAATGTTAGGATAAATGAGACTTGTTCCAAGAATATTAGAACTTTAAACAAAGAATGTACACAATTCTCCTCATCAATTATAAGAACTAACATTGATTTCAGCATTCTGTTTCATGAGGAAAATATGTCAACATATGCAATATGATATGACATTTTAGAGGCATAAATTACTATTGAACATTCCACAAAACAAGCAAACAAGAGAACATCTGTGTATGAAACATAATTGATATACCAATATAATCATCCTAACACTAGAGATATTTAGAATAAGAGAAAATTATGATCTGTGTAAATGTGTTTCTTATTGAAAAATCAATAAAGACATTTTCCTGAGATCTTTTTAATTGAAGTTACCCACAGTACAACAAACAGAGTGTATAATTTAACTCATCATGAGGTAAAATTTCTCTATTTATTACTAAATATTAAAAATTTAAAAATGTACTAAGAATGTGGCTCCTTGGTTAAGAACACTTAATCATAAGCCTGCTAACCCAATTTTCATACTTCTTAGCATCCACATAAAGCAGTATACAAAATGGCAGACATGTGTAATCTCAACATGCTTATGGAAATGGAAAGCATAGTCAGGAGAAGCAGGTAGTGTGTAAGCATGGTCAAGACAGATCCTGTCTCAAAAGGAGATGGAAGGAGAAATGCCCTGAGGTTGTCCTCTAATTTCTACACATGCATCATGAAACAGAGACCTACTCAGAAGGATAATCTATCTGAGAATGATTATTTAGATTAATAGAGCATTTAAAAAATAAATGTTTGGCAGGCGTGGTGCCACACTCCTTTAATCCCAGCACTTGGGAAGCAGAGGTAGGAGGATCACTGTGAGTTCGAGGCCACCCCGAGACTACATAAAGAATTACAGGTCACAAAAAGGGAAGAGAAAGGAAGGGAGGAGGGTACTTAATAGGTTGGTATTGTATATATGTAAGTAAAGTGATTGAGATGGGGAGGTAATATGATGAAGAATGGAATTTCAAAGGGGAAAGTGCGGGGGGGGGTATTAGCATGGGATATTTTGTATAATTATGGAAAATGTTAATAAAAAATTGTGAAAATAAAAAAAGAATTCCAGATCAGCCTGACAGAAAGTGAGACCCTACCTTGGAAAACAAAAATTAAATAAATAAATAATAAATACTTTTATGTTGACTGGCAAGGAAAAACATTTACTATTTTGGGAGTAATGAAAACTTTCCAAGAATATCACAATGGGAAATCACAACATGTAAGAGGATTACCTTTTTCCAATGTCACATAGGGTTTCATAGTCATTGAATATATAGCTTATATTATTTAAATATAAAACTTAGGCAGGAGAGATAGCTTAGCAGTTAAGGCACTTGCTGGTGAAGCCTCATGTCGGACATAGGCAGGGACCTGGGATAAAGCAAATCTAACCTGTCTGACATGAAGGCTCCAGGCTATGGAGGGGTAGCAGCTGCATGAGCCTCCAGTATTATCTCAGGGACCAAATTGGCAGGGGAGCTCCTCCCTCATTCTTGGGGGTTGTAGTGAGCCAGAATCCTCCCCCCATTCTTGGGGGTTGCAGTGAGCTTGGCCCCCCCACATACAAAATCTCAGGCCCCAAGAGCTATAGGAAGAGAGGCCACACACTGTCTAAGCATAGGATACCTGGAATTCAGATAAGACTTAGGCTTTGCCCAAAACCCTGTGGCCTTTGGCCAGTTGCCTAGAAACTCCTTATATGATATCAGACAGCACCTTTGCAAAGCCCTGTACCCTATACCTTCCCTCTGCCATTTCCTATGTGCTAGACTGAATGTCCCCATATACTAATTAGGCATCAGCAAAGAACCTTGTACATCCAATCCCCTTAGGACCCTCAACTTCTTATATACCCTTTTCCCTGACAATAAACTGAGAGCTGTTCATGGAAACTGTCTCCTGAGAGTTATTTTTGTGTGCTCTCCTCCATGGTTGCCTGGGATGCCTTGGGGGATCACAGCGGCCCATGGACCCAGGAACCCACAGCTGGCACCTGAACAGGGACCAAGAGGGACTGTGAGATATCATCCCATGTGGTCTTGCCTCCATAATTTTGAGGGCTGCCAGGTTTCTCTTTTTCCTCCTTTATTTTGGTTTCATGCCATTGCATGGGACCAGACATGACAAACTGGCAACTGATATCTTTTGGCTAAGGCCACTCTTTGGTATTGACTGAAGGCCATCCATCCTCTGCCTGGACCCTGACAGCTCATTGGGTGTTGGCAAAAACCTTCTATCTATTTCTCTCCAACACAAAAAGCCAGTAACACAGTGACCTTTTTAAAAGCCTGTACAGCAGGTTTGGGTCCACTCTTTTTCTATCATTAATGATATTATCTCCCACCAAAAGAAATCAGAGATTTGTAGATTACAGGTGCTCTTGAAAGTTAAGGGAATTAAGCTCTCCCAAAGGGAGACCAGCTTCTTTTGGGAAGTCCCCCAGTTCGCCCCATGGATTATTTCTGGGCATCCATGTGGCCCAGACACATGGACCCACATAGCTTATCTGGCTAGGAAATGAAAATCTCAGGAAGGAAATTTTCCCTCACTCCCTTTTCATCTCCTTTAAAGTTTCTCCATTAGGGCAGCAGCAAAACTGCAAGCCAGCTTTGCAAGTGCTCCAAAGTGGCTCACGCATGCCCAGATAATGGTGCCTTGGCCCATGCAGGCATCATGTCTCCACCTCCTTCTCCAATGGCCCACCAACCCTCTTTTCCCAGTGGCCCCCCAGTGCCCCTCCCTTCTTTCCCCTTCCAGTAGCCAGGTCAGGGCTATTACTTCCATGTGTGCCTGACCAGACCCTGGGTGAGTGGCCAGGAGCAGAGTGGGGCTAATATAAAGGTGTATGCAAGGCTCACCCAGCCACCTCAGCACCAGCACCATGAAGCAGCAAGAAAAAAAGAAAAAGGTTACATTTAACCAAAGCCTATGGTAAACTTAAGTTTTACATAAACAATGCCATACTTTGTTACATGATATCATAAATATAATTACTGAGTTTATGTTCTAGATCAACTTTAACTTACATAGAGGATTATCGAAAACAACAGAATTCTCTCTGAGGTGGTGACTTATAATTTGTCACGTATTTTAAAACTGAAAAGAAAAAAAAAAAAAAAGGATTGGAATGTCCTGTTACTTAAAAGGAGGAGGCAACTGACCTGATGTCTAGGCCAGCCTGCCTCAAGATAGAAACAAAATTTGCCTTAGTTACTCCTGATAAAATCATTTCCAATTGTGTTACAGGTATTGGCATAAACTTGTCTTTAATCTGTACTACTTGCTTGTCAGTGAGTAATAGGATTAATCAATTTGGTATGGTTTCTCTTAATAGTCTTATAAAAAAGATAGCTAACAATGGGGTGAGATGAGTTGATTGAAGTAACTGGGAAGGAAGTCTTCAATATTGGACATAGAATGCTCATTAAAAATGCTTCTTTTTTTTTTTTTTTTTTTTTTTTTTTTGGTTTTATGAGGTAGGGTCTCACTTTGGTCCAGGCTTAAAAATGCTTTTTGAGTGGTACTTAGATCAAAATGTTAAAGTATGTGGATAAAAATGTGCATGTGTAGGAAAGAATTTTCAGGCTAAACCTAAATACCATGCCTAAAGTTATAGATTTTTCAACTGTTTACAAACTCTTAAGGAACAAAAAACTAATTTTCAGGCTAAAATATGTTGGGATATCTTGCTTACACTTTATCAAATTTAAGTCCAGGGTTGTATTGCAATTTAGCTGGTTGTTTTGGCTCAACTAAGACCAAATTTTGCTGTTATATGTAAAGTAACTGTCTCATTTCTGGCATCTTAAGTCCAGTGCTTACAACAAAATTAATTCTTAAAACATATTCCCTACTTTAGGGTACAGTCACATGCTCAAACAATGGTCTTCATGTGAGAAAAATAATTTATTTCCAATGTTCTCTGGGTAATTGGTACCCACACAGGTATCTTAACTAATTAAAGATGTTTTCAAACACAGGTGCTAAGGCTTTATACTGTTTTACTTGTCCTTTTCTGACAATTTCTTGGTTAAATTAATTAGTTTGTAAATTAATTGGTATTATTTTTGAGACTTATAACAGGTCCTACCTGTAATTATATCTGTTAGATAGTTAAAGTATAAGATGTGCCTACCTTCTATGCCTCAGATATGGCTTCTGCTGCCACAGTACAACAAAATTTTAAAAGGTTGGACAAAATGATTTTAAAAAGCTCTTGTGCCATTCTTTTTTTTTTTTTTTTCCTTCTTGATCACACTTTATTGGAGAGCCTCTTGGTTAACAGGAAAGCTGATGGCGAGGGGCGAGGGGCGCAGAAGTGTAGCTGCTTTTATAGGGCAGAATACTACAGGGCTGCCATAGGCTCACCCGCCCACACGAGCCACGGGATAGGCTCGGGACAAGGTGCGTCAAGCGTATGCACAACCTCAAGCGAGGTTGGCGCCAAGGCGCTGCCTAAATAAGGAATTGTTTACCTCAAGACTGGCAGGAAGCCAGTGCCATCTTGTAATGGTGTCTGCATTAGCTCCCTACAGTTCCCCCTTTTTTATTAACTTATGGCATAGCTCAGGAAAAATAGCCACCTTCCCGATCAGGTCCGCACCTCATGATGTGTTGACCAATCAAGGGAAGAAGTTCAACCTCCCCTTCCTCAGTGCAATAGGACAGATCCCCTGAGAGTGCAAAGGTGGTGGTCAAACAAAAGCTACCAGATCCCTGCCCATCCTCGTGCAATGGGTACTCTGAGACCCTGAGGGTGCAAGGGCCAGGGGAGCTATTTGCCTTTTAAAGCTGACAGCCAAATTTGGGGGGAGGCACTACTTTCCAAGGCAGCGAGTGCTTGAGAAATGACCATCTTGTCTCTCTTGGTCTGGGTTCGCAGGCGGCAAATCAACCAGAGGCAAAGTATGCATCCTCCCAGGCAGCACACCAGGAACATTCCCACTCCTACCCATTCCTTAAAATAAGAGAACACTCTTTAGATGGGAATTTAGGGCTGTCTGAGTCTCCAGGGCCACGGTAGTGGAGGAGGCCAAACTATTCAAAGTTTTAGCAGTCTGTACCGAAGTGGCCATGGCCACACCGGCTGCTGTGGCAGCAGCTGCTATTGCGGCCACAGCTGCTATCACCGCTGCCGTGATACCAAAATCTCTTTTTTGTCTGAATAGCAATAGCGTGCTGGGGGCCTCTACAGGCATGGGGACCCACCGGGGCACCCTAAGGACCATAGCATTCTTGAATACCTTGGCATTCCAGCATTGAGACAAGTAACAGGAAGCATTGGTACAATTACTGAAAGAGAAGTTACTAAGAACGAACAGAAACGGTGGATGAACACACGCCGGCACAGGGGCAAAGGAAGTATTCTTCCCACAGCCATGTCCAATGTCATTAACACCCCCAGATGTACTGAGGCGCTTCCAAAATGCCCCTTCATCTTGTGTCTCTTCCTCTTCCACTTGATTCTCCGTATGGAGGGTCCCGGACACATTATTGTAAGCTACAAGTCCTCCTTGTAACAGTACAAAGGGTGTAAAGTCTGTGCAGCTGCCATTTGTCCCACATAAAATCCACTTTGAAAATGGAGTTGTAAAGAAGTGAGGGAAGACCGTGGCAGAATGGAGCACCGGCATAGGTTTGGGAAAGGTTGACAGAATACCCCAACGTGGCTCTCCTTTAATGGATTCCAGGCACAGGAGGAAGATTATCCACAAGACCTTTATCATCTCCGCCCTGATGGACCTTATTGTCTTCTGGACCCTCCTCCGGAGATCACTTGACTGTCCTCACCAGCCGGGCTGGAACCCAATGAGGGGAATCCTGTTCCTGTGGAAAAACACAAACAGCTCCCCTGGATCTTATTATAACAAGATCCGGTCCTTTCCATTTATTATCTAAGACATCCTTCCACATCACCATCTCACTGGATGATTGAATCACATGTTGACTGTGCCTGTCAGCTGCAGATTTATTATTATTATCCAAGATTAAAAAATTAAGGATAAAGAGAGCTAAAGACACTCTTTCCTTGGGAGTTGCATTTTCCGCTATACCCCCTTTTTGTTTAAATAAAAGAGCTTTTAGACTTTTATTGGCTCTTTCTACTATACCTTGACCTTGTGGGTTGTAAGGAAGGCCAGTGATATGAGCAACCTGCATTTGGGCACAGAAGGCTCGAAAGCCACCAGATGAGTACGCTGGGCCATTATTAGTTTTTAGGCGGTGTGGCTTTCCCCAAGCAGCCCAGGCCTCTAGGCAGTGAGTTTTGACATGAGAGACCTTCTCACCTGCCAATGGTGAGGCAAAAATAATACCTGAGCACGTGTCCACTGAGACATGTAGGTATTTTACTTTCCCAAACTCTGGAAGATGTGTTACATCCATTTGCCAAAGGTCTCCAGGATGGAGGCCCCGGGGGTTAACACCCACATGTGGGGAGGGCAAAAAGGTGACACAAGACTGACAAGATTTTACAATGTCTCGTGCCTCATCTCCGGAAATGGAGAATTTTTTTCTCAAGGTGTTTGCAGGAACATGGAATTCAGTAGCTGAAGCTTTTGTATCTTCTAGAGAAATCATGGCGAGCCTAGTGGCCCGGTCCACGAGGTCATTAGCCTGTGATAAGGGGCTAGGCAGTAGTGAATGTGCCCAAATATGAGTTACATAGAAAGGGCAAGTTCACTGCAAAATTAAAGACTGAAGTTGTAAAAGAATATTAGACACTAGACTAGTAGAGCGAACCGAAGCGGCAATCTCTAGGCTAGCAACTGCATTAGCTACATATAGGGAATCCGTGAACAAGTTAAAAGAAAATAGGCTCCGAGCCCTGTACCAAGTAGGCCCCACGACCAGACTTTGAACCATCAGTAAAGATGGCAGGGGCTGATGTAATAGGCTCCTGAACAGTGATTTTAGGAAAGTAAACCAGATTATTTTCAACAAAGGACAAAATAGGGCTCTAGCCTGTGTCTGAGCATTATCTGTAACCAAAGATTTCCACTCAAGGAACTGGCCTTTTGAAAGACAAGCCTTTGCCAACTCTGTCCAATCTGTAGGAGTCAAAGGAGCTGTAATGAACCTGCGCAACAGCGCAACGGAATAATCTGCACCTGGTCCAAAATCCTTGACAGCCTGAACCAAATCCTTTAGTTGTTTATAGGGAACTGGTTCATGTCTCCTTTGTTGAGTTACTGGGTCCTCAAAAACGGGAAAAGCAGAGGCCAGCCGTGACCAGGTTTTTGTTTTAATGAAGCGGCATGTGTCCCCAGGGGAGTTATAGGGTGGGGGTGCGGAAGGCTCTATCGACTGTAAAGGACCACACCCTTGGCCTTGAGGCCCCTTTGTTAGCAGAGGGCGCCTAGGTGGGGACCTATATTGTTCCCTTTTATAACAGGCGGTGGCCTCCTTTTGTCTTTCCTCTTCCCCTTTAAATAATTTTTTTTTTCTTCCTCCTCTGCAGAATCAGAGCTAGCCTCCTCATCTGTGTCAAGTACATTTAAATGTGTAAGCTCCTCAATGGGAGGGTAGAGCCAGTCAAAAGCTCCTTTTTCCCCCTTGGGCGGGGGGGGGGGGGGGCAATTATAGATTTCACCTGTTTCTCTGAGCACATCTTGTAAACTTTTTTCTATATCTTGTCTTTGTTTTTCCCTTTTTATTTTTCCTTTTTTTCTAGGCCTATTGTGTGAATCCCCATTTGTATCTGACTCAGAAAGGCTATCCTGATGCCTTGCGAGAACTTCCCGTCCCCTTCTAATAAGTTCCATGTGGTTTTCTTTACTTAAGCAAGAGTGAATCAGCCGCCAAAACGGCAGTGTACCCTTACCAATTCTGTTCTCTTGTTTTGCTGCCTCCAATTCTCTACCTAATTTCTCCCAAGTAGGGAGAGAAAGGTCCCCCGAGACTGCAAACCAGGGCGCGATCGTATCTAGGTCTTTAACAATCTTTTTAATTGTTGCAGAGGAGACCCTAATGTCCCTCTGCTTAAGCAATTCCTTTATCGGCTGGACAAAGTCAACAGTCACAAAACTTGCACCCTGAGAATTGCCCATGTTGCGCTCACAGCAAACGACAAGGACAATAAACCACACAGGAATGAAAATAACAAGGATCAGGTAGGGATCTAAGTGAAAAAACATTATGACTGGGGATGACTTACCGACGTCTTCCTCTCCATGTGTCAAGTTCTGGATCCTCTTCGGCCCCTCGCCCGGTGACCACAAAGTACCCGGCGTCCCGGGATTTCGGCACCACTTTGGGGCGAGCCCCCTGTCCTGCAGGAGAAGAACGACCACGAGATGAAGATCCTTCTTGATCACACTTTATTGGAGAGCCTCTTGGTTAACAGGAAAGCTGATGGTGAGGGGCCCCATTCTTTAACTAACTCTATTTCAGCAACCAAATGTGCTCTATATGTACATACATCCAGGCTGCTGTAACTTCCTTTCTAAGTGTGTTAATCACCTATGTAGAAGCCAAAGCCAATTGGAATCATCAGCGCAAAAAGCATCAATATTTTGGCCTGTGCTCCCAGGTCATGAGGCCACTGGAGATGATGGGACATTTCTACATTGGCTCTCTGGTAAGTCTGTCCTTCTGAAGGGTAGGATACAGAGACCCAAACAAAATTGGTGTACAGTCTGAAACAAAAGAGTCACAATAAAGGAGTAATCAGTCCTCCTGACTTCTCAAAGAAGTGAAAACTACTTGGCCAGCATGGCCCTGACTCATCCTAACAGACACAAAACATCAGTAAGCTATAGGGCTATTCCTGGGTCCCTAAAGTCTCCTTGGAGAGCCACTAGTGACCTCCAAAATTAATCCCCAATTTAATTCTGGCTATCTGCGTGGTCTTAAACACCCAGAGAGAAATGTACAACCAAAGATTAAAAATTCCTTAAATATATAAATGGCCTATTAAGTAATACAATAAGAGCTTTCCATGAGGGGAAATAAACAAAACATTAAGACATTTTCCCCCATAGTTCTAATTCTATTTAAAAAAAACAACTATAGATGTCAAAGGGGTTATTTTCAAATCTAAGAATAGCTAAGTAAGTTATGAGGCCATAACCAGCACCACTTGTGTCAAGACACCCACTTTCCTATTGTATGAAGGGCTAACCACCCCATGTATAAATATTTCCTCTTCCACTTATTGTTCCCCAGTCTTGATTATTCCACAGGTGTATCTCTATGAGAAAAAGTGGCCTACAAACTCCACCTGTGCCAACCAAAAGAGTTTTTCATCCCTCTGCTGGTGGGCCTAAGTGTGACACTGTCTCTGGGTGCCTCAGGTGACCAACAGCCTCAAATCTCTCCAGAGACAATTAAATTCTCTCACAGGTGTGGTCTTCAAAACCATCTAGACTTAGACTTCATTGCTGCTGAACTTGGCAGGGGGTATTTGTGGTCTTGGGACAAAAATGTTTCTTTGTTGTTTTTGTTAATAAATCAAATGTTGTTGAACAAGATGTTAAAACTCTCAAAAAAAAAAAAAAAACTCCACAAAGAGCTGCTTGACCACTACAAGCCTGAGGACCCCATAACCTGTTTTTCTAACCTTTTAGTCACTTGGCTTCTCCCCCTCCCTAGCTCCTCATTTCTATAGGAACCCTATTACTTGTAACCCTGTGCCTCATCAAATTTCTAAGACAACAAATAACTAATATTGCTGAGGTTGCTACTAATTAGGCTCTCACGCACCAGCTAGCCCTATCTGAACCTATGATAGACTATCAGGATTTCACTCAATATGATGACACCTCCTCATTACAAAAACAAAGGTAGAGCTGTTGGACATAGGCAGGACCCTGGGTTAAAGTAAATCTAAGCTGTCTGACATGAAGACCCCAGGCTATGGAGGGGTAGCAGCAGCCTGAACTGACAGTCATATCTCAGGGACCAAAGTGGCAGGGGAGCTCCTCCCCCAATTCTTGGGGGTTGCAGTGAGCCAGGATCCTCCCCACATTCTTGGGGTCACAGTGAGCTTAAATCCCCAGAAAAATCTTGGACCCTGAGATTGGCAGGAAATAAGGCCAATTCCTGTCCAAGCACAGGATACCAGGACATCCCAGTAAGACTTGGGCTTTGTCCATAACCCTGTGGCCTTCAGCCAGTTGCCTCGGAAATTGCTTATATGGTATCAGCCAGCACCTTTGCATCCTCTCCCCCTGCTATTGCTTATGTGCTGTCATGAATGTCCCCATATGCTAATTAGGCATCAGCAAGCAACCTTATACATTCAATCCCCTTAGCACCCTTAACTACTTATAAACTCACTTCCCTAACAATAACCTAAGAGCTGTTCAGGGAAACTATCTCCTGAGAGAGACTCTCACACACTCACCATCACAGTTGCCTGAGATGCCTTGGGGGACCACAGCCAGCCCAAGCACCCAGGAACCCACAATCTAAGGACCCAGGTTTGATTCCTTATTCCTATGTAAGCCAGATGCACATAATGGTGCATGCATCTGGAGTTTGTTTGCAATGGCTGGAGGCCCTGACATACCATTCTCTCTCTCTCTCTCTCTTTCTCTCTCTCTCTCTGATTATATATAAATAAGTTAAAAAATCTTATTTTGGACCTTCATATTGGTAAAATAAATACATATTCTTCATACAATAACATTTATACCAAGCATTCTACTAAAATTATTTTATAGCACTATTATAAAACTAATGGATATAAGTATATTCTGAGTACATTTAAGTTATTGTCATGAATTTCTAAAGAAATGACTCCTTACATAAGTCAGAAAATATTGAAAAGAAACTATGTTAACCAACAAAGTTAACTATCTACATCTTGGTAAGAAGTTCATCTTAGATTAGAGATTTATTTCTTTTTAACTGCTTAGACACAATATGACCCATATCATTACCTTTTTAAAAAATATATTTATTTAGTTATTTATTTCAGAGAGTGGGATAAGGAAAGAGGCAAGCAGAAAGAGAGAGCATTGGCATACAAGGACCTCCAGCTACAACAAACGAACTCCAGATGCATGTGCCACCTTGTGTATCTGGTTTATGTGGGTCCTGTAGAATTGAACCTAAGTTCTTTGGCTTTGCAGGCAAAAGCCTTAACCACTAAGCCATCTCTCCAGCCCCGTGTATTGCCTTTTATGAAATATTGCTTTGTATGTATTGGTGGGGGACATGAAAGTTTAATTAACATGCATTTTGTCTGTTTCATCCTTGAATAGCCTTGAATTTTTCAAGTATTTTATCATAAAATAATTTTTTCTTATGGAAAAAATGTACTTAAGATCAGTTTAACATTTTTGAGTGTTAAAAGTTATATCATGGACTGGAAAAGTGGCTTACCAATTAAAGTGCTTACCTGTGAAGCCTAAGGACCCACTTTCCACTATTCAGATCACACATAAACCAAGGTGCAAAGGTGAGGCAAGCACAAGTTCCCACCTGCCCACTAGGTGGCCTAAGCATCTGGAGTTTGATCGCAGTGGCTGAGGCCTGAGCGGGCAATCTCTCTTTCTCTCTCTTTGCCTCTCTCTCTCTCACTCTCTGTAAAATAAAAAAAAAAAAAAATGTTATGTCATGGTTTTAGCAATCATATTTCTTTAACTTTCATAAGCATATAAAGTATTATTCATATTAATAGGGTTTCTTTTGACTTTTACCTCACATCTGCTTTGTTCCTGCATTAAAAGTCCTACTTATAATCTAAAGCTATCTAGTTCTTCCCATAGTATAACTCCTCCAAATAATGCAGTTAGTTAAAATACATTTGACTGTAATATTTTCTCAAATACTGTTCCTGTTTTCTATGAATTTTAATCTAAGTCTGTCATCTCAGTTCTAAGTCTTATCTCTAATAGAAACAGTGTTCAGAAAGAAACCAGACATGTGGTCACCATAGATTCTCACCTGTACCTTCCATTCTACTTCCCCACTTTAAGTGTTATACTTACCAAGATACATTCTTTGTTTGTTTCATTGTTTTTTGAAATAGGATCTCACTTTAGCTCAAGCTGACCTGGACTCATTCTAGTCCAAACTGACCTTGAACTCTGGGATCACCCTATGTCAGCCTCCCTAGTGCTAGGATTAAAGGTGTAAGCCACCATGTCCTGCCCAAACCCATTCTTGAAACATAGTTTCTTACTTCCTCTGAAATTATTTTTTCTCTTCCATAACATTCTCATATTTCTCTTTTGAACTCTCAGGAGCATCATGCATATCCCAGAATTGAAAAAAACATATTATTTTGAATTGACATAGCAGTGAGACAGGTAGTATGTCTTATATCTCTTCACATCTACATTATCATACACATATTAGGGCTTCATAAATGTTAAGTAATTATCCAAGGCCTGTTGTCTCACTTCTGTTTTGATGTATTTATTTTATAGCACATAATATTATATATGACTTGACTTCTAATGCCATTAATGATACAGTTGCATGAACATTTAGTTTTAAGAAAGTAATTTAAGTAAAAAAAAAAAAATACAACCAAGCCAGGTGTGGTGGCACACACCTTTAATCCCAGCACTTGAAGGCAGAAGTAGGATGATCACTGTGTGCTAGAGGCCACCCTGAGATTACATAGTGAATTCCAAGTCAGCCTGAGATAGAGTGAGGCCCTACCTTGAAAAACCAATTAGATACACACACACACACACACACACACACACACACACACACACACATATACATACAATCAAAAGGCTGATACTACTTAGCTTGTGATGACGTAAAACTCTGTTTTTATAAGACAATTACTTGTAACAGTTATCATTACAACTGGGAGCAATAAACGGGACTTAGTTATGAGAATGAGGCTTGCCTTAGACAATTTTCAGAGCTGGGCAAGCTTTACTAACAGAAAACTGAATCTAAATATATCCCATATGTCTTGATTCTAACACCAAATGAAAAGAATTCTCAAAAAAATCATGTTTTATGGATGGCTTCGTGATGCAGTATTGTTAGTCTTTGAGATACTGAATAATATCTTGGCATGGAGCATAGGGTGAGGTCATTATATTACATGAAAACTTTATCTGGAAGATATTGAGCTTCTTAATGGTTATAAGTAGATAAAATGAATACAAAAGCAACCTTAAAATTATCATCAATCTAATAAACTTCACAATTAACTCTATTATGAATTATTCATTTATATAACAGGATAAAGATACTTTCAAGTACACAATCATTTCCAATGTCCCAAACCTTCATAAATGGACTCATTTAACTCTCATAGATTTGCCTTTGTGTTTTTAAGATGTGTTTTGTTTTATAATTTTTGTACCTGTTTGATTTTCCCCAAAGCACTGACAAAAGACAGTCCTAAACTCAGCTGTATTATTGAATATTTGTGAAATAGGTGTATGATAGTATTTTTGAGGCTTTGCTGTTTTATACATGTGTAGTTTTTGAATCTTATTTTACAAATCTTAAAGATGACAGCTTTTTCGTGAGTTCAGGAGAGTACTCTCAAAGAGTAGCTCAAAATACTGCGCATTTCCATATACTAGAGTAATGTCTAACAGCTGATTTAGTTGAAAGGCTAAGTATTTCTCAGGATGCTGGTTCTATAGATAAGCAGTAAGGCAGATCTGAACAAAACTTATGTGGAAATGAGATTCAGGTTTCTATTCCAAAGAAATGAGAGAGACTCAGCCAACTTGAACATAAAGACTATACTATCTAAATCTTCATTACATAGCTGTCAGTTTACGTTTACTAAACCTATTTTAAAGTCAAAGAAGTTGAAAGGAATTTTGAATGGCTCTACCATGGTGACATAAGCTAGTGTGCATTTGCTTTTAGAAGAAAAACAATGTTCTACTGAAGATAGTGTTAAACTTGCATGCCCCACCCATTGTGAAGTGGAAACCGAGATTAAATTAAATTTTCTCCGATTGCTAGCAGATCCTGTGTGCCAAACACAGTGTTGGGTATCTTCTCAACCTAAGTTTGATAGTTTACCATCAGCCTGCATCTTTCGATGTTTTGGTAACGAAGCAAGAAAATCCTAGTCATTTTTAATATATCCAAACACTACAAAAGGCATGCACACTAGATCACATTCTCAGTCATTTCTGCTTGTGCTCTGAGTTCTGATGTTTAATGTCTATAGTTTTTTAAATTTTCACTGTTTGATTCTCATACTAAATTAAGTTTGTTTTAGTGGTGTACTAAATGACTGTCTCAGACAAGAGAGTCCTGTAAGTCCCTAGCATGCAGCCTTCAGCAGCATGACATACTGGAAAAGAAACATTTATTAATATTATATAGGTATTTTCATCATTATTTCATAAATAAATCATAATATTGTGATAAATATTCCATAAAAGAATCTTTCTCTCTCAAGCCCTCATCTGTCACCCACCTTCATTGACATCCTTGTTCTAATAAAAATGCTATTGATACATTCCCTCTTCTCCCAAAGTGATGGAACAAATGATAGGCTGAAGACCTCTGCTCAAACTTCAGTTTCATAGGCACATGTTTACCTGTGGGAATTTAGGATATCCTTACATCCAAGCACATGATCTAAGAACAGAATGTTGGTAGTGTTAGAATATGGGTGAACAATTCTCTTGCCCAGGACAACTTCAATAAGTCCTGTGTTCTAGGACATCTCTCGGTCCAGAATAATTTAAGAATCATTGATTAAGATGACCTATTTTGTTGGAAATATGTCTTATTTTGCTCAAAATTTAAATAATATTTAAGAATAAAATGGCTACATTTTTAAAGTATTTTCAGATTTTCCTGTGATGTTGTGGCAATCAAAATACTCAAGTTTATGTTCCATAGGAGCTAATTTATTGACTACTAATCTAGATATTGATGTGAATTTACTTGATAAAATTAACACCAACGATTAGATTAAGTTACATAAAAGAGATCATGGTAGATACCCTGAGAGGGTCTAGACCCATACATTGAAATATTTAAGAGTAGCAAAGGTATCCCTAAGGAGGGAAGAGCTCTGTAACAAGACAGGAGAAGTCACTCTTGCTAGAGAGCTCCAGCTTCTTACAGCCTTAACTCACCATAGTTGCCTTAGTCAATACCTTGCAACAAACCTGTCTGTCTCTTTGCATATAGATTAGTACATGGAATTTACTCCTTTGTGTGTGTTCTTGTGGATATGCTAATAATGCTAGCTGAGCATTTCTACATAACTATGACTTAGTGTAATTTTGCTTCTTTGATAGGTAGTATTCTTTACAATCACCATAGGCAACATATGGCCTTGCTTTGCCCATTATCATCAATCCTGTATTCCTTCAGATATTTGGAATCATCATGCCATTGACATATTTTATGTAATAATAAATGTATGTTTTTAGAAGTAAGAGCATTCTAACTTTGTAACTGGCATCTGAACTTGTGTAAGAGGTAAATATAAAGACTGTAAAGACATAAACAGAAATTAAGTGTTAAGGCAGTAAAATATAACAACTACTATAATGCTTCTGGAAAGTCTTTGAAACAAAAGGGGGAATTTGGGTTGATATCTAGGAGGTACCTTAGCAAGAACAGGAAAGATGGCATTCTAAAGCAAAGGCTGAAGAGGCAGACATAGAACCCTAATGGAAACAATCTAGGCCCAGAGAACCTCCTGTGCAACTCCTTTGTCCGTAGGACATTAACAGAAATATACAGATCTACAAATTAGACAAGGGTATTTTTAAAATCACTTCGAAGACAGACTATTGTTAGCTTTTGAGTTCTGGATCACATTTTTTTAAAACATTTGATTTCTATTTAGGAGCTGTTGTTTAGGATTATTGTATAACCCATGTGCCACAATCTTGACTACTTTTGCCTTCATGCTAAGCAGAGCCTCTCTCGTTTATGTATACTCACTTCCTTAAGAGGCTTCCTGTTGCCATGGTTTTCATTCTACAACTGGGATAAAAGTGTGAACTGAACTTCTCTGAAGACACTGCATCTCCACTAAAGATCCTGCAGAATGCCTGAACTTGGTTTATGAGAATATCATGACTGTGGAGATAGACTGTTGTTTAAAGAAATAAAAAGAGCTACAGTTATCTTTGGATTCCTTTGTCCCCTCAATAAGCATTTGCCTTTTTTTTTTTTTTTTAACAAGGTAGGGCTTCACTTTAGCCCAGGTTGACATTGAATTCCCTATATACGCTCAGGGTGGCCTTAAACTCACAGCAATCCTCTTACCTCTGCCTTCCAAGTGCTTTACCTTGATTTTTGTATGTAACCTAATATTCTCATAACTAGTAGGTAAACTTCTTGTAAAGAAAAGGAGGGGGTAGATCATAGATGAGCCTAAACAATGGTACCAAACTGCCTGTATTTGATGAAAAGAAAGCTAATAAATCAAATTAAAAAAAAACACATTGTTTGTAATGCAATAAAATTTAGAATAATGCCATGTAAATTTTCGTGTCATATACAAAAAAGTAAAAAACAATCAACATTTGTAACAGATAAGATAAATGGGGTGTCTTGCATATTGCTAGTGTTAAGTGCAAAATGGTATAACCCTTACTAAAGACCATTTGTTGCACCAAAAAAAAAAAAAAAAAAAAAAAAAAAATTAGCCTCACAGCCATCTGCCTGAGAACATCTGAAACCAATAGATTTCTCTGCTTTTTTTTAAAAAAATTGTTGTAGTCTGATTACCTGATAATCCCACAAATGAAACTTGTATAAATATATATGTATATGCACACACACACATACACAAACACACACAAGGTTCAGTATTCTTCCTTTGCTCGGAACTATAAAATTTTATGTTGTCTCTTCTGTAATAAACTGTGACATTTCAAGGTAACTTGATTCCATAGTCCTAAGCCATGAACACTCCTATTTGGCTCAGATTGAACTATTTTCTCTTTCAGAGTCTCTATTTTACATTAGTAAAAGCTAATAAGTTGTACACGATAAAGGTATTTTATGTGGATTTCAATCAGAGATCAATTAATGAATAAATGAAAATAAATACCAAACCTGATCTACTTCATCAGGGAAATGGGGAGGGGACATATAATGTGAAGCCAATGGTGCAAGTGCCCAGAGAATTTACCATATGGAATAAAATCAATTCTGTATATTTCAGGTGGATTTGGCATGTAGTCTGAGAGGATGTTTTATTTCCCTAAATTTATATACAACTAGTTTTACTTTTCATATTTTCCTTCTTTTATGAAAAATTGCTGCAATTATATGTAACAATCATTCCTTGAAACATCTGCACAGCATATTTTTATTTTCTTTTGCCTCATTCCATAATTATGATCTGCTTCCTCAGTAGCTGTTATAAATCAGCTATCAGCTACTTGGTGTATAAGGAGGACAGCTGGTAAATACAGGAAGAGCACCAGCATGGGAGTGACCAAGAAAGGAGGTGGTGGCTCTCCCTGTGTTGGCTGGAAACTGAGCTCGCACTGCCCTGGTGCTGCTGGCTCTGATGTGCAATAAAATTAGATACTTCTTCAATTGAGCAAGTATGATATTCAAATTATGAAAAAAATACTGACCTTTCAGTTGCTTTACCCATGACACTCACAAAATCAGAAACAGTTCAAAAGGAGGCTTATAAAAGTGGCCTTGCTTGGCATGCCACTTTCAACCACAGTACAGCAATACAAACATTACAAAAAGATGCCTCTGAGTTATTACCACCAATAAGTATAAAGACATAATGAAGGCTGGAGAGATGGCTTAGCAGTTAAGGCACTTGCCTGCAAATCCAAAGGACCAAAGTTCAATTCCCCAGGACCCACATAAGCCAGATGCACATGGTGGCACATGCATGTGGAGTTTGTTTAAAGTGGCTGGAGGCCCTGGCACACCCATTCTTCTGCATCTGCCTCTCTCTGTCTTACCATCTGTCTCTGAAATAAATTAAAATAAATATGTTTTAAAAAAAGATACACATCAGGATCATGTTGCAAATGGCATTTTATATATGCATAGGGTCTCTGTCTTTCTCTCTCTCTCTCTCTCTCTCTCTCTCTGTGTGTGTGTGTGTGTGTGTGTGTGTGTGTGTGTGTGTGTTGCTATTTTGAGGCACAGTCTCAATCTAGTACAGACTGAACTGTAACTATATAGGCCAGGCTGACCTCAAACTCATAACAGACCTCTTACTTCAACCTCCTGAGTGCAGGGGTTATAAGCATGAACTACTGGGGTGGTTCTTAATCCATGATTAAGAATTCAAGGCCACAGTTGTGGCTGGGTATGGCAACCCACATCTTCCATTCCAACACTTGAGAAGTTGAGGACAGAGGTTCAGGAGTTCAAGGCCAATCTCAGCTACATTGTGAGTTCGAGGGCCACCTAGACTACAGGCAATTGTCTCACAAATCTAACAGAAAAAAGAAACAAAAGGAGAAAGATAAATTGATTTTTAAGTCTAATTGGCATTTGGCCAAAGGCTGTTCTATTGGTTACTACTCAATAAAATTCAAAATTTGAGGGCTGTAGAGATGACTTCATGCTTAATACCTTTGCCTGCAGAGCCAAAAGACCCAGGATCAATTCCCCAGGGCCAAATGCACAAGGTGGCACATATGTGTGGAGTTCATTTGCAGCAACTGGAGGTGCTGGTGCATTCATTACCTCTATCTGCCCCATTTTCTGTGTCTCTCAAACAAATAAATAAATAAAATTTTAAAAATTCAAAATTTGAAATCAGAATAATCTAAAAAAATTTATTTACTACAATAATGAAGACTGTGTGATTTAGTATAAAAAATTAAATATCTTGCATCATATAACAAAGTATTAGCTGACAGGTATGGGCTTGATAAGGCCTTTTGTAGTAGTAAACTTATTCCTCTTTCCAGGGCCTTTTATTCAATGGCAAAAATAAACTATTTAATCCATATATTAATTATAAAGTTAACAAGATAGTTGGTACATAGAGTTGCTAAATGCTTGTGAAATTCACTGAAGTTTTTTTAAAGCATGTAGGTTTCATTGCATTATCATGTAGATTATTTGAAAATTAATCACAATATTACTAGTATCATGTTTACTATATGTAAAACTTTGAAGTTCTTGCCACAGTTAAGAAAATTGTATGCATCAAGATAAGAGCTGTTTAAAAATATTTATTTATTATATATTTGAGAGAGAGAGAGAGAAAAGCAGATGTAATGGGCATGCCAGGGCCTTCAGCTGCTATAGACAAACTCCAGACACATGCACCGCCCTGTGAATCTGAGTTAGCTGGGTCCTGGGGAATTGAACCTGGGTGTTTTGGCATTGCAGGCCACTGCCTTAGCCAATAAGCTATCTCTCCAGTCTGTCAGCTCTTTTTTTCTGTTAAATAGATGTATCATGGTTTTCTTTTAGTGTTCAGAAATGGATAACTTGGTTTTTTAAAACTTGTGTTTCTTATTATATTCACCTCATAAAACATATAACATTAAAAGCCATTGGGGCTTTACTCATGCCTACCTTCTCATTGGTAAGAGGTCTTCATAATATTTCTCCTTTCCTTCTCTTAGTATAATAAAATTTAAAAAAAAAGAAACTTTGCCATGTAACTGGTTGTATTTCCTAAAGACCAATGTCAGACAAATGACAGTGTAGGATATCTGCAACTCTCATGAGAGGTGTTATTTTAAAAATTTAAATGTTGGAAATATGTGACTTTACATCTTTGCTATTCAAAGCTACGGCAATACCATTTTCTCTATAATGATAGATAGTGGAAAGGTCATTTTTAGTCTGTACTCTACCATACAATAAAGTGTTCATTCACTCAACCAACACTTATTTTGCCAGGTATTGATCTAATTGTTAAGGCCTCAAAATTGAGTAAGTTTCAACTGCAAACATGATTGAGTAGGGACCCTCAAGCTCTATTCATCAAAACATTGTGGTTTTTAATGGGTGTTGAAGTCAGGTTTGCATTGCTGGCCAAAAAATAATCACCTGACCAAGAGCAGCTGGTGTGGGGGAGTGTATTTTGGCTTACAGAGTCGCAGAAAGCTCCACAATGGCTAGGAAAACAGTGGCATAGGCAGAGGGTGGACATCACCTCCTGGCCAACATCAGGGGTAAAAGAGGAACAGGAGAGTGTTCCAAACACTGGCAAGGGGAAAGTGACTATAATACCCATAAGCCTACCCCCCCAAAATACACTGACTCCAGGAGGCATTAATTCCCAAATTTCCATCTTCTGTGAACCTAGCATTCAGAATACGTAAGTTTATGTGAGACACCTGAATCCAACTATCAGCTGGGAACATAACATGTGGAATAACTAAGTTTTGGAGGGACACCTGAGTCAAACCACCACTAGCCCCCATAAACTGATAACCATCCATGATGTAAAATACAATATATTCAGTCTAACCTTCAAAGGTCCCATAGTTTTTATCAATTCTAAAGATGTTTAAACAGTCCCATAATCTGAGATCTTTTAACGGAGTCACAATACCAACCCTCCCCCCAAACCCATAAATGGCACAGAATAAACACACTGCAAAAGATGGCATTGGGCATAGCAAAGAAATATTCAACCTATACAAGAATTAAACAGGGCAAATATCAAACTCCATAGCTCTAAGTCCAATAACTCTAGTCAGTGACAAACCTCCAAGTCTGATAATTTTAGCCAGCAACAAGTCTTTGGAGTTCCAATTCCACCCCTCCTTCTAGGCTACTCAGTCCTGAAAAACTTCATCAGGGGCCGGCAGCTCTCCTTAGTTGCCATCTCATGGTCCTGGAATCTCCGTTGGGTCTCCACTGAAAAACAAAGTCCATCCTCATGCATCCAGCAAACCTGCTTCACACTGCCCATGGCCTCCAACACACAAGGCTGCATTGAAAATTCAATGACCCTCTCTTTTGTGAATTTATTGTACTCCATAGAGCAGCTAGGTGCCAATTTGTTAATCCACGGGGAAATAAAGCTGACTTTGAAGAACAGAATACTCCTTGAGCACTCAGGTCCCTTTAAAAGAAGAGTCTGCATTCTTCCTATTACCTCAGTTTATGTCAGATGGCCCAATCTCAAAGGTGGTAATATCTCATATATTTCAGCTGAGCCAGCAGAAGTTTCAGCCCAAAGATTTCATTTCTGTGCCATGTCCTTTTGCTCACACCAGTCCATTTCTATGCAATGCAACCCTGCACAGCTTGTCAGGACACAGCCATAAAATCAAACCATTCACACAAACTGCTTCTAGTCCAGTCCAGGCAAAGTTCTTTCTTATCCTCATAAGCCAAACCTCATATTCCATAATTATTACTGCATTCAGGTCTTTGAACTCTGACCAGAATAGTTCATCAAACTGTACTTACAACACTGCAAGGCATCTGTTAGGCCAAGATTTCAAATCCTTCCACATTCTCTTGAAAATCAGCTCCAAAAGGCTAAAGCCACATAGTCAGGTGTCTAGCAACACACCACTCTTGGTACCAATTAGCAGTAATCCCGCTCCTCTAGTATCAACTTTAGTGTTGCAGTCAGGTTCACAGTGCTGGCAGAAATCACCTGACCAAGAGTGGCTTGTGGGGTAAAAGGTTTATTTTGGCTAACAAACTCAAGGGAAAGCTTCATGATGGCAGGGGAAAACAATGGCATTTGCAGAGGGTAGACATCACCTCCTGGCCAACATCAAGTGGTCAACAGGAAGAGAAGGGTGTGCCAAACATTGGAAATGGAAAACTGGCTATAATACCCATAAGCCTGCCCCCAACAATACTGCCTCCAGGAGACATTGATTCCCAAATCTCCATCATCTGAAAACCTATCATTCAGAATACCTAAGTTTAGTGTGGGACACATGAGTCTAACCACCATAATGGGTAAACAAGAATCAATAGAATTCTGTAAATTAGATAACTGTACAGCAAACAGGGCAAACTTATTTGAAAGCTGATTCTTGGTGGTAACTTTATATTTACTTTATGCCTACCCTCCCCTACTCCTTAGTTAATCAATAGTCCTTAAAATAGCACCATCTTTCTTAGTACAAGGGGAACCAAGATCCCATTTATATATAAAGAATAATTTATTGTCTGGTTGCTTTCCTACAAAAACAACTCAAACCTTCCTTTTTTTCTTTTTTTCCACTACCTAATAACTCTCACAACTTTAGAAGTGGTTCTAAAGGCAGAGCAAGGGCATTTGTCAAAAATAGTAAATATGTTAATATTAACAGGATGTTGCTGCCCAGGACAACATATACTAGTTGGAACAAATAGTAGCATAATCGAAACACTTTTGAACTATGCTAAGGGATGGTATATTTACCTGGGCTTTCTAAGGTTTCAATAGATTGCTGGAATCTAGTAGGAATCTTGCATGTTCAGGGATGCTTGCATGCTCAGGAAAACCCTGGGAAATCTCGAAGTTCTCAATCCTTGATGACTTTAAAGGTCTACAAGAGCCAACAAACTAGATAACAGTGAATTGGAAAATTTCTATAAACACTCAACATCAATTCAACAAGAAATAAAAATATGAATAGACTTGTAATAATAAATTTAGTTACAAATAGCCAACAACTTTCAGTAAGAAAAATATTTCAATATTAAATGAAGTAACCAATGATTTCTCTGGAACACTTAAAGAAATAACACTATTCCTTATCAAACTCTTACACCACAAGAAAAGGTAACACTACCTAAGCTATTCTGAAAAGCCACTGTTACCCTGATACCCAAGCCAGTCAAATGTATTCCAAGAAAATTGAAATAATGGTTAACTTCAATTGTCAATTGGGTTAGATCATGAATGAAGAGACAACCCTCTGGGCATATCTGGGAGGGTATTTCCTGGCAGGAGTAACTGAGTTGGGAGAGCCTCAGCCGTAGCAGATGGCACCCTCCTTCAGTGGCCCAGGGAAAAAGCAATGCTGTCCATTGCTGATGAGTACATCTACCCTGTCATCCTTTGCTGAAATCAGAATTCAGATACTTTATTTGTCTTCCAAAATGGATGAAAGAGCAGCAGATCTTCAAGAATCCTCCAGGACTGGTGAGATGTCCAGCTTCATGGAGTGAGAAACCCTGAGTTCTCAGACTCTGTACTATGCACACAGCCATTGTTAGACTGCCCAGATACTGTGAAAGCCAATCTAATATATTCTATAATTCTATTGGCTCTGTTCTCATAGATGACCTTCACTAATGCAGCATTGACACTAATAGAATGTGTGACTATGATGCTAAAACTTGAATCAAATACTTGAAAGATATATATATGTATATATATATATGTGTGTGTGTGTGTGTGTGTATCTCCAATTGCTCCCTGTTTACTAAGACATAGTCCTTTATTTTCTTGTCAGAACAATTAAACAAGAGGTAGAAACAAAAATATAGGAAAAAAAGTAACCATTTCTTTCTGCTTTTTTTTTTTTTTTTTGCTTTGCTTTTTCTTCTCATATATTTTTACTAGACAAGTGGTTTAACCAACTAAGCAATGGTACTACCCTCTTCTTGTGTATTTTTAAACTGGTATTTTAAAAAACCATTTATTTTATTTTTATAATTAAAAACTTCCAGGATTGTAAACAATATCCCATGGTAATTCCCTCCCTCCACTTTCCCCTTTAAAACTCCTCTCTTCATCATATCCCCTCCCCCTCTCTCAGTCTCTCTTTTATTTTGACATCATCATCTTTTCCTCCAATATGATGGTCTTGTGTAGGTAGTGTCTGGCACTGTGAGATCATGGATATCCAGGCCATTTTATGTCTGGAGGAGCACATTGTAAGGAGTCCTACCCTTCCTTTGGCTCTTACATTCTTTTTGCTACCTCTGCCACAATGAACCCTGAGCCTTAGAAGATATGATATAAATATTACAGTGCTAAGCACTCCTCTTTCACTTCTTCTCAGCACCATGATGCCATCTGAGTCATCCCAAGGCCACTGCCATCTGAAAAGACAAAGTTCTCTAATGAAAAAGTGAGAATAGCATTCATATATGGGGATAAACATTAAGAGAGGGGCTTACTGGGCAGTTTGATGAGCATAGTATATATATTTAGACAGACAGCAGCAGACATTACACCCCTAGGGCTCATGAGTATCCCTGTTGTAGGTTTTTAGTATTGGGGATGTATTCCCTCTCATGGAGTGGGCCTCCAGTCAAATTAGAGGGCAGTTGGTTTTCCCCATAATAGGTATGCCCCTATTGCACCCATTGACTCATTTGACCTGGGTTTATTGCCACCATATTCACAATAGCTAGGAAATGGAACCAGCCTAGATGTTCCTCAACTGATGAGTGTATAATGAAGATATGGCACATTTACACAATAGAGTTCTATTCAGCAGTAAAGAAAGATGAAGTTATGAAATCTGTAGGAAAATGGGGGATCTGGAAAGGATTATACTAAGTGAGGTAATCCAGGCCCAGAAAGCCAAATGCCCCATGTTCTCTCTCATTTGTGGATCCTAGCTGCAAATGATTTAACTTCTGTGTGAGTAGTAAGAAAACTCAGTAGCAGAGGCCAGTAAGCTAGAAAGGACATATAAAGGGAATAGGAAGGAAGGGAGGGGGGACTTAATAGGATGGTATTGTATATATGTAAGTGGAAGAACAGATTAATGGGGGTGAAAAGGCCTAAGTGAGGAAGAGATTGAGTAAAGGAAAGGTGGTGGGAGGGCTAATCAAAATCTAAGTGGAGATAAAGAAATCATATGGAAACCTACTTTTTTGGACAATGGAACACTGAGGAGCTATAGATTGTTACTAGAAAATTTTCAGTGCCAGAGATTAGATACATCCCAGTGAGTTGTTGGCCAAGGAGGTCCCTGATGCCCCCAAAACATTACAAGCCATTGCCAAGGCCCTTGGTTTCTCACCAGGAATAGATGATAAGACCCTATTGCTGAAGATTCTACATACTTGGGCTGCAAGGTCACTGAGAAATCCTGCTATAACTGCACTGAGAACCTCCTTCATGTAGAACAGCTGAAAGAAAGCTGTAAAAAGCCACACTGCCTGCAGCTCAGTGGGAGTGAGAGAAATCACCAGTGAAGATACTCCACAGTGGATACTGCAAGAGTAAGCATTTCTATTTATAGATTATATTATATTATATTATATTATATTATATTATATTATATTATATTATATATAAAGCCCTATGAAATCCACACATGACCAAGAAAGTAAGTTTTAGGGAAAATTCAGGAAAACATTTTGATTTTGTTTCTAAAGTTATATATTTGTATACTAACTTTAGCATTCCAAAAATCTGCTGGGCATGGTCATGCATACCTTTAATCTCAGTACTGGGGAGGCAGAGGTAGGTGGATTGCTGTGAGTTCATGGCCACCCTGAGACTACATAGAGAATTCCAGGTCAGCCTGGCCTGGAGGCTGACCTAAAAAAAAAAAAAAAAAAAAAAAAAAAATTACCTAAAAAAAAACTCTGTTCCAGGTTCACCCATTTTTCCTCAAATTTCTTTGTGTCATTTTTTTCTTACTGCTGTGTAGAATTCCATTGTGTAGGTATACCATATCTTAGTTATCAATTCATCTAGTGATAGGCATCTGGATTGATTCCAGCTCTTAGCTAATATGAATTGAGCCACTACAAACAAGGTTGAGCAAATCTCTCTGGCTTGTGGTTTGAAGGTTTTAGGGTAGATGCCCAGTAAGGGAATAACTGGGTCTGTTGGTATCTCTATAGTCAGCTTTTTCAGGAGTCTCCATATTGCTTTCCAAAGTGGTTGTACCATCCTACATTCCCACCAACAGTGGGTGAGTGTTCCTACTTCTCCACATCCTTGCCAGCATTTATTTTCATTTGATCATGGACTAGACACTAGGATGGATGAGGAGGGAGGGAAGGACATTGAAGGGGTGGGAAACACTAATCGAGACCCAAACGGCAATGGTACCATAAAATTCTACTTCCTAAAAGGCAGACCAAATGGTTGAACCTTCACCAGGCCCTTAGAGTAAACACCTGAACCAAAAGACACTGAGGCTGAACTAGATAATCAGCACCAGAGTGAAGGAGACAAACCCTGAGGATACTCCATACTTACCAATGCAGATACTCAGAGTTTCCTAAGAGCTCATCACTGAAGTAGACTTAAAACTTACTCACCATGGCTCAGGGAATTTTTCAGAAGAGGGAACAGAAAGAATGTAAGAGCCACAGGTTGAGACATCATGCCAAGAGGCATTCCCTCCCCCCAAAATAACTGATTGCTGCTCCTAAAATGCACAACCCACAACCGCATAGGGAATACCTGCAACCCCAAAGAGGAGGGTCCCTACCAGAATGGGGGCAGGGGTGATGGAAAAGGGGATACCACCACATAATGTATCCATACAAAGTATGGTGATAATAATAATAATAATTTAAAAAATAAAATAACAAAATTCCTTTCAAGAGCAATGGAGAATTGTGATCAAGCAGACTTTAATATAAAATTAATAGTTACAATGCAAATTATTCAAATAGTTTTACAACATTCAAAAGTAATTAGACTTTATAAAGTGAGAGCAACAGTAAGATACTTTGAAAAGGCAAACGGACTCACAGATGACATTCACTTATGCTGCAGAAACATTTTATAGGCTAATGTGAATAAGGCATTGAGAACCTTCAAGTAAAAATTCAGCTGGTAATCATCACTCTATTTCTCTAAACTCAGAACAAGTGGCCAATTCAGATGCTTTTCAAAACTAAGTCAATTTTGATGACATCATGTCACCAGGCTGACTAACGAAGCTTTTTCAAATGGGTCTTTTGTTATAGTGCCAAGGAAACTTTGCCCCATTCCCAATTAATGATCCATATAACTTGGACTGTGGCAAGACTGGAATTATGGGTACACAATGAGCCTGATTGTTCTGTCTTCACAGGTTACCAAAATGAAATTTCTAAAGCCATGGTAGAATGACTCAGTAGTGCCTTAAAGAAGGAAGTTAATTCCCACCCCCCCCCCCCATGTAACTATAGCAAGGTTTCCTCTCCTTGGCATTTGACTGCATGAGCAATGCTGAAAAGTCAGCTCTCATTTGAAATTATGATGAGAAAACTGTAGGAAGGCATAGAAAATGTAGGAAGGAAGGAAAGGAGGAAATGTGGGAACAGGAAAATAAAGGACAGAAACCAGAATTAAAGAAGATTGCAAGAGATCTACTCTAATTTTACCCTTGTGTGTGAGGTACAGGTGAGAAAATGAAAAGGTTCACAAATGTTGGCGATTTCAAGCAAAGAAAGGCTATGATTAAAAATAATAATAATGGGCTGGAGAGATGGCTTAGCGGTTAAGCGCTTGCCTATGAAGCCTAAGGACCCTGGTTCGAGGCTTGGTTCCCCAGGTCCCACGTTAGCCAGATGCACAAGGGGGCGCACGCGTCTGGAGTTCGTTTGCAGAGGCTGAAAGCCCTGGTGTGCCCATTCTCTCTCTCCCTCTGTCTTTCTCTCTGTGTCTGTCGCTCTCAAATAAATAAATAAATAATTAAAAAATAATAATAATAATAATAATTCCCACAGATATGGGAAAACAAATATATAACTCAATTGGCCTACATTAAATGTTGGATAATAATTACCCAAATATATTGAGCTCAGACTACCTGGTTAAAAGGCTGATCTTTGCAAATTCAAGGCTGAGGTGGGGACTTTGGATGTGGAGGGTCAGACCTTAAACCTGTATAGTTTATTTTAAGCTACAAACAAGTTAACCACTGTCAAATGTTGCTGCAAACCAACAAGAGTTAGATCCAGCAGTGCATTTGAAAAACCCTACATATCTAATGACCTGTTGAGTTCAGAATTCATAGATGGATAGTCACGAGTTGCTATCTGCTTACACAGCTGTACAGACAAAAATCAATTCCGTATTCTAGTAAATTGAAAGTGTGATGTGCAGTTACTGTCTCTGTCAATTTCCTTCACATTCCTAGGTGAAAGCAAGGAGATGTGGAGTGCTAAGTAGAAAGGCTGTCTGCTTTCTGTTTTCAACAACAGACATTACCCACACAGCCTCTGCTGTGAGTGAGACCAGCCTGTTGTAAAGTTAGAAATAATTTAGTATGTGCATTCTGAGTATCCTATGTACAATTGGCAGCATATCTACTACTTAACCTTGTCCTTTATGCTGTCAGTATAGTACACATGTTACCTTCTATATATTAGTGTATAATACATATATTATAATATATTAAATTAAAATAAATTAAATAAGATACATTTAATCCAACATGTTATCTATAAAACAATGGCCTTAGATATTCTGGTACCTGCTCAAACAAATCACTATGTTTCTACTTGATGGCTTTGAACAGGCTTATTACCAACTTGATATCCCCCAGTCAAAAATGCAATTTAAATGATTCAACACGAGAAGCAGCTCTCTACATTTTACTAAAGATTAAGATTGGCTTCTTGTCCTGATTCAAGCTGGGTCCTCACTGTTTGGGGTCTACTGAAACACCATTTCACATTCTGTCTCTTATTCCTAGCTTGCTGATCTTGTTGGTCATTTGTTTTCCTGCTCTGTAGTTCTGCCCTATCTCCATGGGGATATGCTATTGTAGTAGCCACATATTTTAATTATTTGTATGTCACCTGTCAGTATTTTATCTAAATTTTGTACAAAGTTACTGCTATCAAAAGGGAATAAAAATGATGACAATGAGTTATCATCACCACTATAGCTTCTCTAAAGTGGAAAAGAGTTGTCAGAAGCCATTTGGTTGGCCTTATATCCATAGCTCTGGGCCATTTGGCAGCAAGACTTTAGCAAGATTTTGGCACCTACATGTAAGCAAGATTATGTATATGCATTGTTACTGATAAGAGCTGGCCATTCCTTAAGATTTATGCTTGTATTGCTGGGATCAAAGGATTTGTTTGTTTCCCACCTTGGGATAATCTTTTGTACTGAGAAGTGATTGAAGTGCAAAAGCTCTGTAACAGAAAGGAGTTGTTTTGATAGACACTTGTGTGACGCTCATAGAACTTTTGTCCATGGGCAAACTGTTTACCAGAAGATATAAAACGTACTGCTGAGAAATAAACAGTGCTTCAGGCCTTGCTTCAGTCCTGGACTGGAGTTCTTGCTTTCATTCTTTTCCTGTCTTTCTTTAATCCTCATTCTCTATCAGGCTCAAACCCTTTCAGCCGGCAGGCTATGGCAAAGAGTGTTACAAAAAATGGAGTTAAACAGCTTTCTTCTCTTTGTGGGCTAAGTGCCATAAAGAAGGAACACATTTGGAAACACATCACAAATTATTAAACAAAAATATTCCTAGTTAAAAATGTACAAATTAATTTAAGTTTCACATATTTCATATGTGTGGGAAAAATTGAAGGATATGGTGTTGTGCCAAGACCCTTGACCTGACCAGGAGCTAAGACCCCCAGTCACCCAGGAGTCACCCAGAGGACCGCCACAGAAGCCGGGACACTTCAATGCAAAAGCAGCAGGTTTCTTTAATGTCAAGCTTAAGCAGGGTCTCTATCCACACAGACCAATGCAGCAGGAGTAGGAGAGAGCCCTGACCTTCTAAAAGTAGGGGTTTATAAAGGCAAACGAGCAGGAAGGAGGCAAAGGGCTTACATCACATTGAATCTTTTAAAATGATTGATTCCAAGAAGTCACGTGCAGGAACATTTCTAGTTGCTTATCTCTGGTCAGCAGACTGCTTGCAGAACCTATCTATTGCAAGAGGCCAGAGCCCCCATAGTTAAGTATTTCTGGAATGTCCTGTTGAGTAAGCGAGCATGAGTTACAGAAGTAAAGGTCAGTGCATTAGTCAGCTAGTTCCTTATCTGAGCTGAGCCTGGGCTCCTCTTTTTGTTCACAATGATTTGTCCTACAATGGCAGTGCCATTGTTTAATTATTTCTTTTTGGTCTCTCATTTCCCCCTCTATCTAGGATCCTTATTTGAATGTTTAAGTATTTCCTTATCTATATTGGGTGTCACCGGTTGGTAGAAGTGATTTCTTTGTACCATCAATTGGATGGTGCCTAGCTGTTGTTTCATAAACTGTTCCAGCTTATTTAAAATACAGGGGCCGAAAGTCAGAAACAGTAGTAGGATGAACAGGGGTCTGAGGAGGGTAGATATCAAGGTAGTGAACCACGGGGAGCAATTGAACCATGGTTTAAACCATCCTCTATCAGCTTTTTTTTTTTTCCAAATTTTCTTATACCTTCACCATTGAGTCTCTAATTATACCTGAATGGTTGATATAAAAACTTTTTTTTTCCTAAGGCCACATATAGTCCCCCTTAGTAGGTGGGTTTCAATATACCCTTCTGGTAGACACACATTGCCAGACAGCACAGTAGAAGGTCTCAGGTCCCCCACAGCCCCCTTTGATTCTTGCTTTCCCTGCCTGAGTGCCCAGCGCATACATAGAAATGAGAAATTTCCTGATTCACCACAGAGTCCCATGAGTCACTTACTAGTTGATGGAGGTTGAAGATCAAATCAGGAAACCAGGTTCCCCATGGGGCAAGATGTGACTTAGAGCAAGCAATGCCCCTGTGGCAGTGTTAGTTATTATCCAGGTCAGATTATAAACTTAGTGGGGAGTAGCTGCCAAAATATGTACAGTTAGGAGCACAGTCAGGATCAGGGGTTGAAGCTTGAGTAGGGTGCTGTGTTTCCATTCTGGCAGATAGTCCTCATGTTCAGCCAGTTGATCTGCCAGTAAGATGTGCGTGGGTGTGATGAATCCAAGAGGCAATTCTGTCCATTTTCACAGTGGTAGGCGTGGTCAGGATGAAGACATAGGGTCCCTTCCAGTGGGGTTCCAGTGTCTCATGGCACCCAGTCTCCCAAATTATTTATATATTTTACATATTTACATATTTTAGATTTGAAAATATCCCTTTGAATACCTCTATTTGTTTTTTCATTATTATAGAATTAAAACTATGGGGAAAGATGTCTTAATGTTTGTTTCCCCTCTTGGAAAGCTCTTGTGTTACTTAATTGGCTATTTGTATATGTAAGGCATTTTTTTATTTTTGGCTATGCATTTCTCTCTGAGTATTTAAGACCATGCAGATAGCCAAATGTAATTAAGGATTAATTTTGGAGGTCATTAATGACTCTCCAAAGAGACTTTAGGGACCCAGGAGTAGTCCCAGAGCTTACTGGTGTCTTCTGTATGTTAGGATGAATCTGGCCCATGCTGGCCAAGTAGTTTTCCCTTCTTTGGGAAGTCAGGAGGACTGATTGCTCCTTAGTTGTGACTCTCCTGTTTCATACTGTACACTAATTTTGTTTGGGTCTCCATATCCTTCCTGCTCAGGAAGACAGGTAACTTACCAGGGGGCCAGTGTAGAAGTGTCACATCATCTCCAGTGGCCTCATGACTTGGGAGCACAGGCCAAAATATTGGCGCCTCTTGCTCTGCTGGTTCCAATTGGTTTTGGCTTCTACGTAGGTAATTAACACACATAGAAAGGAAGTTAAACCAGCCTGGATGTATGAACATTTAGAGCACATTTGATTACTGAAATAGACTTAAAGAATGGCACAAGGGCTTTTAAATTTTTGGTTGTACTATGGCAGCATAAGCCTTATATATGAAGTATAGAAAGTAGACACATCTCATATTTTAAATATCTAATATTTATAAATATCTCATATTTTAAATATCTAACATTTATAAATATAGGCAGAACCTGCTACCAGTCTTGAAAACAGTACCAATTGATTTACAGACTAACTCATTTAACCTAGAAATTGTCAGAAAAGGACAAGTAAGGCAGTATAAAGTCTTAGCACCTGTGTTTGAAAACATCTTTGATTAGTTCAGATACCTGTGTGGGTACAAATTACCCAGAGAACACTAGAAACAGAACCACAGACCTTGAATTTTTTTTAAACCAAAACAGCTATCTAAATTCTAATATAACCCTTGATAAGTCTTTTTGAAAGAAAAAAAAAAACATTATTTGACAACCCATGATTTTGGCTTAAATTTGATAGCTATTGATTTTATGTACCACAGAAATTTTTATTAACAGAACAATTTTATGTTTTACCTACAACTTTAATTTGATAAAGCTTAAGCAAGCTATCTCAACTTATCCCAGGAAGATGAAAGTTATCATTATTGAAATTAAATCACTTAAAACTAAGTGATTAAACCTAGTTATGATTATTCAATAGAATTAGAATAAATAAGACAGAAGCTATCTTTAAAGTCACAATGTCTTTAGGTATGAGTACTTCACCTTTGGAAATTAACCACTTCTGTGTGAGCCTTTATCTTAAGAATAGTTAAAACCTTGATGAAAAGAGGACCCTAACTTACCTTACTGAGAGAGTCTTAAAGCCAGTTTTATAACTCTTAAATCATCACAAGTTAGCATCAGTGACCTGTTAATGAGTGAGGCCTTATCATAAGACTCAGTTTCTCCGCTGATTAAAACCTTGGCATCAGGTAAACATTAGATCTAATCCATTTAAATGTTTCAGTGAAGGGGCTCTTACCCTGATATACACATTAGATAAGCCTGATGCTTGTCTTATGTAAGGAGTTTGTAACCAGGTCAAATACCTTGACTCAGTTTACCTATTTAACATTTTGTCTAGTGAGAAACTTTATCTAACAGATGTGACTTTAGGTATTCAAAAGAGGGCTAAAGAGAACCACAGTTATATGCTGTACTCCTTTTTCTTTGTCAGAGACAATTGGCCTTTTTGTCTCTAGTTAGAGTCTGGATGACCCATGGCTTAAACTTGCATGGGGTCTAAGATAAAGGGGGTTCCATCTGTATGTTGGAAAGCAAAAACAAAATTAAATTACAGAGCAGAGACATAAGCATCCTGACATTTCTTATCCTATTCTGAAGTTGTTTTTACATAGCAAGTTTACCCATTTGCAAAACACAAGGTGATAGACTCTGGTCTATGTTTAACATGGTTAAACCTCCAATTACATCTGTACTTATGACTTTGTGACCCACCTAGCATAGGCATCACCTGTGTATAATATAAAATGAATTTAGATTAAGACTATGTCCCTATATAAAACTTTTAGAGTGTCCTTAGGAGTCTGTAAACAGTTGAAAACTCTCTAACTTTAGGCATGGTTTAGCCTGAAAATTCTTTCCTATACATGCACATCTTTATTCACATACTTTAACATTCTCATCTGAGTACCACTCAAAAGGCATTTTTAACAAGCATTCTATGTCCCAACATTGAAAAATTTCTTCCAAGTTCTTCAATCAATTTATCTTATCCCACTATTAACCACCTTTCTTGTAATGCTATTATGAAAAACTACACCAGATTAATTAATCCCATTACTCACTAACTAGCGAGTAGTCTAAAGACAATTTTATGTCATTAATACCAGTAAGACATTAAACTAAGGCAAATATTGTTGATATCTTGAGGCAGGCTGGCCTAGAAGTCAGGTCAGTTGCCTCCTACTTTTAAGTACATTACAATTTTTTTAATACCTGACAAATTATAAGTTACCACTTTAGAGAGAATTCTATTGTTTTTAATAATCCTCTATGAAAGTTGAAGTTGACCTAGAAAATAACTCCAGTAATTATATTCATGATATCATGTAACAAAGTTGACACATTTTTTTTCATAAAACTTTAGTTCTTTATAGGCTGCAGTTAAATGTGAGCTATATTTTTTCTTTCTTGCCACTTTTTGGTGCACTGCTGCAGCTGGGTGGGGCTTGTATCACCTTACATCAGCCTTGCTTTACTCCCGTCACTCACCAGGGGTCCAGTATAGTACACGTGGAGGTCATGGCCAAGAAGACTGCCGGGAGGCCAAGGATTCTGACTACCTGAAGGGGGGGGGGGCGCTCCAGGACTTCCAGGAGGCCTCTGAAGAAGGTGGCCCACGGGAGGCTGTTAAAGGATTAGTGGGCCCTCTGGGTGCCACTGGGAGAGGAGATGGAGACATGGCACCTGCTTGTGCAAAGGGGCCACTGTCTGTCTGCCACCTGACTCTGACCCAAGCCACTTTGGAGTGCTTGCAAAGCTGGCTTGTAGTTTTGCTGCTGAAAGGGAGTGAGGGGAAATTTACTTCCTGAACTTTTCATTTCCTAGCCAGATAAGCTATGCAGGTCCACATGGATTCCCAGAAATCCAGAAATGACCTGGATGACTTCTTCCCAAAAGTAGACCACCTTGCTCTGAGAGAGCTAATTCCCTTAACTTTCAGAAGAACTCTTATTCTGTGAATCTGAGATATATAGATATAGATAGATAGATATAGATATAGATATAGATATAGATATAGATATAGATATAGATATAGATATAGATATAGATATAGATATAGATATAGATATAGATATAGATATAGATATAGATGATATAGATGATATAGATATAGATATAGATATAGATATAGATATAGATATAGATATAGATATAGATATAGATTTGCGGGAGGCAATGTTACCCATGACAGAGAAAGATTAGAAATACCAAGACCAGAGAGCAACATTCCTGAGGGCTGATTAACACATGAGGTATTCCCCAAAGCTGCTCTGGACATGAGCCTGTCCACAACTTTAAGAGGCTGGCAACCTGCCCTACAGGCTTTTAAGAGGTAGATGTGTTACCAGTTGTTTTGTGTCAGAGAGAAATAGATAGAGGGTTTTTGCCAACACCCAACGGGCTGTTGGGGTCCAGGTAGAGGATGGCTGGCCTTCAGTCAATACCGAAGAGTGGCCTCTGCCAAGTGACATCAGTTGCCAGTTTGTCGTGTCTTGTCCCACATAATGACGTGAACCAAAAATAAAGGAGGAGAAAGAGAAACCTGCCAGCCCTCAAAGATATGGAGTCAATGCCACATGGGCCAATGTGTCCCAGTCCCTCTGGGAGAGCACTCACCCACCCAGTCCATCTCATCAGTGCCCCCTGCAAGAATAAGGGCTGAGGCTTCAGCAGTAGGCTTGGTGTCTCTTTTGGGTGTAACTGCCAGCACCTCTAAAGGAGGGGGCAAGGAAGGGAGGAAAGACTTCACCTAGGGGAGAGGCTCTTCTATCACGTTCCTCCAGGTCACAATATAAGGGATTTGATCAGGGTGTCCACGCCTAGGGTGAAAAAACAGTGTTTTTTTTCCCACTTTTAATGTGGTATTCGGGTGAAAAGTTCCCTCCAGTGGCCATCCTACATCAAAGGTGGGCCACTCAGAGGTACAGGGCATAATCCATTTGCCTTTCTTAACAGCTACTCCATTCTCTTGAGAGACACTTTTGACATCCCGCCAGTGTTCCAGACAGAGTTCTAGAGGGGAAGAAGGTGTCTGTCCCATGTTATAAATGTCCAGGGAAAAGCATCCATAGGATCAGGGTGAATGTAGCATACAGACACACGAGTACAACACAAACACAGGAGGCCCAACAGAGAGTTATGCACACTTCAGAGCTAAATTCAAATCTGTGATGGCCAAATGAGTCTGTGTCTTTATTGGACAGCTCAACAATACCAAACAAGGTATGAATGGGAGCTGATCTCCCCAGTAAGTTGGCTCTGTCCTCTGGGACAGGGTCCCCACTCAAATGAGGGGGCAGGATGTCTTGAGCCTCCTCCAGGTCTGCCTTTGTGGTGCATTCACCAGGGACATAAAACCTGCTCAGAATGACAGAATTACAGAATTACAAATGCCGCGAATGTGGCTTGCAAGCAAACTGAAAGTAAAAGAAAAAAAAAAAAAAAAAGAAAAGGAAAAGGAGTGCTTGGTTACTCACCCGACTGGTCAAAGAGAAACCTTCGGGGTCTCGGGTTCCTTGTGGTTTCTGAGGATCCCAGACGAGCTGCCAACATGTTGTGCCAAGAACCCTGACCAGGAGCCACGACCCCCAGTCACCCTGGAGTCACTCAGAGGATCGCCACAGAAGCCAAGATCATCAACTGTAAAAGCAACCAGTTTCTTTAATGTCAAGCTTAAGCAGGGTCTCTATCCACACAGACCAACACAGCAGGAGCAGGAGCGGGAGAGAGCCCCAACCTTCTAAAAGTAGGGGTGTATAAAGACAAAAGAGCGGGAAGGAGGCAAAGTGGTTACATCACATTGCATAAAATGATTGGTTCCAAGAAGGCACACGCAGGAACATTTCTAGTTGCTTATCTCTGGTCAGCAGACTGTTTGCAGAACCTATCTATTACAAGAGGTCAGAGGCCCCCACAGTTAAGTGTTTCTGGAATGTCCTGTTGAGCAAGCAAGCATGAGTTACAGAAGTAAAGGTCAGTGCATTAGTCAGCTAGTTCCTTATCTGAGCTGAGCCTGGGCTCCTCTTTTTGTTCACAATGATTTGTCCTACAATGGCAGTGCCATTGTTTAATTATTTACACATTATTTCTTTTTGGTCTCTCAATGGAGATAAATTATATAAACTCTAAATAAAGCTATGCAATATGAAAGTAAAGCAAATTTATATATTTTTAGAGCAATTATGCTAAACTTATTAGTTCATTTTTATTTTGAATAATTTTAAGTATTTTTTGTTCATGAATCAATACTAAGAAAATCACTCTTCTTCAAATGTTGAATTATTAATCATAGTTCTAAATTAACTACCAAATGAAATTTATTACACAAATAATGTTAATATTAAATATTAACTTTCTATAAATGGCCATTTGATGGACACAGAGAAAATTTTTTCAGTATTAAAATTTTTGTCTAAATGTAAAAGGCAAAATATTTGGGTTTGGACAATGGTTCAGTGGAGTTCAATTGTCAAACTACTCATGTAAGCTGGAAGCAAAAGGTAGCACAAGCATGTGATGTTCATCTGCACTGGTAAAAGGCCCTGGCATACACACACACACACACACACACACACACACACACACGAGTAAATGAAAAACATGGCTTTTTTTTTTTTTTTTTTTACAAAAAGGGTCCCTTCAGAGGGGGGAGGACAGGGAGGAGGCTAAGGATGGTACCAGCATTGCTATTTACACACTGAGTATATGCATAACTAATAAATAAAGAAGAAAACAATATTATTTAGTTCTAATGACAAGTGTTTATTAAGGCTAATTTCTTCATATTAGTAATTGACCAGTAGTTACAATAAGCGCTCTTTTGAAGTTGTCATTATTAAGTTATTGAATTAAAACATATCAGAGCAAAAGGACAACTTACTTGTTATGTTCTGAAAGTGGATGTACAAAAACGTGTCCCCAACATTTTGATAATCTATCCTTCAGGAGGTGGAAATTAATTCCCACAACTTGAAGCAAAGACTGAGTGCAGTGACCATGTTCTATCAGAATTTGGCAGAACTGGGTATTCTGCTAGAATCTGGGGCCTGTCACTGCTAAGATTAAATTATAAAAGCCTCTCAGCTTCTGCCTTTAGTATGCTCCAGATCTTGAAGGGACCAAACTGATGCCACAACAGGCTTCAGTAAGGTGCCACCCTAACTAGACCTAAGTTTCAGTTTCCCGGAGAGGCAGGCAAGACTTCTGGGAAAGGGTGGGCTGTGTGTTAATCAACAGTGACCCCAACATGTGGCTGGAGAAGATAGCCACCCAGGGCCTGAGTCAGCTCCTTAAGACTGTCCAAACATGCCCAGATATGTCCCTTTCACACCTTTTTGCCCCTACCAATCAGAGACGTACAACTGTAACTACTGCTTGCCTAGGCAATCATTATAAAAGATGGCCTAACTTGCCTAAAATTCCCTTAGGTGTGTTTAAAAGGAGCCTGTGTGCTTCTCTCATGGTATCCATTTTGCATGAATGGTTGCCCTGCATGCTGGCTGACTCTGCAAAATAAACACTCTTTGCTTTTACATATTATTTGAGTCCGGGGTCTTTCTTCAGTGATTTTCAGACCCTTACAATCTCAGTTACTGAGGGTAGCAAGCCACTTTTTCAAAATCAGGCCGTTATGAAAGGCGAAATCCGAGGCCATCAGTCAGTATACAAAAGATCTGAGCCTGGCAAAAGCCCAAAAATGAACTTGGAAGCCATTTCTTCTTGAGTATGGAGAAGATGTAGCCCAAGCCAACAACTTGACTGACACTTCAGAAGAGGCCAGGAGCCAGAACCACCCAGCTGTGCTACTTCCATGTTTTAAACACACAGAAACTTTGAGATAAGCACCTGGTTTGCAAGCTACTGGATCTGGGGGATGAAAAATACTCTTTTAAGGTCACTGGTGGCTGGAGAGATGTCTTAGTGTTTAAGATCATTGGAACTGAAGACAATGAGGCTTTTATCAAAGGTTATCAATCACATTTGATGGTATAGTGTAAAGAGCACTTCTCTGACTCTATACCCCTCTCCTTCTCTTCCTTCTTCCCATTTCTTCCCTCTCCTTGCTCCCTTCTTCTCCTTCCATCCTCTTCTCCCTCCCACCCTTTCTCTGTATCATTTGTATTATTTTCCTAGTTAATAGTTAGGAAAAATTATCAAAAAAAAAACATCAAATATGGAGGGTTAGTGAATTCATAGTGTGTTATTTTAGTCACAAGTGATTTAATGCACAATATTTAATAGACAACAATTTCATAGTATAAAACAAAGAGAGAGCACTCATTATCTCCATAACCAAATTTTCATTTTGAACTCAACCCATGAAGACAAATTGCAGAGCAGACAGCTGAAGGTCAAGAATAACAGGTCAGCTCAGATGACAGAAGGTGATCATTTACGTGAAAGTCCTATGCAAGTCACTTACACTGTGTCATAGGCTTGGAACATAAACATGGAGGCCTCTATCACACAGAAAGTCTGTTACCCTCATGTTGGCTGTTACTTTTAATAAGTTTAAAACATGCCTTAAAAGCTTTGATCTCAGCCACACTCAATCATCCCCCTAAAAACAGGAGAAAAATCTTAACAGGATAAATATAATGTGATTTATTTAACCAGCATCCCCCTTTCAATGCTGTGGCTAATTATTTCCCCTAGTTACTTGCTATTACATTTTCTATAACTTGTTTCAAGTTATATTAGCACTTCAAAGCTCCTTCTTCAAAATTTATCACTTTGCAATACATTCAAGAGGCAAATTTCCAGCTGTGACAGTGCTGTGGCCAAATGTGCAAATATAATTTCCAAATTTAATGAATGTTGTCAAAAAGCTATGCATCAATTCATATGCTCAACACAGTATGTGTAGACATTTCTTCCTAGTTTTACTCTCACTATGAAAAAATTGTCTTATACTTAGTAATGTGATAAATGTTTCTTTTTCACTGGTAATTAAAAATGAAATTTAGAATTTTATTAAAACACATACATTGAATATTCAACACTTTTTTTTCCTGCAGTGTCTTCTAATTGCTTTGCCTCTTTACCCTATTGGATTGTATTTTGTTGTATCAAGTTATATCGATTTTATGGCTATTAGTATATTTTTCCAAGCTTCCCAATCTTTATATTGTTTTGTGATTATTGTTTTGCTTTCAATTTTAATAAAATTGTGTTCTTTTCCAGAATGTTTCTGGAGTTCCTGATATCTTACTGGAAATAAATTTCCAAAGTAAGAGGTTGTAAACAGATGATGAGAGAGAAGAACGGTTGCATGCCACTAAGAAACCAGACTCAAATCTGTCTACCAGCACAAGTGAAGTCAATATTGAGAAATTCTATAATCTTGATCCAAGTAAGTTTTATAGTCTGGCCGAAAGGAAATTTATCTAGCCTTGCCAAATGTGTGCTCAGTGGGAGGGGTACACCATCACTCCCCAGGACACTAACACTGTATGAGCCAGTGCTTCTCCAGCACTCAGCAGAGACAGCCCATCAGCAGTAACCTAGTAACTATACTAAAGGAGAGAGGATTGTCACTGGCCCAAAGCTTTCTCAGTTCTTTAAAATTATTCTTGGTAGACAGCCATCACTTTCAAATGTCAGGAAACTCAAATTTTCCAATGATATCTGGAATAGTACATGAAGGCTCCTCTAGAGAAACAATGAAGGTATTATAAAGAAGGAACCAAGGGTGTCTGCATGTGTGTGGTACTGAATGAATCCAGCGCATGGACTCTAGGACCATGAAGTCAGGTTGTGGTGGAACACACACCCTATGTTCATAAACTAGTACAAAATATGCAATGTGTTAAAAATTATTTCACCTCATATTAACCTTGCTTTTTTTAAAAAAATTGTTGTTTATTTGAGAAGGACAGAGAGAGAAAGAGGCAAAGAGAGAGAGAGAGAGGAAGAGAGACAGAGAATGAGAAGGGGAGGGAGGGAGGCATGCCAGGGCCTCCAGCCACTACAAATGAACTCCAGATGTGTGCCTCCTTGTGCACCTGGCCAAAGTGGGTTATGGGGAATTGAGCCTCAAACTGGGGTCCCTAGGCTTCACAGGCAAGCGCTTAATGACTAAGCCATCTTTCCAGCCCTAATCTTGCTTTTATTTAACCCCCATTTGTCAACTGCCTTCTCTTTTTGGTTTTCTGAGGTAGGATCTCACTCTGGCCCAGGCTGACCTGGAATTCACTATGTAGTCTCAGGATGGCCTCGGACTCAGGGCAATCCTCCTACCTCCGCCTCCTGAGTGCTGGGATTAAAGGTGTGTGCCACCACACCCAGCTTTCTTTCATTATTTTAGCTGAACACAATAAGAGTTTTTCGCCAAATGCACTCATGCTCTTACTGATTACATCACCAAGTCTTTCTCCTTCCCTTGTTTCCTTCCCTCATTAATGTTTAATATTAAGCACGGTGATCCAAGAGAATAATGGTAAGTCATTCATGTATGCACTTTATATTCTATTTATTTGCTTTCTCATTCGTTCATAGTGCCATTATGTCTTTTTTCTTTTGTCACGTTTTCGTATTTTATCTAGTATTGATGTGTTTGAACCAAGAGTAGCCAGCAAGACTATGAAATCAGAACATAGTCTAAGTGGAGGTGAGAGGGGAGTGGAATATAGAGGTGACAGGAATTAAAAGGACTATAGAGGTGCAAGTAAGATCAAATGTATAGTTGTATAAAAACTTCACAATAAAGTCCAATACCATATGAAATTCTTCTGATTTGATCTGACACCCATACATTTTTAATTTCTAATAGGAAATTATTTCACCTCATATTAATTTTGCTTTTTTCAACCCCCACTTGTCAACTTCCTTCTTTCATTATTTTAGCTAAACATAATAAGGGGTTTTCCCCAAATGCACTCATGTTCTTATTGCTTACATTACCAAGCCTTGCTCCCTCTCTCATTTACTTCCCTCACTATTTATTTATTTATTTATTTTACTGTGTGAATCCATTTATTTGCTTACATATAACAATGTCTCTCACCCTACAGCCCAGAATGTCCTGCAACTTAATGTGTAGTCCAGGTTGGCCTCAAACTCACACCAAAAGTCCTGTCTCACCCACTCCAGTGTGATCTCATTTACTTAAAGTTCAATAACAGTTGCCTAGCATATATTCACTAGCACAACAAAGAAAAATTGTCAGAAACAGATAAAACTAATCTATGATGGCATAGGTCAGAGTACTCCTCATTAATTTTTAATATGAGGCAGGGTGATCAATCATATATCTGTCAAGACAGCTGCAGGTGTGTATTATCGCCACAAGAATGTGGTAGACTTAGGGGTATAAGAAGATCAGCCAATGGGGGGAGATTTTTGGCCAAAATTATCTTCAGTGCCATTTTAGGCCCAAATACAAAGTTGATTTTCAACATGCATAATAGTGGCCATTGACATCTAAATCTCTTTTCTATTGTTCCAGTGGTGGTCAGCACTAGAAAAATTATGCTATATTTTCTAGTAATATTAGATGAGTTTTTCACTTTATTTAATTCACATCATCAATATATTTTCCTATGAAGTATTTGAAAAGATTGAGCCATTTACATATCATTTATTATTATTAAAAATAATTTGAGGGCTGGAGAGATGGCTCAGCAGTTAAGGCACTTGCGTGAAAAACTGAAGGATCCATGATCCCATGTTAGCCAGACACACAAAAGTGAGGCAATTGTATGGTGTGCCAATTCTATCTCTCTCCCTGTCTCTATCATACATACTTGTTCTGTCTAAAATAAAATAAAATGAAAATAAAACATTTGAGTCAAATTTTCACTTAAAATAGTATAATATGTTGATATTAAAATAATATATAAAATATAAATATAAAATATTTTAAAAATTTGATATGAAAAAATTGAACAGATCTCTAATTTACATAGTTCCTTTTATTTTTATTTAGTTATTTTTCTGTATTAGTTATGTACATACTCAGTGTGTAAACAGCCATGTTGGTACCATCATTAGCCTCCTCCCTATTCTCCCCCCTCCAAAGGGACCTTCCTCATTGGGAATTAGGGGTCATGCATTGTGGGGTTAGCCATCAATTATGGGTAAGAGGCAATTTCTCTGTGAATAATGTCCCCAATTGTGGCTCTAACAATCTTTCTGTCCCCCTTTCCATGAATTTCCCTGAATGACTTTGGGTTTGTTTTAGGTCTACTTTAGTGATGAGGTCTTAGGAACCTCTGTGTCTCTGGATATCTTGTTTGGTAGGAGCTGAGTGTTCTCTGTGTCTATCTCATTGTCCCTTGTGCTGGTACAAGGTTCACCAAGAAAGCAGCCTCCTTGCTCATTTCCCCAATTACTCTATGGTTTCAGCGGGGGTCCTGGTGAGTTGTGATCTGCTGATTCTCTCCTTCGGTGCTGTGTCCATCTGAAAAAGAGAAGCAGATTCTCTAAAGGAAAGTGAAGTTAGCACCAGATAAATGGGATAACCATTAGTATGTTAGAGATAATTTAATAGGTGTATGCCCTCTTGTAGCACAAGATTGGTGGGAGCTTGATATTGGAGAGCAGGCTTTATTTTGGATAGGGTTATGTCTTGTTTCCCAGTACCAGCTATGGGTTCCATTCCATTGAGTGGATCCATAAGCCAACTCAAGAGCAATTGGTTACCCACCATGGCTGTGTGCCACTATTGCACTTGGGTGAGCATCACATCAGGTTGCTTGCTACTGAGTAGCTTAGACCATGAGTTGCTTAGACAGATGTTGGTTATTTTCCCCCAGTTGCTCATGTAGCACCTTCTGGCACTAGACAAGCTAACTGTCTGGGGATTGACTCTCTTCCGGATTATAGCCAGTTCTCTCCATGTTCTTTACCAAGAGCATATGGTATTTTAGGCATGTTCTGTTATTTTAAGGAACAAAATCTGTGTCACCAAAGATTATTTTCTTTAACTTTCAGTTAGAGTGGCATGTTACAAAGATATCTGAAACAGTTTATTCTCCTGAATGGTTACATTATTTATCTCATTAATCTTTTTAATATTTGCATTTAAATCATGTAAAATTTGCAAGTCTCAAAAAAAAATTTTTTTTTGAATTTTGGGTAGTCCACTGTCTTGCTGTCACTCATTGCCATAGGCCGCTGATTTTTCCTTCCTTAAAACATGGATACATTTGTGTAGATTTCTACTTGTGTGTGTATTCTTGTACACACAGAGAATACATACATTTGAAAATATTATTTTCCATTTTATATGGAGAGATAGCACTTTTTTCTATTCTTGTGGACATTATATTTCTACAAATAAATTCTCTGTTAATGATTAAAGCCTGAAATATTTACTTGAAGAGGAAATTATAGCATTTTTCAATTTTTGGAGTTTGTAATTCATTTACTTTAATAATTTAAACAATTTTGCCAATAATAACAACACTAGGAAGCATGTTATCCTGAAATAATTGATTTTCTAGGGACATTTTCTCCATAAATCATAATGTATTTTTAAGATTAAAATAATTGTAGCTAGCAGTCTTAGTGGTTAAATGCCACCTACCATTTTGAATGATATACATATATTGCATCTTATTTTTCTTTATTATTTTACAGGTCTGTTAATGTTAGAGTTATATATAAAATACATATGTAATAAAGTAGCAAACCATGATGTTGCCATATGTATGTTCTTTATGAAACCTAAATTACCATAAGCAGTCTGATTACCCTGCCTATAATTACTCATAGCTACCTTTTTAATTGTTTATGGGGATAACATTTAACATCTCCTATCAAAAAAAGTTCATGTATGAACCAAAGTATTATTAAATATAGTAACCATTCTATAAATAGCCTTTCAGAATATATTTGTTCTTTATAATGACAACTTTATACACTTTGACCAACATCTTATTTCCTCCACCCCAAACTCCCTGGAAACCATCATTTTGCCACAGATCCTATGTTAGATTTTATTTTACATATAAAAGAGGTCATGCAGCATTTTTCTTTCTGTGGTAGCCTTACTTAATTTGGCACAGCATTCTGCAAGGTTTTCCATGTCATCATAAATTTATTAGATGGATATGTGGTGCTGTAGTGAGATAAGACCTTGACTCATCTACCTCACACATTTACGTCTTATTGTATTGCATTATCTCTTAAAAGTTTTATAATCATTCTGAGGTAAAAATGATGAGAGTCAAACCTATTTTCAAATAACCTAAGTCAATGAGTTCAGTCACAAGAGGTCACATTAGATCAAAGTCTGAAATTATAATTTTTATATAGACTGCTTTTCAACTGGTATTAACATATTTGCACATATAATTTGCATATGTATAGAGAGAGACTGAGAAAGAGAGGGAGAGAAATAGTAAAGATTCAAAAAAGGAGAATTAAATAACCAAAAATTAGATTCAGAATTAAAGGAAGGTTTAAGTCATTTCCTGGTAGTTAGTTAATACTTTATAGCATTTTATGATATACTGGCCAACATTTATTAAGACAAAAAATAAAACAATGAATGACAAAGCAGTAATGTACCTGAATATTTAGTAGAAGTTATATATTCTGTTTATCACAGACAGGTATTAATATTCTATGACCTTTCATATGCTTTCTCCTTCAAGTGCCAAATAAAACCATATGTTGGAAAACTAAATGATCAAAGTTTAAAGAAACAGAATTCTTAAATAATAGTCATAATAGAAGATAAAACCCAGCTGCCAGCTATTGCCAAAGATATTAGCATAAATGTATAGATTTTCCACATATACTTTATTATTATCATTATTAACTCTATAAAATGAGGTTCAATTTTCCACCTTGGTGTTTATTTATTTATTTATTTTTGTCAGAATTGTGCCATATTGGAAGAATTTTGTGTAATTAAAACCACTGATGGGTATGTTTTTCTGCAAAGATGTATTATCACCAATATAATTCTACTTTCTTTTTCTTAGCAAATATTATGTATCTCTTTTTATGTCATGCCATGTAACTTTTCCCCCTCTCTCCATTGTTACCAGGTCATGTTATATAAACTTTTCAAAATAGCCCTTTCATATGTTCTGTTTCTCATTTCAAAATCAAACCACCTATGTCATATGTCAGCACCAAATGCCAAAAAGATTAATGCAAAATGTAGCCACCTACTCAATCTATCAAGCAAGAAACCAAGAAAACAGTAAAACAGAAAAGGCCTGCTTGTCTAGTCTTAAATAAATGTTTATAGTAAAGAATTTGGGGTATGAAGATTCCTGAGGCTTGAAAAGAAAACTAAGAAGAAATTAGGCTTAGCTTCTTCTAGAACAGAAGAATGGAGAGTGGCAACTGAGCAGTTAATGCATCATGTCAGGCATACAGAAAGTAGAAACAGGCAACCTGCGGAAGAAAGCTGAATCATAGTGAACAGCTTCTTTAAGCTTGAAGTGAAAAAATGGAATTTTTGTATGTTCAACAGTGTTGACATAACTGCTGGGCACACCTCAGATTTCAGATAATCCCTGTAGACCCAGGTAGTAAGCAACCAGCAAAGAATTCACATACATGTTTGTAGTTATGGACACCTGCAACAAAATTATCAAAAACTTTAACCTAAACATGTCTTGCAAGGATCACCTATGTGATCAAAGAAGCAATATTGTAATTAAAGAGTGAAAGACATCCATGTTAAAACTCAGAATATGAGTACTAATAACAGACCTATTACAGCAGTGTACGTATGTATATGTCTTTGTTGCATTAGTGTGAGTGAATATAAGTAAATATGCATTCTTATCTCCTGTAAGAGAATTTTAATAAATTTAAAATAAATAATGTAATATTAACATATTTCTATGATAATAAGATACCAATCAAAAGCTTTCTTTCTTTTTTTCTTCAAACGGAACAAGAAAGAGACAGAGAAAGAGCAGAGACTGAGAATTGGCACTCCAGGGCCTCAACCACTGTAATTCAACTCCAGATGCCTCGCTGCTTAGTGGGCACCCATGGTCTTGTGCCCACCTCACCCAGGTGCTGCTGCTGCTTCTTTCTTCTTCTTATTCTCCTCCTTCTTCTCCCTCTTCCTCTTCTTCTTCTTGTTCTTCCCCTCCTCCTCCTCCTTCTTTTTTTTTTTGAGATAGGGTTTCACTCTAGCCCAGGCTCACCTGTAATTCACTATGTAGTCAGGGTGGCCTTGAACTCACCACGATTCTACCTCTGCCTCCTAAGTGCTGGAATTAAAGGTATACCATCACACTCAGACCAAAAGCTTTCTTTTTAAATGATATTTATAAGCAATAAAGCACAGATAATAGTTATTATGAAATAAAGTCAAGACACAGGTACATGAAATTATACTTGCTATGTCATGTGGAACTTTATTGGCTTTTGGCATACATTGCCATTTGTTAGGCTCTTTGAAGAACCACCTGCTATGGGCTGCCCTTGCTGGACATAGGTTGCAATCTTTCCTCTGCATCCTTCTTAACTTTGCAACAACTTTCCCACCAAAGTGTCCTTTAATTATGAAGAGCATAGTAATAACCACTTTATAAATGAGAAACATGGACTCAGATTAGTAAGTAAAATGGATAAGTGAGATTTTGAAGTTTGGTCTATCTCATTTTCCTTTAATAAGAATATTAGGCATTGACTTTCAAGGTATTTTGTATATGCTTTGTAAAGTAATAAGCAAATAAATGAATAAAGGAGATAGTTATATTAATGTGTGTTATATTTTACTTGGGAAAATCATGATTTTTTTCTGTAACTTAATACTAATATTCTCCATTAAACATAAGTAATCTTGGGTATCCTAATCCTAATGTTCAAGGCTGTTTTTTTTTTTTTCAGAAAATTTAAGTAAATATGTCATCAATTATATTATTAAGGAATACTTCCCTCAGATGCATTGTGTTCCTTTTCCTGGGAACAGTTTAACAAAATCTATTCAACACAGCCAACAACAGATCACAGTAATTATTTCAAAAAAGTACAATTTAGTGAACCAAGGGGTTCACTGAGTGGGCTTACTTACACAGAACTAGTGGTGGGTTACAGGGAAAGAGTGGGAGGTTTCTTAAAGAGAATGAGTGGGGGTTACTTATAGAGAATGAGGGGATTTACTAGAAAGAATGAGGGGGGTATTTACATACAGAAAATGAGGGGTGGTTTCTTTAGGGAATGAGGTTGGATTAATTACAGAACATGAGTGGGAGCGTTATATACAGAGAATGAGTGTGGGTTACTTTCAGAGAATGATTTGGGGGTTGCTTAAGAGAATGAGGGGGGAATACTTACAGAGTGAGTGTGGGGTACATACAGAAATGAGGGGTGTTTTCTTTAGGGAATGACGTTGTGTTAATTACAGATAATGAGTTGGGGGGTTACTTCCAGAGTATGTGTGGCAGGTTGCTTACAGAAAGTGAGGGTGTTACTTACAGAGAAGGAATAGGGTTAAGTCCAGAGAATGATTGGGGGGGTTACTTATAGAGAATGAGTGGGGGGATATAACAGAGAGTGAGTGGGGGTACATAAAGAAAATGAGGGGTGGTTTCTTTAGGGAATGAGGTTGGGTCAATTACAGATAATGAGTTGGGGGTTACAGAGAATGTGTGGGGCTTACTTGTTGACAATGTGTGTGGGGTTACTTACAGAGAATGACTGGGAAGTTACAGAGAATAGTGGAGGGGGGTTAGAATGTATGGGGAGTAATTTACAGAGAATGAGGGGAGTTACAAAGAATGAGTGCGGGTTACTTACAGACAATGAGGGGTCTTTACTTACAGAGAATGAGTGGGGATTACTTTCAGAGAGTGAGTGGGGGTTACTTACAGAGAATGAGTGGGGGGTTACTTCCTAAGAATGAGTGGGCTTAGTTCCTTACAAGGAATGAGGTGTTACTTACAGTGAATGAGTGGGGGTTACTTACAGAGAATAAGGGGTGTTAGTTATAGAGAATGAATGGGGGTGTTACATACAGAGTGAATGGTTGGATACTTACAGAGAATGAGAGGGGGTTACTTACAGAGAGTATGTGGGGGTTACCTGCAGAAAATGAGGGATGGTTTCTGTCAGGGAATGAGGTGGGCTTACTTACAGAGAATGAATGGGGGTTACTTCCAACAAATGAGTGCTGGTTTACTTGAGGGGGTTTACTTACAGAGAGTGAATGGAGTGTTACATACAGAAAATGAGGGGCTTTTTCTTTCAGGGAATGAGGTTGGTTAATTACAGAGAATGAGTAGGGTTGGTTACTTACAGAGAATAAGGGGGGTTACATACAGAGAATGATTTCAGGGTTACTTGCAGAGAGTGAGTGGGGGGATTCTTACAGATAAAGAGGGGGGTTACTTACAGACAATTAGTGGGGGTTACTTACCGAGAACTAGTGGGGGGTTACTTACAGAGAATGAATGGGGATTAATTACAGAGAATGTGTGGGGGATTACATACAGAAAATGAGGGGTGGTTCCTTGCAGGTATTAATTACAGAGAATGTGTAGGGGGGTTACTTACAGAGAATGTGCTGACATTACTTATGGAGAATGTGGGGTGTTACAGAGAATGAGTTGGCATTGCTTACAGAGAATAAGGGAGGTTAATAACAGAGAATGAGTGGGTGGGTTACTTACAGAGAATGAGGGCGGGGAAGGGGGTTACTTCCTGAGGATGAGTGGGCTTACTTCCTTACAATGAGTGGGGGAATCACTTACAGAGAGTGAGTAGGTTTTACTTACAGAGAATGTGTGGGGGTTACATACAGAGAATGAGTGGCAGGATACTCACAGAGAATGAATGGGGGGGCTTACAGAGAATGAGTTGTGTGTTACTTGCAGAGAGTACCTGGGGTTACATACAGAAAATGAGGGGCTTTTTCCTTCAGGGAATGAGGTGGGGTTAATTACAGAGAATGAGTGGGAAGGTTACTTACGGAGAATGGGGAGTACTTAAAGAGAATGAGCGGTCTACTATCAGAGAATGATGAGGGATTACTTAGAATGAGTGCAGTGTTACTTACATAGTATGTATAGGTTTTAATTACAGAGAGTGAGTTGGGGTTACTTATACAGAATGAGTCGTGGTTACTTAAAGAGAATGGGTGGGGGGTTCCTTGCAGAGAATGACTGGGGGGTTACTTACAAAAAATGAGTGTGGTATTACTTACAGAGAATTATGGGGGTTACTTACAGGGAATGAGTGGAGGTTACCTACAGAGTATGAGGGGGGTTATTTACAGAGAATGAGTGGGGGGTTACTTACAGAGAATGACTGGGAGGTTACTTACAGTGAATGGGTGGGGGTTTTCTTTCCAAGAATGAGTGGTGGGTTACTTACAGAGAATGTGTTGAGGTTACTTACACAGAATGAGTGGGTGTTACTTCCAGAGAATGTCTGGGGGTTTCTTACAGAGAATGTGTGTGGGAGGGGTTACTTACAGAGAATGAATTGGATTGGGGTTCCTTACAGAGAATGAGCTTGAGGTTACTTCCGAGAATGAATGGGGGGTTTCTTAAATAGAATGAAGGGGTGTTACAGCAAATTGGTGGGGGTTACCTACAGAGAATGAGTGGGTGGTTACTTACAGAATGAGTAGGAGGTTACTTACAGGACCACTAATCAGGCCATGCTACTGCATCACCAAAATCCCATACCAACATATGTGACAACTGAGGAAAACTGTGTCGGTGGAGCACACAGCTTGGCCAGTTATGACATCTCTTCCCCCAGCAATTGTCACTCTTTGTATAGTCTTGGGACGGAAGCTTGTGAATCTTGTAAGCTTTCATGTTCTGAAACTTTCAAGTTTTATTTACTTCCTGAGTTTTATGAAACTCTCTCAGAATGAATGTTTCATTTGGAGAAAGCATTATATAACTGTGTCTGTCTTCTTGTGGTTCTTACAATCTTTTCATCCCTTTTTCCATGATGTTCACTGAACCTTGGGGGGATGATATAAATTGTCATGGTTTACATTGATTGTCAGATTGGTAGGACCTGGAATCACCTGTGAGGGATTATTTAGATTAGGTTAGCCTCTGGGAATGACTATGAGCGATGTTCTTGATTAGATTAGTTGAGGTGGAAAGACTCAGCTGTGGGTGGCATCATTTCAGGGGCCACTGGCCCATGCAAAAAAAAAAAAAAAAAAAAAAAAAAAAAGATATCCTGTTTCAATAGGATACACCTGACTGAGTACCAGGTTTAATCTCTCTCTCCCTCCTCATTGCAGACTGAATTTACCCAGATGCTTGAAGTTCCTGCTGCCATGCTTTCCCCAATATGTTGGGTTATAACAGGCAGCTATGAACTGAAGTAAACCCTTCCTCCCTTAACTGGTTTTTGTTAGGTATTTTGTACCAGCAATAAGAAGATAAATAATACATAGATGCTAGATTTTCTCCATTTATGCCTGAGCATTAGCCACAGCTACAGTCATTTTATCTCAGGAGCTTGACAGCTTATGTCTCTACAGGACTTCATGTCTATATATATATATATATATATATATATATATATATATATATATATATATATATATATAATTTGCTAGGTGTGGTGCCGCACACACAGTAATCCTAGTACTTGGAGGCAGAGGTAAGGGGATCCCTGTGAGTTTGAGGCCATCCTGGTATTACAGAGTGGATTCCAGGTCAGCCTGAGATAGTGAGACCCTACGTGGGGAAAAAGAAAAAAAAAAAAAAACTTTAAAAATAAATTCACTTCAATGATTGACTGGGACTGACAGTAGCATAAACACAAATGCTTAGAAGGCAATTTGACAGTCATGTACAAGCCATTTAATACAACAATTATGGTGGTCTCCCCACTGGAGTCTATGACTTCCCTTACCACAGGCTTCTGTCATGACTAGATGTGAATTTGCTCTGTGGGGCAGTCTTTAATCAGAAAGTTTTTGGTTGTACTCACCTTCTGAACCAGTGGCCACATCTGTCTTGTCTAAACTATAGATAACATAGCATAAGGAATCCATAACCAAGTAGGACTTTTGGTGATAATTCTTTCCCTCTAGCCTGCACAGGGCTTTCTGGATCTACAAAAGCCATGCGGTAGGAGGGAATTTCCAGTTCAATTCTAGCTTGATTTCTCTATGTCCTGCAACCAGAGTGGGAAGTATTTTCAGCAATTAGTTCTTACTATCTAGTTATACAACCAATAGCAGTGACAATAGCCTTTTGGTTTGTAAGATCTTAAGAGCCTCATTGGCTCATTGGTAGCCCTTCCCTGGCACTGGGATTTTCATCCAACAATCTATGGCTTCTAGAAATGCCCTTTCCCACTCATGCAGAGTACCTTCCTTTAAACTCCTTAACTGTTGTCTTTACTGTTCCTGCAACTTCTTTTACAAATCTTTAGATATTCAAGGGCAAGAGTTATATACAGAAACCTTTTTACAGAGGGTGAGAAGGATCTCTGAAGTCCCATCATCATCCTTCCAAGTAAGGGCCTTGAGCCACTAAACACAATGAAACTTGAGCAAGGCCCAGTACAATGTAAAAATATGCCATTACTTCTATCAATCATTCATTGTTTTTTCTTTTTCCTTTTTTTTTTTTTTTTTTTTTGGTTTTTCAAGGTAGGGTCTCACTCTAGCTCAGCTTGACCTGGAATTCACTTTGTAGCCCCAGGCTGGTCTTGAACTCATGGCAATTCTTCTACTTCAGCCTCCCCATTACTGAGACTAATGTCATGTGCCACCATCCCCAGCTGTGTCATTAGTTTTGTGAAAAGAACATTGAGTACAGAGACATGAATGGGCACACTACCCCATCTAGCCTTCCATAATGCGCAGACATTTTCCATGAGCTATTTTGCATGCTGGGGTTCTTCTGTTGCTGGTGTAGTGTCACTGAACATCTTCCTGATATTCATGGTTTTGGCAGGACCGACTTGTACTCTTTGGCCAGACTCAGGCCCAAGAGGGAATAGAGCCACACTCTCGCCTACCTTGTTTGCCATTGAAGTGAGCTCCCTGGTTCTGTCTATGCCAGTGCCATAGTCCTTGTCTTGCCATCAGCCACACCTGAATGCTGGGAGCAACCCAGGCTGTGCCATCACCACTCGTCATAAATTTATACCATTAGAGGAATAAGTGCTGACCCCTAGGAAAAGCAGAGTCTTCAATTGCACTGTTCTATCATTTATACCATTTAAGAATTGCACATATCTGCAATGGAAGGGCTTCTCAGGGAAGTGTCAGAGAAGAGCATGACGCCAGACAGGGAATTGTTGATGTACATCAAAGCATCTTCCACAGGTGTGAAAACGTGACACCCGCCCCCCCCAGCATTCTATTTATTAAAGTTCAGGAAAGAAAGGGTATTTTCTTCCTCTCTTGTTTTCCACTCTGCAGACAATTAGGCAGAAGTTTAGTGAAGAAATTACTCTGGATCCAGAGACAGCACCTCCTCATCTGCTTGTCTCCATGGATAAAAAGTCTGTGAGATGAATAAAGAATGAGCAAGGTGTCCTGTGAACCCAGCATTCTCTGTGGGTTTTGAAACTGTTCTGAGTTCTCAGAGATTCAGTTCTGGCCAGCATTACTGGGAGGTATGAGTGGATGACAAGCCCAAATGGGCTGTGGGGCTTTGCAAAGACACTCTTTGGGACAATGCCATGAGGCTGTTGTCAGAGCAGAGGAGTCACTGGGTGCTTCGGCTGCAGGATGGTGGCTGTGTAGTTGAGCACACTGTTCCGGTCACACTTGAGCTCACAGAGAAGCCCAGCAGGATTGGCATTTACCTGGACTATGAGCTGGGTATGATTTTCTTTTACAATTTGAATGACAGGACTCACAACCATTCTTTTTTTTTTTTTTTTTTTGCATTTTTTTGGTGGTGCTTATTTTTTTTCCTCAACTTTTATTAACATTTTCCATGATTATATAAAGTACCCCATGGTAATACCCTCTTCCCCCCCCCCTTTTTCCCCTTTGAAATATCATTCTCCATCATATTCCCTCCCCATCTCAATCAGTTTCACAACCATTTTTTCAGGGATAAATTTTCAGAAGTATTGAGGCCTTATTTCTATGTTGGAGATGATTCCAAACCTCTGTTTGTGCAGTGACATAAGAGTGAGCCAAGTGTGACATTCCTTTCCTTTCCTCATTTTCCCTTCCCTTGCCTTTCTTCTCTCACCCCCTCTTTCCATTGCCTTTCCTGCTCTTCCCTTCCCTTATCCTAAAACTTCCTATATAGTCCAAAGTGAACTCTAAACCTTCTGAAAGCTGGAATTTTGATTTAACGATCATGCTCAGCTAACATTTTTACAAACATTTCTATAACTTAGGCTAGTAAGGAAAATTTATGCATTTCATTTTGTTTTGATAATGACAGGTGGTGTGGATTCATAGATGTGGACATGGACTGCGATGTCTTTCTGGAATTTTAAGAGTATGAAATTGTAACTTTAAGCAACTCAATTAGCCCAGTCAGTAGAGCATGAGACTCTGAAGACCATAATTTTACAACTTTGCGCATGAGCATATTTGACTTGCCTACGTATGCGTTTACCAGTTTCCTTAGTACTTAAGACATTCCAGTTGGCAGAGGACAAATAATCAGACTTGGAAAACCCAACTAAATTACATGCCTCATACATAGTATGCAAGCATTAATTGTGTCATGGTGCTAAACATACTATGGCTATGCAGTTTATAACTTTGGAGAAAATCTAGTTGAAGGATGGATAGAAACTGCATCATGTGCAAACTTCTGTCAATTTTAAGTCATTTTCATAATTGTTTAAATAAAATAAAGAATTGTTTGTTAGGCTTTAAATCCTCCCAAAAGTTCATTATGAAACATGTGGCTTTTTGTTAAGGATTTTCTTAGGTACTCTGACTGGACATAAATCTTATCACAACTGTTCTCCCAGTGACCTAGACCCCTTTATCTGCCTAGATTTTTTCTCGTATTTTCTAGATTTGTCTATGACTTTAAGGACTCAATTTATATGCTAAAACTCACTTATAGGTCAATCCTAAGTCACTTAGATCAGCCACTACTTCAGCATATCCCCTACAACTGTATACAGGTCCTGCCGAATCAACTCTTTTCTTAGCTGTTTTGTGAACACAATCTCATCATGCCTGGTCAACTGAGAATCAAGCATGGACTCTCTCATGCCAAATTTCTGAGTAATCTCTGTCATCCTTTATTGTCTTCAAGTCCTTTATGTCCATGTGAACCTCAGCCTGCAAAAACCAAGCTTGTCTAATAGATCAGACTAACCAATCAGTCCATCAGGAACTAATATCCTTTATATTGCCTCAGGCTTCACAGCCTTTTTTTTGGGGGGAGGGGTTATTTACATTACCCAGTATATCCACTTCCACAGCACTCAGACTGACTGCACCCACTTTACATTCCATAAACCAGGCCAGTCACAGGTGCTTTCACTTTTGCTTAAAAGTTTTTCCTAAATCAGGCATTTCTGAGGCAGAATATTTCCCGAGTATCACAGTCTCTTACAGCAGGCCACTAATAAAACCCTCACTTTCATGCCAAGTGATTGATTTTCCCCTTCATTATTAAAGGTCAGACCCAAGGTGTGGTGGTTTGGTTAAGGTGTCTCGCATAATCTTAGGTATTCTGAACACTAGATTCCCAGCTGATGGAGACTTGGGAATTAATACCTCCTGGAGACAGTGTATTATTGGTGGTGGGCTTAAGGGTATTGTAGCCAGCTTCATCTTGTTAGTGTTTGGAACACTCACCTGTTATTATTGTCCACCCTCTATTCATGCCATTGCTTTCCCCTGCCATCATGGAGCTTCCCCTTGAGTCTGTAAGCCAATGTAAATCCTTTTTTTTTTTTTTTTTTTTTCACAAGCCACTATTGGTCAAGTGATTTCTGCCAGCAATGAGAACCTGACTGCAAAAGTAAAATTGGTACCAGAGGAGTGGGATTACTGCTAGACACCTGACTATGTTTTTGGCCTTTTGGAGTAGATTTTCAAGAGGAATGTGGAAGGATTTGAAACCATAGCCTAAGAGATGCATTGCAGTGCTATAAATACTTCTTAAAGGACTAGTCTTGTCAGTGTTGAAAGACCTGAATTCAGTAAGAACTATGGACTGTGAAGTTTGATTTATGAGGGTGAGAAAGAGCTTTGCCTAGACCGGGCTAGAAGCAGTTTGTGTGAGAGGCTTGCTGTTTTGCCCATGTTCTGAGACTTTGTACAGGGTTTCAATGTGTAGTAATGGACTGGTGTGAACATTATTGGGAGGAATAAAACCTATGTGAACTTTTAAAGTTGGATCAATTCATTGCATTTTACATCATGTATGGTTATTAGTTTATGGGGGCGAGGGGTGCAACGTGATGGTTTGATTCAGGTGTCCCCCTTAAACTTGGATGTTCTGAATGCTAAGGTTCTAGCTGATGGGATTCGGGAATATAGTCCTAGAGGCAGTATTTTCTTAGGGGTGAGCTTATGTTTGTTATAGTCAGCTTCCTCTTGCTCGTGTTTGGTCCACTCTCCCACTGCTATTGTCCATCTGATGCTGGCCAGGAGGTGATACCCACCTTCTGCTCATGTCATCATTTCCCCTGCCACAATGGAGCTTCCTCTTGAGTCTGTAAGCCAAAATAAAACTTTTTTTCTACCAGCTATGAGAACCTGAATGCAGCACTAGGCAGCCATTAGGTTAATTAGTTTTGCTTCCAGGTAGAAGTGAGGTGTTACTTACAAGAGCATGGACAAATTGAAGTCTACTACAGCACCAAGAACTTCACTCCAGCAAAGCTCCATCCCTAGTGCTCCTGCTCAGCAGCAAGTGTGACTGCTTACATCCTCTTGAGGAAGGAACTTGTAAAGCTTGTAGTTATCAGATTTCTGAGGAGTATAATTTTTTCTTATTTCCACGAGGACTCCTCCCAACAATAGGGAATGTTTCAATCAGGAGGAAATCATTACACCATGTAAGTAGGGAAATGCTCATTTACTAGCTAAAAAAGGGTAAATTTCTTTAGTTTTAATTTCTTCGTAGGCCAGGCTTGGCTGCAACTGAAGATCCTCCTCCTTCTGCCTTCCATGTGCTGGGGTTATAGGTGGGCCACACAGCAGCCAGATAAAGTACACAATTTAGAAGACAGATTCTGTATAGCACCTGGTATACAACAGCACATAGAGGAACTTAGGAATCAAGAATAAGCCAATGGGTACAGAAAAATGAATGCCCTTACTGATTGACTATAAGTCAAGATTTTGGAAAAATCAAAATCAGTTTTGACTCTACCTTCAATGTCCATAGGCAATTTTGAATTGATGAAATAATTCAGCACTAAAAACAGGAAATGAAAACCAAATATGAGGATCTAGTTCCTTACTCTTGTAAAGCACCATTCCAGACCACCCTGAGGTTAACATTCAGTAAACTGTGCCTGCAGCAAGGATCAATGATAATGGGAAGCAGATGAGACTTAGTAACATGGGAATTTCCAGTGAATGAGGGAGGGTTTGATTATCCCAGAAACCATGCTGTATGAATGATAGAATGCCTAATTTGGGCTCAAAAATGAGGGGGGGAAAGTAATCAACTCTATCCTGTGCTTTGTTCCAAGGGTGTCATGAACTTAAAATAATATAGATTTGATGCCTTCTATGAATGAGAAAGGCAGAAAGTGAGTTGCATAAAAATAGTAACATAGTCAAGAAAGAGCAAAGGAAATTAAAGAATTAGGAACATGTGAATTTCTTAAATATCAATGTGAATATGGATAAGGAAAGAAGAGCCTCAACTGGCTATATTTTGTTAGAATTTTAAAATAAGAAGACATAATAATACGAAATGTTAAATTGATATTCTGAATATATGCTATTGTCTTACTAGATTTTCATGAGGGGCACAAATCAGGAAAAGCATATATTTAGGAAGTATATCCTTATATAATTCTCATAAATGCATGACATAATGTGAAAATAATCCAATAACAATGCAATTTTATTTTGTCTTCCCCTTTCAAAATAATTAGACTGAAAAAGCTCTTCCTGGGATAGTTGGCTTAACTGGAACAGTCCTTCTAGTTTTCTATTCAGCAAATACAGGCAGTTTGGTACCATTATTAGGCTCATCCTTGACCTACCCCCACCCCTATGGCCCTTCCTTGTTGATGTATATGGGCCGTGCATTGTGGATTTAGTCCACAGTTATTGGTACGATAAATGTCTCTGCATACCTTGATCCAACATGTGGATCTGACATTCTTTCAACCCCCTCTTCCGCAAAATTTCCCTGAGCCATGCTGGGTTCATTTTTGGTCAGCTTCAATGATGAGGTGTTGGGGGCCTCTGAGGCTCTGGCTCTCTGATTTGGTAGGAGTTGATTTTTCTCTGTGTTGGTCTCATTCCCCCTTGTGCTGGTATCCGGTTCACCAGGAAAACAGCAACCTTGCTTGTTTCGCCAATTTTCCTTAGTTTCAGTCAGGGCCCTTGTGAGGTATGATGGGGTGGCTCTCTCTTTAGGATCTGAATCTATCTGAAAAAGAGAAGCAGATTCTCCAATGGAGAGTAAGTTAGCACCAGGACAAATGAGATAACCCTTACTTTTTTTTTTAATAAATTTTTTATTTATTTATTTGAGAGCGACAGACACAGAGAGAAAGACAGATAAAGGGAGAGAGAGAGAATGGGCGCGCCAGGGCTTCCAGCCTCTGCAAACGAACTCCAGACGCGTGCGCCCCCTTGTGCATCTGGCTAACGTGGGACCTGGGGAACCGAGCCTCGAACCGGGGTCCTTAGGCTTCACAGCAAGCGCTTAACCGCTAAGCCATCTCTCCAGCCCGACCCTTACTTTTTTTGCACAGAGATTATTAGGTGTAGGCCCTTTTGTACCCCATGATTGATGGTAGCTTGATATTGGAGTGTTGGCTTATGTTTAGATATGTTTCTGACTTGTTTCCCAGCAGCAGCTATGGGTCCTGTACCACTGAGGGGATCAGTTAGCCAAATCAAGAGCAGTTGGTTCCCCACCATGGCTATGTGCCACTATTGCTCTTGTGTGGGCATCACAACTGGTTATTTGTTGCTTAGTAGGTGAGACCATGAGTTGCTTGGACAGATATTGGTCATTTTCCCCAGACTCCCATGTAGCACCTTCTGGCACTAGACACACTGACTGGGGACTGACTCTCTCCAGGCTTCCAGCCATGCCATTCCATATTACATGTAAGCTGCATATGGAGTTTTCAGTAATAGGATCTTACCACTGACCTTTTGTAGGTCATCAAGTACTCTGACAGAAATCTGTCATTCTTTCAGGAAACCTTGTAGGTTTCTCCGATCAAAAGCTCATTGTGGATGATAGCCCCATGCTGGTACTAGGAGTTACAAGTCAGTGCCCACTATGAAAATGAGGAAAATAATGACGAGTATACAAGAGTTAGAGAGGAGAGAGAGAGGGAGGGAGGGAGGGAAGATGTAGAAGATTTGGGTTAGACTTGATCCTACCCTCTCCAATGTCTTGTTGTTCAGGTGTTTCCTGTAAGGGCCTGGTGAAGGTTCAGCCATTTGGTCTGCCTTTTAGGAAGTAGAATTTTAAGGTACCATTGCGATTTGGGTCTAGATTAGTGTTTCCCAACCCTTTGAATCCCTCCCCTCCCTCCCCATCCATCCTAGTGTCCAGTCCATGAGATGCTTGCTGGGTATGTAAGGTATCTTGGATAGATTCAGGTTAGGTGCTGTAGATGAGTGAGACTATGTGGCGATTTTTTTTTTCTCTGTGATTGGGTAAGTTCACTGAGAATGATCTGTTCCAGGCTCAACCATTTTTCCTCAAATTTCTTTGTGTCATTTTTTTTTTTTTTACTGCTGTATAGAATTCCATTGTGTAGATATACAACATCTAAGTTATCCATTCTTCTAGTGATGTACATCTGGGTTGATTCCAGCTCTTAGCTATTACGAATTGAGCTGCTACAAACATGGTTGAGCAAATCTCTCTGACCTGTGGTTTGAAGGTTTTAGGGTAGATGCCCAGTAAAGGTATAACTGGGTCTGTTGGTATCTCTATAGTCAGCTTTTTCACGAATCTCCATACTGCTTTCCAAAGTGCTTGCACCCTCCTACATTCCCACCAAAACTGGATGAGTGTTCCTACTTCTCCATATCCTGGACAGCATTTATTTTCACTTGAGTTTTTAATGTTTGCTATCGTTATTGGGGTAAGGTGAGATCTCATAGTTGCTTTAATTTGCATTTCTCTGATGATTAGGGATGATGAACATTTTCTTAAGTGTGTGTTTTCCATTTGTGTTTCTTCCTCTCTAAACTGCCTGTTCAGCTCTTTGCCCCATTTTGTGAGTGGGGTATTTGACTTCTTCCTGTTTAGATTTTGTGTTCTTTGTAGATTCTAGAGATTAGGCCTCTATCAGTTCGATAACCCGTAAATATTTTCTCCCATTCTGTGGGTAATCTATTAACTTTGCTTATTGTATGCTTGTCTGTAAAGAAACTCTTCAGCTTCATGTGATCCCATTGGTTGAGTGACTATTTAAGATCGTGAGCTACTGGGATTTTGTTTAGGAAGTCTTTTCATTCCTATATCATGGAAAGTACTTCCTAAATTTTCTTCCAGTAGTATTTGAGTTTCTGGTCTTATATTGAGGTCTTTGATCTATTTTGAGTTGAGTGTAGTGTATAGTGAAATGTGTGGATCAAGTTTCAGTTTCCTGCATGTGGTGATCCAGTTTGTCCAGCACCATTTGTTGAAGATGCTGTTTTTTATGCAGCCTATATTTTTTGGGCCTTTGTCAAATATCAAGTAGCTATAGTTGCTTAACCCAAAGTCCAGGTCTTCAAGTCTATTCTGTTGGTTTATATTCCTGTTTATATGCAAGGAACATGCTGTTTTTATTACTATGGCTTTGTAATATAACTTTAGATCAGCAATGGTGATGCTACTGGAGGTTTTTTTGTTTGTTTGCTTGTTTGTTTGCTGAGGATATGTTTGGATATGCAAGGCTTTCTGCATTTTCATATGAAATTTGAGATCATTTTTTTCTACCTCTGAGAAGAACACTGGTAGGGATTTTAATTGGAATTGTGTTAAATCTATATATTGCCTTTGGTAGGATTGTCATCTTCACAATGTTAATTCTGCCTATCCAGGAGCATGGGAGGTCTTTCTGTTTTCTCAAGTATTCCTCAATTTCATTTTTGAGTGTTTTTGTTTTCATTGTATAGATCTTTCACTTCCTTGGTTAACATTATTCCAAGGTATTTTTTTGTTGTTGTTGCTTCTGAAAATGGGACTATGTCCTTTATTTCTTTCTCTGTATTTTTGTCATTTGCATATAGGAATGCTACCTATTTTTGTGCATTGATTTTGTATCCTGCTACTTTGCTATGGACTCCATCCCAAAACTCCTGGAGGTGATTAACCATTTGATTTTTTTTTTTTTTTTTCCGAGGTAGGGTCTCACTCTGGCTCAGGCTGACCTGGAATTCGCCATGGAGTCTCAGGGTGGCCTCGAACTCTTGGTGATCCTCCTACCTCTGCCTCCCGAGTGCTGGGATTAAAGGCGTGCGCCACCACGCCAGGCAACCATTTGATTTTTTATGAAACATGGAAGAAGTGTCTGGCTGTTCTCTTTCCTGGCCCTGAATTTTAAGTGCAGAGAAGAGAAACTATGGCTTCAAACCCTAACAACTCTACCCAGCAAAAGTATCCCTCATAATAGATGGTGAAAGAAAAACATTCCATGACAAAACTCAGCTTTACAATTATATGTACACAAAGCCAAACCTACACAGAGTATTTCAGGAAATTCTCCACATAGAAGAATCAAATAATCAAACTGAAATGCATATAAGAAACAGATCACAATAACTAAATGCAGAGAATGAACAAAAATCTTCAAAGTCCATGAAAATTCCAAACCATATATCTCAACACAATATGGCAGGGATTAAATCAAACTGCACAGTCATTACCCTAAATATTAATGACATTAATTAGCCCATCAGGAGACACAACCTAACAGGATGGATCAGGAAATTAGACCCCTCAATCTGTTTTCTTTAAGAAACCCATCTCACCAATAAGAATGATATCTCCTCAGGGTGAAAGGGTGAAAATACTCCAAGCAAATAGGAATAAGAAATAAGCAGGCTTAGCTATATTAATATCAAATAAAATATTCTTCAAACCAAAAATAATCAAAACAGACAAAGAAGTCCATTTCCTACTTATCAAGGGAATGATCCATCCAGTAGATATTACAATCATAAATCTCTATGCACAAAACACAGGGGCACCACAGTTCATAAAGCAAATCCTACTTGACAATAAATCAGAAATAACTACCAACACCATCATAGCTTGGGACTTCAATACACCATTATCAGTAATAGACAGATATCCAAACAGAAACTCAACAGGGAAGTAAGAGAGCTCAACAAAACCATAGATCACTTAGACCTAATATATATCTAGAGAACATTTCATTCCAAATCCACAGACTACATATTCTTCTCAGCAGCCCATGGAACATTCTCTGAAATAGATCATATACTGGGTCACAAGCCAGCCCCCATATATTTAGGAAAACTGACATAATTCCATGCTTGATATCATATAACAATACTATATTGCCTAAAATTAACAACAAAAGAGCCACCAAATATCCCATCAGCTCCTGGAAACTGAAAAGCACACTTTTAAACAATAAATTCATAGTGGATGAAATAAAAAATGAAAATGGGAAATTTCTAGAAATGAATGACAATGAGAATACATTGTACCAAAATTTATGGGACACAATAAGGCAGTCCTCAGGGGAAAATTCATAGCACTAAATGCCTTCATAACAAGAACAGAGAGAACCCAAGTCAATAATCTAACCATACACATAAAGACACTGGAAATGCAAGAAAATTCCAACCCAAAAAGCTCTAGAAGGAAAGAAATAATTAAGATTAGAGCAGAAATTAATGCATTGGAAATAAGAAAACAATTAAGAAAATTGATGGAACAAAGAGCTGGTTCTTTCAAAAAATAAACAAGATTGCAAAACCTCTTGCCAATTTGATCAAATAAAAATAAAAGAGAGAAAGAGAGAGATGCTTCAAATTGAAAATTTCAAATGAAAAAGGAGTGATCACATCAGACATAATTGAAATTGGCATAATCATTAGGACTTACTTCAAAAACCTCTACTCCACAAAACTGGATAATTTGGAGGTGATGGATAAATTCCTGGACACATACCATCTATCAAAGCTAAACTCAGAGCAGATTAATCTAAACAATCCTATCACACTCATTGAGACTGAAAAAGTGATATAAAAAACCTACCCAAAATGAAGAGTTCAGGACCAGATGGCTTCTCATCTGAATTCTACCAAACCTTCACAGAAGACTTCAAACCAATCTTTCTCAAACTGCCACAAAATTGAAGAATAGCTACCCAACTCCTTCTATGAAGCTAGTATCACCCTAATTCCAAATCAAGGCAGGGATGCCACAAGAAAGGAAAACTACTGGCCAATTTCCCTGATGAACTTAGATGCAAAGATCCTAAACATAAACCTCACATACCGAATCCAACAACACATCAAAAGCATTATCAACCTTGATCAAGAGGGATTCATCCCAGGAATGCAGGGGTGGTTCAACATATGGAAAACTGTGAATGTAATACACCACATAAACAAGGTTAAACACAAAAACCACATGATCATTTTGATAGATGCAGAAAAGGCCTTTGACAAAATACAACATCACTTCATGATCAAAACATCGGAGAGAATTGGCATGGTTGGTTCATATCTTAACATAATAAAGGCAATATACAAAGCTCCTAAGGCCCAAATAATACTTAATGGAGAGAGATGGGAGGAACTCCCATTGAGATCAGGAACAAGATAGTGGTGGCCACTCTCACTTCTGCTCTTCAATATAGTACTGGAAGTGCTAGCTCAAGCAATAAGACATGAGAAAGAAAAATAAAATTATAGAATTTGAAAAGGAAGAAGTTAAGTTACCTCTAATCGCTGATGACATGATTGTGTATGAAAAAGACCTGAAAGACTCCATCCCAAAACTCTTGAAGGTAATTAACTTCTATAGCAAACTATGAGATATAAAATCAATGCACAAAAATCAGTAGCCTTTCTATATGAAAATGACAAAGACACAGAGAAAGAAATAAGGGACATGGTCCCATTTTCAATAGCACCAACAAAAAGAAAATGCCTTGGAATAACATTTACCAAGGAATTAAAAGATCTATACAATGAAAACATAAAAACACTCAAAGAAGAAATTGTTGAGGACTTAAGAAAATGGAAAGACATTCCATGCTCCTGGATAGGCAGAATTAACATTGTGAAGATGGCAATCCTAGCAAAGGCAATATACAGATTTAATGCAATTCCAATTAAAATCCCAGCATTATTCTTCACATACATAGAAAAATGATCTCAAATTTCATAAGAAAAGCCAGAAAGCCTTGGATATCCAACCATATCATCAGCAAAATAAATACCTCTGGAGGCATCACCATACCAGATCTAAAGCTATATTACAAAGTCATAGAAATAAAAACAGCATGGTACTGGCATAAAAACAGGAGTATAGACCAATGATATAAGAGTTGAGGACCTGGACTTTGAGTCAAGAAACTACACCTACTTGATATTTGACAAATGGGGCAAAGAGATGAGCAGGCAGTTCACAGAGGAAGAAATACAAATAGCAAACATGCACTTAAGAAAATATTCGTCATCCCTAATCATCAGGGAAATGCAAATTAAAACAACTATGAGATTCTACCTTACCCCAGTAAGGATAGCACATATCAAAAAATCAATAAAAATATATGCTGGTGAGGATGTGGAGATTTAGGAACCCTCATCCACTGTTGGTGGGAATGTAAGATGGTACAACCACTTTGAAAAGCAATATGATGACTCCTGAAAAAGCTGACTATAGAGTTACCAACAGACCCAGTTATTCCCTTACTGGGCATGTGCCCTAAAACCTTCAAACCTCAGTCCAGAGAGATTTGCTCAAACATGTTTGTAGGAGCTCAGTTTATAATACCTAAGAGCTGGAATCAACCCAGATGTGCATCACTAGAAGAATGGGTAACTAAGATGTCTACACAATGGAATTCTACACAGTAGTAAGAAAAAAATGACCAAATGAAATTTGAAGAAAAATGGTTGAACAGGGAAAAGATTATTCTCAGTGAATTTACCGAATCACAAAATGATAATCTCTGCATAGTCTCACTCATCTACAGCACCTAATCTGACTGTACCCAAGATGCAGACATACCCAGCAAGAATCTCGAGGACCAATAGGGAGAGTGGGAAGGGAGGAGAGGGCAAGTGAGGGAGTGGGAGACACAAATCTAGACCCAAATGGCAATGCTACCATAAAATTCTACATCCTAAATTGCAGACCAAATGGTTGAACCTTCACCAGGCCCATAGAGGGAACACCTGAGGCACAAGGCACTAGAGATGGTATTATGAAGACTGACTGTAATCTTCTACAGCTTTTCTCTCTCCCTCTCTCTCTTCTCTCTCTCTCTTATATTAATTATCTTTTTTTCTCCATCTCTTAGTGGGCACTGACTCCCACTACCAGTATTTGGCTATCATTCACAATGAGATTTTGGTCAGAGAGACCTACAAGGTTTCCTTAAAGAAAGACAGATTTCTGGCATAGTAATTAGTGACCCACCAAAGGTTAGTGGTAAGACCCTACTGCTGAAGATACCATATGCAGTTGACATGTAAAATAGAATGACATTGCTGGAAGCTTGAAGAGGGTCAGTCTCCATAGAGTCAGGGCATCTACTGCCAGAAGGTGCTACATGGGCAACTGGGGGAAAATGACCAATATATGCCCAAGAAACTCATGGTCTAACCTACTTATCAGCAAATAACCTGTTGTAATGCTCACACAAGTGCAATAGTGGTGCACAGCCATGGGGGGAAATCAAATGCTCTTGATTTGGCTAACTGATCCCCTCAGTAGAATGGGACCAATAGCTGGAGCTGGGAAACAAGTCAGAACCATATCCAAACATGAGCTCAAGTCCAAATGGATCAAAGACCTCAATATAAGACCAGAAACTCGACTACTACTGAAGAAAATATAGGAAGTTCTTTCCATGATATAGGAATGGAAAAGACTTCCTGAACAAAAGCCCAGTATCTCATGATCTTAAACAATCACTCAACCAGTGAGATCACATGAAGGTGAAGAGTTTCTTTACAGACAAGCATACAATAAGCAAAGCCAATAGATTACCCACAGAATGGGAGAATATATTTGTGAGTTATCCAACTTACAGAGGCCTAATCTCTAGAATCTACAAAGAACTCAAAAATCTAAAGAGTAAGAAGTCAAACACCCCACTCACAAAATGGGGCAAAGAGCTGAGTAGGCAGTTCACAGAGGAAGAAATAAAAATGGCAAGCACACACTTAAGAAAATATTCATCACACCTAATCATCAGAGAAATGCAAATTAAAACAACTATGAGATTCCACCTTACCCCTATAAGGATAGCAAACATCAAATAACCATATGAAAATAAATGCTTATAAGGACATAGAGAAGTAGGAACATTCATCCACTGTTGGTGGGAATGTAAGCCAGTGCAACCACTTTGGAAAGCAATATGGAGACTCCTGAAAAATCTGACTATAGAGATACCAATAGACCCAGTTATTCCCTTACTAGGCATGTACCCTAAAACCTTTAAACCTCAGTCCAGAGATATTTGCTCAACCATGTTTGTAGGGGCTCAATCATAATAGCTAAGAGCTGGAATCAACCCAGATGTACATCACTAGAAGAATGGATAACTAAGATGTGATATATCTACACAATGGAATTCTGTACAGCAGTACAAAAAAAAATGGCACAATGAAATTTGAGGAAAAATGGTTGAACCTGCAACAGATCATTCTCAGTGAACTTACCCAATTACAGAAAAAAAAAAAAAAAAAAAACAATCTACAGCACCTAACTTGAATCTACCCAAGATGCCTTACATACCCAGCAAGCAGCTCACTGACTAGAGAATAGGATGGGTGGGGAGGGAGGGGAGGGCAACAGAGGGGCTGGGAAACACAAATCTAGACCCAAATAGCAATGGTACCATAAAAATCTATTTCCTAAACGGCAGGCCAAATGGCTGAACCTTCACCAGAAAAGTACATTCTTGAGGATGCTTGATTGAAAGGGTCTAGAATAGAGCTAGTTCTAGAAGACACCAGGCCCTTAGAGGGAACACTTGAACCACAAGACACTGGAGAGTTTATGATAAAGACTGACTTTATTCTTCTATAGCTTCCCTTCCTCCCTCTCTCTCTCTCTCTCTCTAACTCTTTTATATTACTTATCTTTTTCTCCCTTTTCTTAGTGTGCACTGACCTATAACTCCCAGTACCAGCATGTGGCTATCATCCACAATGAGCTTTTGATCAGAGAGACCTACAAGGTTTCTTTAAAGAAAGACAGATTTCTGTCAGAGTACTTGATGACCCACCTAAAGTTAGTGGTAAGACCCTACTGCTGAAGACACCTTATGTGGTAGACAGGTAAGATGGAATGGCTTGGCTAGAAGCTGGAAGAGAGTCAGTCCCCAGACAGTCAGTGCATCTAGTGCCAGAAGGTGCTACATGGGCGACTGGGGGAAAATGACCAAAATCCAAGCAACTCATGGTCTAAGAGGGGTGGAATGAATGTCAGAGCTACATGTTGGGTCACGATATGCAGAGACATTTCTCCTACCCAAAACTATGGGATAACTCCACAATGCATGACCCATATGCCTCAACAAGGAGGTGCCAAGGGCAGGGGGTAGGTCATGGATGAGCCTAATAATGGTACCAAACTAACTTTACTTGCTGAATACAAAACTAATTATTAAAAAAAGTTAAAAACATTTGTATAAATAGGAAAAAAAATATATTGCTAACATGCTTTGAGAATTGTTGTATTCTGGAATGCAGCTAGAAATTAGAAAAGTACATTCTTGAGGATGCTTGATTGAAAAGCTCTAGAATAGAGCTAGTTCTAGAAGACAGAGAAGAGTTTGCAGGTAGGTAAATCCTAAGGAGAGAGAGAGAGAAAGGGGGGAGGGAGAAGGAAAGAATGGGTGTGCCAGAGCCTCTTGCCACTTTAAATGGACTCCAGAAGTATGTGCTACCTTGTGCATCTAGCTTATGTGGGACCTAGATTATCAAACCTGGATCCTTAGGCTTCACAGTCAACTGCCTTAACCACTAGGCAATTTTTCCAGTCCAGCAAGAACATTCTTAATTATTTTATTACAGAGCATGAAATATGGACACTGTGTAGTATATAACTTGTATATTTTTGTTTTTTTGAGACAGTATTTTGGGGTCTTTACTATGTAACTCAGGCTGACCTGTAACACTATGTGGTTGAGAAAGGCTTTGCACTAAAAATCTTCCATTTTAGCCTCCTTAGTGCTAGAATTACCAGCATATATTACCACATCCAACTCAATAATATGTTTCTTTACATGTCTAATCATTGTTTCCCTGTTTCATGTTCATGTGAACCAAATGCCTACCATTAAGCATTTTTGTGGAAATTATCTTTAAAGAGACCTCTAAATAATAATAATAATAACAAATTAAAATTTTTAGGTAAATCTTATCAACTTTAGTACATTTATAATGTTATCATATATGAGATGTTACTTACCTCAGATGGTGGGTGGCATCTTTTTGTGTGTGTGCTTTGCTTAGACTTTAGAATTTTCAGTTATCACAAAATTGCTGATTAGTGTGACATCAATAAACATTAGCTAACTGTAAAACTATTTGGTAAGTGTACAATTATCTATGGGGCCATAGCAAAAAGTAAACATCTGTGAATCAATGCACCAACCTTAGGGCATGAGTCATATTTCATGGTGGCTGTTCATTTTATGTTTTCATCCATGATAGATGAGGCATATTACACATTTGTGTCTCAAAGCAATGCTTGGAACAAAATGTTCTCAAAATTCAAATTGATTTTGGTTATCTGGCAAAGGTTAAAAAATACATATAATGGAATTATATTTCAGGGTCATTATAATGCAACATAAGGATGAGAAAGGAATAATGAAAGAAGATAGAAAGCAATCAGTAAGAGAAGGCTGATTGTGTCATCTATATTGTTCTGTTTAATAGGTGCTCTTCTAGACATCAGTTGAGAATTCAGATGAACAAGACCTTGTACCACCCTCGAGAGCTTTTTTCTATTAGAGGATAGAAAAGATAAATAACAAAATAAAAAGCAAAGTGTATATTAAAATAGTTTGAAAGTCTGAAAAAGAAGCATTCAGGCCACAGGAGAGCATTATTCATACTTGAGACCAGTGATATATGACCTTCCTCTTATCTTTAGTACAAGTGCTCATATGATTTCCATGACATGTCCTTACTACACACTACCAACTGTACCAAACAGATCACATCTACTAATCCAAAGGATTGTCTTCCTCTATCCAACTCTAATCCAGTTAACAATAGTGGTTGTAATAAATGCTGAAAATCACATGCTTCCCCCACATCTAGGCTGAATAGAATTAGGATTACCTGATACAAACAGGGAGGCTGAGTAATGCTTGACAATATCCAGCTCTCAAAATATATGTGCATTATCCCCAGGTCCTTAATGTGGCTGATCCATATATCTGCCTTATGCAAGTATACCCTGGTAACCTATGGGCCATCTACATGCAACACACATCACTGGCCTTGCTAATGTTCCCTGCCAAAATGGACCTCCTGACAATGCCACAATGACAGTCTCTGAGTCATTGTGTGAACTTTTGAGATTCTATCTCAGGCCTGCTTATTTTAAAGCCTGTAATAAAAACTTTCTACCACTGTTCTGCTTAGATACTGTCCTGAACACAATGAAGGCAGTGGTCCACAGGTTCTTTTCTCTCCCTGCTTGCATTTTCTGAGTATGGTCCATTGGAGAGTTTCATCCTTCTCAGGACCTGAAGTAAAATACTTTGTAGACATTCACTTTGTGGTTTTGCCATTAAAACCCTGTTGAAAAACCCAGCCTCATGAAGTGATACTACTCTGGAGAAACCAATGCAGGGAGGTTACTCATTTTGCTACAAAACCTCAAGGCCTAGCCCTCAGTGACCCACATCCTCCAACAAGGCTCCACCTGCTAAAGGTTCCACACCTTCCCAAACAGCACTACCAGCTGGACCCTAAGTTGCAAACACACAACCCTATGTGTGTTTCTTACTTTTAAACCACAACAAGCACCTTTAGTTCTTCAACTTGCTCTAGTAGCATCCAGTAGGAGGTTTACAAATCTCAGCCTACCATTTTGTTTAAGCATGTGGAAATGAACAGATAATATCTCAGTGGGCCTACCAAATCTGCTGAATCTGTGAAGAAAACATCAACATGTCAAAACAGTTCTTAGAAAAACAACTTATTTTTAATTATTACTTTAGTTTTTGACTTTACAATAGGAAGATTCATATCATAGCTCCAAATCATAATCTTACAAGTGAGTTTTCTTCAAGTCACTATATTTAAAAATTATTTTTGTTTATTTTTATTTATTTGAGAGCTACAGAGAAAGAGGGGGAGAGAGAGAAAGAGAGTGCCAGGGCCTCCAGCCACTGCAAATGAACTCCAGACACGTGCACCCCCTTGTGCATCTAGCTAACATGGGTCCTGGGGAATCAAGCTTTGAACTGCGGTCCTTAGGCTTTACAGGCAAGCGCTTAACTGCTAAGCCATCTCTCCAGCCCAACTATATTTAGACAGTTAATATGTTGCTAGAGAGTTCTGGGATGACAAAAACATAATCCTGACAGTAAGCCCATGTTTTTACAAAGAATGCCTGCTGCTTTAAGGTCAGAGGTTGTTGAGCTGTGGTTAGTAAAAGAAATTAGCCATGAAAAGAGCTTAGTCCAGCAGGGACTTATTATGCTTGAACCACTCCCATTTCTTGTTTATTTGAAATAAGCTGGATTGTGAATGTGTTGGAATTCCCTGTTGACACAGAGCTCTAAGGAAGTGTTCCTCTCTCCTCCTCAGTAATCACAGTGATTGTGACACTTAGATGGTGGGATGGCTGTCCAGGAGTAAAAGATTTCAACATATGGAAAATTCCAAATGTATAAAAAGGAAAGTTACCCCACCTTTAATTCTTAGGTTGGGTTTCAGAAAATAGCCACAAGGGAACATGAATGTTAAGATATGGCTCCCTAAGCATCAATAAGAAGTTCTGAATTTGGTCACAGTGGGCTTAAACTGGCCTATAATATCTACATGGAAGAATATAAATTGAAAACATTCATAGTATTCTTCTGAGAAATAATCTTGAAGTGTCTGCAATTCCTTTAATATACTAACAAGAGGAATTTAATAACAGGCTTACAATTATTAAAACATATTTCAAATAACTTGATGTTGTAGTCCATTCACTTTTTTTCCTTCAATACTATCTGTGGACCACGTACATTTTGTTTACTAAATGGCACATGTGCATCCCTGTTTTTTTTCTTTTCAGTGCCACCTCAAAAACAGACTCAAAGAGTATACTCCTGACTTTGAAGTCTCAGGCTAAAGATTTGATATCTTAATTTATTCCCAAATCATAATTACATTTGGTGTTGTGTAAGGAAAATTACTTTCCAACTTTACATTTTTTAATTCATTTTATTTTGTTTATTTATATATTATAGACAGAGGGAGGGAGAGAGAGAGAGAGAGAGAGAGAGAGAGAGAGAGAGAGAGAGAGAGAGAGAGAGAATGGGTGCACAAGGGCCTCTAGCCACTGCAACCAAACTCCAAAAACATGTGCCACCATGTGCATTGGGTTCTGGTGTGTTGAATGTAGGTCCTTAGGCTTTGCAGACAAGTTCCTTAACCACTAAGCTATCTCTCCAGCCCCAACTTTACATTTTATATGATAAGAAGTTTGGAAGTCTCTTTTACATTAAATGGAGTGATTTTTATTTTTTATTTTCTGGTATATGCTTCAACAACACAACACATTACAAAATTGACCTCTCATGTAAGGCATCTTTTCTTAGAATAAATAGATTATTTTAGAGAAGGTGAGAGTCCTACAAAAGCAACACAAGTAAATAAGGAACACCTGTGGAAATTAGTTGATATGAATCTCTCCATTTGAATCAAGTTGAAGATGCTGAGGATATGTAGGAACAGAAAGAGAAGGAAGGTTGAAGTTAGCAAAGGAAATTGAGATATAGAAGCTTAAAATACAAGACAATTTATCATAACCTTCAATCCTTAATTGAGGCACAGTGGACTACATCATAAATCATGCTAAGTAAAAGGAATGAGCTGTTGCTATGTGTGCAAGGAGCATGCACCTCAGTGATGGTATTTGCAATTAAAGAAGGGAGAAACAAAGAAAAGTCCTCACTCCATGATTTCACTCATAAGCTGAAAATGAAGTGGAATTTGTTATAGATTTTCATGCTGTTTAGGTGTTTGTCTCATGACCATGAAAAATTGGGCACTGGGAGGTAGAAGCATAAATAAGGCAAAAGAGATTCATTAAGAAAAAGGTAGAAAAGCCAGATATGAGGACAAGTGTGCTTAGGATTTTACCAGGCACCCAAAGAAGAGAAAAAGGTGGAGGGGTGAGGAGGAGGAGAAGAAAAATAATGCTTTTTGAGTTGGAACTAAAAAAATAGGCAGGCTTCACAGTGAGAGTCTGTGAGCAACTGCACTAAGTGGGGCTTCTTGGGGCATAGCACATTATTTCATTAAGTAGATAAATATTCTTTCCATCATCTTAGCATGCCTGAGTTGAGGAATGATCTAATATCCAGAGGACTGGAGGTGAGGTCTCTTTATAATGACCTATAGGCCTGCTAATATCTGTCCACCTATAATAAAAGTATCCAAGTGACAGAATTAATTGATTTTTGAAGCTGGAGAGATGGATTAGTGGTTAATGTGCTTGCCTATGAAGTTGAGAACTCATGTTCAAATCTCCAGGTCCCATGTAGCCAAACACACAGTGGCCCAAATGCACAATTACACACATGTACATATGTAGGAAACACACTGTCTGCTTGAGGTTTGACAATTGTTGCCTTTGAGGCTTTCACATTCATAGACACATTATCTTTTTCTTCTGTCATTATTACAGGCAGGGTCTGATTCACACCCAGGCTGACTGGAACCCTTTCAGAACAGAAATAACATCTCAGCTGACATGATTAAGGGTGTAGAGCAACACACACCCTTAGGGATTTTGTATTTATAAGGTTATCCATTTGTTTCAATCCCCACAATTGCACACTCTGTGATTGTTTTTACTAAATGTGTATATTGCTCAGTTGAAGTTTAGAATTTTCCAGTAAATTGATCTACCCAGCCCACTAGAATGCTTAAATAGCAGGCAAACTCAACCTCTAGGATTACTTCTGTGGTTGGATTGGGGTACAAGAGCTACATTTGGCACCTTAAACTCATACTTTGAAGATACATAAAGTTTGGAATCCAAATCACAA